>NC_141689.1:945328325-946532792 GCF_964263255.1 Lissotriton vulgaris
GGCTGGTTCGTGGGATGTCGAGGATGAGTCTGGCTGAGGCGTTCTGGATCCGCTGGAGTCTCTTCTGGAGCTTGGCGGTGGTACCGGCGTAGAGGGCGTTGCCGTAGTCCAGTCGGCTGGTGACGAGGGCCTGGGTGATGGTCTTCCTGGTCTCGGTGGGGATCCACCAGAAGATCTTCCGTAGCATGCGTAGGATGTTGAAGCATGCCGAGGAGACGTTGTTGACTTGCCTGGTCATGGAGAGGGAGGAGTCCAGGATGAAGCCCAGGTTGCGTGCATGGTCTGTCGGTTTGGGTGCGGTGCCCAGGGCGGGAGGCCACCAGGAGTCGTCCCACATTTACGAGAGATTAAACTATTGGCATTGTAAATGACAATGCCATTTATTTATGTTTTAAAAACAAAAATAATGTCATGAGCAATGCCAATAGCTCTAACTTTAACAAAGACGAGACTGTTGCATTGTAAATGCTTGTTTTTGTTTTTGTGGGTAGCCCTATAACTACTATGTGTTGTATTATGTTGGTTTGCAGTAAACATTTTCTAGATCTATAATCAAAACTCCATGAAGCTTAGAGTATTTACCAGTGCTCACTAATGGAAATTATTGCAAATATACTAGCATTGTACTGTTATACTCTGCATTATGATACTGAGGGTGGCTTTACGTCTATGGATACTATCTGCCATGTTATTAACATATTGTCGAGACAAGGTTGAGTAGGTTAAAGTATGCTGAGCATACGTCTTCTGTTAATAATGAATTGGAGGCGTAAAGGTGGAAATAGTGGTTATGGAATGTGAACGTTCTTTCGTTACCTTTCATTGTTTTTACTTAAGTAATAACACACGGGCTGAACCTGGTAATCCTCAGAAACTGGGTTTTTCTAATATATATTTTCTATATTGATTTTGTCGAAATCGTTTTTGTGCAACAAATCACTACTTAGTAAGAGACTAAAGATAGTCCTCTCCAAGCACTTTTTTTGAAGAACTAAAAGGTACACACCAATTCACAAACAGAAAAAAATTATTTTCTTTGACACTACAGAATAAAGATAATAACATATAGGTATTCCTTAAGGTGAGTTGTGACAGTGCTGTGGTAGCAAAGGCGACATAAAAAATAAACAGAAGTTAACAAACATACAAGTGCTTACAGATAAAAAAAAAAAAGAAAACCGAAATGTATCTTAGCAAACAGCTAACTCATTTTATGCTAATTTATAATTGGATCTGTCAGGACATTAATTCATGCAGGCATGGACGTTTTGACCTGTTTGTAGATATTTTGGAAGCAGGTCTTAATCAGAACAGGGGGAAAGGATATGCCTAAAACAATGGAAGAAAATTTACAGTAAATGATGTGTGTGTCAGTGCTTGACATACACAATAAATGTACACTACTCGTTGAGGCATATTTGGGAAGAGGAATCTGTGTGTGTATTACGTCATTAAGTAGCTTATGCAATGATAGGGCTAGTATAATGGTATCCTAAGAAGTTCATAAAATCACTGTTACTAAGTCTGGAAATGTGATATGTCTGCAAAGCGCATTTTGTGTCAGAATTTGGGAATGTATCAGGGCTCATGGTTAATACGGCCAAGAAGTGTGTCTTCTCAGTATCCTCAGAGGGCAGAATGTCTGAACTTGGTGAGTTGTGAATTAGCTGGGCTCCCCACCGTTTCATATACTTGGGGAAACACATTTGCCATGATACAAATGACCTTCGGAATATAAACCTTGATGGAGCACTGAGGTTTTTAAAGGGTAGCATGTACTTTTGGAGGTACCTGAGATTACAGATTATGGCGCTCCAAGCTTTCACCAAGAATGTTTATCCTACCTAGACTGTTTTACTACTTTACACATTTTCCTATATGTGTCCCGGCAACTTGGGTTAAACAGTTGGACTCGCTTATCAGGGATCTGATCTGTAATGGTGACTGGCATCGAGTCTCTTTTGAAACACTTTGGAGACGGATCTTGGATGGTGGTCTAGGAGCTCCAGACTATGGAATAAATGAAGTACCTGGCTCCGCAAATACAATGGATCATGGGATGATGGTTGGATAGGGTCAAAATGAAGGAGATGGACCAGCTTGGCAATGAGTGGAATTGAGGTGTCTTGTTTGCACATTTGATGCAGACATAAATGAAGACACCTAAACATACACAGCACTCAAGTGTTGACATATGTTCCTTATATGCCTCAGCCCTACCTTTAGTTGGGTTGCCACACAGAACACTCCTTAGCCTTTTCATTTTACATCAGCTCACACATTGGGCTGAAGCTGTTATTCTGGATGTGAGAGATTTTTATTCCGCAGGAACGATTGTCTCCCTGGGTACGTTTATTGAGGAGTATAGCTTGCCACCCCAGAAATGTTTGACTTATTGTGCACTGATAATGACTTTTGAGTCGCTGTGTGGCAGGAGTTGTGAGGAACCCAGGTGACATGAAGTACTGCAACTGCTGATGACAGTGGGGCCATGAAATCATCTGGTTACATGGTTTTATACAGAACTCCATACAATGGTGCGATAAGCCCTAGGTAGAGTTAAGTGGAAGTTGAATCTGGAGAGGAAGATTAATGATGGGGAATGGGAGGGAATCCTAGCTTATCTGCAGAAGGTGTCCAGAAATACTCAACTTAAACATATTCAGTTAAACTTCAAACACCAGACGTATCTTTCTCCTTATAAAAACAAATGTACATATGGTGGGAATCCCAGGTTGTACCCCAGATGCAATGTGCTGTCTCTAGATTTTTTTCATATGGTTTGGATGTATCCAAAGATAGGCTTTTTTGTACCCAGATACCTGTACACCTGAGAAGTACTTTGTACAGGGAAGTGGTATCTGCCCTAGAGCTGTTTTATTTGGGTAGTTTCCTTAGATCGAAGCCTAAGGAAGTGAGTAATAGATTCCTCAATTTGGCATTGACACCGGCTAAACTCCGAAACGCTCTCTCTCTTTTGGAAGGCTACTGGAGGCCCAATATATGATAGGTGGGTGGAGGATGTGGGCTGATGTGCAACGTCCAAGGAAGAGACTCTCCGACGGAAGGAGGCATGTGGTTACTGAGGAGACTGATTGCTCACTGGGGTGAGGTGATCCAAGCTTTTGAGGAACACTCTATGTAAAATGTAATAAATGGATGTGATTTCCCTGATAGCACAGATCTATAGTAAGATGTAAATTTGTTTGTGGTACAATACTTGTTTTTATAATGTGGCATCCTGTAATGTTTTTATCCCACTGTCTCTATACAGCAAGCATTCTTGTATATTTATTTATTTATTTTAAATTATTTTTATTGATTTTTTGAAAAACTCAAACATGGTACACATGTAGTCATACACATTTTGAACATCTCAATATGCAATATCAATACAAATCATTTGCCGACTTTGGATAGTAATATTCTACAAGACAGTAGCCAGCAAGTACTTGGTCGATCGAGTGTCTCCCAGCACAGCATAGGTATAAAGACAAAAACACTATTGCAGCACAGGAGTACAATAACTAGGGAGTGTGCAGGACCCGGCCCAACGCCGAGGGTCTGTACCTAAGAATATAGCATCAACATTCACAGTGCACTGGAGTTCTACCCCACCTCCATTTCAAGCATATCAGGGCAAAGCAAACCATTGCAAGCATCCCATCGCCATCCGAACATCCCAACACCTCACCTCACAATATGCACTGTATTCATAATGTCTTTGAGTACACCAGCCCCCTTCGCTATGCAAAAGCCTCTCAAAGTAACCTTAAACGTCTCCCAGACAGTCTCCACATTGTCAACAGAACCTTTATGACGCATAAAAAAGTCTTGTACTTCCTCCCTAAGCTCTTCCTGGAACACAGTGTGTAACAAAATAGTAGGCTGTAACCTACAGCTACCTCGTGGTGGACCATAATCTGACGCGGACAGGGTAAGCTTGACAGGTGCATGATCTGGGTAGGTCCTGGCCAACTGGTGCACCTGTAAGATCGCCGGGCAGAGTCCCATGGAAAGGAATATATTATCCAGGCGCGCCCACAACCCAGCATGTGCAGTAAAGTGGGTGCCTTCCAGGTCGTCTGGATGCAAATGCCTCCATGCATCTATCAAATTGCACTCCGTGAGTGTGGTATGTAGCGTCACACGTGTCTTAGTATAGTGATGGGGGGGGCAGGGTGAGATATGTCAATGTCTGGATTGCGTGCAATATTAAAGTCACCTCCCCATATTATGTGATTGGAACCAATGCCTAAGATTTTTACCCACAAATCTGTAAAATTCTGCGGATCATCCACATTCGGACCATAGCAGCAGGCCAGAGTAACTGAATCGGGTCCCAATCTCCCCCAAGCTAGGCAGTAACTCCCCTGTGTGTTCCACATGGGTCCCGCTAGTGTGAATTGTGTGCGCTTTTTTATTAGTATAGCTACGCCTCTCACACACGAGAATAGGAAGAAAAGATCCTGTGTTCCGCCCATTTACAGGCAAAGGTATTGGCATGCTACGGGTTATGTATCAGGTGTCTTATCTAGATAGGATAGTATTTAACGTTTCTTACGCGGATCTCCCAGCCCCCTTACATTCCATGTAACAATATGCAGCCTATCTACAGCAGTAGAGGTCATGGGTTCAGAAAGTCACCATCCCTGCAATCCTCGACCCAAGAGCGTAGTCTAGCCCCCAAAAGCGCCACATACAAAGTATCAGATCTTGTGCAACCTGCAAAACAGTGAAACCGCAAAACAATTGGCCACCTCTTGCAAAAGAAACCAACCATGTATATTGACGACCATGTGTTCCTTCCAACCCATCCAAACAACCCTCCCCCAAACTTGGATCCAAACACAACTTCGTAGCCTTCCTCCCCCCACCCACTGAAGCAACCCAATCTTGCCAGAATCCAGTACCCACCCCCCTCCCTGTCTCCCATCTGCAACAAACACCATGTTACACTCCCTCACATATTGTGAAATGTTCATCCGTGGGGGAATGCCCATTGGGGGACATGTTTAGACAGCTACGCATTCTCCCCGCTCCCCTCAAGCCTCCCTGCGATGGTGCGTCAGGCCCTGTGTTGGGGGAAGCGGAGCCTGGAACTTCAATATCATACAAGCAAATGAGTCACATTGGAAAGATCTCACCTTATTCCAGCCAATCTGATCATCGCACCACACCAGTCCGCAAAAGTTCACTCTATGGTGTATGAAAATATCCCTGGAGACAGTCATTCCAAGTCCTCATCGTCACCAACGCGATCAGGGCGCTGCAAGTCCTCCCGGCCTCCTCCACCTCGATTTGCCCGCTTTATTGATCGGAGAAAGTCCTCGACCTGTTGTGGAGTCGTGAAGAATCTCTGCTTCCCTTGATGTGTCAGTCTGAGTTTCGCTGGGTACAGTAGCGCATAATCAATTTGTGCCGCTCGTAATTTCCGCTTGACCTCCCCGAACTTGCGTCTATCTTCCTGTACTATGGGTGTAAAGTCCCGGTATATTGAGAAGGTGTTACCATCATACGTCAGCGTTTGCTTGCTCCTTGCTGCTCAGAGGGCCACGTCCCGGTCCCTATAATTTAGTAATCTGTCGAGGATGGGTCGCGGAGGGTTACCAGGTGTCGGACGCGGCCCGAGTGTTCTGTGCGCCCGTTCTACTATGAATTGCGAGGAGAATGCTTCTTTTCCTATGGCCGCCTGCAGTAACTTTTAAATATAATCCTCCATTCTACCAGTATTCATTGATTCTGGTATTCCTATGATGCGGAGGTTATTACGCCGACTACATGCTTCCAAATCCTCGTTTTTGGCTGCTATTATTCGCAATAGTTTGTCCATTCTTGTGAGCTGTGTTGTATGATTGGCAGTGACATCATCGACTTCAGATATGCGTCGGTCCGACTCTTTAATTCGGTCTTCGTGTCCGTCCAGCTTGTGCGCAATGGCATCCATCCTGGACGACATCCGACATTTGGGCTGTCTGGTGTCAGGTTTCCCCATATTTCTAGAAGTACACGGACCCCGGTGTATGCTCCCAGTATTCTCAAGCCGTTTCTCGCTGTCCTGCTTCGTGCGATGGGGTCAGGCTCCAAGAGTATGTGGCTGCCACCTCAACGCGCGACGACCTCTGCCTGCACTACTGTTGTGCTGCCCAGTGCTGCTTGGTGCTTCCCAGCTCGGTCCACCACACTTCGTTTACGTGTACAATCTTGCGTATGTCAAGGCAATGCACTACGGCCTTCAGTCACCCCTGCTGCTGCAGTACGGCGCCGTAGCACGGAATCCACGCACCTCTTGGAGTGCTAAGATTAAGTTACTGACCTCGGATCTCTTTAGGGCACAACGGCGGCAGGTTACCAGACCTGGGAGCCACCATCATCAACCGGACCCAAGCCTTGCGATGGGGGGAGGGTCCTCGCAGTCACCAACAACCCCCAAAACTCTTAGTGCCACCCCACAGGGCACCACTGCACGAGGGGGCCTGTCCACTCGTCGCTGCACGCCTTGCAATGCTCCACAAATGCCCCTCTCAGTTCCCAGGGGCGCTCTGCCCGCTCTCCACGCTCTTTATGGCCGGCAGCCCCACGGCTGAAATCCCACGACCAACAGTCGCCGCACTAGGCACCCAGATATTTGTCCACGGCTAGATGGGGAGGGGGGGAACCACAACCCCCGGCTCGCTCCAGCCACGTTCTCTCCCGATGTGCAGGCCTCACCCCCCCAGCGGTACTTATCTCTTCATTGCGGGTCTTCTGGGTGTCCGATCACCTCCCATCTCCTCAGGCTCCCAGGTATTTTTATTGTTGTTCACTGGCTCGTATCATTGCGCCTAATTCCTCGGGGGGGCGGAGGGTGAGGGGAGGCCCTTACAGCCGATCCCTCTGCTCAGGTGTTATCGCATACTACGGTAGGGCCCCCTCCTACGCAGCCTCAGTGTAGTCCGCACAACAGTGCCGAGTGCCGCCGCTGCCCCCAGCGCCTCCTACTAGCTCCGGTCTCTGGACCCAGGCCGCCAATCGTGTTGCGCCGCCCTCCGGCTCGGCGCACTCCCGCTCTGTCGGTTGCTGGACGCACGGCCTAGTGGCCACGTGGGAGGCCTCGGTCTATCCTGGCTGCGGCAGCCGATCCACAGCTCCTCTCAATTCCGTCGGGCAGCGCAGTCTCAGTTTCAAGTGCTCGGCGCGACTTTTGCCAATCTCCGATTCCATCCTACTTCACACTGAGTAGATATGGAGGCCGGCTCTGTATTTTGCCCAACATTCAGCGCATTCTGTGCTCAATCGCTTAGGATAAATGTAGGATATCGGTTCCAGGGAGCAGGAGCCTCACATCAGTGCGGGCATACTGCTTGCGCGCTCTCTAGCGCCCCCCATTCTTGTATATTTATATCTGTAAATTGCACTATTAGTATCAACCTGAAAATGGATGACCCTGACTTTTCTTTTGTTTTGCCTTGGTTTTATATAGATAGGTTTCTGTTAAATTTGGACTTAAGTTTCATGTATTTCTCATTTATAATATGACTGGAACTGTGTATGAGCTACAAGAGTAGCAGGGAAAAGAAAAATAAGATTTATATATGATTGCTGTAATACTGGAAATTCAAAGTACATAATGAAAAAACTTTATTTACCCGTCTCAACACCAACCATCAAGTGAGTTTGCCTAGAGCCCTCATCATGGCATGCTTACAATACTACAACGATATTTCAACAGGGCACCACAAAAACTGCAAAATGGGTCATAACTAAGCTGCCAGAATTTTCCTCAGCTTACTTTAGCCATACCTTGGTAAAATATACTTTCAAAGAGATCCACTTGCTTCCGTTCAGGGCAAGAATCTGGTAAGAGGTACTCTGCGGCATCAATACCTTGTCTTGAGGCTGAAGACCAGAATATTAGCAGGAACTGGCATCCCACTAGAGAAGAGGATGTGGCCTAACGGCTAGACCGGTCGACCTCAAAGCTGGGGAACTGGGTTAGAGTCTTGGCAGAGACATTAAACTTACTGTGATTTTGGGCAAATCACTTAATCTCCCCATGCCCAACAAAATGAATGTGTTCGTCTGTAACACATCTGGTGCTCATGTAAAGTGTTCTGATACCGTCGGGTCTAGCTCACGCTACATAAAACTAAAAAAAAAAAGAAGAAGAAACACAGGAGGCTACAATCAGTCATTGCACGCCTGGTCACCAGCAAGCCTTTCAAACGATGAAGCACAGAGACAGGACCTTTGGAGGTCTAGCCAAAAGGTTAAGATATGCACTACGCACTAACCTAATGGGGAAAGGGAACTAAATGCGTGCTCATAATTTAATTAATTATTATCTGGTATTTAAAGTTAGGAGGTTGTCCCAAAACTACTAAAATGGTATCAAGAAGTTCTAAAACTGTTTTATTGTGATCATCTTTTCCCAGAGACTTGCAGCTTTTTTGTGCATATGTATTGAACTTGAGTCTGTTTCTACTAACAGTATTTGACAGAGTTGTCCAGATTGCGTTTCAAAGCGATTTTGTATTTATCATTTGATTGGTAACTACAGTTTAATACATTGCTTACTTTTGCTTTTTCTTTTATAGTGTGTTTGATATTTCTGCAAACAAAAAATAATTAAAACATAAGTAAGAAAGCTTTACAGTTTTAACAATTATACGGGTGCCTTAATTATGAACTATAGCAGGAAAATACAATTTTACTATCTGTTGACTCCAGAAACTGTGACCACACTACTTCTCCGTTACTATTGAACTTTGCCACTGCTGAAGAACAATGTCCTCACAAATGTACCCTTCTCAGATCCTGTTCAGCCATTCTGCATGGTTCTGTAATCCACGGTTTACTACCAGGCTAGAATCTCGACCAGCTCTCCCCGGTGGAAAATGTGTTTACTCCGTGACTGGATGCCCTTTCCCAGTATTTCAATCCCTCAGAATACCTTTTGGAATATATTGAAAGACCTAACGAAGAGGAGATAGGAATCCTATTATTCACTAGTCGCCTTCAACATATCAATACCACAAACCTCCTTTAATGACTTACTCTCGGGGCCAGTTTCATAAGCAAAATACTATTTTTTTGGATTTCTTTTTTTTTCTTGACTCACCCAAATCTTAAACCAAGCACTAGTTCTGCAGTCTATTTTGCGCGCACAACCTTTCTAACCTGACTTACTTTGCCCACACAGAATAGATTACTATCTTGTAATACTCTTAAATTACTACTGACAGACATCTGTATTTATCTTTGCTCACAGTACGTAAAGCCACCCCGCTCCACTGAATGGTATACTGTTGAACTACTGCAAGTGCTTGTATGGTCCGTTTGCCCCTTTTAAGGGAGCTGTTACCTTGTATAAGAAACCATTGCTTGCGAGGGGGTGTGGTCTAACTGCCGAATATGGAAGCAGGCGTCATATAACGGGAGCTCCCAGCAGACAGGAGGGGCAATCTGGCATAACCCAGCCGTCTAAAGCCATATCCACCATATCTACATGTTCCTGGAGGGCAGCTAGAGAGCAGCTTTGGCAGTAGTCGTCGGCACTGGCTGTCGGATCACGCCAAGATGCTTGCTGCCAGACGCCAGGCTGGCCTCCCTGAAGCTGCGCAATTGACTTGTGGGGTTTGCCTGCTCGGGGGACCCGGTGACTTTGGACTCCTTCGGCATGTGGCCAGCTCGTGGGCCTGCACCCCTACCGCTCCCTCTATACCTAACTGATCTATGAGAATTGCTGTACCTGGGCGGTCCTCCTCCGCATCTTATTCACTCAGCATTCCTCCGCGGCCAGCGGAGGTGCGGTGAACAACTTATTGCTGCCCTGCCAGTGCTGAGCGGAAGTGGCTGGGCCGTTTGACCCCTAGAGACACTCCATTTGACTCAGGGGGCCTGCGTCCACACATGTGGGGCCGCCATCGGCGTAATAAGCCTCCCCTGCTGCTCTGGCATGCGATCGGTGCGCAGAGACATGGAGCACTACACCCCCCAGATCAGGGGGCTCCACCTTCTTAGCTGCTCCTAACCGCCTGTTGCCTGTGGAGCTTTGCTCCTTCAACCTCCCTAGACATACAGTGAGGCCTCATTAGCGGGCGGACGGCCCACTTTGCTGAGTACCACTACCAGGATCCTGCTTCTGCGGTAGTTTAAAGGTGAGGAGACTCTCCCAGGGAACTGCAGAGGCCAATCACAGTGACTTTTGGCTGCCCCAGTCGGCGTAGGCGGCCTCTGCCACCATGTCCGTTCTTGCAGATCCTGGGGTGACACAGCGCTCCCAGTGGGGGTCCGGAGTTCAGGGCAAGAACTGATACTTAGCACCCCATTGCACATTGCCTGTGCAGAGTCAAGAGGGAGCGAACACAGTGATCGGTGAAGAGCTCGAGGGGCCCGCAGCATCCTCCTCATCCATTTGGAGCATCCCCCAGGGCTGGGGAGTGGATGGAACTATCTAGAGGGGGGCCTTAACTGGTGAGAGAACTTGTGATTTGCCTCCCACTGTGCTGGGTCCACTACCAGTGTTGCCTAGCGAAGTACACTGACGACCCCCTCAGACAACCAAATCCCTGTGCCTTGAATATATTGTGTGGCCTGCCCTTCACCCAGCGGTAGCTCCATGAGATTCCTCCCTGCAAGACTGCCTGAGCCGACTCTCCCCGATTTTCCCTCTTGGGACTTTTGCCTGCAAGGGGGGACAGCGTTCATGTGCTGGCCCTCCACACATCAGTGCCTACACATCAACACGGACTGCTGCCATGGGCAGGCAGAAAACGTCCAAGGGCCAGTCCCGACCCCCCTTCGGCGATGCCCCATTCTCTGAACCTCCCAGCCCCAGGACGCTATCCTCCTTGCAATCGAGGTATCGCATACATCAGTGGAATCTAGAATAGAGAAAATTCAAGTGGAGCTTTGGTTGCCTTCGAAACAACAAGAAACTGTCCTCCAAAGTTACAGTTCTGGATCGCAGCATCGAGGACATATTACTACGGTTAGCGAATCAGGAAAATTCCCATGAGACCTCCTTGACAGTACAGCGGTTTGAACAACGTGCAGAGGATGCTGAGAGAAGTGCCTGACAGAATAATATTCAGGTTGTGGGTCTACTGGAGAGTTCTGTGGGATCAAGGCCCATGATTAGGATTCTCTATGAATGTCTGAAGTCATTCGCGCCAGCCCAGTCCCTCTCTCCTCACTTCTCCATGGAGAGGGCACCGAGTGCTGGCCTGCCGACCACCGCCGAGTGTGCCCCCCTTTCCCATGGTTGCTAAACTATTCCCTTACAAAGATAGAGACGGTATCCTTAAAGCGGCCAGACAGGCAGCTCCACTCAAGTCTTAAAACTGCTGGATCTTTATCTATCCCAACTACACCATGTTGACACAGCACCAATGTTTCTCGTTTCTGACGGTAAAGCGCCGCCTTTGAGACCTCAATATCCAGTACTCCCTACTATACTCGGCGAAGTTGAAGATCATTTATGACCAACATACTCACTTTTTCACAGAGCCCACCTCAGCCTGGGACTGGATGGAAACCCACTTCAAGGGGAGTCATCACTCCCCTGGCCGACAGAAGTAGTACACCTCGCCCTAGTAGGCGGAGGAGTCGGCGTGGAGGGCATGCAGCAGAGCTGGGTGAGCTTCTGAAGCACCCTCTCCACCAGAACTGTGACCGAGTCAACAATCAGCCTTACGGCAGCATTTGCACTCAATCTTCACCCCCTCCGAACACTGACTTTAGCTCTGCCCTGAGCGAGGATGGCATGGGCATGTATCTTTGGAAATGCAGGATTTTTGTCTGGTCCCTTGGGCACACCGCAGTCAGTAAATGACCTCATTTAGCGGCTCATACCTCCTACAGGAGAGTAGGCCTTGTTGGCTGGTAGCCAAGTCACCTCTGGTCCGGAACAGCTGCCTTGCTTCCTTCTTACGACCTGCCTCTCTGGATGCTACACCATGGACACCCTATCCTCTCAAGGATTGTGGCTAGATTGTTCTTCCAACAGAGCCATGATAAAAATTGCCCCCCTCATTCCGCAACATGGCTGTCATTAGCCAACACCCCTGATCCATGTACTGGTTTTTAAACTAGTGTTTGGGTGTACAGCCCCCAGCTGCAGGCTTATTGTTTTTGTTCAAGCTCTTGTTTGTTGCCCATGGTTATTTCTCTTGCAACACTAGTGATGCACCGTCCCCCCACATACTGCGGCGCACTCTAGGGATGGGTGGTTCTCTCCCGCCTCTCTCGCATCCCCCCCTGTTTCCCCCCCCCCCCCCCCCATACCTGACTTCCTCCTATGACAACCTGATAGATTTCTCATGCTTAATGTGCATTCAGCCCTCCGCCGTTACTCAGTTTACTCTTACATTGTGCCTTTCTCTGTTCGAACCTACTCAGAGGGAGGGACCGACGACAGTCTAAAACCAGGGCTTGGTGCTGATGGCCATCCCAGCCCTCATTCTAATTGGGTAGCACAATTCGCAATTTAACACTAGTGGCCAAGTTAGATCAGTCCAGGATTGATGATTGGTCGCGGGACTCATTGAACACTGTCATGCCAACTAAACTCATTTGTTCAGCCAGGCCGGCCCCTTGATTTATGGAGGCAGTTCAGAAAGAGAAATCTAGGTATAAAGGCCTGGAGAGAACCTGGAGAGTCACTTATGATGAGGACATTAAACACAAATACAAAACTTCTCTGAGAAGCTATCATGCTTTCTCTTTACCGCACGGGCCACTTTTTATTCAGTTCAAGTTACTTCAGCCCAAAACTGTCTCAAAACTCTCTTTAGAAAAGTCAAGGAGCTTTCCGACTCTAATAATGTTGCACCAGCACTGTCCCAGTGTAAGTATAAAGAATTGGCGCTTTTTTTAATTACAAATGTGCAGGACACTCAACTCTCAATGACAACAGTCAGTAGGGTTGACTTCCAGCCTGGCATCAGTTTGCTGTCTCTGAAGTCCTGAACACCTCAGTCACCACACTTTTCCACCAGAAACTGAATTCATGGGGCACGATGGGCTTGCCTTTGTTCCTGTTGCTGGTACAATCCTTATGATCTGGCTCCCCTAAAGAGCCTGTCCACCCCCAGCCAAACTCAGCACCCTGGACCCGGATATCATAGTCATTAGTTGGACTCCTCAATTCCTTCTTACAGGCGGGGCAAATAACATAGCTATAGAAACATGTCATGGTTTTGCCTCTTCTGAAGAAACCTAACTTGGATCCTTCCAACTGGCCCAATTGCAGACCGATTTCTATGCTCCTAATTATGTCTAAAATCTGGAGAGACATGTCAACAAACAGCTCTCCGTCTTTGTGGAGTCTCAAAACTATCTTCATCCCTCTCAGTCAGGGTTTAGAGCAGGACACAGCACCAAATCTGCCCTTTTAGGAGTCTCATAACATCTCAGGCGACTCCTGGATGAAGGCAAGACAGCAGCGCTGATCTTGCTCGATCTCAGTGCTGCTTTCAGTACTGTTTTGCACGCTACACTCTTAGAGAGACTGGCTATCTTAGGTCTCCAAGGAACAGCTTTATCCTGGATGGCACCTTTTCTAAAATGCTTAACTTTCCAGATTTCCTTGGCAAGTGTCTCTTCCTCATGATATGCCCTCACCTCCTGGGTTCCCAAGGTTCATCCTTAAGTTTATCCGTAACATCTTTGATCACCCACTGGCTGACCTGATCCGAAACTTGTGGCCTTACCTTATTCTCTTATACATATGACACACAAATCATCTTCTCTCTGACATCCGCTCAGAACCACAATCCTGAGGATTTGAATTCCTGCTTGGGTCTGGTTACCTCATGGATAAATAATTATTCACTTAGGTCAATGAGGTCAAGACCAAGTGACTGGTGTTCGCAAGGAACCCGTCCCTTTTGGGCCCACAACACTAAACTGAAACCTTGGGTAGGCTTCCTGCCCCGGCTCATAAGGTTAAGGACTTCGGCTCTCTGCTGGACGAAAAGCTATCTATGAAGCTTCAGGTAGAGAAGGTGGCTGCTACCTACTTCGCTGTCCTGAAATGGCTGTGAAAAATCATCTGGATACTTACATTGTCAGCCCAAAGGACAATCATCCAAGCACTCTTTTTTTTTTTTTTTTAAATTTTCAAAACCTTTATTGGCAAATGTGAGCATGAACACAGCTCAGTGCCTACAACCAAGGAATGTCCGGCAGAGCTTTAGAGTAATCATCAGGCATCAATCCATAACACAGAACGAAATGCGTATTAACACAGCATGCCGCCACTTCGGGCCGGCCGCCCGCCCTTAAACTAGTGTCAATGTGACCACTATCAGGATTGGTAACAAGGCCCAGAGACCTCTGAAAAGACAGAAACGTGCATAGTAAGTCAAAAGTGTGGACCATGTAGTAGCGTTCTGCTCTTTACCTTACACTCAAGGTACAATATGTGGTAAACCTTTTATTATTTGTTTTTTTTTCTCCCCCTCCCCCATTTTTTTCCCCTTTATTTATTAGTTTTGGGCAGTGGTCATCTTCAGGACAATAGATCCAACTAAGCACACAGTCACCTTGTAATCGCTCCAGGCATAAGAAGAACCCCTCTGAACAATTCTAGCAAGCGAGCAGTTGCAGAGCAAGAATGAGGACACTGGAATCCCCGGCTGTCCCTAACGTGGTCACTGTGTAGGTACCTGTCGCACAAATTTTAGTGAACTCAATGAAGACTCTCTCCACCCCCCATTCCCCATCCCCCACCCTTCCCCCCACAACTCTCCCCATCCATCCCCCCCTCCCGCTGCCGAGTCTGTAACCCCCGTGTGGTCTGGTTTCCTACTTGATGGTCAAAAAGAAAGTCAGATACTGTAAGCATAGGCCTCTGCTGTTTGTCCCCTATAATGGGTCACCCTGTGTCGCATCGCCTTGAGGCTACGCCACATCTTGTCCCGAGTCTTCCAAGTCTGAGTCAGTTGAGGTCAAAGGGGTATCCAGTCCCACCAGCTCGTCATCCAAACACTCATATTGTCAAGACTGTACTATGGTAATATTCTTTATTTGGGGCTGATCAAGCCTCCATAAGCTGCTGCAAGTAGTCCAAAGCTCAGCTGCTAGGCTGCTCTATAGACTCCTGAAGAGCACTTCAGCCTCTTCTTTCCTCTGTGAGTTTCATTGGCTAAAGATGGAGAAATGGATTCAATTCAAAGCCCCGTGCTTTGTGCACAGAGCAAGATCAGGAATTGCCCCCAATATCTTCATAAAACGGCGAGACAACCTCAGCTAGCTCGTCCTCTACGATCCAGTGAACTTTCCCTGTGCCTCATTCCCGGAGCCAAATAGACACGCTTGGGAGACCTGTCCTTCGCATGCTTGGCCCTAAGCTTTGGAATGCCTTACTGGAACCCTGAGAAGTTGTACCTTACTGTCTGTCTTTCGAAAAAAGCTGAAGACCTGGATGTTTTGAGACCGCATGGCCTGGTCAATCTCTACCTGTTGCTAAAGTGCTAGGAAACCCTGTGTGAGTAGCTGAGCGGTATACAATAGTTCTAATAATATTCATCAAACGTGAACAACCGCACCTCAGTTTCCTGCAGGAGACTCACCTCAACAGTAGGAAACTCCAGCGACTTAGAGGCTGGTGAGGCACAATTTATGGCACGTCTTACTCTGCATATGCTTGGGGTACCTTGCTTTGGATCCGCCCAGGCACACCCTTCCAAACTCGCAGCACGGTTATTGATGCAGTGGGGAGATACGTCCTCGTACAGGGCCGGTTAGACGGCGACCCAGTCCTTCTGGGCTGCATATACACCCCAAACACAAAATAAGCAGCTTTTGGGCCTCTCTCTCTCTGGATTCCTAGCTTAATGGGTAGACATCCCTTGAATATTAGGAGGGGACTTTAACAATGTGCTGGACCTCTCCCTTGACCGTTCCCATCCGCGCTCCCTTAAGACCCTGTATGCCACCACTCTCCCACTGTGCCCAACAATGGTCTCTCCTCCATGCCTGGAGGTCTTATGACACACACCTTCGCCAGTACTCCCAGTATTCAGCCCCACCTGGCGTATATATGCCCGGTTGGATCGTTTTTTGTGTTCCCCAGACTTGCTTCCACGACTCAAGCACTCTGATTATCTGGGCTGCATGCTCTCTGATCATGCCGCTCACGCAGTGGACATGGAATGGAGGGCACCACACACCCCAGTCCCCACCTGGAGCCTACGCAAAGACACAGTAGATGATTTGATATAACGCGACACCAATTGCCCCACCCAGTCAGTACGGAAAATTATGCCCCTGCCACCACCCGAACCGTTGAGAGGGACTCCTTTAAAGTTGTCACCAGGATGTTTTGTATTCAGAATATAGCCGTGGTCCATTGGAAATTGACCAGGGCACTTCAGGACACTAAGGAGGCGCTGACCACCCTTGTGTTATATTTTAAATCCCGACTTTAATTCTCTCCCAGCGGTGCACTCTACATATGTAAATAATGCTTACTAGGATGATCAATATGTGACCTCTAAATCTTATTGTCTTATGTAACATTTTCTGTAAATTGATTGGCACACTTGCATGATTTATTGTCTCCACGTAATGTGTGTGATGCAAAGCGCTCTTGCACTGTACATTTGGACGAGGAGTGCTATAAAAGAATTAAAACAAAAAATGGTTCAATGCTTTTTAATTGCTATTTGTATAATTATTCATACAGGTACATGTGTAATGGTTATGGTGTATGCATATTTTTTACGTGTAGGGATTGAAGAAAGACAAATCATAGTTTCTCTTAAATTTTTGTGAAGTGATAACGAGCTGTGTGCCTTTATTTCTTCCCAATACATTAGCATCTAGGTGTTATGTTCTAGATCACTACCAGCCACAGTGATACTTAAGCAAAAGAAGGGTTGATTGCCCTTTAAATTAGGTTTTTCATTTGAGCTCAGCTGGAAGTGAAAAAAAGAAATCCCCCCCAGCATACGCTGCTCCTCCATATAGAAAGCAGACAACCTAGAGGTGCTGCTGTCCATGTCCTGGTGTATGCAAATTACTCCATGACAGATTCAACATATTTCATTGTTTTGCAAGGTGCAGTTTCTGTTGTTTGTGTCACCTCAGTGCACATTCTGTAGCCATTGTGGTGGGGCACAAGGAGGGTGGAGGAGAAGGGGGCACCGGGCAAATAGCGGTTGGGAGCAGGCCCCACCTGCTCCCCCCCACGGAGAGATCGCTGTGTGGAACCCAAAGAAAGTTCCAGAAGATCTGGAAACCAAACTTGGCACTGCCAAATTGGAGTCACCAGCATTAGCTCGGCAGCCTGCCTCCAAACCTGAGCCAACTTCCTGACCATCACGATAAATGGCGGGAAGGCATCCAACATATTTTGCAACCCGTCCTGCAGAAACAATAGAAAAATCAGGGCAGCCAAATAAGAACCAGTAGTAACCATGGGTAATAATATATATGCATAACAGTGGTACTCTACTGTCTCATTTATAGGCAGTGCAACACATTTCTTAATAGAACACTCAGCATGGTTAACATGGTTCAACAAATTTACAACCCACCAACGTTAAAAAGATGCACGTATCCCAAGTGATTAATCAAACCGTGAGAAACCATATAGAAGTGGATATACATGTGTGTATATATATTGACAAGTGATTCAACTCATGGATATCAAACTGGATATATAATTTATATACCACAAAGCTATATTCCTCGTCACGTGAGGCCAGACCCTGCCTGTTATAGAGCTGACAACGTTTCAGCTCTGTTATTGATTTTCTTGATCCTTTTCAAGACGAAAGTGATGGGGACACAGACTAAACTTGAGCATAAATCTATAGATGGTTAGGTCGTAATAGGATGCAAATAATATTTGTAATTCTAGATAACTTATAGGAGTGACAAAACTTTAGGGATGGAGTGTTGTCCATATAGTAGATTTTTTTGGTACATGCTTCCCACCTCTTGATCTGTTTGGTCCTCCTGCTTGTTGATGAACTCGAGCCTATGTTAATATCGCTATTGTTTTAGGGCCTTGTCAAACTCTGTATGGAAAACCTCTGATGCACCCAAATATCCCTTATCAGTTGGTGCAATTTGTGTGTGAACAAGGCCAGATGGCTAAAAAGTCTTAGATGAGGAAAATCATTTATCTTTTCCTGTGAAGCCCTGGGAGCATTTAGGGCTGTCTTCGTCCAGAGCCTCTTGATGGGAAGAAACCGCCATATCCCTTCACATCCTACTACATATTGCTTCTTCTGGAGCCCTGCCCCTACTGGTATTCTTGATTGGCCTGATGGCCCATCGAGCTGTCTCTACCTGTACCAGTCCCTCCGAAAACCTTATTACCAAAGACCTTCTTAAGGGACACTTGGACCTTGTCCAGTGAAGTTACTTTTGCTGCAAATTTACCCAACTCTTTCGAAAAAGGTCCCCTAAACAGACACACTTGAGCAACCAGGCTGGTCTTGGGGAAATGGCAGGTCCCCAGTTTGGATTAGCCTTCATCAGAAGGGAGTGTCTAAACTCTGCGGAGAGAGCGTAATTGGCATTACTGAGGACATCAAAGAGATTCTCCTGACAATCACAGCATAATCCGCTGATCGCCTTCTTGGTGCATTTAATAAATTTGGACGGGAAGGAGGCCATGTTATGTTGATTTCAGGGACGAGGAACATCTTCCCCTCCAACGAAAAATAGCAGCACACTGCCTTGAAGGGATGATGGGGAAGAAACCATTCTGTTCAATCAAATCTGAAAGTGCACCCTCCTACTTGGCTCCCAAAAGTTTTGCATTCAGTAGCAGATTTCAGTCTACTGGAACCTCCTTCCTTGTCAGATTCATCCACGAAATTCACGTCCTTGGTCCTCTCTTCAATGCCAGGGGTCTCCTTCATGGGAAGAACATTTGTTGGAAGAGTATTGGCAGAATTTCGAAGCTCAGCATCCTTCCAGGTAGAGGAATCACAATGTCTTGAACACCACGTACAAGGCCTTTTTACGCACAATATACAAATGCCGTTCTATCTTCATCCACTGGGCGACAGGGCTATCTGCATATCCATAACACAGCTAAGCTATACGCACATCACAAGGATGTGTTCTGTTATACATAATGAGCATCCCAAAAGGTTAGCAGACGAGGCACTTCAGCTGACACCGAGGGTCCCTGCATGCTGAGGCTTCACCACGCAGGTGTCTGACATCTCAGTGAAGGGTGTCCAATTAATGACCAAGACGTGCTTCTACATTCTCTCCTGCCAGGTAATGGAGTTGTATGGTGCCTTGGGGGGATTCTTGGCTTCACACCTACCCACACTCTAGGTACACTCAGAGAAGGATTTGCATAGTAGGAATGCTCCTGATTACTACTTTGTATATACTTTTGGTGCTTGCAATAACTTTAATCTGCTTCTGTCTACTGATTATAGAAGCACATGTATTCTATACAAGTATAACTTTGGTTAAATAAATAGATTGAAAACGTCCCACTGTGTATTATTTGTATATTTGTCTGAGCACACGTAAGCACGAGTGACCAAGCAAAAGGTTCTGATCTGTCACCACGATCACTGAGGGGTCAGGTTGTCTTGTTAAGTAGTTGCCGAAACCATTCGCTCTCTGGTAAGGTTAGTGGAGGGCTTCTGGTGGCACTGTGAGCTAACTGGTCTCCAAGCCAATATATCCTGCGTGGGCGCTTGGAATCAATCTAGGCACCTCACCCAATGTTTGCTGTCCATCAAACGCGCAGATCCTACGGATTAGTGGAAACCACACAACAAGGCCTCTAGTCAAAAGAAGCAAATGTTATTGGGTTGCCGAGCAGGGAAGGAAGCAGCATAGTAAGCTCACCAAAATATTCTGGAACTTCCATAAGCAAAATACCTGTAAGGAACAGAAAAAAAAAAAACTTGAATTACTTATTCAGAAATGTATTGTTAACGACAGCTTTGATGATTTACGCATACATACCACCCAACCAATATTAGTGACATTATTATTTTGTATTATGACCTTTTATATGACATCATTTTATTGACAACCGTACCTGTATTCAACAAGTATTTTATGGGAGTGGTGCCCTCTATGTGTATGAATATCCAACTTCTCAGTATTGGGTTTGCTTAACCTATGTATATCATGAAGGTCTCTTGTAATCCTTGTCAGATCATTTTTGAAGAAACCCATCCCATTCCGTTATGTGTAATTCTCTGCCATCTTGACTTTGTTGGCTTAAAGCTGTCTCAACTTCCGCCCGGCTTGAGAGTTCCTTTATCCAGTGTGCCGCCCACATTGATTTGCCCCTCTTCCCTGACATAGCTCACCGTCTCTTGGCAAGGAGTACCGCAAAGTTGGTAAACTTACTTGACTTTTTGTTCCCCCTAGTTCTTATCCTTAAACCTCTACGATCATGTCTTGGGCTACGAACATTCATAGTGTTCATCCAAATAAAATTGTTATGAGAGTCAGGTCATCTCAGGCAGGCTATAGGTGTCAGATATGATTGGAGCAGTATGTAATACGGTATCAGTTTGAACCTATCATTCTATGAGACCACTTTCGGATACTCAAATGTAAATTGCAATTCCCTGTACTTCAAAACTACTGATTATCTAAATCAGACTATCAGAAACAGATTATTCAATTTAGTAATTAGTAATTTGATTTTTCAAAGATAATTTTGTTGTAAATGGATTTTGTTTTTTACATTTTACAGGCTGTATGAGATGGCTGGATAGCCAAGCAGTGGGGCAAAATGAACAAGGCAAAAGCAACAGCAGAAAAGAGGTACGTTTTAGACACATTAAAGTAACTCTTCTTTGCTGGAATTAACTTCTACAGTCGACTTTGCTAGAACATATTTTTGAGCACTACTGATGTTTTGTGAATGTTAAACACTACCCTTTTATTCGTATGTGGGCTTATCACAGAATACGATGTATGTGTCTAATGATTTCACTAGGTAAATTGCAAAATAATTTGGGTATTGTTTCAGTGAGTACTCCAAAATATTTGCTGTTTAAAAGTGGTGCCTTTTTAGGTCAAGCCTTGGCAGCGCATGCGCTGCTCTGCGAGGCATGCTGCATTCAGGTATGAAATTGAAGCTCTGCCCATTTTCCACCCATCTTTTTAATTGGCTCTTGTCACTGTCCTTTGTAAACTGTGGCTTTTCATTGGTCAATAGGCTTAGTAGTCCCTACTTAGTACCGGCTTGTCTCATCTTGTAAACTCCCATAATCACTGGCCCTCTTACGTGCATTGTTACTCTGTAGGCTTTAATTACAGCCTCAGAGCACTATTTTCTTTAATGACTTTCTCTTGCTTGCCATTTCAGGCAGGACATGCTCTCAACTGCTTTAATTTTTTTAACCAGCGAATGCCTTCCTTTATGCATCCCTCGCCATATTAATTAATTTTTTTTTTCTAAAGTGCCGCAATTTTCGCGATTTAACTTTGAATATTATTTGTGAAAGCGCGGCATGGGGCGATTAAAAAAATAAAAAAAATTGTTAACTTCTCAAACAAATGCTTTTTTTTTTTGTAAAAGCACACCATACAGCGCTTTCACTTTTATGGCGGACACGCACCTTTATTAAGATGAGCCAAGTCTAAAGAAAGGAGCGTGGCCGCCATTAAAGTGAAAGCGCGGCATGGGGCGCTTTTACATAAAATAGTTGACCGATTATCCGGCCCCCCCAACTCCTCCTAAAGATCATGCTTCCTCAAACCCCTTAGCCATGCTATGAAGTCTCCTATGAGTAAATCATTCCCCTCCCGGGACAGGTGAACCCCATCATTCAGATACATGTGATCGCCCCGAATACACCCATGAGGAATGCTATGCAACTGCGCAGAGCGAAACAATCTACCAATTTTATTGTTCACCCTCTTTACTGAATGGTTCAGTGCTGACACCGAAAGGCCCCCCCGCCATACCTTCCTGGGAATCATGTGGGACCAGGCAATCGTGCACCCTGGGATTCTTTTCGCCAACCAGCTAACAGCAGACAAAACTTGTTCAAACAACACTCGTCTACCCAGTGCCACCAAGTCATTGCCCCCCAGGTGTACTATGACTACAGATGGCGGTGACCTTTGCCGCCCCAAGAGACCCTCAACAAATGACTCGAATTGGTCAAAACAGAGCCCGCCCTTCCCATGGAAGGTCACTCTGTACCCGTATTCCCCAGCTGCGCGAGTCGCGTCACCTGCTTTGAATACGTCCCCGGCGCGCCTCACATATGAGTGGCCCACAACCCATACCACTCTCTCTCCAGTCGGTGATCCTTGACCGCTGGTCTCCTGGTGCTGGGTCGACTGCAAATTCCGCCCCGCGTGACAGGCTCGCGAAACTGTAATCCAAACAAAAGACAAGAAGCGTGAGTGCATGTCAATTGATCATTACAACATGTGCAATCGCACATACCTTTTGAAGCAATTCGAGGACCATCGTCCCAACTGTTTCACTTCCTCCGCACTCTGACCCCTGGCTGTAGCCTCAGTAGCAGCCCCTATCCTAAAGGAGTGGGTCCCAAAATCGCACGGGTCCATGCCCGCAGCAGCGATTGTCAGTGCTAGCACCCTCTGGAACTGAAACCTCGTCAGTGGGGGGCCATCCTTGTGCCTCAGCAAACTCCCCCCCATGTAGCCGCCCTTAGTGCCAAGTATTCCTCTATACACTTTATTGGGCACGTGGGGGACCCTCGCGCGCGCTGCACGACAACACTATCTCCCATAGCCCCCTGGTCGGTCTTGGACCTGGCTATCGAGACCACCATCGAATCACCCCTAATTTGGACGTGATCCCTGCACAAGCCTCCCTCAACATCTTTCTTATTTCTTGCGACCAGTTCGCTCACCCGCATAGCCCCATGGAATGCTAATGCGAAAGCTGCCCGGAACAGAACTGCTTCGAAATGGGAGGAGCACGTCTCATCCAGCTTTGCTAAAGCAGAGACAATCTGTGTAACCCAATAGGGCGTCTCACATCTTGCTTGCGACCCTCGAGGCGCTGCCAGCCGCGAAGGGCCTTCTTAACCAAAAAGGAATCTGTTGGGTCTCTTATGCCATGCACCTGGGCAATGAATGAAATGGCCGCCCTATGCCTACTGGCCGTTGCCGCTGATCGGCCTTCTCTGTGCAGCGCTACCAGGAACCCCAGGAAGGCTTCCTCCTGACCCCAGCTCTGACTCCCTGTTGGACCCAAAAATGCGCAATAGGAACGAAACGCTCCTTCGTATACCTTCCTTGTCCTGGGGGCTAAGCTTGCTGCCACGAGGTCTTGTAGTCCGGGGCACCGATTAGCCATAGTGCTTCGGGGAATGGTGCCGCCACTAGGTCCGCTGTAGGCAGATAACCCCTGAACTCCTGCATATGTGAACGAGAGAGTGCATCAGCTGCATGATTCAGTACGCCTGGCACATGTTTCGCCCTAAACTGTACATTCAGTCTCATGCAAAGCAGCACAACTTCCTTCAACAATCTCAAGATCCATTTGCAGCGTGCTGCCTGTTGGTTAATGCATTCGACCACAGTCATATTATCAGACCAAAACACCACTGCGAGGTCCCTGAAGTTGTCAGGCCATGCCATCAGAGCAACCCAAATGGGGAATAACTCCAAGAACCCAATGCTACCTGTGAGACCGCTGGAGTGCCACCAGGCCGGCCATGTTTGTGCCGACCATCGATTACCTAAGATGGCGCCAAATCCCACGCTCCCCGCCGAGGTCAGTCCACAGACCTAGTTCATCTGACGATACTGGCGGCTTGTTCCACACGACTCGACCGTTGAAGTCCGCCAGAAATGCCAACCAAATGCGCATATCCTGGCGAACCTCTGCCGACAGTCTCGTACGGTGGTGCCCCCCTTTGAGACCGACCGTAGCTTGTGCAATAGAGCGTGAGAAGGGGCGGGCCATAGGTATTACCCTCAAAGCAAAGTTAAGCTGACCCACTGTTTGCTGTAACTGGTGCAGGGTCACTTTCTCTTTACCCAGGCATTGCATCAAGGAAGCCCTAAACATGGCCACCTTTTCCATCGGTAAACGGAAACATCCCTCCACAGAATCGAGCTCAATTCCCAGAAACTCCAGTGAAGTAGATGGTCCAACCGTCTTACCTGGTGCCAGTGGGACTCCAAACTCCCTCATGAGGATGCAGAAGTCGTGCAGCGCCTGCGCACATCTCGTGTCGCCGGCTGCTCCCAAGAACAGGAAGTCATCGAGATAGTGCATAACATGCCCATGCCCTGTGGCCTCGGTGAATGCCCACTCTAAAAAACAACTGAACATTTCAAAATAGGCACAAGAAATGGAGCAACCCATAGGCATGCATTTATCCATGTAATAACTTCCTTGAAATGCAAAACCTAGTAAGCGCTGATCCTGTGGGTGTACCGGGAGCAACCGGAACGCCGATTCGATATCTGATTTCGCCATCAGCGCCCCGGGGCCCAGGCGATTCAATATGGCCACGGCCTCATCGAACGATGCGTACCGTACCGAACAGACTTCTGGGTCAATGGCCTCGTTCACCGAGGAACCCCTTGGAGCAGAGAGGTTATGGATAAGTCTAAACTCCCCTGGGTCTTTCTTCGGGACAACCCCTAACGGGGAACAGCTGAAATCCGCCACCGGTGGCCGATCAAAAGGCCCTGCCACTCGCCCTAAGCTGACTTCCTTTGCAATTTTTCTCTCTACCACACTTGGATTATGTTGCGCCGATAACTGGTTTTTACAAAAAGAGTTCCCTCGAAAATCCCCCGCCGGGATGTGGAAGCCGTGCAAGAATCCCTTCCTCAACACCCCAGCGGAGACATGATCAGGGTATTTGTTTAACCAAGGAGTCATAGCCATGAGATCAACGGGTGTAGGCAATTGGTCACAACGTCCTACCTTACTCCTGCTTGGACCCTCCCTTTCCTCCCGCCCCGTTATTTTTCGATCTACATGAACTCTCTGGGTGTGAGGAATTCCCACAGCCCGCACACACATGCTTGAATCTACATGTTCCTTGCGGTCTGTTACAGTTGCCTCGATTGAAGCCCCAACAGACCCCCCGCTTGCCGCCATTCCCGCCGGTTTTCGGCTGGTGATAGATACCGGTGCCTGCTCGAAAGGGCACCACGGGCTTTTGGCGGAAGACCCCAGACCCACTCCCACCCGGCGAAGGATGTCCCTGACGCCCCCGGCAGGAGCTGCTTATGCCATGAGACCGAGTCGAGGCAGTCCCATGTCAGAGAGGCATCATATTCTTTCGCTTTTTGGAATTTCATGTCATAACCTTTCCATTCCTCTCCCTCATACATTGCATAAAAATCCATAATACGAGTTTGATAGCAAGACAGTTCAGTTAACACCTCGGGTTTACGTTCTCCCATAACTGCAGTAAAGATTGCAAAGGCCTTCGCCCAGTTCGTTATCGTTTCATCAACCCTGAATTTCGCCATCTTGGCGCGCCACACGCTCGGGTGCCACAAATCTTTCTGGGTTTTAGCATACTCCATCTCGCGATGGTCAGTTAATAGTGAAAACATATTGATATACTTGTCTCCCCATATTAACTCTTTTGTGGCCATAGGGATGTGCTGTGCCACCCTCTCCCGCCTTGAGGGTAATGAGCCCTCCCCCGCCACTGGCAAAGCGAGCTTACCCGGTTCGGTCGTTGTTCCCGCCGTTTTCTCGAGACCAACTGCAGGTCCTACTGGTGTCACCTGTGGGGGAACAAGAGGAAGATTCGCCTTTGCGGCATCTCGCGACTGCCGCAATTGCTGGATTAGTAGCTTGGCCTCTTCGGCCGTGTCTCCGGGCGCCTTGGCACTCCCTGCCTTTGTATTGAGCCATGCGGCCAACTGGGTGGCCAATTCAGGAGGCATATCTTCATCGTTAGCGGGGGTAATTACTACCGGGATTGGTTGACCCGCGTCTGGGATTGGGACCGGGTTGTCTGCCGGGGGTATCTCTGGGACCGGAACCTCTGGGACCGGAACCTCCCCTGAAACCGCCCTCCTCTTGACCCGCTTCCCCCTACCCTCGGGGACGATTCCCGGCAAGGCCGGGCCTATTACCTTCTTAGGGTTACCAGGATTGCTGAGTGCAGCCAGTTGTTGCTTGACCTCCGCCAAACCTCGACCGATCATGGGACTTGACCGAGTTTCCGCTCCATGCCAGCCATCCGGTTCACCAACATGCGTAGCACTTTATCCGTCTCAGAACCCTTTCCTGCTTTCTTGCCAGGCATGGTTTCGATTATCCGCTCCTAGACGATCAACGAGGTCCTGGACTCTTCGCCTTCGAGCAACTGAAAGAGAAACACAAGAATTACAAGTTCTCAAAATTGCTGCTTGTTCCGTCGAGGGCTCACGAGCAACGAGTGGGTGCAGCCTTCAGAGCGCAGGAACAAGAGGACGCTTCTTCAGATTCCCGCTCAATTTATTCTTCTGCGGGAGGGCGTGTACCCTCCTCTGGTACGCCTACTGGGCGTGGTCATCGGTGTAGGTGTCTAGGACAACCCCTCCTGGGCGGGAAAAGGCGCGCCCTGGCTACGCCGCTTCGGGCATACCAGCCGAGACACGCCCCCCGCCCAAAATGGTTTCCCGGGAGGATCGGGGCACCCAACCATACGTTCGGGGGGACCGAGTGGTCGCCCCTTTCCATTAACTTAGCAAACAAATGTTTTTTTTTGTTGTAAATGCGCCCCATACAGCGCTTTCACTATAATGGTGGCCGCAATAGGTATCGCATTTGCGAGACCTATTAAGCTATTGGCATTGTAAATGACAATGCCTTTTATTTAGGTTTTAAAAACCAACACAGAAATAAAAGGCATTGTCATTTACAATGTCAATAGCTTAAACTCTCGCAAATGCGAGACCTATTTCATTGCAAATACTTGTTTTATTTTATTATACTGGGAGGACGTGCTGGCTGCTATCCGATAGTGAGAGAGGGTTACACTGGAAAGGAAGTCTGAGAACATTTATGTGTTTCATGCTTGCTTCTGAGCTCCCTTGCATTGCTAAATAGATTTGATTTCTGTTTACTATCTGGCTTTTGGTGTTGGCACATTCTGACCTGGCCTATTCTTGTCCTGGCTGTTCTTCTTTTTTTTTTCTAGATATATTTATTAATAAGTGAGTGCCATTACACGGGTAGAAGGCATTGGTCCTACGAACAAACAAGTAGTGAGTTATGATTAAAGCGGCCAGATCTGCACAAGAAACTTGAAGGTTGGGTATCGACAGGTGGTTGTTACTAAATAGGCAAACCAGTACCTGGAGGATAGTGGGGAACATTTATTTCTACATGCCATAGTAAGTTGAGAGCAACAGTTAACTCCTCCCCCCCTACTACAAGAAGTGATTATAGTCCTATGGCCGATTAAGTATTGAATGGATCCAATAGTACAATCTCCGAATTATAATGGACCGTAGAGGAGATGCCGAGGATCATAGATCATAGTGAGGGTTGGTCGGACTCGGGAATATGTATATTTGGGTGGTCAAGAATCGTCTAGGTCAGTGAAATCTTGGAGGATTGTGTCGTAGTAGGTCGCTAGGGTTTTTTTTTCGTGAGCCCAGTTTCTCCTCTCTATGAATTATTTTGCTCTTAGACTATGCCCATTGCTGTACTTCAGCACAGGAGGGTTGATTGGGGCACCACCAATTTCCATCCCATGGCTATTGCTCGATTAACCATGAACAGAGCAAGGTCTGTGAAGCAGGTTGTTGCTTTGTTCTGTTTGGGAAAGAGGTATAGGCTGAGTATGCAGTGGTGTGCTGTTGCAAGTCTTTCCTGACCCGTAAGATGTCTGTGCAGACTGTGTTCTAGTAGGGTTGTAGCGATCTGCAAGCCCAAAACATGTGGAATAAGTCAGCACAGTCTGACCTACCCAGCAGAGTCTGAACCACAGCGGGTCAGGTGTCCATAGCCGATGAGTGTATGAGGTGGCCAGATCGGGGGAAGGGTCCTAAGTAAGCCCTGTGCAGAATATAAAGCTGCATACATTTAGAGAGGGTTTATGGACATCCTGGTGGCGGTACAACAGGGCCTTAAGGAAGTCCGGGTTCTGGAATGCCTGTTCCAGGTAATCTTCCATTTAACCCTGGTAACACTGTCAGAATGTTGCAGAGGCACATTTTAGCCAAGTAACTAGTCATTTGCAATGGCCCATGGAGTGTAATTCATGGAGTGGCGGGTTTGCTTCAGGCCTCTGATGCCTACGTATTGTAGTAGCATCCCTTTAATGGTCCCATATGTCAAGAAGATACCACCGTTCAGGCCATATTGATCTTAAAGTTTCTGAAAAGACATTAGGCTCCCATCGGTAAAGAGTGTGGTGATGCCAACCTCTGTCAAGGCCTGGCTAGTTAATATGGAGTCCCATAAGGGTAGAAGCGAGGGTTAGGGTTGGAGGATCCTGGCCTATGGAACCCGAGTCACAGGCGCTCCTGAGCCGTTTGTAGTAGGCGAGGATAAGGCACACTCACTCCAGAGCCTGGGGTCAGCAAGCAGAGGAGGTTACTTCTCCCCCCCCTTTGAATTTCTGTATGTGGGGAGTCCTGTCTCCTCCAGATGATGGCCTGTCTACCAGACAGCCACCCATTAGAGATGAGCTGCTAAATAATAGGCTGACAAATGTGAGGCACCCATCACTACCTCCAGTCAGTACTCAATGCCATTCTCGTTCTGACGTTTCCCCAAATTAGTTTAGTTAACAGGAAATTGAGTTTTTTGAAGATGTGTTGGGGGGATACCTATTGGGATGTTTGTTCAAAAGTGCAGGAGGTGTGGTAGCATCACCATTGTTGACAGGGCAACCTGGCCCGCCGTTGCTAGCAGGAGGCGTCGTCCAAAATGTTAACTGGAAACCTCGGTGGTTGCCTCAGAGGAGGTCTTCTCTTCTGCAGTATATTTGAATGCCCAATATTTGAAAGTGCCTGGGGCACATAGAAGAGGATCAAAACCCCCTTGTACGAGCCTCTCTTGAAGGGTGTCTGTGAACTGGAAAGCAAGGAATTTGGTGAAATTGACCTAGAGGCAGGATACCTCGCCTAATGCTTCCTAGATCAAAGTGAGTGAAGCCAGGTCTGCGTCTATGTCTCATAAATAAAGAACCATATAATCGGCTTGTAGGGAAACTATGTTAGTCTGGTCTCAGGGAGGTATTCCCCCTCTCTCGGCCCAGATTCAAAGCTGTGCTGCATAAGGCTCTAGTGCCAGGACAAACAATGGCAGGGAGAGAGGGCAGTCCTGCTGCGTACCCCTGGATTTCAGGTTTGTGTCGGAGACATATTTACCAGTCTTGAACCTAGCTGTGGAGTTTGATTATAGGAGGCGAATACAGCTGCTGATCTGAGGTCCGAACCCAAATCGGTGGAGAGTTCAGAACATGTAGTCACAGTTTAGGGAGCCAAATGCCTGTTCTAACTCTCGAGAGAAGCTGGCTGCATTAGGCCTACACTTTCATTTATTATGTTTGCATTTTCCTCTATGGTTTTCAAATGCTGAACTTTGTTTCTTTCTTGTAAGGTCCCAAAAAAAACATTTTTGGTCCTTGGCGAGGTCCCTATGGGACCCCACCATCAGGCCTAGAGGGTGAGGGTATTCCTACCCTGCCCCCTTCTCTCTTTAAACAATTTTTTTTAATGGGCCCGGCGCATTAAGAACCACCCCCACCCCCACAGACCATGTCTGGAACCTCGGCATCTGGACTCCTCGCTCACAATGAACCGCCATATCAGCGCCGTATCCTCATCCTGCTTCCACATGCTCTGCCTGCTTTGTAAGACATTCAGATGGATCTCCACAGAATCCAAAAAGACGTTCACTCATGCATTCATCAACAGCAAACTCAACTACGGCAACACACTCTACACCAGTGTCACCCAGAAGGATCTCAGGAAACTACAGAACGCTCATAACACCGCAGCCAGATTGGTCTGCGACAACCCCGCCAAAGCCACATAACTCAACACCTCCACTAGCTTCAACAACAGAATTACCTTCAAGCTTCTCACTCACGCCTACAAAGCTTTGCACGACGCAGGGCCAGCATATCTGAACCACTGCCTCTCATTCCATGTACTCGCCAGACAACCCTGCTTCACCCAACTTGCCCTAGCCACCGTTCCACAAAGTCACAAGACCGGAACTGAAGGAAGCTCCTTCCCCTACCTCGTCTCCAAGACCTGGAACACCCTGCCCCTCCACCTCAGGCAATCCCCATTGCTGATCCAATACAGTAAGGATCTCATGACCTAGCCCCTTTGACTAAACCCCCACCCCCAGAAGGATCCGCAGCCCCCGCTCCCCTCCAGCGCCTTGAGACCCTCACGGGTGAGTAGTTGCGCTTTACAAACCCTTGACTGATTGATTGGAAATATATCTATGACCGTGAAAAAAATCCCATTTTGTGCCTCATTTGTACCCTCTTTTACTTTATGAAAACAGTTGTAATGAACCTTATCATTCATTCTGAAAGGACGTTAGGAATCAAAACATTTTTGCCACTAATACTCTCTACTTAGAAGACAATTTTTGAGGTCCCCCACTATAATTTCTCCACTGTTTGTTTGACCTGAAAGCTGTGCAATATTGCGTTTAAATTCTTTAAAGTGTTTAGTCGTATTTGAGCAAATTTCTCGTAAGCGTTTGGTTTGTTTGTGCTCTCTTTTTTCGTTAATAATTGATTCAACTTACATTTTCCACCTAGACCTTTAATTCAGTAAATCACATCCTTTGTAAAATATGTGCCAAACTTATTAACTCCTATCTTTTACCCTGTCAAGGTATGTATAATTTGAGTTATTCAAATCGTATTGTTGATGTAAGTTTAAAAATTAGATTTTTCTTTTTTGACTGATTATTGCGCTCTATATTTGTTTACATTTAATTAATACTGCCTTAATTTTATTTTTGTGATATTTTTCTTTCTATTGTATACCATCAATGCTTTTGTAGGTTAGGACCATTGCTTAAAATGTTCCAGTTTATATTTGATGCTAATTCCTGCAAATTGCTTACTTGATAACTTCCTTTGTGCGAACACAGAATTCATACATTCTGTGTTCTTAGCATCTTTCCTTCACTGGCATCAGGGGCATTGAATGATGTTGGCAGTGCCATCCAACGTTTCAGGCTTGAAGACCTGTAACATTTTATTTCAGAATGTTTTTATTGGCATTTCACTAGTGTACAGTGTCACATAATATAAAACTCTGATATGTAGCCTAAGGTTTTCCAGTGACCTCTCTCACCCCCAGCAACATTATCAGCCTGAAATAGGCCATCAGCGCATTTGTGCCTCAATAGAATATTATTATATGGCAACAAAGTCTATGAAACATAGTAAGACAACCAAAAAAACAATCAGATTTTAACAGTTATATTCCCCTGCATCATGCGCTGCTCAGTGACCTTTTATTCCAATACATTCTCCCTGTCCAGTAGCATCAAGACATTAGATGGGAGCCATATCATCGCCACTCGCACTCCAATCCCGTCACTCCAGCGTTGCATCACTCTGTTCATGGCATTTGTGTGCCACCAGTCCATGGAGGCTCGTCGTCCAATAAATCCCCTGTGGCATGGGAGGGCTCACTAATCTTAGCAATCATGTCACGGATAATGGTTCCTTAAGCAAGTAATTCAACTGCCAGTCTGTCATAACGTCTCACCCTTTTTGTATGGGTTTCTTCCACTCCGGCCCATTTCTTTACATCCCGTTAGCCATTCAGTCTTCAAGGGAGATCTAGGGCTCAACGACCTAATAATGCGTTGTTTGGCCAATGACAACCCGAGTATTATAAATCGCTTGCTCAGTCTTTTTTTAAATTGTTTGGGTGGGGATTAGACCTAGCAGGTACTGCTTTAACTCTCTATGGATAGTCCAGCCCATAGTCCTATGCAAATGTCTCAGTATCTCAGTCCAATAGGGTACTAGTTGAGGCAAGGGCCACACAACGTGTAGAAAGTCCGCTAGGATGTACCCAGAGCGCGTACATCCGGAATGCCTGTTCAGGTAAATAGCAGGCAGTAGTTTGGGGGAGAGGTATACCATGTTTATGTTATATATGTTTAAACCTCGAGTTTACCGAGATGTCCCCCACTCTTTTATGTATCCTAGTCCATTCCGCAGATGTGATGGGGTATGCACGCAATTGACATCACATGCTCTCAATCTTTAGGGGGGAGCTACATCTATCTGTTTGAAGGGCATAAGTGTGTGATGTGTCTCCTACCCCCACTCGCCAGTCATCACCAACAGTGTGCTGAGAGCCACCGGTGAATGGCCATCAACTGAGCTATTTGTGCGAAAGGCAGAGTCTTCAATATCTTAATTTCCCGCACATAAGGTGCGCTGTGTAGTACTCCTTTGCTTGTTCCTAGAGTTTGCAGTCCAGTCTGACCACATACAGCAAGGTCTCGGGTATTCTGCTACCCTGTAGTAATAAGGATCCCAAATCGTTCAAGACTTATAACATACCTAGGCAAATGTCTAATACATATCCTCTTTGTTTTTGCTTTTAGTATCTGGGTAGGGATCATGCCTGGTGCCAGACAGGACGTGTGCCAGAAAATAAATGGACCATTTTGAGAGAGACAGCAGAATATTGTTTCGGTTTCATTAAAGGAGGGACTTTGACCCCCTACTTGGCCTGAAACCAGATCCACAATGAGGTTGCTTCAAGGTCGAAGTCTTCATCTGAGAGAAGTAAAAAGTGCATTAGAAAGTGTATTATTCCCACCATAGCAGAAAGAGTAAGCGAGAAGAACAGGGGTCATCAACCTCTTCTGAACCAATTCCAGCCTAAACCTTGGGTAAGCTTTACTGCCACAGGTGCAACAGCCACTGCATAGTGTGGTCTTCAAAGAAGCAGTTCAGAAAATGTTTGCCACTCTTCCCTCTGAAATGCTCCCAAGCAGGATGTTGCATCCTTTGTTATCAGTAGTCACTGTTACAAAAATGTCCACTTCAGTCTCTGCTCAGACTCCAGTGTCGCTCCTAGGAAATCAGTTGTGTCTGTGTAGAAGTCAGTATTGAAGCAGGTTTTGGAAAAAATGGTGCTTCTGCTAGAATGATCTTAGTGCTGTCCTTTTCAGCATTATTCAATTCTAACGTGATCATGGCATTAAAAGAGAAAATTCTGCAGTTTGCCATAGAGAAGATGCAAGATTATTTAAAAGAGTAGGAATTTCTTCAAAATCCTAATTTATGAGGCATGTGTGCTGTAGATACACATGCTTTGCATAAGTCCACCATCTAGTGTTGAGCTCGTATGATTACTAATTGTTTTTGTTCCAAGAAGTTTGCTTTGAGTCACAAGGCTGTGTGACTCTTCCTCTTGGTAATACTGTGTATGGTCATTGAAGGCATCTTCAGATTGTTTTTTTCCGCAGACAGGTTCGCATGTAATCTCTCACACACCGGTTGGAGACACCTTCGGGCTCTCTAATAGATCTCCACTCAACGATCACGTCTCAATCGCTTAGTTTTATTGTGTCAGAGCGATCACCCTTCTGTGTAGCGTGTTTTTGGCTTGCTTCCACGGGCCATGTTCTGGCCGGGCCTCCTTTTCCACTTCCAATGTCTTTCGAAGAATGACCTGCTAATGGAACGAACTTCATTACGCTTCTGTCCGAGGTGCCACTCTAAGTATCCCCATACCGACCAACACTCCATTGCAACCTATATCTCTCAGCTGATCATCAAGAAGAAAGCTGTGAGGCCTGCAAGTCATTTAGATAAAAAAAAACTCTGTGAGATCGAAGTGCTCGACACCAAGAAATGCTGCATTGGCAAGCGGATGATGTACCGGACACCTTCGGTCGATAACAGGAGGAAAACTAGGAAACTTTTGCAGCACAAGAGGAATCACTATCTAGCCATGATTCTGAGTCCCAATCCGATCATGACTCAACCACCCTTCAGGCAGCGCAGAAGCATCGGACAGTGAGTACTTTTACCCCTGATGTAAAGTCCAAAACATTGACTCTGACGAAAAAACTAATCATGGTCCGCCACTGCAAAAAAGGCAGTGGTGTACACCGAAAAACTGACTTGGAAGCCCAACCTTCCGGCTCCGCTCCAAAAGTTCGGCCTGCAGCCGGAGCCTACACCTCCTCGACCTCTGGGTAAACAGCCCCTTGATCATCTTTCTTGGCACCTAAACAGAATCATACCATTTCGGATCCAACCACAGCTCCAACTAAATGGAAGCTTCCTCCACTGAAATGCTTTGTTTTTAGACTGTAATCTCCACCAGAGTCAATCCTCGATCTAATGCAAGAATGGCTCGACAAGAGGCCAACAAAACGCTCCAGATTCAGTCTGGAACTAAGAAAATAGTGCTTCAATCAGGAAAATCTTACCCTTCTAAAGAAACTGTTACCTTTACAAGAGGCTTTAGACGTTGCTTTATAGCCTCCAAAAAAGAAGAAAAAGGATGCTGCACCTAGCCCATTCCACATCCTTATTCCAACTTCACAAAACACACAACACAACCCCTACCATCTACTCCACCACCTCAATCACCAGAATTATCTTATGTAGGTGACCTGTCTCCTCATTCACCCATGGTAAAGGATGATGAGGATATACCACAAAACATACACCCAGGAGATGCTTGAGATGACTATGATGTTAAACCACAAGGGGATGCAGATCTATCCCACGTGGCCATCACCACATGATGATGCTTCTGCTTATCAGGATTTAATATCAAGGGCAGCAGATTACCATCAGGTCTTTTTATATAACGGCACAGTAGAGGAGGATTTTCTTTTCGAATCTTTATCTAATGCACAAAGGGGGGCACAATATCTAACACATGTTAGGGCATGATTCGTCCTGCAGATGACATTTTAAAAGACCCTGTCAAAGCTAGAGTCACAACACTAAGCATTGACAAAAAAATGTAAGGCTTCACCATCAAATCCTATGTACAGAAGAGGTCAGTTAACCCCAGACTCTCTGGTAGTCTCTAATGCAAGAAAAAGTTCTACCTTTCTAAACATCAGGAGATGCACCACCTCCAGAGAAAGAATCTAAACTAATTGATGCTTCCAGGAAATGTGTAACAGCACAAGCAGCTAACCATTGGTGCATAGCCAACATCCAGGTTCTATTAGCTAGATATGATAGAGCCCATTGGGACTAAATGGAGGGGCTCCTCCAAACCTTCCAGAGAAACACAGGAAAATGGGGCAGGAAATTGTTAATGAAGGAAAACTCATTACCAACAATTCCATTAAATGTTTATTAGATGCAGCTGACATTGCTGCAGAGGTATAAATACTAGTATCCTATTACGTAGGCATGCATGGCTCCATGTTTCAGGACTTTAAGCCTGAGGTACAATATGTTATTTTAAACTTTCCTTTTGATAAGGAACGACTTTTCGGCCTTTAAGTGGACACAGCCCTTGAGAAAATGAATAAAGACGCGGAGGTCGCAAAATTAATGGGGGTGCTACAAACAAGCACATACCGTGGTTCCTTTCGTAGGCCCAATTCTAGACAAGGTGCCAGATCTGCCTCATCAGACAACACTGGATCAGCATATAAAAACCAGGGACAACCCTCTACCCCTAATATATTCTACAGAAACAGTTTTAAAGGAAGACGTTGAGGAAGACGTTGAGGGAATACTACCCGTACCTCCACCAGCAATACCAAGCAATAACTTCCTTACTATTCCCCACGACCACTTAACACCTATCTGAGGTCGCCTGCTAAACATTCTCCCTATTTGGAAATCAATCACAACTGATCAATGGGTGTTGTATATTATCCAACATGGTTACTGTCTGGAGTTCACTACAACTCCTCCAAATATCCAACCTTGCAAACACAAACTGTCCATTCAACATCGAAATCTACTATAACAAGAAATACCAGCTCTACTAGAAAAACAGTTTCCGTAAACAGAAGTATGCTCACTATACTTCCTTATTCCCAAAAAAGATGCGTCGCTATGACCCATTCTCTATCTCAGACCACTAAATCATTACATCAACCGAACACTTCCATATGGTCACGCTTCAGGAGATCATTCCATTGCTACAGAAAGGAGATTTCAGGGCTGCTTTAGACTTTAAGTGTGCCTCCTTCCACATACCTATTCATCCCGCAAATAGAAAGTATCTGATGTTTCAATTCCAAGGAAACCATTATCAATTAAAGGTTATTCTCTTTGGGAATACCACCACACCAAGGGTATTCACAAAATATCAGTAGTGGCAGCACATCTACGCAGCCAAAACATACATGTCTTTCCATATTTAGATGACTTGAAACAGCCTCAACGTTTCCAAGCAAAATACTCAACAAACCATTAATAAATTAACTAGGGTTCACCATCAACCTACAGAAGTCACGTCTACCACCAGATGTCATACATTCATACCTAGGAGTCATACTTAACACACATTCAGCATTGGCATATCCAAATACACAACATAGTAGCTTTAATTCAGCAGTTTCAAACAGGGAGTCAAATCCCAACCAAAGCATTTCTAAGACTTATAGACATGATGGCATCTTGTATTTCATTTGTTCCACATGCCAGACTACACAAGAGACCTCTCCAAGAATGTCTCTCTCATCAATAGACACAATCACTGGGTCAACTTCACAATCTAATGTTGGTAGACCGCCGCACACATCATACTCTGCAATGGTAGAATCCCAAAAATGTATCTAAGGCGTGTCATTTCAAGACTCCATTCCAAAAATATGTCTCACAGCAGATGCTTCCCGAATTGGTTGGGGTGCACATCTCCAAATCCTCACATTCTGATAGATACATCTGCCGTGTGGATTCCTCACCTTGTGAATATCCCCCTTGCGTCAGCAACATTCGGAAATTCTTTTGTAGCCTCGCGCTGACGTGGACTCGGACGTCACAGAGACACGACATCGCTCGCGACTCCGCTGACGTCACCGACGCCTACAATAGGCCCACGCCGGCGTGATGACATCAGTTCCCTTTTTTCCGCGTCGTCGACGCTAACGGTTTAACGGGTTACTCTGTAGCTTCTAGTATCCTATTACTTTGTTTCCTCGATTCTCCTTTCTCTGACCTTGTTGCTCGTTTGTCATGTCGACAAAGAAGACTGGGTTTAAGCCTTGTGGAGAATGTGGGAAGATGATGTCCGTTACGGACCCTCACCAAGACTGCATATGGTGCTTGAGCTCGGATCACGACGTTGAAGGTTGTTCATCGTGCCAGAAGATGAATCCGAAGGCTCTTCGAGAGCGGGAATCGAAGCTCCTGGTGGCCAAGCTTAAAGCAAGTAAGGTTAGAAAGTCTTCGAAGCGCTCGAAGAGATCGAAGTCGAGATCCAGGTCGAGGTCTCGTGAGGCGTCGGCCTCGAAGTCCTCGTCTGACCGTGCTTCCGGTTCTCGGAAAAAACATAAGAAGAGGAGGCAAGAATCCCGTCATCATTCAGGGGATAAGTCTGGTTCAAGATCAAGGTCTCCCAGGAGGGTGAAGTCGAAGGTGATTCCTCCACATGTGTCGGATCATGACGGTGAGGCTTCGCCTTCGGAGTCGGTGGCCCATTCTCCGACTCCGGTTCCGGATCCGACTCCGGCTCCGTCTCCGGCTCATTCTCCGACTCCGGTTGACGCCGATGGAGTTCCTGTGGAGGGGGAATTTTCGAATCCTGTTGAAGAGGCAGATTCAAACCTTCCTCGAAGTCATCCTGAGCATCCACCATTCCCGACACCAGGTCAGGACCCTTCCGCGTTTTTAAACGCGATGTATGGTGTTTTCTCAAGATCATGGTTCCCCTCTGGTGCGCCTTCGGGCCCCATGGGTCCTATGGCCTTTAATTTGGGTGTTCCTCACTCATATGCTCCGGCACCATTCATGCCGTATATGCCAACCCCGACTCCGCTGTGGCAGTTCCAAGCTCCACCAGGGTCGACGCCGGTATCGACGCCGGCACGCCCGAAGTCGACGACTCCGGCTCCGACGTCACCGGCTCCAAGCAAGTCCATGGATCCTCTTTCCAAGCCTCGGATTCGGTTCCGAAGTCGGCTCCGGCGCCGTCGGATTCGGCTTTGGATTTGGCTGCACTTCGAGTCAAATTCAGGTCTCGAAGGGAAGCTCAACGTCTGCTCGAACAACAGAGGGTTGATGAGTCTTCTTCAGATATGGAGGAAGGCGAGCTGGATGCTGGCAGTTTCGACGACCTGGCAGAGGCAAGTGGTCTCAAGTTTTCCCCGGAGTGGTCTTTGCCTTCGGGTTCTGATACTCCCTCCAGGGATATTCAACCGTATCATGTTGTCATGAGGAAGGCAGCAGGACTTTTGGGTTTGTCTTTGCCTACTGTCGAATTTAAGTCGAATTTGCTGACTGAAGTTCTTCATTCTCCTAGTCAGGCTGTGGAGCCTTTGCTTCCATTTAATGAAGCTTTAAAGGAACCCATTATGGAGGTGTGGAAAAAGCCTTTCTCTGCTCCTGCAGTTTCCAAGAACGTGGCTCGGAGATATAGGGTGGCTCCTGAGGACCCTGCATTCTTGTCGTCACACCCTTCTCCTGAGAGCTTGGTGATTCAGACTGCATGTTCTAAAAAATCGATTGGGGCTTTTCCGCAGGTGCCTGGCGACAAAGAGGCCAAGAAACAGGACCAAATAGCTAAAAAGAACTTTTCTTCGGCTAGTATGGCACTGAAATCTACTAATGCCACTTGCCTTTTGGGTAGATACATTCATGCTCTAATGGACTCTATGCGCACTTTGATCCCTAAGGTTCCAGAGGATAGCAGAAAGGACTTTGAGGAAGCATTGTCTGATTCTCAAGCTGCTGCCCGTCAAGTCATCCAAAGCGGGCTTGATACTGCGAATTCTGTGGCGAGGATCATGGGCACAGCAGTTGCCACTAGGCGTTCGGCTTGGTTGAAGTCATCCGATTTTTCAACTGATGTGCAGTCTGCTTTATTGGATTTGCCTTTCGATGGTGAGGGGCTCTTTGGAAGGAAAGCAGATGCGGCCTTGGAAAGATTCAAGGACAGCAGAGCGACGGCTAGATCTCTTGGTCTTCAGGTCAGAGGCTCTACGACCAGGAAATTTAGAGGTTTTGGCCGTTCCTTTCGTACATATAGACAAGGGCAGCAGCAGCAGCAACAACAGCAGCAGCAGCAGAATACCCTGTATAGATCATACAGGGGGAAGCAGAGAGCACGTCCTCGGGGGCGTCAGCCCAATTCCTCCTCTACCTCCACCAACCCCCCAGCCACAGATAAGTAGCCCTAGATCCGCCATTCAGGATCATGTAGGCCCGGTGAGGGGGCCGGCTTACCCACTTTCTACGAGATTGGGAATCGGTTACATCAGATCTTTGGGTTCTCAATCTCGTGGAAAATGGGTATGCCCTTCCCTTTCGGGAATTCCCTCCCAATTACCCTCCTTGCCAAGGGTATTGCTCAGAGGAACATCTGTTTCTCCTTCAGGAGGAAGTCCAAACTTTATTGAAGAAAGGTGCGATAGAGGTGGTCCCAGAGCGAGAAAGGGGTCAGGGATGCTACTCCCAGTATTTCCTGATTCCCAAGAAGGATGGCAGGCTTCGTCCTATCCTGGATCTCAGGATCTTGAATTTTTACCTGAAGCAGGAGAAATTCAAGATGCTCACCCTTGCACAGGTTCTTCAGGCTCTGCTGGAAGAAGACTGGATGGTGTCGCTCGACTTGCAGGATGCGTATTTCCACATCCCCATCCTGAAGTCGCACAGGAAGTATTGGGATCGCAGCACTATCAGTTTGCGGTCCTTCCGTTTGGACTTACTACTGCACCTCGGGTCTTCACCAAGGTGATGGCAGTGGTGGCGGCGCATCTCAGAAGATCGGGGATTCCTGTATTCCCCTATCTGGACGACTGGCTGATCAAGGCGGAGTCGTCGGAGATTGTGCTTCATCATCTGCGGGAGACAACCCAGTTGTTGTACAGGTTGGGTTTCTCGATAAATGTACCCAAATCTCACCTGGTGCCCTCCCAGCGCAACCTGTTCATAGGTGCTGTACTGGACACTACTGTATGTCGTGCATTCCCTCCGCCTCAAAGGATTCGCGACATACAGGATATGATTCCTTTATTCTACAATGGAGCGGTTGTTCCGGTCCTGAAGGTCCTTCGCCTGCTCGGTCTGATGGCTTCTTGCATTCTCCTGGTCAACCATGCACGCTGGCACATGAGGGCACTCCAGTGGTGCCTCCGCAGGCAGTGGTATCAGCACAACGGAGATCTCAGGGAGTCTGTGAGGATCTCCAGAGAAGCTGCAGCGGATCTGTCTTGGTGGGGCGTGGAAGGCAACCTGTCTCAGGGGAAGCCTTTTTATCTGCCTCCTCCGGTGGCCACGGTAATTTCGGATGCATCCACTCTAGGGTGGGGTGCTCATCTGGGGGATCTGGAGGTCAAGGGTCTTTGGTCTCCAGAGGAAAGGTTGCTTCACATCAACCTTCTAGAGTTGCGGGCGATTCGTTTAGCGCTCAAGGCCTTCCTCCCTTCCCTTCGCGGTCAGTCAGTTCAAGTCCTGACGGACAACACGACCGCGATGTGGTACATCAACAAACAGGGAGGAGTAGGGTCGCAGTGTCTCTGCAGAGAGGCATTGCGTCTCTGGTCCTGGGTTCAGGACCATCAGATTTGTCTGATGGCAAATCATCCGGCCGGGGTTCTGAACGTTCGGGCAGACGGTCTCAGTCGGCAGTTCTCTGCCGACCACGAGTGGAGGCTTCACCGGGAGGTGGTTCACAGCATCTTTCAGATGTGGGGGACTCCTCGGGTGGACCTGTTTGCCACTCGCGAGAATGCTCACTGCCCGTCATTCTGCAGTCTCCAGTATCCGATGCAAGGAGCCTTGGGGGACGCGTTTCAGTTGAGCTGGGGAGGTCAGCTCCTTTACGCGTTCCCTCCCATACCCTTGATTCCTCGGGTTCTGAGGAAGATTCGCCAAGACCGGGCCCAAGTTATATTGGTCGCCCCGGATTGGCCAAGAAGGGTGTGGTATTCAGATCTTCTCCACCTCTCCTCTCACCGGCCGCTCCGTCTCCCTCTCAGGGCAGCCCTCCTCTCTCAGATGGAGGGGCAGGTTCTACACCCCCACCTCTAGACATTACACCTTCATGCCTGGAGATTGAGCGGGGCAACCTGAATTCCTTTTCCCTCCCGCCTGACGTTGTGGATGTCATCTTGTCCGCCAGGCGTGACTCCACTAAGTCCATCTATTCTTATAGATGGTCTAAATTTGTTGAGTGGTGTAGGGAGAAGTCTATTGACCCTGTGAGAGCCCATTTATCTGATATACTACAGTTTGCTCTTTCTCTGGCGCAACAGGGGCTTGCTGTTGCTACTGTGAAGGGCTACCTTTCGGCGCTGTCAGCTTTTCTCTGCTTGCCTGACCAGCCGCCTCTGTTTAAGTCTCCCGTGGTCTTGAGATTTTTGAAGGGCCTCACGAATAAGTTCCCTCCTTCACCTTTTATTGTGTCTCAGTGGGATTTAAATCTTGTTTTAACCTTTCTGATGGGTGCTCCGTTTGAGCCTCTTCACAAATGTCCCATGAGGCTTCTTACCTTTAAAACAGTCTTCCTCGTTGCAATAACCTCGGCAAGGAGGGTAAGTGAGCTTCAAGCTCTGAGCTCTAAGCCCCCTTTCCTGACCATCCATGCTGATCGAATGGTTCTCAGGACCAGGGCTGCTTTTCTGCCTAAGGTGGTGACTCCCTTTCATTTGAGTCAGTCCATTACCCTACCTTCCTTTTATCCTCCCCCTCACCCTTCTAAGGAGGAAGAGAGGCTGCACCGCCTGGACCCTAAGAGGGCGGTTTCCTTTTACTTGGACAGATCCAAGGATTTTCGTTTGGAGGACCAGCTCTTCGTTGGGTTTGCTGGTTGCAAGAAGGGAAGAGCGGTCCATAAAAGAACCTTATCGAGATGGATCGTTCTCTGCATTAAGATCTGCTACTCTTTGGCCGGTAAGGAACCTCCAGAGGGTATAAGGGCTAATTCTACAGAGCTAAGTCTTCGACCTCTGCGTTGGCTAGAGGTGTGCCTGTAGAAGATATTTGTAGGGCGGCTACTTGGTCTTCCCTCCACACTTTCGCGAAGCATTACTGCTTGGATACCGAAGTCAGGAGGGACGGCCATTTTGCGCGCTCTGTCCTTCAGGATTTCCTGGTTTAGAAGAGTGGACACCATCCTCCGGGAGTGGGGACTGCTGTGGGACTCTATTCACAAGGTGAGGAATCCACACGGCAGATGTATCTATCAGAAGAACAAGTTACTTACCTTCGGTAACGCTTTTTCTGGTAGATACAATATCTGCCTGTGGATTCCTCACTGACCCACCCGCCTCCCCGTTGTCCACTCTTCTATGCCAGAGTAATTGTACTGTAATGTATATTTATTTTGTTGTCAAGGAAATGTATTGCTTTCCTGCATTTGCTTTACACTGTGTGTTTTGCCTTTACTATTGTATACTGTGTATACTTTGTATATATCTACTGTCATTGGTCCGTCCGTGTGCCTCGATGGCACGGAAAAAAAGGGCGGAACTGATGTCATCACGCCGGCGTGGGCCTATTGTAGGCGTCGGTGACGTCAGCGGAGTCGCGACCGATGTCGTGTCTCTGTGACGTCCGAGTCCACGTCGGCGCGAGGCTACAAAAGAATTTCCGAATGTTGCTGACGCAAGGGGGATATTCACAAGGTGAGGAATCCACAGGCAGATATTGTATCTACCAGAAAAAGCGTTACCGAAGGTAAGTAACTTGTTCTTTAGGGGATATAGGACTCCAAACACAGGTATCTCCATGTCAATCACCTAGAGCTGCAAGCTGTTTACCAGCAGTGGAAGCCTCCCTACCTCATCTACAACACAAAGTTATCCTAATTCGAACAGACAATATGACAACTATGTGTTATATACAAAAACGGGGGTACACACTCTCTCCAGTTGTCTCAGTTAGCACAGAAAATATGACGATTAGCAATACTACACAGCATTCACCTAGCAGAACCTGTCCCAAGGACAAGCAATCAAATTGCGGACTTTCTAAGCAGGACGCACCAACAAGTCCACAAATGGGAACTCCACCCCATGGTCCTTCTACCATAATTTTAAAAACAGGGGTTCTCACAAATAGATCTATTCGCAACAAAACAAAATACAAAAGGCCCAAACTTTGCAAGCAGATATCCACACCAACAATCCAAGGGCATTGCTCTATGGATGAACTGGTCAGGAATATTTATATACACTTTTGCTCCTATCCCACTATTTCCATTAGTGGTCAGGAAACTCCGGCAAACTTGTCTTACAATGATACTCATAACTCCAACATGGGCTCCCCAACCATGGTTTTTAACACTGTTGAAGCTATCCCTAGTCCCACACGAGAAGCTTCACCTCAACCCGGACCTTCTCACACAGAATCAGGGAACACTAAGACATCCCAATCCCAAGGAAATGAATCTTGCAATTTGCCTCCTGAAGTCTTAGAATTTGGATACTTAAACTTACCACAAGAATGAAGAGGCTTGCAAACCTACTACAAGGCAATGTTATGCGGCTAAGTGGTAAGTGGTAAAGATGTGTTATTTTCTGTCAGAAACAAAACACTAACCCTTTTAATGCAAAAGTACAGACAATAATTACTGGTTGCATTTACAGACCACAGGGTAGGCATACACTTCTATACGTTTACACCTTTCGGCTATTGCAGCCTATTTGCAAAATAGACATCACTTGTCAATATTTAAAATCCCCATTATTAAAGCCTTTATGGAAGGGCTTAAAAGAATCCTTCCTTCCAGTATGTGGAAAACGAAGAGTGGAACACCTGACCCCGCCACTTTTTCCCCAATTTTTGGGCCCCTTCGTCTGTGAGGTGAGTTTCTTGGAGGCACGCAATCGATACCTTGTGCTGCAAAGGAAGGACAGGACCCTATACCTCTTGGTGCACGTACCCAGCCCCCTTACGTTCCAGTTCAGAAACTTATACCCCATGCTAGGTTATGTGACCGAACATGCCGTATTCCGCCACCCATGGAGCCACCCCGATCCCGTGCCCGAAGTGCAATACCTGCAACAAACCCCCCCAACAACCCCTCCCGTAACATCTCCCTCCCCATCCCATGAGCAGTTTACTGACAACAACAAAACATGCAGAAATGCCCTTCACTTGCTGGTGCCTGGAAGTACACAGCCAACCCATATACCAAACCAGGCCGAACCACCCAACAAGTGGAGAAGAGAACTTCCCTCCCCCAAACCAGCCTGACAGATCCAGCTATCTCAAGGCGTTATGCAGGGACTCGAACCATCAGAGGATGTGCATGGGCAATACTCCGGACCCCGCACCCCCAGTATCAGTGCACACCCCAGTCCAATCCCCTCCAAAATACTCTCACTATCTGGAATTGCCCCTGGCAGGTCAACCGAAGCCCTCGGGGCATTGCATTCTAAGACACAGCAGGAAATGTCTCTCATGGCAGAACTGAGGAGGTAGTAACTGAGCCCCTGACAGTTTCAGGGACCGTATCAGTGGCTGAAGAGTTTCTGGGACCAGTTCTCCATCCAGAAGAGGTGCCACAGAGAGCGCTAGAAGGTCGCCGGCTCCCAAAGACTCCAGGCAGAGTGCTCCGTCGTCTCCCTCTGTGATTCGCTGTCTCTCCCCCTGGATGGCAACGCTGATGAATTTCTGCGCCTGTTACCTCGCCTCCTCGGTGGCCGTGTCCCCCATGCACTCCGGGCCCCCCCTCGTTCACCCGGCTGGAGGGCATCTCCCCTAATCTCCAGCCACTCCCACACCTCCTCCGGGGCGTCAAAGAAATGCGCTTTCCCCTGGGATATGACCTTTAGCTTGGCAGGGTAGAGTAACATGTACTGCAAATGTAGATCCCAAAGTTATTGCTTAACGGCTAGGAAGGATTTCCTCTGTTCCTGTACCTGATGGGTATAGTCCGGGTAGATTTCAAAGGTGAGGTTCGCCGTTTCCCTAGCCTCTTTCAGAATGCAGTCTCTATCTCGGTAATTCAGGATCTTAGCAATTAGGGCTCTTGGTGGAGTGCCTGGTCTCGGCGGCAGGATCAGCGCCCTGTGGGCCCGCTCTATCATAAATACCCCAGACAGGCCTGCGGGGCAGAGTGTTGTGCGTATCCAGTTCTCCAGGAATCGCTCTGCATTGCCCATCTCCGAGCTTTCCGGAATGCCAAGGATCCTGATGTTACTGCGGCGCGCCCTCCCTTCTGCATCTTCCACCCTACGCTCCAGTGCCCTCGTCGTGGCGGTAAGCTGTAAAACTGTCTTCCCGGTCCGGCTCACCGTTATCCATGGCACTCCCCCTGCCCGCGGGGGCCAGGGCACACCTATGGGGTCCTGTCCGGACACCACTTCAGGCAGTCTAACTTCTGACCCCCGGGGTCCTCGCTGCGCTCAGTGTCGTCTGTCGTATACCTGCAGGGGCCGGACGCGCTGTAGGAGCGTGTTTCCTCACGGGGGCCCTCGATTGTAGTGGTCGCCTCCCTCGCTGCAACTCCTCACCCAGAGCAGGCCGCGGCAAACACCAGCACCGCACTCCACCTACGCTGACACAGGCCGCAGCCCTGGCCTCGCGTAGATCCGGCCACCAGCCTCGCAGACCAGAGCCGCTACGATTGTTTTCAGGTCGCCGGCCAGGAGTACCGCTGATGAGGACGTACCCCTCGTTTGCAGGGACCCCCGCAAATCCTGTCTGAGCACCCTAAAAAAGGATCATTGACAGGATTTCAGTGCTGGCCCGTCGGGAGCCGAAGGAGCTCACGTCTTGACGACCATGCTGCTTGGCCACGCCCCCTTCCACTGTGCAGACTTAAGCTTACGAAGCAAGTCTAGCAATTTAGAAAAACAAGTTATTCTCATGTGAAGCAAAACACTCCACCTAAGTCTAAACAATAGCTAACGTGTGTGCCTTGTGCAAAAGAAAGCAAAAGGTAAAATGGCGTTTAAACTTCTAATAAGCTCATGCTAACTTAACACTGTATGAATGCAAACTCAGCACAACTACACCCTCACTTGATCGGAGCACGGACAAGTAATGGGGGCAAAGTAGGAACGCAGAGTTCAAGTTCGAGAGATAGAATCAAGTTCAAATTTGCCGTAATGGGAAAACGGGAGCAAACTCAGAATTTTGAAAATACTCCAATTTAGTTATCACTTCTGGGCACAGTAAAGCCAATAGGCCAGCAAAATAATAATAAACAAAAAAAATCTGATGTTCAGCATATGACGTCCGTCATAAAAGAGAGAGAGAGAAGGAAATGCACCTCACTCCAACAGTGTATATGCACAGTACGTTGCAACAGCCTCCAACAGGAAGTCATTGTTCTCATCTGAAAACATTTCAGCCATCCAATTGAGTAACGGGAATGAACATAAATGTCCCTCAATAACTGGAGCCTCTAGTACCATCAGAGGCCAATTCGGGTTTACTTTAATATAACTGCGTTCCAAGAATTCATACGCCGCTGCAAAAATATTCCAACGTCCCAGGACTCCATGCATCACTGCAATGGCCATAATCCCGCCGCCAGAACAAAGCAATTCATTAGCAAATAAGGGGCTCATCAGATGATCATAATCTGGGTTGGGAGATACCGTACTGCAGAGACACAAATCCAGAGCCCATTCGAAATCGCAGCTCAGGCAATGAAAGACAGGCTGTACGCATATGAAAAAGGAAAATCAAAACGATAATCCATAAGCCGCACTCAATGTAGCCGGAGGGAGCGCTCCATAGTAATCAAGCATTCGGTTGCGTAGCAGCAACAGCCGGGGAAAATTATCTTGTGGCAAATGATGTGCATCCATTCTTAAATAAACAAATTAGTAGAAGCACACCGGCAACAAGAGCGAGCATCAAGGGAAATCCACCAAAGAGGCTGGAAAAAATTGACTGAAAAAATGCCGGGAACACACCGAATATAGTTTGGAAGGAAGTCACAAGGCCACTACTAATAACTTTAAAAAAGTGAACCAGCCCTGTGGTCGAGGAGGCATTAAAGATAGTGTGAATTAACTCCCCGAAATGCAGGGGAAGATCCGTGTTTAATAACGCATGCACTTCTGTGCGGGTGTTTGCCACGTGAAGGACAAATGTTTCACGGGCCGATGTAAGGGCGACTTCCTTCTGGGACAAAAGAGCTCTTATTCGACTCATCTTGTTGAACTCTGCTTTCAAGGTCGGAATCGATGGCCAGATGGAAACATCCAGCTTCCCATGTGGAGGAGGAAACAGCAGGTTTTTACAACAAACTACACGTTGGGAGACCGTAACGATGTAAGGAATTCCAGCCAGCATCCCACAACAATCTTCATTATTTAAAAGTAAATAACTACCGTTTGCTAGTAATGTGAATTTGGGTGTGATAGCAGGCGTTGGTGTACCTATTAAGACACAGGCCAAATTAGGTGCATTTTGATTACACGAGCCATGCAATTGTATATTCCTACACACTAACGAGTGATCAGGTGTTGTAGTGCAATCTTCACCATTAAAATAAACCTCTTTTCCCTCCCTCAGGCACCTATAGGTAAATGGTAATGACCAAGCTTCATGAAGATAAGCGGTGCCCAGAGGTTCATACCTGCCAATTGCATAATACTTCATGCAAGCTTCGAATTTGAACAAAGGAAAAGGTAGTGTTATTAACCCATGGACGAGCCACACAGAAGAATTTGTCTCAGCCACAGAAAACGGCAAAGGTTCTAACTTTTCAATATGTAACGTAGAAAAAGTTGCATCTTTCATAGACATAAATTGCTGTTTGTCAGCCAAATTAAAAGGGGCAAATAATGAGGACGTGTTCATGTAGTCCCAAGACACCTTTCCTGCCTTTAAGGTTTGTAAAGTCCATGCAAACTGCATAATGGAATGTAATTGATTTTGGCCATGGTACAAAACAGAGACAACTTCCTGCACAATATCAACAACAGAGGAAACAATATTATCGAATGTGTAAATGCGGGAAGAAAGCGTGTTAATGCTGTTATCTACAACTGCGAGCACCTTTTCTGAATTAGCTTGATCTATAGCTCTTAAGCGGGAGGCAGCCTCAATCTAGGACAGTTTCCAAACTTTGTTGTAAATAGCATATATCCACTTTTTGGATCTGCCCGAAGCAGGGCCTTTGACAAAGTCATTCAGATCAACATCGTCAGTCAATTTAGACAAATGAAGCCTAACGACGCTAACGTGGAGGGTTTGAGCCAATTCTGACACAGCTTGCCTACAGAATAGGTAGTTACAGAATGGTCACTTTCAAAACGGGTATCCACCCTAACCTGTGTGTAGCCAGGTGCTAAACCCAGAAAACGATGTTGGCAAGAATCTGCACTTCTGTGCCACAACAACCAACCCTTAGGATCCAAACTGGATATGTTAAAAGTTGAATTCAGTAACAGGGTCTGTATATCTCTGATCGAAATACTGGTATTATTATCCCATCCGGGGTACTCTTCCAACTCTAGAAAAGAAGGAGCGTTTAATTTTTTAGTAGTCGCCAATCCAAAGCAGGTGGTTTGTGAAATAGTCGAATTCAAAAACAACATATTGTTTGGGATGAGACATGCACGATGCAAAGCCTCTGTGCCTTGCACTTGCCAACTTTTAGAACCCCAAGCAGATTTAAGATCAATAGTATCTTTCCACAGTTCATAGCCCCCAATAGCCAATTGGTCAAGAAAGGACTTGGAATTTAACAATTTTGTGTGGGTAAGTCTAACTTTGGAAGAGGACTTTTCGGTCTTCTTAAAATAAAATACATTAGGCAGACCCTCCAGCTTATCGCGATTTCGCGATTTGCAAAAAAATCGCGAAATCGGCAGATCCCTGCAAATGCCGCGATATTTACATAAACGGCCGCGAAATCCGCCGTTTCCCGCTTCTTAAATGCCCAATCACAACCAGCAGGTCAGCGGAGAGCAGGAAGGAGAGCAGGCACGACGACTCTTCTCCAGCCCAGGAACACACACGGAAGCGGGAGCGGCAATACCTTTGCTTCGGGTATGTTGGTATTGTGAAAATTAGCATTGGGCAAAATTCTAAATAAATCAACACGAAGGCACTGCCAGGGATAAGGGTCACAGGAAAGTAAACGAAATAAGGCATCACATCAGAGCCGACTCTGATTTCGCCATTGTGTGAAAGTTTCAGCCCGGACACATATTTGTTTGAAGGAAGGAAGATTGCCTCGGCAGAGTCGCGCTGCAGGGGCTCCTAGAAGGGGCGAAGCCACAACAAAGCACAGGCAGAGTCGCGCTGCAGGGGCCATAATATGAATAATGGTCTTTGAATGACCTGTGAACCGCTTGGGTGCGGCTGTGTGTGTGCCCCCGGAAAACGTGCCACAATTCAATTAGGCAGAGATAAACAGGGCATACTACGTGCAGTACTAACTACGCCAGATGTTTTTTTAATTAAGTAGCCCATGTGTAGATTCTATCCTGGAACTGTTCAGAGCAAAATTCTTTACAGCTATTCGATATTGCTTCTTTTCATACGGCTCTAAATTGTAACTATACTTGTGAATCCTTCCCTCTTAAACTGTGTCTCCTCTTATTAGGGCTCAGAATTAGTTTATTAAAGCCCTGTTTCTTAAAATTGGGGATACACACTATTAATGAGGCGACTGCATTGTGTGTGCTGGGTCAAGATGTACAGCAATTCTGCAGATGGGTGAAATATTGTGACCTTGCTATCAGAAAACTTGAAAGGTAAAGAATAGAACCCATGCTGAATTGTAAATAAACAGAATGTACATAGCTCCATGTTGGCAAATAACTTAAACAGTAAGATATCTGTGTTTGTTGGCGAAAAAAACCCCAAATAAAATGCCGCTAAATGCCGCTAAATTTTCATTTTTGTGCCGCTAAATTTTCATTTTTGTGCCGCTAAATTTGCCAATTCATGCCGCTATATCCTGGGGGGTCTGATTAGGGTTTGACTAATTAAAAGAGAACTTGAGCTGCCTTCAACAAGAGCGGGGCAATGTTCCCATTGCTTATAGTTAACTATATTTCTCCTTGTGTTTGCCTTATGCAGGTAGTGATTTCCATAGTGTTGATAAAAGAACAAATCACCATAATTAGCCAAATCTAAATATAAATCCTCAGAATCAAAAACCGCATAATATTTCAAATCTGAAAACAAAGCCTCTACGGCTTGAACGTCCCAATCATCAGAGCGTATATTTTGTTTTATCACATCCCCCATAGAAACTAAACTCTTAGGGCCACATGCATCAAAGGAAATTGCATTCGCAAACGGGTGCGAATCGCAAAATTTGGCCGTTTGTGAATGCAATTCACATTTTTGGGATGCATTAACATTTTTGTTATTTTCGCAATTTAAGAAATCGCAAAATTGCGATTTCTTAAATTGCGATTGCATTTAAGGAATCTCAAATTGAGATTCCTTAAATGCAATGCATCAAACTTTAAAAAAAATTGCGAATTCGCAAATAAGGGGAGAAAATTACCATGAAGTTGACCTTCATGGTAATTTGCGAAAACTTTGAAAAATGCACTAAAGTGCATTTTTCAAAGTTCCATTTTACACACACACATGCCCTTGGGGCATGTGAGTGTGCAAAATGTACTCCTGAGCAGATTTCAGGTGTGCACCCTTGAAATTGCATTCTTAATTTTTTTTAATGGTGAATTGCAAATTAAGAATGTCTTACCATTCATTCCTATGGGCCTCTAGGCCCATAGGAATGGATGGGGAAGTATTCCTTAATTGCGATTCTCAATTAGAGAATCGCAATTAAGGACGTTTAAGAAATCGCTATTTTTATAGCGATTTCTTGATGCATTGGAGTTTGCAATTCCTTAATTGCGATTCCTTATTTTTCGCAATTAAGGAATCGCAAAATGCAATATTGATGCATGTGCCTGAAAGTACGTTCGGGACATTTATAACCTCTGTGGTACCATGAATCTGAAACTTAACAGCATCCCATACAATCCCATCTAAGACTGGGCAAGCAGTAATATTTACAAAAGTCAGGTCCCTCTTCAATCTGTGTGATGAGGAATGGGGTGCTAATGTTCCATTAATTAGTCAAATGGAAGTTCTCTCTTTAAAGTAGTGTCCATTCACAAGACGGAAAAAATACACCACAAAGCCAACTGACATAAACAAAAAAATTGAAAAAAGCCCCAGCCAGATGTAAGTCAGGGCTGTGATCCAAAAATGTTTTTTAAACCATGCTGCAAAAACAGAAATCTTTGAAGGGAACTTCGATGTGGTAGAGTTAGTGTCAAATGAAAATCTGGACTCAGTTGCCAAACAGGTTTGTAAATCGGGCATCGATAAGTCAGTGGGGTAAGTATACTCAGTATCATCAAGATTAGCATCAGGTGAGGTATTCAATAAAGGACTTGAAACTGGAGGCATCTCGATGGCAACGTCAGGCCTGTTAGGAGCCGAAGCCAAAACAGAATTTCGCAGTATCGATGGACAGGAGACCGGAAGTGTCATACTAAGAAGAATCGGCCACTCTGTGTAATTTGACATTGTCAATGGAGATGTACCTTTTTTCCTTACGACCTGGAAGTGGAGGTAAAACAACTGTTATTGTGCCCTGTACGCCAAGTATAGGAACTGGAGCTCGATATGAGGGGCCAAATTCTTTCTTGTTCTCGACCTTCTCTATGACCAGTTCTCCGACTCGGGTAGCCAGCCAACTAGCGGAATCTGCAAAGCAGCATCTGAAGTGGAGGGATTGTGTTCCTTTGCAAAACTGTCTCTCGTCTCTTGTAGAGTCTGTAAAACATTACAATGTTCATCTCCGTCAAAGGGGGCAGCCGCCGCCGCCTGGTCTAGACCTTCAAGGTCCGTGACAAACATTTTGATACCAAAGAGCATCTCCTATGGGGTCCTCCCACCCAGAGACCTTCTAGGGAGATTATTAAGTGCACGCTGTATGCCATTGAGATGGGCTAGCCAGTTCCGGCTGGTACCTATAACTCTAGCTGTCAAGGATTACTTTAAGTCACGGTTCATCCGCTCCACAACTGAATTAGCCTCAGGCCTGTATGGAGACGAAAATTTGACCTGGACCCCCAATGAACTCATGGCATCCTTGTACGCCTTAGAGGCGAACGCTGGACCCTGGTCCGAATGGAAGGTGCCACACGCAAAAAATCCCACAAAGACATGCAAAACCCTTATGACAGTTCGTGAGTCAGCACTTCGGTGGGGCCACACCCATACAAAGCGCGAGCATGAATCAACTGCAACTAAGATGTACTTATACGCAGTATCGGAAGAAAAAGGAGCGCAGTGATCCAAATAAACACAACCAAGTGGTTTATTAGAAATGTACAACTGTGTCTGGGGTGGACGCGGAGCAGTCGAGGGTTTGATCTGCTGACAATTGTCACATTGAAGGACATAATTAGGGGTCTGTTTATACAGTCCCCGCCACCAAAAATGCTGTTGTAACTGAGATACAGTAGCCGAAACGCCCGCATGAGTGGACGCAACACCCTCGTGGGCGGCTGTAATTAGCGCTGACCTGCGGTCTGCGTTGGGAATCAAATTTCATAAGGAACTTTATCAGGACTTAAATAATAAGAATACTTTAATGGAAATCCAGTAGGATATTTACTTCCCTTCTCAGTAACGACAATTGCTGCCAAGATGTCATCATCAATCTAATTTTTTGAACGTGTAAGTACTGCAACCAAATATGTCAAAACTGCAGTCTTCGCATCCTCATCGGCCAGACTGTTGCCAACAGCGTGAACTCCCACACGCTGATGACCAAGAGTATGAATTACATACACGAGTGGCAGTTGCTCTTTAAGCTCAGCCACTCGAACCCAGATCATTTTATGTTTTATTGTGCTACGTTTGGAGTCACGATAGTTGTTCTGAGTCCAAAAGAACAGATTGTCATTGTAAGACTGGACACAGTAGTAAGAGTCACTCACAATAAGAGTAGTCACACCAGGATCTGCGTATTCCAATGCAAGCATCAGAGTGCGCAGCTCTGCTAACTTGGCGGTACAGTCCACTAATGTCTGTGTACGACATCGGACTTGAATTCTCCATTCACCCTTGTACCAACCACAATGTGCAAGCTGAGACGTATGCGTGCTTAGACCCATGTGCGACTTGCGCTGAACAATCAGTGTAAATTATACAATGGAAATCCTCCTAAGGACGCAAAGTCAAAGGGGCAAGGTGAACAAATTCATACTGTAAAAACTCCTGCGACTGTAAGGAGGCGTCAAAAATGAACGTGACATCCAGAAACGTCAATGATGCTGCCCATTGTATCCACCGTGGGTGCAAAGCTTTAGAATTAGGTACACTGGCTTCCGTCACTGCCTCCAAGGCAGGATACGGTGTGACAACCAACATACTTTTTCCCTGCGACAGTGCGCGTTCCTTCAGAATCGCCATTTGCACCGCTGTCAAAACTTTTTCCACAGCGGAAAACCGCATTTCAGCCGAAGTGTACAAGTGTGACTTGTAAGCGATAGGTACTGTGTCACCTTCATTAAAAGTAAGATATGTGAAACCAACCACCCCAAGGACGATTCTTATCACCAAGTTGGTGTGGTTATCACAAGTCAGTAAGAATTTAGATTCTAGAAGATCAGCCTGCAAAGATTGCAAAATGGCTGAATGTTCAGGCAGCCAGCACGATTTGGTAAAAGTTGGTTGTATCAAAGCATATAATGGCTTGATACGCTGGGCATATTTGGGTATGTACATACGCCCGAAATAAAAAAATCCCAGCAAGGATTGCAATTTTTTCAGTGTTGTAGGAGCGCACAGTTGTGCGCATTTCTCCAGGAAGTGAGGAGCCAATCCTGTACCTTCATTGTTGAGCTCATAGCCCAGGAACAACACTGTGTACTCTGCAATGTGTGACTTTGCAAAATTAAATTTGTAACCGAAGTCCTCAAAATTACAAATGATGCAGTCAACGCGGCTCAGATGCGCCCATATCTCGTCATCTGTGAGATAAATGTCATCCACATACGAACACGCATCCGGGTCGACTCTCTCTAGAAGAGAAACTATAAGGGTAGCAACCACACCTGGACTATTCTTATAGCCCATAGCTAAACATTTAAATTGTCGCTGTGTGCCACCACTGGTGAAAGTGGTCCATTGACTACTTAAACCAGAAAGGTAGTGGGCAGAAAACCATTGGATATGTCAAGCGTGGTTTTAAACCTTTTACGCACAAGACCATCCACTAGGGCGGAGCCGTGGGTATTCTGTACTGCACAGGTACGGCAATGCGAGTTTAGATGCTGGTAATCCAATAACAAACTGTATGAACCATCAGGCTTGGTCATGGTAAAAAGAGGATTATTCATTGGAGACCCACACAAGTTTCGATCACACCTTGATATTCCAATTGTTCAAGGATTTCTGCGACCAAAGCTTTCACTTCACGCCGCATGGGATATCGAGGTTGAGGCTGTGGCATAGACCGCAAGGGAACCTCATGTTGGGGAGAGAATTTATCCCAACCACAGTGAGTATGGTACACTGCAGGCGCAAGAACCTTAGCTCACTCTTCTGCAAAATTCAGCGCAAGCTCCTTTGACACGGTGTGCGCGAAACTAGGTGAGGATGACCTCCTCCCTTCTCGGAGCTGCAAGAACAAAAGGTGAGGGCCAGTCAGCCTCCGCTGACAAAATGTCAGACGTAGTAGTAAGATTTTCTCAAAATACCCCTTTTATGGTACGTTGCATGTCACCTTCAATTAAAAGGTCAATTTCAAAAAGCCTATCAGGGGGAGCTACTCTAGTTTGAGCTGTCTCAACAACAACAAATTTGCCAGTCGCTTTCACCTTCAGTAGTGGATGCAGGGCCTCTCGAACAATGGTAATCTCCGCTGCGCTGTCCAACACGCCCACGTCTGATTCCGAAGCTGCGTTCTCACTATCTGTGTCATATCTCGCTGTTAAAGCGGCAACTTTCTTTTTCTGAAACTGGGGTCTTTTCTGCGAAGAATCGTCCTGCTTGCCTTTTCCGTCTTTTGGGCGGGGTTGGTCGCGACTCTGCTGGCCACCCTAACCTCTGCTGCTGCCTCCACCACCGGACAATGAGGCCGATATGTCCTGTAAAGAACGAGGAGAACGTTGATCAGGACCTAAAAACGATCAGGCAACTTAATCGTAGCGCGGTCGTGTAAGTCATAAGAGCGCTCAGTAGACGCAGGCACTGGTGATGCGGGACATGACTCCTGTTTTTGTTGTTGTTTTCCCTGTTTTTTGTTTTTGTTCCAATTTTGCTTTGAAGCTTTGGGCTGATCGTCTTTCTCAGACTTCGACCACTGAGTTTGTTTTTTATCTTTAGCAGAAAAGGGCTTGACACCTGAACTATTACGGCCTGTGGTCTTATAAGCCGCCGTAATAATTCTCGGCAATTGTCGGGGTTTATCAGCATCGCAGACTTCGCACAAAGCATTAGACTCCTGGAAGTTTACCGCATCTCCCTTTATATTAGAAAAGACGAGATCGGAAACTACGTCAAATGAGCCAACGAGTCTCATTCCCAATTCAACCACAGCCTCATCTTGAACACGCTTAATGATAGTCGGAAGGACAGCCATTGACGGAGTGCTGAAGCACCTTGTGTACACTGCCGCAAAGATTCTATTCCATGATTCGCAGTCCCCGGCTTCCGGTACCAAGTCCTTGGGCAAACTAATCGTAAGAATCCTGTGCTTTTCTACAGGACTCTAATTAGAACAAACTGCCTCCAGCTGGTCAAATTTCTCGGCAAGCCAGAAAGGCATATCATCCTTATCCTGGGGACGCTTGCCCATAACCGCATTAACCATAACAGGACTAAGCTTCATCCCGCTCGGTCCAGCTGGAAGCACCGCAAGGCCAGGGGCCCCGCCCTGGAAATTGCCGCAACATATTGAACCAAGGCCCTAATAACTCCTATTGCGGAGGTATATAGGAGCCTCAATTCAGCAACGGGGACTGCCCCCGCACAAGAATGAGGGGTAAATTCAGCTAAAACAGGCCAAGAAGCGCCTGGAATGGACAAAGGACCTAATCTAATCCCGGTTAAAATGTGGGGAAGGGCGCCATTAAACCAAACACGGTGCTGCCATGCAGAAATCGGAATTTCCTGTGTCTTATAAGGAACATATTCCACGGGCACGGCTCTGTGAGTATAATTGTGAAACACCTGAGTAGCCGCATCCACTGCGGGAAATGTCACCCTTGAGTAGAAAATCTCAAACGGGTAAGCTATCTCAGCACTCACCACCAAAATAACCGCCATGCCCTCCAAGGTGACGTTATAAGCCTGCAAATGATTGCGGACCGCAATGCGACTATGCTGCAGTATGTCAACGTCACCCATAACGACACAGTCAAGACAGGTACAATGCAAAATAATGTAGCACAACTGGGCAGTAATTCAAAAGGAAAGATTCAAGCTTGTAAAGACCTATGTAACTATAGGTAGGTTGATCCGTCACCACTGTTAACCGGAAACAATAGTGAAGGTGCTAAGGACTGATATAAGCACTACTCATGCGTCATGAAATAAGACCACCACTGTTAGGGTGCCATGTTCTAGGGATTCTGCTCAGACACAGAACTGTGCACAGAGACTCAGGACCTCAGTGAATTAGGGTGTGCCAAAAACTCACCTTAGTACCCAAAATCCCCTGCCAGACTAGCATCAGTGTCTCATTAGCTCTTCGTCCTATAGCAAAGTAACCATGATTAGACAACCCAGAACATGCGACTTAGGATACCTCAGGTAAGGTGGGAAACATGAGCACTCTTTAGTTATACTCTCATACCAGTCCAGAACAGGGAGTAAAGGGAGACATGTGCAAGTTTAAAATATTTATTTTAACGCCGTGATCTCAGGTGCAGCATCTTAGCTAATACAAGCAGACATATGATAAGAAATAAGATTGTCAGCATAGTTACGATTCCATAAAATACAAAGGGAGAAAGCATGTTTTAATGCTAAATGGAAACAGGTTATTTCAATATTTCTGTTAAGGACACTGTTTCACCAAGCCCTTACATGTTGACCGCAATCTGCCAACTGCCATTGCCGCCTAACGGGGGTTCTGGGGGAGCCGCCACCGTCTAGAGTCAGCGGACTACACATCCCAGCAACCTTCACGACGCGCACGACGCCACAGCGTCAGAGAAGCGCCAGGAGGTCCTCATAAGGAGCATTGAGTCCCGGCTGGAGCGGGAGCTCTGCAAATATTTCTATTAAGGACACTGTTTCACCAAGCCCTTACCTGTTGACCGCAGTCTGCCAACTGCCATTGCCACCTAACAGGGGTCCTGGGGGAGCCGCCACCGCCAAGAGTCAGTGGACTACACATCCCAGCTACCTTCGCGGTGCACACAACGCCACCACGTTAGAGAAGCGCCAGGAGGTGCTCATAAGGAGCATTGAGTCCTGCGTCGTGGGACGAGCGTGGGCGGCGACCGGGCAAAGCCTGGGCCAAGGGCGGGCTCGTCCTTGCCCGTAAGAGGTTGGGCTGGGCCATCCCGTTTGAGTGTTAATCAAGGTGTCCGCCAGTTGAGACCCAGGCAACGTATAAGGTACTGTGTAACCTGTCCATCAATCATATAAAGTCGAGACTGGCCTGGAGATTTGTGAGGTCGTGGAATACCTGGGGTTCTGTGACATCTTGACCACTTTAGAACTGCAATAGTGCTGCAGCTCACAATACATAATAGCTGGATGTTATATTGTTTGGGACTGTATTGCACCTTATACTTACAGCTGCTAAAAGTCTGCATCTGGTATTTTAGCCTTTACCACATACTCCGTATTTATCTGTACTGTTTGCAGGGATACTGGTTTAAGGCTTAGGGTAAGGGCTGCAGAACGATTAGCACTCTCACCACTCTCAGCCCTGCCCTTCTTGCCCCTGACTTCTATCTCAGATGCGGATTTGATATAAGGGGCAGGTTTATGTGAATGGAAATATGGGTAAAAGAAAGGCTGAATCTACTCGTAAAACAGGTACCGGTGCTGGTGTGGGTGGGCAGCAGTCGCTGAAAACCTATCTCACCAGAGCAATGGGTGAAATTGCGGAATAAATAAGCTCAGTGGAGGAAAGCATTGCCCAAGGCCGTTTGAGTATACTTGTAGTTAATTCCAACGTGCCTAAACATCACATCAAGACGGTTTCATCTAAAAATGAGGAGTTTAATCCTATAGTTGTTGAAAATGGATGTGTACAATCCGACTCAGATGATATAGAGATGTGTTTTTAGACCCTGATAATCAGCCACCCCCTAAGTGTCAGAAAAACCCCGTAGAAAGTCCGGTGATTAATAGTATCCCTCCCATTAGAAGGAAGAAGGTTATAGGAAGAGGGGTGAAAAAAACGGATGGTAAAGGGGTTGCAGGAATAGGAAAAAAGACATTGACAAACATCACAGGGGACCAGAAAAATGAGCTTACGAGACTAATGAAAGAGATGGGCGAATTTCAAGACACTGAGTATTCTCTAGAAACTTTTAGCAAAAATGGAAAAAATTGAACGCAACTTGGGGGATCAGGAAATAGTAAAAATGAGTAGTGCTAGTGCTAAGCAGGCTGAGACTAGGTCTACCAATGCAGATAGGGTAGATAGTAGGGCGACACAAAGTAATTGTACTGAAAGCACTATAGAACTAACATCACCGCCTAATGTCATTGGACGTAGTGTGGTACATGAAGCTGCTGAGAACAAACAACAATCTACGAGCCGGGGGAATGACAAGGGGATTACACACAACAAACAGGAGTGTAAATTAGAGTTACCCATCCACGAACGAACGCTAAGTGTATGTATTTGGATCTACCACCTGCTGCCTCCCCCTATGTAGTGGTAATTGCTAACGTACCACAAATAATGAATGAGGAAAATGAAAGCTGGCAATCCCTTCGTAATAAGACAATACACTGGGTGGGGGAGAAAACGGGTCTGACAGGAGCACTATTTGAAAAATTGAAAATGGTCAGGCGGGTTGCCTGGGTGGGAAGGGGCCACAAAGCTACAAGAGGTGATTGTATTGACGCTCAGCGACCCCAGGCTAATACATGCTATCCTTGATAGGGCTGGAACAAATTATATAGGAAACAACAAACCTAGTATTCTCCCATTAGGCTTCTTTTATTGGGGCCAAAATCGCAGAGAACAAGGAATCTTGATGAGGGGATCATGTAATTCCAGGCAGAACTGGACTGAGGTACCTTTGTCTAATCGGTATGAAGCTCTGACAAACTTGGAAGACACTGATTGACTGAATGGGGATGTTAAGCTGAGGAAGGAGCATGTTAACCAACAAGTGAGGGATTTTGGGTTTACCGATAAGCTCCCTTGTAGGACGAATTTAAATTCTACAGAAAGTCAGGAAATACGCTTAGAGCTTGTGGCAAAAGAAACTGAAGCTGAGGACTCACACACTATAATCATTGAGAATATAACTCCCATGGAAGAAGATAGCCATCCTACTCAGGAATGCTCAAAGTTGGGGATTATGTTCTGGAATATCGCAGGACTAACTAATAAAATGGTTACAGTTCATAGTAGAATATCCCATTGTCTGTTTTCAGGAAACCTGGTTGGCCGATGAAGTTCATATACATGGCTATCAGACCTTCCATACTCCTGCAGTTTTTAGTGAGCATGGACGTAATAAGGGTGGATTATGTACTTACATCTCAAATGTCCTGGGCTTACAAAAAACAAAATCAGAATGCAAAGCGGAACACTACTAGCTGATAGAACTTCACCTAAGTACGAGCAGCTGCTTGGTGTTGATTAATTTTTTATAATAATATACCTCGGGACAAGATGCTGTGTACTATCGAGACTACAACTGGAATTAAGTAAAAGGCAGGAAACGTTAAAAGGGGAGGCGTACTTCATCTAGGGCGGGGATTTTAACTGCACTTTATGCCATTTTTGTCATAGTAACATCTGCGGCATGGGCGAAAAGAAAGGTGAAATAATACCACACTTTACGCATACACTATTAGGGGATATGTTGGACCCGGCCCGTTGGGCAGGTTCACCCCTAGACTTTTTGCTTTTTCCTAGCCTGTTTATGGAACCTGGTGTTGGGGATTTTAGGCCTCTGCGCACTTTTTCACTGTGGTACAGTGTAAAGTGCTAAAGCTCTGGGGAATATGTATGCCCATGGTAGTTCCTGATGTGTGGGGAGTGCAGGGGCGAGTTTGGTATGTATGAACTCGTGAGAGTGAATGCTGCAAAATGATGTATGCGGCATGACTGTGTCTAGTCTAGAAGTACTACTTTTGGAAGTTGGCATATTTGTGTAAGTTGGTGCTAGCGTGTGATTGGCTGGTGAGCCTGGCCCAGAGTGCCTGGGCCTGCTTGTGGATTGACTGTCTGGTTTGAGGATGACAGGGGCTGGAGAGCCCGGGAGGTTGTCTTGAGTCAGCCCATGGATGAAAGGCAGCATCTGCTGCCAGGGAAGTGGGAGGAGATGGCACCTGATAGTGAAGGGCTGTGCGTGCCTGACTACAAAGCTGGCTCCACCTCCCGCTGGGCGACTGGCACCTCTGACCCTGATACTGAAGGGGACTTCCCTCTAAACCAGTCCAGCTGGTTCTCACACTGAGACTTCAAAGGCTTCAAAGACTTTTCTGTGTATAAGAAGGGGCTGTGTCCCCTTCCAAAATGTTCTTTTTTCTAACTTGAATCTGCCAGGGGCATGCTGCTGCTGGGGCTCAGGGGAATCCCTGGGCCCTGCCCAGCTCCTGGACCTCTGATGGACGTTCCTGGACTCCTGGGGGACCCCTCTGCCTTGCTGGGCTGAGGGGGGGACTTTGCTTGCCCCCTTGGAATCACTGGGACCTTGTTGCAGCATGGAGGAGCTGCATTTGTCTGCAAGAAGCGCTGTGCTTCCCCCTGAGCGCCTGGGAGCGCTCTGCCTGTTTTCTAGCGCTGTAGAGCGCTTTATTTGGATTATGGCGCTGAGGAGCGCTTTGCCCGCCTTGGCGAGTGCCCACCTCGCTTATTTGCGACTTTACTATTTTCGGCTGCCCACTCCGATATTTTGATTGCCCCCGCCTGCCTGCCTAGAGGAGAGGGGCCGCTGCGCTGCCCGCAGCGACCCGGAAGTGGTTGGCCGGCCGGCCAATTGGAGCGCGGCCGGTCGGAAGTCCCGCCCCGCAGCCTGGAGGTGGGAGAGAGGCGCCCAGGAGATGGCGGCTGGTGGCGTCGGTGCAGGGCTCCCATTGCTGAGGGAGCCCTGGAGGAGCGGAGCGGTAGCGGAGGGGGCGCGAGGCACATTGTCGGTGCCTGCCCCCGCCGCGGAGAGGAGAAGAGAACCGGCGAGCGCCTGACCGACGGTGAGTGGGGCAGAGCAGGGGAGGGGCGCCGGGACACATTGTCGGTGTCCGCCCCCCCTGCCCCCCCCCACCCCCCTCCCCCCCCGCAGTAGCGCGAGCTCGCGCTCGATGCGGAGAAGCCACGAGGGCTTAATGGGCGGCCCCAGATGGCAGTGGGCCGCCCCAACGTTGCGCCTAGTGCCGGTAGGAAGCCATGAAGGCTTCAAGGGCGGCCCCGGTTGGCAGTGGGTCGCCCCAACGTGCACGGAGCCAGGAGAGGCTCCCCGCCTCATGTTGTATTTAGAGCCCTGAGAGGCTCTGGGGGCATTTTGAGAAGTTAGAGTCCCCCGTAGGGAACTCCACCGTGAAGAGAGAGTCAGGGCGGTTCCGTTTGCCAGTGGGCCGCCCCAACGCGATAGAGAGCCCAGGAGAGGCTCATGGGGGCACCATTGTATTTAGTGCCCTGAGAGGCTCCAACGCTGGGTGCATAGTAGTTAGAGCCTGTGTGGCTCGGGTGGCGCAGATTTCTTCTAGGGGCTACTGAGAGCCCTGCCACAGCTTTTTGATCCCAGTTGCCCAGCACTTTGTAGGCAGCTGCCACGTTTAGGCTTTTTGTACTTTTGAAACTGGCGCTGCATGGCAGCGCACCCTGACTTTGGACCCAGGGCATCTTTGCCCCACAAGGCCAGTTGGCCTAGGGACTGCCACAGGTAGTGGCTTATGTAGGGTTGGCGCAATGTGATTTCTATGCTTTTTAATAGTGATTGCCTAATGTGAGTTTTTGCGCTATTGATTTATTATGCACCTCTGAATGTGTTACTGCATCATGTGTCTTTCTTTCCATGCGCTGCACCTCTGAATGTTTAGTCATCAGATGTCTTCTTGCGCTGCACCCCTGAATGTATTTTATTGCATCATGTGCTTTATTCTTAACACCTCTGAATGCTTTAGGCATCATGTGTTTCTCTTTATTACTCCTCTGAATGTAGGTTATTGCATCATGGGTAATGTGTTCTTTTTCTAGACCCCTAAACGCTGAGTGATACTTAGGTGGTTGTCTTTTCTACTCCTCTGAATGTAGGTTTATTGCATCATGAGTAATGTATTCTTTCTTAGACCCCTAAATGCTGTGTTGATACTTAGGTGGTTCTTCTTTCTTAGTACAGGTGGTCCTAGTAAGGTCCTGGTTCCTGTTACCAGTGGTTACTGGTTGTTATCTTTGATTATTATTTTATGTTACATTTATTCTTTATTCTAGAAGTGATTTATATTCTACATTTTATCTAGAAGTACTATATCTGATTCTGACAGGCGCCCTTGTGGCCCTGTCTGGTGTACATAATCCCTGTGAATATTGCCTGTGCCAGTTGGCACAATGTATATGTGTGATTTTATCTGATATGTTTTTAAAATACAAAAGTTATTTTTATAATAACCTTGTGTGGAGTCTCTTTTTGTGGTGTGCCTAGTATGTTGTTGCTGTTGTGCGCTGGCGCAAATGCTTTACACATTGCCTCCGAGTTTAGCCTTACTGCTTGAGCCAAGCTACCAAGGGGGTGAGCAGGGGTTATCTTGGCGTGTGACTTCCTTGCCCTGACTAGAATGGTGGTTTCTGCCTGGCTTTGGCGTCAGCCTTAGCCTACCAGAAATAGCCAGTTCTAACAGGATACATTTAATGAAATTATTTTACAATTTGATCTTGGGTATTCTAATGATATATGTATCCCCATGATGGAATTTGAGCCCACCTTTAATGGGAGAGGCTGCAATTCAACTATTGACTTTGTTTTAGTGTCTAGAAGACTAGGTGGTATGGTCTCTGTTTAAGACACATAGCATACTATATAGTGACCACTACCCTTTAAGTATTAATCTCAATTCGGTGCTTAGGACAACTGAGAAATGCAAAGATGGGGTAAAGTAAAGTACAGATATAACACTTGTTAGTCTGAATGGCTATTCACTAAAAGGGAGCAAGGTTGTACCCCAGCCTTTCCTGGCCCAACTTATTAAAGAACAAAAAGTGGATTTTAACACCTGCTAAGATCAGGATAAGGAGAGTGAAGACATTGTAGAGGCTTTTTCGAAGATAGCATGTCAAATTAAGCAGATGTTATTGGTGGCCCTTAAACGAAAAGATCACATCAGGAAGGAAAAAGTATGGTTTGACAAGGAAGGCAGTAATGCCCACAAAAACCTTAAGAGAGTTTTAAAAACGAAACCCAAAGTTATGGCAGATATTAAACAGGCTAGGCTTATGTACAAACAGGCCCAAAAGAAGAGAAGAATGGAATTAAGAACAGAAGCATGGCAGAATCTGCGCGAGGCCAGTGAAAATAAAGACAATACTGGCTTCTGGAAGATAGTTAACGCGTCTTTTTTATCCACACGAGATACTGATATCATTGATGTGGCAATTCGAGATGATAGGTGGGTACAGTATTTTAGTGGCCTCTATAATGATAGTACTGGGGATGTTGACAGGGTAGATATGGAAGAGGTGGAAGGTGTAATAAGGGGAGAATTAATGGCTATGGCAAATGAAGGGAGAACGCAAGATTAGATTTTTCCCCTGGAAATCTCACTGACCATTGATGAAGTAACAAAAGCAATAGAAGAGAGTGCGGCAGGTAAAGCGCCTGGCCTCGCTGGTATACTTGTGGATATCTACAAGTATAACACTGAGTTAGGGGCCCTGCTTTTAACGAATGTCCTTATGAACTGTATGCAAAAGGGTTTTATTTCTACCTGGACTGAGTCAATAATCATACCGATTTTTAAAAAGGGTGACCGAAATGAGCCGACATGTTATCGCCCCATTTCTCTGCTAGACTCCCTCCTGAAAGTGGTTGGGAGGGTGATCTTGAATAAGCTACAAAACTGGGCTGATGAAATGGGTGCGTTATCAAAGCTACAATATGGATTTCAAGCAGGCCTTGGGACAGTTGAACAAGGACTGAACCTGAGTTTGATTATTGACAAGTACACAATGGTAAAGAATGGTAACATATTCCTGACTTTTGTTGATCTCAGCTCAGCATTCGACTGCGTAGTACATGATAAACTGTAGGGCATTTTAATGGAAACTGGTGTTGAACTAAGCATATTGTTATTTCTAAAAGTGTTGTACAGGGATGCTGGCGCGAGAGTTAGGTATGGGAAACGGGCGGAGTGCTCTAAAAGATTTAAAATAAGTAAAGGAGTGAGACAAGGGTGCGTTCTCGCCCCATTTCTTTTCACCCTTTATATTAATAGCGAAGGTAAACACCTGGCAGTGCACCCAAATTATCATCCAGTAATTGATGGCTGTCCCATACCTATCCTTTTATATGCGGGTGATGCAGTTTTAATGTCTAGGACACAAAATGGCCTTCAAAGAACTATTACACAGTTTGTCGATTATATGCAGGATAGGGGTCTTAGGGTGAATATTACAAAAACTTTTACTATGACATGTGGGAAGGCGTCTTTTAAAAGAAATGCAGGGTTTTTATCAATAAACAGAAAATAGAGTGTACTAATAGGTTTTCGTATTTGGGCGTAGTTTTTGCTAGCACAGGAAAATGAGGGTCCGCAAAACAGTCTAGAAAGCAAATGATGATGAGAGCAACTGGGGGGGTAACTAGCTTTGCTGGTAAATTGGGTAATAAGCCAATTCCAGAGCTGATATCTATATATAAAGCTAAATGTAACTCTACAGCAGTATATGGGGCTGGCATCTGGGGTGTAGCAAATGTTAAGAGCAATGTGAGAATGCCTTTTTAAAATATTTATTGGCAGTTCCTAATTCCAAAGCTAACTACATTTGCCACCTTGAGTTGGGTATGTCACATATAGAAGACACTATTAGGACTTATCCGCTCTTAATATGGCACAAGCTCTGGGTGACAGAGGAGGCGATTTTTAATCGTAGTGTTATCTTGGACTGTATGAAAATGGACAGGGCTGCGCGCATCCCATGGCTGAGTCATATTAGGGATGGACTAGGGAGATAGGACAGCCAGAATATTTTGAAGATCCTAAGAGTATGAACTCTATTACCAGGAAACAATTAAAAAAGGAATACATGACACACCTGGAAGATAAAAGATGGTCCATAGAGAGAGGGAAACAATCTGTCATGGCAAATTATCTAATACAAATAGGCCCAGGAATTCAGGCTTATTTATCCCAACTTCGGGGGAGCTATGAACGTATTTTGGTGACTGGTTCCTCCTGGGCATAGTATTCAGACTAGTTACCTTCCCTGAGATTAATGACTGGTCATGGATCTAAAACCGTGCCCCTGTGATGATGTTTCAAAACAATCAACTATCCATGTCACTCTTTACTGTAAATTTTATATTAATCAGAGGAAAAGATCTATAATACCATTTTAAAAAAACAAAGGTTGGAGACTGTGTAAAAATGCCCTCATGATGCTACAACGCATGGACAGTGAAATGTGTATTAGTGTGATGGTGTCTTACTTGAAAAATGTAATAAGATTCAGAAATTCAATGTAGTGAATCTACCATCTGGATTAATTATGGCGATACACCAAAAACTGAGGCTGCTGCTTATAGTATTGGGAGTGTATAAACTGTAGGACTTGATCTGTAAATGTTTAGTATAATTAATAATATTATAATATGAGTAGCTGCGATTTCACTGTAAATGTTTAATCATGTTTCTGTTGTTTCTTTATGGAGTTTTTATCAAAACTCGAGTAGCTGCGATCTCACTGTAAATGTTTAATTATGTTTTTATTGTGCTTTTATGGTTTTTTATCAAAAATCGAATAAAGCTATATTTGATTTGATTTACCTATATTTCACCCCTTGCTAGTAGGTTATTTTATAACTAAAGAAGGTCTCTTAGGTTTGCATAGGCGACCCCATACCTTAAGGATTAGCAGGAGTGAATCACATTGAGTTCTGCACAAGCTCTCAGCATACAAATGTTCTCCAAGTGTGTCCAATTATGCCTTAACAGTGCATTGTTAAAGGCGCCAGTATCTGAGTTGGCCACAGCTGCGTATATATTATGGCTAGACCGTGCGCTAATCAGTTCGAACAACAGCTACAGTGTTGAGCTAACCTTGAAGGCCTCTGCACTCACTGTGCAGACTTAAGCTTACGAAGCAAGTCTAGCAATGTAGAAAAACAAGTTATTCTTATGTGAAGCAAAACACTCCGCCTAACTCTAAACAATAGCTAACGTGTGTGCTGTGTGCAAAAGAAAGCAAAACGTAAAATGGCGTTTAAACTTCTAATAAGCTCATGCTAACTTAACACTGTATGAATGCAAGGCTCAGCGCCACTACAGTTTCACCGTCTCAGAGAGAGAAGGGTTGTTACCCCTGCTTTTGTCTGATCCCTAAAGAGTGGTTGTGCAGTCAAGTTTTAAATCAGTGCTTCATCAACAGGTTCATAAGGAAAGGAAAGTTCAAATGTTGACCATCCAGCAAGCTCTCTTGATATTACCGGAGCAGGATACGTTGTGTCCCTGGAATTTTTTAATGCCTATTTCTATATTCTTACTGTGCACTTTCTGTCATACAAGCACCATTATAAGCTTAACATGTGTGTTCCCATGCTATTTGAATGTTGTGTATTGCATCTTCTCCTCGCCAGTTCACGTCTAAATTATTACTTATTTGCTACTAATGATGCGAGGGAAAAGAAGATTGAAATTTTCATTCTACTTGTTGAGTATACGTGCCCGTGCAAATCGGAGAGAGGCCTCTGTTTGAAGCTAAGCAGAGGTTCTACTGAAGAACAGCAACTTTTTGAATAAACACAAAACTATATTTCAGAGGTGTCCAGCAGTGGCCTTCAAGGCAAGGAGCAATGTCATATGTTAATGGAAGTGGGAAATTATATATTAATTTAACCTGAGATTTAGCCAAGCACCAGCCTGGTTTCACTAAGCGTAGTTGTACATGTGTAGCTTATGGTTCGCAGTTTCTCCTCTCCTTTCTTAGAGGTGCAGGCACACTAATTTGTACTATGCAGATCATGCTCAAAGTCTGCTGCTGCACAGTGCAGCTGGAGTAGAGTCACGCTGGCCTCGATGACAGTCACAGGCGTCCAGTGAAGACGTCATGTTCTGTGCAGCTTGGGATTGTATCTTCAGGAAAGCCTGCTCTCAGGTACAGTTTTGAGTCTAGCTTACAATGGCAGCTTATCCGCTAAGGCGGAGGAGCGTCGCCCCACTGAGCAAAAGGAATAATAACTGTCGTTATTATAATTTTCGTTTTCCTTTGCAGTCAGTGGCTCTCGGGCGGGGCTGGCCAGAGCAGGGGGAGGAGTGGTTTACACTCTCTAAGTGTGCACGACTGCTTGGCTGGCCCTCTTGTGATTACCATAACGGTCTCTGTCATCAGTTGCCCCCTTTTAGGGATGCTCAAAGACTCACATCTGCAGGATGCAGGGGCTCGCAGCAATATTGGACCATATCAGGGAGTGGACCTCCGTAGGGTGGCCTCGTGCTTCCATCGCTTCATCGAAAAGGCTGTTCCAGTGGTCGGCTTCTGTGGTAGGCTGGAACATATAGTGCCAGTTGGACTTCACAGTGACCAGCACCTCGCAACAGCATCAGCACACATGGTCTCCAGCTTTAGCTGAGCAAATCAAATTCTAAGGTCACATGGCAGTCTACAACCTACTTATCAAGGCTCAGATTTTCTCACTAGTACTAGCGATTTGGTCCTAACCAGCTAAAGAGGCAGCCCTTGATTCATTCCCTGGCCCATGTCTTTACATGGCCTTGCATTACTTTAGTGAGTCAAAAGATGACAGAGGACTTATTTTATCAAGACCTGATGACAGATCGCCTCTCCAAATGTCCACATGAATTTGTGAAGTTCACTGTGAAATTTTGAGGGGAACCAATTATTGCAGAGTACAGATCGTGTCAGAGAGACTCATTTCCAAGGAACCAGTTTGAGGAAAGCTGTCACTTTGTTCATTGTGTATTTCACATAAATTGTCCCTGTCTCTAGGAAAAATCACAGGAAGTGGTGGTGCATCTTCCCAGTCTCTTATAGTCTCCTATGTTAAGTGTGCGTCACGTGGCCCAACCACCATAGCAAAATCTTTGTCTACTTTGTTTAGCTTTAGAAAAAAACTCACTGCTCATGTTTGTTGCACTTCAGGTTTTAAACGGAATACTTTATGATTCTTCAGTGCCGCTCGTAGCAGTGACTTGTGGGCTTGCTGTTTTTAAACGTCTTTTGCTTTCCCTTGCCTGGATCTGTATTCCTGGAGGCCCTGGGGAACCTGGACAGAGCGCGGGTCTGCGAGGATCAGCAGCAGTAGCGCAAAATCATCGGACGCAGCTGGGGACTCTACCCGCCCACTCCTGCCTCTCTCCCTCATAACTGCTCGCGGCTCCCGCTATGCGGGAGCCGCTCGCAGCAGTGACTTGTGGGCTCACTGTTTTTAAACGTCTTTTGCTTTCCCTTACCTGGATATGTATTCCTGGAGGCCCTGGGGAACCTGGGCAAAGCGCGGGACTGCGAGGACCAGCATCAGTAGTGCGAAATCATGGGACGCAGCTGGGGACTCCTTCGCCCACTTCCTGCCTGTATTTAGTCTCACCCACTATCGCGCATCGCGATACGCGCGCGGGAGCGGGCCGGGAGAAGCCCGGGACAAGGGCGGGACCGTCTGCGGCCGTCCGAGGCCGCTAGAGGCCGGGCTGGGCCACCCCCCTTAACTCCACATCTGTAAAATGAGATTTTAAGTGTTAACCTTTTTTAGTCACTAAGTGTATGTTTTATACGTAGATCGGGTTATATGGAAATTTGATGTAGCCCCCTTTCTTCTGTTCATATTACTCTTTTTACATTGTGTTTCCGGAGCGCTCATTTAATCCCTTGCGTGCTGATGACAGAACGGTTCCGTCATCAGCATCGGTTGAGCTGTGCTGATGACGGAACCGTTCCGTCATGACTCCGCCCCCGCAAGGCGGAGTCAGCACAGGCGGAAAATACGCCCCGCATGCAAGGGGTTAAATGGCGCTACGCTCTGGGAAAGGTAGAAAAGCTACGACTACTACTATTGGAGGGACAGTAACTGGAACACTTAATCAGTTTATTACTAGGACCGCTGTAGTACTTGAAAAAGAGATTGCCTTAACTGAGAAACGACTCTTTTGACCTCCTATTTGCTAAACGTTCATCACTGGGCACTATTAGGTCTGCGGTTACACCAGAGTTATTACAGGAAAATTTAGCCATTGGAGACAATAGCCCGAGTACCAGTATGATATTGGCAGGATCTGAAGGATCTGCGGTTTGTTCCCTACCGAACACAACTACTGGCAGTTCTCCTCCTACAGGATCTAGGCAAAGGGAATTAAATTCGCCACCCTTAAATAGTTTTCCCGGTACAAATCTAATTTCTGATTTACCAGTTAGTAAATGTACCTAGGCTAAACAGTTGTTGGGCAAAAGAAAGAGAGGTGGTGGCCCCCAAAAGGGAAGATTAGCCAAAGTATCTAAAATAACTATACCAATCCCCACTCCAATTTCTACCGAACATCCCCCTACCCCCTCCACTAGTACTGGACATCTAAATCAACAGCCTGCACAATGTGCTGTAAAAGATATTAATGAGGGTTTATTAGCACAAATGGAACAACTAGTGAAATCATTGATGTTATCACTCCTGGAGACAACTAAATTAATTAACTCAAACCTGGCGAAACGTGAAAAAATAGTAACAGTAAATTCTAGTATGATGGAACAGGTAGTGGAAGGCTTTGTGGGTCCCAACTCTTCAGCTTCCCATAGCCAGGTCCCTGGATACGGGAGCAACACTAAGGATTCTCTCCTAGAAGTAATTAGTAGTGCAAGAAATCGGAATACTCTGTCCTGTGCCGAGGGGTGCACAGATCGGAGTAAATCACCATGCCATATTAGGGAGGGTGAAAAGGGGATGGAAAAGGAGGTAGGAAGTCGCCCTGTAACACACGACCAGGTAGGAGAGAGCCAACACTAAGGAAAAGGACACTGGGTAAAGAGGGTGGAAATAAGCGGTGCCCTGTATTGACCTCCCCCCAGAGTCAGTACCATATACGGTAATCTTGGCCGGAGTTCCCGGGATTAGTAAGGAAAAGTTGGAAACTCTTAGAGAGCTGAAAAATAAGGTCTCTTACTGGTTAAACAGGAATAGAACGCTCCTAGCCCGCATAAATGCAGAAGTCCTAAATGTCAGAAGGGTGAGCTGGGTGGGTCACAGACAAAAGGACAAAGAGGGTGATTGCATTATAGTAAACTTTAGAGATCCTAGGGTGGTCAGGTATATATGTTACGAAGCAGGGACTGGAGGTGTGGGAGAAATTAAATCGCTTGATCTTAATTATTTCTATGCTTGTGCTCCCCATTGCCCAACAAACTATCCCCATGACGGCTTCATAAAGAGACCATAAAGCTTTAACTCTTATGATAGGGCCGAGCCTCACCTCATCCTGTCAAATTACTACGAGGTATTCTCAGGGTTAGAGGGGGTGGATTGACTTGAGAACAATACTAGAGGTTCTATAGCGGACCAGTTCTTGGGTGAGGAAAAAGCAGGAGGAGGCATAAGCAGGTTGGTGGAATCTGATGGTGGAGTGATGATTTTTGATAGTGATTCTCCTGGGACTAGATTAGGTTCTAGTCATCCTTCAGGGATAAATCCAGTGTACCTTGGGGAGACTAGTCTGGTGAATATTATGGGAGGTTGGAGGGATAGCCAAAGTTCAGAGACATTGAACATAGGGCCCCCCGATTGTGGGACCTTAACCGAGGGAAGGAAGGATTACAGGATTAATTCGCCGGTTATGGTTCATAATCAGACTAATAAAAATGATGATTTCCATAAGCTGAAAATAGTCTCCTGGAATATAGCAGGGTTAAAAAATAAAATATGTATTGCTGAATGGTCGTAATTGGTGGACAACCATGATATCCTGATTTTCCAGGAGACCTGGGCAGTGGATCCTATCCATCGCCTTGGGTATTTAAATGTTTACAAACCAGCGATAAGAGGGAAAAAAGGTAGACCGTCCGGAGGTCTAACAATCTGGGTTAGGCAATCACTATACTACAGGCCCCTCGAAGTTGAGGTGGAAAGCCCTGATATACGTGTTTTGAAGTGGAACCGGCCCAATCATTTAGAGACTCTCATTGTAAATGTGTATGTCAGAGGCCAGCCGGGAGGGCGGGGATTGGAAATTTCTAATGAGCTGGATTCCCTTTATAATACTGTGGGGTTGGATGGCTACGTGAATGTGGCAGGGAATTTTAATTGTACATTTTAACGCTTAAACCATGAGGGGGAAACTATTCTGGCAGAGGCGAACGCCCAATGGAATATTCCCCACCTTGATTTGAATCCAATTAAGAAGTGGACAGAAGCAGCCCTACAGTGGATGGGCTTCTGCCTGGAGTGGGGTTTGAGAGCAGTTAATGGGCGTTCTAACTCAGACAAAATTAGCAAGGCAAACTTTGATAACGGTATTAGCACAAGCCGAATAGATTACATCCTTATAAAGGTCGAGTATTGGTCCATTCTTGAGGATATGATCATTCCTGATCGTCCTGAGAGCGATCATAACCCGCTCTTACTGAGTCTGAAAATAAAAGGGGGACTCGAGAGAAATAAACCAACAGAGTTAGTTACCGCAGAGGCTCTGCTTACCAATGACATGCGCAGGGTACAGTGGGCCAGGGTAATCAATGATCCTTCAACCCTAGATAAGATCTCTGATGATGTTTCCCGCACTCTGTGTGCCCTGCAAGCACTCCATTCCCAAGAAGATATACATGAGAAGACTATTTTACTTCATGAACAGCTTTTCAGGGAGTTGAAAGCCTATTTCATAAAAAGCGGTAAATCCACTAAGATGCCATCCCAACTACCAGGGAAATTATGGTATACCAAACTATGCCGTGATGCCTATGGCTTACTGGTGTCAGCTATAAAATCTCGAAATACCCTGGATATTAGGAAGGCAAGGCAAGCCTATCGAAACATCCAAAGCAAGGCAACAAAAGACTGGGATGACCAGAATTGGCTGGCGCTTTTCGAGGCTAGTAGGTTGAAAAACCAAACTAAGTTCTGGCATATAGTTAAATGGGGGAACTCTGCCAACTCACAAGTCCCTGCAAATCGTGTGTCTCCTGCGGTTTGGGTTGAGCATTTCCAGTCTCAGTTTAGGGGACTGGAATCAGAAATAGATATCTCTAATGGTGATATTTCTCCTAGACCATTGACTCCCTGTCAACCCCTATTGTTTGGCAAGAATGACGTGGAGGATGCATTAAGAAAGGTGCAAGGTGGAAAAGCACCAGGAATGGACTGCATCCTGGCAGATCTTTTTAAACACACCTTAACAAATTGGGTGCCGTACATTACTTTTTTAGCTCATGCCATTTCGAGGGGGGGCGGGTATCCTGGATTCTTGGCATGGGGCTGAGATCTTCCCCATATTTAAAAAGGGGGACCGTTCTGTCCCAGAGAACTATCGCCCAATAAGTTTGATAGATGCTATCCAAAAAATTGTTGCTAGGATGGTGCTTGCAAAGATCCAGTGTTGGATGGAATTAAAAGATGTTTTATCTCCCCTACAAGCTGGGTTTAGATAATGTATTAGTACGATTGAACAGGTCTTTAGGTTTATACTAATTTATTGGAAGGTTGTTAGTCTGGGAGGTGGCACTATTTATGCCGCATTTGTAGACCTCAAGTCTGCTTTTGATTTAGTCCCCAGAGCTAAGCTATGGGATGCTTTAAGAAACATGGGGATGCCCCAGGAACTTTTAGAACTAGTAATTATGTTATATGAAGCACATTTTGCACAGGTCAGATGGGGCAAACAAGGGCAGGTTACTGAGAGATATTCGGTGTCTCGTGGTGTACGCCAAGGGTGCGTACTTGCACCAACCCTGTTTTTGTTGTTCATTAACAGGGTTGTGTAGTACTTTTCAGCATTTCCAACTGACGCATCAGCCCTAGGTGGCACTAAGTTTCTGCTATTTATGTTTGCGGATGACACCTTAATAATGTCAAAAACCCAGAAGGGTCTCCAGGCAGCCCTAATTAAATTTGAAGAATTTTACCACATTAATGACCTAGAGGTTAATGTAACAAAATCGAAATTCATGGTTGTAACAAAAAAAAGACCTGTGGATGCACATGTTATCATGAATGGCTCCAAATTAGAGCAGGTAAATGTCATGACATACTAGGGGTCGTTTTGGAAAGTAGGCTAAGCTGGAAACTCCAGATCGATACTCTCTCCCTTAAGTTTGCACAGTTATCGGGGTGTTTAATTAAGGAACAGTGAACCTCTCTAACTAAAAGGATAGGTCCTGCTTTGAAAATTTACAAAGCCAAGATAAGTTCAGCGATCTTGTACGGCGCAGACCTCTGGGCTTTTTCGGACCTTTCCCAGATAGTTGGACTCCAAAATAAATTTATTAGAAACCTAGTGGGTCTCCCCCCTTCCAGTGCTTTGATGCCCTTGTTATTGGATTTGGGATGCCATGCAATTGATGATGAGGCATGTTTCAAACCAGTGGCCTTATGGAGGAGAATTTGGACTACGCCGGAATTGGCACTTTTTGCCAAAGAAATTTTGGATGTTAGATCCTTGGTGGGCTTGGGTAATATTCCCTGTTTAAAAAGGTAAGATTGCTCTTAGAGAACATGGGTTTGAGCAATCTATGGTCTGACCCGGCTAACAATCCCTTTCCATTAAAAAGGATTTTAAGGCATTATATTGGTTGACAGTACGACAAAAACATATTAACTTGATAAACACCTCCTCTCTGAGTGGTAGGTTCCTGGAACATAAACTTGATCCATCCTTAAAAGACTACTGGGATATAATTACTAAGAGTAATGACAGGAAGCTTTACCACCAGTTTAGGGTTGGCTCGCACCCAATAAGATCCTTCACACAAAAAATGGAAGGGACAGGTGAATGAGTTTTGTCCCTTTTGTAAGGACCAGAAGGAGTCTTTTGGTCATATATTTTTTGCATGCCCCGCCTATCTTGCACCCCAAATTAAATGGCTTATACCGATTTGTAGAAATATGGGAACGCGGGTGGGGCTGGAGGCTCTAAGGATTATGAGGGCTGATACAAGGGAACCAGTGGTAATTGCAGTAGCAAAATTCCTGGGCTGGACATGGATAATTAGAGTCAACCCCTTAGATAAAGGCCAATCAGTAGTCATCTGAATTGTTTTAAAACATCTTCTGAGCTTGCTATTAATTTCCTATATAAATTATCTGCTGTTTTACCGTGGTAGTTGCACCCTTTTTGTATATTACATTTTGCACTTTATATTGAAAAATAGTTTTTTAATCATCAACTGCTATGTCTAAGTATTTATTGTTATCCTTAAACGTTTTTAAAATTATTGTGCAAAGGTAGATGTTTATGTATATTTGTTATGTCTGTCTTTTATGATGAATTAATCGAAATAAAGACGTATGAACTTCAACTTGATTCTTCAGTGGTCAGCAGAGTTGCATTAGACAGCCTTTGAACTATTGAGATATGTTTTAGACTGAAATAAAACCCCAACCTCGGGTACATAATCGCCTATATGAAAATGTTGCTACACTGTTAGAATATGTGTTTTGACTTTTCGGCACTCTCTGCAGTGTCTTTAATATCCAACTTTTATTTTCTTTTTTACAATTTTTATATATACATTTTTTTAAACGTATAATGTACAGTGTACAGAGGCAGCCAAAAAAATGAGACACGGGGGCGCATACACAAGATAATACAGTGCAGACATAAAGGTATACAATACATGTCTCTTAGCTTTCATTATTCCGTTAATTACAATACAGTGTTCCAATCAGGACTGTTTTGCTGTGACATATCATAGTTGGACAACAAATAGGCTGTAAGCGGAGTCCAAATATCTTTTCGCCGTGACGATATCGGCAATTGTTCCGCAAATAGCTCGAAATGCTCTCTGCAGTAAACCATGTATTTAATCCATTGTTTTAGCAGATGTATAATATCCAACTTTTCAAACAAGAATATTGCCTTTAGAAAAACTTTCACATTAATGCCAATCTTCAATCACTCATCTTTTCAATCTATGCCGGATTATTTTGATAGTAAATTAAAAATATATTTGATATAAACTGCAACGACTTCTCTTTTTCACAGTGAGCTAGAAGAGTCTGTTGAAATAACCGTTCAGCAACAAAGAGAGTGCCACTAGAGGAGTCGCACCGAAACCTGGGGAGTTCCCTGAAATATTTCAAGTGACTCCCCATGGACTCCTCTTTCTTAGCTCTCTGAGCCCTCTATCCTCTTGCTTTTGCACAGCAGTCTGCTTCCCCAGGCAGCTCACAGGCAAACGTTTCTTTGCAGTCTCACAAAAAGGAGTGCTGATCGTATGGATGTCCAAATTGGCATCTCTCTCATCTTCACTTATCTTTTGCAGTCTTTGTAATGAACTACAGTTTGTTACAGAGGATCTCTTCTAAGCGTGTGTAAGCTCCCACTCCAGTCTTAAGAGTGCCACTTATGCTCATCTGTCTTGAAAGTCTGCCGTAAGTGCTCTGTGCATTGAAACAAATGCAGTAATCATACGTTGACAGTCTAATCTTTGTAACGCAAAGATGATGCTTCGCAGATGGTGGTGTATTACTTCAGTTGCCCAAACAATGTTCTACCAACATTTTTTTGTCAGTTTTTCTGGTCTGTGTCCTGCGAGTGAACCGCTGTTTAAACAAAAACATTTTACAGGCTAGTGTCCGAAAAAAGACAGCCAAAAGTATACTTGTCTGAATAAATATTTGGTGGTAGAAAGGGTGGAGACCTTGCTCCATATTATCAACGATACTGTTTCCAGCCCTGAGCTTTTAACCTAGAAATCATTGCGAATAGTTCTGTTAAGTTTCAGTGGAAGCAAGCCAAGGGTACAAGACCTCGAATGCATTAGGTTGTCAAATTTAAATCCAAGGCTGATGAGGAGCCTGTGATGACACAAAGTCAGGTTCCCAACCTTATGTAGGTGTTCTTCTCAGCTCAGAGATGAAGCTGAGCTCTTATTGGAGATTCTGTTTTTATTTTAGGTGCCCAGGAGAATTTACTTCCAACTAAGATATGCATCATTCTTGAGCACTTTCACACTAAGAATGTCATGCATGGTATAAATCTGCCATCCCTGTTATAGTCAATGCGGCATGAAACATTTACATCATAAATTAAAGTTGTGTTCTTGCTTCTGGCACTGTGTAATTTGCAAAACATTCATTCGTTTTTTAGCTCACAGACTGCTCACTTTCTATTCTGCTTTTGTCTGTCTTTGGAAGACACCGTGGCCAGACCCTGAGGCAGATAAGCAAGCAAGCATAGATATTACATATTAGAAAGCAAGATGGAATACCTATTTGTTCACTTTTCGATGTGTGTTTTAAGTCTTCCGCTCATTAGAGTGGCTTCCTATCAGCTTGTAATTTGACTAAGTGGCAGAATTACTCAATTTTGCATTAAAGCAAAATTGATTACATTTCTTCAAATATCCCATTGTGTTTGAATGTAACTTTTTACCCTGCTGCGCACCGTGTTAAATCCCACCCCCTCCCCCCCAAAAAAATACGAGGTACCAGCAGGAAACTGGTTAACGCAGAAAGCCAGCATCATGCAAGAATGTTTTACGTGAGGTGCACTCTTGTAAAAAAAAGTACTTTTTTTTTAAGTGACAGCAGATACTGTGTAATTTTTTGAAATTATTTAGGATAAAATTTGTTGTTTTTTTTTTCTCATTTGCGCACGAAATTATTGTGGTCAAAATTAGTAGATCTCCTTAGCTCCAAAAGGAAGAATGAAAAGAGAATTGTCAGGTGTCTCTAACTTTATTTTGTGCGAGTTAAATCTGTTCGACAGAGAGCATTAGGAGCCATACAGACGTGCCAGAGAATCTCTTATCTGCAGGTGGTGATAAAGTGGTGCCCCGTTCTTGCACCCCCTAAATCAATACGTGCACAAAGTGATTAGTATTTTACTTTGATATGATTGTTCATTTTGTAGTATTAGTATACAAATCATATGTGTCTCAATGATCATAATTATTATAAGCAACTATAACCAGACTTCATTAAACCCTAATAATGCCACGTCATGTTTGAGTTTCCTGCATACCTTGTGCTGTCATCAGTTGGAATTCAGCCTTTAAGAGTCTCCCCTCAGCAACCGGTCCATGTCTCTAACCCCCCCCTGCAACAGTCCCTTGTAATCTTTGATGACTGATCATGTCCTACAGAGCTTGGAGTGGAACACTTGTGGTAGGTTCCTGCTTTGCTACAAAGATGTGCCAACAATGTTCTCACTGAATGCACAGATGGAAGCTACTGAAGCTCATCCGTTCTTCTTTAAAATACACATTTCTACAGAAACATCTGTAGAGGTGTGAGGTAGTCTAGTGGTTGGGGGGCGGAGTCGTAGGAGGAGCAGGAACAGGAGGAGCCGGGGAAAGGAACTGGTCGGTTAGAGTAGGGACAGGATAGGAGCAAGAGGTGTGTAATAAAGCTCCCATTAAAATAACTACAAGTGTCTGTAATAATTGTAGCAGGATGCTACAACTGGCGACGAAGGTGGGATGAGCCAGCCCACTGTATGCAGAACCAAGAGAAGACACCCTGTCCCAGGCGATGTCCAGAGGAACGCTGCCGAACGTAATAAGCTGCTGCCCGAGCAGAGAAGCCAGCAGTAGGTGACCCTGTTCCCCCCCCCCCCCGCAGTCGAGAGGGATTCTAGAGGGAGCCGAAACACCGAGCGCTGAAACGCTCCACAACAGAGATTGTCTCGCGCCAAAAACGCGAGCCCCCACTGGATGCGTAGTGCCTGGCATCCGCGAAGAAACAGGAGTCGGGAGCCCACTCCGACCCTGTCCAACACCTCAAAGTGAGTAGAAGGTGCCCGAGTGAGGAGGACGCCGTCCCTGCGAGCCTACTGCCGAGCGTGAGTGAACGCGCCAAAACCGGAGCCTGAATACCGGTGAAAGTAAAACCTCACGCCCGATGAGTGAGGTTTGGCGCGCTGTGAAGGAAGAAAAGCAGGAACTCTAAAGTATGGAGGATTCGGGAGCCTACCCCAATCCTGCCTAATACCCTGATCACAAGAAGGCGCCTGGGGCACTGTGGAAGCCCCGTGGAGTGCCCAGAAACAAGAGCGCTGTTCGCGCCAAAGAGAGACTGCAGGTGCCCATGTGAGTACGGGCTGAAGCGAGGGAAACTGAGCAAGGGCTCGGGAGCTCACCCGACCCTGCTGCACTGCTGGAATAAATGTTGGGGACTGGCTGAGCGCTGCGAGAAGAAGCGCTATCCCATGAAAAAAGAACTGTGCCGCTTTGTTGGAAACCTCACCCCCGATGCGTGGGAATTCGCATCTGTGTTCGGCGATCGTGTCGGAATGAGTCTGTGAGCTCACCTGGTGGTGGTGAAGAAATAACCCCAGAAGGAAGACGTGGGACTGAAATGAAGACCGGGGTAAGTCCCTGTGAAGAGCTGTGAAGCGTTGTGAAGCTTGCATGGTGAGAAGAGCTGCATGTGGCCAAGTCTCGTGAGAGTTGGGCGGCCATCTTTGAGTCAGGCGGATTTCAAGGACATACCCTGTGTGATGCATAGGCGGCCATCTTAGAGTCAGGCAACAGCCAGAAAGTGAACAAACATTGGCGAGAACAAAGAAACAAACATTGACACATGCAAAATAACAAGCATTGGTGCCTGCAAGGACAAGCATTGGCCAAGAGTAAACAAGCGTTGGCAAAGGTAAGAGACGTACAAACAAGCACTTGTAGGTGCATGCAAACAAGCACTGGCGAAGACCAAATAAACCCTGGCAAAGGCCGAACAAGCATCGGCGAAAGCCAAACAAGCATTGGCAAGCAACCTACAAATACTGTCAAGAGCCAACAGACAAGTTGTGGCGAATAGAAAAAAAACAAGCAGTCGCGAAAGGAAACAAACACATGCCGTCGACAAGCCTTGGTACATGACAATAAACAGACACTGGTAAATGCGAAAGGAAACAAACACATGCCGTCGACAAGCCTTGGTACATGACAATAAACAGACACTGGTAAATGCCTAGAAATAGGCAGTAACAAGGCAAACACACAAGCGGAGATAACGGCGTGTGAACACCAATGAACACGGCCTGGCAACCAACACAGAACAAGCACGTGCACACACGAGAGTGAATCGACTAACAAGCACGGGCAACCACAAGACCCGCTCACCTAACATGCGTTGACAAAACAAATGTCAGCACAGGTGGCAACGTGGACATTGAGCACCACAAACGAATGCGCAGTGGTGAAGGCACTTAAGCAACACGTGTCTGTACCACAAGAGGCACAAGCGAACTCAAGAACCAAGCAACGACAACGGCACAATGGAATAAGCATTAGCAAATGCAAGAGACAGATAACGACGACACTGAGCGCTAACTGAAGAGCGCCGAAGAGACAAGAGCGGCTGGACTGTACTGCAGCAGACCCAGAGGAGGGCCGTCTTACAGAGGACCCCGGAGAGAGCAGTACCATCCAAGCTCATTCGCCGACGCATACTTCGTTAGCTACAAAGACCATCAATCTCCAAGCAAACGACCAAACCAAAGACCCTGACCAGAGTCTCCCTCTCTCATGACGGGTGGAGACACAGCACAGCGGGTCACTCCATACAGTGAAGTACCGCCCCCGGCGATGCAGACTGATGATTGGATCTCGGATCTCAAACGACACCGGTGGCTCGAAGCACTAGAAGATTTCTTAAAAGCCAATGGTGAACAAAGAGAGAGGAAGTGTCTACTACTACTCCTCCATTTGGTGGGTCCGGAGGGCCGATGCCCAATCAGGACATTTTCCGAGGAGGACACCGAAATCTACAAAAGACTCCAAAGGGAGCTCTGTGCTCATCTCAACGCACAGACAGATGTGGACCATAATCGCATGGCTTTCAATACAGCACGGCAGGAACCAGGCGAACCGCTGCCAAACTTCATCACTCGTTTGCAGAGTATGGTACGAGGTTGCCACTTCAACACTTTCACAAATGAGGATGCGGTTCGACTTCGGATCGTTGAAGGATGCACAAATCCTGACACAAAACGTAAGATTCTGCAAGGTCATTGGTCGTTAAAGGAGATCATCAAGAAGGCCGAAATTGGAATGCAAATCAAAGCAAGAGAAGGATTGAAGGACGTGCACCTAAGTGCAACTCATCCAGATACCGAGGAAGATAGAACTCAGAAAACAAACAGAACTGAAAGAGGCAGACCAGCAAAAAGACAACGGGAAAGACACGGTGACAAAGAAAGTGACACAGATTATTCCGGGTCAGACTCTTCAACATCCGACCACTCGAAGTCAACCAAGGATTACCCGGAGTCAGATGACCCAGAGGCGACCATCCAAAAGACCGGTCCCAGAAGTCATTCACCTCCCAGGAGTTCCTCAAGGAGTCACTCAAGGTATGACACACAATGTTCCGATGGGGAAAAAGCATCAAGTACAGATCGCATCCCTGGACAAGATGGCATCCGGCACAGCAAGTGGGAGAGAAAGAATGACCAGAGAAGAAGAGGTCGCACTGGTCAACACCAGAAGTCGGCGCAGGAACATCGGTCGACAAGCAGTGAAGACGAGTCCAAGGAAACATCTGGCCGAAGAACACATACAACTCAAATCAGAAGTGTTGGAGCATCCAACAAGGGAGAAGGAGAAACAGGTCGCACAAGACGGACTGATCCTCCATTGCGACGAACCAAACAAGAAGACAATGAGGCAAACGCTTGGGATCAAGCACAAGGAACAAGCACAGGATCATCAAACAACCTCCCAAATGGGACGGCATTGAAGACGTTCCAACAAAGGCGCACGGAGAAACATCTCAACGACAACTCAAAAGGGAAGTACAATTCGCCATGGATTACGGACTTCAAAAATCCACTACCAAAGACAGTTTCAAGGAAACGTTGGAGAAGGAGAGGGGAGAAGAATCTCTCTGACACTGAGTGCACATCTATCCGATCCTGGAGGTCGACAAAAGACTTCTCTGACCCAGAAAGCACGTTCATGTCCAGGAACTACTCTGACTCAGAGAGTGCGTCCGTCCGATCCTGGAGGTCAACAAGAGACTTCTCTGGCCCAGAGAGCACAGCTGTCCGATCCCGTGAGTCGACCAAGTCATGGTCCCGACAACAGCCATGGCGTCAACCACCCGAACGCGCCAGAGAACCAAAGGACACCCTTCCTGTCAAGAGTAACATAACACACACTAAGGTCTCTGATTACTCAGCCACGCCACAAGGCAATCCGTCATGTCAATCACAAACATATCCGGACATGGACCAGACACCGTCACCCCTGAAGGGGTCCGAAAGGCTGACTCAAAGGACCTATAAAAGGAAAACGGAGACAGTGGACCTTAGTCATCGGACAGGAAGGGACCTGCCAGCCAGTCTGCAGAGAAAGCCGGACATGTCAGCAGAGATGGATCATCGGATGAGTGAAAAACATGCCCATGCACAGATAGACAATGAGTTCGTCAGACAATCTGAGGTTGTGCATGAGTTACCGAACCGAACCAAGACAGTCTCGTCAGATAATACCATACTGTCTGATGTGCACGACCCAGAGGTGAACGACAGTGTCGCCCTCGACCGGACAAGACAAGAAGGGGCAAGGGTAAGCGCAGGTGCCCATAAAAGGACCAGAACATTGTCCACTCATGAAAGGGACCGAGCACCCGAACCAACTATTACACCACTAGAAGAAAACATGAGGACTGCAGACCGTGAGAGTGAACAGCTCACCCGCACTGTGGTCAAGAACGCCCTGATCAAGACACCGGAAAGAGTGACCAAAGTCCAACCCACCACTGATTCGACACTATTGAGGCTTGAAGAACAGACCGTCCGCCAACCCGTGTGGTGGATTGAAGAACTGCGAACACTGAGGACATTAAGATCACTTTGTTGAGAAGGGGGGAGATGTAGAGGTGTGAGGTAGTCTAGTGGTTGGGGGGCGGAGTCGTAGGAGGAGCAGGAACAGGAGGAGCCGGGGAAAGGAACTGGTCGGTTAGAGTAGGGACAGGATAGGAGCAAGAGGTGTGTAATAAAGCTCCCATTAAAATAACTACAAGTGTCTGTAATAATTGTAGCAGGATGCTACAACATCCTTCCTTGACGTTGCGGTTCCAACACATGTACCAGAGAACCCGATAGCTTTCCTTCACTGTCCTATCAAGTTAATTTGTCTGGAAAACATTAACGTTTATAAACAGAAATGTGTCAATCGAGCACTGTTAACATTGCCATTGACATTCAAATTATTAGTCTACATTTCTAGGCACTATACCTCTGCACACATTCCAACACACTAAATGCAGTCATGTGTAAATACAGTCAGGTCTGCCTTGTTTGCAACATGCATTTTTTTTTAACGAAAGCACCGGCACATGCAACAGTTTTGTACACCCTGTACTTTTAATATTGATAAAGATAAATACATTATTGCGGACCTTAGATGTGCCTTACTGATTGTGGGGCAGCATAGTTGGATAAACAACTTTCTAGAGTAGGCCGTTTCGTGTATGTGGGCCTTAGCACCCCTGGCAGCCAGGAAGTGTACATTTGATTGCAGTTTGCAGCTCTGATGCCATCATTCTGAAGTTTGTTATCAGTGGGGCATTAGGAACAGATAAGTAAAAGACGCTGCTAGCTTAGGGCTCCAGTGACCAATAAAGGGACAGCGGCTGCCTCCTCTCCCCCTGCTTTCAATTTTCTTTCTTAGAGCAGAGTAGCAGCATCACCAGGGCCGGACTGGGAACCAAAACCGTCCCCGGCAAAGTGCTCGCCGGCCCCTGGGGGGAGGTCCGAGCTCTTTGCCGGGGCCGGTTATCGGCCGATTTTGTTGCAGGGCCGATTTTGCAGCTATGCTGCATAAACGGACCTGTAACAAAAACGGCCCCCACGGGCCCAAAACCAGCCCCCACACTTGCGGCGCACTGGAGGATTGCCCGGTGCCCGCAACGGCCAGTCCGGGCCTGAGCATCACCGTGCCACGACTTCTGTGCACAGTGGGCCGGTGAGCACTAAATGCTCTGCATTCACACACTGGTTGATTGGATACACGAGGGGTCGCCTCGTCCCAGGGCCTGTGGTGTCAATCATATGCTTGAGTATTTAGTTGTGTGTGTTTGCAAATGGGCAGAGCTTGCCCAGCAAGCTAAATGTAATGCAGTAATATGATACATGTCAAGTGCAAGACCAGTATCTGCTGTAGGTGCTGAATTTGATGGACAAATAACAAAAAAAGGATGCATTCCTCTAGTGTTGACTGGGGTGGTTTGTGTGTGCATGTGCTAGATTGTAGTGTATTGAGCAGTGTCCCTGCCTATCTGCTAATGTAACCTGACTCCTGCAACTTAGCCCAAAGATGACATGTGTTGCCCTCGCCCTCCCATTTTGGCCATCTGTAGTGCAATGAAGCACACCCCTAGCATGATGCTGGCAGTTGCTAGCATGCTGTGAGCATTCGTGGCATAATGGTGATATTCCCTGGGCCAGTCCACGCCTTGGCATATTTGCAGTACTTTGTGGCATTTGGTGACTGCTTTAGCCTGAAGGTCCCTACCCTGCCCAGACATAATGGAAACAATTAAAATGATTAACGGAAAGCCCCCCCCATCCCCTTGTGAATTGTATTGCTCCTTATTAAAACCAAAATGCACCAAGGGGCATTCCAACCTGTTATGACTTATGGCCAACATGTTTCAGTGTTGTTAATAGAGCCCAGCTAGGTCAGGCGCTTTCTTCAGGATTAAACTGATGTTCCCAAATTTTGCTCTAACTATTACATAATTCCAGTATCACCACACATTCAGGACTAAAGGAATTCATTTCATACTGTACACAGCAGACACCTAAGGTATAGTGTAACCTCCTGTGTAAAAACAAACAAAATACTTTCAATATGTTAGAGACAAACTAAAGTAATTATCATTATCTACATTACTCTCTACACTGTAGTACAAGAAAGTGTGCCAATTCTCTTAATCACCACATGAATACCTGCAGAACCATACATTGATTTTTAGTATTCTGATATCCTATCACTTTACACAGATCATGTTCTTGTTATATAAATTCTAAACAAAGAATTAATCAATGTTTTCACGAATAAGAACTGTTATGTAATATATATTCCATATTTTTTATCATCCATTTATTTAATAGTCCCCTTTATATATACACAAATTGAGTGCATCCCATGGAATGGTATTGTAGTCAATTGGGTTTCTTTATTCGGCTATGACTAGCCATAAAAGCACAAAGAAAAATACAGTGAAAACAAACAGTTCATTATATCCTAAAAATACTGTTCAGATATTTCTAGCAGAAAAGAAAAACCTACAAATTAATACAACCAATCCGAGGGCGGATACTTTCTCCTAACAGCCAAAGAACATCTTAAAAAGTTAATTACAGCTTAACGTGTGCAGAGAGCCAAGTTGTTGCAGAAATACGAAGGTATTGTAAAAAAATCTATGAACATAATTAAAACTAATGACCATTGTGATTTTAGTCTTGATTTACCTACTGAAGGCCCTATGACTCTTACCAGCAGTACTAGATAGGTAGGCCCATCTGTAAATCAAATATATAACACACGCCCATATCATCATAACCCACCGTCCCATGTTTCAGAGTTGATCTATGCATTTGTCCCTCTCTGTATGGAGTGAAACTGCCCGTCTGAGTGAGATGTATGTGTGTTTTTTTTTAACTTTTTATTTACGTTTTCAAAGCAATCAACAATACAGCACTGCAGAAGAGGGATGACACAGGTGTACACCAAAATATATCTTGGATGATTCAGGGGGACAGTGCAAATCATGAATACGAGCATTCAATTTTTCTCCATTCTCCTGTGAAGGGAACTGCTTACTCCCATGTAATCCACAACCACATCAAGTCTCATCGTACATGAATGATATCCTTCAACTGGTCTAAGAAGCACTTTCAGAGTCACATTCACTCTCAATACCCTGACCCTCCGCATCAGTCTCTGCATCCAAGAACCCTGCACACAAAGCACTCCACACAGGGATATCCTCTTCTGCCTCTCCTACTGCGTCTCATATGGGTTTCCTCCGCGGCCACCCATTCCAGAACATCTCTGTGCCAACAGTCAAAGTCGGAAGCCCTCTGACCCAACCAAGTAATGGCTTCATGTCTTCTAGCCAGAACCAGGACCAACTACAAAAAAATCTGTTGCCCATTTTCTTCCCCTTTGGTCTCACAACGTTGCCCAAGAGGCAGCAAGCCGAGATGACATCAAATGTAATATGTACTGGCTTTGGATTTCGGGCACTACCCGGGCCCAATACCTCTGTACCTCCCCACACTTCCAAGCTCATTGCATAAAATCTGCCCTGTCCGTGCTACATCTAGGGCATTCTGCCGAGTGGGTGGGATTCCAGTACTAAAGTCACTGCAGTGTGTGTGTGTGGTTTTTTTTAACGGAAATTGCCACCTGCTGTGTTTATATCAAGATGCAACTTGTGTGATGATAGCAGTAAAAGACTGATCAGAGTGCATGGGGGGGGGCTTTGCAGAGTAAGGGAGCTGCTATGCTAGAATGTAACCCCCTGATACACTGATTTTTATATGGGCAGCTTGGTATTTAAATCAAGTGTCCATTCAGTGTTCAATATTTTGTCAATATGTGTCATCATCTTCCTTGAACCCTAGACTTCAGGAGGTATCATGTACAAAGTAACAGCGTTACAATTAAACTAGTATTTGACCTAACAGAGAGAAGAGAAGTATTTGTGGAGGTCATCCTATTAGAATGGAGGCCACTGATGTACACACAAGACATCCAGGCGTGGCTGCAATGGTAGCCTTTTGATTCAATAGTGAAGCAATCAATCCTGAGTAGATGGGAAAATAGCGCTTCCATCTGGCTCCTGGAATGGTATTATTGGATCGTGTTTGCCCTGGAGGTGAAAAAGGTTTTCTTACTCTCTGGTACATAATAAAGACTTCAGATAACTATCCAGTCCTGTGTATAGTCTTGAATATAGGAGAATAAAGCAGATGTGTTTCTGGGCCTTGATATGATAAGATGCAATTTTTTGTTTTTTTTTCACAACCAATTTTATTGAGCAAGTAGGCAATAAAATTGTGGCACCCCACAGACCGGAGATCACCACAAAAATACAGGTACAGTATATCAAATGAGTAGCAAACGTTCAAGCAGGCACCGAAAATAGGCTCAATATGAATAAACCCCCAACCCGCCCTACCCCCCAACCCCGGCCCCCCCCCAACTCCCAAAAACTCCCCCCCACCCCTCCCCACCCCGCACGTGTACATATAGCAGCAGATAAAGGGCGTAGGTGTAGCGCGACAGGAGTGTCGCAGAATCGGGCCAACAACGTCCATACAGTCAAATGTCCTCTTCTCGCTCCGCTGGGGGATCCAGTGACAGACCCCGGTAGTCGGCCCACCGCTTCCAAATTTTGTAGTGTTTGCGTGGGCAGCCCCTCGCCTCAAAGATCGGCTTCTCAAGGCCCATGAAGTAGTCCAATCCAGCTTTCCACGCAGACAGGGGAGGGGCCCTCACACCCTTCCACGCCCGGGCTAGGTCCTGTTTGGCAACAACAAGCCCCAAAAGCAGCAGATGACGCTTATAAATGTTCCCACCAATGCCCTCCATAACGTGCAGCAACCCCAGCCGATGGGTGCGGGGAAGGTCCCAGCCTAGGACCTCAGATAGACAACTCCACACACCCCTCCAAAAACCAGACAGCCGACCACACGACCACACAGTATGTATCAGGGATCCAGGCACCGTCCCACAGCGCAGACATTCCGGGGATTCAATCAACCCAGCTCTCCACAATTGTTCACGGGTGTAGTAGGCCCGGTGCAGGTATTTAAATTGGATGAGCCGGAGCCGTACAGCAATAGCGGTCCCACGCGGGGATTCTAGCGCCTCCCTCCAATCGTCCTCATCCAGGGGGCCGACATCTACCTCCCAAGCCGCCCGGAGAGAGTGCAGGGTAGAGGAGCAATGGATAACCAGCGTCTGGTATATCCGGGATACCTTCCTATCCCCCAGGTCTCCCATAAAAACCTTTGCCTCGACGGGGCTGAACTCTGGTAGGGAGTCCAGGTTGGCAATGCTCGGGGTGAGGGCATGGCGCAGCTGCAGGTAACGGAAGAACTGGGACTGAGGCATTTGGAACTCCATGCGGAGTTCCTCGAATGACTTGAGGGTAGTGCCGGACATGACCTGGCCCAGTAGCGAGATACCTATCGCCTCCCAGCCCTCAAAACCGGCCAGGGCTGCCAGCTCCGGGAGCAGGCCATTATGCCAGAGCGGTGTCTCAGCCGTCAACTTGCCCCACCAGCCCATGCGGCGTAGGGCTTGCCTCCACACTGCGAAGACCACTCTGGTAACCGACGGCAGTGCACGACGCAGGCGGGCTGAGTATAGAATGGTGTGTAGCGTGTTATCGCCCATAAGCGACCGCTCCAATGCATACGCCGGGTCCCCCCTGTCGCTGTACCACCACTCATTAAGAACAAGCAGTTGGGAGGCCTGGTAGTAAGATAAGAGGTCAGAGGTGGCTAGGCCCCCGTAATAGGTAGACAGGAAGCACCTTTTCAACGCTACTCTGGCCGCTCCACCAGCCCACAGGAAACGACCCAGTGTCGAATTAACCTGGCGAAACCACTGCGGGCCGATAGGGTAAGGGAAGTTCTGTAGCTGGTACAACAGGCGTGGAAGCGCCACCATTTTGAATATGGCCGATCTTCCAAATATAGTGAGGGGCATTCTGGACCAAGTCTTGACATCGGCTTGGACCCGTTCCCACACCGGCAGGATGCCACAATCCCAAGCCACGGCGCGCGACTCCGATAGAAAGACGCCAAGGTATTTCAGCCCATCCGTTGCAACTCGCAGTCCTGCAGCCCAGGGGTCTACCATGGCCCCGCCACCGAGCACCCATAGAGTCGATTTGTGAAGGTTGAGCCGAGGGCCGGAGATCTCGCCAAATATGCGCATGACCTCCAGAACCCGGGGACCCGAGTGTTGTAGGTCAGTGAGGAAGAAGAGGACATCATCCGCATAGAGTGCGATTCTATCTACCAATTCACCACTCCACACAAACCCGCGTATCTGGGCATCAGCACGTACCCGAAATGCCAGGGGATCCACCGCCAGGGCAAACGGGTATGGGGACAGTGGGCAGCCCTGTCGGGTACCCCGACCAATCCGAAAGCGCCCGGACGTGGCCTCGGCCACCCGGACTGAGGCCGTGACGTTGGTATACAGTAGTTTCAGATACGATAGGAACACCGGACCAAGGTTAAGGCGGGGCAAGAGTGCAAACAAATACGCCCAACTCACAGAGTCAAAGGCCTTGTCCATATCCGCTAGAAGGAGTGCCGCCTGCTCGTCCCGAGCCCCCATGGCATCAACCGCCGCCTGCGCCCGCCGGATATTATGGCGAGTTGCCCTACGGGGCATGAACCCGGCCTGGTCAGGGTGGACCAGGTCCGTAATATAGGGCAGCAGGCGGTTCGCCAAGGCCTTCGCCAGGATTTTGGCCTCAATGTTTAAGAGTGAAATGGGCCGGTACGAGTCGTGCCTGTCTGGTGCCCTGCCCGGTTTCAGAAAGACCACGATCTCGGCATGGCGCCAATCGGGCGGTAGCTCCCCCTGGGCCCGTGCTGCCTCAAGCGCGCGCCTGTACTGGGGCCCCAACTGGAGATGAAACTTTTTGTAGAATTCGCACGGGTAACCACTCGGGCCCGGCGCCTTCCCTGTATTGAGCTGTCCCAACGCCTCCCCAAGTTCCTCAGCCGTGAGCGGGACGTCCAGCGCAGTTCTAGTGTCATCGGAGACGGCCTGTGGCAGTAGGTCATCGAAATATGTGGATATCTCCTCCGTCTCCAGGGAGTCCCGGGGGGCGTATTGTGCCTCAAAGTAATGGGCAAAGCTAGGCGCGAGGCGGGCCGGGTCCGTCACCACCGAACCATCCTCCGCCGTGAGGCCTGGCAATGTGAGAGGCTGGAAGGTAGCCTGGCACAATCTGTGAAGCATCGTGCAGGACTTGTCGCCCCATTGATAAACCCTGCTACGCGTGGCGAGCCACGCCTGCCTGGCCTCATCATGCAGGACCGAGGCATAGGATTGCTGCGCCTGCAAGAGCTGCCGTATCACAGCCTCATCTCCCCCATCTCGGCCACGTTGTTCCAAGATCTCCACGCGAGCAGCGGCGGCCGTAATGGCCTCCCGATGCTTCCGTCGTGCGGCTGCACACCAGGCAATATCAACTCCCCGTATCGTGGGCTTTAGCGCCTCCCATACCATTACTGCGTCCACGTCTCCCACAAGATTATCGCGACTATAATTATCAACCGCTTCGCGCAAGTGATGCACATACTCAGGTTGCTGTAGGTGCCACGAAGACATCCGCCAGCGGAACGGCTGTCGTTTCGTGGGGAGATCTATGGTAGCCACAACGGGGGAGTGATCAGACAGACCCCTGGGTAGGATAGCAGCGTCACTCACACGGCTCAAATAGGCACCAGGCATAAAAATGTAGTCGAGTCTCGAGAAGGAACCATGCACCGCCGACACATACGTGAACTCACGTGCAGCAGGATGAAAATGGCGCCACACATCGACCCAGCCCAAGCTATCCGCCGTCGCACGCAGTCTAGTACGCGTGGTAGTGGAGGAGGGATCTACAGCCACAGGCAAACGTCTCTGGCGATCCGAGCCCACATCCATAACCTCATTCCAATCACCCCCAACCACCGTCAACACATCCGGCATTTCATCCCACACCGCAAACCGTCTCTCCGACAGGGCCCACTGCATAGGAGGAGGGGCATAGACACTACCAAAAACCACTGGTTCGGCACCCATCCGTCCCCTAATAAAAACAAAGCGGCCCTGAGGGTCAATCCACTGCTTTTCATGAACGTACGCCACCCTGCGATGAACCAAGATAGCCACCCCCCTTGATCCCCTCACAAAGCCGGCATGGTAAACTTGCTGGTAGCCGAATCTCTGGAGGCTAAGGACCTTGGAGCCCAGCATATGAGTTTCTTGGAGCAACAGCACATCCACCGCCTCCCTCTTCCCCCAGCGCAATACCGCTCCACGTTAGATTTTATCAAGCATCCCCCTCACATTCCACGTTACAACACGAATGGCCTTATAAGGAAGCACGGCAGTTCGATCAGCCATCATCTAGGTAGTTCCCCCCACTAGGCCCCCCGCGCCACCCCAGCGCACCCCACTATTCACTTGATCCAACATCAACATACACGTGCGGCCCCCCCTCCCCAACCCCAACCCACCCCACCCCACCCCGGTCCCGAACCACCCCCAACAGCAACAAACCAACTCTCCCCCCGTCCCCGCTCCCCCCACCCCTATACCTCATAGAACACTGAAGTATCTGTCGCGGCATGGAGAGACCAGAGTCCAAAACAGAGGACCCAGGGCCCGCCATACCAAAGGATCCCAACACCCCGGTCACCACACACTCACCCCCCCCCGACAACACCCACAACTCGTGAGGGACTAAGGCCCTTGGAAGTCGCCTCCCGAGCCCCACAGCATTCCCACAGGTAGCCTCAAAAATGTCTCGAACGTATACAGTCTGGCATTAACGAAACCCTCATACAACAGCCCCACTAGCCGATCCATCACAAAGTAGGGCAACACATTACCGGACAGGACCAGGGTCCAGGCCCCACCAGAGTTCAACTGCCAGCATCGGAGTGTTCAGAGTCCATTGTGCCGCCTGTCTGTGTCGCACTAGCGGAGGCCGACCGTTTGCGTGATCTAGACCTCCGATGTCGTCCTTTTCGGTTTTGGCGGTTCGTCCGCTCCTGCGATGATCCCCTCGACCCCCCCGGGTCCAGCCCCGGCTGGGCATGCGGCCTGATCCTCACTGCTTCGTCCGTCCACCGAAAGACCTCCTCGGGTGAATCAAAGAAATGTGTCCGGGACTGGTATACCACCCGCAGGCGGGCCGGGTACAGAAAAGAGTATTGGAGCTTCAGGCCTCGCAACTTGGCTTTGGCGGCCACAAACGACTGTCTCTGCTGCTGCACCAGTTTCGTATAATCAGGGAAGATCATAATAGTGTGATTTTCATAGGTGAGCGAGCACTTGTTCCTCGCCTCTCGCAATATGACATCGCGGTCGTGGTAATTCAAGAGTCTTGCAATAACAGGCCGAGGACGCTCACCCTCCGGCGGCCGCTGTGTCAAGGCACTGTGTGCCCGCTCGATCACGAAACAAGTGGACAGTGCCCCCTCCGGGAGCCAGCCCTCCAGCCATCGGGTCAAAAACTGCTCCATATCATCCTTCTCACACCGCTCCGGAAAACCTATAAAGCGTAGGTTGTTCCTCCGTGCGCGCCCTTCGGCATCTTCCACTCGGGCAGCAAGGGTCTTTTGGGTACGCTCCACCTCCGCCATTCTCTGCTTCAGCGCACCAATGTCCGTCTCCGCCACCGAGATTCGGGATTCGGTCTCAGTAATCCGCTCCACCGCATTGCGGAGATCTTGGCGCAGCAGCGTAACGTCCGCACCCACTGCCCCTATCTTGGCATCGAGCATGTCCCGGGACTGGGTGATGGCAGCCAAGATCGTCGCATTGTCCGGGCCTGTCCCACTGCCGCCCTGGGCGCCCCTGATCCGCCACTGGGCCCCGTAAATTTGTCGATAGGGCCTTGCTTAGGCGGGCCTCCTCCACCACCCCTGGTCATGGCCGCTCGCAGTCTCAAAGGTGCTGCTCCTTGGGCAGCTGCCTGCGGCCCCGTCACCGGAGACCTTCACCCAGCCGGGCCGTACACCCCGCGATCAGGGCGGACACCCTCCGCGACAGTTCTCAGCAAATACCCAGGAGCAGACCCACAGCGGTGGGCGCAGGAAGCCTCGGGCCCCGGGCCGGGACGCCGCCGCAGGTGTCTTCGGAGTGAGAAGCGACAAGTACCGCTCCCAGTCTAGGCCAGTCCCAGTGTCGCGAAACTCGAGGCCCCGGCCTCACAAGGGCAGCGTAGGCCTCCACCACGTCGTGTCGCCTGTAATTGTTCTCCAAGGCACAGCACCAGAACACAGGACACCTCTGCGACCCGTAGGCAACTGGGGCTGCAAAGTCGGGCCGGGATCCGCCCAGTTGATGTGACCTCCAGCAGTCAGCCAGCGACCGCCACTTGGCGCCCTGAAAATCGAGGTCCCCGGTCCACCGCCAGTCACTAGGCCGCACTTCGCCGCCGGCACCTCCGGTCCCCGGGAGAGATGGAACCGCAGGATCAGCACACCGGAGGAGTCAGGGCACTCCCTGGAACCGATGCCACTCGCGTGGTACCAACTGCGGGCTCGGGGCCAGGATAAATGAACAAATTATGTCCGGGCCGGCGGGAGCTCTACAAGGCTGCGACCGCCATCTTCGCCCGCCAAGCCACGCCCATCCGCAAATTTTAATAGATCTCATCAGTGTCCACTTTTTAACAAGTGCTTTTATTACCCATGAAATGGCTGATTTGAGGGTGATGTCGGTGTGGGGATTTTGTTGGGCAAGTGACTGGATGCTGGTAGAAACGGAGTAGGATGGGACTGCATGTGATTGTTGTGTCTGTACAATGAAATGTGAATGCAGCTTCATTGAAAAAATGAATTGGAGAAATTATTTTCAATTCAGTGCAGTGACTATTACTTTTTGCATCCGAGGCTAACAGGGTTGGGACCTTTTCTACTTACCCCTCTACCTTATTTGTACCAGGAACAGGTGTTTTGGAACCAACTGGGGACAACATGTAGTTTTAGTCAGAGGTGCAGCATAATGTTTTTCGTGGGGCATTTGACATTGCTAATGAAATTATAAGTCTTTACATCACAATTATAAGAAAATAATTCCACATTCCACAAGAAGTATCACTCTTTAAGTATATGTACTCAATTGCATTAAAGTCTATTTTTTGTAAACGAATAAACAAAAGCATTTTCCCAGTCTCGGTTCGGACAGCTCTCTGTATTTAAAGCGCAATAGGATATACTGGTGCGATATCCATTGGTCTCGATGAGGTTTGGGCGCTTCCCTTTGTCAGTCTTTAGTGTCTTTTTCTGCTTTGCTGTTAGATGGTTTGATATGTCGAATCCTACAGTCACCGTGTAGTAAGGTGTTACCAAAATGTACACATTTCATTAGTGTAGATCCCAGCCTGTCTCCAGGCAGAGCACCTGTTCATGCTTGTTCTTTCTAATAAAGCTGGTAATGGAGGAGAATGCTCTTCTTGGGCAAAAGGTATTGTGTCTTGAAATTTGCAAACTTTGATTCATATATCCAATTTTTGGATGCTAATAAATGATTCTTGTGATTTTCTTTAGCACTTATTTTGGCAGTAGTGCAATGACTTCCATTGTTTTAGTAGATCTATATATTTTGAGTGGCAGGTTTCAGAATGTTCCCTTTTGATTGTGTGCTTCTCTCGGTTTCCTTTTATCCATTTAAGTGCTATACAAAGTACTTTATTGGCATGAAAACCTAGAGCTTAATTGCCAAAAAAAACATACCGAGAACACCACATGATATATATATATATATATAAAGAGCTGCTATGAGCATGACTTTTCCAAGATGCTTTGTAAATAGTAGTGGTTTTTGCTCCTTGTCTCATCTGATAACGTTGTATTTTTTCCAACATGAATTACGATCCTATACCCTCTTCCTCACTCAAGCGCTCTAACATTTTCTGTAATGTATTGGGAAACCCAGTGTTTAATTTGTAAAAGAATAAGTGCTGGGGCCAAAAGGTAGTCTCAGAAGCCCGTACCCGTGCTAGAATGCCAGAGGTGCCAAACACAAAGTCTTGATTCCACTTCTATCCCTTTAATCCTCCACCAGACACGCCCTTTCCCTTTATTTCTCTCGTGTAGATTATTTGCTTCCCCTGCTTTCTCCCTTTCTCACTATTTTTCCATCTTTCGTTTCCTTCTTTTCCTTCCTTGTCTGTTTTTCACTCTCTTGCTCTGAGTTTGTCTGCTGAGGAAAAATAAGTGTTGGTCCCCAAAAATAAGTTCTGGTGGGCCACACCTGCATCTACCAGCTCAAATTCCACACTGGCGAAACTGGATGTCCAGATATTCTTCACCAAACAAGTCCATCTGTAAAAAAAAAATCTTATTTGAACTAGACTCGGTTCTGAAGTATCTGAACTGTTTATATTTTGGTCACCATTGTATTCTCAACGTAGAACCAAAAAGGTTGCCATTTAGGTGTCGTCCTCATATGTTATATCTTTTTCAATCCCACAATCTTGTGTTTGTCCACTCGTGGTAGTTCCTAATCACAATGGCATTGAAAATTAGTTATTAAAATCGCAATTAAAAAGTGAGAGAATGAGTGTTCGATTGGGAATGTCCTCATACATTGTTCGCAAAACCCAAGAATTCCCTCTATGAATTCTAAACAGAGTACCAAGAATAGTTACCCACCACCAGTAACTAATATTCGTGTAGGTTTCTAAATAGAAACATATTGTCATCTATCCAATTGCCAACCTATTCACGGGCACGTAACCCTGATTTCTGTTTGAATCGGCCTGAAGGTGGCTCACAGTCAGAATCTAGTAAAAGCCTTGAGCTTCTAGAATTCATAGTTTTAGCAGTTTACAGTGGAACTTGTATATGTGATCAATTATTGAAGCCTGTCAATTGACTGAATAGAGTCCATATTACTGTAGCCCTTATTAGGAACATTTTTTACATGTATGTTTAAGTATCAGGCAGAACGTTTGATATATCGCCAAACAAATCAGTCTCCAACCTTGGCTTCCATACAGATAGAAGTGGTTGAGTTTTTTTGTTCCACAGTAAAGAGAAATAGAACTGAAACGTGCAGTGAAATGTATTGTGAGTGTGGAGTACTCCAGTTTTTTGTATGTGATTTGAAAAAGTCATATCATCACAGAGTGATTCAAATGCTGATGCGCTTAAGACATGGTTTATTCAACTAAAGTGCAATTGTTCTGTATGGCTTTTTGTTGCCGTGTTCTAATGAAGCAGTTGTCAACTGAGGTAATACAGACTCCTCAATCTACCTCCCTCTCTTAATGTTGATAGTTATTTTTTGAAAGTATAGGTAACTGTTCTAGAAGATTGTGTTGGCTTTTTTAAAATTATCCGGAATGCCCACGCAAAATGATCAGTACCTTATACGTTACTTTGAGAATTCTTTAGAGTCGAATGTTATCTTGTTTAAAAAAAATATTATCGATTATTATTTAACCTTATTGGTTTTCTGTCTAGTGGGTCAGCACCTTATCTATACTACTATAATAAAGTACGAACTTTCAGGCTTTGAGGCGGGTAAACTCGGGAACCACAGCGCCAATCTACACACCCGATACACCGTTGAAATCGTCAGGGTGTGTAGATGGTTATAGGCTGTATAAATGACAAAATAAAACGTTATTTACAATATTTATATATTTTTTTAAAAGTAGTCCCCCCCCCAAAGTAGCGCCGGCCGCGACGTGCGTGCTCACGTCAGCACGGGGAGGGGAGGTGTCCAAGGAGCAGCGGACATGGTGCGGGGGAGGAGCGGTGACGTGAGGCCAGCGGCGGTGGGAGCAGCGGAGAGGCGGACATGGCGCAGGGGAGGAGCGGCGGCAGACAGGCGGTGAGGAGCAGAGTGGCGGAGCGAAGAAATGAGGACCGGCGGCTGAGGCTCCGGGGAGAATGTCGGGGCAGGTAGGTGTCGGGCCAGGCAGGGGACGGGAAATTGGAGCTGTGAAATGAGGACCTGCGGCTCAGGTAATGCTCCGGTGACAATGTCGGGGCAGGCGGGTGTCGGGCCAGGCAGGGGACGGGAAATTACTAAAACAATGATCGGGTCGGGGCAGGCGGGGGACGGGGTTGGTGGCGGCACGGGCTGCTGGTGGGGCGGGCGGGGGCACGGGCTGCTGGGCAATGTCGGGGTAGGCGGGGGTAGGGGAGCCTAAATGCTCCCGGACATGGTCGGGACGGGCTGCTAGTTTTGCATAGAACAAGTGTTCCTCTGAACACATACCACGCTTTTTCTACATTTGCATAGTACCACGACTCAGTCATTCATCTACGGAACTAGCTTCCTGCCAGCCTCGCGTCTCTTCTCCTTTTAATACAGCAGTCCAGTGGCTCTCTGCCAAGACTACCTACCATTCAACAAATGAAAGGAATGCCCCATCCGCTCCCAAAATTTCCTGAAACTCTGATTTTATTAGCTGTTATACAAGTACAGTTGGCTTGTGATGAACAGTAAACTGCCAGTACCTCGCCCAAGGGAACAAAACATTCTTTGGAAAGAGAACTTTCCAGTGCCAAACAGTTTATCGTTTATAAATGGCAACGCAGCACGCAGTGAATAATGGAGCTGTTGCTTTCTGAATAAACAATTCTGTCGGAATTTATTAAGCAGGCAGCAGGCTTCACCATCAATGGCAAAACACTGTATCCCCTGTATCAGTTGTGTGAAATACTTTTGAGTTTCTTTTAGGCTTCTCTTGTGCTTGTCATCCAAGCAAGACACTGTTGTCTTTCCTATCCTAGTTAAGAAGCAGGGATTGTCTTCAAGCAGTGACACTGCGTTATACAATGGAAACGAGTACGCCTTACTCCGGAACCAGAGGGCCTGCTAGTTTTCATTATGTAATTGCAAAATCTCAAATTTTAGGGACCCTCAACATACGGACGTGTGTATAAGATTTGCTTAGATTTGTGTATTCAAGGTTTGACCTTGATTGACATGTTAAATTTGCTTTTTGTTGCTCGTAATTGTTATAATTACACCATTATTCATAAACTTAGATGCTTGTTTGCAGGCAATCCTTGCTTCAAGATGCCCCTTCGGTCTTGAGTATGCCTAATGGTTCTAGGTACTGATAGCCTTTGCCTTAGGAACTGTTGCATCCTAATACCAGTGACGTAACGAAACTTGAGGGAGCCACCCTGCAAACTACATGGAGGGGGCCCCCCTCCCATGCTCCGTGCCAGTCTAGAGGTCTCAGGCCAGAGACCCGCCAAACTGCAGGGGATGCGGGGCGATTGTTACGCCACTGTCACCAATCCAGCCGTTTTAAATAACACTGGATGGTGGAGTTAAAGGTTAGGCTTAGTCTGCCAGCATGCTATCTTAGGTGGTGGTCCGTTCATTACAGGGTCCCTGCCATCAGTAGGCCGAGGAAGTTTGCCCAATTTTAGGTGGGTTTCCTGATGCAGACTCCTGTCGTGATATACAACATCGGGTCCACTCATCGTTCAGTTTTGACAAAAGTGCATCCACTGCTCCTTCTCGTTTCTGTTTTAAAACATTAGACAATGCTTCAATGCAGTATTTCAAAAGCAGATGTAACTACAAAGAGCACATTTTGATGATAAATTTTTATTAGTAGACAATAGCAATCTTGAGAGGCATTGCATAGCTTCATACACACTGTGACCCCAATTCCATCACAGTCTCTCTCTCTCTCTCTCTCTCTCTCTCTCTCTCTCTCTCAGTGAGTCAGTCTCTCTCGCTCTGTAAATCAGTCTCAGTCAGTCAGTCTCTGTCAGTCAGTCAGTCAGTCAGTCTGTCAGTCAGTCTCTCTCTCTCTCTCTCTCTCTCTCTCTGTCAGTCTGTCAGTCCGTCGATCTCTCTCTGTCAGTCTCTCTATCTCTCTATTTCTGTCAGTGTGTCAGTCAGTCAGTCAATCTCTCTCTCTGTCAGTTTCTCAGCCAGTCAGGCTCTCGGTCAGTCAGTATTCAGTCTCGAGTCAGTCAGTCTCTACTCTCTCTCCACTCTCTCTCTCTCTCTCTCTCTCTCTCTCAACTCTGTCTACTCTATCTCCACTCTCTCTCTCTCTCCACTCTCTCTCTCTCTCTCCACTTTGTCTCTCTCTCTACTCTCTCTCCGCTCTCTCACTCTCTCTCTCTCTCTCTCTCTCTCTCTCAACTGTCTCCCTCCACTCTTTCTCTCCCTTCTCTCTCTCCACTCTCTCCCTCCACTCTCTCTACTCTCTCCACGCTCTCTCTACTCTCTCACTACTCTCTCTCTACTCTCTCTCCACTGTCTCTCTCCCCACTCTTTCTCTACTCTCTCTCTCTCCACTGTCTCTCCCTCCACTCTCTCCCTACTCTCTCCCTACTCTCTCCCTACTCCCTCCCTACTCTCTCTCTACTCTCTCTCCACTCTCTCTCCACTCTCGCTCTCTCTCCACTCTCTCTCTACTCTCTCTCTCTCCACTGTCTCTCTATCCACTCTCCCTCCACACTCTCCCTCCACTTTCTCTCCCTCCACTCTCTCCCTCCTCTCTCTCTCTCCACTCTCTATCCACTCTCTCTCCACTGTCTCTCTCTCCACTCGCTCTCTCTCTCCACTCTCTCTCTACTCTCTCTCTCTCTACTCTCTCTCTCCACTCTCTCTCTCTCGCTCCACTCTCTCTCTCTCCACTCTCTCTCCACTCTCTCTCTCTCTCCACTCTCTCTCCACTCTCTCTCTCTCTCCACTCTCTCTCACATAGTAGTGTGCGTTTCCTATGGGCGTCCGTAGAAATGTTTCCAGGGGGGGCACATTTTTAACTTCATCACCATCCCCCTTGCACCCTTCTCCCCTCTGCCTTGCACCCATCTCGCCCTCCTCCTTGCATCCTTCTCCCCCTCCCCTTGCCCCCTTCTCCCCCTCCGCCTTGTACCCTTTTCTACCTTGCACCATTCTCCCCTCTGCCTTGCACCCTTCTCCCCTCTGCCTTGCACCCATCTCCCCACTGCCTTGCACCCATCTCCCCACTGCCTTGCACCCATCTCCCCTCTGCCTTGCACCCATCTCCTCTCTGCCTTGCGCCCATCTCCTCTCTACCTTGCGCCCTTCTCATTTCTGTCTTGAGCCCTTCTCCTCTCTGCCTTGCGCCCTTCTCATTTCTGCCTTGAGCCCTTCTCCTCTCTGCCTTGCACCCTTCTCCTCTCTGCCTTGCACCCATCTCCTCTCTACTTTGCACCCATCTCACCGCCCCCTTACACCCTTCTCAGCCCCCCCTTACCCCACCCCCCTAAGCGGACGCCCACATGGTGCAGTGCTAACAAGTGTGCTTACCTGAGGTCACCATTTTGGTGCCTCATCCCTTCTCATATGAGCTTTGCCCTGGAGAATGCTCTCTGGGGTCCCCACTCCCACCCTTGTCAGGGTCCCGAGAAGTGCTCTTTGCTGCCTCCTGCTCTCTGGGGCCCCCACCCCATCCTCTTTCCGGGCCTTGCTCGCTGACTGAAGAGAAACTTGTTACACTGTTTCTCTTCAGTCAGAGAGAGGGGGCTAGGGGCTCAGAGCAGGCTGCAGACAACCTGCACCTGCTTTAGAGGGAGAGAGGCTTGCTTTAGCGCAGGACTCTCTCACAGATGAGGGGCCCCTTCATTTACTGAAGAGAGTGGGGGCCCCCCACACCGCGTGGGCTGTGGAGGCGTTTGTTACACCCCTGCCTAATACTTTCCAAATCCAGTTTAAGGGTGCTTTCCATCACTTATAGACAGAGTTATCAACTGGGTTTAAAAGAGGGTCATTGTCTTTATTGAAGCGAGCTTTTAAAAGGTCTTGTTCTGGTTGTAACAGTTTGATCTGACAGAAACTTCTAGCTACAGACTCCTTACCTGAATAATACCCAGTGGTCAGACTGGATCTGGACATGTTTTGTGAGCCGTACCCCTGTGCACCAGAAGGTGACGTTGTTTGGCTTCATATGGCGCTGTTGTCGCGACAAGCTCGTTGGCTCTATAGGCTTCATCCAAGCGAGCTGACATGAGTTATTTTCTTTCTGCACAAGTGAGCGCAGATCAGAAGAGCTCACCCGCTCACTTTTGACAGGCCTTTTTCGACCCTTTTTTCAAAGATTTTGTCTCCTGCTGTAGCAGGATATCCGCAAGGAAGGTTGGTTTCAAGCCCTGTGGCGCCTGTTCTTGGCAGATATCGGTGATGGATCCACACCTCTTTTGTCTGGGGTGCAGATGCCAGTGGACTGGGAACCTCCTCAGATACTGGCTTAGTTTCTCGCACTGTGGGTACAGAGGAAGGACCTCTTTCGCTGGAGTGGTATGGGGCAGCTGAGGTCCTAGTCCTTAAGCTGCCCACTGTAGCTCTCACGACAAATGTCTTGACTGAGGTGCTTCAACTTGGAGTCACCACGTATTAACCTGCTCCTCCCTCTTAATAAAGCCCTCATGGACATCCTACTTGGGCCTGGTCCAAGCCCTTCACAGGATCTCCTGTGAATAGGTCGATTGCCTTCTGTCGTTGCCCCCTCCCAGGGGACCCCAGCTTCCTCACAACACACCTCACCCTGGAGCTTGGTAGTCCAAGCCTCCGCTTCCAAGTTAAATCCTGGGGCATTCCCTTCCACTCATCAGGACAGGGAATCTAAGAGGATGGATACCTTGGGGAACAAGTTGTTCTCTTCCGCAAGCCCGACACTAGGGTCAGTGAACACCGCAAGCTTTTTGGGTCAATACACCCACTCGCTCTGGGACTCCATTGCGCAGGTGTTGCCAGTGTTCTTGGAGAAAGCTCAAGTCCTACTCGCCCAAGCTATTGCTCAGGTTAGAGAGGCTGCTAAATTCACCAGATGACATGGCTTGATGTGACCGACACGCTAGGCAGAGTGGTTCTATTGTCAGGGGCCTTCTGGCACCACGCCTGACCGAGGACGACTAGCTTTTCTGGGCCTGTCCAGGCTTTATGGACATGTCCTTTGATGGCTCCTGTCTCTACGGAGACAAGGCGGACTCAAACTGCAGAGCCACAACTGCCAGCAGACCTACCAGTCTTTGCGTGGCTGATGACTCACCACCCATAGACCTCGTGGATCAGGTAGCCGGAGGCCGGGCCGGTCCACCACCCCCCTGGCAGCTGCAGCTCAGCCTGCAAGCCCTTTTAGTTTGCCGTCCAGCCATCATGGGCACCCAGGGGACGCAGGATACACCATCTTCTGCGCCACTGGAGGTCGATAACATACGTCCACTGGGTTCTCTAGATTGGCCGGCTGACAGAGGACCACTTTTACCTGCTCCGCCAGGAAGTGCATCCTCTCTTGGCCAAGGGAGCCATAGAGAGAGTGCCGCCATCATAAGTAGGTTGTGGCTGTTATTCCCACTAGTTTCTAGTGCCCCAAAAGGATGGAGACTTCATCCTATCCCCGACTTGCACCCTCTCAATTTCTTCCTGAAAAAAGGAGAAATTCAAAATTATCACGCTTGCTAAAGTCCTGTCTGCCCTGTACCCAGGAGACTGGATGGTAGCATTGGACTTTGCAGGACACATACTTCCACATTCCCTTCCTGCTTGCATACACGTTTTACATGTGGTTCATGGTGGGCCTCGAGTACTTTCAGTTTGCTGTGCTCCCCTTTGGCCGTAACAGCACCCCTAAGGTGTTCACCAAGGTGATGGCAGCTCACCTGCGGAGATCAGGGGATCCAGTCTTCCCCCCATCTCGACGACTGGCTTTTGAAGGTGGGTTCGCCCCAGGCGGTCGTCTCCCACCTTCACAGTATAGCAAACATCCTGATCCCTTTTCAGACACTCCCTTTCATCAGAGCGGTTCTGGACACTGCAGTTTTGGGTTTATCCTCCCGAGCGGTGAGTCCAGGATATCCATGCTATGATACCGATGTTTCAGACACTATCCTTGATTTCAGAGAAACCGACTCTGAGGCTGCTGGGCCTCATGGTCTCTTACATCCTGCTTGTAACGCATGTGTGTTTACCTGTGCTGGCTCTGCAGTGGTGTCTGAAGTTCCAGTAGCGCAGCATCGGGAATCTATCCGACATGGCCCAGATCTCGGAGGACACTTCAAAAGATCTGCAGTGGTGGCTGACTAACCGCGATTGGGTCAGCAACAGACCCCTCTCCCTTCCTAAACCAGATCAGACCGTAGTGACAGAGGCGTCACTCCTGGGCTGGAGCGACCATGTAGGAGAGGTGGAGATCAGAGGACTCTGGTCTCCGGCAGAATCTGAACTACATGTCAATCTGGTGGAGCTCTGAGCAATCCGGTTGGCATTAAAAGCCTTTCTACCCTCCATCAATAGAAGGTTAGTGCAGGTGTTCACGGACAACACCACCACCATGTGGTACTAAAACAAACTGGGCGGGGTGGGGGTCATGGACCCTCTGTCAAGAGGCTGTGCATCTTGGCTCTTGAGTGGAACATCAGGGCATTTCCAGGCCTCTCTGAACGCCAGAGCAGACAAACTCAGCTGAAAATGCCTATTGGGTCACAAATGGTGTATCCATCTGGAGGTGGTGCAATGCCTCTTTCACAAGTGAGCAGAGGGGGGGTAGCGGCTCCAGCTCAGTTGAAGAGCCAGATCTTGAGCTCCTTCCTGAACTTGTGCAAGGTGCGGGAGCGTCTGATGTTCAAAGGGAGCTCGTTCCAGGTCTTGGCTGCGATGAAGGAGAAAGCCCTCCCACCAGTTATTTTTCTGAGGATGCGGGGGACCTCTGCCAGGGCGAGGTCGACGGAGCAGAGGTTCCTCTTAGGTACGTGGAAGGATACTCTCTCATTAAGGTATTTGGGTCCGATGTTGTTAAGGGATTTGTAGGCATGGGTGAGGAGTTTGAGGGTGATCCTCTTTTCAATAAGGTGGGCTTTGTTGCACACGTTCACCAAACACTAAAACCTAGACAGTAAGGTCCATCAGGATGGGCACTTTGCCCGTTCGGTCCTGCATGAATTACTAGTCTAAATCAACGTCGCAGATCCACCTCTGGGAAGGTATTGCTTTGCTATCTATTCTATGGTAAGGAATATGCGGCTAGAGGTCTCTATCAGATGAACAAGTTACATACGTTTGGTAACACCTTATCTGGTAGAGACTCTATCTAGCCTCTGATTTCTTACCTACCTATCCATCCTCCCTGCTCTGCAAACAGATTCTTAGATGCAGGACTGTTCCCTTTTCAGCGCCCCAGTTTCATACACCAGTAGTTCGTGTATTTTGTGGCTCTGCACTCAAACGTGTGAAGTCACGAACAGCAACTGACATCAGCACGCTAGGGTGGCGCCTTTATAGGCTTTGTACACTTCACTTCCGACAACGCCACGTGGAGTGGAACCATGCTACCTACCGGCTCGCAAGAGTACTGCTCACAAAAAATGTCCTGATCCTGTCTGACGCCTGGGGTTATTCTATGGTAAGGAATGTATTTATTTATTTAAGTGGTTTTGTATAGAGCAAACACGACCGTCGGGTATCAGAGCGCTGTACAAATTGCAAAAAAAGTTAAACATAAAAAAAATTGAAAAGGAAACCAGCAATAAGCAGATGGAATTTCAGATAGAAAAATGTTCTACAGATAGCACACAAGTTGAAACATAAAAAAAGTAAAAAGGAACAAGCAAGACACAAAGTATATAAAATGTAAACAAATAACTTAGTACATTCAGAGTCCAGAACTGTAAAGGAGCGATTTATAAGTTATCTTTTTGTTGAACTTCTGTGACTTCAACAATAGAGAATTTGTATTATTTAGTGAACGGCTCCCACCAGATAATTCAAGATTTTTGCCAGGTAGACGGGAGTGTTATGATGACAAGCCTTAACACAAGCTATCTTCAACTGAGTCCTTGCTTCAAACAGAAGCCATTTGATATGTTTTAGATCTGGTGTAATGTAGTCGTGCTTACTGGATCCCAAGATGAGTCTCGCAACTGAGTTGAGAGTGACCCTTAAGGGAGCCAGCCTAGCTTTGTGTAATCCTGCAAGAGTAGCAATTCCGTAGTCTAGGTGGGAGATGATTAGGGATTGCACTGCTGACTGAAAGTCATCTGGGGGTAAGAAGGGTTTGATTTTCCTAAGAGTGTATAATTGGCTCCTCTGGTGGTTGCACTGATGTGATCTTGCATATTCAGGTATTTGTCCAATGTTATGCCTAATGAGCTAGTAGAATCAACAACATGTGGGATGCAGCTGAGTGCTGTAAGTTGTTTGAACCATCCATCTATGAGGGCAGATAGATTGTGGGGGGCGATCAGGAAAATCTCTACCATGCGTGTTTAGCAAAAGCTGACTGCGGGTTAACCATTGTTGGGTATTCAGTAGGGCACATTTAGGAGTTGTGATATTTTCAGGCGAGTACATTTTAAAGTATAATTGTGTATAATCTGTGTACATGTGATACTCCATGTTTGAGTGTTTAAGAATTTCAGTAAGAGATTTAATGAGCAAATTGAATAGCATGGATGAGAGTGTGTATCCTTTCGGTACTCCAATTAAGACCGTAGAAATGTGAGAGTGGGTTTTATTGACTTTGATTCGTTGAGCTCTATTTTGAAGGAACAAGGAAAACCAGTTTAAGACTGGACCAGAAAACCTCATCATAACCTCCAAAATATCTATTATGCTGTCATGTTTGACTGTATCAAATCCAGAGGCGAGATCAAGAAGTGTAAGCAGACAAGGTTTGTTCTGATCAAGAAGTCTCAGAGTGTCATCTACAATGTGTGTTATAGCTGTTTCATTGCTGTGACCTGTTATGAAGCCATTTTGTGGACGATTCACAAAAGGGGGTGGTGATGAACAGAGTGTCTGAATTGAGCAGACCACTCTTACCCAGTCCAAAGATCAGGGCTTGATCCATCACCGTTATTTATCTCACTGTCCCATCCCAGCTCAGAACCTGGCTATATGCAAATCAGTCTGTCCCTGGCCCAGTGCATCATGGGAACAGGGCAGACTAAACTACCAAGCCAATTCTTCACTAGAAAGGAGACAAGCTACCGGGGACCGGTTTCTGGCATTTCAGCCGTCTTCGGCTTGCTTGAATCCTGATGGAGCAGTGAGAAAGGGACTCATGTCTGAGTATACCCTGCCACACCTATAGTGGCCAAAATCGATTCACAAAAGGGGGTGGTGATGAACAGAGTGTCTGAATTGAGCAGACCACTCTTACCCAGTCCAAAGATCAGGGCTTGATCCATCACCGTTATTTATCTCACTGTCCCATCCCAGCTCAGAACCTGGCTATATGCAAATCAGTCTGTCCCTGGCCCAGTGCATCATGGGAACAGGGCAGACTAAACTACCAAGCCAATTCTTCACTAGAAAGGAGACAAGCTACCGGGGACCGGTTTCTGGCATTTCAGCCGTCTTCGGCCCGGCTTGCTTGAATCCTGATGGAGCAGTGAGAAAGGGACTCATGTCTGAGTATACCCTGCCACACCTATAGTGGCCAAAATCGATTCACAAAAGGGGGTGGTGATGAACAGAGTGTCTGAATTGAGCAGACCACTCTTACCCAGTCCAAAGATGATAAAGGGTCACTGCAGGGCAAGCAGGTGAGTATACTGGTGCCGCGTGAAGACAATGTGAGGGCCACGTGCGCTGTCTTGCACAGTTGCTATGTATGCCCAAAGCTAGGACCACCCTTAAAAAGCCAGCAGGACCGGTCCCAAACACTGCCACTCGCAGCTCCCTCCACCGGTGATGGGGCCGCAAGGATAAGCAGGAGGGAGGGGGGGGGGCAGGCGTCCCCGCGACCAGAGACCGCGACGATGACAGGGCCCAGAGGCCTCCCGGGGGGCCACGGTCGTTCCCCCCCCCCCCTCTTTCCGCCGATGTCAGTGCGTCTCCTTTCTCCCCCGCTTCTGATCCGGGGAGGCTCTGCCGTGAATGCGGCACCAGCCGCGTGTCTCCGATTAGTCACCCTAGGTCGGCAGGATGATCCCAACTCCGGCCCTGTACTGCGCGGCCTGGTTCTCTAGGCAGCACCGCGGACTCTTGTGGACGGCAGGTCCGACAGGCTCGCAGGTCGCGCTCCGTGGCCAGACGCCGTCCGATGTGTTAGGACGGGTTCAGGGGGCTTCGCTGCACCGATTACGCTGTAACTCGCACACCATAGTCTGTAGGCTCAAGGCAGGGATCGCTGCTGCTGGGGGCTTCCGGGGTGCCGATTTGGAAGGATAAATGCCGGATATAGAACGCCGGGCGGTGAGAGCCTCCCTATTTGTCCTAACTTAATGCTATTTTAGTGTAGCTTCAGTACAACATCCGTATGCAAAGTTGACCTTTTAAACAGATAAAGTTCGCTCTGACAACGAAGCGTGTTGCCAATTTCTGGTAGAAATTGGCTGTAATTTGACGGCAAGATGTCCAAGTTACACCCGTAACACCTGTAATCAAATCCCCTTTCTAGAGCTGGTTAATTCTTGCAATGAGAATCGACTTAGAAGGGGTAGGATGGAAAAAATAAAGTGAAATATAGCAGTGTAGATAGGTGCTCTGGAAGTTAGTCTACGTGGAATTGGATTTTCAGAGCTAAGTGTAGCACCTGTGGCTTTCTGATGGATAAATCTACCTGTGGATTCCTCACCTTTTGAATTTCCCTAGCACCAGCATTCCACAGAAACTTTTTTCATAGCTCTCCCACGTTGACGAGGACGACACAATAGCACGGCTCCGCTCGCGACTCCGTATGACACCACAGGAGCCATAAAAGACCTTGTCAGCATGCTGATGTCATTTCTCGTTTTTCCGCACCGTTGACGTGTAACGTTTTTTCAGGGACTCTCCATTTCCTTAGGATATTACTTTGTTTCAGTTTCTATCTGTGGTGTAGTAGTGCGCCGTTTGCACTAAAGAAGTCAGGATTCAGGCCTTGTAGGGAGTGTGGGGGTCATCATCACTGACCCCCACGAAGATTGCCTTTGGTGCCTGTCGTCAAATCACGAAGTCGAAGGATGTTTGTCTTGTTGGAGGATGAATCTGAAAGCACTCAATGTGCGAGAGGCGAAGCTATTCATGGCCCGGGTGAGAAAGGATAAGAGAGGCTGCAAAAGGTCCAAGGGGAAGTCAACGACCTGCACATCTCGAAGTCGTCGAAGAAGCACAAAAGGAAGCATCAATATGGGTCCTGGCATCAGTCTTCGAAAGGCACGTCTTCGACGTTGGCTTCTCCAGTCCATCGGCATCATGGTAAAGATGTCCTCCCCCCTACGTCCTCTCCTTCTCCGCAGGCAACTCTGGCCCATTCTCCGGCTCCGAGGTATTCGCCGGTGCCCAGGGAGTCGTCTCCAGCTCCACTGGCTTCTCCTGCCCCGGCCCCAGTACCACTGGCACTGCAACCCCCTTCTCGGCCTCGGTCGGATCCAGATCCGGCAGTTCCGGATCCTTACCCACCTTGTCCAGGTGTGGATCCATCGCATTTTCTCAATGCGATGTTTAGCATGTTTGTCAAAGCAGCTCACCCATCCGGCGCGCCGGCTGGCCCTGTGGGCCTGCTTGCATTCAATCTGGGCATCCCCCAGCAATATGCCCAGGCACTATTCGTGCCCAACATGCTGATGACACCATCATGGCATCTCCCGGTGCCGAGATTCTTGATGCCGATACAGCAGTCCCCAGCGCCGTCTGGTTTTCGGCCGATGCCTTCCTGATTTCAAGCGGCACCGCTGACCACTACTCAGGGTCCTCCATCGACGCCAGCGCCGATGTCGCCGTGCCTGGCGCCGCCGATCTCCGGGATGTGCTCCAGGAGGGTGGCTCAGAGACTGCGGTCGAAGAGGGGGAAATCCTTCACTCTGTGGATGCCTTTGAAGGTCTTCAGGCAGCAATAGCTTGGACACTTCTCCGGAGTGGGAGCTTTCTTCCCCATAGGCAATGCCTTATCAGGATGTGGCTCCTTATCATACTGTCATCAGGAAGTCTGCCGACCTATTGGATCTGCAGTTGCCCACAGCTGAGGTCAGGTCTATTATTCTGAATAAGGTTTTACACTCTCCGTCTTCAGTGGTTGAGCCGTTACTTCCATTCAGTGAGGCTTTAATGGAGCCTATTCTAGAAGTGTGGCAGAAGCCTTTGTCTGCCCTGGCAGTTTCAAGAGTGGTGGCAAGACGCTATAAGCCTGCTCTGGGGATCCAGCTTTTCTACCCTTCCACCGTTCTCTGGAGAGCTTGGTAGTTCAAGCTTAATGTTCATCCAAACATATAGAGACTTCAAAATGCTGGAGCAGTCAGCCAAAAAGGTGTTCTCAGCAAGTATGGCTTTAAAAATCTACAAGCGCCACATGCTTGTTGGGAAGATATATCCTCGCTTTGATGGACTCAGACAAAGATGTGGCTCCTAAACTGCCTGGTGATGTACAAGGACACTTTCTGGAGGTTTTGTCCGATACGCAGGCTGCTGCTCGTCAGGTGATTCACTCATCTGGATACAGCGGACTCAGTCACCAGGGTGATGGGCTCCTTGGTGGCTACCAAGAGGCACGCCTGGTTGAGAGGTTCAGGGTTTTCTCTGGATGTGCAGGCCACTCTGCTTGATCTTCTTTTCGATTGATCCAGGCTCTTTGGTACAAAAGCAGATTCTGCTCTGTAACTTTTCAAGGATAGCAGGGCTACTGCGAGATCCTTAGGCCGGCAGTCCCTGCCTTGGGGCTATAGTTACAGGAGGTTTCGTGGTTTTGGAAAGGCAGCTTCCTTTCGAGGCCATCAGCAACAACAGCAGCAGAACCCCCTGTACAAGTCCTGCAGGAGGAAGGGAAGAGGCTGCGTGCGGGAAGCTCTCTGCAACAGTCCTCCTCCTCTTTTCCTGTCCCCCCACTGGTTGCACAGGGAAGCAGCTGTAGATCCCCGAGTGGGAGCATGTTGGTCCTGTAGGAGGTCAGTGTCCCATTTTCTTCAAAATTGAAAATGTATTACATCAGATCTTTGGGTTTTGAATTTTGTCGAAAATGGGTACGCCCTTCCTTCCAGGAGTTTCCCTTTCCTTATCCTCCATGCCAGAGCTGGTGTTTGGACGACCATCTGCTGCTTCTTCAGCAAGTGGTTCTGGCCTTGCTTCAGAAAGGGACCTAGAGGTGGTTCTGGAGCAGGAAATGAGTCAGGTGTGTTACTCCTGATATTTCCTGATCCCCAAAAAGGACACGCGGTTGAGATCGATCCTGGACCTCAGGGTCTTGAATTTTTACCTCCAAAAGGAGAGGTTCAAGATGTTGACCCTAGCTCAGGTTCTTCTGGCACTGCAGCAGGAAGACTGGATGGTGTTGATCGATTTGCAGGATTTCTTATTTCCACATCCCCATCCTGAAGCCTCATCGGAAGTATCACAGTTTTACGGTGGGATCTGAACACTACCCTTTTGCGGTCCTTCTGTCTGGCCTTACTTCCGCACCGCAGGTCCTCACAAAGGTGATGGCGGTGGTTGCAGCTCATCTCATTCCACTATCACTTTGCGGTCCTTCTGTCCGGCCTTACTTCCTCACTGCAGGTCCTCACAAAGGTGATGGCGGTGGTTGCAACTCATCTCATTCCACTATCTGGACGACTGGCTGCTCAAAGCGAAGTTTCCAGAGTTGACGCTGCATCATCTGCAAATAACGGCTCAGCTGTTGTTCGACTTGGGTTGTTAGATGAATGTACCCAAATCTTACCTGGCCCTCTCAGCACAACCTGTTCATTGCGGCAGTACTGGACACTACTGTGCATCCTCAGAGGATTCTAGACATCCAGGCTATGATTCTTTTGTTTCAAGAAGGGGTGGAAATTCCAGTCCTGAAGGTCTTACGCCTGCTCAGTCTGTTCGCTTCCTGCACACTATTGGTCAGCCATGCACCCTGGCACTGTGGTGCCTCCGCAGGCAGTGGTTTCAACACAAAGGAGATCTCAGGGAGGTGAACCGCATCTCCAGAGACACTGCAGCGGATCTATTATTGTGGAGTGTTTCAGGCAACTGGTCTCAAGGGAAGCCGTTTCAATCTCCTTCTCCGGTGGTCAAAGTGATAACGGATGCCTCCACTCTGGGATGGGGTGCTCCTCTGGGGGATCTGGAAATCAAAGGTCTTCGGTCTCCAGAGGAAAGATTGTTTCATATCAATCTTCTAGAATTGCGAGCAAATTGTTTGGCTCTCAAGGCCTTTCTTCCCTCCCATCATGTTCAGTCAATTCTGGTCCTGACGGACAACACAACTGCGATGTGGTACATCAACAAACAGGGAGGAGTAGGGTCGTATTGTCTCGTCATCGTCAAGGTGGGAGAGCTAAGAAAAAAGTTTCCTTGGAATGCTGGCGCAGGGGTAATTCAAAAGGTGAGGAATCCACAGGCAGATACTGTATCCACTAGAAAAAGCGTTACCGAAGGTAAGTAACTTGTTCTTCTAGTCATTTGAGAGGAAATTGTGCCGAAGAATCAAACCATTAACTTTAACGTTTGTTGGAGTGGGTGAACATTTGAGAAGACTGTGGTTTTCTAAGTGATGGCACCAGTGGCGACTGGCTTGTACTGAGGGTGGTGGGACAAAAAGGAAATGGTAGACTTACCTAACTTGCAGCTCAATGTCCTCCTCCCTCAGGTGTCTTCTGGAAGCTCCAAAAGCAGGAAACTGCACTACCCAATCAGCAGTGCCAGGATTGGACAGAGCAGGCTCTCTTAGCGCTCCTGGAGGCCTGCGCTTTCTTTAACACAGCTGTCTAAGACAGCTGGGTTATAGAACTTTAAAATGCGCATGTCTGGCTGGCCGTCTTTAGACTGCCGACCAAAGAAACATGCACATTTTAAAGCGCACAACTCCTTGCTGCTGCCACTCAGCAGCAATGGCCCCACCCCATCCTTTTCAAGCTGGGTTGCTGAAAAATAAAATGGTAATGATTAAACTTATTACCATTTTATTTTTCAGCGCTGAGGCTTGTTTGGTGACGCACCTGCACTCAAATGGAGGAGCCGCCCCTGATGGAACTTTCCTTGAGTGTCCTTTAAAACGTGTCGGGCGTTTGTACTGTAAGTTGTTTTATTTGATTCTCTCTGGTGGAGACTGGGCTTGTTTGTTCTGTTTGTTTGCTGCAGTCCGAGGTGGGTATTTACTCCCCACCATGTTCAGTCAGAGATCACAAGGCACGACTGGGCATCTTGTACTTTTTCCTCTTATAAACAGCTGTTACATTGTTGGTTGTTTTGGAAAGCTGTTCTGTACATTTTGTTTTCTGCAATTGCTGGTGTTTTCTGCCCGAAGGTTATATCAAAGGTTGCAAGGTAGTAATCAATCCAGATTATGTAAGTATTTTATATATTTTTTTGTTTTGTAATATGAGAAAAACATAATTTATTGAAGAGTTCTATTGTCTTCATTAGGCATGATGAAATTTCTCCATACAGCAAACCACTCTTGCAATTATGGTTCGCTATATTGTTTTTTATTTCTCTCATTTGGAATCCACGGGTATAAGTAGTGCATGTTAATTCAACTAGAAATAATGTGGGTTTGCAAAAGTATAGACTGATCAGTAAGGTCTGCTCGTAAACCACATGGCAACTCCACATGTCTTCAATTAAATTCTGCTGCTCAGTTTTCTAAGTTGCCCACTGTCAAACTCTGTCCTGAGCTCCTTACGCTGCTGGCTATTTTATTTGGTTTGGTAATTGCTTCTAACAAATAATACGTTATAGAAAGGCAAATTACATAATTTTAACAAACTCTAGCAATGCCAAGAGGTTTTGCATTTTTGCACCACTGGCTTTCCAATGTTTTTTGCCGATGGTCTGCAGTGTTAGCAAAAATAAAAAATAATATGAAAATGAGTGTGATGATGTGCGCGCCAAGTGCACACATCATACCAATATGGTGGCCAAGAAGGATAACATGTGTGATTGCACCATCATGCATGTGCACCTGTAAGGCATTACATTTCAGTTGTTTTAATTATTGTTGGTGGACTCCACCTAAAGGGCACGTAAATTTAAAAAAAATAGATTTTAAAAATGCTTTTGAAAACCAGAGAGGACCGGCCAGCACATGAGAGCTGCCTGGCCATCCAAAAAAAAGCAATGGGGGAGCGGACAGAGGAGAAGTAAATGCATGGGTTCAATGGGTAGTGGGAGGGTAGCAACAGAGGGGCTTAAGGCAGGGGGATAAAGAAAAAGCAAAAACATGCAGGGTGGTGAAGCAAGCAATGGACAAGCTGTGGGCGGTGGAGGAGGAGCAACATGAAGCACTTGATGTGGGGGCTGTATTTCAGGTGGAGAGCAGCAAGCGAGTAAGAGAGCAAGAATGCACATGCATTTTAATGGAGTGAAAGAAAAAAGAAACAAAAGTAGCCCCGTAAGTGTGAGCAGTGGAAGGTTACAAGTCCTATAGTCAAGATAGTGGTGAAAAATGTGGTTCAGGATATAGAAAAAGATAAGCTTTGGCTAAGCCAGTAGATCTCACCTAGCAAGAGCCATTGGCATTACCAATGTGTTTTAGCCATGTTGAGCACCAGTGTGACTGCTGTTCAGCATGGCTAAAAATGAGTGGTGTACAGGAGAGTGGCGTAAAGTGAAATGCCATAGAGGAGAGGGGCAGAGAGTGGTGTGTTGTGGAGTGTTGTGGGTGGAGAGGTATAACATGGAATGAAGTGTCAAAGGGTACAGTGGCCTAGAGTGGCCTAGAGTGAAGGGGTGTATAGTGGCATAGTTTGGAGACCAAGACAACACCCTACAGGCCACAGGAGCAAAAACTATAATATACATAGGAGGAGCCTCACCAGAGATCCACCATGAGGATGGGAGCGCCACAGAACCTTTGGCAGCTAGGGGAAATATGCCAATTACTGTATCCCCAAGTTGTAATATCATGGCAATCAAATGGCAAATAGGAAAAGAAAGGAGAGAAGGGACTGGGCCCAAATGGAATTCCTCCGTTTTTTTTCAAACAAAATGCAGAACTCTGGGCTAAGGCTTTCGAACCTCTCTTCCCAGAAATAATACAAATTGGTACACTTCCATCCTTTTGGAGGGGTTCGATAATCTCCCCAATTTTTTATACGAGAGGTAAGTCCTTGCCAAAAAACTACCATTTAGTAGCTCTCCTAGGCAACAAGGCACAATACTTCACAGGAACACTCCTAGAAGAGCTCCAGGCCTGGGCCAAAGAGAAATCAATCATTCCCTTTAATTAGACCGGCTTTGCAAAGTCTGTCGGAACAGCAACAAACATCTTGATTATGGCATTGCTGATCGACAAGGCGGAATCAACAAAAATGTAATTACGCCTATGTTTTATTAACTATAAGGCCGCTTTTGACCATGTAAACCATTATAGTCTCTGGGCCAAACTGGCAAATTGGGGTATACCACAGACTCTGCTAAATTTGATAATCAACCTGCACACAGAGACATGAGTTTAGATAACGCAGGGCGATGGTACCTGTCAAGACACATACCAACCAAGGGATGTGTACTGGCTTCGGCCCTGTTTAACCTGTTCTTAGCAGACCTTGCACCGGCAGTGAATGCATGAAACCCACACGCTCCTAGAATAGGAGGCTTAGCGCAACCATGCCTTCTCTATGTGGATGACATAGTCCTGATCAGTTACACACAGATGGGCCTACAGCACCTTCTCACCACCACACAGGAATTCTTCGAAGCCACAGGTCTAATCATCAATCTGGAGAAAACAAGGACAATGACAATCAGGAAAAACCTAAAGAAATCACCGGCCTGGCACTGGGGTAGCAAACTCATTGAATCTGCGGCGGAATACAAATATCAAGGCGTGATTATAGAAAAGTGGGGCCACTTAGTCTCCCAGAATAACTCAATCAGAAGGAAGGGCCTTGCCCTGGCAGTTTCACTGAGGAATCTCAATTCAGAATTGAGCGGACTATCGTTACTACCCTTAGTTCAGCTTGTACACGCCAAGCTTTTACCAACAATAGCCTATGGCAGTGATATACAGAGGGGCAGAGATTCAAAAGCCCTGGATAGCACAATTCTAACAGCGTATAGAATTATTTTTGGCTTGCCCAAATATACCTCTCCAGCTCAGATTAGGCTGGAGTTAGGCCTACCAAAACAGACCCTGGCAAGACAAGAAGCCTATATCATCACGTGGAACAAAGTCAGGAAAGCTGCACCAGAAACTCATAACTATTACTTGTGGTTAGAATTACAACAGCGAGTTTCATCACCTGCCTTATCTTACCTCAAAAGCTGCCTGACTAATACAGCGTTATCACAGCTCTGGGAAACATCCACCAATAGCATGGAAAATATTCAAACTTATATCGTTGACTGAGGACAAAGCTTCCCTATCAAAGAGGGCTCACGGCTGGATGACCTTGAGCACTTACACGGCCCTAGCTCTTCCAAAGTACTTTGACTTGGGGTATGCCAAAACTATCAAAACCCAATTCCTGAAGTATCGACTAGGCCTGTTACCTTGCATAGCACCACCCACAATGGCTTAGGACCAAGTAGGCTCCACCAGCCGCTTATGCGGCACAGCACCGGAGGACCTGTTGCACCTCTTATGTACATGTAAAGATCTTCTGAAGAAGTGTAAACAACTATTGAAACCTTACTTCAATCAACACGGGATCCGGACTTGGAGGCAAGCAGTGTTGGCCTGCTTTGCACCCGAAGACCCACACCTGAACTGCCATTAGGTAAGGTTTTTGAGACTGGTGGCAAATAAAATGCCAGGGCACTGATAGAGGAACAACCGAGCAAACCTAAAGCTCTCTTGAGGATATCATTGGACTCATGTCACACTACCCCCCATGCAGTGACCACATAGTACAACAACACTAGAAAAAACGGCTACGCCCCTAAAGATGCATAGAAAATGAACTCAAAAATATAATCTGAAATGAAAAAGGACAACAATTTTATTTTAACTACATTTTTTTATAACTTTTACAACATTTTAACAATGTGTTTTGATGAAATGGTTTTAAGTAACTATGCTAATAAAATAAAACTGAAAACCATACGTTGTATTTTGCACCCTTTACTTCACTGCCCTGTACTTCAGAAGCTGCACATTCAGCAGACCATTGACTTTAAATTAATTCTTGCAGTGTTTTCATGGGGAGTAGCAATCCTCCATTGTCTCCTGCCCAGCTTCTGTCCACATTGCCATTTAGTCCGCAATGCAGACTCCTTAATTCCTGGTAGGTTTCTTTTTAGGATGCTGCGTATACACTGAAGTACTGTCTACAGAAGTCTATTCTGTCCTTTATGATTGCGGCCCTTTTTAATTACATTGTATAGGAGACCTCTCTTAATATCATGGGCTGCAATCCCAGTATCTTTCAGGTATTCTCATCTATCAATTTTAGCACCCATTATCTTTTTTGCAACAAGATAACATAGTTGGAAGGCAGGAGCCCTCATGACACCCTTTCACGAGGATAGTCTCCGCTTGTTCACTAGAACACAATATCTGTCTGTTTTCCTTATTAAATCATTCAGTGAGTTATTCAAGTTTCTAAATATGCCAAAAATATTTCAGTAGTTGGTGAAGCATAATCTGTTTTGACTGCGCAATTCAGCCTGGCATCACCACAGCAGTGCCTACCAGAATTGTATATTTCCTTTTAAGGGAGTTATGGTTCTACCCATTCTCCCTTCTCGTAGGTCCTGGTCCTTATGATAGATATATCTGAAACTCCAAATATCTAAATGTTTGGGATTCCCAAAGTTATGTTGTGATTTCTAATCCAGTTTGGGCGATTGTCATCACACATGTTTATCAGCAAGGCTCATTTTTTAAATTAAAATTTTTATTAATATTTGCAGCTTGTATAGCACTTGGTTACTACATTACGAAGTGTCCCCACGTTGGATTCCATCAAGTCTTCCCTTTAAGCCTGAGACTTCCCTGAAAATGTCTAAAGTTTTGTTGGAGTCTCCCAGTCCCATGGATCTATCCCTCAAGACAGCAATAGATCATCAGTAGCATCATTCATGGGTATCCCTCTCTCCCGACCCTTTGCTCTCCTGAAGAGACTACAGACAATGCAAAACTCAGCAGCCAGACTCATCCTCCACCTCCCCAGATGAACCCACACCACTCCCCACCTCAAGACGCTATACTGGCTCCTGATCCAGAAGAGATGCCAGTTCAAGAAGTTGACCATCGCGTGCAAAGCCCTACACAACGAAGGACCAGCATACATCAACAAATGCATGACCTTTCTCCAACCGACCAGATAGCTACGATCCGCCTCCCTCTTCCTCATAGCCATCCCACGGATCTGCAGAAGCAACAACAGAGGACGCTCCTTCTCAAGCGTGACGGCCAAAGCCTGGAACGACCTTCCCCTGTTTGCCCCATAGCTCTATCAATTCGGGAAAGAAATCAATACCTAGCTATTCGGATGAATTAGATCACGTTGGGAGCAGTTAGCAACTCTTCTCCTTGAGATCCTCATAGGTGATTTGCTGAGCTTTACAAATCCTGATTGGTTGCTCTCTGAACACTCGCAAATGGTTCAGTCACTAAGGCGACCAGAACAGCACTGGCACTTACCCGTGTGGATCTCCAATGAATTATGTTTTGTTCGCAATAGAGACTCTAGCTGTTGACCCAGCATTAAGTAATGATACCCCGCAAATGACCTCCTCTCCAAATCCCATTTTACACAATCCCGACATTAAATACCTTCAGATAAGTGAATCCAAAGCATTTTTTTAGGTCTATGGATGATGCTAATGATTGGTCAAATTCCATAAGACAGTTTTACCTAAAATGTTATGATCCGAATAGAGTAGTGAGAGAGGTCTATATGCCTTCTTAACTGTGGATTCTCTACTGGGCTTATGCAATGCTGTTCGGATTGTTTCCATGGTGGATCCTGAAAGCGGCTCCTTCTTTATCTCTCACTGCAACCAAACTCATTTATTAATAGGAATTAATTCCTATTAATAAATCTAACCCAGTTTGTGAGTCCTTGTAATCAGTGCTGTCTCCTTAGCGTTGTCCCAGAAATGCTCAAAATACTAGCAGCAGTTGTCATTCACTTAAGGTGTACAGGCATTGGCACATGTACCTCTTTATAACTACCATATCAGTGTCCCTGAATTAAATAATGTAATTTGTAAACGTTTGTCGGGTGACCCATGTAAGAAAAATAAACAGCAGCCAGTTGGTATTTATGTAGCTGCTTTATGTACTTCAAGTTATGCAACAACACTTTTAAGTTAATAAGGTAAACTTAAGTAAGTAACGTAAGCAGCATCACGAAATATGTTCCCGGAAGTTTGATATGCTAGAAATCGTGACTCGTTAGACTGTATCATGCGTTGCCCTTTTAATACTTATCATCGCATCCTTTTAAACAAGTGGAGCAATGCCGCCATCTAGTGTGTAATGATCGCAAATTCGAACGAATGAACAAATTGCTAACTTCGTTCGAAAAAAAGCAACACAATGATATTCTGAGTTAATAGACAGCAGAGGCATACTTCTTTCTCCCTGCTCCGGGGGCTCTCCCGTGTTCGCTTTTCCCCTCGCCTGCCTGCCACTCTTTCTGCCGGCTCTGGGAGCTACTCTCGTCCCACTTCTCCGCAGTCTACCTCCTTGCTTGCGCCTCTTTCTCCTTGTACCGGGAACTCACCTGGCCTTGCTGCTCCCCCCTGCTGTTTTCTCACTCGCTCCTCTTTCTCCCTGCCTGTACTCATTTTCTCATGTACTGCGGTTCCAACCCACCCGACAAGAGCACTCACGCACCTCCATAGGGCGCGTCGGTGGAAGCCTCACTTTCTAGAAGTTATAGGCTCGCAGCAGGCAACTATCCTATACGTTATAGCCCAGAATAGTTGAAACCAGCTGCAAAGGGGGCATATTGTGCACTTAGTTTTGGGAGCATTTGCATACAAGGAGTGCAATTGCGAAAGGGTGGCGCTTTTGTCTAACAATAAAATACAGTTTGTCTCTATTAAGCTAATTTCTGTGTCTAATGCCTGGATCCCGTTTTTGTCAGTAACGCTGTGAGCCCCCACAGTTTGAATGCACAGGTGGAGGTAATTAATTTCATCATCTTCTATGAACAGTTCTCCCTGTTATGCCTAATATAGCCTATGCAGACTGTGTGCTAATTACTGTGCTGCGCTCAGGACTGCATTGCAGTAATTGTGACCATGTAAAACGCCATATCGAACAGACACATGCAGATTTCTGATTTATGTTCCCAAACTGGGTTACTGTCAAAATGGAAAAGTCCCCTGACTTCAGTAACGTAATATTTTAGAGCCCAAACTTTCTGACTATGTTTGTGCTTAATATTTCGTATTTGGTAACCATTCTAAGGACTTCAGCTCAGAACCTCACACAGAGCAGGCATGTGTTCCTTGAACGACGCTGAATAGATCACAGTCCTGATTGGTTAAGGGGAGGCAGTGGCTCACAGAGGCCTTCACAAACCAAGGGCGAGTAGTAGTCACTTTCTTAGGATGAACCTACGAAAGTGATACAGGCTCCCATCTTTTCTTTCTGCTGATCATTATTTCCATGCTGGCATTGGTGCACCATTCACCATTCCATGAGGCTTCTGAGTCTTTGTAGAAAATGAACATGCACAGCTGGGACACTCTGAAAAGTAAACAAATAACTGCTTATTGGTTATGCTGCGCAGGTTTGTTGATTTCCATTTATTTCAGAACAGGTTTCTTGTGCTGAATTTTACTCCTTAAAATAAACTATGAATATTTTATTGCATATTTATAAAATTATTAGTCTCCAAGATTCAGTGTTGCATTTGTCTTGATTTAACAAACAAGTGTAAGTTTCTTTCCATCATTAAATGTGTATGAAGTACTATTGTCGTACACTAAATCCATATGAAGTGAAATAATGCGATTTTCATTGGGCGTGTGAGTATCTCCGTTTCATAATCCACAAGAATCAATTTATTTCAAAGTAGAAACAAATCCAAGAATAAAAAAGCTCGAATGGACAGTGCAACCTTCTTTCTATCAGCACCTAACCTACAATTACTCTAAGGGTGAAAGAAACTCCTCCGTCTCTATAGGGGTACGTGTGCACGTCGAACAGCACCCACCATCACAGTGCTTGTTCCTACAGGAACTATACAATTCAAACAAAAGCACAGGTGCACCATGTCATAAAGCTCAATACAACAATTAAGATGGATAGAAGTCCAATTCCAAATGATAATGAAAGCGAGGCTCCTCAGTTTTGATCTCTTTTACTCCATTACGTGGTAGAAAAAAGAGTACAGCCGATGCGTTTCGTCCCAGTCTGGGACTTCTTCAGGGCGATCTGTAAGTCAATCCTTATATCGCAAAATATGTCAAAGAGCAAAGCAGAATATACAGCAAAAGTGTCGGTCAGCCATCAAGATATGACAGCATGGGAAAAGTTTCCTGTGGTCTGGAATTCAAAGTGATGAAATTAGGGGTAGTAAGTGAAATTCAAAGAGATTCTCGCTGCATATTTTTCAAGTAAACACTGTATGAGTGTCAATCCCAATAATATAGAGCGAAGGCAAACATAGATGTCCAACTCAGACGACCGAGAGATTCTTAAAACATGTTTCAATGAGACCCCACGACAATATTTCAAAGAAAAGGCAGACTGTTCGAAATGAAACAATCTATTTTCGATCTATGTGATGTAATACATCAATCACCTTACTTGAAAGAAACAGGCCTCATCAGGCCAAAACAACCGGATCACAATCTGATAATCACGGTCCAAAATGCAGTCTTCAGGGATGTATCTGCCACGAGTAGTCTTCCAGCAGTAAAGACTAGTGTCATCACTTTCAATAAAACAGGACATATCTATATTAAGAACAATTGCGATGTGGTCTTTCAAACCTTTCGGAACAAGCCTCCATAAATGGGTTAATTTAGCATCATAACTTACTGCCGCACGAGGAAGTAATAGTACGTTACATCCGTCCTCTTCCTGTGAGCTTTTTAAATCCCATACTTTTCTGTTGAGGGTAACAATTGATATCCAGATAATGTTTTTTTGAGGTTTAACCTCTCTTGGAATCAGTAAAGGAGGTTACAACGCTCATTTAATTCATATGGGTGTGGATAATCCAGAAACCGAATCCAATACGAGTCAAATTTTGTAATAGAAGTTTGTCTCTACTGGCTTTTTAAAATAAAAAAAAACTGTTACTTTATTAAATTTCAAAAATTGAAAATGTAGCTCTTATGTGATGTTGTTTCTCGCCTTTCATTGAACTGTTATCGAAGGTTTCAATTTGCACATTCGAATGTTGCTCCTGTGCTAATTTAGTAAAACTTTTATTTGCCAACATGGATAAATGCACACGTGCATATCAACGAATGTGCACAAAAAGTATTAACACGTGTGGAAATCATGCAAATATTTTCCCTGGTATTTGAATGCTAAACAATGGCTTCTTTAATAACATTGCCACAGTGGGAACTATTAAAGCAAGGATAGGTCCTACTTTTTGGTGAGAAAAGTGTGCTGTGAAGTTCGCCGTGAGGACACTTAGAGTATTCGAAGTGATTGAATAATAATATGTGTGTCATAACCATATCCAGTTGGTGCTAACCGCTTTTGTTAGTTGAGAAAATGTCAGTATCACACTGGCAGGTGGACGGGCGCAGGAAATAGTACTAAAAATCGGGGAGATCCCAGAAAATACCTGGTGGTTGGCCAGCATGCACTCAAAATGAGACGGGCAGAGACTACTACAAAGTGCAGAATGCTTGCCCCATATCTTTGGTTTTACAGGCGCTGGGTGCCACTGTCTGTATCGCTGACTGGAGCTGGGGCCTGTGCGAGTCAGTTGCCACAGGTAAAGTTGCTCTTGGTCAGCTTGTGAAAAGGTTTCTGCGGTGCCTTTACTAGGACGAGAAATAAAATAAAGCAGAAATGCTTTTAAAAAGAAACAAGCAATGGCTATAGGGCTGGTGTTTGCCACTGGCCTTTTGACAATTCTTGTTTTGTCATGGTTTTTGCAAAACTTAATTGTTCAGGAAGCTGCCGGGTGTTCATCAATATAAAAAGAAATGACTTGAAGACAAAAATATTTTTAGGTCTCCGAAAAGCACACACTATAGTACTCACAAGCCCTGAAGACAACTACTTTGTGTGTGGATGTGCTCATTGGGAAAAGGCAGCATGCCGTAGCTCATAGTGAAGTCGGCCCATGGCTAAAGTGGGTTGGCACATTGCCCCTTGATGCATCCTTGAGTGGGTTGGAGAAAAATGTTAACTACTTAACCACAGGCAAATGGATGAAGTGATTTTGAAAACTACTATAACAACGATGTCCTATGCATAATTTTAGTAAAATCAAAAGGTCTTGACTAACACTAACCTAAAAATAAGCCAACCGTTCTGCCATTGCCTACTAGCCTCTTGCCTTTGAGAAAGAAGGCAAGAAAGAAAGAAGATAAGAAAGAAGCCAAGAAAAATGCATAAAAAATGAAAGAAGTAAGAAAAGCAAGAAATATGTAAAGAAGGAAGGAGAGCGAAAGCAGGAAAGAGAAAAAGGAAGGAAAGGAACAAAAAGGAAAGAAAGAAAGAAAAAATAATGGAAAACAGGAAAGAATGAAGAAAGGAAAAGAGGACTGAACGAAGGGAAGAAAGAAAGAGGGTAAAGCAAGAAGAACAGCATGAAAGAAAGGATTGAAAGGCAGGAAAAAATAAAGAAAGAATAAGATAGGCAAAGAAAAAAATGAAGGAAAGGAGAAACTAAAGAAAAAAGGTAAGTGGAATGTGAGGAAAGAACGGAGGAAAGATGAAAAATATGGAAAGAAAAAAGGAAAGATGGGAAAAAAGCAGGAAAGAAAGAAAATGAAAGTAAAGATGACAAAGAAGGATAGAAGAAAGGAGAGAAAGAAAACAGAATGAAGGTTGGAGGAAGGAAAGAAAGCAAGAAAGAAGGAAAGAAGGAATATGAAAAATTGTCAGCTCATCAATTTCCCATGTGTAATATTAGAGCTTTCGACTTGTGAACTGCATTCATTGTAAAAAAGAAAATGACTTAATAAAGAATAGTTTCAAATGGACTCAATCTGTTATTATGTGAAATACCAACAGTCAGATAAACAAAGGACACTTCAAAAGTAATTTATAGCATTAGCAGGAGACAGATACTAATAAAGCGTGGAATATGGCCTATGCTCACATCTGGTAGAAAGGTCTTGCTTTTCCTCAGAGTCTAAACACCAAAGTAATTATAGATTTAAACAAGCATTTACAATGCAACGGTCTCGCCTTTGCAAAAGTTAGAGCTATTGGCATTGTAAATGACACATTTTTTATTTATGTGTTGGTTTTGAAAACAGATAAATAAATGGCATTGTCATTTATAATGCCAATAGCTTAATCTCTCGCAAATGCGAGACCTATTGCATTTACACACACATACACACAGCCACACAGAGCCACATACACACACACACACACACACACACAGCCACACACACACACACACACACACACACACACACACACACACACACACACACACACACACACACACACACAGAGCCACACAGACACACACACACACACACATGGTGGTGGTGGTGGTGGATGTAGTGGTGGTGGTGGATGTGGTGGTAGTGGATGTGGTTGTTGTGGTGGTGAAATGAATGAATGAAATGAAAATTGCACTTGTATAGCGCTAAACTACCCGGAGGCCTCGTAGCGCTTGTGACTGAATTTGCTTAACGCGGGCTCAGGGCAGATCAGCAGAATTTGGCGTACAAGTGTGTTTTCAAGGCTTTCCTGAAGGACAGGTGGTTACTGTTGCCTCGAAGGGATAGAGGGAGGGTGTTCCAGAGCTTGGCCGCAGTATGGGAGAAAGAGCGGCCTCCCCATCGAGCTTTCCTGACTCTGGCGGAAGTAGCCAGCCGGAGGGTGCAGGAGCGGAGGGAACGGGACGGGACGTAGGGAGTAGCCAAGGGGTGCAGAATGGTGGGACCTGTGCGATGAAAGGCTTTGTGTAGAATACACATAGCCTTAAATTGTACTCTTGCCACTATAGGGAGCCAGTGAAGCTCCCTTAGGGCATTCCTCGCTGACTGCCAGCGAGGGAGGTTATAGAGTAGGCGGGCCGCACTATTTTGTGTGACTTGGAGCTTCTGGGTGGCAAAGGTCTGAGCTCCCATGTAGAGGGCATTCCCGTAATCCAGGCGGGAGAGTATAAGGGCCTGGACCAGGATCCTCCTTGCTTGGAATGGGAGCAGAGGGAGCACCTTCCGCAACATCCTCATGAGCCCAAAGCAGGTTGGCGGCGGTCTTTGTGGCTTGGACTGAAAAGTCCAAAGCTTTATCGAACCAGATCCCGAGGCTTTTTATTTGGGACTTGGGGACGGGGGGCAGGCCCAAACATGGTGGCCAGATGGATGCAAGAACAGAGGGAGAAGGATTGCCCAATAGGATGACATCTGTCTTCTCCCCGTTAAGTTTTAGGCAGGAAGATTGCATCCATCTGGCAACAGCCTCCAGACAGGGGCCTAAGGTGTGGGACGATCCCTCCGAGTGGTCTAAGGAGACCACCAATTGGGTATCGTCCGCGTAGGTGACGATACGCACACCGAAGGGATGGACTATCCTGTCTAGGGGTTCCATGTAGGCATTAAACAGGGTAGGACTCAGGGAGGAGCCCTGGGGGACCCCACACCTGAGTGGGTGTTTAGGAGACACCGCCTCGCCCTCAAAGACCTGGAAGAAACGGTCGGCCAGGAAGGATGTCAGCCATTCCAGGGCCGCGCCCGACACGCCCATGTCCGCCAGTCGTTGTATTAGCGTGACATGGTTCACCGTGTCGAACGCGGCCTGAGATCTAAAAGGATGATGGCGACTTTTCCACCCCGGTCCAACACAGCTCTTGCCTCTTCCGTCACTGCTAAGAGAGCGGTTTCAGTCCCATGCAGAGGACGGAACCCTGTCTGAGAGGCCCGCAGAAGACTATTAGACTCCAGATAGTTCATCAAGGTGTTATTTACGTGCCTCTCTAGCAGTTTGCTCAGCCAGGGGAGTAAGGAAATAGGACGGTAGTTCGCCAAGTTGTTCTGGTCGAGATTGGGCTTCTTCAACAGAGCCCTCACCATCGCGCACTTCCATGAAGGTGGTACGGATTTAGAGGTGATGGATGCGTTGAGAACGTCCAATATGACCGGGCGAATAATGTCCGTGACCTTAGTGAGAGTCTGAGGGGGTGCTGGATCGTTGGGAGAACCAGAGGTGATTTTGGGGATGAGTTTATCCAAGGCAGGAATGTCCAAAAGTGGGATTGTATCAAGCGTACAAAGGACAGAGGAGTCGGAAGTTGTAGATACGAGGGGTTCCGTATCATTGTTAGCGTCCCTGAAAGAGGAGTATATGGCCTGGATTTTTTGGGAAAAGAAAACGGCCAAATCGTTACAACGATTTTGGGCGCTCTCAGCAGAGGGACACTCAGCAGGGGGTGAAATAAGGGATTTGACAATTTTAAAAATTTCCCTTGGGGCATTAGCGGCTGCATTAATTTTGCCACCGTAAAAAGAAGCTTGTGCCACCTTTATCTCCTGTTTGTAGAGCTTAATGGCAGCTCTATATTCAGTTTTCCTGAGTTGGGAGTAGTCCTGTCTCCAGGCTCTCTCGATTTTCCGGCAAGCTAATTTCATGGTCTTAAGGGCAGGTGTGTACCATGGGGCTGCTTTGGGTCTTTTTATGGAGTTACTAGATTGTATGGGGAGGACCAGATCGAGTGTGCTAGAGATCCAGCCATCGAAATTGTTGGTGGCTGTGTTGGGATTCGTTACCTTCCTAGGTGGGTCTCTAGCAAGGGCGTCTTCCCATGCAGGGAGGGGGATTGAGGACCACTTCCTACCTCGATGTCTAGCAGGATGGAGAGTTGAGGGAGGGGGGTTTGTGCGCCACGTGAAAGGTATCAAAAAGTGGTCGGTCCAAGGTAGTGGTGTAGGGGGGTCCACCACAAGAGCATCTATATTGCTATAGATGTGGTCAAGAAGATGACCCCTATTATGGGTTACGTGAAAGCCCTTTTGATGTAGATCCAAGGTTTGTAAGTTGGAGCGAAGATTATTAACTGTAGTGTCGTGAGGATCATCTAGATGTAAGTTAAGATCCCCCAACAGAGTGAAATTAGGCGAGGACAACACGAGACTTGCAGCAAGGTCTGTTATTTTAGTAATGAAATTGTTAAGAGCGCCAGGTGGGCGATAGGCTAGGATGCCAGAAAAGGTGGTAGTGGGGGAGAATTCTAGTGAAAAGTGGAAGCTCTCACAAGTTGGTGAGGTGGTGGGGGTAATACGGCATTTATAGCTGTCTCGATAAATGATGGCTAATCCGCCACCTTCCCGGTCTGGCGATCCAGTCTTTTAAGCGTGTATCCTTGTGGGGTGGCCCATACAGTAGTCGGATCGTTATCTGTGTGAAGCCACGTTTCAGTTAGGAAGAGAGCCTCAGGTTTGAGCTCTTCAATCAGTAAGTGCAGTTCTGTATAATGTTTGCATGAGGACCTACAATTAAGGAGGAACATTCTCCATTCTTGACCAGGGGGTGAAGGGCAGGTGTGAGATGGGCTCCAATTACAGCTTTTACAGAGGTACTCAGTAAGGGATGGGAGGAACGTGTGACGGCATAACAGATTGGAGCAAGGACGTAGGGCGAGAAGCGATGAGGAGTCATAGGAAAGTGGGGGCCCTACCATTGTGAAAGAGCCAGGCCGCCAGCAAGCGGGAAGCGTCTGGACGCGGACTGGCGCAGACTGGCTTCTCTTAGGCGCCTCTTCGGCGCGTCTACGGCGCTACCGCTGCGCGTCACCGCTGCGCGGGAAGGTGCAGGGCTAAATAGATTAGGCGGAGTGGGAGACTAGCGCGTCAACCCACCTAAGATGGCCGCCTAGAATGGAGCAACCAGGAAGTGGTACCGCTTGCCTCCCTCCACAACAAACAGCACTGGTTGCTGCGGTGGACCGGGGAGTGAGCGAGCAGAGTACAAGTGATATTACACAATTTTAAAATGCAGGCTAAAACAAATATAAAGGAAAACGCTTGTAGCAGTCCTTACTCGCTGCCAAGCGCCAGCGCAGCGATGTTTAGCAGATCAACATCGAGCGCGAATGAGTCTAACCCTTAAGTAGTAAGGGCGGAGTGGGAGACTAGCGCGTCAACCCACCTAAGATGGCTGCCTAGAATGGAGCAACCAGGAAGTGGTACCGCTTGCCTCCCTCCACAACAAACAGCACTGGTTGCTGCGGTGGACCGGGGAGTGAGCGAGCAGAGTACAAGTGATGTTACACAATTTTAAAATGCAGGCTAAAACAAATATAAAGGAAAACGCTTGTAGCAGTCCTTACTCGCTGCCAAGCGCCAGCGCAGCGATGTTTAGCAGATCAACCTCGAGCGCGAATGAGTCTAACCCTTAAGTAGTAAGGGCGGAGTGGGAGACTAGCGTGTCAACCCACCTAAGATGGCCGCCTAGAATGGAGCAACCAGGAAGTGGTACCGCTTGCCTCCCTCCACAACAAACAGCACTGGTTGCTGCGGTGGACCGGGGAGTGAGCGAGCAGAGTACAAGTGATATTACACAATTTTAAAATGCAGGCTAAAACAAATATAAAGGAAAACGCTTGTGGTGTTGGATATGGTGGTGGATGTGGTGGTTTTGGTGGATGTGGTGGTGGTGGTGGATGTGGCGGTGGTGGATGAGCTGGTGGTGGATCAGGTGGTGGTGGATGTGGTGGTGGTGGTGTATGTGGTGGTGGATGTGGTGGTGGTGGATGTCTAAGCGTTTCTGGGCAGCAGTCCTGAACATATTTTTGGCAAGGTGGGTGCGATAAAAGCATATTTTAATCAGCCCGCACGAAAAGAAGCACATGCTGTGGAACTGCAACACAGTATGCCTAATGGGAAAACAAGAACTGTACCAAGCTCACGTATAGGATCGACTGTGCCCACTGTTAGTTTTTAAAAAAAAAATACAGAAAGTTTACAAGCACTAACCACCATTGCACAGAAATGCCCACAACTGCCTGCCTAAGAGAGCCGGATCCCACAGGAGCCTGCGAACACAAGGCGCAACCAGGATCGCAGAAGGGGCAGAGAGCACTTGCTGGGTGTTGCCTCAAGGAGGAACAAGCAGCACATCTGCTTAAGGGTGGACCTGCATCCACCCAGTACAGTAGTGTGGCGGCGGGACACGCCACTGAGCAGCACATCTGGGACAGGCGGGACTTCACCACAAGCATATAGGGGAGCCCACTAGTAATGCGCGCAGAGGGGGGGGTGTAGCACAGCAGGGTGAACACTAGTAATACGCACGGTGGGGTGTCCATCACGTCTACCCAACCCCCCCCCCCCCCCCCCTTTCCCCATTTTGGCCTCTTTATACTTAGATGATAGGAATCACCTTTATGGTCAAACATTTAAAAAGATGATAACATGTCAAGGTTATTGAGTTTGCTGTGCACTGTCAGGGATCTGGCCAAAGTGGGCATGAAAGAACTGAAGAGTCATAAATTCAAAGCTGTTCCGAATAAGGCCTCCAAAATATGTTTGTCTCAGGGTCCCCTGAATCCTTAAAATGTTCTTGCCCAGGCAGACCGCAGTCACCCTTGCCCCCTTCTTGGCGATACTGGTGGGGGACAACAGGGTAGCAGTAGCCCAGCCGAGATAACATACCTCCTTCGCATCAGTCATCTGTTTGCATTTTCCTGCTTTTTGATCAGACACGGACATGCCAATATCCCCTTACAGTACCTGGGGTGCACCTTCAAGACATCTGCGGCTCATAGGGGGTGCTGTCTGTGTGCAGCACAGCCTTTCGAGCCACCCGCTGATGTAATGTGCATGTTATAAAACACTCAGTTTCTTTTTTTATTTACAGGAAAGGCATTAAATATACAGCAGAATAATATGAAATGCTGCAATATTAATTGTAATAAAGATTTTAAGTTTACATTTCTTGCATGCACACAAAAATACTGCATGTCAGTTGAATCTATAGCCTCCAACACAACAATTGTGTTTCTATTGGCGGCAAATGGTGAATACTTTGTTTTGACCTCCGATCCCGGTGTTTCATAACGTCACCTGGGCCCCTATACCCCTCCTTGGGCTTGGTCTGCTCACATTCCCACCAAATTGACTTTGGAAAAGTTTGTTTACCTCAAGGATGCCTCTTCTAGTCTTGTGTTGCTGGAACGCCTCCTGTTCTCCTTGGAGAGTTGTACATTAATAAAAGAGGCAAACTGGTCCCTGCCCTTCTCTCACACTGTGCCACTGCTTTTTGCTAAAGAACGGTGATGGATTAAACCCAGATCTGTTGACTGTGTGTGAGTGTTTGATTGGTTCAGATGCTCCATCCATCACCACCCCCTTTTGTACCACTTTGCTCGCCATAAGTTGGCAGGGTATGCTCAGACGTGAGTCCCTTGCTCACTTTGCCACTGGATTCAAGCAAGCCGGGATGAAGACGGCTGCAATGCCAGAAACCGGTCCTCGGAAGCTTGTTTCCGGTCCAGGGAAGGGATGGCTTGGCAGTTCGGGCTGGACTGTTCCCATGAGGCACAGGGTCAGACTGATTTGCATATGGCCATGTCTGAACTGGGGTGGCAGAGTGGGCTAAAGAACGGTGATGGATTAAACCCAGATCTGTTGACTGGGTGTGAGTGTTTGATTAGTTCAGATGCTCCGTCCATCACCACCCCCTTTTGTACCACTTTGCTCACCATAAGTGTGGCAGGGTATGCTCAGACGTGAGTCCCTTGCTCACTTTGCCACTGGATTCAAGCAAGCTGGGCTGAAGACGGCTGCAATGCCAGAAACCGGTCCTCGGAAGCTTGTTTCTAGTCCAGGGAAGGCATGGCTTGGCAGTTCGGGCTGGACTGTTCCCATGAGGCACAGGGTCAGACTGATTTGCATATGGCTGAACTGTGGTGGCAGAGTGGGCTAAAGAACGGTGATGGATTAAACCCAGATCTGTTGACTGGGTGTGAGTGTTTGATTGGTTCAGATGCTCCGTCCATCACCACCCCCTTTTGTACCACTCCTTTTTGTGAAACACTCTGACACCTTCGGGTAAAGTCCGCGCTATATAAAAACGCATAAAATAAAATCAATAAACTGCCCGACGGCGGTTCCCCTCCCCCCCTCAACAATCTACTGTGTGCGGTATGCTGTTCCTCCCTGTTCATCTCCTCACTGCCCCTCCACCTTCTCTCTATCCGCCTCATTGCTTTATTCGTAAAGTACCTCCTCCTATACCCTCATCCCACACGCTCCCCTCCTAGAGCCCGGTTTCCATGCAGCCATTGAAGGAAGGGGCACTGATTGGTGTCCTGCAGGAGGAGCCGCTCCCGCGATCAGTGCTCAGGGCTGTTTGGATCGCCACTCTGTAATGCTTTTTTGCCACTTATAGAATTGAATCAGCCACTATCCTGCGCATCTCCCATAAACCTAGCGTGGGCGAGGCAGTAGGAGAACATTTACGCACTGTGGTTAAAAACGTGTGGTTATGTATATCTTCATTTAAAATAGTGAGGCTTTTAGCACGTTTGAATAATTTCGTAATTGTTCTCGTGGTCCAGAGTTCCTATCGTGAGTGTGAAAGAGGCTCCTTCCCTGAAGGCGGGCATTGGCGCGGTGCACGCTGGGTACTTTCAGCAGGTTCACCAGATAGAGAAATCCTTCATTGCACTGCGTGTGCTTAGAAGCGGTGAGATGGTTAAAGACTGGGGGTGGGGGGGCCTTAGTCAGTCCAGAGTTACCACCGAATGTGATTACAGGCTGCTAATCTTCAACATGTGTATTTAATTATGTCCATAACCCTTGCATGTGTGCATAAAAAAACATTACTGTAATACGATAAAAAAATATATTATGCATATAAAATAAATTACGCTAGGCAGTTTCAGTGACAGTTCAGTTGTGCGTCTGCAAACATCCCTTTTCAAGATGGAGAGCAGGAGTTACAGTTACAATGCACTTCCTCTCTGAAGATGATGCACACACTGAAGTGCTTCAGCTATAACAAGCGCTCGCCATCTCTAAGCCCCGTCCTTTTCAGACTGGGCTCCCGTACTTGTAAACAATGTCCAGAGAATGACAATCTAGTGCCTTACTTACTTGGCTGGGAGCATGCAGAACTTGACTCAAATCCCAGTTTGGTACTTGACCAAAAAGTGTATGATTTTGGGCAAATTCGACCTGAAATTTCCAGCATGTAGTTAAATATACCAAACTATGGTAGAGACTTCCCGTTCCTCGCCATTAATGCACATGTTCTGTAATCTGAACCTCATCTAACCACACACCATACTAGTCAACTGGCGATTTTAGAGTCTCTCCTGCTACAATAAAGACGTTCTCTGTTGTGCACTTGTGTTGTCAGTGCTACAACACACAACAATAAATAGGGATACATACACAAACAGCCTGTATCGAGAGTGAAAATTCCACGATATTTGTTCGCAAGTGAAATTGTTTAATTAATGGGCGAATTTCACCTTTCGCAAAATTTTCGCTCCGTGCTGACAGTAGCCCTAACCAAGACTGGTCTTTGGAAGACTCCTTGTAATCAAGAAGTAAAAGTACCATAATAGCTCTGTGAAGCCATAAGCATGTCTAATATCAGTATGGTAGCATTATAACATAACACATATTCAACGCCAGTCATCTTCCATCCTACCCCTCCGCCATGTCCCTCACAGATCCCCTCCTGCATCAGCAGATTCTCAGAGGGAGGCAGACACGGATCCTCGCGAGTCAGTGGGGGCCAAGGCGGCGGTGAGACAGCCCATCTTGTCCAGGCCACTCCCAGCGAAGACTGACCCCTCCCACTCACAGCCATCAGCAGACACAACGCTGATGGAATGGGACTCGTAGGCAGAGAGTGATTTTTATTAAAGTCACTTTCGATCTAACCTCAGACCACTGCCGTCCACACAGCGTTACCTCAGTTACGGAATCAGGCCCTTTAAGTTTTGACGGCAACAAGAAATTATGAGGAGTGTAGCGCCTCTACCCTCGTTAGCAGTTTGCAAATTGAACATAAAAACAGAACATTTATGTGCCCCACAGACATAAAAGAAAATTCACATTTGCAAGCTGGTAGCATATAATTGAAAAAGCACATCCACATCGATTCACTTGCACGGATAGCTACATAAATGGTATGCATTTTTATATAGCGCAGACTTTATCCGAACTGATGTCAGAGCGCTTCATAATAGGAACAGTAATGTTACATGAGGAGAAAATTACAAGTGGGCATAGATTACAGCGAGGTAGCAGGCACAGATGGAAGTTTCTCTAAGCCCCGTCCTTTTCAGACTGGGGGGCGTGTTTTTCTTTCTCCCCTCTTCTCCATTGGCTGGAATGTAAACAACGGGCGTGTTTTTGACTTGTTTACATTCCAGCCAATGGAAAGAGGAGAGAAAGAAACGAACCCCCCCACCCCCCAATCCGAAAAGGACAGGGCTTACAGCAAGAGAATGACGTAACTGAGACCTCTTCTCCAATGGCTGGCCGCCGTTTAGGAGGCCAGCCAATGGAGAAAAGGGGCGGGGTTTATCCTCGCTACTCAGAGTCATTAATTCTCGCCAGCGAGATTGCGCATGTGCGCAGCCTACGCTAGCCGAGACCTAAAAAGCACTGGCACTAAAGGAAACTACCTTGGTTGTGAATGGGCTCATTGTGAAAGAGCAAAATTCAGTCAGTCAAAGTTAAGATCATCAGTGGCTAAAGTAGGCTGACCCATTGCCTCATCCTGTATGCTGTAGTGGGTGGAAGCAACAGGTAAATGACACAACAGACCAATGGATGAAGAGAGGTGGCTGAAAGCCCGTTTAGGTGGGTATATCATACATAAACGTTTAGTAAAAATCAAAAGGCCAGACTTAAAAATAATGTTTGCACTAATTAACATGGAAGCAGTTAATGTGCATTTTCAAAGTGATGTTCTGCAGATGGCCCTCTCCCATGCCGAGGATTTGTTAATCATTTAATAATTATACATTTTCTGACATTTTCCCATACCCGCATTGAGTCAGTGTAATGTAGCTCCGAAAAGACTCTCCAACACAAAAAAATGCATTGCTTTTAATTCTATTCATCAGCAGAATGATCCAACCCATTAGCTTTGTTAAATTTTTTATACACAACAATGGGACGCATGTAATTAATCGTCATAACGGAACTGTCTTAAGCTAAAGGCAGCTATTATTCTTTGTTCTCGAAAGCTAAAGGCAGCTATTATTCTTTGTTGTGGGGGCACATTTTTCAGTAGTCAAATTGCTGTCCAGCTAGTGAAATTAATGTACATATAGAAAGACCATAATAACAAATGTCTGCCTTCAAAGTGGTTGCCAGGAAAAGATAACTTACTTTCTACTGACTTTTACCAATGAAAGCAGTCAATCACGTTGAAAGAATGCTGCATGAAAGCAAGAATCTTAACGCATTATGCTGGCAACACAACCGACTTCAAAGTCAGTAATTCAGAGTCTCAGCCCACAACTCCTGTTAATAGTTGCTCCATTAGGCTTTGGCATGAGGTTGTCACTCAGAAAAGCTCTACATAACACATCAAATCCCAGATTATCTGCTGAACATCCTATAACGACCATGCCTCTTTCAGCCTTGGATAGTCTGTTCTTTTCTCTGCTGTTTTCCACTTCTTTTGATGCACGGTGAGCTCCTTATGGGACTCTTCAGCAAGGCATAGCTCTCTGAAGAGCTCCCAAGGAAGCTCATCGTGCATCAATATACAGTTGTGGTGAGGCGGATTCCAGTGATGAAGCATTCTACTGGGGGTGAATGAGGGTTACCATTCTTTTCTGTACAGATAACAGACCCAAGCTGTTCTAGGAGGAAACCCACATACAGCACAGCAGGCTGTTTATTGACTCCTGCCTTGCCCATTATAGGATCTTCAGCTAGAGTCTGTTATTTGATTTGTTGTATAGTTAATTAAATGAGGTTATACAAAAGCTACTTATAATCACCACTCTCTACCTCTCATTCCCCACTGGGTTTAGAAAACTTATAAGGGCCCGCCAGCCTTCAGTTTTTCGACTAAGCAAAGAGGCAGTCAGTCATGTTACTCTTGAATGTAGCATTTCATATAATCCGGGAGCTTTCTGGGAACATTAGCACACTTGAGTACGTTTTGCAATGATGTTTACTTATTTTTATTTCGGATATTAGGGATAGTCAAGCCCACTTTATTTCCTTACACCAGTCACCGGTGTGGCACTCTTGCAATATTCAAGCACACACATGCTAATGGACAGCTTGTAGAGTCAGATGTATTCTATTGCAGAAAGGACTCCATTTTAACATCATTACACGGTGTTGTGAGTAGGGTGCCATGGAGTTTGTGGTGTAAGGAAGTATGGTAGTAAGAGTAAATCAACCTGTCCATCAAACAAAATAGACATGAAGACTTGTTTGTTGTTTCTGACCTGGGTGTTGGCCAGTAGGTGTACTACACCCTACATCCATACTTTTGTTACTCTATGATGACCCTAAAGAGAAGTCATTATATCATGGCTTCCACACTCCATGATACCTTGTATGGTACCCTTTTTTCAAGATTTTATGTACAGTTTTCTGGAGGTCGTGTAACGGGCATGACTCAGCACAGGAGCTATATTCCGATTTCTCTGCTTAGATTTCAGTTCTGTTTTTTTAATACAATTGGTTTAGTCATCCGCCGTTAGAAACCACATCGAAGCGGTGGATTTCTACTTCCTTTCTCCTCTGCAGCAGGTCTTTGAAATAAGGGTGACAATCTACGAGTATGGGCCACTACTAAGATTGCAATCTGAGACTGATCAGACAGGTGCACCGACTCCATCCTACATAGAGGGCTGTAGGGAGGCTTAGTATTGAGTGATCATTTTAATACCTACACATATCTCAGCGGAAACGGGATTGCCTAATTTGCAAGTTGCTTCAGGCATCTCAGGAGATTCCTAAGTCTAATCACAAGCAAATCAAGCTTTCCTGGTAATTAACCCTCGGTCAATTAAACCCATAACTGAACATTTCTATTTTGTAGATATTTCTCCGTTATTCGCTGTTGTTGCACCTTGTAGTCATTTGCAGTATTTAAAGGCACAATCATGATTGCTTCATTGTCACTTGTTGTGGAATGCCAGTAGAGTGTGCATGTTGTTCTTTTTCCCAGTAGATATGAGGTAACTGGTGAATGCGACTCAAAGCAGCGTGATATAACATTGTTATTATTCAGCATTTATATGGTGGACAATGTTTCATTATTATGGCATCTCAGAAGTGCAGCGCGTTTATTTAGTTAGCTGTGGGACAAAGAGCTTTACTTAGAAACAATATCGTAAACATAAATATTTTATAAAATATACTGTGAATAGCATAGACAATTGAATTACATACTTTGAGAACAAAACATTAAGCACTAATTTCAAGACTTCAGCCAACAAAAAAAACAGAACATGATTCACAGCTGGAAGGGGTGCAATATAACACTTTTCATTAGGATGTGTCCTAATCTCCGATGGGATAGGGATCCAGACCTAATGTGCACTTCCTGAGAAGGATGGCTTTAGAGTTTTTGCTATTTTAAATCCATCGGCTTCAATGAGAGAGTCCTTCTTGCTACAAAGAACGTACTGGCCACTAGATGTTTCTGCACAAGATAGTTTGGTGCTCCCAAAGACTAAGTTTTATGTGCGATGCATCCTAGATTAAAAATGCTCCTTTGTTTTTTGCAACGACCAAGATAGGTGAGATGTTTATACTTTCTTGTGTCTGTGGCTGGCCAGGCAGCTACATGCAAGGCTGATTTGAATTGAACTAGCAGCAGTTTGGGAATACCTATGAGTATGGGGTTTCCAGGGTCCAGTCTCAGAATTATCAGGGTTTAGACTAGGTGCTTGAAGTGAGGCTTTGGGATGAAAGGTTTGGTTCCATTGAAGTGTCTTAGTTAAAATTGCCGCCCAGTGGCCATAGCGTGGATGTTTGCTTGAAGGTTAACATTTTTGTCCAAAATGAAGCTGAGAAATGTGGCACGCTCCATGATTTTGGGGTCACCCTTTAACACAACCGGTGAGTTGAGCCATCTTTCAATCAGGAAAGAGCCGTTATGTGGGGATAGCAGGAAGAACTATATTTTAATTGGGTTGAGCTTCAGATTGTGGTGGTTACCATCTAAGCTTCATTGTCTTGTAGACCTTTGGCCAACGTTTTCCATCTTTAGGTTACCAAATTTTGATGTCTGGCTGTGTCCTCAGCATAAAAGTGATATTGTCTCCACAGCACTTTTAGATGACAGTAGTTTATAAGGAGGGATGTGAACAGGAGATTTCCCATTTGCTCTATTCCCCTGTATTTTTGGGGAGCAAAAATAATGATAGGACATTGGGAAAAACTGATAAACAGACGCAATGGAACATCGAGCAGTTTCTGTCTGCCTGGTGACACTAGTCATTCTCCTCCAGAAGCACAGAGTCTCAGAGACTAGATACCTGAGGGCTCACCTGTGTGCCCTATAGCCATAGGGTTAGGCGCCTCATGGTCACAGTTGCCAGTACTGCAGAAGTCTCGGCATTGTCCACATTCCAGAATAAAGGTGCTGATGGCACTGCTCAGGGCTGCCCTGGAGCAGAACGAAAATAATGAATCCCTTGGGTTGGCACCAGACGGCAGGTTGCTGTGGTGAGATTTCAACTGATCAAGGGGCTGACTGCAGACGGTGGAAGTGTAAAGGACAGAAGGTAAATGTACTCTCCATAGGACCATTCTTTGAGGCATGTGGGTGTCAGCTGCGTGCACCTGAGGAGGAGAAATGAGCCCTGTGGCATTCTCAGCTCGGATTAGCCCAACTAGACTAGCAAAGATGTAGATAGACTATGCGCCTTGATCAGGCAAGTGGAGTGATAGTCACCCTAGATGGAACATAGGTGCGAGTAACTGCCATTGCTAGTGCCTGCTCAATAGCACCACCAACAAAAGAAAAATAAATTTTGAAACCTTATACCGGGGTACCACTCTACTAGTCAAGTGAAGCCAGTTGCAGTGTAACATATTGCCACCCTGCAGTAACTAGAAAGGCAAAAAATACCAAAAGCAGGTGAAACCGACCGTAGGTACTTAGTTCACACTGGAGACTATGATTGCGGCACTTAGGATATGACCAAAGCCTTGCAGCCATAAACCATAATGGATCAAGATATCACGGCCATACTGAATGAAGTGAGGCATAGCCTGAAGACAGTAAACTGTAAAAGGGACACCTTAATGTCATAAATGGATTGCATGAGCTAGCGCCATGACTGACAAGCGTCCAGACTGGATGCAGCAGAGCGCCACATGTCTGACATTGAAGATGATATGTTGGAGCGAAAGGGTAAATACTTAAGAAGAAAAGAGTTTTTGTACTGATGCCAGTCAAGAATTAAGATCTGGAAGGCACCGCACATCCCGCTTAAAGCGTCTTTTGAAAGGAAATCCACTATCGCCTGGTACGAAGATGAAGAACATACTTGACCTATGGATAATAACGATTTAACGCACTGCGCGTGTTGACTATACTATTTGAGACTGCTACACTGGCCAGTGACTAACCAACAGATATTGTCTTATAGGAAACTCAAACCACATGATTATTGAGTTGTTATTGGATTGCTGTAGCAACATTTGGTAAATGTTTATGCTCTGCTATTGTTATATTAACCTCACCTACATGTGAGATCAGTTACTAGAATGCAGAGGTTAGGGACTGTACAAATGAGGTAGGGCAGCTGAAGCTAACCCATCTCTAACTATAAACGAGCAACCACCACTGCGTAATAGTGGTGTGACAAAGCCTTGCACCCTTAACCCCAGTCATCATCCTTACTAGTTGATTTTGATAGGTAAGACAACGTTTTTTTGCTGTTGGTTCTTAATGAAGAGGTCAGTACCACTGCTAGCTAGGATGAGGAGTATGTGTGGGTGGTGGGGGAAGTTAGTTGATAATGATATTCATGATGTCTACTACTTGTCAATTATTGGCGAAAGAAACTCTGATAAGCCCTGCCAACACTGATTAGTGCAAATTAGGACTGAGACACAGTACATAAGCTAACTACCAGACAAGGAAAAAACTGCCATTTAGATTCCTATCCTGGAACATGAGAGGGCAGAACAATCCCCGAATAGTCAGGCTAGTAATGGCCTGCTTGCATAAGCACAAAATAGATTTAATGTTTTGTCTGGAAATTTATGATTGCCATTTGTAGAGTGCAAACCACTGCTACCAAAGAAGCTTCCCGCGCTACCACCAAGTGACTCAACCCTTTCTGGCTATTCTCTGAAAACTTTTTCAGCCCTTTTCACAAAGATCTTCAGAGTTGGAAATTCTCAAGTCTGCTGGAAGCTCACTCCAAAGCTTTGTGGCCAAAAATGATAAAGAGCGACCATCCCTTCTGGCCCTGTGAGTTCTAGAAATGTATAAAAGACCTGTTTGACTGATCGTAAATATCTAGACAATGCATATTCTTGGAGCCTACCACTGAGATAAGCGGGCTCCTATTTTGGAGCGCTCTGAAAGTGATGAGTAGAGCCTTGAAATTAATCCTTGTATTCACTAGCAGTCAATTAAGTTGCTTCAGGCATTGGGAGATGGCTTGCCATCTGGGCAATTCGAGAATCGGTTGCTTTTATCTACACAAACTGAAGGCACATGAAACATGACAATGGAGGGTGCCCTGTTTTTACTGATTAGAGAAATCCGAAATCTGGAATGGGTGATTTTTGGTAATTCAAGGAGTGATAGAGGGGTAACATGTAATTTGCATTAATGTTTATGGACCTCACATTGACATCCAACAGTTCTACACCAAATTGTTCGACATATATCAGGGTAAGGAATCCCACTCTATACTGTTTGGAAGGAAACCACACAATTTTGGCATTGATAACTCTGGAATGTCACCTCGTGGCCTGTTGTCTGCAGCAAAGTTAATTTGTTGGATAATAGGGATGTACATGTAGTGGATATTTGGCAACTCAGACACCCCTCTCTAGCTGATTATACTTTTTCATTGTCTGTACCTGACTTGCACTCTCATATAGATGACTGGTTGGTTACACAAGATGTGAGCTTGTGGGCATGTAGCTGTGGACGTACCACATACACGTTCAGACCACTCCCCAATCGTGCTAGGTCTTGTGCTTCCATTGCTGAGTCACAGAGCTGGAGTGAGGCTCTTCTCATAGGAGGCCCTACTCAAAGAAGTCTTTAAGAAACACCATTATCGAATACTGTCCAGCCGTGGAACCCAGTGGGAGATGTGTAAGGCCGACATATGCTGCATTTGCATTGCTAAGCAATCCAGGGTTCATAATTCAATACAAAGTAACTTAAATTTATTGGAGAAGACATTGGAAATTTGGAATTAAAGTATGCCACGACAGGGATGCCTCACTGCAGGCAGAGATACATACTAAGTTCAGCAAATTCAGAGATATGGCGGATTCATCCCTACTGGGCAGCAAGAGTCATAACCATCATCCTCAAATGTGGTAAAGGTTGTGTGCCTGCTTGGACGGCCTATCAGCTGAATCTTATGAGAAGGACATCAGTGACCAGGCCCAGAAGATATTGTAGGTACTCGCATATCATATCAACTCTTGTATTTACTTAATATTGATGCCAAATTCTAACTGAAATCATTGACAACCAATTGATCACGTGCATGCCAGGAGTGGTGCTGCATGTCTAGGCTGGGTTTGTTCCAGGACGATCAACACAGTACAGTTTACAAACATTTTTTACAACTGTTGTGCAATTGAATCTATTGATAAATATGCTAGCTGCCTGTCTGGGTGCACAAAACGTTTGGAATGTGGCTACATAATGACAGTCTTAAAGTCTTAAAGAAGATGGAATTGGGCTCAGTAGTCAATTAGGCTCCTTGTTACTATACACACTGGTCATAGAGCCACTGGCATGCAGTTTTCGTGAATATTACTGACAGAAGGAGTTAAGATTTTCAGAGAAATGGATAAGGATTTCCTTCCACTGTATCTGAAAGATCCGGGGTTTAACCCGTCACCTATCCTAGGCGAAATTCTAAGAATCTGAGACTCTCAGGGTTAAAGATTAATTAATCCAAGACCTTACTATTCCCCTCGACAGAAAATACAGCTAAGTATAGAGGGCATTTTCCACTGTAGTGGATGGACGAGTCCATGCACTAACTAGGAATCACTGTACACTATGATCCCTCGGGTATCACTGATAGTTATGGTGCATATATGGACTAATTAACTAAGCAAGTTGACAGCTAGCTGAAGCAGTCATGCTTTGTTGCTGGGGAAATCACACTCATGAAAATGATGATTCCCAAATTATTATTTCTTTTCGAAAACATATAATTTGTCCCAACAGTATAGTCAGTAACTAGAAATCACTCATAATGTACCAGAGCAACCGAAATTCCTGTGTTTATGGTTGCATGGACCTCAGGAAATGCCCCATTTTCCATCTGAAGCAGAGGCAGCACAGTACATATCCCAGAATTATAGTGCTGTTCCCCGTGTGTCTGGACCCGATGCGATGCGTTGCTGGGGCCTGAACCTACATAGCGAGCGGAATGTAACTAATGTGACACCTCTTCACCACTGATACCTATAGGGGAGAATCCAGAAACCCTCTGACACACAAGATCAGCGCCCAGCGGCAATTCGCAAGGCTAGGAATTACCAATATTGGGGCCTTTTTCTGAATGGGCAGTTAAAAAGCCTGTCACAATTTGGGGGACTAATGGCACCCTTATGCCTATAGTGACTGTCTTTAATTAAGAGCACGGAGCACACAGAAAACACAAATAGCATCGTTACCAAAGGAAACTCCTTCCCTGCCCATTCTCAAGTTGATAATAAACAGTAAGTACACGTTGCATGTCACCTTCTGTGTTCATAACGGTTCCTCTCTTGGGAGTACAGGACATAGTTGAGCACCAGAAACAGGAAGGGGATCTGTGGCAGATCATCTTGGACAATTAGTGAAATTATTTCTCTTTGCAGATGAGAAGAGTCTCTTTAAATAGCAGACACAGATTACTTCAAGATTCTCCAGCTATTCTACCATATGGCCACTTGCCTTACCGAATATGTTTCATTACAGATGCTGCATGTGCTAGGTGCACACAGTACATGTTTGACTTCTACACTTGGCATGGCTGTGCCCAGGCGTGGCGACCTAGTGGGTGATAATATATGAGCAATTAATGATACAGAATTATGCAACTTGTACCATGGTGGAAGCATTATTGGTATACGTCATTGACATGCTGCTGAGTGTGACATATTTCAGAGCCCTGCTTCTGTGGTTAGGTAAATGAAGGGTGGCAATACAACCCCTGAAATAGCAGACTCAATAAAATAACTCATTTTCTTCTGTTATGCCTCTGACACATACACAACTCGACTTCCAATAGTATTTAGACCCAGGTATGTATATATATATATATATATATATATATATATATATATATATATATATATATATATATGGCCCCTTTTAAGGTAAAACCTAAATTCTAGGGATTACGTTTGGAATGCATGTTATTGCTCTGGAACCATTTGTGGGATACGTAGGTTGCTAATCAGTATTTTGAATGTCTCATTCAACTATTGCTAAGAAATTAAGATTCCCGTCATTAAGTTGCTCAGTAATGGGGAAGTTCCTGTTCTTCCCTCCTTGCAAGGAAAGTTGAATGATGTCATGATGGTTGCCTTCTTTTTCCAAACTACTCTGTAAGTGGAAATAACGTTTTTTCATAAAAGCGGGTTTGCTGAAGCATCCACACCAGACCTAATCCCTATCAGCTGTTGGTAACCTTTGCCGTGTTAACTTTGTGATCTAAATGTAAATGTGTGTCATTGTTCTGTAGAATCTACTACTGTTTTTGTAAGCAGAAGTGAGTGATTTGGGGGCATTTTTAAAAAGTCTTAAATGTTTTCCAACAAAGTAATGCACTATTTGAATCCAGTTGTTTTGGTCCGTGATTTGTTTAGGTATTACTGAGTTGTTTAAGATTTGGTAGTACAGCTTACTTCATTTAAAAAAATGGCTGAAGCAATCCAGTTTGTTTAGTTACTTGTGTTTTTAAATTCATTATTACATTTACCGTGTACACATTTTGCTTCATTTCATATGATTTTCTTGCCTAATGAATGTGGTACAGGGACATACGAAGCAACTGATTCTCTTGAAATTCCTTCCAGTCTTCCCAACAGCACTAGAATTGGAACTCTTTTGTCCCAGTTGGAAAAGATAGGCACAGACCGTTCATTGGTGGATGTCGATACGTCAAGATATGTTACAGCACGGATTCTTCACCTGGCTCAAACTCAAGGTAACCCATTTGTTTATTGCATCTGATTTGTTCAATTCAGCCTCTTCATTAGCCACTCAACTTCATTTTCTTGATACCTAGCACATCACGTTTTTGTCCATTAGCACCCATTTCCCATTTTGATTCAGGTAAGCATACTTAAACCCTTGCATACATTTGTTAGCAAGCACTATTTCATCAAACCCAGCATAGATACACATTCCAATATAGCTACTACTTTTTCCACAGTCAACGTCCTACAGTCCTTTCATTCTATGGCGTACAGTTCTTGAATCCTTCATCTGCATCCTTAAACTTTTCTTTGACCTTTTTATGTTTACATATGCAATGAAATTATGTGAACAGGATGCCCACATGACATACATAGTCTTATTTTTATTCAAGCCCTTGAGCCAGGCGCCATCTTTTAAAATTATATTCCGAGGTAAACAAGCACTTTTATGTCAGGTGGGCCCAGGAGGGAGTTTGCCAATGCCCTGTCCTTTCTGGACACTGTCAAACTCCTGAGTGAGGTTGCCCCATAGTCACTTCCGGGTGAACTCATTGATAGGTGTGTGACATCATGAGTGGCATTACACACATGCCTTAAGGACCTGGGAGGGATTCCTTAGCCCCTTTCAGGTCCTTCCAAGGGTCGAGCCATTGGGTCGGACTAGTTGAGGTGCCCCCAGGTCTTCTCTAGCCATGCCAACGGTCCCATGTGCTTTTCCCAAAGGTGAAAGGAGCACCAACTCCCTTCACTTTCCCTCCCAACATCCCTTCCTCCTAACCACCGGAAGAAATTAATCAAGGGTTGAGGATTGGAAGGGGTTGGACTAAGATTGTTCCTACACCCAGTCCACAGTTCCTGATCCAATTTCTAGATGAAGAAGCTTCGTATCTTTCCCAGTAAGGAGCCAGACACTATTTTTTTCTATCATACCAAAAGAATCCAAATAGTTTTCCTGGGGCACTGACATACAGTTCTGTGTCCATGTAAGGAGCCATACTCCATTTGGTTTGGATTTTGTCTTGGGCAAAAAAAAATCAAGAGAGCTTCTGACACCTTGCAGGGCCACAGGCACATAGCTAAAAACAAAATCCCAACAGTATCTGTCTCTTTCCTAGGGCACAGGCACAGGCAGATAGCTGCTTCCTCTCACAATGCAAAGTGTGAGGAAGGAGCCGTGTGTCTAGGCCCCAGCAAGGGGCCAGGGTCTGTTTGAAATATTTCTTATTCTAAGCTAATGGACATTTCCTATGTTTGTGCTTCATACTGCCTCGTCATTTTTAGGGAAAACAGGTCTGAACCAGTGGGGAAACCCAAAACGTTATCCATTGCTGGAAAGTAGACACAATTAGTGAGTCAGTAGTAGGGTCACTTTTCTACATTGTGCAAGGATTTCCAATTAAACTAATCACTAAAATAAACACTGATTGCATTGAAATGATGTAGAGTCAAAAAGCAATAAGAAATGTAAAAACCCAATAACCAAATTTAAACAAAAAACACAACAAAAAAAAACACTAATTACAATTGAAAATAAATTGGAGACCAGATTTCAGATTTTGTACAGAATACAGAACCCTGATCCACAAGAAATGGAGACTATAACCTCTGCTTAAAGTTTCAATATGTATGGATGGTGTCTATAGTTTGTGTAAAGCCCTGGCTACTCAAGGCAAACAAGCTGTGAATTACAATGTTTTCACTGTGTACTCACTGTACATAACTTGATAATAAAATTGCAACGAATACGAATTGGAGAGAGTGGAAATAAAAAATATGTATTTTTTAAATGTCCCATTGAATCTGAATTTAATGATACAGTGTCTTTGAAACCACCCTGAAGTCTGGATTGCCCATAAAATCCGAAGAAACGTTTTGAAAAGTGTTTTTGTGGAACCTGATATGCAATAGTAAGCCAAACATATAGGGTAATTCTATAGATAAGAGCAAATCTCCTACCATCATGCATTTTCTTTGATTACAATGGTACCCCACATATGTGAATAGGTCTGGTGTTTGGAACTTGCCCAGAAACATGCCAGTGGAAAGCAAATGAAAAAGCTTGGAAGTAAGTTGATTTTTGAGATGTGGGTAGCTGGGGTTTTGGGCCCAGTTTGGCCATCATTTATGGAAACCTTTTATACCCAGATATTTCTGAAGACTGCACATCTTCGGTGGAGTGAAGAGTATAAAGTGGTGTGATTTGTGCCACCACTTTATATTACCTAGAACCCCTTACAAACATCAGACTTTAAATGTGAAAGTGAGAGTGCACTACAGACAGGCCCGGACTGGCCATTTCGGGCACAGGGCAATCCCCCGGTGCGCTGCAAGGGTGGGGGCCGGTTTTGGTCCCAGGGGGCCGTTTTTGTTACAGGGCCGTTTTGCAGCATAGCTGCAAAAGCGGCCCTGTAACAAAATCGGCCAAAAATCGGCCCGACCATAAGCTCAGTCGCACCCCCAGGGGGCCGACCAAGCACTTTGCCAGGGCCGGTTTTGGTTCTCAGTCCTACCCTGACTACAGATTTCAGACTGTAGTTAATGAGAACTCCAACACAGGAGCAGTAGTTGAAAATATATAGTTGAGGTATATTACCATAGAGCCTTGGGGTGATAACTTTGACCAAATGACAGGTACGGTAAAGCAGCATGTTGCTGTCCATTTGATTCCAGTTTTCCGAGATGCTCTGTGCAGAGTCGTATTACCTGTGGGTACCCAAACCCCATAGAAAACTCTTAAATGCCTGGGACCCAATCAGGAGACCCAGAGGGATAAAGAGTTGGATCAAGCCTTGGCTTGGCTCAATGAGACAGGAGGGAATTGGCTGCTAAAAATCTGACAAGCATAATGTTCAGTTCATTCTACTGGACAGTCATGGAGAGGGTGGCAGGGTCTGTAATCGAGCAAATGAAACCGTAGGTTGCAAAGATGTTGAAAATGATTAGTTTTTGTAGGTTTCTATACAGCCCAGGGGTGATACTTGCGACCAAAAGACAGATACCTTAAACCTGCATTTTTCTTTCTTTCGGTTGCTTTCCAATTTTCCACAAAGTTCTGCAGCTAATTTATCCTATGTAAATATCCCTTACTCCACAGAAAACACATACAAACCGAATTCCTACTGATTACACCACATGAAAGCAAACTAAAGTCCACAGAATGGACAAACCTTATCACTGCTCTAAACTGTTCTCCAAAGATTGTAGATTCCACCAAATCACTGGGAATTACCCTAGATAAAAACCTGAACATGTTAGCACATGTTAATACAATGGCAAATAACGCCAGGTTCCACTTGAGCTATTTGCGAAAACTTAAACCTTCCCTGAACAAAACCGATCTTAAAACTGCAGTTCAAACACTGGTCATATCAAGGATCGAATACGGGTGCACTACCCTGGCTGGACTCCCCAAGATCTCAACTGCCACATTGAAAGCTTGTGTTAATGCAGCCACAAGGCTGATTTCATTACAAGACCGGAGGCTGACATTATGCAATAACCTTTTATTGCTCCCAGGACATGCAGCCCTTTAAAGTGTAACAAACATCATAAAGAAACATTCCATAGCAACAACAAAGCACCATGACGACCAGCCATCTTCCTCTTTTATTCGCTGCCCACGGACAGTTAAGTACAACTTCTTCTTGTCTCTCATGACTTTCTGTTTTTTAAGATATTTAGGCTGATTAACTGCCTCTTTGACATTATTTAATCTCTTTCAGCATGTGTGTAATTAATGAATGAAACGTTTTTTTCTTAAGTCCAACATTTTCCTGTGAGTTACGATTTTATTAAGGTGAGTATATCTCCTACCTCTCTCAGATACCCTTCCAATTTCGGTTGGGTCCCTTTCTCTTTTCTACTTTCCACTGAGGCTCCGCTCGCTCTCTGCCCCCAAACAAACTCGATATCGGCGTTTCCGCCACCAAACACACTCATTACCGCCCCTCACTGAGCCAATGTACCTTCGGCGGGCTGCGGGCTCCTGATTCAGACCCGCTACGCTATGCGGACTGCTTCCGGGTCCCTCCCGTTACTCGGAGGTGACCCGCTCGGCCAAAATGGTTCACTTTTGCTCTTGCTGTGACCCGCAAAGCAAAAATTTGACCGTAAACACAGCGCGAGACCCGTCCTCGCGCTCTCCTTCAGCGCTTTTTAACTGCCTGTTTTCTCTGTCTCCGTTTGCCGACCCGACTGCCTTCTCTCGCTCCCCTGATCTTTGGGCCTTAAATCTCTAGTTTAGGTAGCGCTTTCAGCGGATCTAACCTTGATACTTGATATTAAAAAAAAAAAAAAAAAAAAAAGGGGGAACACTTTATAACAGATAACGCTTATTTATTTATTGTTTATTCTGACACCCCTTGTTGCATTATGTCACAGGGAGACTCCTCTGTTAATGACCCCCCCATTACCCAAGCCTCCCTTATAGGTCTCTTTGAGAGCCATTTAAAATCTTCCCTTAATGAAGCTATCAAAGCTGCTCTTAAGAGGAAAAGGGACATTCCTATTGAGCCAACGCTCTTTTCATCGGATGATGATGAGGTGGACCCGCTCCCCTCTAAAGGCGGTAAGGCTGTTAAAAAATCTAAACACATTGAACCTCAAAATCTTCCAGGGGGAACATCTGATAAAGTTTTATCTGTGGGTAGCCTTTGCGCTACAAGTGATGCGGGTGTCCCGAGCGGCACAAAAAGATCGAGCGGCCTTAATGGCGCAAAGAGCACAGGTGTCCCTTGCGGCACGCAGAGATTGGGTGTCCATCGCGGCACAATTGACCTCGTCAATGATGATGACGATTATTTATCCCCATTGGATTTGGAAGAGGAGGCTGATGAGTACGTATTTGATCCTCTAGAAAAGCTTGAGGACGACCTCCTTGACGAGGACCTGACTCTAACCTCTACTAATCTCAACACCATTAAAGACCCATCGGGGAATGAAATGTTTAATCCTTCCAAGATCACCCATCCTAGAGGTTCAGATTGGTGGCCTTTGGACCACGTCTCCCAATTTATTAAAACCTGGATTGGCAAACCTCTTGAAAAAGATTCGCGTAACCTTATGAAGTCTGAGTGTCCCAAACCCTTTTTGGATAACAAAGCAGGGTCAACCCCTAATCTTGATCCTGAACTTTTAACCTTTTTATTTAAAACTGGGAGAGATCCCCGCAAAGGCCTGGAACGCTGCCTTAAGCAGTGCCAGGATAAACTTTTGGATACCCTCGGTCCTTTGGCTAGGATCCTTGACATGGCTGAAGAGGCCTCCTTGAATGGCACTCCAGTTGACACTGAACTCCTTAGAGGCTGGAGCCAGCGTGCCATATGTCTTTTGGGTAACGCTAACGCTAACCTTACCTCGGAGAGAAGGAGAGCTATCCTAATGCGTATGAATCCCAAGTTAGGGGATTTGGCCAATAAAGATGTGCAAGGGGATCCCAATGGTCTTCTATTCGGAGAATCCTTTATTAAGTCCCTTGGCAAATATGTATCCACCTTTGCAGCTTTTAACAAAGCACAGACAAATATGAGACGAATGTTTGGCGGACGATTTTTTGGAAGGGTCGGCAGGGGAGGATCGGCTGTCGGCCGTGGTTACAACAGATCCTACTACCAACAGAATCAGCGTGGCTACTCAAGGAACTACCGGGGATACGGTAACTTCTTTCCCCAAAGAGGCCGAAACTATCGTAACAGAGGTGGTACCGGTCGTGGAAGATTCCAGTCCCAAGGACAAGGACAAGGTAAGACTCCCTCTTCTTGGTTCTTCCCTTCCAAGGGTAGGGGGAAGACTCTCCCTTTTCAGTCACGTTTGGCCTTCCATAACAAACGATGCTTGGATCTTGGAGACGGTAAGGGGATTCAAGATAGATTTCATATCGATTCCCTTTCAGGCCAAACAACCCAGGGAGCTTTCTATAGACCAAGAACAGTCAGTTTTGGTAGATGCAGAAGTGAATCAAATGCTAGAGAAAGGTGCGATACGCATCGTCCAAAATTCTGGTCAGGGTTTCGTGAGTACAATCTTCTTGGTGAAGAAAAAAGAAAAGGGTTGTTGGCGCCCTGTAATAAACCTGAAGGAACTGAATTCTTTTCTGGTCTACCGCCATTTCAAAATGGAGGGTATTCACCTCCTGAGAGATCTCCTTCAAAGAGGAGATTGGCTCATAAAATTGGATCTCAAGGACGCTTACTTTACAATCCCTATGGATCCTTTCTCTCAGAAGTTCCTGAGGTTCGTTTGGAGGAATGTAACTTACCAGTTCCAATGTCTCCCTTTCGGCCTATCTTCCGCCCCTTGGTGTTTCACCAAGGTGCTCAGGCCTGTAGTCGCCTCTTTAAGAAGAAGAGGGGTTCGCCTTATTATCTATCTAGACGACATCTTACTGATGTCCCAGAGCAAAGAAGAACTCCTATCCCATATGGATTGGACAGTAAGTCTCTTGGAGAGTCTTGGCTTTATTATCAATATAGAAAAGTCTATTATGACACCTTCTCAAAATCTGGAATTTTTAGGTTTTCAGGTGGACACAACCTTAACCCAGTTACAACTTCCCAAGAAGAAGCTAGCCAAAATAAAGAAGGAAGTTTCTTATGTCTTATCCAAGGACCAAGTGAGTTTGAGAGAATTAGCGAGAATAGTGGGTCTCTTATCTTCTTCCATCCAGGCTATTTCTCCAGGTCCCCTTCACTACAGGGCCTTACAGAGACTCAAAGCTTCAGGTCTGAGGAGGGGTCTTTGGTACTCAGACATAGTTCCCCTCTCCCAAGACGCTCGGGAGGATCTTATATGGTGGCGAAACAACTTAGACAGTTGGAATGGAAAGGCAATTTTCGGAAATTCACCGAGTTTTGTCTTGGAATCCGACGCGAGCAATCTTGGTTGGGGTGCCAGACTTGGAGAGGTGGAAACTGGGGGGAAATGGTCAAGAGAAGAACTAACCCTTCACATAAACTCTCTAGAGATGTTGGCGTGCTTGAATGCCCTGATGAGTTTCAAGTCTATCCTCCAAAACAATGTGGTCCTGGTCAAGCTAGACAATTTCTCAGCCGTTACTTATATCAATCGGCTAGGGGGAGCAAAGTCGAAATCCCTAGCGGATCTTGCGGAAAAGATCTGGTATTTCTGCTGGGATCACAAGATTTCTCTGAGAGCCGAGTTTATTCCGGGTCTCCTAAACACAAGGGCGGACTGGAATTCGAGATTCCTAAAGGACTCCAGCGACTGGAAACTGGCCCCTTCAGTGTTCCAGAAAATCTCAATGCTGTGGGGTCCTTTCGAAGTAGACCTTTTTGCAAGCAGACTTACCTTTCAGATAGATCGCTTCTTCAGTTGGAGGCCAGACCCCTTAGCCTTAGCAGTGGACGGTCTTCTCCAACCCTGGAAGTCCCTGCTGTCCTATGCCTTCCCCCCCTTTGCCCTAATCCAAAGAGTTCTTTTGAAAGTTCGAAGAGAGCTTTGCCAAACTGTTCTAATTACTCCCTTTTGGAGTTCTCAGATTTGGTTCCCAGGGGTGATGGAGTTAACAATAGACTTCCCTCGCCTTATCCCCGGGAGTTTAGATCTTCTTCGGGGTCCCGACGGAGAATTTCATCCTCTTCTCTTAGAAGACAAAATGGACCTTCTTGTCTGGAAGATTTCAGGGGTTCGGGAAGATACTCGGGCCTTTCAGGAGAGGCTAAAGACCTTTTGGATGAATCATGGGCTCCGGGAACGAGGAGAAGATATATTGGTTCCTGGAAAAAGTGGTGTAGTTGGTGCTTGGAACGGGATTTGGATCCCGTGGCTGCCCCTCCTGTAGAAGTGGCAAATTTCCTTGCAGATCTTTTTAGGTCTGGACTTTCTTACAGAACAGTTAACTGCTACAGATCTGCAATTTCTGCAGGTCACTCTCTATCAAATGATTTCTCTATTGGTACTGACCCTCTAGTTCGTAGAGTTATGAAAGGTATAAGACTCAAACGTCCTCCTAAGGCTAAGTATAATTCTTTATGGAATGTTAATCTTGTTTTTGATCTTTTTACCTCATGGCCTGATAACCTTTCTCTTTCCAGGAAACAGCTGTCTACTAAGTTAGCTACTCTCCTTTGTCTAATTTCTTTTAGACGTGTTTCTGATGTTAAGGCTTTAGAAATCTGTAATAAAATGTATTCTCCTGATGGTGTACTGTTTGAAATTTGGAAAAGAACTAAAACTATGTCTGAAAATATTTTTTATCCTTACTTTTTGGATTGTCCCAAACTCTGTGTTGTTAATTGTATCAAAGCTTATGAGCAAAAGATGAGTGTTTTAAGACCTTTAAATGAAAATCAGTTACTGATTTCATATGTTAAACCCTTTCGGGCAGTCTCTTCTGCTACAATTTCGAGATGGGTGAGAACTGTTATGCTTGAAGCTGGCATAGATCTATCCAAATTTGGTGCTCACTCTTCTCGAGGTGCTATGGCCAGCAAGGTTTTTTGGAGTGGTGGCTCTATTTCAGATATCCTCAAAGCAGCAGATTGGTCTAATGCCTCCACTTTTGTTAATTTTTATCTTAAACCTGTCGAACATGTGAGTAACGTTGCTTTACAGAGCTTTAAACGTGCATAATGTAGCCTCCGGTCTTGTAATGAAATGTCGATTCTCCAATTATCATGCTGAGAGAATCTTGATTTCATTAAAGACAACGGAGGCTGACATTATCCCCCCCACCACTCCCTGGTGGTTGATTTGTTTATTCTGTGTTTTTTAACTTTTGCAGGATGTCACATCTTTAATCTTTGCCTGCTTTTTATGTCTCTATTTTTTGTGCGTTTTTTACCATAAATTTCTTTCTTCCTTTTCAGAATCTTCATAATTATAAAAGAATCTATGGAGCATGTTTTTTTGGAAGAAGTTGTTTTATTCGTTTGCAGCTCTAAGAGGAAGATGGCTGGTCGTCATGGTGCTTTGTTGTTGCTATGGAATGTTTCTTTATGATGTTTGTTACACTTTAAAGGGCTGCATGTCCTGGGAGCAATAAAAGGTTATTGCATAATGTCAGCCTCCGTTGTCTTTAATGAAATCAAGATTCTCTCAGCATGATAATTGGAGAATCGACATTGCGGGATCCAAAAAATTCGACCATATCTCCCCTCACCTGAAAATACTAAACTGGCTACCTTTCGAAGCCTTTTTCCACTGGAAAAAAATCACATATTTGGTTTTGCTGGACTATAGGCATTCAATGCAACATTTTCTCCATTAGCATTCTGAGGTTTAAGTTAGTCCATTTGAGAACTGCAGCAAAATATTGAACGATTAAAAAAATATATATGTATATATGAAAGATATGAAAATATCTCAGATTGTAATGAGATATTGTTATGGGATTTGCACCAATGCACACATGTGCACAAAAAAACATGCATTTTGTATGGTTGCACAAAGATAGCAGAGAGGAACATTTGTTTGAACAATCTAAAACTGATTTAAAATAAATACGTTTAAAAAAAAAAACTCCTGCCACTAGGTTCGGAAAGATCCTGGCAGTGACAATGTTTATTTTGTGGTCCTTGTTCCATTCCAAATGTGCGGACACAATGCCACGTAGTTGGTAGTCCTGGAAGCTGCACTTGCGCTTCAATCATTCATGACATTTGTATAGCGCGCTATTCACCCGGAAGGGTCTCATGGTGCTGTGGAAGGGGTGGGGGGGTCCGCTACTGCTCGAAGAGCCAGGTCTTGAGATGCTTCCTGAAGGAGAGGTGGTCCTGGGTTAGCCGGAGGTGGATGGGGATTCCATGTCTTGGCTGCCTGGTGGCTTAACTGTAGTGAGGCCAAAGAAATATGCACAGCTCTTCCATGTACTCCAGACAACCCCTCAAACTTCTCTTTGTATGTAACCCCCTTTAACATGTTATTTTTTCTTCTGGAACTGTTCTGATTTTGCAACGGGGCACTTGACTTTCGTTTAATCATTCAGAAATACTGTGGTTTTATTGTGTTGCCTTTTCTTATTCATTTCACACCGTGGCCTTTCTTTCTTCTGGTTCATGCCAACTTGTTTCCTTTCGAAATGGCAGAAAGCGTTTAACCCTGCACTAGATTTCTTTGCATTAATAAGTAAACTATTACTCAGAATGAAACAGTCCTTGTTCTCGGTATATAACGGTCTTGAAATGTATACTTTTCCTTTGATCGACCGAATATCTTTGAGAAAACACTAATGCACCCTTTATTGTGAAATAAAATCTGGAGTTGTATGTAAGTTGTATGTTGTGAGGTGATTCGGGTAGCCAAAAGATTTCTTGCAAATTGACTTATTGAATGGGCCTGTGTTTTATTTTACTACTCTTCTTACTATTCACCATAAAGGTCTATGTCACCTTTGTGTTCAGATTTGCAAAATGTGTTTAAAAATAAATATTTTTGAGGTCAAATATTGTTAAGGAAATGGATAATTGTGCCCTTACGTAAGTGGGAAATAACAATGGCAGCTAAAAAATGCTTGGATAAATGCTTGTAACCGTAGTTTTCTCATCATAGAATTACCGAGAAGGTTTTAGGGGTGAGGGTTCTTCCTTTGGGGTAGTGATTAGTCGTGTGTGGCTTGTTCAAAGGTTTATATTAATGTAAATACTAACTTTCTTTGAGGTAAACGTTAGTAATTCAATTCGTTTGATAAGAGGATACATTTCAAAGGGTGAACTAATCCATAAATTTTGTAGAAATATTAAAGTACTTTCGAGGGTTAAAGAAAAGCATGCTCTTTTCAGAATATTCTTGTTAAGGTGCCTATTTTACCATGTTCTAAAATCTGAGTGATTCAGTTGCCAATCTTGAAGCCGCATCCAGCAATTTAACCTTCTGTTATGGATAAGGTTCACAGTTTTTCATTTTTACTGATTAATACAGAAGAAAACCATCTATTTCTCTCTCTTTGTTTTTACTAATGGAGAAATACGAGACATCAATATTTTTGAATGATACTTGATGTTATCAGTCATCGCTGATAGGCCAATAGGTGTTTAGACAGAGAGACAAAGAGGAGTGTTAAAATAAAAAGGGGAAGCTTTCCTAATGAAGTTGATGCATGTGAGCTAAAATGTTAATTGTCATAGGAGTGTATTTTCTATGAGTGGTGCATTATATAAGCCCCACTATAACAGTAAAACCCACAAGGTATCGAATTGTAAATGCACTTTTATCGGTTAAATGAATGTGTAATTAAAGGTTGAAGTTATTTTTTCAGAACACAAAATAAAAACAGATATTGAGACCGAAAAATAAATATGCATAATAGCAGACAGGGAAATAAATATCTATGGTTCATTGAGTTATAAAGAATAACTGTTCTGCAATGGAACACTTTAAGAACACATTTGACATGAGGATGGTCAAAAGATTTGTAGCTGTTGCGACTCCAAGCTTCTTCCCTGACTTATGTCTTTAATTTTTGTAAGTATGGTTATAGCCAGATGTTGCTAGGCTCTGCAGTGCTAAACTTGGATTCTTATCGGTTAAGGAAATATTTAACAATTTTATCTTCTGATTTCAGACTTAAAACAGTGTTTACGAAAAATGTAGTTCGCGTTATAATTTTTCTTTTTTTGCACTCCGGTCTATTATTTCCTGAAATCCATTTATAATTATCGGGCTTTAAAAAAGCAGTAGATTTTTTTAAATAGAGACTTAGACCGGAGGATTTTTTTTCCATGATGTGAATGCCCCAATATGACGGTAAATGCATTAAGAACTCGCAAACTGCACCAATGATTTAGCTTGTTTCACTCAGTGGTATAAGATTGTTTTATTTTTTATTTTCTTTGTTTGTGTTTTCTCCTGGTCGCCTAACAGATTAACAGCATCTTGATTGTCAACTGACACCAGGCCAGAACTGTGGAATGATTCGAGTTGTAAGGTCAACATTGAGACAGTGCCAGTTGGCATCAAAGCCTGACTCGAGTCATGGCGGCAGCCTATAAATGGAGCAACCTTCTGTTGACCCTTGGTTCACGGTTTGTGATTTTGGCACAGTCGCAGAAATGTAAACAGTTGGCCTCGACCACTTGCTCAAAATATTTTGTAACCTTTGTGTTGGCAACAGTTTTAAGACGTTGGCGCTTTTTGTAATTTCTACTTATCTTACATTTTGAATTCCCACAGATACCAAGACTTTTGGATTGCCTGATGTACACGGCATGACTATATAAGATATTAATTCACGAGGAAGAGTTAAAAGAGCGTGTGAATGTGCTTCCAGATCACTACCACATGCTCTTCCCCACTGTTTTGCATATGCTCAATTCAGTTTCGTGTTAATTCTTGAAGCTGGCCTCCATATAGTTAAGTTTTGTTTGCTTGCATCAGTTTTCAGCATGATTTCCAATATTTTTCTTCATAAATAATGTTTTTCTGTGTTTAACCCAAAGATAAACTATTTGCCCTTTTTTAAGTTGAGGTTCTTGGTATGTGACTTTAAGAATTGCACAGTTTGTATTTGTTGGCACTTTTAATATGTGCAAGTTCAGTGGGCACAGTTTGCTTTAGTAAATGGCAAGCCCTCATACAGGAGGGGTTTGAAAATTTAATCATATGTTGTCGAAAGTTTTGTGGGATGAGTGGCACTGACCCGTGGTATAGAGTAAGAACTGTGTTCAGGCTGTTCTGTAATTCAGTTTAATGTGGGGACAGGAGTTGTTCTGTACCTCAAAGGCCTTCATACTTACCACCCATTTTTGCTGGTATTTGGCTACCTTTTGCAATCACTAGGATTTTTTTTTAGGAAAGCGAGGTTTCATTGCAAGAGAGCATATAGTTTATTGATCACACTAGATAAAGTTTCATGAATTTCCCGTGGCAAGGCAAAGACAACCTAATCTGTATCTTGTAAGTGTCAGATTACAAGCTCCACGTGTCCCTTCTTTGGTGTGTTTGTTACTTGACTCGGAAGCAGTATAAATAGCAGCAGCAAATGGAATACAACGGAAACGTTCAATGTTTCCCAGAAGTTATTTACTATTTTTCACAAGAGCTGGTCTGCAGTTAAAGGTGAGTCTGGTGGGATACGTCCTAAAGTACTAAGGTAGTTTAAGGAGATATTTGGCTTTTTGCTTTATCCCTGACAACCTTGTCTTTTTGCGTGTTGTAAATTGGCGTGGTGGCAATGTCACAAAAGCTGTAGCTTGATGGCGAGGAAAACAATGGAACTATTGCATTCAAGAGGGATTGGTGGCATATTTTGAATTAATGGGATTATATGGTTCATGAAGACAGGATGTTGTCAATGACTTTGTCACTGTTTCATATAGAATGTGTAAAGGTAAACTAGCATGTCTTGCTTTGGGTCTTTTTTTCTGGGGAACGGATTCAATACTGGCTACGTGACAGTTCATAAATGTTGCTAATGAATGGAGCTTAGTGTATTGAAACAGTGTGCCACCACAGGGATGGGCAGCACATGACTGCAGTAGTGCTTATCATTTTCAAAATATTTGTTTAAAACACAGAGGAAATTGAATGGAAGATTTTTTTGCTTACAGGTGTCACTTGGAACACAGACCGTCTATTGCTGTAACAGGAAGAATTAGAAGCAGTTTACAACAAAGCCAATAGGGCTTTCCTTTTGGCTTCGCCAGTGCAGGCCTTTTGACTTTGCCAGTGTTTCTTTTCCGATGCTGTTCAGTATCAGTAAAAAAGATTTTTTTTAAATAGCAAAGGTCGATCTTGAACAGCAAATGCCCAAAAAACCTGTAATAATGTATACACATGCATGTGCTCACATTCATCATTGCCCGAAGGCACTGCAGGTATGAAGACATGGCCACATGGATGCATCATCATGCATGCACATGTTCATGATGCAGCTGTGATTTAATTAGGTCATACCTAATACTGCACACATGCTTTGACGGGTGCATGACATATTGTTAGCTTAAAGTGAGCTTAGAGCCCACCTGTTGCTTACCATTGGTTGGCTGTATTGTTACTCTCATTTGCTTGCTTCTTATTCGTTCGCTTCCATTAGCTCTCCTTCCTCTTTTGGTGTTTGCCCATCCCCTGGAGCATGGGTCCTTTACTTATGTCCTACCACTGCTCCTTAATTAGGCACTATTTTTTCTTTTTGATTAAACCAGCGGTCTCCAACCTTTTCTGTAAAAGGATCTACTTATGTTCTTTTGAAAAAAACATTTGTATTAAACTAAATATCTGGTGTATACAAAAGTTAGATAATTAATCAGTATTACATTTAAACATCACTATGTTTAAAATAAAGTACATTTGAAGATAAATGGCAATAAATTCATCAGAAACATAATAATACACAGTAATATACATAGAATTTCATTATCCAAGGCTTATTAAAAGCCATAAAAAGATTTTATATTCTAGCTTCCCTCCAATTTTTGAGGGGGGCCCAGATGTTCTGCCCTAGCTCCCTCATCCTTTTACCCCTTCTGGAGTATAAAGATGCTTCCATATTATGAATCCCCAGCAATCTTGACAGCCACATCTGAAATGAGGGAGCCGTAAAGTCTTTCCAGCTCGCAGTGTAAGAACATAAGAGGGGCCCTGAGTGAGAGTGGAACTAAGAGGGGAACAACCCGCCAGGGCGAGATAATTATACGAAAAACATGAAAGGGGGGTTCCCAGGATAGAGAGGAATCAGGATTTTTGAACCGTACAGGAAAAGCTCAAAAAGAACCAATAGAATAATATCAAATATTTCTTTTTATTGACGTAGAAAAATATATCAGTTCAAGTAAATACATTAATACACAATACATTTCTTTATCATGATTTTGTTTAGAAAATGTCAAAAACACATGTAAGCAGCTACAGGACAAAAAAAGAGCATAAAAAATGTGGGCACACAATTCACTAAGTCATCCACTCACACCAAAAATTCATACCCATACCAATACACACATTCACATTCAGACAAGAACATTCAAGAAAAGCGCCGACGCGCGTTTCGGAACAGTGCCAGTACAAGCTTCCTTCATCAGGGCGCAAAATATAGGTAATATGGATAAACGTGGTCTCTCAAGATCCAACAACCCAATCCTGGGAAGGAGTCCTAGTTATAATCATGGCTGGCAAAAACTTATCTGTGGGCAAAAGAAATATAAAATAAGACAATATACAGTACATAAACCTAAAAACAGGGCAACAGGGCAACAAGCAGAGTACAATTCCAAAATCCAATCACAATGGAAGGCCACCTAGATTGGTGACAAAGGTGTGTATGAGAATGGAACAGACACCTTATATCCCACATATAGAACATACAATCCAACGTGCTCAAGAAACGTTATCCCCTAGCCAATAAAGAGAAAGAAAAGGAAAGTGTAAAAAAATTATAAAGTGCTTTGGAGGATACTGAGCTTTCTCAAAGAGAGTCCAAGCAGATGCATGTCCCCACAGTCTCAGGAGTATACCATCTCAACGCATACCCTAAAGTCTGTCTGCAGAAGAGCACTCTATGAAGATATGGGAGGCAAGTGGCAACTGGTTTCAGCCCTCTAGAAAATACTCCAAGCTCCGTCAAGGCTCCGATTGAAAAGAAACTAATGAGAATGAACAAAAACCGTTTGTGAAAAGAATAATGGAAATAACCAATAAAAAAGCAGCACCTAAATTCTAAGAGGGTGTGAAACGCAAAAGACAACAATCTTGGATGAAGTATGGAGTGTGCAACTACCCCATACCGGCCTCTATTTGTCTAATCTACGGGACAATGGAGAAAAAATGAATATACACAATGTACCTTAAGAGTTAGTCCAAAAAACTGTTTCGTAGGTCTCCCGGATATACAGCATTAAATCGCGGTTCAGAGAATAGCGGCTCCCAAATGAAGTGTATGGGCTCAGAGGTAGTGTAGCACCTCAGACTGTGGGGACATGCATCTGCTTGGACTCTCTTTGAGAAAGCTCAGTACCCTCCAAAGCACTTTATAATTTTTTTACACTTTCCTTTTCTTTCTCTTTATTGGCTAGGGGATAACGTTTCTTGAGCACGTTGGATTGTATGTTCTATATGTGGGATATAAGGTGTCTGTTCCATTCTCATACACACCTTTGTCACCAATCTAGGTGGCCTTTCATTGTGATTGGGTTTTGGAATTGTACTCTGCTTGTTGCCCTGTTGCCCTGTTTTTAGGTTTATGTACTGTATATTGTCTTATTTTATATTTCTTTTGCCCACAGATAAGTTTTTGCCAGCCATGATTATAACTAGGACTCCTTCCCAGGATTTGGTTGTTGGATCTTGAGAGACCACGTTTATCCATATTACCTATATTTTGCGCCCTGATGAAGGAAGCTTGTACTGGCTCTGTTCCGAAACGCGCGTCGGCGCTTTTCTTGAATGTTCTTGTCTGAATGTGAATGTGTGTATTGGTATGGGTATGAATTTTTGGTGTGAGTGGATGACTTAGTGAATTGTGTGCCCACATTTTTTATGCTCTTTTTTTGTCCTGTGGCTGCTTACATGTGTTTTTGACACTTTCTAAACAAAATCATGATAAAGAAATGTATTGTGTATTAATGTATTTACTTGAACTGATATATTTTTCTACGTCAATAAAAAGAAATATTTGATATTATTCTATTGGTTCTTTTTGAGCTTTTCCTGTAGGGTTCAAAAATCCTGATTCCTCTCTATCCTGGGAACCCCCCTTTCATGTTTTTCTTATATATATCTTTCCAGCTCGCAGCCAATATTATTTTTAAAACAGCCACACAGATAAATAGAAAGGCTTCCTCCTCCTTTTTCAATCTCAAATTAGAATCAGTTCCCAAAATCATTAAAACCGGGGGTAGGGTGGTTTTAACCCCTAGCAGCCCCTCCCAGAATTTTTCAATCTCTGAGCCTATCTTCCTACGTGTACTATAGTGAAAAAACATATGTACCAAGTTTGCTGGCCCCTGGGAACATCTTGGACACTTATCATCTTTTCCCCCCACTCAAAGAGCTTGGCTGGAGTATAATATAGATTATATAATGTCTTATAATGTTGAGCCCTGAGATTCGAGGAGCGAAATAGATTGTCTACCATCAATAATGCTTTATCAAGATCGATATCAGGGTCACCTAGTGTCAGGGCCCAAGAGGCCTCTACCTTATCCATATAATCCCGTAACATAGGGATCAGGCCTCCGTAAATCGTACCAATGTTAGTACCCCCTTCCAAAATATACTCTACAATATAAATTTTCCCTCCTGGGGTGATCCGGGGCCTGATACTTACTAGGGTTTAGGAAATTTGTAGATACTTAAAGCTTTGATTCGATGCTATTCCAAATTTCCGCTGTATATCTGCAAAACTCATTGGGGTAATTCCTTCCCAGAGATTCCCAATTCTTCTAATCACTTGGACCTCCCAGGATGTCCAGCATCTATCACTACTCAAATGAGGACAAAGATTTGATTTCCAGAGAGGTGTGTAATAGTTATACTTGGGAATTCCTAGGGTTTTCTGGATCACCTTCCACACCCTCCAAACGCTATCCAGTACCTTCTATCATTTTTTATTATAATATCGTCAATCTGTTTTACGCAGTAAGAGCCCCAAGGCTTCCTTTCCTAGCAATAATTCAAAGATAGATGGGGGATAGATATTCCCAAGTGCACTATTCGTCATATCTGTGGCAGTATCCAGAAGTATCGCCATCTGACTAAAAAGGCAAGCCACCAAATAAAACCTTATGTTCGGGACCCCTAGTCCTCCTCTTTATTGCGGTAGAGACAGGTATTTAAGAGATCTTCTTGTTTTCCATCCTTTTTAGCTCAGTTGACATTGAGTCAACCAGTGGCTCAAATATTTCTTTGATTATAGACTCCATTATAGGGCTAATCCTGACCCCAAAGTATATTGCGGAGTTCGTGTATCTTCCATCAAATTTTATGATATTACTGGAACTTATTATTTGTGTCTTATTTTCATTGAAAAGATACCCCAAGTACCATCCGAACTCAGAAGTTATTACCCTCAGGACAAGCATAGTTGCATCCGGATCAGGAGTTGTTATTGCCAGATCATCTGCGTATTCCAGTACTTTGGTTTCGAATCCGTTACACAAGACTGGTTTGATGCCCTCATGCCCCAGTATCTTTCTAATTAACAGGTCAATATAAAGGGCAAATAGGATTGGGGAGCAGGGGCACCCTTGACGCGTCCCCCCCGGGGATATATATATTTTATCCGACCCCCTACCCATTACTGAATTCTAGCACATGGATCCATATACATCGCCTTGATAGCCTTTATTATTTCAGGGCCAAAGCCCCTTCGCTCCAGTATCCCCCACAGATACGACCAAGTAATCCGATCAAAGGCCTTTTCGGCGTCGAGAAGGATCATGGCGATCCGACCCCCCGTGACAACATGCGCATCAAAAAGTGTAATGGCTCGCCTTATATGGTCCGTTGTTCCTCTACCATGGATAAACCCATGCTGCCACGGGGAATCTAGACCGCGGATGACCCCTCCCAACCTGTTTGCCAGATCCTTCGCGTATATTTTGGTATCTGTATTTATGAGGGATATCTGGCGATACGACCCTGGGTCTTCCTTGACTTTACCCTTCTCATGAAAGACAACTATGGTCGTCTCTTTCCAGGAATTTGGCACATCTCCTGAACATATTATACCACTAAATAGGTCCAATGAAGCCGGGCTATCACTGTCTGGAGGCATTTATATACTTACAGTGGGATAGTATCCGGCCCAGTGGCTTTACCTGCAGCTAGATCCTCCAGAGCACGGACTACTTCAGTCAATTCCAAGTCATTATTTAACTCAGCTTTCTCCTGGTCGGCCAGACTATGGCCCAGATCTTCAAAGGCCTGACTAGAAAATTCTGCCCCATCGTCTTCCTGGTACAATGTTTGGTAAAAGTCCTTAAACACCCTTCTAATATCTTCTATCTCTGTGTACTCCTGGTTGGCTAGCTGAATTTTATCTATCATATTTCTGCTAAATCCCTGTCTAATTCTTAATGCTAATAGCTTTCCTGCCTGCTCTCCTGTCTCGTACATTCTGTCCTTCTTCATTTGATAATCATCAGCACTTCTCTGAGCTGTTTCTTTATAAACTTCCGCCTTAAGAGCCAAGATCGTAGATAAGCTCTCCTCAGCCTCTTTACCTCCTGAAATGTCTCTTATATGCTGCTCCTCTGCCTGGGCTAGCTGTATCATTAGTACCTCATGCGCCTGTCGTGTTTTTTTCTTCTGACTAGCAGAGAAGCTGATTGTTTCCCCCATAGTGCTGCCGTGAAGGAGTGCCACACACAGTTTCGAGGGGCGCTATACCTATTTATATCAAAATAGCTTTGAGCCCAGCTCCTAAGGTGGTCTACAAATTCAGGATCAAGTAACAGAATTCTCTCAAACGTCCATCTGGACGGGGGATTATTAACCAAGTGATACTCATAGTTTAAGATTAAGGGGCTATGATTGGAGATTGTCTTTGGCATTTTAGAAATCCAAATCTTGCCCGCCTCTGAAGATGATATAAGAAAATAGTCTAAATTGGTAGATTTTTTAAAGGGACAAGAGAAATAGGTAAAGCCCGGGTTACGAGGTTCCTTATATCCCCACACATCCAGCAAGCTGTGTGAGCTAATTAAAGCAGACAGAGCTCTAAAAACTTTGGGTTTCCGCCCGGTATATACTGGCCAGTTATTACCACCCATAAAGCCTGCAGAGATATTAAAATCCCCGCAAACTATTAGGGGATGCGGACAATTCAGTAATTCCACCTCTAATTTATCGAATAAATCAGGTTCGTCTTGATTGGATCCATAAATTGTACACAGTGTTATCCCTATCTTCAATTCCACAATTGCCGACCTACCCAAACTGTCTGCTAAAAAACGCTTGCTACCACCCAGGTTATTTCTGGCCAAAATTGCCACCCCCCTAACGGTGGATGTCTGCGTAGAGCATACCAGTACCTCAAATCCCTTAACATTTAAGAGATGTTTCTTAGACCAGGGCAAGTGGGTTTCCTGTATACATATTATGTCTAAATGATTCATCCCTACAAAGTGCCCTAGTCTTTGCTTTTTATGCCAATCATTCATGCCCCCTATGTTCAATGTACATATCTTAAATTTTCTCATCATCGTTCTTTTGTCCTAAAGCTCCCAGCCGGTCCCAACACAGAGCACCAGCAGTTATTAACACTACATATCCTTTACCAATAACAACAATGCACCAGATATAATTTACTTTTACTTTTTTTTTCCTTGCCCCCCCTTTAGACCCTCCATACCCCGTGAAACCCTACCACCACCGCCCTCTCGCCCTCCCTTCCCCCCTCCGTGAACCCATTCCCCACCACCCCACCCCTTCTTGAATCTGCCTACCCCCCTCAGGACGCTCAGACCTAAGTCTGTGCATATGATGTACGCAATCCTAGCAAGCCATGTGTCCTTTAAACATAACCCAAAACTAAAATTCCAGTGAACCCTTTATACCTGAAAGAGAAAAGATAGGTAAAGCAACAATTTTCCTATACATATGGAAATTTCTCAAGAAATGAAAATGAAAGCTTACCCTTCCCCATTCCCTGCCCGAACCCACCCCCGCCCACTCTATTTCTTCAATAAACTCATTAAAGAGAACTATCACCATCCCCCCCCGTCGCCCCTCAACCTCCCACCTGATCATGTCCGAATTTAGACAGATTATTTGTCTAGGGAGTCCAGATATTCCTTTGCCTTAATCTCTGAAGAGAAGTATTGAGTGGTTCCCTGATTGATAATTTTGAGCTGTGCCGGATTAACCAGATACGCTTGGATCTTTTTATCCTGGAAGGGTTTCAACAGCTGCCTTAACTTTCATCGCCTTTCTACCGTTACATGGCAGAAATCTGGTCTTACAAAGAATGAAGACCCCCCCCCCCCCCTCCCCCCATTGTCCTCCTGGCATCCGGCCTGGCTTTATCTGATATGGTCTGCCGCAGCAAAAAGTTTCCAAGAACAATCAATATAGCACGTGGTTTGTCACCCTCCTTTATCGGTACTCTTTGTTTGAAGGGAATACGATGTGCTCTCTGAATCTCAGAAGTCCAGTTCCACTCGGATAGTTCTGGGAAAGCTGCTGTGAAGAGGGTAACCATGTAGGCCCTAGTGTCGGACCCATCCAGGCCCTCCTGGATTCCCAGAACTCTTAAGTTGTTTCTTCTTTGTCTGTTTTCAGACTCTTCTAGTTTTTATTGTATATCCTTAATCTGTGCTTCATGAGACTTCGCCAAGGTTACCGCATTAGCTGCGTCGGTTTCTACGACCATCATTCTTTCCTCCAGAGTTGCCACTCTTTCTCCCATATTAGAAAATGCCTTTGAAAGCTTCCTTACCACCCCCTGCATTTTTCTCATCCCTTCCTGTGCTTTGCGACTATCCTGTCGAGCCTCTTCCCTGTGGGCAAGGATAGCGTAATGAATAATCTCTAATGTGGGGGGAGGATTCAACCATTAGCCCTGGAGGTGTTTTTCCAGATGACCCCGAGAGTGGAGTAGTTGCGGAATAATCCCATGAAAGATCCTTTTTTTCTCTATTTTTCTTGCCCCTTTGAGCCAGCGATTTCTTGATTGATAACAGATGGTCCTCCTCACTCTCCTCGGGTCTGATTCCAGACTACTTGCCCCCTGCGAGGTACTCAATGCATCATCCCACCATTCTGCCTCTTCTGTCACGGAGAAAAAACTTTTGCTGGAATTCTTCTCGGTCTCGTCCTTATTTTTATCTTCCATAGGGATCTTAGCTGCCAGTATGGTATTTGCATTCTGCCTCTCGGACTGGTTCACGGTATCTTTAATCGTAGGTGGCCTGGTGGGGGTCAGGTATTTGCGCATTGCACAACCTATCTCCGTTGCCCCTATTGCCACTGCTGACTTTATTACCAGAGTCCTCAATAATAATCGTTGGTACATTATTTAACTCTAGGTTATTCCCAGCATATTGTTCATGAAGTGCAGCATCCCCACAGTTCTCCCCAACCGCCACAGCCAAACCCATCTCCGATGGGTTTGCTGCCTTCTGAGCCTCTCTAGCCAATTGTGGTGTCAGTCCCATATTCCCTGGACTCACCACCATAGCGCTGGCTTCTGCTCCCGTACCGGGGTCAGTTCCATTGTTTTCCTCTGGTTCGGCTCCGAGCGTTACAGTCTCGCCTGCAGCTGGCTCTCTTCCGCTCTACATCAATTCGATCACCGTAGGTGCCGTCCTGCTCTTCGCAGCTGCTACCCCTGAAGCCCCGCCCTTTCCTCTCCTCTGCAGGTTGGGTTGCCGTAAACGTTGCCGGCGGCCGGGGGAGCCTTCTCCAGGTACCGGGTCGCTCTCCGCTGGGAGCAGAGTCTCGATGGTTGCAGACGCTGCCAGTGCCTCACTTCAAGCCTTGCGGGCGGCTGCAGCCGCAGCCGCCTTGGAAGCAGCGCCTCCCGTAGCCAACTACGGAGCCATGATCGCCTGTTCGCCCACGAGCCGGAGCACCAAACGCCTCAGATAGCACTCCACACACCGCTTCACGAGGGAGGGGATCGTACCGAGGTATTGGGGCCGAATTCCCTTAGGGGGGAGCAGCAATCAGCCTGGGGGGTGGGGGGTAGATATATTCTTTAGCGTGAGGAAGCCTTCTCCAAAAGGGTCACATAGATGTTGTCAGACCGCAACCTGCTAGTGTCGCTCACATCCACCTAGGCAGCCGCCATCTTGCCCCTCAGGATCTACTTATGTTCAATGAAAATCATCCTGAGCTAATATTATTGTTAGAACTGTAAATGTGACCGCATTAGAAAAGATTACATTAGTGGCCGCCAAATGCAAGATTACCAGTGGTGATCACCTCAGTTCTTCATGGTTGCCAGCAGTAATGTAAAATATAAAGGCTTTATTAATATGGAATGTCTCTATGTGTGTAATACCTAACTGCAATAGCTGCAATGCATCTGACACCATGGTAATATTAGTAATAACCCTCCCCAACAGCACATGATTTATTATTGACATATTAATTGTACATGTATTTTTGAAATTCAACCATTTTTCTCCAAAAACAGTTTATACGGTCTGAATTACACACTTTCCAATTTTGATATGAATATAATTCTTAAACTAAGCAAAAGCTTCTACTGTGGTAGGATGGGCTGCACACAGGAGAACTACCTACAGGTAGTTGGAGAGCTACCAGTAGCTCACAAGCTGCTGGTGGGAGAAGCCTTGGTTAAACGCTCTACGAGACTGCATGTTTTCTCCAGCTGCCTCCATCATGTACTTCGTGTTCCTCTTTCTCTTTTCTCCCCTCCTCATCTCTCCCTTAGTTTCTGTTCCATCTTCCTTCCTGCCCGCCTAGCTTCCGTTGCTGTTCTTGCTTCCCATAGTCAATCTTAGTTTTTGCCTGATGTGCTTCCACATCCCTTTCCCTCCCACCCTCTGTGGTCCGTGTACTTCCCCATCCACCCTCCATTGTTTGTTTGCTTCCCCATCGCCACACACCCATCCTCCATTGTTCATGTATTTCCCCATCCCTGAGTTGTCAGTGTACTTTCCTGCTCACTCGTCCTATGTTTTCGCACTGCTGTACAGCGTGACTAAAAATCTTTGCCAAAGCCATTAGGGCTCATAGGCGAAACCTATTGGTTTTATTTACTGCTTGCTTTTATACTTGCTTTTATTAACTGTTCTGAGGTGGAGGACATTCATCTTGAATCGGTAAATAAAAAAAAATTAATGAATGTGGGCTAAAGCACAATTTTGGAAAGGAGCAGTCTGGTATCAAATTTCAGCTGCTGGGCTCTCCAATTTTTTTTAAGGAACATACAGGGGCGGGTGGTACAGGAGGAGCAAGGGCTTGAGGGATATCAAGTAAATTCAATTGATTAGGGGGAACGAAAGACATTTAATTAGAAGCTGGCAAATGAGATTGACAGCATATCAATTGGTGATATGCAGTGGGCTGACCCACAGCAAATATTGGTTTTGTCTTTGACATTAGACCACTAACAGTTGTCTACAGGCGACACCTACAATCTCATATTTCAGCTGGTTTGTGCAATAGTAAATTAGAATGAATGTAAATGAGCAAAGTCAAATTGCAATTGAGAAATCTGGGGAGTGATAAAATTAAGAGATGAGGACATAAATCATCAAATTGGAAAGTAATCAGTATATTATTGTGTCATAACGGACACCACTAAGTGTTTTTTCCCAGTTTTTCTTCAAAAGGATAAAGCAAATCGGAGACAGTTCAGAGGAGAGCTACCTAAACAAAGCAAGCTGTGTAAACACATATCTTATGGAGTGATGGGTGAACCTATGTCTATATTGTCTGGAGTACAAGTGAGATGTTATAATAAACCAAAACTCTAGTGGTGTTAATAGTGTAGAGGAGCCAAATTGGTTCTAATTATAGTGTAGTTGTAAGTGAGGCATTTTGATATGATTTCACAGGAGGGGACTTATGAGTAATATAGATTTTCTACACACAAAAAAGGTATCAAGTTAGTGGAACTGCTATGTAGCTGGAGTGGTGAGAATGCAGTCAGTAACACAATTGGAAACAATCTGAGTTAAATATTAAGGAATGGGACGTAGTGTGAGCAAGATGCTGGAGCTCTAGGGTTGCTTATGTTACGGTTTGGAGAAGACCTAGCTTGGTAGTTTGGACTAAACTCTTTCTATTGGAGCATAGTCAATACGGATTTGCCTATGGCTGGGTCTAATCTGAGGTGGCATGATGGGCAAAAGAATGATGGGTTGATGCTTGTGCATACTATCTGGGTCTTATTTAGATTGAGTAGATAACCTGAAAATCGGCCGAACTCTGCTGTTATTGCCTCCAAATCCAGCATTGCAGCGGCGGGTTCTGGAGTTAGAACTGCCAGATCGTCAGCATAGGCCAACAGTTTGGTCTCATAGCCCCCTACTATTACTGGATTGATGCCCCTGCTTCCCAATATTAGCGGGTCAATATATAGAGCAAAGAGGATTGGGGAGCAGGGGCACCCTTGTCGTGTCCCCCGAGAAATTTGAATTTTATCTGAGGCTCCTCCCATTAGCTGTATGCTTGCACACGGGTCAACATACATAGCCCTTATAGCCTTGATTATTCTAGGGCTTAAGCCCTGCCGTTCCAGTATCCCCCACAAATACAGCCAGGTCACGCTGTGAAAGGCTTTTTCGGCGTTGAGAAGGATCCTGGCAAACCGCCCCCGAGGCAGCAAGGGCATCAACCAAGGTGATGACACGTCTTATATGGTCTGTTGTACCCCTACCCGGGATGAACCCGTGCTGCCAAGGGGAAACCAGTCCGCCAATGACCCCTCCCAGCCTATTAGCCATGACCTTTACGTAAATTTTCGTGTCTGCGTTGATGAGGGATATTGGACGGTACGACCCTGGGTCCTCCCTCATTTTACCATTTTTATGGAAGACTTTGATGTTAGTTTCTCTCCAGGAATCTGGGATAATTCCTGTCCATACAATGCCTATAAATAAGTCCAGGTGTATTGGTGCCAATATTACTTGCAGAGACTTATATACTTCAACGGGGATATTATCCGGCCCAGAGGCTTTACCAGCTGATGAGTTCTGGAGGGCTGTTATGACTTCATCCAGTTCAATATCCCTATCTAATGTATTCCTCTCTTGATCCAATAGTGGATGCCCGAGATCCTCAAAAGTCAGTCTAGACGGCTCCACCCTGGCCTCCTCTTGATACAAATTTTGGTAGAACTCCTTGAACACCCGTCTTATACCTACTGGATCCGTATAAACTTGGTTGCCCGCCTGAATTTTTGCAATAGGGTTTTTACTAGCCCCTTGCCGAATCCTCAAAGCCAATAACTTGCTAGCTTGTTCCCCTGTCTCGTACATTTTATCCCTAGACGTCTGATAGTCGTCAGCACTCCTCTGAGCATCTCCTTTGTATATTTCCGCCTTCAGTGCTAGAATCTTACTAGAACTTTAACTTGAATCTCTCCCCTGCACAATGTCCCTTAGATGTTGTTCTTCTCCCTGAGTCAACTGACACAAGAGGGAGTCATGAGTCTCCCATGCTTTTTTCCTTTGAAAGGCTGTGAAACTAATGGTCTCCCCTCTTAGTGCCGCCTTAAAGGCGTCCCAAACTGTATTACGAGAGGCACTATACCTGTTTATATCGAAATAGCCCTGAGCCCAGCTTTTAAGATGATTCACATAGTCAGGATTAGCTAGTAATCTCCTCTCAAACGTTCATTTGTATGGTGGAGAGGTTAGGTTATCTTTTTCATAAACTAGTATCAATGGGCTGTGATCAGATATTGTTTTGGGCAATTTACTTATGCCCATCTTTCCCACCTCCGTTTGGGATATAAGTACATAGTCAAGCTTGGTATATTTTTTAAAGGGACACGAGAAAAAAGTAAAACCTGGGATTTGTGGTTCCTTATATCCCCAGAGATCCTTCAAGTTATGAGAGTTGATTAATGCAGACACAGCTCTAAAAACCTTGGGTTTACGGCCAAGATAGTTAGTATTACTCATAGCCGCAGTACAATCTGCGGAGATATTGAAGTCCCCGCAGACTATCAAAGGATGTGGCCAGTTAAGAAGTTCCAGTTCCAGACTATCAAATATGTCGGCATCATCTTGGTTTGAGCCATAGATTGTACAAATGGTGATACCTATATTTAATTTCGCTATAGCCCATCTACCCCACAAATCCGATGGGGAGCGCATACATCCTCCCAGATTACTTTTAATTAATATGGCCACACCCCTGATCATAGATGATTGCTTCGAACAGCCCACAAGCTCAAAACCTTTGAGAGTTAACACATTTTTCTTGGACCAAGGCAAGTGTGTTTCCTGAATGCAAATAACATCCAGGCTATTCAAACAACAAAGGGCCCCAGTTTCAGTCTTTTTATCCCGTCATTCATCCCTCCAATATTCATTGTGCAGATCCTAAGCTTCCTCATGATTCCTTTTTCCTAAATGCTGACCCTTCAAACATTAGTATTAAAGCTACAATACACATGATCATAGATGATTGCTTCGAACAGCCCACAAGCTCAAAACCTTTGAGAGTTAACAAATTTTTCTTGGACCAAGGCAAGTGTGTTTTCTGAATGCAAATAACATCCAGGCTATTCAAAGCAACAAAGTGCCCCAGTTTCTGTCTTTTTATCCCGTCATTCATCCCTCCAATATTCATCGTGCAGATCCTAAGCTTCCTCATGATACCTTTTTTCCTAAATGCTGACCCTTCAAACCTTAGTATTAAAGCTACAATACACATGATTTCAATAATTTCCTCTTTTTTACCCCCCACCCCTTCCCCCACCCCGCCAGTGCCCAACACCTGCACCCAAACACCCCCTGCCCTGTGACCCCCCTCCCCCAACCCCCCACCCCTCTGAAAGCTAACAGCCCCTCCCTGGGGGCGCTCAGACCTAGGTCTGTGCATATGATGAGCGCGATCCCAGGAGGTAGCAGGTCCTATGAAAGAAACACCCACATAAATTCAAACCACTGTACCCGGTGTATAAAATCCCCCTATGGGTGTGACTGGGTGTGAGTGTTTGAGTCAGATGCTCCGTCCATCACCACCCCCTTTTGTACCGCTTTTGGCCGCCATAAGTGTGGCAGGGTATGCTCCGACGTGAGTCCCTTGCTCACTTTTCCACTGGATTCAAACAAGCCGGGCTGAAGACGGCTGGAATGCCAGAAACCGGTCCTCGGAAGCTTGTTTCTGGTCCAGGGAAGACATGGCTTGGCAATTCGGGCTGGACTGTTTCCATGAGGCACAGGGTCAGACTGATTTGCATATAGCCATGTCTGAACTGGGGTGGCAGAGTGGGCTAAAGAACGATGATGGATCAAACCCAGATCTTTTGACTGGGTGTGAGTGTTTGATTGATTCAGATGCTCCGTCCATCACCACCCCCTTCCTTTTGTACCGCTAGAATTCCCCTATAGACAAGAGAAACCCCCCTCCACTCTCCAATCCCCACTTTCCAAGCTTCCACCTTCTACCTATACCTCAAAACCATCCCCTCCACCTTCGGCATTGAGCAATCAGTATTGTAACATCCCCATAGATCTTTAACTCCTAGGGTCCTGTGAGTCCAGATACTCCTTTGCCTTAATCTCCGAGAAGAAGTATCGTGTGGCCCCATGATTAATAATTTTCAATTGCGCAGGGTTGATAAAAAATGCCTGGATCTTCTTGTCCTGAAACGGCTTCAGCATCTGTCTAAGTCTCCAGCGTCTCTCTACCGTGATATGGCAGAAATCCGGCCTTACAAAGAAAGATACCTCCCCAATTGTCCTCCTGGCATCCGGTCTTGCCTTATCTGAAATGGATTGCCTCAGTAGAAAATTTCCGAAAAAAAACAGGATGGCCCGTGCGCTGTTTGAAAGGGATACGGTGCGCCCTTTGTATCTCAGATGACCAGTTCCAATTGGAAATTTCTGGGAAGGCTGAAGTAAACAGATTGATAATGTAAGATCTTGCCTCGGATCCCTCCACTCCTTCCTGCACACCAAGAACTCTTAGGTTGTTCCTTCTTTGTCTATTTTCTGATTCCTCCAGCTTCCATTGTATGTCCTTTAACTGGGCCTCATGAGCCTCAACCATTGTAGCTACCTTACCTGTTTCACTCTCCGCGCCCGTCACCCTACCCTCTAGCTGTGTGACTCTTTCCCCCATATTCGAGAATGCTTTAGATATTTTCCGGACCACGCCCTGCATTTTCCGCGTTCCTGCCTGGGTTTTCCTACTGTCATGACGCGCCTCCTCTCTGTGGGCCAATATAGCCTGATGGATTGTCTCCAGAGTGGAGGGGCCTTCAGGTTTAGAGGCAGCTGAGGGTTTATCACCAGTTCCGGACAAAGGAGTATTAGCTGAATAATCCCAGGAGAGATCTTTTCTCTGTTTATTCCCTTTGCCTGAGCGGCCAGGGCCTTTTTTGTTATAGATGGTAAATCATCATCGCTCTCTTCCAAATCCACATCGGATTCTAGACTACTAGCCCCCTGAGAGGTACTTAATGCGTCCTCTGACCACTCAGCTTCATCTGTCAGCGAGAAGAAGCAGTCGCTCTGTTCCTTCTACTCTTCCCCACCGTCTTTCACCACCAACGTTTTGGCTACATGGCCTATTTGAATTAGTGACTCTTGAAATTCTGTGGGGGACTTGACCAGTGTTTTTGCTCCTTTTCCTTTTCCCTTCAGAGAGCTATTGGTTGAATTGGGGATTAGAGAGCCTGTAGCTGCCTGATTAATTTCTACAGTTTGCCCCCGCAATGACGCCTGTTGAAGGGCCCCTTTTTTTCACCATTCAGAGATAGACCCAGGCATGTGGCTCAGTCCTGGGTTAACATGTCAGTGTAAAGCATTAATTCAGGGCTCACTACGGACACGACCTGGTCCCCTGCACCAGCCCCAACTGCTTCACCAGAATTCCCCTCCGGCCGAGTCTCAGGGACAGTACTCACTGTGGTTGAGGCGTCTTTATTCCGCTGTAGCAGTTCCACAACCGAGGGACCTGCTGGTTTGAGCCTGCTGTTGCCCGCAATTGCACCGCCTTTTACTCTCCTCAATTCCGTCAGGGGTTGCTGCTTAATGGGTTGTCCCGGGGAGTTATCCATGGCTGCCATGGTGCTCTCAGCTGTGGTCGGATTTGCCTCACTTCTCGCTCTCCTCGCAGCAGGATAGTAGATATACAGACTCAGCAACCTATCTGGGTGTCAAAATCAGCCCATCAATGGATTCTATAGTTAAAGAGAATTATGAACCACTGATTGACGCAATTACATTGGAGTTAAAACGGATAGATACCATTCATCTCTCATTAATAGGCAGAATCAACGTCCTAAAGATGACCATGATGCCGAGATTTCTGTATCTGTTCCGCTCTATCCCGCTAATGGTGGGGGAGAACGTGCTTAAATCCATTGAGAGAACCTTTAGTAAGTTCCTGTGGCAGTATGGAAAGACAAGACGCTCATTAAAGTATCTAGCGCTACCACAAGAACGAGGCGGACTGGGCGCCTCTAACATTAGGTGTTACTTTTTAGCCTCCCTGTTTAGTCAAATGGCGATACTGCTGGGCAACACGTCAATACACCTTTACAGGCTCCCACCTAGCAATACACCACCCACTATTTATGAATTATTGTTGGGGAAGGAGGCTGAGGGATTACTGCTACGCAACACTGATCGACGCTACTATAACAAAAAAAGATACAAGGTTTTAGACACAGCATGGTGGGTTTGGAAAGAAATTAAGAAGTCCTTAGGTATTGTGAAACTCAACTATTATACACCCTTATGGAATTCCAAACTCCTCCCTTACCTGAGTTCCGATGGAGGGGGGTTAGTGTGGGACTCATTAGGAATTCGCAGAATAGGGGATGTGTGGGATGGCTTTGCCTTAATGGGGTTTGCTGAACTCCAACGCAAATATGGTTTTAAAGCAAAGCACAGCTTTAAGTTTATCCAAATTCACCAAACATTGACTGCCATTAGACCCCGACTTAACCCTGGAGGAAGAATTAAGATCCTTGACTATGTCTTGGGTGGGGGGACCAGGATCGGTATGATCTATGGGGCCCTCTCCGATACAGATGATATGGAAAAGGTCGAGGCCTCTTGGGCGGCAAAACTCGGGGATCCGGACGTAGATTTGGATAGAGCACTACAGATGGCACGCAGTTTATTCCGATCCACAAACCTAAGGGCACAACACTACGAGACGCTATTTAAGCTGTATTACACTCCAGCAAAGCTTTTTGAGTGGGGAAAAGAGATGATGACAGGTGCCCTAGGTGCTCGGGGGGGGCGGCCAATTTAGTCCATATGTTTTATGATTGCTGCATTTTGAAACAGCTTATTTCAGAATTGGAGAAATTTTGGAAGGGGCTGGTAGGGACTAAAGTTATCCTATCCCCGGTCTTGTTGGTATTTGGACTGGATTCCAAGCTAAAATTGAATAAAGAGGAGGATGCTTTTGTATTTATTGGCGTAGCAGTCCTTAAAATATTGTTGGCCGCACGGTGGAAGGACTCTATGGCACCCTCATTTCAGATGTGGCTAGCCAGATTACTTGGCATTCATAACATTGAGGCCGCTCTATATTCCCGAAGGGGTAGAAAGATGAGGGAGTTGGGGCTGAATATCTGGGCCCTGCTTAAAAGCTGGAGGGACGCTAGAAAGTCTTAGATCTAGTTCCGTTATTTATATGGATTTCCTCCCTTGTATTACTGTGATAATTAAGTAACGATTACCTCATGATGATTTTTTATCGTATATGGTACTCAAGATGAATTGGTCTTAATTGTTCGGAATATTGTAAACCGTCGTAAAGGAAATTCTGTTTTAAGTGAAAGATATTTTTGTATACACATGATTTCAATTTTAATAAAAAGAAAAAAAAAAAAAAAAAAAAAAAGAATGATGGGTTGAAATGCTACCCTGAGTGATTGCCAGTGGTTCTGCAAGCCTTCCTCCTAACACCTTTTGTATGTTTGATGCACCGCCCTTAGGGGCCACGGGTATGCCCAGACGTGGATCCTTTGCTCACTTGTGCCACTGGAATCCTGCTACACGCAACTGAAGAGCCCCAATCAGGGCAACAATGCTCTTGGGTTACTTGTGTTCCAGTTTTGAGGGGACCTGGCTTAGCTGTTCAGGCTGGACTGTTCCTATTGGATCCGGGTCAAAACTGATTTGCATATGCCTGGATCTAATCTGAGGTAGCATGGGGGAACAAAACGATGGGTTGGAATGCTTGGAAAGCTGCAAAAGAACGGTGGGTTGGAACAATTGCTTGTGGATAGCATCCTCCTATTACCTTTTGTGTGTTTGGAGTTTGTGAATAGGTCTAACAATCCACGTCTGATTTCATCATATTCCTCTGGATTCGAAAGAATCTTCCTGATTGGTTAATCATTTTCTTGAAGCTGACTTTTACTCTAGAATGCCTGAGATATACCCAACTTTTCCCAGTCCTCTGAAATAGATAAGAGTAAGGTGAATTAAAAATATGTTTTTGGGTTGAATATGATATAAATTTGCCAACTTACCCTTTCATACTATGGTTCCAGAGAAAACATATTTTCAGGCTTGAAATACTTGTGGTAGATTCATTAGTGCAAGCAGCTATCCATTTTAACAAATGGTCTATCATCTGGCAATAAATTATGTGCTGCTGTATACTCACTCCCTCCCCTCCTCCAACCTTTTCATTCTTTTAGTTGCAATAAATCTGTGTATGGCGCTTGATCTTTTCGGTGCAGATGTCATGGCACAGCACCCAGTAAAACATCCGGGATGTAGGATTATGGCAAGCTTTTTTAATGGCACAGTATTGTATTGTGATTGTGAGTGTGCTGCAGGCTGGAAAAGCAGGCAAGGAGGCCGGATATAGTGGGCTATGTTGGTATTTTATTTTACACAAGGCAGAAAACAAGTCACAAGAAAAAGGGCTCCAAGGGAAGATGTCCGGGCCCTCTCCGGGTCTTGGGTCCGGGTTCCGTTCTTCGGAAATCAGATGACGGGTCCGGTATCGGGGAGGATCATCGGAGGGCAATAAGAGAAAAGAAAAGGGGACGTTAGTCCTGTTTGGGCTTCAGGGAGTTACTGTATCCATCACTGTCACCCGGGTAGTGAGGGATGGAGAGGAGACCGTGAGGAAAGGAGGTATCGGGGTTGGGGAAAAGAGGAACGGTACGTAGTAAGAGTGTCTAATGGGGTTGTGAGGGGGAGGGCTTTCTACACAGTGAAGGTGCTGTACAAGTATTTTACAGTGCAAGTAACGCGTAGCTTGTGCCTTGGGGAGTTATTTACAGGGTATTTACAGCGGGCTCCTAGCGAGCTCGGAAGATAAATTAATAGGGTACTCACACGGTCCGCCGTAACTCTCCAGTGAGTTACGGCCGCTCTTCAGCCACCTCCTGGGGACTCCACCAATCTTCGGTCCACACGTCTTCGTCGACGTTCGCCTGCTCTCCTTCTTCTGCTCCAGTCAGAGTGTCCTGCCACGATGCTCCGACGGCGTTCTGGTTTCTGCTCTCGGTTTTTCCCTGTTCTGGCGCTGCCACGCGGGAGGGACTTCCGGGGTCAAATGGATGTACTTCCTGTGGACACTGGTCTCCGGTTGGTTCCTGCAAGACAGAGAAGGGCGGGGGTCTAATTGTCATGGTTACTGCTCCGGGCCCCGTTTCTGACACAGGGAAGTGTCTGAGGGGTCTCAGTCCTGGCGGAAAGGAAGGCGGTACGTGTTTGAGAGGGCCCGTTCCTGACGGGGTGGGCAGCGGGACCGTTCCTGGCGGGGTGGACAGCGGGACCGTATCACATCCCCTTCCTCTAGCTGTCCTTCTTGTACGGGTCGGGGACAAAGGTTAGCGGGAGAGGAAATCAGCGTGACCCTGGTCTGAGCCCTTTCGATGTTCTGTTTTGAAATGGAAGGGCTGTAGGGACAAGAACCAGCGGAGGACCCGGTCATTGTGTCCTTTATCCTGGGCCATCCACTACAAAGGGGCTTGATCGGTGTAGATGATAAAGTCCCGGCCCTCTAGATAGTACCGTAGGCTTTCGACAGCCCACTTTATTGCAAGCGCTTCTTTTTCCACCACGGCGTAGTTTCTTTCTCTGGGGAACAATTTTCTGCTCAAATAGAGGATGGGTTTTTCATTACCTAGGTCATCTTTTTGTGACAGTACTGCCCCTAAGCCCTGATCGGAGGCATCCGTTTGTAGAATGAAGGGTAGGGAGTAATCAGGACTCACCAAGACAGGACTGGAGGTTAGGGCATGTTTTAGGTCTGTAAAGGCCTGCCATAATAAGGGAGTGGGGTTTTTCAGTACCTCATCGGTTCGGGTGGTTTTCTTTAGGAGGTCCGTGAGGGGTGCTGCTCTTTGTGAGAAATTGGGAACAAACCTTCGATAATAGCCCAGAAGCCCCAGAAAGGCTCGGAGATCCTTTTTCGTCTGAGGAAAGGGGAGGGACTGGATGGCTTCTGTTTTATTTTTCTGGGGTCTTATCAATCCGTCACCCAGGAGATAGCCCAGGTATTTGACGGTTTGTGCTGCCAGGGTGGTTTTGGCGGGGTTGATGGAAAAACCAAAGGACCCGAGGGACGAGACGACATTGAAAAGATGTACTAGATGTTGGGCCCAGCTATCACTGTAAATGATGATGTCATCTAAGTAGGCTCCGGCATACCGGGAGTGGGGCCGTAAGACATGGTTCATGGGTCACTGAAATGTAGCGGGGGCGCCATGAAGCCCAAAAGGCATAACAAGGAACTGATACAACCCTTCAGGGGTGGAGAAGGCGGTTTTCTTCTTGTCTTGTTCCCTGAGGGGTATCTGCCAGTAGCCTTTGCAGAGATCGAGGGTGGAGATATATTTGGCCTTGCCTATCCTTTCAATCATCTCATCAACACGGGGTAAGGGATAGGTGTCGAAGCTGGATACCTTATTAACCTCACGAAAGTCTATGCAGAACCTGACAGACCCGTCAGGTTTTGGTACAAGGACAATAGGGGAATTACAATCACTTACTGAGGGTTCTATAATCCCCATCCTTTGCATTTCTTCTATCTCTTTTCGTATGACTGTCCGGCGAGCCTCTGGGACCCTGTAGGGTCGCAATCGGATAACCTTCCCTGGTTCTGTTTCTATGGCATGTTCAATGATAGTGGTCCGTCCAGGAGAGGAGGAGAAGACCCCTTGCACGAGGAACAGGGCTTCTCGAAGTTCCCGGGTTTGCACTGGGTTTAACTCGGGATCAAGGCAGGGGTCAAAAGGGAAAGGAGCTGGCAGGCTGGGTCCGGACAGGACAGGACGGGGTCCTTCCCACTTTTTCAGGAGGTTTACATGGTATATCTGGGAAGTACCCCATGTGGGGTCCAGCTCCACCTCATAGGTAACCGGGGTCACTTGTCGTCGGATGGTGTAGGGCCCTTGCCATTGACCCAGGAGCTTCAGGTCGGAAGAGGGCATCATCAGGAGGACTAGGTCGCCGATGGCGAAGACACGGGTTCTAGTGCCCTTGTCATACTGTCTCTTTTGGGTGGTTTGGGCGCTCTCTAGGTTCTGCCTGACTATGTCCCGAATCACCGACAGGTGGGTTTTCAAGTTTTCTATGTATTCTGGGAGCGGACGTGTGCGATCTGGTTCCGCTTCCCAGGCCTCCTGAGCCATGTCTAATAGGGTACGAGGGGGACGACCATACAGCAACTCGTAGGGGGAATAGCCAGTGCTACTCTGAGTCTTACACCGGATGGCGAATAGGGCCAGCGGTGGCATGTCTTCCCACCGTTTTGCCTCTAGACCCAATAGCTTTTTCAGGGTTTGCTTTAACGTGGCGTTATAGCACTCAACCGAACCGTCGGTTTGCGGATGATACGCTGACGTCCTGATTTGTTTTATCCCCAATTGAGAACAGACTTGTTTCATGAGAGCAGAAACAAAAGGCGTGCCCTGATCGGTCAGGATTTCCCGGGGAAACCCTACCCGGGAAAAAATAGAGATAAGGGCTTTGGCGATATTCTGAGCAGTGGGTTGACGCAAGGGTATGGCTTCAGGGAAGCGAGTGGCATAGTCTACTATGACTAACGCATAGCGACACCCACTTCGTGAGGGCAAGAGGGGTCCTATGATGTCCATCCCTATTCTGCTAAACGGGACGTCGATGATGGGGAGGGGTTGTAGCGATTCCCTAGGGGGCCGATATCGACTGTTTTTGACAGACCGTGCATTCGCGGCAGTAGGTTTTAATCCGTTGGTGCACGCCAGGCCAATAGAATTTCTCAAGGACCACCTGACTGGTCTTGTCATCACCAAAATGACCCCCTAAAAGGTGGCTGTGGGCTAGGAAGAGGACTTTGTCTTGGAAAGGACCGTGGATCAATAACTGTGGGTTCTGTTGTACCCCCCCCTCCTTTTCGGTATAGCAACCTGTTTTTCTTGTAAAAGTAGGGACCTACTTGCAAGGGATCCTCGTTTTCTAGGGCCCTTCCTCATGCTTCCTGTAGAAGTGGGTCCTCTTGTTGTGCCGCCCTGAATTCCCTGTCTGTCTGCCATGGGTGTTCCTCAATAAGCGCTGGATACGCACTGATGTAGTCTTTTTTTCCTTTCTCTTCTGGGTTTTGGATTTGTGCGGTTTGGGATCCGTATCCGGGGATGACAGACCCTGGGAATAAGGAGCCTCTTTCCATCACTGGGCCAAGGAGTCAGTGGTGTCCTGGAGGAGCATAGGCAGTCCGGAGTAGTTGCTCCCTAATATGACTTGTTCTGGTAGTGCTGGCACAAGACCGACCGTAAGGCTGGGTCCGGGGTCCCTGGGGTGTTGAACACGCACCTGGGTAGTTGGGTAACGTTTGGTGTCCCCATGGACACATTGGATGGCTACCATTCCAGTAGGGGAACCAACAGGGAGGGCTAGGTCTTGGGGTCTGAGAACACTTTGACGGCACCCGGTGTCGGCTAGGGCCAAGACTCGTTGTCCATCGATAGACACAGGGCAGTGAAACAGGGGGGGTGCGGTCCCTGGAGTGGTGCAGACATAGTTCCGAACGAGGCCGATCTCCATCGACTCCTCCTTCTGTGGGCACACACGGTCTATGTGGCCAAAACCGCCGCAGGAATAACACTGGGGTCCAGGATTAGGAGGCCGGTACAGGACAGGTGAGGGTAAGAGGGGAGAAGGCTCCGGTCTTCGGGGCAAAAGCGGTCGGGGTGGACGAGTGGCTGTCACGTTGTGGGATCTATGAGGATGATCCGCTTTGCCACACTGGAGTTCTTGTCTTGTGCTCGGCTAAAGGCACAGGCTATTTCGACAGCTGTGTCCAATGTGAGATGGGAGTGTTGTCTCACCCAGCGCTAGGTAGCCGGGTGTAGGGAATTCAAGAACTGTTCCTGGTATATTTTTCCAAGAATATCTTCCTTCGAGGAGGCTTCTGGTCTGAGCCACCTATTCGCAAGATCCTTGATCCTAAAGGAGAGGGCCCTAGGATTTTCTTGGGGTCCCTCCTTGGCTTGTTCCAACTTTACCCTGTAGGTATCGTCGTCTATTTCAAGACGCTCCAAAATACATTTCTATATATCCGCATACGGTGTGTTGCCCTGTACGTTGGCCTGCTGATAAGCGGCTTGCAAGTCGCCGGTTAAAAGGGGCCCCAGGTATTGGCCCCATCGTTCTACAGGCCAATTGGCGGCTTGTGCTAGTCTTTCGGAGTTGGTGAAAAAGTAATCCGGGTCATCCCCCGGTACGTACTTTTGCAGGACCACGGAAGGGAGAGAGGTCATAGGCCGCTGCTGTCCGAGGGCGTCAGTCAGTTTTCCCATAGCTTGTTCGTGGACGACCCCTTGACCCTTAAGAACATCATGTAGTTGACCCCATCATCCTCCGCGGTCTTCAAGAATTGTTCCATCATTTTTCCCAATTATTCCTGGGACTCCACCATTCTTTTCACGACGGCCTCCATGCTTCCAGCAGATCCCACTTCTGACACCAGATGTGATTGTGGGTGTGCTGCAGGCTGGAAAAGCCGGCAAGGAGGCCGAATATAGTGGGCTATGCTGGTATTTTATTTTACACAAGGCAGAAAACAAGTCACAAGAAAAAGGGCTCCAAGGGAAGATGTCCGGGTCCTCTCCGGGTCTTGGGTCCGGGTTCCGTTCTTCGGAAATCAGATGACGGGTCTGGTATCGGGGAGGATCCTCGGAGGGCAATAAGAGAAAAGAAAAGGGGACCGTTAGTCCTGTTGGGGCTTCAGGGAGTTACTGTATCCGTCACCGTCACCCTGGTAGTGAGGGATGGAGAGGAGACTGTGAGGAAAGGAGGTATCGGGGTTGGAGAAAAGAGGAACGGTACGTAGTAAGAGTGTCTAATGGGGTCATGAGGGGGAGGGCTTTCTACACAGTGAAGGTGCTGTACAAGTATTTTACAGTGCAAGTAACGCGCAGCTTGTGCCTTGGGGAGTTATTTACAGGGTATTTACAGCGGGTTCCTCGCGGGCTCGGAAGATGAATTAATAGGGTACTCACACGGTCCGCCGTAACTCTCCAGTGAGTTACGGCCTCTCTTCAGCCACCTCCTGGGGACTCCACCAATCTTCGGTCCACACGTCTTCGTCGACGTTCGCCTGCTCTCCTTCTTCTGCTCCAGTCCGAGTGTCCTGCCACGACGCTCCGACGGCGTTCTGGTTTCTGCTCTCGGTTTTTCCCTGTTCTGGCGCTGCCATGGGGGAGGGACTTCCGGGGTCAAAGGGATGTACTTCCTGTGGACGCTGGTCTCCGGTTGGTTCCTGCAAGACAGAGAAGGGCGGGGGTCTAATTGTCATGGTTACTGCTCCGGGCCCCGTTTCTGACACAGGGAAGTGTCCGAGGGGTTTCAGTCCTGGCGGAATGGAAGGTGGTACGTGTTTGAGAGGGCCCGTTCCTGACGGGGTGGGCAGCGGGACAGTTCCTGGTGGGGTGGACAGCGGGACCGTATCACATGTATGCATTGTTTTTTATGCTGAGCACAGTTTTAATGATTATGGTTTCTGATGAGGTTGATTTTATGCTTCTGATAAGAGCTGTGGTTCCAACTTTCACCAACCACCTGCTAGAAATGCTTACGTATTAGCTCCAGACAGTCACAGATCTTATTTTGTCTGTTTCTTTGTCCAATTAATTACTTGTGGTTTGCTTTATGACACAGACGTCCTTGGGGAATACTCCTTCTAAGAAAGTAATTATTTAATCTATTGTGTTGCCTACTTGTGTTACACATTGTTTATTTTAGCCTTTCTGTTTTTAAGTAATCATCGGAATGGACCCCTAGAAACGTTCTTTGTATATTGTCCCTACACGCCATTACCAAATGTTCTTTGGAAAGGGCATGCTGACTCTTTTTTTTCCAACAAATCCTTAAGTTCGAGCCCACAGTTATTTCAAATGTCAATGTTTGGCACGGTGTCACTTTATTGCAAACATATTCTACCATAGCAGTTAAAACCTCCTTCTGTCCCTCTGTTTCCCACTTTTTGCAGTTTTGATTTCCTTGCTTTGCTTATTTCGTGACTGATTGGTGGTTTGGAGATAATAGGCCTTCGAATATCAAGTTTTGTATCCATGATGCGTTCCTAGGTTAAGGCATGGTCTCTTTTGCTGAAGGTAACCGCACTAGTATTTATTGTGTGAAAGAGAGCATATGAAGTTGTTCGGATTCTGTCCATCCTGTGGCTTCTCTGATAACCCTTCCCCAGGAGCATGTTTAGACAGAAACACCGTTTTTCGTGGATGCTGGGGCTCTAAAGAACGTGGCTTCAACCTCTGCAGTGGTGCATTGTGATCAAAGGAAATCACAAGTTTTCTGCTGAAGTCTCCTATGGAGTGATCAAGAACCATCAGGTGGGATTGGAGAGGCGCTTTGTCTCCTGAGAAAGTCTACAGTCACAGCACAGTTTCAACTTATCAACTTGCAGTACCTACACTGAACATATCTTACAAGATGCAGATTATGGAAGAGAGAGTTAGTGAAATCCTCATGCTGCCTTTGCTGCTTGGTGAATGGCTGCATACTGTGTGATTGTGTGGGGTACAGGGCTCCTTCTGGTAAGGTGTTATCTCAAGTCAGTCGCCTCAATTACTGCAACGCTCTTCTTGCAGCCGCTAATGAATCCTTGCTGAATAGACTGCAGGTGGTTCACAAAACAGCAACCCGGGTGACACTTAATATGCCCCCCAGAACCTCTTGCCTGCCATTATTGGGGCATCTTCTCTGGCTTCCCATCCGTCAAAGAATCAACTTTAAAATTTGCAGTCTAGTCCTCAAAGCACTCTATGGCAAATGCCCAAGCTACCTTGCGGAAACACTTAATTTCTATCTGCCGGGCAGATCACTTCGACCAGGGGAAAAAGCTCTGCTTCTTACCCCCCTTTACAGAAAACTCCGTGCTGGGGGCAAAGCTTTTGCAAACCTTGCTCCAAAATATTAAAACTCACTACCTGTACCACTACGTAAGTGCACAAATCTCCTCCGCTTCAGGAAACTTCTGAAAACAGAACTTTTCAGTAACTGATCTCTCCAGCTTCGCATATCCTTTCCTCTAGCGCGGAGATACCCCTCCGGGGGCGATTCAGGCGCTTTACAAATTACAAAAATAAATAAATGATAGGTAAGGTTCTTTGGTTGGCGGCTTCCTTGAGACCCCTAGATGGCTGTCCTGCATATTCATGTAGACTTTGACAGCAACAGATACAAGATGGCACTACTGTAGATTGCTCTTCTTGTCACAAAGAGAAACATTGCTCAGAAGTGGCAAAACACAGGCCAAGTTTTCCTCTTGGATGAAAGAGGTAGGTCTATAAGGCAGCATGGCCGACGTGATAATGCATAGGATGCGTCCTTTTTTTTAGACTACTGTTTAATAGGAAAATTCATGATAAATAAATATGCAGAGTCACTTGGTGAGCACTAGAGCAGTGAATAAGTGGACCTTTGTAACTATCTTCAGCTTCTGGTCATTATTCGTTACCAGTCAGGGCTTTAAGTGTCCGGGTCTCCCCGGGGCTGAGCACCGGCAGTTTTTTAAAGGAGGCCTTAAAACGGGTCTCTAATGGGCTCTGTTTTGTGCCCTGGCAGAAGCGGTATGTTTTTTCCAGACTGCAGTGACAGCAGGCGCACATGGATGTGCACCTGCTCACTTCTCACTAGTGGAGAAGTTACGGCATGTCATCATGCCAGGTGAGCGTTGTAGAGGAAGGGAAATCCTTCAAAGAGAGTAATTTTCTCTGGATTTCCCTTCTCTTTTTGAAACTCAGGAGCAGCAACATTGCCGTGGTGTCACCAGGGCTTCAAGTGGAAGCTTTTTCAATTTTAGATAATTGCCAAAGTTGCTCCTTATTTATCTTATGCAACTAACAACCATTGACAAAGATAATAGCACTGACTTGTACTAGGTATGATGTTACTTGTTGTATCATGACAGAACCAGCAAAATACCAGTCGGGCAGCACACTATGCTAAGCACAGATTTTTTGTTCATGTGTTTAAGACACGCCCTTAATTACATTGGCCACGCCCCTTTGAGAGACCCCCCCAGTTTTTTCATCCCACTTAAAGCCCTGCTGCCAGTTTTGAAACAACGCATACCAACACCATGGGAATCAGTCCTAAACCTGGCCCACCACCTTGGTGCTAAAAGTTCTCTTTTTCATTTCTCTTTAGGCCACTTTTGGTTACGTCCCATCTCCTTCATGCTGATGGGCTATTAGTCTTGATCATTGTGAACCCATCTTTGTAGTCTGATCATTTTTCAGAGTTCTAAGTGAAGCAGCAATTTGAAGGAAGCTTGCTTTGCTGATCCCTGGTCCACCTGCATTTGTCCTTTGTGTGTAAGGAAGCTCGCACTACTAGTGCCAGTGAGATATATATATATATATAATATATATATAAAGAAAGATGAGTCTGCTTACTGTAACGCTTAGTGTGGAATGTGCTAGCTTAACTACGTTTTCCTTGGGTACTGGACAGTTTGTTCCAAAAACAAACGTTATTGTGAGAAAGCCTTAAGACTGCTGAGTAAGCCATACAGCGCTTTAAATATTTGACGGTGTGACACCGGCAGCAATATGACATGCTCTGGATTCTCTGAATTTTATTTAGAGCTCCCTGGCATCTGTTAGTTTTCCTCCCACTGCCTTTCCAGTTTGAGAGGCTGTCATGAAAATTGTGAGAAGCCTCCAAAGGCATGCACGGGGCCTCTCGGGAGGAAAGAGGCGGGACAGAGAAGAGCCTACTTTCTACATTTGTTTGCACTTGTCACTCTGTCACAACACACCGGAGCCTGCAAGCGGGGCGGGGTGTCTTAAAGTAGCTTCATGAAGCTCCAATAGAAAGGGGCCTCGCCAGGGAGTTTTACAGCTGGAGATAAAGCACCGCACTTTGTGCACATGGTTCCCAGCGGCAGGAGGTGAGTGTCAGCATTCCAAGATTTACGATAGGAAACATTCGTTTTATGGTGCTTCGTGCGTCGGCATAGCGCCTTTGTGCGACCCCTTAGCATTTTCTGAATATGGGCGCTCTTTTCGAGGTAATGTTTGGATGCTTCCTGCACGCTGTCGTAGAACTGCGGCTCCGTTGAACCCTTTAGTTTGTTTATATTTATTGTCCAGCCCAGAGCACACTTATTACGGAAAGTAGTGATGGGTTGAGGGGGTGGTCTAATTATGATATGAAATTCATCGTAGGAAATTACGTTACAATAATTATTTATTGTTAGATTTTTTTAGACGCCACATATATATTTTCCACATTTTAATTGGCAAATAAGTTCGGAAATGGCTGAACGTGACAACATTTTAAATAGATAGGTGAATCTTAGAAATTACATGTTTACAGGGATTTTAGTGAATACAAAACTTGTGCTGGACGTAATCTTTAAACATTAAACTTGATCTTAATGTGTTTGCTTCCTGCTGTAGTTCTTTACCCAGCTCCAAAACACAACAGTTCTTAAATTGAATTCACGTTTTTTTTCCAAGAGGGAGAGCTGTTTCAATATTGTCTATTTTTTGTTGTTGCGATCTTCAAAGGTAAGGTTTGTCGGTGGTGGATCCAAGTGATTTTGCATTGTCTTTCGGATGCAGGGTGAACCGTCTAGGTTCACGTTAGTGAAGCGTAGATATGTGGTTCTGTGGAGCTTTTGGTGAACAACCTTCTTGAATTAAACTTTAGGTGGAAACCTTGACTTCCAATTCTGGATTAGCTCGAGGTAGTTTGGGAGTCACTAAAAGTCATTGGCGAAGGAGATTTTAAATTAAAGTTGAGTGAGGATCCAAGGGGTTCTTTGTAGAGATTTAATATGACAAGAGAGAGTATGAATCCCTTGGGTACTTTGCACAAATTGACGAGTTTCTGAGATCTTGAGGTTTCAGTCTTTGTTATCTGTTGGTGGTTGGCAAAATAGGGCCTGAACCATTAGATGACTATGTTGGAGAAGCCCATGCGTGTTTCCAGGGTGTGTATTAGTACTTATTGTCTACTGTATTCAATGCTGTGTAGAGGTCCAGCAAGATCAGAAGGCAGGGCTCTCTTCTATTGTTCATGTGGATTGTACCTCTGACTACTTAAAGATGATCCTTTCCCATGCTGTGGCACGGTGTGAAGCAGGAGCGGTAGTCTTGTAAAAGATTGATTTTGTTGATCTGCTCCTGTAGTTGGGTGGAAACAATTTTCTTAAAGAGTTTTCCATTGAAGGAAAGCTGGGTAATGGGGTTGACGTTGACTAAGTTCTCTCGGTTAAAGGTTAGTTTAGTCAGTGGGGCTCCTGTATTAAGGGAATCCGGGTGGTCCTTTAGAAGGTGGTTTTGGTTGCAGTGACGAGAGCTCGGTTTACAGAGCCTTGTGCTTTGAGTTGAGTAAGGTTCCTGTTGACATAGGTTCTGCTCTATTTCGTTTTATATCTGTGTATGGTGTGCATGTTGTCAGTGTTTTTTGGGTTGTATCAAGATGCTGTAGGTTTGGGTTGAGAGGCTAATGTTTTAAATGAGGTGTTGAGTTCTACACAGCATTAAGTGTTATGGAGCAGTTGTGAAAAGGTGTGTTTACATATATTGAAGTCTGCATGGCTTTCAACAAGTTAAGGAGATCTTCTTGAGGGCATTCATAAAGAGGCATTTGAAGGAGCAGATTATGAGTTTCTCTCTTTGGGTTGCCTGATTGTAACAGAGTGGAGTGAAGGGTGGACAATGGGGATGGTGAAGGGATCTGTTGAGTCCATGGGTCTTCATTCCACAGTGAATACGTTTGAGAGGATTTCCTTTTGACTGGTTTGGTTTGGTTATTTGCTACTTGAGGTACAGAGTCTTGAGGAGTGTGCCTTATTATAAAGAGTGTGTTGAGGATGAGTTCTGTGATGGTGGCAGCTATGTCAGGAGCGTGGATAACTGCACAGTGAACGATGATGAGCATGTATTTGATTTTTTTTGGGGCTGTTGGTGTGTGCTGGTAACTGGTATCTCTCTGAGACTGATCAATTAAATAGAACTAAAGTGGGTAATAAGATTTGATGTTCACAGTGCCCATCAATGGCAAAACTGCATACTTAAAACTATTTGAAATCACAATATGACTTTATTTATACATCCTTTTGGAAAAACGTGTTTTTGGAAAGCTTTCATTATAGCTTTTTATTGTTTAGTAAAACACTCTGTTTTCTCTATCTAGGTTATTTATAGAAAGGTGCCAGCATTTCCCTTTGGCCATGTTTTTAGGTATTGCCCCATGTCCAAAATCTAATACGGGCAATAGCAATACTTACAGTGGGTTTTGGGTCAGCCCATTTCTTAAATGTGGTCGACTTTCTTGTCAGTCTCATTTGCTTGCCTCTTAGTCAGTGAATTGTTTTTCTTTTTTTGTGTTTTTCCCCTAGACCTCAGCTTCTTTATCACCCCTTTGATAGGATGGCTTGTATCTCTCCATGTTTACATGGACACCATGGGATTGCGTATGTCCTTTTGCTTCTTCCCTGGCCAAAGTAAGCCCCCTGTGCTCTGTTACTGCCCGATTACCACTAGGTTGGCTATGGGTTTTCCTTTCCCTCTTGTTTTTTTTTTTTTAACACACCCACCCAGCTCCTTCATCGTTCTTCTTCCTGCACCTCCAGCTTCTGCGGTTTGCTGCTGGGCCGCTTATTTATTCATTTTTAGGTTTCGCTGGGGGGCGGAGCCGTTAGGCTCCTCCTCCAGAGAAATCTGTAGTTTCTAGTATGGGTGACTTGAACACGCCCCTCTGCTTCATTGGCTAGCTCCATAAATGGAGGCTAGCCATTGGAACAGAGAGGCGTCCGTCAATGCAGGACCAGACACGGGGGCGTTCCCGAGATTCTTTGGCTTTTGCCGACGTCACGCGACGCCGGGAACGCCCCCGAGTCTAGTCCGGCCGTGCTGTCTGTTTCTTACAGCCGGCCAATCCCTGTGCAGCCGGCCGGAAGTCCCGCCCCCACAGCCCGGGAGACAGGAGAACAACTATGGCGGGCGCTCTGCCGGGCTCCCGTGAGCTGAGGGAGCCCGGCGGCATCAGAAGCGAGAGAGTCCTGCAGCGTGCAGCCAGCCGGAAGTCCCGCCCCCACAGCCCGGGAGACAGGAGAACAACTATGGCGGGCGCTCTGCCGGGCTCCCGTGAGCTGAGGGAGCCCGGCGGCATCAGAAGCGGGAGAGCCCTGCAGCGTTATCCGCTTCCCTGGTTGAAGAATTCCCTGTGGCAGGTGAAACCCAACCCAAGCAAGGGGGCCACGGAGGCGGGGCTCCTTGCGAGGACGAGGAGCACAACACCGGAGCACCTAGCCCTGCCCGCCTCCTCCTCCTCCCTGTGCCGAGCTGATGTCACTGTGTTTGCGGCCGGGCCCGCCCCCTCTGCTGCCTGCGCTCCCGGCCGCTTCCTTGGTGCACACAGCGTCCCTGCTCCGCCAGCGAGATCCGTGCTGTGGTGTTTGGGGTCACCCGGAGGATGCGCGGCGCCCGCGGTGCTGATTCTGTCTGTTCCAGGTGGATCGCGGTACTGATGCGGGTGTCCCTCTGACACCAGCAGCGGCTCCATTTGTTGGTCGTTACTGCACCCCGGAAAAATGTGGGTGAATCCCGAGGAGGTGCTGCTGGCGAACGCCCTGTGGTTCACGGAGAGGGCCAACCCGTACTTCATCCTGCAGCGGAGGAAGGGCCACGGCGAGGGCGGCGGCGGCGGGCTGGCCGGTAAGAAGCAGAGATGCCGAACCGTGAATAAATAATACAAAGATTGTTGTAAAAGATTCATACAACCGTGCATGAGCAGCAAATGCGGCTCAGTGAATGCATGGTTGTCAGCTGGAATGAGAGCACCCCCCTGCAGTGTGTGTCTGTCTGTGTGTGGTAGCGTGTAACGGAGAGGGCTATTTGTGGATTATTAGCATATAAAATACAGTGCTATTTGTAAATTGGTAGCGTGTAACTGAGAGTTGTGGATCAGTAGCATGTAACAGACCGTGCTATTTGTAAACTGGTAGCGTGTAACAGAGAGGGCTATTTGTAAATTGGTAGCTTGTAACAGACAGTGTATTAGTACATTGGCAGCGTGTAACAGAGAGGGCTATTTTTGGATCAGTAGCATGTAACAGACAGTGCTATTTGTAGTTTGGTAGTGTGTCACAGAGAGGGTTGTTTGTAAATTGGTAGCGTGTAACGGAGAGGGCTATTTGTGGATTATTAGCATATAAAATACAGTGCTATTTGTAAATTGGTAGCGTGTAACTGAGAGTTGTGGATCAGTAGCATGTAACAGACCTTGCTATTTGTATATTGTTACCGTGTAACAGAAATGGCTATTTGTGGATCAGTAGCATGTAATAGTGCTATTTGTAGGTTGGTGACGTAACAGAGATGGCTATTTGTGGACGAGTAGCATGTAACAGATAGTCCTATTTGTGGATCAGTAGCATGTAACAGACAATGCTATTTGTAGGTTGGTGACATGTAACAGAGAGGGCTCTTTATGGATCAGTAGCATGTAACAGACATCACTATTTCTAAATTGGTAGCATGTAACAGACAATGCTATTTGTAGGCTGGTGACGTGTAACAGAGAGGGCTCTTTATGGATCAGTAGCATGTAACAGACAATGCTATTTGTAGGTTGGTGACATGTAACATAGAGGGCTCTTTATGGATCAGTAGCATGTAACACATCACTATTTCTCAATCTGTCAATTCTGAGTCCTGCATTCTGGCTGGCCACAAACCTGTGCTACTGTCTGGCTGCAACCAACAACTATCTCCAGTTGTCGCTTTCTGTTGTGGGATGCCAACTACCAGTTGCAGGGTCTAGCATTGACGGTTATTTCTTGAACTTTTCTAGATTGGCAAACGTGAATTATCCATTCTATTTCTGGAGTTCGTCTGCTACAACTACAGATCTCCCTACACTGTCAGTCTGTAAAAGCTTGGCAGTCCTGTTTTCATTGTGGCAGTTTCCTAACAGCAATCCTTCATTCCAGTTAAATAAGTGAGCTCTAACTTGCCCACAAGGGCTCGTGACAAAAACCTTCAAGGATGTAGACTTTGGGGGTTTCGTTTTTCATAAGACCCTGGATCGTGATTGCCATTCATGTCCTGTATCCTGGCTCTAGTGTATTTATATTTTACCTCTGGTGAAAATATTAAATTGATAGTGCCTGCAGTGTCCGTCTGTCTGTCTGTGTGTGTGCCTGCAGTGTCCGTCTGTCTGTGTGCGTGCAGTGTCCGAGGTCCGTCTGTCTGTGTGCCTGCAGTCTCTGTCTGTCTGTGTGCCTACAGTGTCTAACGTCCGTCTTTCTATGTGTGTGCTGCAATGTCAGCCTGTCTGTTCGTTCCCCCAGCAAAAAAAAAGTGAGCACCTACTGTCAAGGCAACCACAGTGTCATGGAGCAGCCCCTCTCCTATCTGTTCCTTCCTTCAACAAATCTCGCACCGGGTGAAACGCCGAAGATGCGCCACTCCGTGCCAGCAGGAATAAGAAACAACCCTTGTGTCTAGGTTTACAATGTCAACCGGCCAGGATACGGTGCCTGTCTGTGTGCCTGTAGTGTCCATCTGTCTGTGTGCCTGTAGTGTCCGTCTGTCTGTGTGCCTGAAGTGTCCGTCTGTCTGTGTGCCTGTAGTGTCCGTCTGTCTGTGTGCCTGTAGTGTCCCGCTGTCTGTGCGCCTGCAGTGTCCATCTGTCTGATTGCAATGTCCGTCTATCTGTGTGCCTGCGGTGATCGGCTGTCTGCCTGCCTGCAGTGTCCGTGGTCCGTCTGTCTGTGTGTGTGCCTGCAGTGTCCGTCTGTCTGTGTGCGTGCAATGTCAGCCTGTCTGTGTGTCTGCAGTGTCCGAGGTCCGTCTGTCTGTCTGTGTGCCTCCAGTGTCCGTCTATCTGTGTGCCTGCAGTCTCTGTCTGTCTGTGTGCCTGCAGTGTCTAAGGTCCGTCTTTCTGTGTGCGTGCTGCAATGTCAGCCTGTCTGTTTGTTCCCCCAGCAAAAAAAAGTGAGCAACCACTGTCAAGGAAACCACAGTGTCATGGAGCAGCCCCTCTCCTATCTGTTCCTTCCTTCAACAAATCTCGCACAGGGTGAAACGCCGAAGATGCACCACTCCGTGCCAGCAGGAATAAGAGGACTTTGCAAACAGCAAAAAAAAAATGGAGCACATTAAAACTTGGCTGCGCAGCCATGTAAGAGGCAGGGCATGTCTGCGCTTGTGCAAAGTAGTATATTATAACCAGCCACGTAAGAGGGCCGATCTGCGCTTGCGCAGAGTCCCCATCTCCAGACCTCACACGCGTCACCCAGCATCACAGGCACTGGTCACGCTCGAACCCGCGCCATCTTAAACCTTTGCACCTAGGATCTCCGTGCAAACCAGAGCGCTCCACAGCCCGGGGATGAAGTGCTGTGTAAATGTCACAGTGCAGTACATGGTATAGGCCAATTCTACTACAGTACCTGCTTCAGTGCACACTTGCACTGAGAGCAACTGCTGTGCTGTGACAGCTGTGTGGGCGGATGGCTGTGAGAGCTGTGTGGGCTGTGAGAGCTGTGTGGGCTGTGAGAGCTGTGTGGGCTGTGAGGGCTGTGAGAGCTGTGTGGGCTGTGAGAGCTGTGTGGGCTGTGAGAGCTGTGTGGACTGTGAGAGCTGTGTGGGCTGTGAGAGCTGTGTGGGCTGTGAGAGCTGTGTGGGCTGTGAGAGCTGTGTGGGCTGTGAGAGCTGTGTGGACTGTGAGAGCTGTGTGGGCTGTGAGAGCTGTGTGGGCTGTGAGAGCTGTGTGGGCTGTGAGAGCTGTGTGGGCTGTGAGGGCTGTGAGGGCTGTGAGGGCTGTGAGGGCTGTGTGGGCTGTGAGAGCTGTGTGGGCTGTGAGAGCTGTGTGGGCTGTGAGGGCTGTGAGGGCTGTGTGGGCTGTGAGAGCTGTGAGGGCTGTGAGGGCTGTGTGGGCTGAGAGCGCTGAGAGCTGTGTTGGGCTGAGAGCTGTGTTGGGCTGAGAGCTGTGAGGGCTGTGAGGGCTGTGAGGGCTGTGTGGGCTGAGAGCGCTGAGAGCTGTGTTGGGCTGAGAGCTGTGTTGGGCTGAGAGCTGTGAGAGCTGTGAGGGCTGAGAGGGCTGTGTGGGCTGTGTGGGCTGTGTGGGCTGTGAGGGCTGAGAGAGCTGAGAGCTGTGTTGGGCTGAGAGCTGTGTGGGCTGTGTTGGGCTGAGAGCTGTGTGGGCTGAGAGCTGTGTGGGCTGTGTTGGGCTGAGAGCTGTGTGGGCTGTGTCGGCTGTGGGCTGTGTGGGCTGAGAGAGCTGTGTGGGCTGTGAGAGCTGTTGGCAATATAAATAACAATGCCATTTATTTATAAGTAAAAAAAAAAGAAATGTCATGAGCAATGCCAATAACTCTAACTTTTCCAAAGGCGAAACCATTGCATTGTAAATGCTTGTTTTATAATGAAAATGTTATTCAATTTTATCTTCTCATACAACAATGTGACATGCATTAAGACTGGCAGTGGTGAATTTCACAACATTTTGGCACAAGCAGTTACAGTAGTGTTCAATCTAGCAATGTTGTACTTGGCCAGAACTGTCCCAATGCCCAGGAGCCCCACCTTATTCCAGCATAGTCCTCCACAATACCCAGTAGGGCTATTCTTGGGGGTGGGGCATATTCTCCTCCAGCACTGCCGAGATCTCCGCAAAAACTCATCTTCAATAACTCTGAATAATGGGACATTTCCAGGTGTCATGATAGAAGTGAGCCTCTGCCTATCGACACAGTGAACATAAGGGTGCAGCTAATTTATCGGTCTGCCACAAGCACAGGTATAAAATAGGTTATGTGTAAAAAGTCAAGTTGGATAATTGAGAGTCTGAATGGTATCACCTGTACTCTCTGGGACATACAGGCACCCCTCAAGTCCAGTTCGCTGAGGGAACACACCCATTGCTCTCATTTGTCTTTCAGCTCTTTCATGCAACTACAGGAGTTATTAATTAGGGATTTGTATATCCAGGAGATGCCCTTCTTACCTATGTGGCCTATTAGAAGTTGTGCAGGGGGCAGTAGTCTGGTGTGGATTGCAAGAGTGGGTATTGGAGGTGGAGAGTGTGTTGCAACTGTAAATATCGGTAGAATTGGGAGTTGTGCATGTAGTATTCGCTCTGGAGCTGCACAAAGGTTTGTAAGTGGGAGCCCTAACATATATCTCCCCCTTTAGAGATCCCAATGAGGTCTCATCCTCTGTACCCTTGGAGATTGGGAGTTTGGTGTAGCCAAGTGCCTGCTCTTAGAAGATTTTTGAAGGTGTGCTTCCGGTCTCATCCTGTCCATTTTAGGTACGAGCGCCATGACCCGAAGACCACTCTGGTAATTTCAGGCATGGTCTGGGGCAGTGGGCCTCCATAAAGCATGAGAAGTATTTGATCCCAATTCTGGCCACCTCAAGGTGAAATGCCGGGTCCTGTTCTCCCGCCACTCATTCAGTCATTTATGGTCAAGATCTGTGAGGCCCAGTAGTATAAACAGATGTCTGCCATGCACATTTCTCAATCGCATGTGGACCGTACAGAGGTGCCAAACGCCACTCTGGCTTACTTGTTCTGCCAGAGGAAAGAGCAGACTTTGGCTGTTGTTTTTTGGAACCAGACCCGAGGAATTGGATGGAGGAAGTGTCGGAGTGTGTACAGATTGTGCAGAAGCATAACTATTTTAAATAATGACACACTGCTAGGTATATTCTGTGGAAGTGTGAAATATGTGGCGAGGGCTGCCTACAGTGCGGATTCCATGGTGATCAATTATAAGCTCCATGAGAAGTTTGGTTCTAAGGTGATATAGGTGCCCAAGTACTGAAAGCTTAATCATTGGATTTGTTGCTGTTTCTGCCAGTCCAATACACTCAAATCCTCTTTCAGCGGTACAAGGAGAGTGTTAGTACAGTTAACCCACAGCCCAGATGCTCCCTCATATGTGGTGAACATCTGAAGGTGGCGGGGACCTGTGAGGGACGACATATCTAAAAACAGAAGGACATTATATATAAGGGGCTATGCAGTCCTCAACCGCCATCTCCCAGTCAAAGCCCCACACCTGAGCATCGCTTCAGACCCATGTTCTCATCATCGCTATAATCAGGACGTATAACAGAAGAGAGAGCACACATCCCAGGGGGTCATTTGCTCAATCGGGAAGTAATCCGAAAATGTGCCGTTGTTTTGGACTTGTGCCCTTGGGTCAGAGTATATGTTTTTGAGATAGGGCTAGAATCTCGGCCCAAAACCCAGGTGCAGGAGAACAGTTTCCATAAAGGCCCAGTCAATAGAGCAGAAGACCTTTTCAAAATCCAGTAAGAGCAGGGCCCCGGATTTCTGAGAGGTGGCGTAGTGCCATCTGTACCCTGCATCCGGAGTGTCAAGTACTTTGGCACAGCATAAAGCTGCATTGGCCGGGGTTGACCAGGCGGGACAACAGAGGGAGAAGCCTATTGGCCAGTGCTTTGGTGTACATTTTGAGTTGAGTGTTAATGAGGGATATTGGCCGGGAGGATTCCCACCAGTCAGCAGGGTGACCAGGCATGTGCAACATCACTATGGTGGTCCAGTCTATTTCTGGAAGGAATCATCCTTTGTCAATTGCTTCTTGGTACATGTCTGGAAGTGGAGGCAGGAGAAGCGTTGCAAATCAGTGGTAGTGCCAGGGGAGAGACAGAGTCTTTATCATTTATAAGACATTTTTTGATTTCCTCGGTGAGGTATTTCGTAAAGCGTGCATTCATGAGGTGCCATACATTGAGGCGCCAGGAGGGACAGTTGCCACCCTGCCGAGAGCCAAAGTGTAGCATCACAGGTAAGTGATCGGAGCTACCCCAGGGCAGAACGTGGACCTCCGTTGTATGAGGCAGGTCTGGAGCTGGGAGGAGTATACAATTTATCCGAGACAAGGTTTTATGAGCAGCTGATGTATATGTGTATGACTCTTCATGAGGATGCCACACTCTTCGGGCAACACAGAGCCCCGCCCCTCCATCTAGTTCCACAGATGCCAGAGGCCTGCTCCCAGAAACCTGGGGCTCATGGAGTCTTTTCAGGGCTCCACTACCACATGGAAATCCCTGCCAAGCTCAAGAATCAAGTTTCAAGTCTTGGAGTTTCGACATGGTGTCCTTACTTATAAGTGGTGGGACGTACACACTCAATCAATCAATCAGCCATTTGTTAAGCACACTACTTACCCACAAGGGTCTCAAGGCGCTGGAGGGGGGGGGGGGGGTTCTACTGATCGAACGGCCAGGTCTTGAGTGTCCTCCTGAAGGTCAGCAGGTCCTGGGTCTGATATAGGCTCAGTGGGAGGGTGTTCCATGTCTTGGCGGCGAGGTGGGAGAAGGATCTCCCGCCAGTGGTTGCTTTTCGGACGTGCGGGACTGTGGTGAGTGAGAAGTCTGCGTAGCGTAGCTGGCGGTTGGGGATTTAGAAGGAAAGTCGTCTGTTGAGGTTGGCTGGGCTAGTCTTGTGGAGTGCCTTGTGTGCGTGGATAAGGAGCTTGAAGGATATCCTCTTGTAGATGGGGAGCCAGTGCAGGTTTCTCAGGTGGGGGTGATGTGGCCGTGGCGTGGTATGTCGAGGATCAGTCGTGCCGAGGCGTTTTGGATGCGTTGTAGTCGTTTGATGAGCTCAGGAAGGAAATAGGGCACCCTTCTAACTTTCCCTCCAGCACTACATATCTACACTTCAGATCATAAGACACACAAGAGACCGAATAGGGAGATGCTTTGTGTAGGAGAATCGCCCACCCCCTAAAGGCCCTGTGTATCCCTCATGAAATACCCTTTCCAATCCATAACGGCTAAAGACAGGGAAGCTGTTGCCCAGTCGATGGGTCTCTTGTAGCAGTAGAGCTGCGGGGAATGCCTTTTGGCCAACTTCAAGACTGCTGTGCTCTTAATATGGCCGTTAAGGCAATTGACGGTCCAGGACACCATTGTAAACTCTCTCATTGAGAGTGGGAGTTTGGTATGGGGGAATTAGGCCTGTCTGGGAGGGATCTGGTGACCCTCGTTTACCTTTAAGGTATTGGAGTGATGTTTCTTAGCGCTATAGTGTTTGAGGTTCGGTCTGTGTGTGCCTACCTTAAACAAAATAAAAACTCAGAACAACAAAGAATCCCAAGTGGGCTAACTTGGATAACCCCTTACCCCTCCAACTGCCCCCCCCCCCACCCAAAACTTCCCCCAGAAGCATCTGTCGCCCCTATAACAAAACTAGGTAAATTGTCTTAAATCGGTCTTTCCTCATCGATCAGGTACTGGCTACTCGTTAAAGGATCGAGGGGCGCCACCAGAGAATTGTAGAAGTCAACAGTCTAGTGCCTTCAGGCCCACGGATGTGACTGAAGCAAAAAGGCCGCATGGGGACGGTGAGCTCCCCGGTGTCGCCCCTGCAGTATGGTCTATCTGGGTGTCCTCCAAATCTGAGAAGTTCTGTCTCCTGAGTTTTTTGTTTGCTCGCTTCCCACTGGGGATCCTCCTGTGGCCCCTTTGTGATGTCATTGGGCTGGGGGCCTCTTGTTCAGTTGAGGCACACCAGGGATGTTCTGAGTGCTCCGAAGGAGCCTCAGTTACATCATCCATTTCCACGCTGCCTCCAGAGTATCATGGGATCTAGGGGCGTGGATCACTATGAGCCTTGCTGGCTGTACAAGCATGAATTGCAGGGCCTGAAGCTTCTGTTTAACGTTATCAAAGGACTTCCTTTGTTGCTGTACTTGGCGTGTGTAGTCAAGGAAATTATATGCTGAGATCGAAAGACAAGGTCTCCTACTCATTGTGCCTCTCGCATGAGCATATCTTTATAGCTAAGGATCTTCACTATGAGTGGGTGCTGCAGGTCCCGACAGGGGCCTTTGGCCCAGGGACGGTGGGCTAGCTCGATAGCAAAGCATAAGCACTGGTGGTGCACGGGTATCCAAGACATAATCCACTGCTCCAGGAAAACCTCAGAAGTAGATCGTAGTTGTGTTTTCTGTTACCTTGTCCTCTAGTTCCGAGACACGACCCTCCGTCACAGTGACCCCCTCAAATACCCCCAAAGGTCCTGACAAAGCAGAGACACCTCAGAGCTGACTTCCCCGATCTTCGTCTCGAGGGCCACTTGGGCCTGAATGGCTTTTAGGATGGCAGTGATGGCACACATTTCAGGAGCCTGAGGCCCTGCTCAGCCCCACCATCGCTGCAGCAAATTTGTCAATTTTGCTCTGCATGTGCGGTGCCTCAAGCTTGTCCGTACCATCTCCTGAAGGTCCAAGTATTGTTACACGTCGTTAATAGGGTCCCTCTTACCCGATGGTAGGACTGCCGCTACCTTTGCAAATGTCCAAGTGGGAAGCGTGGGGCGTTGAAAAAGAGGGTGGACAGAAGGGAACCCCCACAACCCACTTGCTCCACCTTCCCAGCGGGCATCACGAGCAGTGGAGGGGGGGCAACCCTCTACCACTGTAGGGGCCAAGGCAGTCGTGGGGCCCAGATCAGAACTGATCATGCAGAGGCAGGGCCTGCCAAGTCAGGGTCTCGGGAATTCCCGCAGCCAGGGAGCCCGCTGGCCTGGTCTTTTCTAGTGTTCCTGGGGGTAAGATGGGGGTGGAGTGCATGTGTGGGGCGCTCCCACATTTAGCTCTTGGGCTTCTAGGGGCGCCCAGTATTGAAGTGAACCACCAGCTTGCTTTGCCAGGGGGGTCTGAGCTGCTTTCATCCATCTTACTGCATTCAGTCACGCCAGGCCCCTGTGCATGCCCCACTGCCCCTCAGTCCTGAGGAACAACATCCACAAGGTGCCCCCCCACAACTCAGGACAGCCCATTAGCAAGCCATCGTTAGTCGTGTGGGGGTCCTCAGGGCCTCCTCTGGGCCCAGCAGTATTCGCAGGCTGTCTCCTCTACAGCTGCCTCTACTTCCTTGGACGGATGCAACAGCTCGTCGGGGATTGACAACCTCTTCCTCAGATGGTTGTACAAGATGTGGGTGCCATCTTGCCCAGTCAGCCCATCTTAGCTTGCAGACTTCTTGGTCTCCTCTTGCTCTCAGCAAGTTGTTGCTTCCAGTCAGTCTCCATTACCAGCAGTGCCCACAAAAGCGGGACATATATCAGGAGATGCCCCATCGGCATAGAGGATACTCATCGTAGCAGCCGGGGTGTGGAAGCCGATCATGGATTGTCCACCATGTTGGCCTGCTTGGCCACAACCCAGTGGCTGCTTCTTTATTTTATTTAAGTGCTGTTGGTGGTGGTGTTTTTTCAATTTTTTTATGTGCCCCTTCAGGATTGGCTTTATTCCATTTTGGTACAGTAAATTAACACAAAGACAAAATGACCATGAGATGTATAGATCATCATGCAAGTGCTACCTTAGCCTGATGTACAAATTCACATGCGCTACCACACGTGCATGTGTGTACACATCATCGCGCCTTTTTTTCTTTGTTCTATCTTTTTTTACCAATACAGTTCCGAAATTACCAAGTTTTTTTCTTTCCCGTTGGTTTAGCTGATAATGCCCAGGATCAGCAATAAAAAACAAAAGAGAAAAAAGTGCAATTATACGTGTATGTGCGAATATGACATGACGTGCCTTTCGTTTTGTATATTTTTTATTTATTGATTCAAGATTGTGGACATCACTTGGTATGGTAAAAAAAGAAAAATAATTTAGATGTGTGCAAATGCACTTTTCAAAAACAGAGCAGCAAAGCAACAAATGAGAGTTGCAGGGCCCTGAACAGAAATAAGGGAAATTAAAAAAAAAACATTTTAGGGACTGTGACAGGAACATTGAGGATATTATGAGTGTGAGCAACAGGGACTGGGAGGGAAAGCAACCCAGGGGCTTGTGGCTTGGGATTGAAGATTAAATAAAGTGGTTGGATAATCAACAAAAAAAACTGGGTAGGAAAAGCAAGGGACTATTTGTAGCAGCGAGACGAGGAGAGAGCAACAGAGAGCACATGCACTTGTGGTGCTAAAAGAAAAAAAAACGGTTCCTTCAGTATGAGATTTTTTTATAATGTATTTATTGGCATTTCAATAACTTACAAGGAAGGGACACAGAGCTGGCGCATACAGTACAATAATGACACAGTTATTCTTCGGCATGGACACATCGAGCAAAAACTAAGGCATTACCCCCCACACAGGTAACAATGTTGACACATATACAATACACTTCCCCGCACAGGCCCCCGCCGCACTCCTTGCTCCCACCCCGCACCCAGAAACAGGAGCCTCAGTCCGCGTCCGCTAAACAAGTGTCTCCTTGTCAATGTGCTGTGATGTGACCTCCCGTGGTCCCACCGCTTCCAAAACTAAGTGTGGCTCATTCGGGTCATTAGTATCCTGTACGGACCTCCTCTCCAAGTACAGCGCCCAGTAGTTCTTAGGACGGTTACGGGGAAGAAGCAGTTCACTATATAGTTCCGTTTGCGTGCAACAATATAACATATCACTAGACCATTTAGCTAGCGTCAGAGTCGGCCCGCGCATCCAGGTGAACGCAACGCATCTCTTGGCAACCAAAAAGGCCATATCCACAAGCCTTCGCCTTGCAGGCGCAATATCTTTAGAATACCCCAGTAGGGCCAGCAGTGGAGATGGGGTCAGCGCCAGACCAGTGACTCTGTTCACCTCATCATAGACCGCGCACCAAAATTCAGAAACTTTGGGACACAGCCAGGCTAGGTGCAAAAAATCAGCAGACTGTTCCCTGCATCTTTCACAGCCGAAGCTCTCTCTCAACCCGTATCGGAGCAAACGCTCAGGGGTGTAATATACCCTCTTCAGGAATTTAAAGTGCATCAGACGGTGGCGACTGTTCAGAGACACTCTCTTAACATTGGCGCAGCAGTATCTCCACTTTTCCTCAGGGAGTTCAGTGGCCAAGTCAGCCTGCCATGCCAAGCGAGACTTAGTATAATTCGCTGCCCGTTCTGTAAGTGTGATGCAATACAAGTTCGTAATTAATTTAGCCGGCGTCTTAGCAGTTACAACAAAGTCATACGCCAAGACTGTCTGGGGCTCAGTCATATCATCGCCTAGCAGCCCCCTCAAAGCATGCCGAACTCTGTGGAACTGGAAGCGTGGGAGATGTAGAGTAACAGAGTCGTCCTCCAGGTCTATTTCCTCCCAGGTGCGAGACCTACCCTCCGTAAATAGGTCACCTATATTGACAATCTTCATTTTAGCTAGAGCGGATACCACGCCTCTATCTCTGCAGGGGTCAAGCCACGAACACCAGGCCAATTGCGCTCCCGGAGCGTATAGCAGCGAGCAGGCCTGAGCATCCATCAGGTGATGCCAGGCATGTGTCACAACGTTCAAAGAATCTAGGATGCCCGTCCGTCGGTCCCTATGTCGAGACATCGGCGCTGGCAGCGGAGTCGGGTCGGCCACTATTGCTTCAATTCGCAAGTGCGGCGCGTCGGCCGGGCCATGTATCCAGCCATACGCATGCGCGCTTTGTGCTGCTCGATAATATAGCTCCAAGTCCGGAGCGTGTAGGCCACCCTCCTCGTAGGGACGGGTGAGAATGTCCCATGCCACTCTGGGCTGTTTCCCAGCCCATGACAGCCGCAGCACCAGGGCGTGGAGCTGCCTAAAGAATGTTCCCGATAAGACCATTGGAATATTACTGAATAGGAATAAGAAACGGGGGAGTACGATCATTTTCAGCAAGGATCTGCGGCCCATCAATGACAAGGGTAGGCTTATCCATTTGTTCACATCGTCCTCCAGCTTAGAAATCGCCACCCTGTAATTTTCCCTGAGGACCCCCTCTGAGTCCGTATGTAGTCGGATACCCAAGTAGCGGACCGAGTCAGTGGTCCACTGAAAGGGGTAGTCAGAGTCAACTCTCCTGGTGGCAGGGGTGAGCGGGAACATTGTCTTGCTCCACTTCACGTGTACCCCTGAAAGCGAACTGAACAGTACCACCTCGCGCAGCATCGTCGAGAGGTTGTCTTCCGGTTGTCGCACATACAATAGAGTGTCGTCCGCGTAAGTAGACACTATCAAGTTGTACGTGGGCCTATAGAGAAGGGCTCAGTCGTGAGCGTGAGCGAGCCTATGCGGACCCGCTCCGATGGGGTAGCATAAAGCGTATTCAGTAGCTGGATAAAAAGATCACCCACCCCCATACGGCACAGCACCAGTCGGAGGAAAGGCCATTCGACAGAATCGAAGGCCTTTTTCATATCCAGGAAAACTGCTGCACATCCTGGCGTGTGTGTTGGAATGCAGCAAACACGGTCCTCAGGTTATAAGTAAGGTTGCGGTTGGGGACACAGCCCGCCTGCTCAGGGGCCACAAGCGTAGGGATCAACGGGCTGAGGCGGTTGGCAATGATTTTCGCAAATATCTTCGCGTCAACGTTAAGCAACGATAGCGGGCGATATGAAACGCAGTCCTCCGGGGGCTTCCTGGGCTTAAGGATAGCTACTATAATAGCTTCCTGCATCGTGGGGGGCATTTCCCCAACCTCCGCCATCTGCTCAACAAGCGTTAATAGTCTAGGTATCAGCAAATCAGAGTACGTTTTATAAAATGAGGCCGAATGAATGAATGAATGAATTTATTTGTTTGGTTACTAAAAACCATTACATAGAACCAAAATACAAAGGTAACAACATTACAAAAGTTAAAATCAAGGAAATTTGCAAAGGTCCATAGCCGCAGAGCATGCAGGGCAAAGCTTCATAGGCCGACAGAAGACTCTGGAGTCCGGCCTGTGGAAGCCATCAACCCAGCCCGAGCTTGAAAGATGAACTTTCCAAAGGCCGCCATGTGCTTTACAGTGGCAAGGGTATACAGATGAGTAATCCCTTCCTCAGCGGTGCGTGACCCCGATTGTCTTAATACTGGCCTGAGGTAAAGACTACGGGCCAGGCGTAGGGCCGGGCAGCAGAACAGGAGGTGGGCCAAGGACTCACGTTTATATTTGCAAAGCCTGCAATCCCGGACTTCAAAGCTGGCCTGACCGCAGGAATATAGTTCTTTAAGGGGCAGTGGGTGTAGTCTGTAAGCCAGAATCTTATGGAGGGCTGCACGGCCCACCGCCTGCGTGAGATGATGTTTGGGAGTATGCTGGGTGTGCGGAAGGCACAAGGTCTTATGCAAATCTTTTCTACTCAGGGAGTCCAGATCCAGTTCCCTTGACCGTGCACGCACTTGTTTTTTTATTGCATTCTTGATGGCAAAATATTTGACATATTCAGGGTTCCATGAGTCCGTTGCAAGTTTGAGCTGGGTCTTAGCTACTTGGAGGGTGGCCGACCAGGGGTTCTCAAGCTCTATGAAAATACATTTCAAGACAGCCTTTAATGTGTTCTCCTGTGCCGCCGATGTTAAAAAGTAATATTTACTTAGGGCGGCCAACTCTTCCAGATTTTGCTGGTTGAGCGAGAACTCCAGGCGATCAAGGGTGTTTCTAGTACACCTTGGAAGATGGAAGAATTTCTTGTATGCTCTGCACTGAATATAAAATGAGGCCCGGAAGCCATCGCTGCCCGGAGGTCTGCCAGCTTTCATTGACGACAACGCCCAGACAACTTCCTCCCTCTCAAAAGGGCGAGCCAGGAACTCGCGATGTATGTTGATCGGCCAGGGATATGTGTTAAATAGTCTAATGTGCGTTCCTCCGGGGCCGGCCCCCTGGAAGCGTATAGTTTAGTGTAATAATCCCGAAAGCGGGCCGCCACCTGTTCGTTCGGTAATTCTTCGCCAGTCTGTGGGGATCTCAGTGCAGGCGTCATCGCACAGTGTCTACGCTGCTTCGCCGTTCGCGCCAGTACCGCTCCCGGAGGCTCTCCCTCGCCATATGATCTCGCAATGGCATATTTCCCCAAGTGTTTTACCTCGGCATCCGCCGCCTCGTGATATTCACGAATCGTTTGGGCCAAGTCTCGGAGCAGCTCTGCACTAGTCATGCAGTCGTCGCGCCTTGATGTCCCTTAGTCTGTTTTCTAGTAAGGACAGGCGGCCCCTTATCGACTTGAGGACACCCGCGTGTTTAGAGATAGCAACTCCACGTAGATAGGCCTTGAAGGCCTCCCAAACAGTCAGAAAGGAGTCCACCGAGCCCACGCTCTTATCAAAGAATTCCTCAATGGCAGTAGCTAATTCTTCCCGAAAGGCGTCATCCAACAGCGAATAAGGAGGGAGACGCCAGGAAAAAGGAGGGGGTCGTCTCGATAGGGCTCTAAGAGTAACAAGCACCGGGGAGTGATCAGAATAAGTGCGGGGCAGCGTAGCACACGACTGTACCATAGAGAGGAGGTGTGAGGTGATCAACCAATAATCTATGCGAGTGTGGATATCATGCAGAGCTGAGTAATGCGTATACCCCCCCTGCGTCGGGTGCCTAGTACCCCCCCCCCCCCACCATCTTGCAGACCCAGTTGTGTTTTCTCAGCTTCTAGAACTCTGGCAAAGGCCGAAGGGCGTCTGTCGGGGCCATCTGACCTATCAAGCCCAGGCTGTCTGACCATGTTAAAATCACCTCCCCACAAAACATGCTCCCCGCAGAGGTCCTTCACCCTAGAGGCCAGCGTCAAGTAGAAGGTAGGGCAGTCAAAGTTAGGGCCATAAGAGTTCACTATGTGTAGAGTCATTCCCTTTCCAACACATTTCGTTATGGCATATCGTCCCTCCCCGTCCGTGGCAACTGGGGTCAATGTCAGTGAGGCCTTAGGGTTCACCCAAGTTAAAACGCCCCTGGCGTGAGAGGTGAAACCGGCAGCGTGTATGTTGTTATGTAAACCCCTATAGTTAAGTGTCGGACTGTTGGGGCGCAAGTGGGTCTCCTGAAGTAGTGCTATATCTATTGCATGTCTCGAGAGATACTAAAGCACACGCCTGACCTTTCTGTGGTTGTTCAGGCCTCAAATATTCCAAGTCAGGAATGTAATTGTGTCATTGTCATGCGTCTGCTGTGTCAGATCGGGGGAAATTATGAGTGTAAATAGTCAGATGTAACTGTCCATGCCACTGACCAATGTGGCCACCGTGTCATGCCCGCGCCAGCAAAACTACCCTTGAAATGAACAACAAACAAACAATCCCCCCCCTCCCGGAGTCAGCTCCAAAAGAAGAACATGTAAGCACTGAAAGACATAAAGTCCACTAACAACCCCTCCCCGAACCCCCACCCACGCCTGCCCAGCCCCAACTAGGCCGCGTACATCCCTCCGCCGCACAAGGCCCGTCCCAGCTCCCCTTCCCAACCCCAATAGGCAAACATTCAAAATCAAATATCTCAAACACAACCCGTCCCCCCATCCCCCCTGAACGTACATAGGGATTCAGTGATTTTCACACGAGGGCAGAGGTAGCCTGCAATTACAATTCGCAATCAGCAAAAACAAATAATTAACAGCACCCTCCATCACCCCCGTCCCAAAAAATAATAAGAAACTATTTAAGAGTTGCAAAAGACCTTAGCAATCAGGATTGGTTGCCACAAATTGCAGGAACAATAGGATAGTGTGCTTCCCCAACAATAGAAGAGCGTGCCCCCTACAATGAGCGAGTCTGTACCCCTCACAGCAACCAGAATGGCAGGCGGACCCAGTGGGGCAGGCGAACAGAAAACTGCTCTATAAAAGTTTTCAAAAAAGGGGGCAACCAGGGTGTTGTAACCATAAGGATTCAGGAAGACTGACCGCTTACGCCATGGGCCACTGCTGCCAGTCAAAAATGAGGTTCCCCCATCAGGTGGTCTCAAAAAATAATTGACATTCACCCCATCTCCCTCGCACCCGCCAAAACATCCGGACAACATGTAACAGGGACCATGCAGCTTATCTGTAGTGATCCATTCAGTCCTGCTCCTCCAGGGAACCGTCCTCTGCAGCATTGCCATCTTTCCTCTGTGAGCGTTTCTCCCTCTGCCAGTCCTTTAGAGCTTTCTGCAATGCCTTGGTGTCTGTAAAGATCATGGATCTAACTGCTTCCTGGTGTCCTGCACCCGTGCCGTGAAATCTGGATACAAGGACAGCACAGAGCCCTCGTACTGCAATGGCTACTTTTCCATGGCTAGTCTCAGAGCTACGTCGCGGTCACGATAATTGAGCAGTTTGGCAATTATGGGGCGGGGGGCCCCCGGCTTAGGTCGTGGGCCCAGCGAGCGGTGGGCTCTCTCCACCACAAACATGGACGAAAAAGCTGTGTCGCCAAGCAGTTTCTTCAATAGGCCATCGACTAATAGTTCCATGTTGCCAGTCTGCATGGTCTCCGGAAGGCCTGTGATGCGAAGGTTGCACCGACGTGAGCGGGCCTCCAAATCCTCAGTTTTGTCAAGGAGGGATTGCATGGCTCTGCCAATCTGCTTGTGCTCCGAGTCCAGCGTGATCTGGGCCTCCTCCACCTCAGTGAGTCTGCGCTCCGACATATCTATCCGCTCCGCGTGTTTGTCCAGCCGTTCAGCCATGCGGTCCATGCGATATGTGAGTGTGTCAATTTTAGTACCCAGAGTGGTCAACCCCCCTGAAGGTTCTTTTCCATGGCAAGGTGTATCCCACGCAAGTCTTGCTGTTGCGTCTCCTCCGCTGCGTCACGATGCGCAGTACCACCGCTCCCAGCGTCTTCCATCATCTTGGGCCCTTTAAGGCCAAACGAGAGCTTGGACTGTGTTCTATCCGAGCGCCCCATGTTCACGGCCTGTGTACACCCTCAGCACAGGGGTAAGGCCCCGGGCACAAAGCACCGTAAAGCAGCCCACCGCACCAGGGCTACCTAATCCAATACACCCGTGCGAGGTTTCGCCAATGTATACAGAACCGGGCACCTGCGGGAGTAGTGTCCCAAGGGCGATCAGTAGGAGTAGGTCCACTCTAGGGGCCGCGGGCCAGTCTACTAGGGCGGGTGTAGACCAAAAGCCCCAGCGTCAGCAACACACTTTGCGCCGAAAATGCTCAATGAGGGAGGCAGAAGGGGAAGAGAACCGCAACTCTAGTTCGCGAGTATAGGGGCTCAAGTTCTAGGAGCAAACGCCCAAAACACTGATCCGAACACCACAGCCGAAACCGCCAAAATAGATGTCTCCTGCCCGTTCCGCCAAGAAAGAGTCCCTGTGAGTGACAGATAGGCCCCGTTCTCTTACACACCCCGTCAGCAACTCCCACGGGCAGATCACCAGCAGGCCAAGAGTGTACTCCAGACCACCTCAATAGGGAAGGAAAGTGGCGGCCGCGGTTCCCCAGGGAGCGCAAATAGTCAGCTCAGGCTCAGTGGGGAGAAAGCAGCAACAGAACGCGCTCCTCCAATGTAGCTCACCTCAATGGGCAGCTCCGTCAGTCACTCCTAGACTCCAGAGTAGGATTGCAACCAGACAACCAGCGCAGTCCAGAGAGGGGCCCCCACAGACAGCGCTCCTCTTGAGATCCGTGTGGGGTAGCGTGGAGAGCCCCACTCTGCTTAAGCAGTCACGGAGACAGCAGCACCAGTCGGCGCATCGGGGGAAAGCACCGGCAGCCCCACACTGCTCCGCGAGGTGAGTCTAACAGGGGGGGGGAAGGGGTGGGAAGACCCGATGGTCAGGGCCCCCACCAACACTGTTCCGCACCCCCCAGCAGTCGCCGCAGCTCACCGCACCCCCCGACCTCTCCGAAGCGAACTCCGCCGTCAGCAGCGTATGCAGGGCCTGCGGCGGCGGGGTTCCTGTTACCAGCCGTAGGGCACGTCAAAATTGAGGTTGCGGCTTCTCGAGGCCTAGTCCCCGCTCCGGCCGCGGCTCGCAGCTCTCAGTTCACTGGGCAGCGCACCAAGGACAAGTGCAAGATATCGTGCCCCCAGCAGCACCACTCTCCCGGACTCCGCAGGACGAGGCAATTGGAGCGCAACTCCACAGAATAGATGCAGGATCGTATATTGGGACGGAGGAGCTCCGGACTCAGGTGGCCATCACGGCTCCGCCCCCCTCCTTCAGTGTGAGATTCCATTAAAAATGAGCATGATGAAGCTATACTCCAGGGGATGGACATGCACAAGACGAAGAATGGAACAAAAATGGAAGCAACTGGGAGTGAACCAACCCAACAAGCCTCTACTTGTAATTGAACTAGTCTCAGCACATTTTGGAGGAAGGCAAACATTTAAAGGAATTTGTCATTTTTTTATCTTATGTTTATCACTATGGTCACAAACACATTACATTGAAAAAAACATGTGTGACTGTGATATCAAATATAGGATTAAATGAGTAGTATTAGAAATATGGCAATGGAAAAAAACCACCAAGTTCCTGCCTTGCTTCTTCTAAATTAGTAACATCATTTTACCTGAAGTTAGTGGCTTCAAACAATGAGATGTTAACTCGCCTAAACATTGCTGATGCTTCAGCGAACACTGAATTTCCAATTATTGCAAGTGGAATGATTGTCAATGAAGAGTTAGTGTCTGCAGAGATATATTCAATATGTACGGGCCATATTGTTCAAGAAATTAACAGCAAATTGGAGGAAGCTGACCTTCGTTTTTGTCACATGTTCAGTGCGCTGTTCGAAATGATTTCCATCGAGGAGTCGTACTGTCAAATGACACAGATGTTATTATTGTGCTACTTAGATTTGTTGCAATGTTCATAAGTGAAGGATTGTCAGAGTTATGGATGCATTATGGAACAGACAAGAAAAGACACTTAATCCTTCTTCATATTATATTTGTACAAAAAATTTGACCCAGTGCCCAGTATTCTTATCAAGGCACATGTTCGTACTGGTGATGATACTATGAGTAAAATTGGAACAAAGCTTGGAGCTTTAACTGCTGAACCTGTCAAGAGTCTAAAATGATTTGCTAAGACAGAAGAAGAATGTGACTTTAAAGACGTAGAAAAATACCTTGTACATGTGTGGAACATGGGTTCTGACATTTGACGATCTTCGATCCAGTGAGTTTAAGAGATCTGTCCCGCTAAGTGACTTTTCATCAAAGTCATATTCTGTGCGTGGACAAAATAAAAAGAGCTATCTACTTGATCTAAAGATGTGTAAATATTTTGGAACCTGCATATGTGGAGCAAGATTGTGTGAATTTGGTTGGGAAGAGATCGATTGGGTACTAGAGCCTATGAAATTTCTAAAGCCTCTAATAATAGCACTTTAGTATTATTATTGCAAATGTTCAACATTCTTCAAACGTACCACAAGCCATTGCCGAAACTAATAAATAAAGTGAACTATGAAAATGTGTCTAAAACAGGAGTAATAAACATAATTTTTTTCATATTCAGATCATAAACATTATTTTTGTGCAAACACAAAAGGATTCAAAACCATTATTTGTTTAATTTCTATATACATTTCTTCTTCCTCTATCATAGCTGCCACTTTGGAAAATGGCTGAAGGATTGCTCTGAGGAGTTATTTTCTATCTCTGTAAGACTTCTTGACTCCCAAAACCTCTGTTTTGACACCAAAATAAAGTATACAGGTCTCATGATTCCTGAAATATTACATCATCACTACAGCACATCCGCCATTTTTATAAATGTTGTCCAGAAAATTCTGCCCGGATCGGCAATATCTACCCAAGCTAAATTACTAGTCTAATAATACTAAAGCACTATTAAAAAGGAAAATCTCTGGACACCAATTTTTTTACAGAAGTATAACAAGGTGCCAGGACTAGAAGTCTAAATGCCATGTGTTCTTGCAGTCCTACCTTTTTTCTGTTCAACCTCAACTTATGAGATGCTTTAAAATCTGGCCCCCTTAACAGTAGGCTCTAAAACATTCTATTTTACAACACTTTTTGCCAAATTCATTATATCAAATTCCTACCCTTTTATATTGATATGGATTTTTTTTAAAACCATCTACTCACCCATGAAACAAGAAGCTGCAGAAATCTGCAGGATCCGTAAAAAATATTCTGACCCCTTAGGTGCTATTCAGACAAGTAACAATTTTAGAAATGTCCTCACTATCACAGAATTCTCATAGTACCAAAGTTCATATGATGCCAGATTTTGGATTGTAGCATGGTGACAATTATGCCATGTTTCTGATTACACAATGATCTATATATACCAGATCCTTTTGTCAGATCTCTATTTATGGCAGTGCTGTGATCGCTATAAGGCTCTGAATATGCCAGCACTGCCATTATACCAGACACCTAGTTGCAGCAGACTTATGGATATCCCACTGTTCTGAATATGCCTTGGCTCTTTTTCTTCTCTTGCTTTCTAAGAAAGGGTCTTGTAGATTTCTCTTGGGGGGGGTGGGTCTTATTTATTTGAAATGAAAGGAATTCCGCATCGCTGTTTAACCCTCCTGCCGTACCCCCAGATAGTCCTATCCTTACTGCATACGTGCTTCTGGAAGTCTTGTTAAAGACAAGCTAATTATAGCTTCAAGGTCACGAACCACTAGAAGCTATGCTCTATACAGTGCTGGCATCGAAGTTTAAAGCCCTGAATGAACACTTTAGCTTTGTTGTTCCTTGCACCTGTAGCATTTTTCCTGCAAACAGATTGCTCGAAGACTCCTGTCCCCACAGAAAACTTTCCTCATGAAATCTCACTACTGAAATTGTGTGTAACCGTGCCACACCTATTTTGTTCCTCTGATTTACAGGGCTTATGTTCTATATGTTTCTTAAATGTTTACAGTTTGCTTATGAGCTCTTTGGACTCCAACTGCCCTATAGCAGTACCACAAATATGTAATAAATATTCCAGACCTGTACTGTTATTCAATTATCAAATTCTGTAAAATGGATTGGTATGTTTTAAAAATCTAATCTGAGCATCCAACTATCTTTTTTTTAAAGTTTTTGTTTAATTATTTACAAAATGTTTCAATTTTTGATCTGCAGAGAAAACCAGAAAGGAGATGACAGCGAAGGGTTCTACAGGAATGGAGGTTATTCTCTCCTCACTAGAGGTAAAGAATTTCTATTTTGTTAATGGCTAATTCGGTTTGTAAAATTATGCTAGAAAATATGTAAAATGCCAGTTTGTAAGAGCCACCGATCCTACATAGAGAGCAAGATTAGTCTGCAATTCAGTCTGTTCTCGAGTCATAAAGTGGTTAGAGAATACACTTCCTATTGATTTATTACTAAGATTTACCATTGGTAAACAATTCTCAGACCTGTTGTGAATTCATGGGGCCACTGGTAGCGTACGGATACTACTTTTACACTCTGGACTGTATAGATGTAAGCCTCTTCTATATGGGCAAAATCTATGCCATACCATATACATTTGGTTTCCTGTGTATTCTTTGACTAAGACTTGACTGTAGATTAATGTGAATAGGGTTTTCCACTGTCCTTTTTCAACCACGGCTGAGGAGATCCCACTTGAAGTGTAATCTCAGTTATAAACTGGACTGCCCCAAAAAACGTGAGATACCGTCTGGTGTACTTCTAAAATTCAGGATAATAGTATCAGGTATGAAGGCTTTCAGGGCCTATGTTGTCTCTCCTGTCTCTCCTTCCTATGAGAATCAAGATGTTACTTTTCTTGAAAGTTCCTCTGGTCATTTCTCTCAGGATTCTCTGTACAGGATCTAATCTGTGGCTGAGTTACGGAGCGTGTTGTGACCGGCTGGGAAACCTGGACCTGAGGCGGGTTTCAATGAAGGATACGTGATCTTGACGACACGGATATCCACCTGAGAAAGGTAGCAGGTATGCAGTAGATATGCAACCCTCAGGTTTAAACAAGATATGAGTGGAATTTAGAAGCGGCGAACCCCTTTTTGCCCTGACGAAGTTGCTCAAAGCACAGCAACGAAACATGTTGGCGATTTAGACTCACATGAAACTTGGTTCAGTGTGAGCTGTTTTAATTTGGAGTATTCACAGCCCAGAATAAAAGCAGGAGTGGCCAGTGAGTTCTGCAATTTTAATGCTTGAGATTCACTTTTTCTTTTTCTCACAGAGGTGCATGGTGAATATGTACACTTAAACAGCGAGTGGTATTTTCTATTCGCTGGGGCACGGAACGGAGTACTGTCTGTCTGTTGAGGAGGAAAAGGATCATTACATGTTGTTTGTCCTTTCCTTCCATGTGTCTGTCTTTTTCTTTCCACTTTTCACGAGAGTGAGCAACCGATGATGAGAAGTGGGTACACTGGCATTTGCTAGCCAGATAACCCCATTGGTGGTTCTACCGTGAGGTGCTCACTCTCTTTCTCCACAATTTTTGTGGGATGGGTGATGGTATCTTGGCAGTTTTTACTTTACCTTGGCTGTACTGTGACAAATAGTGACACTTGCGCAGGAACTAAAGAGCCTTGATACAACAAGGATAGGGGTAGTGACAAGGTTATGCACACACCCATATAGATCCTGCAGCCGAGCTGAAAAATAGAAGTGTCTTGAGGGACAGGCCTTTTCTGTTTTGATACAATTTGAGTGGGGGGCGGCCTGCACCTCAGTTCCCCCTAAGACTCCAAGGAGTTGATGTGTTTTCACTAAACCTTGTGAAACTGAGTTTATTGATCCATGGTACACAAGTGTGGAAGAACACAGAGTCAGTTTACTGACCAGCAGAGTTTCTATTACGTAAACATTTGTGAAAGAAATGAACACTTAACAAAGCTCATGGAAGTCGATTAATACATTTTTAAAGCAAAAATGTAACTAGCAGCAAAAAAAGTGCAATTCTCATTGGCAGCGGACCAGCACTTTACCAAATGAATTGTTAGACCACATAATGGTAAATTCAGTATATTTGTACTCTTATACACTTTCTTCAGTAGCAATTGTAGAAAGAACATGTGGTTATACTGAAACTGAAGATAGACACCAACAAGCCGGTGCTTTGCTCTTCTCGTGGGGGAAGAATTCTAGAAGACGTTTGGAAGAAGATACAGTAGGATGAGGTAGAAAGCTGACATTTCTAAATCTGCAGTTCCCTCGTCATACCGACTTCAGACCGAGGCTATACTTACTTGAACAGATAGGCTAAATGTGCAATGCACAATACTTGATTAAACAATGGCAGTACGTTTAAAATGTGTGTTACTGTGCAATAATTCAAAAGCTTTGGTAGTACTTTAAGCGGGTCTAAAAACAATTTCACACATGTTATTACAAGCAGATATAAAATGTGTTCTCAAAGCCTCCTTTTTCACTGTGAGGTGAAAACTTACAACAATTTAGTAGCATTTAGCCTAATCATTTCACCGTGGAGCTCACTATTGTTACATTTCTCTTTTTCTACTTAATTGTTAGCATTATCTGCAATGTTAAGCAGATAATCATGGGCAAATACTTTCTTTCAGCATAGATGTTGGATGATGTATAGGCTTAGGTTAATCAAAATATATATGGCTCACACAACAATAATTATTGCTATTACTATTTCAAACACTTTCATTATCTACTTTCCAAATAATCCAGATGTCATACTCTTCTCTTAACCATAAGGGCAAATACCAGGACATGATCATTTGGGTGTCTAACTGATGAGGTGTAGGCTCTAAAGAGATAACTGAGGCATTGATAATTTACTCTATTATATTGGATAGCCTGGCTTAAACAATTATTAGGAAACAGAGAAAGATGTGTTTGTCTCAGAAACTTCACGGCATCTTCACAGTTTCTAAAGGGGTTTTTGGGCTGTGTCTGAAAACATGGACCACGTACCCTGGGTAACCGACCCCGATCTAGTCACTTACCACAAATGAAATGAGCATACTCCTCTTGTAAGCAGCAGCACTTGGCAGTGGGAAAGTGATGTTCCATGAGGGTATCTTAGGTCCTGAAAACGACCTTGGCGGATGGAGTTCCTTTGTCACAAATGTGATGGATATCCCGTCTGCCAAGATACAATTCCATTGTATCCTATGGAATTCGTAATATGGCAGACAGGATATACGTCACATTTGCAACAGAGTATCCCATCCGCCAAGATCTTAATCAGGCCCTTAGTCAGGTATAGTCTCTAGAATTTTGTCACACTCACTTTTTCCCACAGAGATGGTCTAGTTACTTGGTTGTCAGTGCTCACAGAACTGTGCATGTTCTGAGTAAGCACAAGGAATAGTGTCTGACAAAAAGTAGCCTTTTGGATAACAATTATTATCTGATAGAGACTACTAGCAGCAAATTCCTTAACGTAGAATTATCCCCAGGCGTGAGATTGGATCCGGAAAACTTTTTGTCAGCATCCCTGCGTGCCAGGGGGGACGGCACCACGTGACTCCGCCTTGACGTCATCCGCATACGTGACGTCAGCGAGGATACATAAGTCCCACCCCGGCGCACCTACGTCAGTTTTTCTCTTTTCCGCGTGCAACACGGATCCGGATTGTGTCCTGGCCTATTTTCAGACCTTCCATTCCTTTTCACGCTTCGGCGTAGTGGAACAGTGTGCGAATGCCTTCGGGCTTTAAGACGTGTACCTCTTGTGCAGGTCCCATGTCCGCGACGGACCCTCACCCGATCTGCATGTGGTGCCTGGGTGAGCACCACGAGTCGACGGATTACGACGCATGTCAGCGCCTTCAGCCTAAATCACGTCAGGAGCGCCGAATGAAGTTGCTGTTGGCGCGCTTGTCCAGGTAGGTGTCATCCCAGCATCCGTCTCCTACCTCGGAAGCAAGGAGCCGACAGTTTAGTCTGCAACATAGTCCATCGCCACAGCCCCAGGGGCATGGTTCGCCGGCTGGTAGGTCCTTCAGCTTGTCTCCTAGGCCTTGTCCTACTTCATCGGTGGGTGCCAGCTCCCCTCAGGACATGCGCCCCTGCCTGATGCCTTACTACCCGCCGTTTCCCATGTCGGGCGACTAGGGCCCAAATGACAGCCTACGCTGCGGCTCTGCAGGCTCTTTGGCCCCTCCTCCACCTCCTGAAACGTCCGCGGATTCCTTGCCTCGCGTGGGGACTTCAGCTGAGTCACTGGCGGCTCCGGCGCCAAAGGTTTCGGCTTCAGGTTGTAGGAGGGTGGTGTCGTCGAGGTGTGGTCCTTCAGGGCTCCCCTCTTCGGCACCTGGCGTCCCTGCTTCGCCGCAAATCCCTACGGAGCTCGCTGTCGCAGGAGATCGCCGGGACTCTGGGCTTGCCCCCAAGTTCCCCTCGGTCCTCTACGCAGGCGCCTGCCTCGCCAGAGACAGAGCCGGTGCCGTCTCGGCGCCGGGAGCCTTCATCCCCGGCTCTGGTGGAGTCTCGGGTGGAGGTTGGGACCTGGGGTGCTTTTCCAAGTCCCTCTCGGTCTTCGACGCGGGCGACTGCCCCGTCCGAGGACATGCCTGCGCCTTTTTGACGCCGCTCCTTCACCTTACCAGCATCGACCCGCCCCGTCTCCTGGGGAGCACGTGGTGGCAGAGGTCGATGGGACACCGCAAGTGCCCACTCCGGTGCTGACCGACGTCGGTCAGGTGCCGGTGACGGACTTCAGGGAGCCGCACCGCCGTCGGGTTCTTGATTAGTCTCCCGAGGTTCCTTCCTCTCTGGAGGTATGTCATCTTTTGGTGTCTTCCTCCCCGGAGACGGGGCGCCATATTGTTACTTTTTCACCAGCATCTTCCAGGGAGGGCTCTTCGCCATCCCCACGGCCTAAATCCTCAAACCCTTCTTTCCGTGGCTCGCTGCTGGCTTTTCCACCGGCCTCTCCTTCTTCCCCTGGAGCCCCTCCGGTTCCCCACGCATCTGTGGATCCCCCACTATTCCTGGGCTGGCCGCTTTCTTCTGCAGCTGGACTTGGGGACGGACGGCTCAGTCTGCAGCCGTCGCCCACGGAAGAATTACTTTCTCCCCCGCGGCGCCCTACTGAGGCCAGTGTTACCTTTGTTCGGGCTATTTCCACAGCTGCTGGTATTCTGAGGATGGGTGAACCTGTCACTCCATTTCCTACAGACAACCTCTTGGAAGTTCTCCACCAGGGCTCTGGTGGACGGAAGTTGTTCCTTCCTTTTGAAGCGTCACTCCATAAGTCTCTTATGGGGACTTGGGGACGTCCTGCCACAGGCGATCCGGTGCCTCAGGCGCTCCTGCATCGCCATCGTCCTGCTCTGCACGACCCGGTCTGTCTTTCCTTCCACCCTTCTACTCAAGGCGCTCTTCTGCGGAATGCCTTTCCGTGCTTTCCTGTGGTGCTGTTTCCTCCGTCTCTGGACGCCCGGTGGTTAGATTCATGGGGGTGTAATGTCTTCACTTCTTCCAGTGCTGTCTTACGGGCGCCTTACACTTTGTGTGTGTTGACGAGGGCTACTGCCAGCCTGTGGGACTCAGTGGAGTCCCTTCTTTCTCATGTCTCTCATGATGGTGCCGCTGCTGATCTGCAGGACCATGTATTGGATGGTAGGGAGTTGGCCGTGTTTATTCTTTGTGCGGCTTTGGATGTTGCCGATGCTCTCAGCCGTTCTATGGCCACTTCTCTGGCTCTCTGTAGCCATGCTTGGCTACGTGATGCTGTTTTTCCTGAAAATATTAGGGAGCGTCTGGTTGACCACCCTTTGACGGGGTCCTCCTGTTTAACACTCATGCAGACTCTGCCATTCAGCGCCTTCTTGCGGGGCTCCGTCCTCCTCCTCCTCCTCAGTAGGCGGGTTTGTTGATCCTCCGGGGCTTGGTGGGAGGTGTTATCCCACCTGCTCCTGGTATTTGCTGTTTGGAGTGGTTGTTACACTTTCTGTGTGGTTTGCTGTGCCCTCGGGGTCCTTTGGTTGGCCTCTCTCTTCAGTTAGCTTCTCTTTCAGCCCCTTTTTTGGCAAGGATGTACTTTTTGGCTGATTTCTAAGCCTTCTGTGGTTTCTGCCGCAGGTTTATAGTTTTGTTCTCTGATGCAGGATTTTCTCCCTAAGAGTGGATTCCATACTTTCTTGGGACGTGTCCGACCCTATGTGGGGTACTTGTAGCTATTGTATAGCCCTATCTTACGCTGGGAAGGTGTGGACTCCTCCCTGTGGGTCCGTCGCCCTTACTTGTGTTGCTGTATGCCGCTGGTGCGGTTTCTTGACCATCTATGGCGTTGTGCTGCGGCGTTTTTTACCCTTTGTCTGCCGTTCGGCCTGGTCTTCTGTCTGGTGTTCCAAAGGGGTTAATTTCCTTTGTTGATGACTTGGTTCATCCTACTTGTTTCTCCTCTTATCTTCCGGCTGGTCGTTCGGGATTTTTTCTGGCCTCGCCCTTGTTGAGGACCGATGTGGTCTGGGCGTTCAGTTTCGTGGCGCTTGTCAGCGTCCAGCTGCGCCCGCCTGGCCAATTTGGTCTGGATGTTTAGTTTTGTGGATGCTTGTCAGCGTCCAGCTGCGTCCGCCTGCTCTTCTGGTCTACGGCCAGGGGCCTTGGCGTGGGGCCTGGCGCCCCTGCTTCTTGTTTTGCGGGAGCCTTGTGAGACTATGTTTTTTTTCTTCTCCCGCCTGTCTTATTGCTGAGGCGCTGTTCTGTCTGGCCTGTTGACTTCCAGCTGTGATGGTTTCGGCTGCCCTCTTCACTGGGTGTTTTTCCAGGAGAGGGCTTTTGTCATTGTTTCTACCCCTTATCCTTGGAGTCTCTGGGTTACTCTTCTTCCTCTGCGTTGCCTGTACATTGACTGGGCTTGGGCTGTACTGGCCTCCTTGCGTATTGCCCTTGCTTTCTCCTGCTTAGTGGGGGCTGGGCTGCCTCTTTTGTCGTTATAACACATCCCCTTTGGGGCCGGTGTTCTTCCGCGATGCTGAGGTTCTCTTCTGCTTGGGGGGAGGGACTGGGCTATTTCCCCTGTCCCTGTGACTCATCCCCTTTAGGGAGGACTGGGCTATTTTCCCTGTCTCTGTGACTTGTCCCCTGTTAGGGTCATGTGTTCATCCGAGCTGGAGAGGTCCTCTCGCAGACCTTCCTTCCCCTTGGGTATGGCTAGATTATCTATTCTACGTTAATTAATCTGCGGCTAGTAGTCTTTATCAGATGTACGAGTTACTTACCTTCGGTAACGATGTGTCTGGTAGAGACTATTCTAGCCGCAGATACCTTCACGACCAGCCCTTCCTGCGAGGACCTTTCTTGGTCTTCGGCACTAACCTACCTCTGGGTGGTTTTCCTCTGCGAGTGCCTTTTCTTTCTTCCTCTCAAGGGGGATGCTCGTCTTGTTGTTTGCTCTGTTACTTCCTTTCTGTTGAATGGTTGGTGGTTTCATGGTTCTTTGGCACCCCTGCACCCTGGTCTTCAGTGTGGGGTTGCTTGTGTTCTTATTCCTTTAATTGCTTACACTTCGGACTCCTTTGCAGTCCTTGGGGTCGAGGTTCCTTGGCTGGGTCTCGGCCCTTAACCCTTTTTCAGGAGATGTTTCTACCTACTGGTTTTGGCTGGGGATGAATGGTTGTTACTTTTCCTTTCTGGCCCTGGTACCCTTCTCGGATCTGGGCGGTGGTTGCAGACTTCTTTGTCTACTGTGTAACTTTTCACATGTGTTCTGTACTGGGGAGGTTGTTGTATTTATTTGCAGGCTTGCTGTGCAGGAGCTGTACTCTGTTCTTTTTTCATTCCATGTCTTTTGGTACCATAGTGCCTGGCACTGTTCTGGATGGTGATGTTCCTCGCCATTCGTTTCTTCCCTTTCTGTTGGCTGTTTTTTTCACACACTGTTCCAGTATTCTCACAGTTTTTGTTTGTGATGGCTCCGCGTTGTGGTGCAGAAAAAGTTATCCAAAGAAAACTGACGTAGGCACGCCGGGGTGGGACTTATGTATCCTCGCTGACGTCACATACGCGGATGACGTCAGAGCGGAGTCACGTGGTGCCGTCCCCCGGCGCCCAGGGATGCTGTGGCAAAAAGTTTTCCGATCTAGTCTCAAGCCTGGGGATAATTCTACATTAAGGAATCTGCGGCTAGAATCGTCTCTACCAGATACATCGTTACCGAAGGTAAGTAACTCGTACATCCATATCGCCAATGTCCTCTGTCCACACTGGTACCCGGTGCATTGGTAGAACAAGCTAGTGCAGATCTCATTTTGGCTGATGGCACTTCTATCAAAGGTACAATCCCCCAGACATCAGCGAACAAGTGAATGGAAATCCAGCTGAAAGAAAGATTTATCGTTTGCCAATATTTCTCTAGCAACAGTAAATAAGTGTTCTGGTACATCGATCAGTGGCTGTATTCAAGGACAACCACAGTGCAGCTTAACTTTCCGATGATGTCCCATTCTGCAGCTGTGAGTGATCCCACTAGGAGCCAGAGGCTGAGAACAGTGGCAAAGAGAGCAGGTCAGCCTCACAAATATATGTACTATGTGGAAGACAGTATCTAGAAGACAGCTGTTCACCTTGGACAGGGTTGGTAATGATGATAGGTGGTGGGTGCATCATTGTACAACTCCTGGGCAGCAGAACAGGTGGGCTGACTTCCAGGGGAATAGGTGGTGGGTCTGGCTGTGCTCAGGCATTCAGTCCTTTTGCAGGAGAAGAGGCATGAGAAATTCCTCCAGGAGGCCCTTTCCTTGGGCCAATGTAGGTCCAGAGATGGGCACTGCTAGGCAGGTGTCTTGCGTGGTGGTTGCATGCTTTCTATGGATAGAATGGACCCATGTTGCCAATCTGCAACACTTAACGGCTGTATTGGTGATGAGCAGCACAAGATATGGTCCTCTGACCAGAGTTATAGAGTGGGCTTCCTTTGGTGCACCTTCACATACACCCTGTCGCATGGCTGAGGGCTGTGGTGGACTTTGGATGGACAGTCAGCTAAGGAAACTTGTTGAAACCGTAAAATATGTTTTTTCGCAGTACTGAAGAGCTGCCTCTTCATTTAATTGCAAGTCTGGTTTAGCACCTGAGGCTGGTGGGTTTGAAGACAACATTATAGGGCATCTGACAACTATTTCGTAGGGTTCTCAGTTTAGTTCTTTGAGTTTGATTGGCAAAGCATCAGGCCATTCCTTTCCTGTAGCTCTTAGAACAGATTTTTTACTATTTTATTCTCAAGAGTGCAGTTATTTCTCTCTGCTGACTCGGGGTGATAAGCACAGTGGAAGTGGTGTTTGTTCTCTGAGTCTTTGGAAATCTCTTGTACTACTGCTCAAATGAAGTATGTTCCCCATTTCCTTGAGAGGCAGCTCTGAATAGTGAAACATCTGTTCTTGCACACTGGTAAACTTCCTTCCACTCAGAAAACATACAGACAATCACAAATACATAAGAGTATAGGTCACATTTTTGAATCTTTATAAAGTCCATTTTGATTTGGACAAAGGGACCCTGAGGGGGTGGGAGAGCTGCGTGGGTTGTCTTGATTACCTTACCAACATTATATGACCTGGCATATAGCACAGAAGTGACAATATTTCTGGGCTATAGAAGGAACAAATGTTATCCAGTATTGGGATATCTTTCATAGATTCACATGCTTGAGTCATTCCCCGTTGTTGAAGGGGATGTCCCAGGGTAATCTACATAAAGCAGTAATTAAAGAACTTCATGGGCTGTCATGGAGGCATTTAATAGCCTATCTACCTCCTTTTCTAAAAAGGATCAAACTGAACACCAAACCAGCTCCCAGGGAAAATCTGAGTCCCTCAGATTTTCACCGCACGTCATGTGTGAAGGGAGTTTCCCTGAGCTCTGCTCATTTTCTCAGATAAGTCTCATTTTGTTTTCCTAAAAGACAATGTCTAATAGGAAAGGACTATTTTGCCCCTGAAAATCATGTGGGGAAAAAAGGGTTTACATTGATGATGCCCACAAGGATTGTATTTATTGCCTTTATCCCAATTATGAGGCAAAACAATGTAAAATCTGCAGCACCTTTTCTTCCAAGACTTTCAGAGATAGAGAAGGCAGACTTTTGATTTGGCTAAAGAAGACTCAAGGAGCGTCTTCTGATGGGAAAAGCGTCACTTCCTCTAAATCCTGCTAGACGCCCTGGTCGACCGGATGCTCAGTCTGAGGAGGTAAAGAAACACCTGATAACCTCACATCTGACCAAAGCAACTCAAAAAAAGGAGAAAGAACCTGAAGTCTGCTCAGAGTTTGTCATTCCTCATCATTCTGGGACTACTAAGGAAAGATTGAATCCTTTCAAGCATAAATCCAGCCTTAGATCCTTGTCAATTTCACTATTGACGCCAGTCTCTTCAGCAACACCGATGACCTTCTCGTCGTTGAAACAGTCAACGTCACCTACGAAGTTGACTGCGAGCATCATAGCACCGATATCGTCGGCATTCTCTTTATCGTCAACAAAAGCCTCCGTGTCAAGGATTCATCGTTTATGCCTGCGGCGGCGAGGACATCTTCACCTTCAACTACCGTCGACGACCACTTCATCATCTACGAAAGCTTCACCATCGACGAAGGCTCCACCGTCGACGGGCACACCGTTGACGACGACAACGCCGACGATTTTGCTGTCGACAGGTAAGTCAGTGTCACCGATGATCGTCCGTCAACGACTATTCCACAGATGCAATCCACACCATGTTATTTATTTATATACTTCTATAGCGCACGGCCACTCCACGGAGTATCTTGGAGCTTTATCGAAGGAACCCACCGAAGAAGGGAGAACATAACACTGAGAGGACACGCAGATACCATCCAGATCATCCAGAGTATTGCTGCGCCCTGGTTTAAATCACCAGGCAAGATTTTGCCCTTGCTTCCAAATCACCTTCTAGTCACCGAAGAAATGGATGATGATCTCTTTGGGACTGCTCATAGTCCTTCTGAACTCAATGTCAAGTATCAAGAAGAGGATGAGGACTAATATGACCAGCAGCAGTACTACCAACACTATCCTGTTCCTCCTACTCAGTATCAGCATTTTAGATATTATGTTGATCCACCAAGGCAAGAACATGCTCAATTACCTTCCTCTTTAATTCAGGACTTGCAGGCTATGCTCACGGATTATAGGAAAATGTTCCCGCCACAGGAAGAACCCACTACTGTGCCACCGCCTGTAATACCACTTACACCAACGCTGCCTCCTCCTGCTACTCCTAGGATGACGCCACGTCCCATCATCCCTGTTCCTCTTAGAGAGGATTGAAGAAGAACCTGAAGAGGGTGAAATCCACGATCCTCCTCCACCTACTGATGAATGGGATGCATATATTTTGCCTACACCGTCTCTTCCTCCTTGTCGTCCTTCGGACTCACATCCTAAGGACATTAGAGGATTTCATATTTTAATGGACAGGGCTACATCAAGAGTCCATCTACCTACAATCGTCAAGCAATCAGATTGTTTCCTTTATGACTTTAAAGATCAATCAAGGAAACCCATAAGATTATAGACCTCATCTGGCAAAAAGGGCTTAATTTAATGAAAACACCGGCTACTGTGGTGCCTGTACTGCCAAGACTAGATTAAAAATACAGAGCGCCGGAGGATTCCCTTGCTTGCTTAACGGGCCATCATAAACTGGATTCATTGATCTCCCAAGTGTCTCAGAGACGATAAAAGAACCCTTCCACCCCCATCACGTCTCTACCGGACAAGGAAGGGCGCCGTTTGGATTCCATTGGTAAGAGATTCTCGTCCCTGTCCGCTATCTCTGTCAGAGCTGCTAATGCTTTAACTATTCTGGGTCACTACGATTGGCAGATGTGGTCTGACATTGGAGCCATGATAGACTTTATACCGGACGAAAATAAACAGGAATTACGTAAGATTTTGGCTGAAGGAGAGCGCACAGCGGCCAAAATGATAGACTGTGCTATGGACATAGCTACAACTGGTTTTCGGCAACTAGCCGGTGCAGCTGTTTTAAGGCACCAAGGATGGCTTACAGCAACCTCCTTTCGTCCAGAGGTGCAATGAAAAAATTTGGACATAGTTTACGATGGGAAAAGTCTATTTGGTAAACATATAGACGAAGCTCTACTTGCCATAAAGGAGGATACAGACATAGCCAAAGCTTTAGGCACCCTACAATATCATAAAGTGCCCTCTTGCGGTGCATGAGGAAGTGGATTTTCGGGCTTTAGAGGCATTTTTCCGCGCACCCAGTCTTATCAATCCTTCCAGCCGTAATATCTTCAGGGTTACCAACAACAATCCTATCGGCAGCCAACTGCAGCTGGTTTCTCCAGGCAAGGCTCACGCAGGAAACCAGCCTCACAAATATGTGACTCAGGTCACAAACAGTGACCTTGTCAGGGTACCAGTTGCTACTTCTTCCACCCCCTGTCGGTGCGAGCATTTCCCATTTTATCCATCAGTGGCGCAATATTACAATGTACTAATGGGTCCTAGATCTCATATCTTATGGTCACTCTCTGGAATCTATCAAGCGCCCACCAAACACTCCACCCAGGGGATCGCACCCCCTCTTCTTCACTTACTAAAACAAGAAGCGAAAAATATGCTACGGAAAAGGTCAATAGAAAGGGTTCCAGTAGCACCAAGAAGAAAAGCCTTCTATTCCCGCTTCTTCCTGATACACAAAAAATCGGGAGAATGGAAACCCATTTTAGACATCAGATTTCTGAACAAATTCCTCAAAAACCAGCACTTCAGAATGGTTACACTCTCCGACATCCTTCGACGTCTCAACAGCGGGGACTACATGACATTGCTGGATTTAGAGGATGCGTATTTCCACGTTCCTATACATCCCAAACACAGAAAATTTGTCTGATTTACAGTGGCTGGTACCCACTATCAGTTCATAGTCCTACCTTTCGGCCTCAAATCTGCTCCACGGATCTTTACCAAGTTTCTGGCCCCAGTATTAGCTGCATTGCGGAATCAAAGTCACCAAGTATTTCTATATATAGACGATTGGCTCCTGAAAGCACCATTGACATCTCTAGCTCCTGCAGCTGCAAAATATTGCATGGATCTATTCCGCAGGTTAGGCCTGTCTATAAACAAACAAAAACCATCGGTTTTCCCAAGACAATGGTTTTCCTTGGGGCCAACTTCGATAGCATTCGCAGCAAAGCTTTCCTCTCACAAGGAAGGCAGGAACGGTTGCAAACCTTGGCTCTTAAACTGTCAAAACGAAAGTACACTTCTGTGAGGACTACAAATCTCTGCTGGGCATGCTTTCCTCAGCTATCAACCTACTGCCACTAGCTCGCCTTCACATGAGACCTTTGCAAGAGGAACTACAGCGTCAATGGATTCAAACTACTGGATTCTTCGACGATGTGATAACTATAACTCCACGCATGAGAGAGGCGTTCATATGGTGGACTTTGAAGTCACATCTCTTGAAGGGCCTTTAATTTCTGCCCTTGATCCCAAAATTCATAATCACCACTGATGCTTCCATGGAAGGCTGGGGCGGTTACCTCCAAAAATGGTCCTCTTCACAGTGTCAGATGTATATCAACAGGCTAGAGTTGCAGGCCACCTTTCTCTCCCGGCAAGCTTTCCTTCCTCGGATAAAAGGTTAATCGGTGTTAGTTCGGACGGGCAACACCACCAGCATGTTTATATCAACAAACAAGGAGGGACAAAATCTCTGACTCTTTCTTAAGACGCTCAACAACTTTGGAGCTGGCTGGCACTTCACAGAATATCCCTAAGAGTGGAACATGTGCCAGGGCTTCAGAATACTCTTGCGGACACCCTCAGCAGGACCAAAGACAACTTCCACGAGTGGGAGCTCAAACAAGACCAACTGGACAGAATCTTCTCTCATTGGGGGAAACCAGTGCTGGACCTGTTTGCGACTCACACCAACTCCAAATGCCGGTTCTTCGCAAGCAGATTCCCTCTCCCAAACTCTCGGGGGAATGCCCTTTCAATGCGTTGGTCAGGAATTTATGCTTACGCCTTTCCTCCCATTCCACTGATATCCAAGGTCCTGACAAAGATGAAAATGGAACACTGCCGACTTCTTCTGATAGCCCCCAGATGGCCCGGGCAGCACTGGTTCAAAGAGCTTTTCCTCCTCTTGGAAGCCAAACCCACCCGTCTACTACTGACACCAACCCTGTTAACCAGGACCAGGATCAAATGTGTCACCCGGATCCAGCATCTCTCCTTTTGCATGCATGGCTCCTGATTTTTATCGTCTGCCTTGTTTGCTGGAATTCCACTTAAAAAAATGTGCAAAGCTGCAGCGTGGAAAACCGCATACGTTCACGAAGCACTACTGCCTGGAATCGACACAACGTGATGATGCAGCAGTGGGACAAGCGGTTCTACATCATTTATTTCAGCATGGTGAGCCTCTAAGTAGAGGATTTTTCTTTCCTGTTATCAGTATTGATTTGTTTAAGAACAAAATATAATATTTTTTCCTTGTTGGTTATAACAGTTATTATTGGCACTACCCACCATCCAATAGTAGTGCTTATATTTTTATACATTGCTGCTTGCTATTCTGATTCAAGCATGTCAATCTATGAACAATACCCAAATACTGGATAAGAAATAAGTTACTTACCTGTAGCTGCAGTTATCCATTATTGGTATCTTTCATAGATTCACATGCAACCCACCCTCCTCCCCGGAGAGGCTCTCCTTACGTTCCAGTATTACTATACACACGTGCTGGAAAACCTGAGGGACTCAGCCTCTCTTTGGGAAGGTTCTAAAGGGTGCTGGATGCTGATTGGTTGTGTTCAAGTTTGGTCCTTGTTAGAAAAAGAGGTAGATAGGCTATTAAATGCATGGATGCCTCCATGATAGCCTATGAAGTTCTTCCCACTTCGACGATGGGGAACGATTCAAGCATGTGAATCTATGAAAGATACCAATACTACATAACTGCAGTTATAGGTAAGTAACTTATATAGTTCATACCAGTGGGTTACTGCAGCACGAACCAATAATCCCTTCCAACATGGATAGCTCCATGATACAAAGTGCCAGTTTAGGAGCAGATATCTTTGCTGCAATCGCACACCCTGAGATGTCTCTCCACGCTTCTTTGAGGTTCCTTGCACAATTTACTTGGTGTATTGTAGGTTTTGGATTTTTTAGGCTTGGTTTTAAAACAAAGACAGGTCGTTTAATGACTTCATTGGTTTGAAATAAGGCAGTCTTTTTAGCTGTGAAATCAGCAAGGTCTTACCCGTGGGAAATTTCATCATGAGAAATGGAGTGGCCAGCACATTTTATAAGTACAATTTGGAGCTGCAAAAATCAAACGTTCAGCATGTTTTGTACATATAAACAATTTTTAATTGAGGTACCAGTAGAGTCTAGACAATCCCTCTGCTTCCAGAGAAGCCTTGCAAGATTCCAAATGCATACTTTGTGTCTGTGAATCCAGTAACAGTATTTGTCTCAGAAAATATAATGGCAACAAGATAGCAACCTGGACAGATCTTACACTGGGTAAGTGGCCACTCTTATCAACCTGATATTCTCCAGTATTGTATCTTCCATAGAGTCACATGCTTGAATCATTTCCTGTCAATGAAATGGGAGTCCCAGCATATAATTACAAAGCAGTAATGGGTTATAAATATGTCAAACTGGCTGTAAAGCAACATATTAGTAACCAATTCACTCAATTTTCTTCAGAAAAGAATTTCATTTTCAAGTTTTTAATACTTACAGCAAGTAATATTGTGAAATGTCTCTCTCTTTATCAAACTATGACGAGAGAGATTCTGACAGATCCTTATGTCAGACACTTCAAAAAAGAGCCTTTTCATGCTTTGTGGTTCCTTGTTCCTGTGGGAAGAAAATACTTTATTCAGATGATCCCCACACAAAATGTATAAACTGGCACACAAAGTGAAGTACTGCAAAATATGTCACACTTTTTCCTCATATACTTAGAAAGACAGAGTAGGTAGGCTACTGCTGTGGCTTCAAAGGCTTAAGAACAAGGACACACCAATATCTGGCGAGGAAAGTGAAACTACCTCCGAATCCTCCAAAAAATCTCACAAGAGTGAGAGATCAGAGTCATTCTTCAAAACATTAAAGAATTGAGGAACGTCTTACAAAGGCTTCTAAAAAGAGTCTTCACAGTGTATCTGAAGAGCGAAACCCATTTTCAAAGCACTCCAAAGAGGAGGTTTCATCAAAATCCACATGTGGGCCTACGACTCCATCAAGTAAGGTTTTGATTACTTTAAAAAAAACGTTGAGAACAAGTAGATTATAAAAGACATTGAAACCCTTGACAAAATCCTCGTCGACCTCATTACCGAAGCAGGTGTCTCTGAGAACTCAGTAGACACCTCGGGCGGTAGCTACGTCGACTTTGGCAATCTTAACGACGTAGACGGTAACTTCTTCAAAGACAACACCCACCTCGCCGGGGACCAAACTAGCAAGTATGAAATCGTCGTGAACATCAATGATGACATCGCTGACTATACCGTTGATGCAAAAAAAGTGTTCCTGATTTCAGAAAAGGTTATTTCTATGCCATTAATACTTCAACATACATCTCATAAGAAAGTCTCACCTTTACCTCAAAGTCCCCTGTTAGATATGGAGGAGTCTAATGATGATGAGGAAGATGATGATGGTCTATTTGGCCCTGCATAGAGCCCAACTAACTTCCACGTTAAATCCAAGATGGTGATTGTATGAAGGTGATTATTTTCCCCCTCAGGACGTTCAGGAGTTAAGAAAAATTATACTGCTTTATTATTGTCATAGATTTGAACTTTTGGGCCAGGAGTATGCATATCAGGAGGAGATGGTGCAAGTTCCTAGAGCTCTGGGTAGAGACTTAAGGTGTATGCTCAAAGATTACACACAATTTTGTGGTTCTTCCACGCCTTCAGCACCAAAGCAACCTTTGGTGCCACATTCTCTAGAGGTTCAGCCATCAACACCTAAAACGTCTCACAAGGTCACAAGTACAAAAAAAGTAAAGGCGATCCCACCTTACAAGTTGCAAGATGTGTATTCAGATGATTACAGAGAAGAAGGGGAGGTCCAGGATGACCGGCCGACTCTCCAGCCAGACGGCATAGGAGAGTTTCATCCTCTTTTGGAGGGATTCCAAAAGATTTGATATTCCATTCCAGTTCTCAAAACTGACGGTTTTCTTTATGACTTCAAGGAGCCGTCACGAAAATCAGTGTAAGCGATTCTCATAATAGACTTCAAATGGAATGAGGGAATAAAATAAATACATCTGGAAAATTGCCCCATGAGGTGCAGCTGAGAGAATCTCGGACAACCTACCTGACCTCTCGCCGCCTCGGTACAGAGAGGTCGGGTAGGTAGTCAGACCTCCAATCCCTACCAGAACTATCTCGAGTATTCTCTCAGCCACACCTCATGGGGCAATTTTCCCCATTTATTTAGATCTTTCTCCTTATTAGGGGCACTATATCTATTTGAGAGGACCCCACACTACACTAGCACTCACTGCACGTTTACCTTGGTCCTGAAGAAGAGCTTGGGATCTCCCCCTGAGACCATTCACTGCACAAAACATGTTGACCGTCAACATGCCCATTAGGGGTATGTTATCTGTTTAGCTACCGAGGGCTATCATCACACTCAAGCAGCGCAACAATTTGTTTTTTTACTGATGACAGAGGGGTTATTCTCTATTACATTTTATAGCTACCCCTCCAGCCATCTTTCAACCTCACACTAGGATACCACTGCCACTCAGATCCACACACCCCTTACGGCTTTATCTCTAAAAAGTTCTAAGACAAAGTAACCCTTTCGGGAAACCCGTAGGGCATAGCAGCGCCGGCCCGACGAGGAGCACTGCCCAATGATGAAGCATGTTCTCCTTCGGGGTGTGTGAGGGCACCAGGACACACTGTCGCCAGACACTATAACTTGAGAACGACTTCAGCTTTCTTTTTCACGCTCTCCCTTACAGAAACTGTGACTCTCGCAGAATAGGAAATTTAAAGCTCCAGAAAATGCACCAACTTGTCTTATTGGTCATCTTAAAGCTGATTCTATAGTCATGCAAGCATCCCAATGCAGTTCCAGAAATCCATCTGCATCTTTCTCTACTCCTGATCTGGAAGGGAGGTGTACTGATAATATAGGCACAAGGTTTTCCACCATAGCATCAACCACAATGAGAGCAGCTAACTCGGATGCTACAATCGACAAATGTGGTCCGACATCAGAATGTTTATTGAATTCTTGCCTGAAGATAAGCAGGTAGAAGCTAAGAAAATTCTCCTAGAAGGAGAAAAAGCGTCTTCGGAAATGACTGAATGTGCCTTAGACATTGCATCCACATGATTTAAACAACAAGCAGGTGCAGCTGTTCTCCGAAAACAGGGATGGCTGAAATCAACATCTTTTAGACCCGAGGTCCAAAGCAAAATTCTTGATATGCCTTATGACTGAGAGGCAGTCTTTGGAAAACACATCAATGATGCCATTTAAAGCAGATACTGACTACGGTAGGTTGCTCGGTATTCTACAACAAAGATGGACACCCTTTTGAGGGATTAGAGGTAGAAGGCAATTTTCCTATAGAGGAGAATTTCAGTCTTACAGTTATCAGCCATATCAGTTTCACCAGTGTCATCAGTATCCTTATCAAGAACAACAATATCTTTTGCATCCCTCAGCGGCTTATACAAAACTAGCAGCGCGAAGAAAGCAAGGACCTCCAGCTAAGGACTCAAATAGAAGACAGTGATGTAAGTCAGGCACCGGCGTCGCACGACTCCAAGAGGAAGCATAAGAAGAAGAGGAGACATGCTTCCCGGAGCCGATCCTCGAAGTCTGTGGTGTCGAGGTCGCCTTCTCCTGCTCGACGTCGAGAAAAGGACTTAATTTTTCCTTCAGTGTCTACTCAGGCGACTCCGGCTCATTCTTCTTCCTATAAGGAGACTCCTGAGCAGGCAACGATGCCGAGATTCTCACCGGCTCCAGAAGGTGGGTCGAATCCGGCTGATGAAGAGGTTCCTTTGGCTCCGGCTGTTCCACCTATGGCTCCAGTGACTCCAACTCCAGAAGTACCTCGTTCGGATCTCGAACTGGCTCCATACCCTCAGTTTAAGACGCAGGGTTCGGATCTCTCTCAATTTTTTAATGCGATGTATTGTGTGTTCACCAGGGCCTCGTACCCCTCTGAAGCACCTTCGGGTCCCATGGCTCCTTTGGCATATCATTTGGGTGTGCCTCACCAGTATCCTCAGGCCCCCTTTATGCCGTTCATGCCAGAGACGCCATCCTGGCCCTTTCCGGCTCTGAGGATGTCGATACCATATGGTCCCCGGCTCCATCTTGTGAAGCTTCTCGGATTCGATCAGTGCTGGCTATGGTAGTGGATCCACCTTCGGCGCCGCTCCCGGAGCCGTTGACGCCACGTGTGGCGCCGCCGACCCCGCAACCGAAGATGCCCTTGAGGAGAGAGGCGCAGAGGTTATTGTAAGAGGAGCAGTGCCAGGCTGAAGAGAGAGAAGAAGGAGAGGTGTATGACACAGAAGATGTGTTTGAATACTTGTGTGAAGCAAGTGGGCTTGACATTCCTCCGGAGTGGGGCTTTGCTTCTCAAAAGGCTTTTCCCTTGAAGGATGTTGCTTCTTATCATATGGTTATTAAGAAGGCTGCAGAACTTTTGGATCTGCAGCTTCCTGTGGCTTCTTCCTTCCTTCTTACGGAGGTGCTTCATTCTCCATCTTCGGTGGTTGAACCACTTTTGCCATTCAATGATGCACTGACTGAGCCAGTTCTCCCTGTGTGGTGCAACCCTCTCTCGGCTCCTGCGGTTTCGAGGTCAGTCTCAAGGAGGTATAGACCTGCTTCTGGAGATCCGGTTTTCTTTTCTTCTCACCCCTCTCCTGAAAGTCTAATGGTGCAGGCTTCTTGTTTGTAGCAATCTACAGGGGCGTTTTTCGCAGGCTCCTGCAGACAGGGATTCCAAGAAGTTGGAGCAATCTGCGAAAAAGGTCTTTTCATCGGCCAGTATGGCGTTGAAGTCTGCCAATGCCACTTGTCTCTTGGGCAGGTATATTCATGCCCTAATGGACTCTGCAAAACTGCTTCTTCCTAAGTTTTCTGATGAGGACAGGGGGAATCTGAGTGAGGTGTTGGCGGACTCTCCGGCTGCGGCTCACCAAGTCATCCAGTCTGGCCTGGACACGGCGCATTCTGTTGCCAGAGTAATGGGTTCATCCATTGAGACAAGGAGGCATGCATGGTAAAGGTCTTCTGGGTTCTCTCCTGACGTGCAGGCTGCTCTTATGGATTTACCATTTGATGGGTCAAAGCTTTTTGGTGAAAAGGCGGACTCTGCCCTGCAAAGGTTTAAGGACAGTAAGGCAACAGCAAGGTCTTTGGGTCTGCAGACTCAGGCAAGAGGCTATGGATATAAACGATACTGTGGCTTTTGGAAGTCTTCCTTTCGTGGGTCCAGACAGCCTCAACAACAGCAACAGCAACAGAACCCCTTGTATAGGAGCTTCAGGGGTAAAGGCAGAGGTCGCCTTCGTGGAGCCGGACGCCAACCCTCTTCCTCCTCCTCCTCTACCTCCCCAACCCCTCATGGTAATGCAGGAAAGCAGCCCTAGATCCGCCATCCTGGATCATGTGGATCCCGTGGGAGGTTGGCTTACCTATTTTCTACAAGATTGGAAATGAATCACTTCGGACCTTTGGGTTTTACATCTTGTAGACAATGGGTACGCCCTTCCCTTCAGGGAATTCCCTCCTCCTTACCCTCCGTGCCAGGGGTTTTGCACGGAGGATCATTTGCTTCTCCTTCAGAAGCAGGTTCTTACCCTGTTACAAAAAGGTGCGATAGAGGTGGTTCCGGAGCAGGAAAGGACTCATGGTTGCTACTCCCGGTATTTCCTGATTCCCAAGAAGGATGGCAGGTTACGTCCTATCCTGGACCTCAGAATCTTGAATCTGTTTCTCAAGCTGGAGAGGTTCAAGATGCTCACTCTAGCGCAGGTTCTTCAGGCGCTGCAACAAGAGGACTGGATGGTGTCCATCGACTTGCAGGATGCGTATTTCCACATCCCAATCCTTAAGCTGCACAGGAAGTATCTCCGTTTTATGATTGGGTCGCAACATTACCAATTTGCGGTCCTTCCGTTTGGTCTTACTCCAGCACCTCGAGTCTTCACCAAGGTGATGGCAGTGGTGGCTGCCCCTCTCAGGAGGTCATGGATCCCGGTTTTCCCCTACCTGGACGACTGGCTTTTGAAGGCAGAGTGTCATCTGCAGGTTACAACCCAGCTGTTGTACAAATTGGGTTTTTTGATAAATGTACCTATGTAGTGTAGTTCCTATATTCCCAATAGGCTCTGTGCATTGGAATAATATATCCTGTAGATGTGATGTAGGACTTATGTCTACTAGGTCGCTATTGAATATATTAGACTTAATTGTGAATGTCAGCTAGCTCAGAGGTAACTAGAAACTTTCTCAATTTCACAAGAAGGGATTTAGTTTTTGACAACCGCATAAACATGACAACTTTGTTTCCCCAAGATGAAACTGATCTCCAGAGTCGTGGAAACAATAGATAGATATTTTACTCAGTCATTCGTGCATGCTTCATTTCACCAGAGGTGCAGAGAACTAGAGAGACAGGCATTTTCAATAAATGTATTTATTGAACAGTCTTCTTTCTCATGTAGAAGAAATGAACTGCTACAATGGTAAGACTTGTTGCAAAGTATAATGCGTACAGTAAGAGGAGTAGGATGAAATAATCCTGTAAAAGCATTGTATGGTTCCTAGACCATAGATAAATACATACATAAATAACAAAGGCTAAACAGTACTCAACTGGTGCTTCTAAAATACGCCTACCCCGATGTACCTAACCTAAGTCTAGTACGAGGGAAGAAGTAAGTAAGGTGTAGCATATATTTTGTATTCTTTTTGTCAAGAATCCATCCAAGATTTCTCTTAGGGTCTAATCAGCCCGTACCTTGGTTTTAGAATGAAGGAGGTCAGTCTCAGGACTCGATTTCCCAACAACCTGCGAGGGTAGCTTGGAAACACTGGAGCTGGATTTTTCGTCAAGAGAAAAGACAGCGTCTATCTCAGTGCGTCTGCTGGAGGGTCAGCTTACTTCGGCACTTGCTGTAGCAGGATGCGTCGGGCAAGTAGATAGTCGAACTGCTCCAAACCACCGTGTGTTTGCTAAGGCAAGTGTGGGCATATTTATACCTTGAAGGTGCCGAGATTGACTTAAAGGTGGACATAACATCATCAAAGAGTCTCAGTTCTTTGAAAACTCCATGAGTCCTTGGATAAATCAATATTCAAGCAAGGGGAAGTCCCTAGCTGCTGAAGCCGAGTTTTCCAAGAAATCGTTTTGGATTTTCTGAACTAGTGGAAGTATTTGGACTGCATGAGCTATGTCTAAATATGGTCATGATTTCTATGCCTATATATGGACATGAATCAGGAAAATTACACTATGGTCCTAAAATGTTCTACAACACCTAAGTCTCACCTGGTGCCCTCTCAGCGCAACCTGTACATAGGGGCAGTACTGGATACCATTGTGTGTCGAGCTTTCCTGCCTCCGCAAAGGATTCTCGACATTCAGGAAATGATTCCTCTGTTTTACAATGGAGCGGTTGTTCCAGTTCCAAAGGTCCTTTGCCTGCTCGGTCTGTTCGCTTCCTGCATCCTGTTGTCAACCATGCACACTGGCACATGAGGGCACTCCAGTGGTGTGTCCGCAGGCAGTGGTATCAGCACAATGGAGATCTCAGGGAGTGAGTCAGGATCTCCAGAGAGAAGCTGCAGCGGATCTGTCTTGGTGGAGCGTGGAGGGCAACCTGTCTCAAGGAAAGCCCTTTCATCTTCCTCCATCGGTGGCCACAGTGATAACGTATGCCTCTACCCTAGGGTGGGGTGCTCACTGGGGGATCTAAGGATCAATGGTCTCTAGTCTCCAGAGGAAAGGTTGCTTCACATCAACCTTCTGGAATTGCGGGTGATACATTTGGCGCTCAAGGCCTTTCTCCCTTCCATACGCGGTCAGTTGGTTCAAGTCCTAACGGACAACACTGCAGCGATGTGATATGTCAACAAGCAGGGAGGAGTAGGGTCGTACCGTCTCTGCAGAGAGGTGTTGAGGCTCTGGTCCTGGGCTCAGGACCATCGGATTTGTTTGAAGGCAAATCATCTGGCCGGGGTGTTGAACGTGCGTGCAGACAGTCTCAGTCGGCAGTTCTCCGACGACCACGAGTGGAGGCTTCATCCGGAGGTGGTTCGGCACATCTTCCAGACATGGGGAACTCCTCGGGTGGACCTGTTTGCCAATCTCGAGAACGCGCACTGCCTGTCATTCTGCAGTCTCCAGTTTCCAAGGCAGGGAGCGTTGGGGGACACGTTTCAGTTGAGTTGGAGACTGCAACTCCTTTACGCGTTTCCTCCCATACCCTTGATTCCTCTGGTACTGAGAAAGATTCGCCAAGACCGGGCCCAAGTTATATTGATCGCCCCGGATAGGCCAAGAAGGGTGTGGTACACGGACCTTCTTCACCTCTCGTCGCACCCTCTGCTCCGTCTGGCTCTCAGGGCAGACCTCCTCTCGCAGATGGAGGGGCAGGTTCTAAACCCCCACCTCTAGGGCCTGCACCTTCATGCCTGGAGATTGAACTGGGCAACCTGAATCCTTTTTCTGCCCCACCTGACGTGGTGGATGTTATTTTATTGGCCAGGCGACACTCCACCAAGTCTATCTACTCCTACAGGTGGTCGAAATTTGTTAGATGGCGTGGAGAGAAATCTATTGATCCTTTGAAAGCGCATCTTTCTGATGTTCTTTGTTTTTCACTTCATTTGGCTTGTGCTGTGGCTACTGTTAAAGGATTATTTGTTGGCTTTGTCAGCATTTCTTTGTTTGCCAGATCAGCCTTCTCTTTTTAAGTCTCCAATAGTCTTAAGGTTTATTAAGGGGCTTACTAACATGTTTCCCCCCACTCCTTTTATTATGCCCCAGTGAGATTTAAATCTGGTGTTAACTTTTTTAATAGGTTCCACGTTCAAACCTATGCTTAGTTGTCCTTAGAGACTACTGACATTTAAAACGGTCTTTCTAGTGTCTATCACTTCACCTAGGAGTGTGAGTGAGCTCCAGGCTTTGAGTTCAAAGCCTCCTTTTCTGACCATACATGCTGAAAAGATGGTACTCGGGACCAGGGCTGCTTTTCTGCCTAAGGTGGTAACTCCCTTCCATCTAGGACAGTCTATTACCCTTCCTACTATCTTTCCTCCCTCTCACCCTTCCAAGGAGGAGGAAAGGCTTCATCGTTTGGATCCAAACAGGGCGATTAGCTTCTATTTGGATAGAACAAATGACTTCCGTCAAGATGATCAACTCTTTGTTGGATATGCTGGTCATATGAAGGGCAAGGTGGTGCATAAGCGCCCTTTATCGAGGTGGACCATATTGTGCATCAAGATATGCTACTCCCTGGCTGATAAGGAGCCTCCTGTGGGCATTAGAGCTCATTCCATCAGGGCTAAGTCGTCTACTTCTGCTTTGTCCAGGGGTGTTCCCGTGTTGGACATCTGTACAGCCGCAATTTGGGCCTCCCTCTACACTTTCTCGAAGCATTACTGCTTGGATTTCGAGTTGAGGAGGGACGGCCATTTTGTGCACTCTGTTTCTGATGGATACATCTACCAGTGGATTCCTCACCTTGTGAATATCCCCTGCGCCAGCAGCATTCAGAAACTTTTGTAGCTCTCACGCCGACGTCACAGAGGCACGGCTTCGCTCACGACGTCGCTGACGTCACCGGAGCCATAAGAGAGCCTCGTCGGCATGATGACGTCAGTTCCCTTTTTTCAGCGCCGTCAACGCTAATGTTTGTTTTAGGACTCTCCGTGGTTGTATTGCTACTTTGTGTTTTCTAGCTTGTATCCTGTTCTCTTTTGTTTCTCTTTTCAAAAGATATCGTAGAAAAAGGAGCGGGGACTGCTGTGGGATTCTATTCACAAGGTGACAAATCCACTGCCAGATGTATCCATCAGAAGAACAAGTTACTTACCTTCGGTAACGCTTTTTCTGGTGGATACAGTATCTGCCTGTTGATTCCTCACTGACCCACCCGCCTCCCCGTTGTCCACTCTTCTATGCCTGCAAACTGTTTATTTTATGATTATATCTTTTACTGGAAATGTTTAATTGTTCTTGCTTTTTGCATTGATTTCACACTGTGTGTGTTGGTTTGATTACTGTGTACTGTGTATACTATACCTATTTATGTCGGACCGTCCGTGTGCCTCGGGGGCACGGAAAAAAGGGTGGAACTGGCGTCATCACGTCGGCGAGGCTCTCTTATGGCTCCGGTGACGTTTGCGAGGTTGCGAGCGAAGCCGTGCCTCTGTGACGTCGTCCTCGTCCTTGGCGTGGAGAGCTACAAAAGTTTCCGAGTGCTGCTGGCGTAGGGTATACTCACAAGCTGAGGAATCCACAGGCAGATACTGTATCCACCAGAAAAAGCATTAATGAAAGGTAAGTAGCTTGCTCTTTGCAAGACTTTTTGGTATAGAAGGGTGGACACCCTCCTCCGGGGGTTGGACTGCTGTGGGATTCTATTCATGAGGTGAGGAATCCACAGGCAGATGTATCCATCAGAAGAACAAGTTACTTACCTTAGGTAACGCTTTTTCTGGTGGATACAGAATCTGCCTCTGGATTCCTCACTGACCCACCCGCCTCCCCGTTGTCCACCCTTTTAAACCTTAAAAAATGAGGTATTGGTTATTTTGATGATTTTGTGTACTCAAGACTTTATTACCTCTATTTGTCTATTGTGGACTTATTTGAAATGTGAGATTTCTTTGTTTTCTTATTTCAATTTACACTGTGTGTATTTGTGTGAATTCTGCGTACTATGTATGCGTTGTGTCTATGGTCGGTCTGCCGTTCTGCCTCGGTGGCACGCAAAAAATGGGTGGAACTGACGTCATCACGCCGACGTGGTCTTCTTATGGCTCACGGTGACATCATTCAGAGCAGAGTGCGGAGCCATGGCATTGTGACGACCTCGTAGGCGAGGGAAAGTACGAACATTTTCCGTGGAATGCTGGCACAAGAGATATTCATAAGGTGAGGAATCCACAGGCAGATACTGTATCCACCAGAAAAAGCGTTACCGAAGGTAAGTAACTTGTTCTTCAGTCCTGATCCGGATGAACAAAACTACATCGAAACAGTACATAAATAGCAAGAGAGAACCAGATCTTGCCTCATATCTCGATAAGCACAATGGACTTTGGAATGGGCATTGACGTATCAAGTTCACTTGAGAGCGGAAGCTGTGCACTCACAATCAGCGAGCGGATACGTTGAGCAGACTGACAAATTCTTGTCACGAATTGGAGATCAACCAAAAAGTTCTTAACAATGTCTTTGCAAGGTGGGGAAAGCTGAATCTCGACCTCTTTGCTACAGCCCAGAACGGAAGTGTCAATTCTTCGCAAGTTGGCACCACCAGCCACAATAATGTTAGAATGCTTTTTCAATAGCATTGACAGGAATATTTGCTTACACTTTCTCGCCAATACATTAAATTCCAAAAATCTTGCACAAGATAAAGAGAGAACCCTGCAGAATAATTTTGATAACCCCAAGATGACCCAGGCAATACTGGTTTACCGAGCTACTTCTCTTTCCGGAGTTGAAAGATTGGAAATTAACACTCTTCTCTCAAATAACAACAATCAGGTGCTTCATCCGAACCTGAAACTCTTGAACTTGTCGGCTTGGCTCCAGAATTCAATGAATTTTCGCATCTAAACATTCTGCAGGAGTGTAGACCAATTCTAGCTAAAGCCAGAACCGATTCAAATAATGCAACCTATCATGTCAAGTGGAAATGATTTTGTTTATGGTTTGTGGACAACAAAGTGCATCCACTCTCTCATTTATCGCAACCTCAGGAGATGCTACCAAATCTATTATATGTATCACAATCTAGCCCGTCTTACTCTTCGGTTAAGGTCCATTTGGCAGCCATATCACGTTATAGGAGATATTTGAACAATTCATCATTGTGGTCAGAAAGAACTTTAAAGGAAGTCTTAAATTAGTTTTCAGGGTTTATTCTCCTTTGAAGAACCTTCCAGTTCCTTGGCAAATCAATATAGTTCCCTCACTGCTAAAGACGAGTCCCTTCAAACCTATTCGTAAAGCTGACCTTAAATATGTTTCATGGAAGTTAGCATTGCTCCCGTCACTCACATCGGTCATAGGAGTAAGTGAGATACAAGCTTCCACCATCAAGAAGCCTTCTATGCAGTTTAGGGATGATTGAGTAATTCTATTGATAAATCCTCATTTTATCACAAAGTTACCGTCACAATTCCATCTGAATGAACCAGTAGTATTAAAAACTTTCTTTCCAAACCCCAAGAACATAGCAGAGAGAGCACTATATTCTCTATATATTAAACTATGCATACAATTCTATATTAACTGAATCAGGGCCTTCAGGAGAACGAACCAATTATCTATAGCATATGAAAATTCTTGTAACGTCCAGTCCCTCTCAAAACAAAGCATGGCACACTGGATTTCATCAGCAATAGTCTTTAGCCTGGATCAGTGAGAGCTCTTTCGACCAGGAGTTTTTCTACATCAACATCTCTTTTTCCTGATGTGTCTATACAAGACACCTGTAGAGCAGCAACTTGGAAAACCAGACACACATTCACTCAGCTTTACTGTTTGGATGGGGCTGTGGGCCAAGAGGTCTTTAAGAAACCGAATAGAAAATGAATATTGTTTTAAATCTACCTACCTTCTGATGGATCTAAAAAATATTGATGTCTTATCAACTGCTTCCTATTATGATTCAAACATGACTATGAAAGCTACAATACCGGAGAAGGTAAAACATTACCTGTCACTGTAATTCTCCAGGATTGACATCTTACATAGATTCGCATGTAACCTCCCCTCCTTTCCTAAGAGGCTCACCATTCATCCCTAGTAAGATATTTTAAACATTTGTGCTTGAAAATCTGAGTATGGTTGCCCCGGAGGGGGAGTGGTCAACAGGGTGCTGTAGCTTGATTAGCTGAAGTTTAGTTTGTTTTAAACAGTGTGAATTGGTTACTAAATATGATGCTTTACAGCCTGTTTAACATATGTATAACACATTACTGCTTTGTAATCATACTGTGGGACTCCCATTTCGACGCGGGGAATGATTCATGCATGTAAATCTATGAAAGATGTCTTTACTGGAGAACTACAGATACAGGTGAGTATTTTCCTTACTGTACATACTGCATATCCAGCAACAAGCCTACATCATCATTTCAAAGACATGATCCATCTACAAAATCTATTAGTTCACAATTTGCTGAATTTGGTGCAGACTAGTAACGAGGAGGAGAGCAACAACAGAATGTTGAACAGCCACAATCAAGGTAGAACTCAATACAGTGTTTTCAGAGACTTATACAACACAGGCAGCAGTGGCTACAGATGAGAGACCTGGAGGAATCTCTCCCACTTTGTGGTCTAAGATAAAAGATTAGTATGCTATGGGCTTTTTCTGATCACCGTGATCCTGTACTGGTATTCAAAGAGCAAATTCATCTTGTTCATGACAATTCATTGTTTCATTTGTACCAGCACATACATGTTAATCGTTTTTAGACCTTTGTAAAGGTTAAGGGGTGTCCATTCTAACTTAATTTTGCAAGGATTTTGCCATAGCGGCATGCCCATGAATCCACTGTCAATAATGCCCATCCATACCAAAGAAAGTTATCACCAGGAAGATGTTTACTGTACATGGTAACTTACAGATTGCTTCTATCCTTTCTGTCAAATAGTGACACTTTCCTTTGGCGATCTTATCACTTAAATACTCAGACAGGGAAAAGACTAAATTGTAGTTTCCCTTTGAAAGCCTTATGCTGCGTCTTTGCCATTTCATTCAGGAGATAGTTGGAGTTGTGCTTCCATTTGTCTAAAGTAACAGAAGCAAGCAGAAGATCATACACATACTGGGCTGAAGTAGAATTCCCAGGAATGGCCAAGATGTCAATCTTTTTTTAAAGGTTGGAAAAAGGTTGAAGGAGACTCAGTAAACCTTTGAGGAAGTCTCCGCCACACCAGCTGAGAGCCACTTGACGATAACGCAAAGAGAAACTGACCCTCTATATAGATGGGTTTGGAAAAGTAAGTTGAACACAAATATACCATGGTTAACCATTGTGCATTTGTGGGAGTACAGGAGAGGATAGTAACAAGTTTGGAAACCACAGAGAAACTGAGGATAACCACATTATTCATGGCTCTGAATATCTTGGACAAATCTGTACACACTGGTCTTTCTGACCTTTATGATGAGGAGCTTAGGAGTATCACATCTGCCAGCAATCTGTACCAGAACACCTTGCTTGATAAGATACATGATGATTCCTGTGAGAGCTACAGGCTTTAGAGGATGCTGTTAAATACTAGGCAACTTTTTCATAGGATTTATTTTAATCTTTAATGGTTCATTTAAAAAGATGCACCCCACATTATCTTCTGTGGACCACAATGGGGAGGTCTACAAAGAAAGCAATTCAGACAACTCTTTAGTCATTTTCATGTTATCAGCAATAGGTTGACAATTTCTTTCTCAAGGTAGAATATGTACCTCATCTTCGTTTCTCTGTGGCATATTGAGGAAGGCATCATCAGGTGTACAAAAAACCGTGCAGTTCAAATTACAAATATTATCTGATAGAGACGTCTAGCCGCAGGTTCCTTACATTTGAATTATCCCCAGGTGCCAGAATTGGATCCAGAAACGTTTTTACCGTAGTACCTCTGCACGGCGGTAGAGGGCGTCAAGCGACTCTGTAGCGACGTCGTCCACTGGATGCGATGTCAACAGAGTCCATATAAGCCCTCCTGGGATGTGCTGATGTCAGTTTCTTCCTTTCTGCGCTTCCATGTGGATCTGGAGAGTGGTACCTCTGGCCATTTTTGGCCTGTCTCGACATTTGTCAGTGACACAGTGGGCCCCTTTTCTGGATGTTTTCGAGGGCCTGTGGCTACGATGTCGACCCAACACCCTCATTCTATTTGCATGTAGTGTCTGGGCATGCTCCATAAACCCGAAGGGTGCGGCTCATGTCTTCAGCTGTGGTCGTCATTATTGCAGGAGCGCTGCATGACACTGTTAGCGGCGTGGGGGTCCAAGGTCCCTTGTCGGTCAGTGTCTTCTTCTCCCTTTGAGGACCGCTCGAGGGCCAGCTCCTGAAGTCCTTTGTCTTCGATGTCGTTTGGTACGTCACACCGTAGGCAGTCAGAGTTGCGGTCTTCCCCGACTTTACCACATACATGCAGTGTCTCTAACACACCTCCATTTCCTCCGTTGCTGAGTCGGAGCGGATCGACTGCCCTGTGCCTTCCAGTATTCCCTGGCACTAAGACAGCTTTGGATCAGTTGAGGGAATACTATCTTTCCCTTCATGCTCTTTTTTGGTTCTCCGCCTTCCTCTGGTATGCATCTCAGCCCCAAGGAGGCAGGAGAAGCCTTGACTGACTCCAAGACGTAACCTTCCTTGGTGTCAATGCGACCCTCTGGATCTGTGATCAAACCCATATCGGCTACAGTGCACAGTCCTTCAGGGTTCCCACCTGTGATGCCAATGTTGGATCTGCCTGCGCCTCTTCGAGGATGGGGTGTCGACAGCACAGTTCTTTTCCGGCTACATTCAAACCCCCTTCAGAAGAGCCACCTGCTATTTTTCCCTCGGGAGACAAATATTTTGGTGATGTCTGTGATGACGCTCCGTCCATCATCTCCTTGTGTTTGCTTTGTTCGCCCTAAGTTCGCAGAGACTACCCAGACGTGGGTCCCTTGCTCACTTTGTCACTGGATTCAAGCTAGCCTGACTGATGAGTGGTGTTACCCCGAAACCGGTCCCAGGATGCTTGTTTCCGGTTCAGGGAAGATCTGGCTAGGGAGTTAGGGCTGGACTGTTCCCATGAGGCACAAGGTGAAGACTGATTTGCATATAGCTGGGTCTGAACAGAGGTGGCAAAGTGAGCTAAAGAACGATGATGGATTCAACCCAAATCTGTGACTGGGGGTGAGTGTCTGAAAAGTTTCAGCGCTCTGTCCATCATCTCCTTGTGTCTGATATGCTAGATTACTGGAATTATCATGTAGTTCATATAAATCTATATAGGATCTGCGCGTTAAGACAACATAAACTGTTGGATTGGTGTCCAGGCTGATTCCAGACACCCCCACCGAGAATGTTCGCCTGTATACCACCTAGCTCACAGTGCCACTGTAAACTCCTCTTACCAAGGAGAGAATAGTTCCTTGCAACTATTGAACAGGACAACCCTGTCCCATCAGGGACCGTGGAAGCAGTACAGTACTTTTTGCTCAGTCACTCGTGCCCACTTTGTCTCACAGAAACACGCAGACTAAACGGTGGGGACGTTTTCAATCAGCATTTATTGAACCAGCGTCTTTCTAGTGTAAATTAGGTGTGCTGAAACAACCATAAAACTGAAACAGATATAAATGTTTATAAGCACCGACAGGGTAAATGGATGGTAGATTTCTACCATAGTGCTAAAACAATTAATATATGCAGATTAATGGTGTTGTATACCCTTGAGGCGGAAAGCCGGGGGTTGCTAGGCCAGGCAGAACCTTGTGTTCAAATTGCGGTTTATTTTTTAATCAATATCTACTTCTGTGTCACGATCGAATTTTATTCTTTTAAAATTGTGTGTTTCTTGCTGGCACCTTGAAATATTGCTATTTGCACATTAAAACTGTCCCTACCTCTTCCTTGAACCCACTCCTCGCACAGCCGATTAAGGTGCTGGAGCGAGAGAGGGGCGGACGCCATCTTGGGGGGAAGGCAGGGCGAGCGGTCTAGTTTCTGGCTGCCTCCCGCCCTCCCGGAGTATTTTAAGCGCCAAAAACCACGGCCGCACAGATTAATGGTGTTGTATACCCTTGAGGCGGAAAGCCGGGGGTTGCTAGGCCAGGCAGAACCTTGTGTTTAAATTGAGGTTTATTTTTAATCAATTTCTACTTCTGTGTCACAATCGAATTTTATTCTTTTAATATTGTGTGTTTTTTGCTGGCATCTTGAAATATTGCTATTTGCACATTAAAACTGTCCCTACCTCTTCCTTAAACCCAGTTCTCGCACAGCCGATTAAGGTGCTGGTGCGAGAGAGGGCGGACGCCATCTTGGGGGGAAGGCAGGGCGAGCGCTCTAGTTGCTGGCTGCCTCCCGCCCTCCCGGAGCATTTTAAGCACCAAAAACCGCGGCCGCACAGATTAATGGTGTTGTATACCCTTGAGGCGGAAAGCCGGGGGTTGCTAGGCCAGGCAGAACCTTGTGTTTAAATTGAGGTTTATTTTTAATCAATTTCTACTTCTGTGTCACAATCGAATTTTATTCTTTTAAAATTGTGTGTTTCTTGCTGGCACCTTGAAATATTGCTATTTGCACATTAAAACTGTCCCTACCTCTTCCTTGAACCCACTCCTCGCACAGCCGATTAAGGTGCTGGTGCGAGAGAGGGGCAGACGCCATCTTGGGGGGAAGGCAGGGCGAGCGCTCTAGATGCTGGCTGCCTTTCACCCTCCTCTCAGCCAATAAAATGAACATCACTTTCTGACGGCGCAGCGGGCGTGCCGGCGGCGCGCCGAAGGTGAGCCCGTCTGCGCCCGACTGGGCCCCGGGCCCCAGACCTCTGTCCAAATTGACCCAATAACAAAGGTTTATTCCTCAAGCATGTTGCATTCACTTCGGGGATCAATTAATGAAGAATGTAAGATTTTTCAGAATGATCGGAAATGCACTAGCACATGCTCCACATGTAATATACAGCTTGATACTCCCCAGTTATGTAGATAGTCGGCTGCAGACTGTAAGTCGCTGCGGACTTAGCGCTTTGGTAGTCTAAATTGCCGGTCCCTAAGTAAGCATAAAAGAAACATCTATGACCTTCTATCCGACGAAACGTTAGATGCCTTGTTTTTAACTGAGACCTGGCTGAATGACAGCGCAGGCCCAGATGTTGCGGAAGCTCTGCCACCAAACTATGTAATAGTCAGAATGGATAGACCTAAAAGAATTGGGGGAGGGATAGCAATTATCTTTAAAAAATCACTGCAATGCACTCTGGAACCAGTTTCTTTGAATGCTTGTGAGCTAGCCTGCTTTAAACTCTCACTACTTCCTAATTTCACGCTGACTGGTTTATTCGTTTACCGATCACCCGGTTCCGCACAAACCTGGACGTCTCAGTTTTCTGATCTAGTTGCCTCATTTTTGGTCAACTCTAGCAACCTTCTGATAGTAGGTGACCTAAATATTCATCAGAATGACCCACAGAATAATATAGCCATTAATTTAATCAATGACTTGGCAGCCATGCATATTACTCTGTGCAATACCGGGGCCAAACATGAAGGTGACCATTTATTAGACCCTATTTTCGCTAGTCTTCCTCAGCTCCAATGCTTCCCTGCCCTGCCCCTTCACTGGACAGATCATTTTATTACATATTTTAACCTTTCGGCTGAGACTCCTGAGACTCCTGTTCCCCCTAACTTAGCAGCCCTGTATGGTTACAGGAACTGGAAGAAACTCGATATGAATCTCTTGAAATTAGCCCTAGATTCAGTCCCAGATGATATGTTTGACGACTCAAATGTGGCTAGAATGACGGATAGATGGCTCAAGGAGGCCATTGATACCTGTTTGCCACTCACGAACAAGAAACTCAAGGCACATAACACCCCTGCGTTATGGTTTAATGATTCATTGAAAGCGGTATAGTCCAAATGCAAAACGTCTTGAACGCCTCTGGAGGAAGGATTACTCCCCAATAGCTGGCCTGAATTATAGAAGGGAGCTTAAGCTTTATCATAAAGACTGTGCCGCAGCTCGAGCTGGCTATGTGGCATAGACCATTTTGGCAGCCACTAATAAATCTAGAACCTTATTTAACCTAGTCAAAGAACTTTCGGGTTCTCAAACCATTGCTGCACCCCTTCCTCTGAATGATGCCCAATGTGAAGAATTGGCGTACTACTTCACTAATAAGATTGAAACAATCTATTCTGACATCTTTAAACAACAGTTGGGGCTCACTGAAATAAATGTTAACCATGAAAATTCCTCCCTCCAGTCGGAGTTGACATATGAGCCACTTACTGTCTGGCCTGAGTTAAATGTCCAAGACCTTCAAAAGATAATCGGGAAACTGAAATCTGGCTCTCCTGCTGACCCTCTCCCTATCTCAGTCCTCAAGCAATTTGATATTAAGCATCTCTATGTGATCTGCCAGGTTTTAAACCAGTCCCTAACTTCAGCCACTGTCCCCAAAATGTGGAAACATGCAACGGTTTCACCATTGTTGAAAAAACCGACGGCCGACCCTAAAATTCTGGCACATTTTCGCCCTATTTCCTTATTGCCTGTCTTCTCCAAATTCTTGGAGAAGCATGTTCATAGTCATCTTGCCTACTACATAGAGGTAAACGACATTTTCCACTCTACGCAGTCAGGCTTTCGCCCAGGTTTTTACGACCAAAACGACCCTACTGGTGGTGTCGGAATTTCTGCGCAATTTAATAGATAAAGGAGACTCAGCTGCGCTAATTTTACTCGACCTCAGCGCTGCGTTTGATACCATTTCCCATAGTATCCTGTTAAAATCCCTCTCTGCCATTGGTGTGAGGGGCAAGGCCTTAGATTGGATCACCTCATTTTTAACTCAAAGATCCTTTCAGATCAATTCAAATACTGGGTACTCAAGTATCCATCTGTCCCCATATGGGGTCCCCCAGGGCTCGGTGCTCAGCCCTTTGCTGTTCAATTTGTGTGTGGCCCCACTTGCGCAGATCGCTGAAGATGAATGTCTGACCATGTTCACCTATGCGGACGATACTCAGATAATTTTCTCTCTCTCAAACACAGACCAAAACTCGCCATCTTCCTTGCAGGCAGGTCTTACTAAAATTGCAACTTTGATGAAGGCAAATCTGTTGAAGCTTAACGGTGACAAAACGAAGGTTTTAATCCTCGGCCCAAATCCGGATTTGTGGAGTATTAGGCATTGGCCCTCAGAAATGGGTCCTCTTCCCACACCATCCGACCAAGTGCGAAACTTGGGCTTTATAATTGACAAAGGTCTTACCATGCAACCTCAAGTTAGCAAGCTCACTGCCACGTGTTTCACCATCCTGAGATGGCTTAGAAAAATTCTATGGATGTTACCTGAAGACACACAAAAGTCTGTAGTCAATGCCTTCATTACCTCGAGGCTTAACTATGGAAACGTTCTCTACTTAGGGTCATCACAAGCTGTTGTGAGACGTCTCCAACGAGTGCCAAATGCTGCAGCCCGACTGCTGTGTAAATGTCATAGGAGAGAACGCATGTCTGAGCACCTGAAGACCTTGCACTGGCTCAGAGTTGAAAATAGAGTTAAGTTTAAGACTCTGAGTTTCATGCACAGAATTAAATTCGGCTCTGCCCCAAAATATCTCAAATTGCTGGTGCATGCCTACCTCCCTGCACGCTGTTTAAGATCCTCATCGCAGGGTCTTTTCAGCGTGCCAAAAATCCGTCTATCTAGGATGGGGGGCAGGTCTTTATCACTTTTGGGACCTAAATTGTGTAATTCTCTCCCCCTAAATTTGCGCCCAGAAACAAATTTTGTCCAATTCCGCAAAGCCATAAAGACCTGGCTGTTTAATCAGTAATTTTGTTCCTGCCTAGCCTATGAATACTACATCTTTTCAACAGTTATGTATCTGCCAGCGCCGGGAAACTGTTTTTGGGTAGCTGTCGCGCTATACAAATGTAAACAAATAAATAATAAATAAATAATAAATAATATATAGCTTATGATTACATTACAATAATAATGCGTACTCCTACGATGAAACCCTAACTAGATGTATCGAAGTGTACCAAGCATGTATGTAGTTGTAGAGCCTAGAATCTCCCTGGGATAAATCCAATCCCATTACCGGGTCTGAGAGAATGAAGGACCCTGTTTTGGTCTCAAGATGGACACCCCATGAGGGATGTCAGACCGCTGCGTACTGGAGTGTCTGCGGGCAGGACCCTCAGGACCCTCAGTGTCTCGCTTCAGTGTGTCAGCATGGAAAATCTTTCTCCTCTGCCTGCCCCAGCAAAGATATGGTGCACCGGAATCATTCCTTTGCAAAAGGTGGGGGGCATACTATGTAGCCTCATTCTGTTCCACCCACACCTCTGGGGTCACTATCTTAGCGAAAAGAGGGGTTCCCTTCACTCCAGTTGGACTATGCACAGATACACTGGGACACCACGCCACCATCTGGGGATGGCTGGGTGGGACAGTGTGACTATTGTTAACCTCTAAGCCCCAAATGTAGATGACCCGACCTCCTTTGACACATTATGGGGAAAGGGTCCTCGCTACACACCCCAACACCCTTCTGTGGGTGGCGACTTCAATCGCACCCTCCAGAATGGGCTGAATAGACCAAGGCCTACAGACAGCCTGTCCCCCATGGGAGACAACCATCTTAACGCATGCGTTACAACGCATGCGTTTACATTGCGTGCCATCACAACGCACGTGACATTACGACGCGTGCGTTCACTACATCCTACATACGTAGGTTCATTACTTCGCATGCGCTTTGACAATGCATGCTTTTAGAGTGCATGGGATGTAATGGACGGGTCGTGCACTGGGACACAGACAACGGGGAGACAATGCTGGAACCACAACGAGAGACGGGTAAGGACAACGCTGGACTCGTAGTGTTTTAGGGTTTAGAGTAGTTGATGGGGAGTGTAGTGGGGGTAGTGTGTTAGGTTTTAGGGATTAGGGTTGAGGAAGTAGTATATGGTTGTGTTTAAGGCTTTAGGCTTTAGGGCTTAGGAGTTAGGGTTGAGGAACTAGTATATGGTTGTGTTTTAGGCTTTAGGGCTTAGGGTTGAGGAAGTAGTATATGGTAGTGTTTTAGGCTTTAGAGATTAGGGCTTAGGGTTAATAGTAGTGCAGGGGACTGTTTTTGGCTTTAGGCGATAGGGCTTAGGGTTAATAGTAGTATAGGGTACTGTTTTTGCATTTCGGGGATAGGGCTTAGGGTTAATAGTAGTGTAGGTTACTGTTTTTGGCTTTCGGGGTTAGGGTTGAGGTCGTAATGTAGGGTCATTTTATAGGCTTTAGTGTTTAGGGATTAGGGTTGAGGGTATGTGTCAGAGGGTCGTAGTGTGTTTGGTAGGTTACTATATTGGTGTTTTGGGGCCGGTAGGAAGAATTTTGCGATGTAATAGAATGCGTGGTATTTGTGTGCGTTGAGAAGGTATTTTGCATGCATGTGAAGGGGAAATGCGGTGTAATGGTTTGAGTGGTGAATGCATGCAATGTAACGGTGCATGCGATGTAAAAAATGCGCTATAATGGCATGCGTTGTTTTGGTTTGCATTGTATGAACATACATCTATCCCCCATCCATGCGAGCGGCCATATTAGTTACGCTTTTGAAACCAAGAAAGGACCCTCAGCCACAAACACAACTCGATTAGCTTATATATTGCACGCAACAGCATTGGAGGAAACTATCTTAGATCGCTTTCTGGCAAAACTTGGGTGTTAGGAAGAGCTGGGCCTTAATATACCAGACAAGATGAGGTGCTTCTTCTGTGGGCAAATGGGTAAGATATCAGCCAGCAGTTGGCTGCACATTACTCATTACAATTATTTACACCGGGCCTACTACACGTCCCAAGCCCTTCACAAGTTCGGACTGCTTCAGGACTCTAGGTGTGAACGATGTAGCCAGGAGTACGCAAGTTTTCTGCACTTCCTGTGGTAGTGTGGCGGCGTCAGTAAGTTTTGGCGAGAGATCCTAACAGCCCACTCTGAGATAATAGAACTTGATACATGGCATGAATCCCGGGTGACACCACTGAGATGGATGTCGAATGTGCTCACTTCTTTCCGTTGCTGTACAGCCTTGGCCCTTCTGCAGTCGAAACACATGCTGTTGGGGTAGTTGCAGGTCGCCTGAATATAAGCACCTAAATATAAGCAGTAGCTCTATTTTCTGATCTATTGTAGTGAACAAATGGAATTCTATTAGGAACTGCTGCTGCTCACTGCTTGACCCAAAGACATTTGGAGCCCACTTCAGAGCTATTTGCCAGCATTTTACACTTGTGGTGACATCACAGGTGGGGAGTGAACGAGTATGCCGAAGCGGAAGTGGTCTGCCCTGTGTAACCTATCATTGGCAGTGGATCAACTTCGGGGGACTCTCGGTCCCTTCTGGATTTAGAGACCCATGATTGGTTTACTACTTATTAGCTTCATGGTCTCCCTTAGTAAGTGGAGTGCCTTTTTTGATCTGATCTGTATGCTGTAGTTCCATGTTTCTTTTGTTAGGTAAAATGAATACTCAATAAAAATATATTTAAAAAAATAATAAAAATAATAAAAAGATCCTCTCGCTTTCAGCCGGTCTTTGGTTGTGCACCCAGAATGGGGTGGTGTGGCTGGATCAGAGGTCTTCTTTCTCCCACACATTCATCTTTCAAGCATCTGTGCTTTGGGTACTGGCACTCCTGCCGGCCTTCCAATTACTCACATATTCTCTAGAACCCTCTCACTCCATACCATGAATTACACAAACCGTATCTGCTGTGGGACTCCTCTGATTTTTACATACTCAGCCAGTCTATTATCCAGTAGTCTTCTGCCCAGACAACACTTTGGTGCACTTCTGACACATCGAGATATATCACATAGAATGAGCAAAACAACAAATAATAACTCTGAGCAGATTTCACCTTAATTGTGTTCTTTGTGCTTAGACTATCTGGCCAAATCACTGTTCCCAGTGCTGGGCTCTAGTCTATCCCAGTCCCCTTGGAGAAATCTCTTCCTTAACTTGCCACTTGTTGTCATTTTGTGGAGTCTGGCTTACCGCTTATCCCATTTAATCTCTGAATGAAGACTTTTCCCAGCACACAGTGCACCAGATTCTGTGAAAGGAAACAGTCACCCGGGAAAGCTCATAACCGTCACATGTTAAATACAAAAATGTTGCTACTAGAAAAATATTCTAAGTGTGATCTACCGTCTGAATTGTAGAACTACATAGTGCTAAAGTCAGTTCTTTCTTCTACATTTCGACATCATCTTTAGTGCAGCAAATGGAGTAAGGACATGTGATTAAACAAAAACTATCAAGCAGGTGCATAGCTCTTCTGCTCTGAAGAATGCAAGACGACCTCGAGAAGAAGGTAGGGTACTTCAGAAAGCTGACATTTGATCTGGAGTTCCCCCTTGTCTTTAACAATTTCAGAATGAGGCTAGGCTTACTTGAACAGTTTGTCTAAATGTGCAATGTACAACTGTAGAATAAAAAATGATAGTGTGCTTAAATGTGTGTTGATGTACAATAACTCTTTGGTAGCACTTTAAGCAGATATAAAAATGATTTCACATTTCCTTCCTTTCTTAAGCAACTTTGTCCCCATAGTAGGGGAAGAGGGCTAGTCCTAGTGCAAGCAAACTTCTAGAACTATAGCATTGCCACAAAGGAGAGAGTAGAGAGGTAAAGGCTCTCAGGAAGCTGAGAATGAGGGGAAGGATGACAAATTAAGTGGTTTGGTCCATTAAAAAGAGGCTAGTGCAATAGCTAAACATGCACATTAGTACACATTTTTATATTGGAAGCGGTATCAGACATTCATGTTGAGCTAACATTTTACTACATTTCTTGGAGGGCCCACCCTAACACCTTAAGAGTGAAGACAATGAACCATATGTGCCATTGTGTTCAAATGTATGCATAGCATTGCTGATGCTAGACAATTTCTTTCCCACATCAAACTGTGACAGCAAACTGGCTGTTGAACTGACTTGTCTTGTGGATCAAGTAAACAGGCAGACATGTTGTTCTTGACCTCAATCATTATTTCCTAGGTGTTAGGCGACAGGAATTTCACAAAGTTGCAGAGAGAGCCGATGTCTGCCATGCAATCGAAAACATAGAGAACATTATGGAATGTTTGATACTAAGAGCTGAACTGCGCTAAGTTTGAGCAGACACACATGAACGATATTGGATCCCCTGCAATGATCAGTTGCTGTAACAATTCAGCAGTGGAGTAGTTGATTGGAAATCCACACTCAAAGCAATTGCCCTTCTAAAATAACCAATGCTTCAGAGATTTTGTGTTCTTATTCTTTCCACTAGTGAGACAATAATAGAATTTAGTAAGCTTCATGTTATAAAAAAGTCTGTACTGGGCAGTGCTACTAAAATATGGTTACAGTGTAGCTGAAGATACTCGTGTCTTAACTAATGTGGAGGCAGCTAGCCAATCCTTGAAAACAAACTGGTGGGAGAGGCTAAAGGTTGTATCACTGTGCAAATGTTGGTCGAAATTGGGGTGAAGCATTTCTCACCTGTCAGATTGTCCCTTCACCAGCAGACAACATTTCTGTATTCTATGCATCTTAGAAGGGGCTATAATAGTTATTAGAACATTGGAATGTTGGGAGCTCTATTGAAAACAATGGAGTGCTCTGGGCTTATAATGGCTGGTATAAGCCTGGAGCTCCAACATTCCAATGTTTCTTTGTTCACAGCTCTGGCTGTAAACAAAGGCTTCAGGGAACCTGAGGGGATTCTAATTCCCTCACGCTCCCAAAAGGCTTTGTTTTTTTTTCGCCTTTGGCTCGGGGCATTTAACGCTGGAGAGGGCCTTTAATAGCCGGTATAGCCCTCTACGGCGGGCTATAAGGCTATAGGAGATGGGAATATGGTCGACGCCTGATTAAAAGAGCTGTAACCACTTCCAACACCCTATTCCTTCAGCTTTGTTAGAGCAATGTGTGAGGTTTTGTGTTGTTTGCAGGAATTAGATCTTCCCAAGCTCAAACTATTATTTTCAAATGTTAGCTTTTCACTTTGAATGTACCCTGTTGTTTAAACAGTAGTATTACACAGAAGGAAAAAATAGACAAACTCAAAGATACTTTGTGTTTATCTCTAAGTGTTTTGGGTGTCATTTGGTGCAGCAAGAATATTGTGATAAATGGTTTAAAGTTATTCGTTAGACAGGTGATATCAATATCAAGAAAAGGAAATAGGTGTCATTTGTGATAACCCCCCCCCCAAAAAAAAATAACCAGTTAAAGAATACATCGTAGTCACCTCTGTGCTTAGAAGTCAATTTTTTTCTGAATGTATTGTATTCTGAATGTTGTTGCGTTACTTGGATGTCACACAAACTCACATGCAAAATTTTGGCAAGAAGAATATTATGTTCACATTTGGACATGCTTTGCAATTGTAGTATCTATTTTCTTTGCAGAATACAAAAGATCTTCAGACTTCACTAAATATCCTGAATATTCTTAATGAGTTGATGTCAATGGGTAAGTTCAAAGACAATCAAGACTTATTTTAATGCAACTTTTTGTCTGACTGAATTTTATATTATATAGCCCTGTTTGTGTATTAAAAGAAGATAAATGGAAACTGAAACCACTGTTCCCAATCCAGATAGTTTAACCGTAAGTCGTAAAGCAAACAGTTACATTACATGCATAATTCATAGAGATCATTGACAGTAATTGGCTGACATTTTAAATAAGACTCACCTCAATCATTTTGTGTATATAACTCTTTTAACCTAGTTTGCAATTTTTAGTTTGGAACTCTAACAGTAATATGACAAAAAAGACAAGTTTATCTAAAGAGCGTATATTAATACAGCTTGAGATTTCCTGCCCCACTTCAACCTTCCAATTTGCTTGGGTGCGTTCTCCTTCCTAAGTTTAGAAATCCTAAAGTATTTTGGGTTTCAGCACAAAACAGTGTCATATTTCGAACTCGTTAAAATCTTTTGCTCTAATATCTCTCTCAAGACATGCACTAGTGTTTCCCCAGAAAAAGTTATTCAAATAATTTCAAAGATATTATCATATAATGATATAATCTGTCTTGGCAAGACAGCAAAAAGATAAAGAGCCCCAGGGGTCCAATGCTAAGCACATTGCAGGAGACAAACCATCAGAGTCAACTTCGACCCTGAAGGGTGATCAAGAGAAGTCAAAAGAGGTCAAGCAGAAGGAAACTCACAACACCAAAAAGGAAGTTGATGCTGACTCTCTCGATGCTAACTATTGGGCGCTCAAGGTCGAGTGCAAGAAATGTCAATGTGATGTTGAAATCGCAGCCCTGTTACAAAAGAAGTAAAACTTTAAAGAGTGATCGTAAGGGCTCTTTATTCTTTCAAGCCACAGGAAGGCAGATGGAATGGAGAAGGAGCGATGAGAGCTTGTACAAGCTCACTCAAGAAGAGGTGCGCAGTACCTCGATCCTGATTCTTCAGAGAAGTGTTGAGGTACAGACAAAGCCCTGTTTCCCTCTGCAGGCCCTCATGCCAAGCCAGAGAAAAAACCCAGTGATCCCAAGCATTGGACCACGGAAAGGATATATTTCAAGAACCCACTTCTTTGACTGCTGGGACTCCTTAAGTTGAGAAGAAATGTAAGCACTTGTCCCAGGATCCACTGTTTAAGAGGGCAGCACATAGGCTAACTTGATAATCATCACTACAGCTGAAAAAATCTGTAAAAGCTCTCCATCCAAGCAATGAACTGCTGAGAAAGACAGTAATAGGCTAGAGTTGGTAGGCGGAATAGTGGGAAGAGGTGGCTGTAACCCAGTGGAGGATTGCAAATTCTCTCACACTTCCTGACCGCTATGGCCACCAGCAATGGGAGAAAATTGATGATCTGATGCAGCATCTCCCAGAGCTATATCAGAAAAGGGCAAAAACAGTAACACAAGAGGGCAGATGATATCAAAACACATACCTCAAGTCAGCTCCTAATACAGTGGACACTAGAAGTAGATCTGTTTTAGTAAAACACTGACATGACACGCCTGGCTAACAGTTTTGGGGTTCAAGCTGAAAGTCCAAGTATTTGCCATCAACATGCCCTACAAAGGAGAGCTTCTGTTTGGACCGGCATTTGACAAGGCCGTGCAACAAATCAAAAAAGATAATGAGACAGCAAAAGAAAATAGAGTATTACAGTTTCAAGGTGCATTTAATAGATGTACAGTGGCAACCAGAAGACCATTGGGGAGAGGCTCCTTCCAGTTAAGCACTCATTAGGTGCTGTTTAATCAGCTGGGAAGCTTGCATGAAACAACGCCCCAGTGGCAGATCCCCTCTACACCACAAAAACTTTTTTGTGGCAGAGGAAGAGGTTAGACACCAAGGGGCTAGTGTTACTCGGCTAATTAACTCGCCCATCCAACCCTCTTCCGCACACACCACCTGTGGGGGGGGGGGGGGTGCAAAGTAAGAGAATTCTTACCCAGTGGGAGGCAATCACCTCACACAACTGGATAATAAACATTACACAACACAAATAATTCTTTGAACGGATCAAAAGACTGCAAGACTGTCAAATGTGCAACCACAGAGAAGAGCCCTCTTACAGAAACAAGCTGTAGAAAGGGTACCCGGAGAATAAGTCAGCTAAAGGGTAGAATCAGGTTATTTCCTGGTGCCAAAAGCAAATTTGTTCTTATGATATATATACTAGATTTAAGACTAGTAACCAATGCATAAAGACACATCAATTCAACATCACCACACAGCAGGATGCCATACCAGTGCTGAAGAAGGGAGATTGCATGGTTGCAATAGACCTCAAGAACACCTACCTGCATATTCCAATGAACTGCCAACTCAACCAGTTCTTCATATTCATTGTGGATAAAGTACATTAGCAATTCCAAGTATTACTGTTGGGTAAAATCTGAACCCATTATATCCATGAAGTACCAGGCTGTAGTAGCAAAACATTTAAGGAAAAGGGGAATTCACATATATCCTTACCTGGATGACTAGTTAGTGTGGGCAAGTTTAAAAAAATAATGCCAGAAGTAAAGCCAAACAGTAAAGCAGACGCTTCACAGAGTATGGTTCTGCATGTTTCTGGAGAAATCATCTCCATTACCAGAATAGGAGAAGGTATTCTTGGGCACAACTCAATAATTAAAGAGAAGCAAGCTCTTTCCCAGTATTCAAGAGAGCTCTGGCATCGAATGAGCAAACACGCCTTTACTAGCGGGGCCAGTGCCTGACAGTGAGAACTATGATTTAAACGAAACCATCATAATAACGCCCTGTATACTGCTCATCTCACAAGCCAGGTTACACAAGTGCCCCATCCATGAGTGGTTTCTAAGCAAATGGTCACAGGCCAACTGGAGTTGGGAAGGTGTAGTTGCTGTCACATAGACTGTGTAGAAGGAGATACAGTATTGGAACATAAAAAGCAACACTGTAGGAAGACCATTCAATTCTGCAGCTTCCATATTGACCATTACCACAAATGCATCACATGCACAGTACAGGACACATATGGGAAACCTGAACATTAAAGGTACATGTAACACAGAACAGTAAAATACATAATAGTGAAAGAACGCAAGGTATTCTTCCTGGCGCCGAAGGTTTTTCATGCCCAGATCAAGGGGTATACAGTACAGATAGACAACACAAGTACCATGTTCTACCTCAACAATAAGGGAGGAATTAGATCATATGTACTTTCTAATCTGGCCCTGGATATCTGGAAATGGGGCATTCAAAAACACACGTCTAGTGGCGGTATGCCGTACAGTGACAATAAACTAAGAAGTAGACAGACTAAGCATGCAGGGAAGTTCCTAATGGGAATTAAAAGATCAGGAACTACAAGGAGTGTTTCAAAATGGGGCATACTAAATATAGAGCTCTCCAACACAAGAAAATGCTAAATTCCAAAGCTTCGCGTCCAGGTAACCACATCATTTGTCAAGAGGGAATGCCTTATTGATAGGCCAGTCATGGAAATTGCATACGCTTTCCTCATTACACCTGATCCTATTGGTGATAAATAAGCGCAAACAAACCACCAATGACACTAATCTTGAATGCACCACAATGGGCAAGGCAGACGTTGTACTTGGACCGCATGGAGATGTCACAGAGGGCTGTATTAAAACTACCACGTTCACAGGATCTATTGACAATGCATGAGAGACAGGTATGTCACCTGGAGCGAACAGGCCTCAGACAGGCAGTGCTACTCCTGAGGACATAACGGAAAAAGTGGTAGAACACGCACTACTATTTTTCTACAAATGTAAATGTGGTAATCTGTTTGTCCCATGCACATGAATAAAGACTACCTAATCTAAAGAGAAATTTCTGATAGATACATCTGCCGTGTGGATTCCTCACCTTGTGAATATCCCCCTTGCGTCAGCAACGTTCGGAAATTTTCTTCGTAGCACGCCGACGTGGGCGACGTCACAGGAGCACGGCATCGCGCGCGACTCCATCTGACGTCACCGACCCCATATCAGGCCCACGCAGGCGTGATGACATCAGTTCCCTTTTTTCCGCGTCTCCGACGCTAACGGTTTTCGGGATCTTCTGCGATACCTAGTATCTTTCTGTTAAATAATTGTCACTGTTTCTCTCTTACGACTTGGTTCTTCTCCGGAGATGTCGTTGAGGAAAACAGGCTTTAAGCCATGTAGGTCTTGTGCCCGCATGATGTCCATCACTGACCCACATAAGGATTGTTTGTGGTGTCTTGGTTCGAGTCACGACGTCAAGAACTGCGATTCCTGTTTTAAAATGAATCCAAAGGCGCTTCGAGAGCGTGAAGCTAAATTACTTTTGGCGAAAGTGAAACAGGATTCAGGACGACATTCGAGATCGACGTCACGAAGATCGAAGTCGAAGCAAAGGTCTCGGTCGAAGTCGGGATCGGCGTCGAGATCCAGAGCGGATTCGAGGTCTGGAGAGGAGTCGAGATCTAAAGCGAAGTCAAAATCCAGAGAAAGATCTAGGTCTAGATCTAAGTCGGCTTCTGGTCACGCTTCGAGCTCCTCGAGGAGAAAGCATAAGAGGAGGAAGCACAGTTCGAAACATCATTCGGAGAAGGAATCCTCTGACTCGAAGAGAAGGTCTCACAAACATCGTAAAGACTTTGTCACTCCTTCGCCTGCTTTATCAAAAGAAGGTTCTCCGGCTCCGGAGCCGGAGCCGGACCCGGAGCCGGTATCCTCGGAGCATGAAGTGGAAGAAGAGGTGACTCCTCAAGAACCGGCTTCAGCTGAGACTCCTGTGAACCCAGAAGGTCAGGGTGAGGATGTGTCGGGGCGGCCTCCATTGGAACATCCGGTAGGTCCGTACCCTTCCTTTCCTGGTCCTGGACAGGATCCCTCGCATTTTCTCAATGCGATGTTTGGAGTATATTCTAGGGCAATGTACCCCACTGGAGCGCCTGTTGGTCCCATGGGTCCATTATCGTACAATCTGGGTATTCCTCAGTCGTACGCCCCAGCTCCATTTATGCCTTTCATGCCGGCGCCTCTTTCACCATGGCTCGGTACGGCTCCACCGAGGTCTTCGACTCCGCATGCGGCTTCGCCGACTCCGGATCGACCTCGCAGTCGAGATCGAGGTACCACACCTGTTCATGACTCTCGTCCTGCTGCTCCGGCTCCTCGATCGACGTCGGAACCGGCTCCGTCGAAGTCGTTACCGGATCCGTCGACTTCGATTCGTTTGGAGTGGTCGAGGCGAAGAGCTCAGCGTCTTCTCGAACAAAAAGATGATGAAAGTTCTGATGTGGAAGAAGGCGAGCTTCCTGATCATGATGATGATTTCGATGAGCTTGGGGATGCTAGTGGTCTGGAACTCTCTCCCGAGTGGGGTCTGCCTTCGACTTCTGATGCTCCATCAAGGGACGTGGCACCCTATCACGTGGTTATTAGGAAGGCTGCTGACCTTCTTAGCTTAAAGCTGCCCACAGTGGAGTACAAGCCCAACATCCTCACTGAAGTCTTGCATTCTCCTTCTTCAATTGTTGAGCCTACACTGCCATTTACTGATGCCTTGACGGATCCAATTAAGGAGATTTGGAAGAGGCGGTTGTCTGCTCCTGCAGTTTCAAGGATTATTGCAAGGCGCTATAGGGTGGCTCCTGATGACCCTGCATTTCTTTCTTCGCATCCATCTCCGGAAAGTCTTGTGGTTCAGGCGGCTTGCTCTAATAGGGCTGCAGGCTCTTTCCCTCAAGTGCCAGCTGACAAAGAGTCTAAGAAATTAGATCAGTCTGCGAAGAAGGCTTTCTCTTCTGGGAGCATGGCTCTTAAGTCATCAAATGCTACTTGCCTTTTAGGTAGATATGTGCATGCGCTAATGGACTCAGTGAAGCAGTTGTCATCAAAACTTCCTGAGGAGGATAAGAAGAACTTTAATGAAGTGGTCTCTGACACTCAGGCTGCGGCCCGCATGGTCATTCAAAGCGGCATGGACACTGTGGATTCTGTTGCTAGAATTATGGGCTCATCCATTGCGACCAGGAGAGCCGCATGGTTAAAGTCTTCTGATTTCTCAGCGGATGTGCAGTCTACATTGCTGGACTTACCCTTTGAAGGAACTGGCCTTTTTGGTAAGAAGGCTGATGTGGCCTTGGAGAGGTTTAAGGACAGCCGTGCCACTGCAAGATCTTTGGGTCTGCAGATGAGAGGGTCGACGACTAGAAAATTCAAGGGATTTGGTAAATCTTCTTTTCGTCCCTTCAAGCAGGGCCAACAACAACAGCAGCAGCAGCAGAACCCTCTATATAGGTCCTATAGAGGTAGACAGAGGGGTCGTGGACGTGGACGTCAAGTCTCCTCTTCCTCCACTTCCTCCAATAATGCCCAACCCCCACCCGCATCAGCAAAGCAGCCCTAGATCCTCCATTCTGGATCATGTAGGGCCAGTAGGGGGTCGGCTTACTCACTTTCTACGAGATTGGGAATCGGTTACATCAGATCTTTGGGTTCTCAATCTCGTAGAGAATGGGTATGCACTTCCTTTTCAGGAGTTCCCTCCCAATTACCCTCCTTGCCAAGGTTATTGTTCGGAGGACCACCTGCTTCTCCTGCAGGAGGAAGTCCTGGCACTGTTTCGAAAGGGTGCAATAGAGGTGGTTCCAGAGCAGGAGAGGGGTCAAGGGTGCTACTCCCGGTATTTCTTGATTCCCAAGAAGGATGGCAGGCTTCGGCCGATCCTGGATCTCAGGATTTTGAACCTCTATCTCAAACAGGAGAAGTTCAAAATGCTCACGCTTGCTCAGGTTCTTCTGGCGCTGATGGAAGAAGACTGGATGGTGTCGATCGACTTGCAGGATGCGTATTTTCACATCCCAATCCTGAAGTCGCACAGGAAGTATCTCCGTTTTACGGTGGGATCGCAGCACTACCAGTTTGCGGTCCTCCCGTTTGGACTTACTACTGCGCCTCGAGTTTTCACCAAGGTGATGGCAGTGGTGGCTGCGCATCTCAGAAGGTCAGGGATTCCTGTATTCCCTTATCTAGACGACTGGCTGATCAAAGCGGAGTCGCCGGAGATGGTGCTCCATCATCTGCAGGAGACAACTCAGTTGTTACACAGGTTGGGTTTTTCGATAAACGTACCCAAATCTCACCTGGTGCCCTCCCAGCGCAACCTGTTCATAGGTGCGGTACTGGACACTTCTGTATGTCGTGCATTCCCTCCACCTCAAAGGATTCACGACATTCAGGAAATGATTCCTTTATTCTACAATGGAGCGGTTGTTCCAGTCCTGAAGGTCCTTCGCCTGCTCGGTCTGATGGCTTCTTGCATTCTGTTGGTCAGTCCTGCACGCTGGCACATGAGGGCGCTCCAGTGGTGCCTCCGCAGGCAGTGGTATCAGCACAACGGAGATCTCAGGGAGTCAGTGAAGATCTCCAGGGAAGCTGCAGCGGATCTGTCTTGGTGGGGCGTGGAAGGCAATCTGTCGCAAGGAAAGCCTTTTCAACTGCCTCCATCAGTGGCCACAGTGATAACGGATGCATCCACTCTCGGGTGGGGTGCTCATCTGGGAGACCTGGAGGTCAAAGGTCTTTGGTCTCCGGAAGAAAGGTTGTTTCACATCAACCTTCTGGAATTGAGGGCGATACGTTTGGCGCTCAAGGCCTTCCTCCCTTCCCTTCGCGGTCGTTCGGTTCAGGTCCTAACGGACAACACGACTGCGATGTGGTACATCAACAAGCAGGGAGGAGTAGGGTCGCAGTGTCTCTGCAGAGAGGCTCTGCGTCTCTGGTCCTGGGTTCAGGACCATCAGATTTGTCTGGTGGCAAATCATCTGGCCGGAGTTCTGAACGTGCGTGCAGACAGTCTCAGTCGGCAGTTCTCTGCCGACCACGAGTGGAGGCTTCACCCGGAGGTTGTTCACGACATCTTTCAGATGTGGGGGACTCCTCGGGTGGATCTATTTGCCACTCGCGAGAATGCTCACTGCCCTTCATTCTGCAGTCTCCAGTATCCGATGCAAGGAGCATTGGGGGACGCGTTTCAGTTGAGTTGGGGAGATCAACTCCTTTACGCGTTTCCTCCCATACCTTTGATTCCTCGGGTTCTGAGGAAGATTCGTCAAGACCGGGCCCAAGTCATATTGGTTGCTCCGGATTGGCCAAGAAGGGTGTGGTATTCGGACCTACTCCACCTCTCCTCTCACCCGCCGCTCCGTCTCCCTCACAGGGCAGACCTCCTCTCTCAGATGGAGGGGCAGGTTCTACACCCCCACCTCCAGACATTACACCTTCATGCCTGGAGATTGAACGGGGCAACTTGAGTTCTTTTTCTCTCCCTCACGAGGTGGTGGATGTCATTCTCTCTGCCAGGCGTGACACCACTAAGTCCATTTACTCCTATAGGTGGACAAAATTTGTTTCTTGGTGCAGGGAGAGGGATATTGACCCTTTGAAGGCTCATTTGTCTAATATTTTACAATTTGCCCTTTATCTGGCACAGCAAGGTTTGGCTGTGGCCACGGTCAAGGGTTATCTTTCGGCCTTATCGGCGTTTCTTTGTTTGCCGGGTCAGCCTTCTCTCTTTAAATCTCCGGTGGTTTTGAGATTCTTGAGGGGTCTCATGAATATGTTTCCTCCTACTCCTTTTATTGTTCCTCATTGGGATTTGAATCTTGTGCTGACCTTTTTAATGGGTTCTCCCTTCGAACCCTTGCACAAGTGTCCATTGAGGCTTCTCTCTTTTAAAACTATCTTCCTCGTTGCAATCACCTCGGCAAAGAGGGTAAGTGAGCTTCAAGCTCTCAGTTCCAAACCCCCATTCCTGACCATTCATGCTGAAAGGATGGTTCTTAGGACCAGGGCTGCTTTTCTGCCTAAGGTGGTGACTCCTTTCCATCTTGGGCAGTCCATTACCCTTCCTACCTTCTATCCTCCCCCTCACCCGTCTAAGGAGGAAGAGAGGCTGCATCGCCTGGACCCTAAGAGGGCGGTGTCTTTCTATCTGGACAGGACTAAGGACTTCTGGATGGACGACCAGCTGTTTGTTGGCTTTGCTGGCTGCAAGAAGGGCAGAGCGGTGCACAAGCGCACTCTTTCCAGGTGGATAATCCTGTGCATCAAGATCTGCTACTCTTGCGGGTAAGGACCCTCCTGAGGGTATTAGGGCTCATTCAACTAGAGCAAAGTCTGCAACATCTGCTTTGTCTAGGGGTGTACCTGTTGAGGATATTTGCAGGGCCGCGACTTGGGCCTCCCTCCACACTTTCGCGAAGCATTACTTCTTGGATACCGAGGTGAGGAGGGATGGCCACTTCGCGCGCTCTGTCCTCCAAGACTTCCTGGTGTAGCAGAGTGGGCACCCTCCTCCGGGAGTGGGGACTGCTGTGGGAACCTATTCACAAGGTGAGGAATCCACACGGCAGATGTATCTATCAGAAGAACAAGTTACTTACCTTCGGTAACGCTTTTTCTGGTAGATACTATATCTGCCTGTGGATTCCTCACTGACCCACCCGCCTCCCCGTTGTCCACTCTGCTATACGTGGTCTTTCTGTATATATGGTTTATACTATTGTATTGATTTAGTTCTATATGTACTGTGTACATTGTATATTTGCATGTTTGCTATCGTTGGTCCGTCCGTGTGCCTCGAAGGCACGGAAAAAAGGGCGGAACTGACGTCATCACGCCTGCGTGGGCCTGATATGGGGTCGGTGACGTCAGATGGAGTCGCTCGCGATGCCGTGCTCCTGTGACGTCGCCCACGTCGGCGTGCTACGAAGAAAATTTCCGAACGTTGCTGACGCAAGGGGGATATTCACAAGGTGAGGAATCCACAGGCAGATATAGTATCTACCAGAAAAAGCGTTACCGAAGGTAAGTAACTTGTTCATTAGTGTCTTAACCATTCTTTGGATCATCATTTATAACTTTTGAATAACCCCAGACAATGGGGCCTACGCAGTGCTAAGGGGGACAGACCCGAACAGGTGACACTACATGTGACGCCTGAGGACTTAGAATTCAAACACTTTGATCTCCCACAAAAAAAGCACAGAAATCCTAAGTTAGGCCAGAAGACTGACGCTAAGAAGGTGCTACAAAGCAAAGTGCAGCTGATTGTTCCCTGGTGACACAGGGAAGTATTTTGAGACAGTATAACACAAGACACTATGCTTATTAGCTAATTTCAGGATGATAAAGGTGTAGGGTTTTCCTACCGCTTCTAGTTGAGCGGGGAACAAAATTCCTATTTTCCTCCATGACTCTATGTCGAGTGGTTTACCTCTATATTTGATCTGGGGGTTTGCCCAAAGTGTTTCCCAAAGCGAGTTCTTTATGCTATTTTCTAGCTTCTGATCTACTTTGAGTAGCGCCTGCCTTGTGATCCTGAGGATCGGATTATTCCCAAGTGCTTGTTTGTTGGAAGTGAGGAGTGTTAACGGGTTTGTGTTATTTAGAATGGCTTCCTCTATGGAGAGCCATGTCGGGTGTATTGCTGTTTCGGGAGCACCCAGTGCATCCCCGGTCTGGCTATGTAGGCTAGTTGGAACGTTCTTAAGTCCGCCACGTTTAGCCCTCCTAGTTTTTTGTCAAGTCTAAGTTTTTTAGGCTTATTCTGAGTTTCTTATCCCTCCATATAAATTTGTTTAGCATTTGGTCTATCTTTCTGTGGAAATCGTCTGTGAGAGCCAGCAGTAGCATACCTGCCAGATAATTAACTATGGGAGTGATCATCATTTTGACAGTGTCAATTCTGCCCCACCAGGCAATGAATTTTGGTGACCAGGTTTCCAGTAGTCCCTTGATTTTTGCTAGAGCTTTTTTCTGATTCTGTTCGAGGGTGGTTCTTAGGTTTTTCCCAAAATGTATACCGAAGTATTTGACAAATCCCGGTTGCCAGGACAGTCCCAAGGTCCCCATTACCTCTCTGGTTGTGTGTATGTTGAGGGGCATGCATTCCGATGTGTCCCTATTTAGTTTGTATCCTGAGTGGTTAGCGTATGTTTCAATTGTTTGCATGAGTGCTGGTATGGACTGGTCCGGTTCCTCCGTTATTATGAGTAGGTCATAGGCAGCTAGTTTGGCTGTGGTATTGTTGATTGTTATGCCCGCTATATCACTGATCTCCAGAGTGTCTGATCAGGGGTTCAAGCACTAGTAAGAACAGAAGCGGAGATAGCGGACAGCCCTGTCTTGTCCCTCTCTCAAGAGTAAATTGGGCAGAAGAGCTACCGTTAATAGTTATCTGGGCTTTAGGGTTCTTGTACAGTGCCATGACTTTCCTCGTGTATCTGTCTCCTAGGTTGTATGTCTGCATGCATTTCCCTAGAAAGTGCCAGGATACTCTGTCGAAGGCCTTTTCCGCGTCTAGCGTGATTGCTACTTGAGTTGAGTGATTTTGAGGAGTGTTCTATGATTTGGCAGAGAAGTCTAGTGTTATCTTGAGACATGCGTGTTTTCATGTAGCCTACCTGTGTGTTTAAAATCAGATGTGGTAGTATTTTGTTTAGTCTTGTGGCTTGTACTTTGGCGTATAGCTTGCAGTCTAGGTTGATTAGTGAGATAGAGCGGTAGTTTTTGGGCCATTGTGGGTCTTTGCCTTCTTTGGGTATTACGATTATGTTGGCCTGTGACTTGGTTTCCGATACTGTCCCTTCCTTAGCGCAGTGGTTAAAGGTTTTAGTCAGGACTGGGAGAAGGTGGTCTTGAAACCTTTTGTAGAAGGGTGCTGTGTAGCCGCCTGGGCCTGGAGCTTTATTATCCTTTAGTGACTTTATTGCTGTAGTGATCTCACTCAAATGTATGTCTTTGCCTAGTGTTTTGGCTTCCTCTTCCGTTATTTTGGGTAGGTTTAGTCTGTCTAGGTAGGCTGCGCTGCCCTCTTGGTCAATGTTCTCATCTTTTGTGTAGAGATCTTTGTAGAATGCCATGAACGTGTGTAGGATTTCTTTGTGTCGGGTGTGCACTCTGTTGTTCGAATCTGTGATTGCGGAGATACAGTGTTGTCTTTGTTTGCGTTTGAGATATGATGCTAGTATTTTCCCTGCCTTGTTAGCTTTGCATAGGTTGATTTATTTGTATTTTCTTATCCACAGACCTGCTCTTTCGCTAAGAATCCTGTTGAATTCGTATTTTTTCCCTGTGAGTTCAACCAGGACATCTGTGTTTGAGGTGTCTCTGATATGTTTGGTTTCCTGGAGTTTAATGTCTATTTCTAGCTTGTCAATCTGCTTTTTTGCTTCTCTGTCTCTTCTGGCCTTAATTTCTATCAGCGTTCCTCTGATGGTCGCCTTAAGGGCGTCCCATAGAATTTTAGGGTCTGTGTCCGGTGTGTCATTTTCTTTTATGTAATTCTTGATGGCATTCTCGATTTTTGTTTTTGTCCTCTTGTTTGGCTAGTGTTATGTTGTTGAACCGCCATCTGCGAGTTATGTGCTCATTATGTCGGCATGTTAGCTGTAGACTAATGCACGAGTGGTCTGAGATCGTCCTTGCAGCAATATCTGTGTGTTCTATCAGATGTGTGTGTGTGCCTGAGATGAGGATGTAGTCTATTCTGCTGTAGGAGTTGTGTGGGATGGAATAGAAGGTGTAGTCTCTGGTGTCTGGGTGTTGTAGTCGCCATGGGTCTTGTAGGTCGAATCTGTTGCATATGTTTTTCAGGATGTTGTAGGATGCTGTGGGTCGTGTTTGGGAGCCCGATTGTCAGTCCAGGGTGTGGTCTAGGACTAAGTTGAAATCACCAGCCACGATGTTCATGTTGCTTGCCTGGTTTGCTTTTATCTCTCTTGTCACCCCCTCCCAGTATGTAGTGTCGTCTGTGTTTGGTGCGTATATGTTCGTTACTAGTATGGTTTCTTCTCCTCTTTTGAGTTGGGTAATCAGCAGTCTACCCTCATTGTCGTGCTGCTCTTTCACTATGGTTAGCTTTGATTTAGTGTTAACTATGGTGATTACTCCGTGTTTTTTGCCAACTGCTGGTGAGCAGGCTAGCTGGCCAGTCCATCTCGCTTTAAGTCTACTTGCGTCTTCTGAGGAGAGTTTGGTTTCTTGTAGGAGTATAATATCACCCTTAGTCTTTGCCAGGTAATATGGTATTTTTCTCCTCTTAAATGGATGGTTCAGACCTTTGACATTGAGGGATGATCTTTAGATCAGCAGCAGTGCGTTGTTGTTAATCATTGTGTTTATATATTGTTATCGGTCTTTCTAGCGTGTCTTTGGTGAGTTCAAGGGTTGCCCTTGTGCTTCTTATGTGTGATGTTGGTAGGTAATAAACTGCACGCTGTACCGTATTTTTTGCCTGAGTGTATGTTACTGACATTGACGTGACATACTGGACAAACTTGACAAACAGGACAAACAAGACAAAAAAACATCCCCCCCCCCCTCAAAACCCCTCCCTGTCGGTGGGTCGATAAGTAGACGTGCGACAGCAAGGTCCTTCCCGCTCCCCTACTCCCCCGGGACGTCTTAATATGTTAGTCTTGTGGACCTATCTAACACCCCTCTAAGAGCATTAACGGTTAACTTTAGTAGAGATTCAAAGGATATAGATAGTCTGAGTAGGCTTTACATCTTCAAGTGCTTGCTCTTGTTCCTCTTCTCGTCTACCGGTGCTTGCATTGCTTCGATGTCGATTTTCTTCGAATTTAGTGTCAAGAGAGTCTCTTTGTCTTGTATTGCCATGAGGTAGTTCTTATCTGAGGTAGGTTGCGTTGTAACTGTTGTTGAGATTGTGTGCTCTTGAGGTAGATTACGTTGGTATTGAGTTTGTGTTGATCTTAAGCTTGTCTTTCCGTATGGTACTTTCTTCGCTGTCTGTTGGAGTTCTTTCCTTTCTTTCATTCGACAGTAGTGTATTGTAGTCTAGTCCGTTTCGTTATGTGGATCTGGCGAGGCTCTTCTTTTACTTGACGTAGTCGTCATTTCCATTTGTTGTTGTATGGGTTCGGATAGGTATCGTGATAGTTCAGCTGGATCTTCGAAGGTTAACATAGTTCCTCTGTTGTTTATTCCGAACTTTGATGGGCCTCTGAAGGAAAAGCTGATGTTTTCCTTCCTTAGCGTTTCTCTTTGGGCCAGGAAACCCTTTCTGATGTCCAGCGTTGTCTTCGAGTAGTCCTGCGTGAGGATAATCTTGTTACCGTTCCACTGTAGGTTTGGGGACTTCCTCGCTATTCCAAAGATGGCGTCTTTTTGGTGTGAGCGTAGTGGTTTGCATATTATCGGTCTTGGTCCCGATCTGTTGGTTTGCTTGAAGGCCGGGACTCTGTAGGCCTTATCCAGCTCAAAGGGGTTATCAAATTTGAGATTCGTTAGTTTAGGTATAAGATTCTGCACCAGTGCTACGCACGACCCAGCCTTGTCCTCTTCTCCTTCCGGAATACCCAGAATTCTTATGTTACCCTTTCTCTGTCGGTCTTCGAAATCTGTTGCTTGCTTCCGGAGATCTGTTGTTGCCTTAGCAATGTTGCCAATCGCCTTGCCTGTGAGCTGTGACCTGTCTTCTATGTCACTAACTCTTTGTGTCACTGCCGATATTCTATTGTTGGCCGTGTGGATGTCCGCTCTTACTGCCGCTAGTTCGAGTTGTATGGCATCCGTCGTTTTTTCAGTACATTTTGCCAGGTCGTGGACTTCAGCTAGTTTTTTAAGAATGCTGTCCAATGTGCTACTGATGTCCGGCTTCTGTTTGAAAGGGGATTCTGGATGTCCATCTGGTTTGGTTTTCTTTGATTGTTGTGTCAGCTTTCCTTGGCATTTTCGCTAGGCCTCTTTTCGCTGTTGAGAGTTCGAGTCTTTTGCTGTTGCTCCGTGATGTGAAGTGGGTTTCCTGCTCTTGTCGGTTGGTTTTGGTCTCTTCGTCTGTACCTAGAGCAGTTCTTGGGTTTGGGCTCTTCTGCTTGCTACCCCTAGTATCTTCCGTTCTTTTTACTCTTTTGTGGGTAGTGTTTCTTATGAGCCTTTTCTCCGCCGTGATTGCGCTTTGCTTCCTCTTTATTAATTTTTTTATTGGTTCTGGCAGTGTTGACCCTTGTTTGTCGAACTTCTCTTTTTATTTGTTTGATTTTTTTTAGTTTTGTGTGTTGCCGGCCTTTGCGGATTGCCTTGTCGTTTTGCTCTCACTCTGTGGTGGTGTCAGGTGTTCATGACGGTTATTTCTCCTCCCGTTGTTCAACCTATTTCTGACCTGTGCTGGCGTGCCCTTGTGTTTGCAACAGATCGGCTTGCCCTTTCGGTCGTACGTTGCTGAGTGCGCTTACGCTTGCGGTTGTTCCCCCGTTTGGAGCGCCTGCTCACTGCCTTTCCTCTCAGCTCCGCTCTACCAGATGGCTCCTCCTTCTGATTTGGCTGTTGCTGGTTTCACTCTCGGTTGTTCAGCAGATTGTAATGTCAGCAATGTGACGGTTATGCCCCTGTGCCAGCGTGCTCTTGTGTTTGCCCTCTCCGCTGTTCTTTCCATTGGCTGGTACGCAATTCCTCCTGCTTACTGTTGTTCCCTCTTGCTTTTCTTCTCAGCCCCAGATGGCTGCGCTTTCGGCTGTTCCCCTGTTTGGAGTGCCTGCTCACTACCTATCCTCTTAGCTCCGCCCTTCAAGATGGCTGCCCCTTCGGGTTTGGGTGTTGCTGGTTTCGCTTTCGGTTGTACGGAAGTTCGAAACGTCGGCACTGAATTTTATTTTTCCTCCAGATGAATCCCGTTAAGCTGCGACTTTTACGGGCTGGTAAGAAGCGCCGTGGGGGTGCTACAATCTTAGCTCTGCGCGTCTGCTTATTTGCTTCTTTGCTTTTTTGCCCCCTTTCTGTACTAAAATGGCCGCTTCCACAGGGGTAGTTGGTTTCGCTTTCACTTACTCCGCCGTTAGCGTGCTAGGGCCTCCGTTGGCCCCCTGCGTTTCTCCCCTACTCAACTCGTTGGTTATCGGCACTGGGGCGCGGGGCAGGAAGCGTTGCGGGTGCAGTCACTGACCTTGTAGCGGGCACAGTTCTCTCTGTGAGGGCTTGATCGGTGCTCTTGTCATCAGAGGTCTCTTCCTTCTGCCGCCATCTTGCCGGGCCAGGACGTTCGTACCGTAGCCACAAACTTTTCCTTTTTACTCGTTGCGCGGTTGGTTCTGGATTTTAGTTTTTATTACATTCGGCTCTACTTGGGTTCCGATTGTTGCTGCGATGTTCGTTTCTTCTTTTGGTCCTCAATAGTACCCTGTTCTATCTGGATATGTCCCGAGGTGTAGCGGAGCTCTGGACTTAGGCAACTCTTCCCATTGCCGTCCAAGCCACGCCCCCGCAGTTCCCCTTTCTGACTTGGATTTTGCAGCAGTCTTGCTCATCTCCTCCCACTCCAGGCAAATTTCACAATCAGCTTTTCTAATTGGGTGAAGAGACCTAATGTGGACAGGATGGGCCATAAATGTGCATAATGCATTAGGTAATACTTTGATCCTTGTTGCCTAATTTGACTGCATATAAACAAGACAACTATATAACAGTCGAAAAGCTGAAAACTTGTAAAATAAGTTGGTTATTTAATAGTCCTAATGCTTTTTATACTAATCTAGCAGACTGAATGTTTTCCTGGTTTCTTATTTGTCATTATATTTCTGCACTGCCTAATATTGTTACCTGAACCAGTTTTTTTCCTTGTCCTTTTTTCAGGGAATGGGGTTGGTTCTCTCCCAATCCACATCTTTTTATGATGTTTGCAGCCAGTGCACTGCTTGCTTGTATATAGAATGTACAGAGGTTTATTTTGTTTGTTTTTGTCCCACCCACACTCTTTTCATGTGAGGGACAGAAAATAAGCCCCCAACACCAGAATAACAGTGACCCCCAGTAGGAAATTAGATAGCTAAATAAAAAAGTGGGTCAAGTTTTCAAATTGGGGCAGTTTTGAACTTGTAAAGACACGCTGTTTAAGTGTTTTGCAATGGTATGGAAGATTGTGTGGATTTGAGCTTGCTGCAGGCAATGTTTGTTACAATATATGGAAATCAACGGGAAAACCAATACATCGGACAATTAAACAGGCCCACAACCAGTCAAAAAAACAGCACACACACTGACCTTTCAGACCAGTCAGTGGGGGCAAACGAACTTTACATCGCGGACATCACACGCGATGCAATTACAACGCAGTTGTTACAACGACCACGTTGTTACCACGCAAAGCCATTACTGCGCAAGTCATTACATCGACTTGTAGTAGATGGCGCGCTAACATTAGGAATAGTATAGTTGACTATCTCAACTTCTACCCTACTGTTACATAGGCTGGAGTTGGAATAGTAAATTATACATTTCTAATGTCAGAGCGCCATCTTCTGCAAGTCGATGTAATGACTTGCGTAGTAATGGCATTGCGTGGTAAGAAAGCGGTCTTTGTAACAACTGCATTGTAATGCCACGCGATGTAATGACTCACATTGTAACGAGTCATATTTGTTTGTCGGGCACTGCCTGATCGTGCTATTAACCAGTCCAACCCTTCTAATGTGGCAGCCTTCTTGCTTGTAGTTTTTTGTTTTCTTCTAGTGTTTCTGAGTTGTGTCTCCCTTTTTTAATATCCATAGCATTTTTCTTGTTTTTTTTTCCAGCAACTTCACCATTTATTTATCCTATTTAGCCTTTACTTGGGCAATTGCAATAAAAACAGATAGAACAATAAGTTGAACAATAAAGTCATTAGATCATTAAAACCAGTAAAATCATGACATATAAAATAGTTTACAAAGGCACATAGGACTAAGAACTAGCTGCATGTGAGGGAGACATTTTGCACTGCAATGTGCGCTGGAAGTCCATATTCAAAAGCAGCCTGCAATTTAGAAAATCACGGGAAACTGCAAAATATAACATGTAAATACACAGGTTCTGGGCGCTAAGCATTAAGCAGCGACTGGGCAACCCTTTTCTGTCTTGTCTCAACGTATGTGTGAGAAAATGAGAAACAGCAAATACAATTTGTTGAGCGATGTCCACCTTAAGTATCCTAGTTGCAATTTTATAGTCCCTAATCCTCAGGTTGCAGCACATCGGCAACATTTTCTTCCTCCTGTGCACATGATATTGCAAAACCAAAGGGGATGATGGACGAAGTGTTGAACATTGCAAGCACTCACCCCCAGTCAACTGATCTCAACTGATCAACTAGCTCACTCCACCATCCCAGTTCAGACATGACCATATGCAAATAAGTCTGACCCTGTGCCTCATGGGAACAGTCCAGCTGCACGGAAGAATATATGCAAATAGAAGTCCAAGTTTATCCCAAACAAAACATGCTTACTCACAACCTGAAAAAGAACACTCTGCTGTGTTATGGGGTTGTGAACATTTCCATGTCTTCCTGTATGGAAAAGCTTTTACGCTGGTAACTGATTTTTTTTTTTTAATAGTTTTTATTAACTTTAGTAGCAAATGAAAAAACTTTCACAGTACATCATTAGCAGTTAGAGGTGATACAACATTGCAGTCATGCCAATGGGGTGTACACAATAATCTGTGGATCTACGGATTAGGGACATGAGGCCGCTAATGACCGATGCAACGTGAGAACGGGGGGGAACACTTGGGGGAGACTAGGGGGGGAGCTAGGAGCCTCTTGTGGGTTGAGGGAGATGGAGAACGTGAGCTGTGGAGTGTGGGGGAGAGGGAGGAGATCACCCCAAGGAGGGAAGAAAAACCCCAAGGAAGAGGGGATCGGGAGGCGAAGACTGAGGGTAGAGGGGCAGTAATAATCAGATTGTACATGGCGCGTCCATTAGGAAGGTGATGGGGAGAGGGGGATGGCGGGGGGGAAGGGAGGAGGGACGTGGGGCGGGGGACAACGGAGTGTGAAGAAGGCGGGGGGATGAAGTCATATGCATACTAAAGAGGCGTTGGTGCTGTCTGGGACGCCGCGGCACGCTGTGAGGCGTTCCGGGTGTCGCGCTGGTGGGCTAGCTTGAATTGGTGGGACAATGTGGCCACTTCCAAGAATATGGGACGTTTGCCCTGACCCCGTGCCTCCTCCTCCCGCAGCGCGTCTTCCTCTGCCATAGCCCATTCTTTCACCGCACCCACCCATGTCTCAAAGAAAGCTCCGGTAGCTGCCCGCCAATGCATGGCTATGTTCCTTTTGGCTAAAAGCAGGGATAGCGCTGCATATCTGACCTGCACCTTATGTGTCTTTGGCCTGCAGAAGGTTCCTATCGCCACTGCCTCCCAAGAGCGTAGGTCTGCGAGACCAGTGAGGGTGGAAATCAAGTCAAGAATGGCCGACCAGTAGGCCTGAAGAGTTGGGCAACTCCAGAACATGTGTAAGAAGTGCGCGTCTGGAGATTGACAGCGCGGGCATAAGAACTGAGTGTCGCGAAAGAAACGCTGTAGGCGTGCTGGGGATTGATAGGCCCGGTGCAGGATATAAAATTGTATATTTTTGAACCTAGCGTTCCGTGAGACTTTCTTAGGGAATTCTAGCGCCCTATCCCATTCCCGGTCATGCAATGGACGTCCAAACTCGTCCTCCCATGTTGCCCTCAGAGTGAGTAAAGGTGTGTGTGTGAGTTCCCTGATAGACTTATAAAGCCAGGTGACAAGGTGTCTGCCGCAACCCATGTATAGGATGGTGTGAATGACCGGGTGTGTCGCAGGTTCGCCTGCTGTTAGGTCGCTGTGTGGGCGGAAGCAGTCAATCAGTTGGCGATGCGTCAGAAATTGTCCTGGTGGGAGGCCGTGGTCCTCTATGAGTCAGTCATATGGGCGGACTTGGCCCTCCGCAAATAATGTCTCCGCCTCAGTGATCTCAGAGTCTGTCCTTGTGTGTACCATGGCGCTTGTGAAATATAAGTCCCTTCGGGGCCAGCCCGCTAGTAGTAGCCGCGGGGAATAGCAAGGGGTTCCTGGCGCCATACGGTGGATACGTAACATGCACTGGCGGGCCACGGACACCTGCAAGGGATATGTCCGGCGGGGCCTGGTGCCAGGGAGCAGTAGGCGACGGAGTTCGGGTGTGGGAATAAAGCCGTGTGTAGTATGAGTTTCCCCGGAGTGTCTGCCGGCAGTCCAGTACGACAACCACTGAAGTTGCGCTGCTAAGAAGTACGACTCGAAGGCAGGGGCACCCAGGCCCCCCTGTGTGGTGGGTAGTTGGAGTTTGGCAAGAGATATTCTGTGACAGCCGTTTCCCCACACAAGTGTGCTCAGCAGTGTGACCAGCTCTCGGAAGAAATTTCTGGGTGGGACAACCGGAAGGTTAGTAAAATAGTATAGTAGGTGGGGGACGATGATCATTTTAGCGAGTGCCACTCGACCGATAGGGGCCAGTGGGAGGTTTTTCTAGAATCCCACTGAGGCGCGGAAGCTGAAGAGGACTCTTCGATGGTTGCCCTCGTAGATGTCGGAAGGCGAGCGATAGAGGTGGACACCTAGATAGCAAGGGGGGCCCGTGGCCCAAGAGAGGTTCTGCAGACCAATCCGGACTTCCTGACGGTCCAGGGAATGATGTAGGGGGTACACCACTGATTTCTCCCAGTTCACTTGGAGGCCAGATGCCTCTGCGAACTCGGATAGGATCGTCTAAATGGGGGTTAGGTCCCCTGTGATGTCCCGAACATATAAAAGAAGATCGTCCGCGTACATAGAGACGCAGTGGATCGTACCGGCTATGGGGATGCCCCACACTGCACCCCCCAGACGCAGACGAATCGCCGGCGATAGGGGGCAGCCCTGTCTTGTACCCCGTTCGACTCGCAGCGGGCCGAGATGTATTTGCCAAGTCTGACTCGGGACGTTAGTTTAGTGTAAAGCATCCGAGTGTATTGTAGAAGAGTGGGACCTATGCACGGTCGACGAAGAACATCAAAGAGGTATGGCCAGGTTACTGTGTCGAAGGCTTTTTCGAGATCTAAGATAATGCAGGCCGCGCGTGGAAAGGCGTCACCCACCTGATCCTGAATATGAAAGACCCGCCTGATGTTCTGGGAGGTGTTCCTGCCGGGGACAAACCCGTTTTGGTCTGGGTATATCAGGGGACCAAGTATTTGTTCAAATCGGGTGGCCAGAATTTTCCCCAGGAGTTTACAATCCGCTGCGAGAAGCGTGATGGGGCGATAGGAGGATAGCAGTTCCGGGTCCCTATGCGGTTTGAGAAAGGACACAATCACCTATTCCCTGAGAGAACTTAGGAGTTCCCCACGCTCGAGAGCATCGGCAAACATGGCCGTTAGAAGGTACTGTAGTACTCGAGAGATAGTCCATCCAGGCCTCGGGCCTTGTTCCGAGCGAGGGAGCGTATCGCACTAGAGACGTCGGCCGCTGTGATTTTCGCGTCCAGGGTGTCCCAGGCTGCCTCCGCGATATGGGGGAGTGGCAGTGGATCAAGGAATCAGAGGATCACCTACCCCCGTTGGTGTGTCTGGGTGCTGTACACGGCAGCATAATAGAGCTGGAATGCGTCGAGTATGTCCTGTTGGGACCGTACCAGAGTGCCCACGGGGTCCGAATTTCGGTAATGGGTGTCGCGTCCGAGTCTTGACGCGCCAACCACGCCAGCAGTGTGCCCGTTTTGTCCCGCTCCTTGTGGACACGAGTGGCATAGGCTCGGAAATTAAATTTGCGCATATCCGCAATAGCGGTTGCATATTTCGATTTGGCCTCGGCCAGCTGGGCCGCTGTTGCCGACTGAGTATCCTGCTTCTTGGTGAGGGTTGCTAGCGTCCGCTCTGTGTCGGCGAGTGTGCGTTCGAGCGTGTGGCGGGCCCCCGCTATCGGTTTAATGCAAGCACCCCGCGCCACTACTTTGAACGCATCCCATTCCACGAGTCTGGAGGCGGCGGTCCCGGCGTTGCAAGTGAAATATTCGTGGATCAATTGCGCATGATCGTGTCTAAATACCTGATCCGTGAGACAGTGTCTCGGGAGGCGCCAGGTGGGCACCGGAGGGTGGGGCGGTCTCTACCGGAGCCGTAGGATGTGTGCGTCGTGGTCAGAGATCACGCGGCCTAAGTAATCAGTGTGTTGGACCTTGGGTATGAGTGACGGGGTGCATAGAAACCTGTCCAGCCTGGTCCGCAGATTATGCGGAATGAAATGGAATGAATATAGCCGACTAACGGGATGGTGCGCTCTCCAGGCGTCCACGAGGGACCAGTGTGTAACCCAACGACGGAACCTCCCGGATCGTGTGTGGGCAGTGGAATGTGGAGGTGGTGGATGGGATCTGTCGAGTGTAACATCGAGCTCACAGTTGAGGTCTCCCCCTAGTATCCACGGAAGCATGGCGAATTGGGCAAGCACGCCCGAAAGGGAGTCCCAGTACCTATCCTGCTCCGTGTTGGGTGCGTATATGCTACCTAAGAGGACCGGCTGCCCATCCAGTAGACCCTCCAACAGGAGGTATCTTCTCTCTTTGTCTACCATCCTACACGTCTCCCGAAAGGGGGTACCAGGGCAGACCCAGATTAGCGCACCGCGCGCAAATGCCGAATATGATGTGGCGCAAATGAGTCCGCGCCAGCGGGATCTAAGTTTGTCTGTCTCCGCTGCTGTGAGATGCGTCTCTTGCAGGAACGCGATTTGGGCTTGTTGGCGCTTAATGTAAGCAAAGGCCGTATATCTCTTATGTGGTGTGTGTAAGCCACGCACGTTCAGGGTGAGTATGCTAAGATCAGTGTGCTGCATGGGACGGTAGAAGAGGGGTGGCCTGCGCCTATATGCGGCTTCCCTAGTATAGGATGTATGGGCGCTCCCATGTGTGTAGTGGCGCGGCGTGTGGAGACATCCCCGTGTGCCTTCCTCTACGCATGTCGTTTGCCCTTATGCTCATGCCTTCTTTAGGGTGTTGGGGAGAAGAAAACAGGGGAAACGAAACCAACAACTGGATGGGGAAACTGTCCCAATACGTGTGGTGCATCGGCAAGCTCGATGCGTCCAAACTAGCTCTCCTGGAAGTCCAATCTAGGGGGCGGCTGGTCTGGCCTGCGAGGCAAGTTCCGTATCGGGCGTTTGCAGGAGAAGTGGTTGTCCATACGGGGTGTACCATGTTCATCGTGCCTTGACAGGGGTTATGAGTGGACCCCAGAAGGGGTGCCCCTCCGTAGTGACCCTTCAGCCGAGCATTACGTCTGTGGGCAGTCTATGATATCGCTATTGGGCAGAGTCAGCGATCAAGGGTGTGACCGGGGGCAGGGTGATGGAGTCAGCAGTGGGGTGAGGTGAGTTGCTGTCCTCTTCACCACTTGACGTAAACAGGTGTGGGGTCCCCTCGGCGTCTTCCTCCGACTGTGGCGCTGACTGAGGATCTCTCCAGTTCTGTCGCCCTTGCAGATGCGTTTGCTGTGTGTCTCTCTTCCTATTGCGGGGTGTCCTTTGACTGCGTCGCTGTGGTTGGGTCGCAGCAGAGCCGCGCGTGCAGTGGAGATCCGCCCAGTCGTATGCCTCCTCGGCTGTAGCGCGTGGAACCTGTGTGGATTACTTTCAGGCGGGCAGGGAAGAGCAGAGAGTACTGCATGCCATTCTCTCGGAGGCGTCGTTTCACCTCCAGGAAGGACGCCCAAAGTTTTTGCACCGCCTTGGCGTAGTCTGGGAAGATCATTACGTGCTGGTTTTCGACCTGTAGAGGGCCCGCACATCTGGCAGCCCGCAACACAGCGTCCCGGTCCTGGGAATGGAGAAATTTTGCCAGCAGGGGATGTGGGGGGCGGCCGGGTGTCTGTCTCCCGGTTGGGACCCGGTGGGCCCGTTCCAACGAGAAGAAAGTGGTCCGGTCTTTCGTCGGAGTAAAGGATTTTACCCAGGCCTCAACATATTCGATGGGGTGTGTTCCCTCGACCCCCTCCGGTAATCCTATTACACGTATGTTGCAGCGCCGGGAGCGTCCTTCCAACTCGTCCACCCGGTCCTCCACCTTGGTCAGACGGTCCATGGCCGAACTGAGTGTCGTTTGCTGGGTCTTCAAAGTGGGGTGCACGTCCACCAAGGTCTTCTCCCCCTCCCAGACCCTGTCCGTTAGTTTCCGCAGGTCGTCGCAGAGTAGGTTGCTGTCTGTGGTGAGAGAGCCCAGGCATTCCTCCATGGAAACCCTGGAGAGTTCAATGGCCACCAGGACTTTGTCCAGTTTGTCAGATATGGTAGGGTCCGGCTGCTGCGAGGACGTCGTGGTGAGGGCGCTGGTGCGAGGTTGGTTTTCCGGCGCAGTTTCGAGGACCGTCGTCTGCTGCACGGCTCTTGGTTTCCCCATGGTGTTAGTCCGGGGTGTAGCGTCCGCGTTTTTCGCCCGCAGACGCGGAAGCGAGGTCGGGGCACTGCTCCCTGGTGTGGCTGTCGTATGGCTCGCCGCCTTCTTATGATAGGGGGCGTAGTGCGCCCTGAGATCGCCCGCGCCCCAACGGGGGCCGCTTCGCCGTGTCGCCAGCCGTGCACGTTAGGTGGGGCCCACTACACTTGGCAAATCTCGTGTCAATCCACACTGCGCATCCGCCCCAGCAAGCGAAGCGGGGGATCACCCCTCGAAAGCCGCTGGACGCCAGTCCAATATGGATGGTCAGGTGTAGCCCCGGGAACACTATCCATTGTGGAGTAATCGGGAGGGGTCCTTGCCCAAATCATTCGACCCTGGCCGCCATCTTAGGGTCAGGCAGTGAAAATCATGGCTGTCTGTGTGCCAGCAGGGTGCCTTGGCTGTCAGGGGCAATCCGCGGTAGAAGAGGGGAGGGGGGCCCCCGGGATCACACTCTCCCCCAGAGGACTGCTCACGGTGTCGGGAACGTCCTGCGTGTCAATGGTGTCCCGGTGTGGGCACCATGTTGAGGGCAGGCAGGCTTCAGGTCGAGCGGTTCGCGCCGATTTTCTGTGCTCTCCCGGGCGGGGTATAGGCCGACCCACCGGCCTCCCTCGGGTGCACGGCGTGTGTCGGGGGGGGGGGGGGGGGGTGGAGTCCTTTCAGCCCCCCGCAGCAGTCCGCAGTAGCGCGACGGCGCCCAGCGCCCGCCGGGCGTCTGTCGGTCGCCCAGCCGTAGGCGCGGGTTCCGGGCACCGCGTCCGACGGCAGGGTGTTAGGATCGTCTCTCGTCTCCGCCGATCAGCGCCAGCCTGGGCAGGACGTGGTTGGTCTCCCCCGTCGCTGTCATGGACAGGTCGCCGCCATTTCAGTTTCTGGTGCGCTGCGCCGGGACGATGCAGGATTCTCACCCCTCCAGCGTAGTGAACCCGGGTTTCACCGACACGCTCGGTGCTGCAGGTGATCCCGTGGATGGAAGGGGTATTCTGCCCCCAAAAGGACAACGCCCCCTACGCTGGTAACTGATCATGTAGCTTTACTGAATATATTTGGCAATCCAAAGACAAAAATGCCTTCTCGCATTGAACAATGGGGACTACGGTTACAAGAGTATAATTCTATCATTGTGCATCGTCCAGGGAAGGTTCAGAACCCTGTGACTACTTTTCCAAATTGACTATACAAGGTCACTGTACTCCTATCCAGGACGGCTGAGGCCTATATCAACTTCAATGTAAAATCAAACACGCCAGAGAGAAATGTACTCCTTCCCCAACATCTGTGAGAACTGTGAAAAGACTTGTGTCAACCAATCCCAGCAGAACCAGTAGAAGTAGCAAAAGCATCCTCCTCCAGGAAACCTGATGTCTGACCCAAAACAAAGTCAACCTAATGTGGGGGTTTAGTGAGGAAATAAACATAGAAAAGAATAGGGCGGTTCTACAAAGTACCTCAATTATTGAGAGTGAAGGGGAACCAAGGAAAGCACGCTATATAAGTATCCAAGATTCAACTGTCACAGAGCATTTAACCGATATAAAACAACTAGTGGGAATTATAAAAAAAACTGGAGCTTTTGGCCCCAACAGATTGCCATACACGTTAATCAAGCAAAATATGGGCTTTTGGGCCAGGTACCTAATACCTCTTTTTAATCACATTTATTCCCAGATCAGCTTACCAACGTCTTCGAAAGGGAACATTTTCCATTCAATATATAAAAATGGTAGACACACGTTGCCAAGTAATTAAGGTTGATCGCTCTAATAGACAATGAAGTTAAACTCTATGCTGCTTGCGGCTTACAAGATCTACAAGCCTGGATAGAGGAGAAACGATTGATAGCAATCCGGAATGGGAACAACAACTAACCTAGCAACTTTGGGCATTGTGACAAACAAATCAATAAGGAGGAAAACTAGGCTGTTTGCCTGTTTTATTGAACTCAAATCGTCATTCGATCAAGTGCTGCGCGAACGACTTTGGGCAAAATTGAAACAACAGGGCATGCCAGGGAAAACACTCATAGCTTTGCACTGCGATACATGGGCACAGGTAAAATTGGGAGCCTGTAGTAGAATCTCTTCAAAGATGAACACCAAAAACGGCCTGAAACAATTGGTGTGTTCTGGTCCTGAGTTCAGTTTATATTTAGCTGACATGTACAGCTACCTGACCAATGTTGATAGCCATCCACTTATTCTGGCAAATGAAAAAATCATATGCTTGCAATATTCCGATGACATTGTTGTCCTAAGTCAAACACCAATTGGCTTGCTAAGAGTGATCAACGCAATGGCAAGGTATATCGAACAAGGGCTAGAGTTGAACCTGCGGAAAACTAAAGTGGTGCACCTAGTAGACTTCAAATACAATAAGCACAAATGGTTTATTAAAGGCAAGTAAGTTGAGGCAGAACACTCATATAAATACCTGGGAATCACCTTGGGGCGCCAACTGTTGTTTACCAACAACACTATGATCTTACAAGCAAAAGCCCGGTCTTTAATATTCACCTTCAAGCTTCTGACACAGAAACTGAGAGGATCGTCACATAGCCATCTTTTGACCATGATGGCGGCACAATCTTTACCCATCCTGACGTACGGTCTGGAAATGTGGCATGGCACAGAGATAGCAATCTTAAATCGCCTCAAAGCAGAGGTCTATAAAGCAGTCTTTGATCTTCCCAAAGCATCCTCGCCAGCCCAGGTACACTTGGAATTTGGTCTCCAAAACCAGAAATATCAACAAATCAACGCTGAAATTGTTCTGGAGACTTTGTGCTATGGAGGGTAGAAGCTTGAATAATTTATCTTTGCTTGAGATAAAAGCTCAAATGGAGAGAAAACAAGCCAACCCATAGGGTGCCTATATTGAGAAAGCACTAGTTACAAGAAGCATGGAAGAGCAAGATGGGTCAAGCTGCGTTTGGCAAGATTAGCAATTTCACATCAAAAAGCTCTCATTCCTACAAGATAAAAACATACATGCACAGCGGCAGCACGCATGGGCAGTGACAAACTCCTATAAGAATTTGAGGCTTCAAGTATACCTCCCTGGGCCCTTTCATCCAGCAATGAAACAGGGTTGTATGCTCTTTCTTTTTGTCCTATTTGACTCCAAAGACCTTCTCCCTACATGAAAGGGTGGGTCCCAAAACACACATTTCTGATTATGCGGCTACAAATTGAAATCAGTAAGTCATATATGTTTACAGAAAGTGTAATTCTATGTTTTGCTGGGTGTCTTAATGTTTGTATTTATTCAAGTTATGACCTTTATGGTTCGAAATAACTGAATTAAGTTATTCCAACCACCAAACACACCAGCTACCATTTCTTTTAGCCCAGATTATCACTGCCACGAGCCATTGTAGAGACAAGTTGAAGGATATATTTACATATCAGTCATGGAACCAACACACTTGACCGGTCACCAGTAATGGTGAATTAAAAAAATGTGAAAATGTTTAGAATTAACTTTACATAACTCAGGAAGGAGTTCTACTATACGGGTCGAAAATTCTGATTCTGAAGAGACTGCGACAGAAAATAATTGAAGTGGCCCTTGAAGGACATCGTGGAATTGTTGCCACAAAACGAGCTCTCAGATACCAGTTCTGGTTTTCTTATCTTTAGGACAGGGTTGAAGAGGAATTAAAGGCTTGTCATCTATGCATCTGCCTTTCTACCAAATACACTCACCACACCTTGAACATGTCAGAATTCCCAAAGCATGCATGGGAGAGAATGGCCATTGACTTTTTCGGTCCACTCGACAATGGACATCACTTGTTGGTGATTATGGATGAATACTCACGATTCCATTAGTTGAAGATTTTTAATCTACTATTTAAAAACAAGCCATTAAAAGACTTGATGGCATTTTTGGGACATGGGGTGTTACAGCCATAATGAAGTCTGACAATGGCCCACCTTTCAGCAGTTGAGAGCTTAGATTTCTTAGAGCATTTGAATATAAAGCATCAGAAGAGCACACGTTTGTGGCTGCAGGCAACCCAACTTGTTGAGCGTTTTATGGGTATGCTAAAGAAAGCTGTGTGCCGTATTACTCTTGAAGTTCGATTTTAAAACTCTGTTGAATTCTACCTTGAGAGCTTCTCGTTCAACAACCGTCTAGGCCACAGGTGATTGTCCTGCAGCACAGATGTTCGAGAGCAATGAGCACTAAGTTACCTGAATGGACCAATCAGAGAAAGAAAGAGTTGGTGAACAAACAAAAGATGAAAACATATGCTGACCAAAGACTACGTGTGAAGAAAATTGTCTTTAAGAAAGCAGATCGAGTGCTCACTGACAGATGCGTAGAAGAAAATCTGATTGCATGAAGGACATATATATATATATATATATATATATATATATATATATATATATATATATATATATATATATATATATATATATATACACATATATGTTTGATGGCATGTGTGGTTGTAGATATACCTGCTTAGCATAAGTCTGCCATCTAGTGTTGGGCTCGGAAGTGTGCAAGTTGTTATTCTTGGAAGAAGTCTTTTGAGTCAAGAGTTATAGAGACTCCTCCTCTTGCTTGTATTGCATATGGTCATCAACTTAATTGTTAGATTGTTTTTTTCTGCCGTCGGGTTCGGTTGTGTGTTTCTCTGCTCCGCTCCACACCGTCAATAGACTCTTTTCTATTACCGTCGGTATTGTTATTGATCGACTTTCAATCTAGAGTAACTCTGAACTCATCTGAGGGATTCGGTTCCATCCTTTCTGACCGGCCTCCGCCCTTTGGGGCTGGAATTCTCTTCGACGTACTTCTTGTACAAAATGACTGAAGTGTATGGAATGGACACCTTTTAAATTCTACCCTTCGTGTCATTTGAAATTCTTGCATACAGATTTAACTAAGGTGTGTAATTCTTGCCTCTCACCAGATCAAGGTCAAAACTGCAAAGCCTGTAAATCCTTGAGGTCAAAGAGGACTCTACGAGACCTTAAGGCAAGAAGAATGCAAATGTCTCGACTCAGCATTGATGATACACCGGACATTTGCGCTTCGTTGGAAAAGGAAACTGAAATGGAGGCCCATCCATTAGCTACAGATGAGGGTTCTTTCTCTAAGAACAAAGCTCTGACTCCAGGCATAAACCCTTACACCTGGGCAACAAACCATTAGTGACTTGCTCCAAAAACTAACTGCCAAGTTACAAAAGTCTGCTGTTGGGCCTCCACTGCCTTTGGGCCATGGTCAACACTGACTGCCTGATCCCGGAAAATTTGGCTTCGGCTCAGCTTGGAAACCACAGTCAAAGACTATCGATCTGAAACATTCCACCTTCGAATCGAAAACATCCAAAGGTGACGCATCCACATCTTTAGTACCGAAACCTTTGGATCCCAAAAAGTGTTCAGACTCTAGCTCTAAATCTAAAGCCTCAGATCCAAAACACTCATCACAGAGTCGCACAGGAGAAAAATCGGAGTCTATAACACATACAGCTGCACATTCTCCAAAGAATGTACAACCAGTATTAGAGAAATTGCAACAGCAACTGGATGATAAACAAAAACATTTAGCAATTCATCCTGACACAGGAAGAATACTTATTAGACCCCCTCAAGAACATGTAATTTCTGCAAAGAAAAGAAAACAGAAGGTTAAAGCCACTACTCCACTTAGGATTTCTCCTCCTCCAATACCATGTACACCATCACCTCAACAATCTCCAGAACATGAGGACATGCATTTAGAGGGGTCAGTACATTCTTTTTACTGGTGTTGGAGGGGATGATGATCAACAAACACTACCTCCACAAGATGATTGGATCATTTTTTATACAAATCCTCCTGATGATAAGGATCTAGACCTTTATGCCTTCAAACCCTCCCCACCAGATGCTACCGCCACATATTATGACCTCATAAATAGAGCAGCAAACTCTCATAACAAACCTTTACACTCGGAGGAAATAGAGGGTGACTTTCTATTTGAAACTCTTTCCTTCACACGAAAGTCAGCTCAGTATTTACCAATGTTGAAAAAAAATGCTTAGACATAATATTGACATTTTAAAAGAACCTCTAAATCTAGAATTATCACTCCAAGAGAGCACAAAAATATAAACCTTCCCAACAGACCCTACTTACATCAGGAGTGAGCTTACACTGAATTCTTTAGTTGTTGCGACTGTGCGCAAAAGAGTAAACTCTCAGGCAAGTGGTATTGTTCCACCACCAGACAAAGGGAGTAAATGTATAGATGCAGCAAAAAAGGTTGGCAGCACAACCCTCTAATCACTGGAGCATTGATAACTCCATAGGTCTATTATCATGACAGGGCACACTGGGACAAAATGGAAGAAATTTTACAACATCAACTAGAACAGTACAAAAGAGAGCATACCAAATTACATTAGAGGAAAAACGTATATCCAGCACAAACATAAGATGCACACTTGAAGCCGCTGATACAGCAGCTGGGGGAATAAATACCAGCCACATGTTAAGAAGACATACATGGTTAAGAGTATCTGGTTTTAAACCAGAAGTACAGCAAAATATAATAAGTCTCCCTTTCGATGGAGAACATCTTTTTGGTTCACAAGTGGACACTTTACTAGAAAAAAATCAAGAAAGACAATGATACTTTGAAATCAATAGGAGCACTACAGATGCAATCACAAGGGGTACTTTTCATTGCTCCACATATCGCGGAGGCTCAAAAATAACCTCCACTGACACATCCGCCTCTTTAACCCCTTCGCTGCTCATGACGAGCTCAGCTCGTCATGCAATACACTGGTCGTGTGCTTATGACGAGCTGAGCTCGTCATGAACAAATGGCACCAGGGATTTTCCAGCACAGGAGGGGAAAACCTCTAGCAGCCAAGGTGTTAAACAAAACACAGACTCTAACAGGTTGCCCTTGGGGATACTATAGAGGGTTCTACAGGGGTAATAATAACAGGGGACATGGCAGAGGAGGTTTTAACAAAACCACTTTCTCCCCTACAACCAAACAGTGGCTCAACTACCATTCCCACGATCACATAACCCCTGTCGGGGGAAGACTACAACAGTTTTTTCCACAATTGGTACATATCACATCAGATCACCAGACTGGATCTGGAGACTTCTTCCAGCAATGCTCCTGTGCCTCTGAGTTATGGAGAATTTTGGAGACTGACTGAGTTTAGCAGCCACCATCTTACCTGACCTCAAGATGGCCGCCTAAGTTGGTCTCCCCACGACACCCTACCACTCATGGACAATTGATATGGCCATCTATTCGATCTTGATTACAGCCCTCACCGGCCCTTCACCATGCTCTCCCTCCAGGACATTTACTTGTTGATCTTTCCCTTGACTGTGGAGACCTTGCTATCTGACTGAGGCCCGGTGGAGCTACCTGTTTGCTGAGAGGAGAAGGGTTGTGAATTCCCCCTCGCCATCACCTACCCAACCGTACCTTGGACAGACCGTTGTTTGTCTCTCTGTCTTATCCCCCTCCTACCCCTTCACTCTACCCCTTCCCCCTCTATGCTCCTTTCCTCTATCATCTTCGCACTTTAAATGTTTTTCCGTTGAGACCTAGCTATCTGACTGATGCCCGGTGGAGCTACCTGATAGCTGAAGAGGAGATGGGCTGTGGATTCCCCTGTGGCCGACACCTGCCCAGCCGGACCTGGGGCAGACTTTCCATTTGTCTCTCCATCGTATCTATACCTTACCAGCTTTCCCTAACCCTTTCCCTTCTTCACTCCATTTTACTTACCCTTTGTGCTCTTTAAATGCTTTTTTTTTTGTTTGCTTTTTTTTTTATTTAAAATTTTTATTCGGTTTTGTCTTAGCAGATTGCATCCGTTTCAAGCATAAACATATATCTGAGCATTGTAATTAAACATCAGAGACATTTTCCATTATTACAGTGTCACAAGCGTACATTTTTACAACATTGTAGAACAAACTTTTTCCAGTTGTTCCGGGGTCCTCAGTCTTCTTCTGAATCCGTGCTGCCGTCATTGGGATCTAACGGCGGTTCACAAATATCTCCCCTATATTTATTCCATGCCCCCCAGATTTTGGTCCATTTCCTTGGACAACCCCTGCTACCAAACACCGCCCTCTCCGCCACCATGGCAGCGTCCATGTCGGTACCCCAAGCTGTCAAAGTAGGTCTTTCTGCTCTTCCCCACCTTTGTGCTATATTCCTCTTGGCCACCATCATACCCATTGTAGCTCAACTTTGCCCTAAGCGTGTAAGGTCATTTGGCTCCCATATGTTTAACAAGCAACGCCTGGGTTCAGGTAACAGCAACACTCCCTCTGACTGCGACATAGTCCTTAGCACTTGCGTCCAGTAGTCCGCTATGTGGGGACAATCCCATATAGTGTGGTAAAAGGTTCCTTCCTCCCCGCACCCTCTCAGACAGTAGGGATGATCTGCTCGCCCTATTTTGTGTAAGGTTTGCCTTGTGTAGTAGGAGCGGTGTAGGATGCGTAATTGTACCAATCGGAGGCGTGAGGGAATGCCCACCTCTTTTGGGGACGCTAGTGCTTCCTGCCACTCTGAGTCATCACATTCACCAATATCATGAGTCCATTTCTCCCTTAGATTTCCCATCGGGCCAGGCAGGTTATTCACCAGCTTACGGTAGGTTAGTGAGGTCGCCTTCTTTGGCATGTAGTCTGTTAATAATCTGTCCTCTTGTGGTAAATAAAATATTACCCTGTCGGAATTTCTATACTTAAACAATGGGTCATGCATATAATGAGAGGCAGAGCCCGTGGTGTCCGATTCAAAAGGGCTTTATTTCAGTAACTCGAGTTAAGGGAGAATCGGGTTCCATCACCACTAAGGTTCAGGAAGGATCGTCATCTGAACTTTATTCACAGAGTACATTATTTATACTTTAAACATACATTACATTGCATAGAGAAGGCGGGGCGCTCCAGGCGGAGCAAGCGAAGGAGAGAGATAAGAGCACATGGGCGTGCAAAAGGTCGTGTAAGAAGGCGTACACGTGGGCGTTCACTTGAGGAGTCATTAGGTGTGTCATAGGTGGGTGGATACATGGAGGGGGTCTGCATGGCAAGCTGGAACCTTTACCCTACTTGTGCGCGCAACTTGGTCATGACGTGCAATTGACGTGTAACTGGGGGAAGCTGGGGGAGCTGACTTTCATTCTAGTAGAGAAACCTTGAGTGTCAGGACGACCTGCACGACTGGTATTATCTGATATCTTGAGTTTGGAGGATGTATTATCTGAAGTAAAGGTCGCTCGAGCAAAGGTTGCTCATCACTAAGAGCCATTGTGTGCATATATTTCTTTGTGCATTGCGTGGGGGCATGGGCTTTCTATGGATGCGAGCTCTGTAAATCACTTAAACGGAGACAGAAAGGCTGGGCCCTATCTTCTGCAGGCGAGTTATGTTTACCTTCTTCACTAAACAGGAATGTGTTTCGGTGGAGCAAAAGCGGATAACTGTAAGCAAAATACTGTCTTGGCAGGCCGGGCTGGGCACCTCTCGGCTGAGCAGGAAGTATGCAAGAGGTCAGGGATACATAGCTAAGCTAAACTGCAGCTTTCAGAGTGTCTGGGAGGCATGGAGCCTGAATTCGGGTCCTGGCTCGGCTGAGCCACAAAACGGGTTCATCTCGACTTTGAAACGTGCACCATGCAAAAACATTGGCAACATATGCCTCAGTGCAGAATTAACGTTTCTTTCATGGAAAGCTTGGTAACTGACATTCTAATGTGGGACGGTAATGCAGAGGCATTTTTATTACAGGCATGAGAGGGAAAGTGCATTGAGTGACATGAACATACACTAAACGTGGGGTACATGCAGGGGACACATTGGCCATATAAAATTTCTATTTCCTCATTCCCTCCTTGTCCCCTACTGTGCCCTTCAGGACACGTCTATATTCATGAGACCGTATATCTGATCATACAGCATCATTTGTTCGTCTTTTTTCTTTTGTATACGTGGATGGGGAATACAGGCAGTGGCACACAAGCCGCAAATCGCCGGGCCACATTGCAGACAGAGACAGCAGCTGAATATCATAAGCAGTATCATTCCTAGGAAAGACAACACTTTCCATGTGGAGAAGTGTGGCTCAGTGGTTAGAGGCGGCAGACCCGGATGCTGGGATCAACTGTGGACCAGGGTTCGATTCCCCGCCTCAGCGGGTCTCGGGCTCAAAAATTCCACGGCCTCGGCAATTCTCGCTCCGGTGCCTACTCGACTCACGGGGTCTCACTCTGCAACTCTGGGCAATAGCTTGCTTAATCTCCACAACGGCCCCTTGCGGCGGGATGCCTGGCTTTCACCTTGTGGACACCCTGCCGGGGCTTCTCACAGGGGAATACCAGGACGGGTTCCCTAAGCAAGCGCCAGGATGCCCTTTGGTTGACAGGTTGCGCTATATAAGTATACCTACATTTACCTACATTTACATCCCCATGCTGATATTACACTCCAGAGCCAACCGGACCAAGTCCATGTGCCTGGGTTTTGATGTATCTCGTGAGCTATCTTGTGGAGTCTTGTTATTGCTGCATACACGGAAGGCGCGTTATTTGGAATAAACACGCAACAACTGGAGCCAATCACTCTACAAGCCCCGCCCCTATCTGCCAGGATGACGTCAAGAACAAGACGATTCTGAAGAACAACAAGTGGCATGGCAGACTGCTCCTCGGTCAAGTTCGCCAGGGCAGATGCAGTCTCATTTACAACTGCTTTGAGAGTTCTCGTTAACCTGCGTATTAGTTTACTGTTTTGGACGGGACCTATGAAGAAAAAGAATCCTTTATTGAAATCTGTATATTGTTCCCAAGCTGTCTCAGTCTGATCAATCACTGGGGAATCGGTCTCCCTCCTGTTTCTAACATGCACTAGTCGTGAATCTCGATGATAATGGGATGGGGCTAGAAAGACAGGTGGCAGCAGGAACGCTATATAACATGTCCCACCCCAGTCTAAGGGCAGACGTACATAGGCTGTCTGACCGCAAATGAAATAGGAATGGCGGGAAGCTTTGAAAGTAGACTTTCCTTTATCATTGAATTCGACTACAGTATTACAATCACTGTGTCCTAAATGTACTGATCATTTCTTTCTAACGCACAATTCTCCTTTTACTGGTAGGACTGATATGAACGGTGGACCTGTATTTTGCTCGGGCTGAACATTCAGAATCATAAAGTTAAGGGAAGCATTTCCTTGTGCGTACACTTCATTTTCTAGATCGGTCCCTTTCTTTTGGGGAAGACCATCTTCGTCTGGAAAACATGCCTCATTCATTACTTTATTCAAATCTCCCCATATCCAATCGCCCTGGGAAACTGTGGACTTTCTGTCTTGTGATGACATTAAAGCAAACCATGCTCCGCACGAACCATTGTGCGAGAACGGGAAAGGAAAAAGGGGCAGAACTCCCTTCGTTTTCTGATAGGGTGGGAGTCGGCCACATACCCAGCAATTTGTTACATTGCTGGTCTGATGAGAATGGTGCAACATTCGAATAAAAGTATTGTTGCGCAGGGCTAGTCGATATGACAGTTCATGGGGTGGCAGATCACTGAATGTGTGCTCGGTGGTGTCATTAAAGGAAGAGTGTATACGTGAGGCAATAGGAGGAAAGAAAACATGTAGTGCCAAGCTGATACATATAATACTTAGAAGAAACATAAAAATCAAAGTTACTATACATCTACTGCGTAATATCTTGCAGTATTTCTCTCTCATCTTGCTCTTTTTGCTATTCTGGTCTACGATCTTATACTTGTCAGGAACCTGTCTAACCGATTCACCACCTAGTGGACTTAAACAATTAAACGCTGTCTGACTTACTAGATCGTAATTTGGACCTATAGTCCTGTTGCGGGGTCTTTTCTAGCAAAGGGGGCTTACAGTCCGTACTATCGGGGCAGTCTTTAGTTTTGATCAAAGTTCCGGAATCTCCAAAGAATTTTTTACAGTGTTGGGCGTGAAGCCAACCTTTGCGTCCCTCGACCTTGACGGCAGTCCTCGTGGTAAGCAGAACTAACTTCGGTGTTTTCCAGCGCGGCTCAAGAGGGCTTGAACGATCAAAGTTCCGAATGTAGACTATGTCACCAGGGACGATGGTGTGCTCTTTGACTTGAGTGTTGTCAGGAAAAGCGGCGGCAACCTGTGAACGACAAGAGAGTAGTGCAGACATCAAGGAAGCCAGGTAATCTGTCAGCATATTACTGTCAACATCAGTTATTTTCTTAGGCATAGGCGTACCCCACATATTCGGTGGTCTACCAAAAACCACTTCGTAAGGAGATAGGCCTGTTCTGGAGTGAGCAACCATACGCATGTAAAAGAGGGCAACCGGCAAGGCTACCATCCAATCCACGCCTTTTTCTGCACAAACGTTCGCTACTTTCGTCTTAAGTGTCTGAATGTGGCGCTCGACAAGTCCAGCTGCTTCTGGGTGTCGTACACAATGAAACTTCCACTGGTATCCTAACAGAAGGGACACTTGTTTCATTAACTCAGAGGAAAATGGCTGACCGTTGTCTGAGTACACGACACGGGGCAATCCGTACCGTGGGAAAAACTCTCGTACCAATTGCCTGGCGGTGGTCACAGCAGTATAATCTGGGACTGGGTACGCTTCTGTCCATCTAGATAGTGCACATACAACTACTAGGACATACTTGTAACCTCTACATCTGTCCATCTGGATATAATCCATCTAGAGAACTTCAAAAGGATGGTCAGGAGGATGAAATCCACCTTGTTCCACCGGAATACCTTTGCCTGGATTGAACTGGCAACAGATCATACAGGTACGTACTTTCTGTTTCGCTGCTGCACGCAGGTGCTTGTTGAACCAGATATTCTGTAGACTGTCTAGCATTGCTTTTTCTCCTAAGTGTGCTGGACTATGTGCTGTGTTTATGATCACTTGTACCATGGAGTCTGGGAGAAACCATGTAGCTTTGCCTTTTGTCATCCAACCTTGGTCAGTCTGGACCCCTCCTTGTTCAGTCCATTTCTTTATTTCATCTGGAGTGGCATGTGTCTGTATGTCGAGTACATCTTGTGAAGGATCCCTGACTGTCATGCTTTTAGTCAGTAATGGTACCTCTGTCTTTGTCGTGTCTGTTGGTGTCTGGGCTGTAAGTTTAGCTGTTCGGTCTGCCAGGTCGTTACCCTGGGAAATGGTGTCTGTAACTTTTGTGTGTGCTTTGCATTTCATGATAGCTATGCCTGCAGGCAAATGTATTGCTTCTAACAGAGCCTGAGTAAGGGGACCATGCTGAATTTTAGCCTCATGAGAGGTCAGGAAACCTCTCTCCCTCCATAACACTCCGAAGTCATGAACAACCCCGAAGGCACACTGTGAATCTGTATATATGTTCACTTTCAAGTTCTTGGCTCGTATGCAGGCTTGTGTCAGAGCGATGAGCTCTGCTGCTTGTGCTGACAGTGTGTCTATTCTTTGTGTCTCTATGACTTCAGTATCAGTGGTCACATCATATGCTGCCACTAACTCTCCTGTGCTTGTTCTCATGCATGAACCATCTACATAAAGTGTCAGGTCAGGGTCTGGCAGTGCAGTGTCTGTCAGGTCTTGTCTTGGCTTCGTCACTATATGTATTACTTCCACACAGTCATGTGGTGCAATGTCTACTGTGCTTGAGGGCAAGAGTGTAGCAGGGTTGAGAATATTGCATCGTCTAATCTCTATGTGTGGCTGGAATAACGTCAGTTCATATCCTGTCAGTCTCGCTATAGTCAAGTGCTGTGTCTGTGTCCTATTCAAGAGAACCTCCACTGCATGTGGTACCTGGACTGTCAGGGGGTGTCCTAACACTATGGAGTCACTCTGTCTTATAGCTAGGGCTGTTGCTGCAACTGATTTCAGGCACGCAGGCAGAGCCTGGGCCACTGGATCCATTGTACTAGAAAAATAAGCACAAGGCTTGTGTTTTCCTGCTTGATCTTGTGTGAGGACAGATAATGCTGTTCCATCTCGTTCAGTGACAAAAAGCTTAAAAGGTTTTCTGTAACAAGGAGTCGCTAAAACTGGTGCTTGACATAAGGCTCTTTTCAATTCTTCAAATGCCAGGGTATGTTCTTTTGTCCAAGGGAGGACAGTCGAAGACGCTGCCTCCTGTGTTGTCAACTGTATGAGTGGCTTGGCTAGATAAGCATACTGGGGAATCCATTGTCTGCAGTACGAAGTGAGGCCAATGAAGGCCCGTACTTCCTTATGTGTCTTGGGCTGTGAAAGGTTAGCAATTAACTGAATACGTTCTTGTGTCAGCTGTCTACCCCTCTTGGACAGCAAGTGTCCAAGGTACATCACTTGCTGTGCACAGAATTGCAACTTCGAAGGGGACACTTTGTGCCCCTTTTCTGCCAAGAAGTGTAAAACTGTCAGTGATGCATGTTCGCAGTCTGGTTCTGATCGTGCTGTGATTAAGATATCGTCTACATATTGGAGCAGTACAGTGTTGGCAGGCATGTGAATACTGTCCAGCTGTCTTTTTAATGCTTGGCTGTAAATGCTAGGACTCTCTGTAAAACCTTGAGGAGCTCTCGTAAATTTAAAGCTGCGTCCATTTAAACTGAATCCGAAGAGGTATTGGCTATCTGGATGAATTGGGACACTTGAAAAGGCATTCTTCAGGTCAATTACAGTAAAGAACATTGCCTCAGAATCAATTGCAGTCAGTAATGAAGAAATATCTGGGACCACTGGGTATTGAGGTACTACACATTTGTTCAGTTCTCGAAGGTCAACCACTAGTCTGTAGACTGGTGGTGCATTAGGGTCTGTTCGTTTAAGAATAGGGATGACAGGTGAATTACATACATTCGAGTCAGTCTCTACTACCACCCCTTGTGCAATGAGTTCGTCAACAATTTTCAGTACGGCATCAGGTGGTAACTTGTATTGTCGGATTCGTGGTAAAACTACTCCTGTTTTGAGTGTGACACGGTGTGGCGTAATGTGCATGTAACCTACGTCAGTCGGACCTTGTGCCCATAAGTGCTGTGGTACATTCTGGAGTCTGTGGTCAAAATCTTTCAACACATAATGTCCTTTAAAATCACGTAAGAATAGTCGTACTCCCTCCGGAGAACAACATATAACTGCTCCTAGTTCTTTCAATGTCTTTATACCAAGCAAATTTTCTGGACATGACTTAGTAAGTAACAAGTCTGTGGTACGTGACAATGGACCGACCCCTAGGGAAACTGGTTTCGACACTTCGTTAACAATAGGCTTTCCTGAAAATCCCAGGGAAACATTCTGTGAGCCTGAAAGGGGTGCCCCTGGAACCTCGTCATGGCTGATGGTAGTTCTGCTCGCCCCTGTGTCAATCAAAATTTTTCTGTCTTTTCCCAATACACGACTATGTACATAGGGACCCTCTTGATCTACAGGAACCTCATTAAGGGGCAAGCCAACTTCCCTCTCTAGGCTGTTTCATGAGAACTGTTGGTATTCTGGATAGTCCGACTGTGTGTACTGGTACATTTGTTGCGTGGCAGGTGGTGGTGGGGGTGGAAGATTCGCTACTGTCTGTTGCGTATTCTGTGGGGTGCTATTCTGTCTAGGAGGATGTGGTCGCTCTTTTGTCTTGCCTGTAGCTATTTTGTGTTTCAGGACGGCACAATCTTTTACAAAGTGACCTGACTGTTTGCAATAATTACAGTTCCCATTAACAAGTGTCGTGCCCTTTTTATTCGCATTAGCTGGTACCGATTGTGCAACCAGCACTTTCATTTTCGTATCTTTCATGCGTCTCTTTTCATGATCCTGTTCCTCTCTAATTCGGTTCTGGTGATATTGTAACATTTGCAACATTTGGGAAGGGCTATTTGCTTGCCAGATACTCTCAACCTTCAGTACTCTATTCTTGATCGGGGGTAAGGAATTCTCTACTAATTTGCTCACAAAAAGATGTGGATATGATTCGCTACTTGGCTTAAGACCACTATTAATAGAAAAATATTTCTCGAATCTAGAATAAAAATCACTTGTGTCCTCGTCTTGTTTCTGTTTACAGGCTGAAATAGCATCCCAATCTTCCTTTTTAGTAATCAATAGTCTTGGCAAAACTTGTATCAGGAGTTCAGGTAGTGCTTTAGCTTTGTCCCCAAGACCAACACCAGGGTGCCGGCCTTTATCCTCTGCTTTCAATTCTGACCAACTTAACTTTTTCTCTCCCACCTCCCAGTCTTTCTCCTTAAGCTTTTCGTAAATACCAGCAGGCAACAGTACTTTCAATAATTTTATAATGTCAGCATACGTGTAATCCCCTATGCGGAGAATGTCTTTTAATTCACGGTGGAACCCCCCCCGGGTCTTTATCATGGCAGGGCAACATTTTTTTAATTTCCAGTATTTCTAATTTCGTTAAGGGTGTGTACACATATACTCGTTGAAGCTCACCCGCTGTATTTTTGACGGGATGTACCTCTCGTAGGCGGTTCTGTCTGTCTATGTGTAAGCTCTTTCTGTCGTGGTGTAGGGCAGGAATCATGCATGTGGTCAGAGAAGTCAAGTACTTATGTCGTTGATCCAGAATGACATTAATTAATTCAGTACCTAGGTCTGTCCATCTTTCTAGAAGTATATCATCCACTAATTTATACAAGGGACCGGGATCAGAATATTGATTCTCGTACAACGTTATCAAATGTTGAACCATGTAAATACCAGCCAAACGCTGTTCGTTCGGCGGAAGACTCAAAAAGGTCTGGGCCACTACATCACTGTTATATATGTTAGAATTGGACACCCATTGAACGGCTGACCGGACTAATTCCTGTTCGTGTGGGGTGTGTGGTATCTCGCTCTCTACCCGTCGTTTCAGTGCTTTTTCAGTAGCTTGGAATAGATTTTCAAGGGAATATCTTTCTTTTATAGAATGTCCTTGTTTGCGGTAGTCGAGACATTTGGGCCTGTCAAACTGTCGTGCTTTGCCTACGTAATTTATTTTGTCCATTTCCTCAGTTTCGTGCTCAACATCTTCCGATGGTGACTCATATTTCCAGTCAGACTCTTTCCTGTGTATTTCTAAGATCTCTTTTCGTATTTTCTTGTACATACATTCTGTCTGTCCCTGTTTATCATGCCGACCGGCATCTATGTTGTCACTCCAATCAGTCAGACCTTTCTTTACTTCGTTGTCTGGTTGGTCTTGTTCCCTGATCAGACAGTTAATCAAAAAACGTAAAATCATGCTTTTAACCTCCACCTTTCTTTGTTCCATGGCCTCCTCTATACAGACGGGTCCCTCCCCCGTTCTAATAAAATGATATATTTTATATAGGTGTTCCTTCATGCCTGGTAATGTGATCAGATAGTCGGCAGCATGTCTTAATCTTAGTGAATACACGAGCATTGCACCCTCGCCTGGTACTGGATCGTATAAACAACGTGGAATGGTTACAGTATGTTTAAATGGTGTTGATGTCATTTGTGGCGTTCGTGGTAGCCCTAACCCTATCAGTGTTCGTGTCGTTGGCAGTGTTCGTGGCGTTGTCGGTGGCCCCCCTCCCACTGCCCCTTGACCTACGTCGTCTTTCACGGCCTGCGGAAGCTGCATCTGTAGAAGCTGATCCTGTGATGGGGGCGGAGGGAAACCGTGAGGAGGAGGGAATTCTGCTTTTACATAGTCCGGTGCGGGCTCTTCTAGATAGGAGGAAATAAAAGCCTCAGAGGCGGTCGGCTTCTGTCTACGCACTCTAAAGGGTACAGGTGGTGGCGTATGCGACCTACTTCTTTTTTCTGAGGGGGCCACTTTAGCTAGTTCCTCTGTAAGGACGGGATAAATACCAGCAACGAGGGCATTTCTTTCTCTATCAGCTTGTTCTGCCTTGACCCGTTCCCCCTCATCCCGCAGTTCTTTTTCTCTGGCTTTTTCCGCTGCTTGTTTACTTCTCTCTGCTTGGTGGAATTCTTTTTCTGCTCTCCTATGCGCTTCTTTACGCCATAACTCAATGGCATCTTTCTGGGACGGTCTTACTTTCCTTTTCCATAGCGCTTCCTCTACTTTCATAATGCATTCAGAATCCCATGTTCCTGAGGCAGGCCATCTATACTTCTCTAAATCCTTCGTGTAATCTACCCACAAGTCTAAAAACAATATGGCATCTAGCCCGTGTTTCTGGTACATAAAATGACCAGGTGTGTCTCTAGGCGGGACGGGAACTGACTCTTCAAGTATCCCTTTCCTGGTCCCTATCTGACGTAATTCCGAAAACAGTGGCATGTTGGAACGAACTGAACGAAAACACAATATACACCAAAATAGACTGACTTGAAACAATCATTCACACTACAACACTAAAACATTAAAAACAGATACATTCTGACTAGTACATGGGGATAAAAACATGAACTTGAAAACTGTTAACTTTATGCACTGAAATACAGTGCAACCATACCGGTCTCACAAGGAGACACGTCTTTACCGTGCCCACCGAAATAGACACGTCTTTACCGTGCCTGTGTGACCAGACACGTCTTTACCGAGCTCAAATAAATGAACCCGTCTTGAACTATATGCGTTCCCAATAACGGTACTCACCGGGAAGCAGAACTTGAAGGTCTCGGAAACTCGATACTGCGTGACTGCGGTGCTGCGCATGCGCCTCGGAACAGGTGGGCCTCTGAATACCTCGGACCTTGCTCTCTCACGGCTTGGGCTCTGGTTGGGATGATCCTCAATCCTCACCGCCTCGTATGGATGCCTGGTTGCAGTCCGTCTCCTCCGTGGGCCTGAGGGAGTAACCAGGAAGTCCCGCTGTCGTGTACACTTTGAAGTCCGTCACAGCTGTAGAAGGGGGCAAGGGCTGGACCTACATCACCGGCGCGTGGGGAAGGGGACTTGTTCCTGTTCGGGCGCCAGATTATGTGGTAAATAAAATATTACCCTGTCGGAATTTCTATACTTAAACAATGGGTCATGCATATAATGAGAGGCAGAGCCCGTGGTGTCCGATTCAAAAGGGCTTTATTTCAGTAACTCGAGTTAAGGGAGAATCGGGTTCCATCACCACTAAGGTTCAGGAAGGATCGTCATCTGAACTTTATTCACAGAGTACATTATTTATACTTTAAACATACATTACATTGCATAGAGAAGGCGGGGCGCTCCAGGCGGAGCAAGCGAAGGAGAGAGATAAGAGCACATGGGCGTGCAAAAGGGCGTGTAAGAAGGCGTACACGTGGGCGTTCACTTGAGGAGTCATTAGGTGTGTCATAGGTGGGTGGATACATGGAGGGGGTCTGCATGGCAAGCTGGAACCTTTACCCTACTTGTGCGCGCAACTTGGTCATGACGTGCAATTGACGTGTAACTGGGGGAAGCTGGGGGGAGCTGACTTTCATTCTAGTAGAGAAACCTTGAGTGTCAGGACGACCTGCACGACTGGTATTATCTGATATCTTGAGTTTGGAGGATGTATTATCTGAAGTAAAGGTCGCTCGAGCAAAGGTTGCTCATCACTAAGAGCCATTGTGTGCATATATTTCTTTGTGCATTGCGTGGGGGCATGGGCTTTCTATGGATGTGAGCTCTGTAAATCACTTAAACGGAGACAGAAAGGCTGGGCCCTATCTTCTGCAGGCGGGTTATGTTTACCTTCTTCACTAAACAGGAATGTGTTTCGGTGGAGCAAAAGCGGATAACTGTAAGCAAAATACTGTCTTGGCAGGCCGGGCTGGGCACCTCTCGGCTGAGCAGGAAGTATGCAAGAGGTCAGGGATACATAGCTAAGCTAAACTGCAGCTTTCAGAGTGTCTGGGAGGCATGGAGCCTGAATTCAGGTCCTGGCTCGGCTGAGCCACAAAACGGGTTCATCTCGACTTTGAAACGTGCACCATGCAAATACATTGGCAACATAGGCCTCAGTGTAGAATTCTTTCATGGAAAGCTTGGTAACTGACATTCTAATGTGGGACGGAAATGCAGAGGCATTATTATTACAGGCATGAGAGGGAAAGTGCATTGAGTGACATGAACATACACTAAACGTGGGGTACATGCAGGGGACACATTGGCCATATAAAATTTCTATTTCCTCATTCCCTCCTTGTTCCCTACTGTGCCCTTCAGGACACGTCTATATTCATGAGACCGTATATCTGATCATACAGCATTATTTGTTCGTCTTTTTTCTTTTGTATACGTGGATGGGGAATACAGGCAGTGGCACACAAGCCGCAAATCGCCGGGCCACATTGCAGACAGAGACAGCAGCTGAATATCATAAGCAGTATAATTCCTAGGAAAGACAACACTTTCCATCCCCATGCTGATATTACACTCCAGAGCCAACCGGACCAAGTCCATGTGCCTGGGTTTTGATGTATCTCGTGAGCTATCTTGTGGAGTCTTGTTATTGCTGCATACACGGAAGGCGCGTTATTTGGAATAAACACGCAACAACTGGAGCCGATCACTCTACAAGCCCCGACCCTATCTGCCAGGATGACGTCAAGAACAAGACGATTCTGAAGAACAACAAGTCGCATGGCAGACTGCTCCTCGGTCAAGTTCGCCAGGGCAGATGCAGTCTCATTTACAACTGCTTTGAGAGTTCTCGTTAACCTGCGTATTAGTTTACTGTTTTGGACGGGACCTATGAAGAAAAAGAGTCCTTTATTGAAATCTGTATGTTGTTCCCAAGCTGTCTCAGTCTGATCAATCACTGGGGAATCGGTCTCCCTCCTGTTTCTAACATGCACTAGTCGTGAATCTCGATGATAATGACATGGGGCTAGAAAGACAGGTGGCAGCAGGAACGCTATATAACATGTCCCACCCCAGTCTAAGGGCAGACGTACATAGGCTGTCTGACCGCAAATGAAATAGGAATGGCGGGAAGCTTTGAAAGTAGACTTTCCTTTATCATTGAACTCGACGACAGCATTACAATCACTGTGTCCTAAATGTACTGATCCTTTGTTTCTAACGCACAATTCTCCTTTTACTGGTAGGACTGATATGAACGGTGGACCTGTATTTTGCTCGGGCTGAACATTCAGAATCATAAAGTTAAGGGAAGCATTTCCTTGTGCGTACACTTCATTTTCTAGATCGGTCCCTTTCTTTCAATAGGAGCACTACAGATGCAATCACAAGGGGTACTTTTCATTGCTCCACATATCGCGGAGGCTCAAAAATAACCTCCACTGACACATCCGCCTCTTTAACCCCTTCGCTGCTCATGACGAGCTCAGCTCGTCATGCAATACACTGTTCGTGTGCTTATGACGAGCTGAGCTCGTCATGAACAAATGGCACCAGGGATTTTCCAGCACAGGAGGGGAAAACCTCTAGCAGCCAAGGTGTTAAACAAAACACAGACTCTAACAGGTTGCCCTAGGGGATACTATAGAGGGTTCTACAGGGGTAATAATAACAGGGGACATGGCAGAGGAGGTTTTAACAAAACCACTTTCTCCCCTACAACCAAACAGTGACTCAACTACCATTCCCACGATCACATAACCCCTGTCGGGGGAAGACTACAACAGTTTTTTCCACAATTGGTACATATCACATCAGATCACCAGACTGGATCTGGAGACTTCTTCCAGCAATGCTCCTGTGCCTCTGAGTTATGGAGAATTTTGGAGACTGACTGAGTTTAGCAGCCACCATCTTACCTGACCTCAAGATGGCCGCCTAAGTTGGTCTCCCCACGACACCCTACCACTCATGGACAATTGATATGGCCATCTATTCGATCTTGATTACAGCCCTCACCGGCCCTTCACCATGCTCTCCCTCCAGGACATTTACTTGTTGATCTTTCCCTTGACTGTGGAGACCTTGCTATCTGACTGAGGCCCGGTGGAGCTACCTGTTTGCTGAGAGGAGAAGGGTTGTGAATTCCCCCTCGCCATCACCTACCCAGCCGTACCTTGGACAGACCGTCGTTTGTCTCTCTGTCTTATCCCCCTCCTACCCCTTCACTCTACCCCTTCCCCCTCTATGCTCCTTTCCTCTATCATCTTCGCACTTTAAATATTTTTCCGTTGAGACCTAGCTATCTGACTGATGTCCGGTGGAGCTACCTGATAGCTGAAGAGGAGATGGGCTGTGGATTCCCCTGTGGCCGACACCTGCCCAGCCGGACCTGGGGCAGACTTTCCATTCGTCTCTCCGTCGTATCTATACCTTACCACCTTTCCCTAACCCTTTCCCTTCTTCACTCCATTTTACTTACACTTTGTGCTCTTTAAATGCTTTTTTTTTTGTTTGCTTTTTTTTTATTTAAAATTTTTATTCGGTTTTGTCTGTTAGCAGATTGCATCCGTTTCAAGCATAAACATATATCTGAGCATTGTAATTGAACATCAGAGACATTTTCCATTATTACAGTGTCACAAGCGTACATTTTTACAACATTGCAGAACAAACTTTTTCCAGTTGTTCCGGGGTCCTCAGCCTTCTTCTGAATCCGTGCTACCGTCATTGGGATCTAACCGCGGTTCACAAATATCTCCCCTATATTTATTCCATGCCCCCCAGATTTTGGTCCATTTCCTTGGACAACCCCTGCTACCAAACACCGCCCTCTCCGCCACCATGGCAGCGTCCATGTCGTTACCCCAAGCTGTCAAAGTAGGTCTTTCTGCTCTTCCCCACCTTTGCGCTATATTCCTCTTGGCCACCATCATACCCATTGTAACTCAACTTTGCCCTAAGCGTGTAAGGTCATTTGGCTCCCATATGTTTAACAAGCAACGCCTGGGTTCAGGTAACAGCAACACCCCCTCTGACTGCGACATAGTCCTTAGCACTTGCGTCCAGTAGTCAGCTATGTGGGGACAATCCCATATAGTGTGGTAAAAGGTTCCTTCCTCCCCGCACCCTCTCAGACAGTAGGGATGATCTGCTCGCCCTATTTTGTGTAAGGTTTGCCTTGTGTAGTAGGAGCGGTGTAGGATGCGTAATTGTACCAATCGGAGGCGTGAGGGAATGCCCACCTCTTTTGGGGACGCTAGTGCTTCCTGCCACTCTGAGTCATCACATTCACCAATATCATGAGTCCATTTCTCCCTTAGATTTCCCATCGGGCCAGGCAGGTTATTCACCAGCTTACGGTAGGTTAGTGAGGTCGCCTTCTTTGGCATGTAGTCTGTTAATAATCTGTCCTCTAGAGGGGATGCTTCTGGGACTTCTGTGCCAGGCGGAAGCACTGTCATTAGGGCGTGCCTAATCTGTGTGTACCGAAACAGTTCAGAGGGGCATAAATCATATTGGTGCCGCAGCGTGGTAAAGGAAATCACTTCCCCTTTTTGCCACATGTCTCCGATCGTGGACATCCCGATCTCATCCCAGCGGCCGAAGCCTTTACTGTGTCGGAGTTTCCCAAGTCGCTTCATGTCCCACAGTGGCGTGAGCTGCGTTAGTACCCCCTGCCATCCTAGCTTTGCCTGAGCCACGTGCCACAGTCCAAGCGTATGGCGCAGTGGTCCAAACTTTGCTAGTATCAATTTTTTATCGTAGAGGGGAGCCAGCATATCAGCTATGCCCAACTGTGCTCTGTCTGCCTTCAATGCCACTTCTGAGTGCGGGAGATGAACCCATTGATTAATTACTTTTAACTGTGCTGCCCAATAATACAGTTGTACATCCGGTAGCGCTATCCCCCCATCGTACCAACATTGCACCAGCTTGGCTTGCGCTATACGTGCCAGCTTATTGCCCCAGAGTAAATTAGACACTTGTGCTGCAATGGCTTTGAAGTATGATGACTGTACCGGGTAGAGGGTATTTTCCAGAATATATAGAAAACGAGGAAAGGCCATCATTTTAAAAAGTGCTGCCTTTCGTAGCAGGGTTAGGGGCAGCGTTTCCCAATGTCGTATGTCTCGCTTGAGACGTTCTAGCGGAGGCTGCAGATTCATAGTATGAAAATCATTTGCATCAGTTGTGATGTGGATCCCTAAGTATTTAAATGTGCTTTCCGCCGTCCTCATTGGGCAGGTGTCCGGAAGACTAGGAGGTGGACCATGGAGCACATACATAATAGGCTAGGACCAATTAATGGTGTAGCCAGTCGCTCTTCTATAAGCCGTGCAGACCTCTAAAAGGCTGACTATAGAATGCCTGGGGGAAGACAAGTATAGCAGGATGTTGTCGGCATAAAGGGAGATTTTATCCTCCCAGATATCCGTCCATTTAAGGCCTCGTATCGTTGGTTCCCAACGGATCCAGGCCGCCAGGGGCTCTAACACCAACACAAATAATAGCAGCAACAATGGGCAGCCTTGTCGCGCGCCTCTGGCCAGGGGGAAGTCTGCTGAAATATGACCATTAGCGGTGACATGCGCCATTGGTTTAGCATAGAGTAATTGGATCCATGCATAGAACTTTGGACCGAACCCTAAATGGCGCAGCACTGTGATGAGAAAGGGCCAGTGTACCATGTCGAATGCCATATGTTCATCCAGTGAAAGTATTACTGCCGGTTCTAGCACGTATTCTGCGCGTGCAAGCACTCCGTGTAGTCTCCTTAAATGAAGTGCTGTGTTCCTACCGGGCATGAAGCCCGATTGGTCCTGGTGAATGAGCTTTGAGAGGTGTGGCGTGAGTCTCATTGCCAGCAGTTTAGCAAGGATTTTGGCCTCTGCGTTTATGAGAGAAATAGGACGGTACGAGGTGCATTGATCTGCAGGCTTTCCAGGTTTCCTAATAGCTACTATGGTGGCCGTACATTGGTCTGTGGAAGTTCTCCTAGTTTTAGACTTTCGGTAAACATACGGAGCAAGTGCGGTGTGAGGATGCCATCCATTTTTTTTATAAAGTTCGATTGGTATACCATTTGGCCCTGTCGCCTTGCCCGACTACAATGCCTTAATGGCTGCGTGAACCTCATGCTCCGTGAGCTCACGTTTCATTTCTCGCGCCTCTTCAGGCGTCAATTTTGGCATTGCTAGGTCCTTTATATACGTCATCGCCTCTTCCTCTGAAATTATTGATTCTGAGGCGTATACCGCCTGGAAGTGTCTCGCCAGCATGTGCACTATGTTGTGTGGGTCCGATGTAGATAGCCCTTCCCCGTGCCAAGCCGCGCTATCCATCTGTCTCTTGTGTCACGTTTATCCAGCCATGCCAGAAGCTTCCCTGCCTTGCCACCAATATCATAGAGTCTATGTCGCGTGTTTGCCAGTTGTTGCCTGGTCAGCCCCGTCAGGTGTTCCCTTTGTCACCTCTGTGTGAGGTACAAACTATGAGCCGTGTCTGGGGTTGGGTCTAGATTGAGCCGGGCTTCTGCAATGGTTAAGTCTGACTCCAGGGTCTGTAATTCTCGCTGCCCCTCCCGTCTATGAGTTACTATGGAGGATAGTGCTTGTCCCCTAAGGACTGTCTTATATGCCTCCCATAAAGTGACGCAGAAAGTCACAGACCCCACATTTTCTTGAAAATAGTGTTTTGTTACCTTCTGTAGTTCCCTCCTAATCTTGTGATTTTGAAGATAGCCAGGGCGTATTGGGTAAGTCCGGCGCCTTTTCTGTTGATGGTGTGTATAGCTGAATAGCAATGGGCAGTGGTCAGAGATGCCCCGTGGCCTAATTTCTATATTGCTAACATTAGTGAGACTACCCTGTGAGCCCAAAAAATAGTCTATTCTGGTGAGGCTGTTATGGACACTAGAAAAATACGTGTACTGTCGTTCCCGCGGGGTGGCATTTTCTCCAAATATCTATCAGTCCCAAGGCGTCTAAAAAACTCCCCAGACGGGACACCCCCGCTGTGCCGGCCCTCAGAGGGAATCTGTCTAACGAGTCATCTGCTACCGAATTGAAATCTCCACCAATGATTAGTTCCCCCGTTGGCAGCCCAAGTAGGAACGCACTGAGTTCCAGGAAGGCTATTGTGTGTAGCGCCGGGGGCATATAGACTGAAGCAATGTTGAGGTGTCTCCCTTCCCATTGCGTATGGATGGCTGTGAATCTACCTGCCTTATCAGATGTCTTTAAATGCTTTTAATGGTATTTTTGGGGGGGAAACGGCCAATACCACGTGGCCGTTTCCACAAAAGGCTTCAACACGCATGCATTAGAACGCATGCGTGGTTACCACGAAAGCCTTTACCATGCATACCTTTACTACGAGATGCGTAGTATAGGCACGTGTGGTAAAGGAAAAAAAAGGGGGCATCGGTGGCCTCCCCCCTCAAAAACAAAAAAGTGAGAATAAAAAGGGGGGTTAGGGGGGGGGGGGTCCCCCCCCCATAAAAAAAGAAAATGAAATAACGAAGCAAAGTGGAGACAATCGGCAATCAGCGTCGTTAGAAAGGAAACGGAAAGAAACGTCTGCTTCCTCTTTACGGTGATGGACGTCATTAATGAAGATGAAGGAGAAGAGACGACGACGTGAAGAAGTAAGGGGAATTCAAAAAATGTTTAAAAAAAAGATTGAGGGTTAAGGGCAGGGGTAAATAGACGAAGGTTTTGGGGCTGGGGGACACGTAAGGCTACAGGAGAGGGGTATAACCTTTCCCAAGAGTATGCCCATAGCATGCATAAATTAATAACGAAAATTGTTGTTAATCTATGCGTGGTGAAGGAATATTTGTTGGGAAGGTTATGCTTAAAAAAAGCATTCCGTTGTAACACATGCGTGGTAAAGGCATGCGTTGCAACGGAATGCGTTGAAAAGACATACAACCTTTTTTTGTATTTTGTAACTGATGTAATTTGGCAACTATGTGTAATCTTATGTAAAGCGCTCTGCCACCTTCGGGTCTAGCCAGCGCTATATAAAACTATTAAAAAAAAAAAAAAGAAAATCAATAGGTGTTGGATGTTATCCAACATGGTTATTGTCTGGAGCTCACCTCCACTCCTCCAGACATTCTACCTCGCATTCAAAGGTTGTTCACACCACATCAAAACCTGTTAAAGGAAGAGATTTAAGCTCTATTAAAAACGGAGCAATAGAATCAGTACCAATACAGCAGCAGGGCAAGGGGGTTTACTCCCTTTACTTTCTAATACTCAAAAAGGATGGAACTCCCGGACCCATATTAGATCTCAGACTTCTGAACAGTTTTATCCTGTCAGAACATTTTGATTCGGTCACACTTCAAGATTTAATTCCACTTCTCCAAACAGGAGATTTAATGACAGCATTTGATCTAAAGGATGCATATTTCCACATCCCAATTCACCCAGCACAGGCAATATCTCAGGTTTGCCTTCAACAGACCGCACTTTCAATGCAAAGTGCTACTATTTGGGTCACCACAGCCCCAGAGTATTTACCAAATGTCTGGCAGTTGTAGCCTCCCATTTAAGAAGACAAATATATATGTATTTCCATATGTAGACGATTGTCTTATCAAAAGCAACACAAATTGCTCATGTTTGCAAGCACACAAACAACAATACATTTACTGCAAAACTAGGTTTTACAATAAACACAATAAAATCACACCTCAAACCACTACAAATACAGCCTTACTTAAGAACAATTCGAAATTGTCAAACAGGGTAGCTTACCGAAATGCAGCCAGAATTCAAAATTTTAAAACTCTGGTGCCACTATTTCAGCCTCAAAAACAAATATCTGTGAGGACATTTATGCGTCTTCTAGGAACCATGGCTTCATGCATAGCCATTGTGCCTCATGCCAATCTAAATATACGCCCTCTACAACAATGCTTAGCGCAACAATGGTCTCTAGCGGAGGGTCATTTGGAAGATCTAGTGTTGATCAGCCGTCAAGTTTGCCAATCTCTGCAGTGGTGAAACTCCAACAAACTAGTACAGGGACGGTCTTTTATAGACCCAATTCCGCAAACAACCAGAACAAAGGACGCATCAATGATAGGTTGCGGAGCACACTTACAGGACACAACTATGCAAGGGCATTAGACACACACACAATCCCTTCTACACATCAATCACCTATAACTCTTAACAGTTCATCTAGCCGTAAAAGCTTTACTTCCTCACCTAAAAGGCAAGGTAGTTTTAAACAAGACCGACAACAACATTCAGTGGCTTGCATAATACATACCAGGAGTAGGCAATCATCTGGCGGATCTTCTCAGCAGAACACGCCAGCAAGTCCGTGAGTTGGAAATGAATATAGAAGTCCTACACCCATTCTTCTAACAATGGAGACGACCGGAAATAGATCTTTTTGCAGCACCACAAAACACATAATGCCAAACTTTGGCTCTAGGTTCCAACACCCACAATCCAAAGGCAATACACTCAATTAGTCAGGGATATTTGCTTACGTTTTTCTACCTCTCCCCCTGATTCCATTTGTCATACGCAAACTAAAGCAGACATCCCTCACACTAATGCTAATTGCTCCAACATGGGCCAGACAATCATAGTACACAACACTGCTGGAGATATCGGTAGTACCACATCAAATGTTACTCAAGCGACCAAGACCTTCTCACGCAGAACCACGAAGCACTAATGCGCCCAAATCCCAGATCTCTCAATCTTGCAATTTGGCTCCTGAGGTCTTAGAATTCAGATATCTAAACTTACCAAAAGAATGTATGGATTTCCTAAAAGAGGCTAAAAGACCCACAATCAGGGCATGCTATGAAGCAACGTGTAAGCTCTTTAGTCACTGCTGCCATTCAAAGGACATTAATTTCATACAAGCATCACCTCAAAACATTATATGTTACATGTTTAATTTACAAAATGTAAGTTTGGCTTTTACTTCCATTAAAATACACCTTACAGCGCTAGCTGCATATCTTGAAAGTAGAGAACAAACTTCTCTATTTGAAATACCTGGAATTAAAGCTTTTCTACAGGGACTTATAAGAGTTATTACATTTAGAGCACCAACTACAACAATGTGAAATCTAAATATTGTGCTACCAAGGTTAATGAGTCCACCATTTGAACCATTGTGCACATGCCACTTGCCGTTTCTATCATGGAAACGCTTCTCATTGCAGTTACCTCACTCAGAAGAGTAGGAGAAATTCAAGCATTTACTTTAGAAGAACCGTTTTTTCAAGTACATAGGGATGAATTTTTTTAAGAACTAACTCTAAATTTTTGCCGAATGTAATATTTCAGTTTCACATGGCACCATCCATAGAATTCCCTGTGTTCTTCCCTCAACCAGAATCATTAGCTGAAAGAGCTTTACATACATTGGATATCAAAAGAGCACTAATGGGGCGTGGCCAAGATGGCGGCGGAGTAGGACGCCTTTTCGTGCCGCTCCGGCGCTGATCCAACATAGCAACTAATAGCACGATTTTGGGGGCACCCGCGAGCCCCTACGGCAGCGGAGACGTTCGCCTAGCAGAGCGGCGGACGTTGGCGGGGTCCCCGGAGCGGTGTGACCCCCAGAGCGCCTGCGAGGACGGTCGCAGCCTACGGCCTGTGAGACCCCGGGCTTTCCAGCCATCGCGGCCCGGCGTGGTCGAGGGGCGGGGCCCTAGATCCGCCTGCAGGCGCTGGAGCAGATGGACGGCTGAGCGGACCGGAGTTGGACGAGGGAGGCTCTATCGGCGAGACCCGGCTCATACCCCGCCACGCCTGTGAGAGGACCCCTGGCCAAGTAGCGCCACTTGCACAACCGGTGGCCCACTGCTAACGCCATCGACTGGCCCCCCACGTGGGTGGCGCCTGCGGCCTGCTTGAACTATCCGAACCTAGGGCCGGCTCGCTGCACGGAGCCGGACGACGACGGGGCACGGGAGTAACTCTACCGCTCATTGGTGGCGGAGGATTGGAGGACCGAGGCGGCAGATCGCTGGACCCCTGGAACTCCCGTCTGGGATACAGGAGACGCTCACGATCGAGTGCCTGAGGGCGAGGAGCCTGGAAACGACTGGTGGTGAAGGAAGGAACCGAGTGCTTGGCCCGCCGGCAGCCCCCGCTGCCTCCTTGGCCACGTGGAGTCGACACAGGGCGTCATGTCCACAGTGCAGCGCAAACGAAACCAGGGAAAGGACAAGGCCTCCCAACAACCGGCCTCCCCTGGAGCAAGTGGGTCATCAAGGCAATCTGATGAAGACGCTCCGGTGACGAAGGCCTTCATGTCGGAGCTGTTTGCCTCCATCAAGGAGGACATATCGGAACTCAGGTCGCAGCTCGCCTCCGACCTGCGGGAGGTGCGGAGGGATGTGGACGGCATAGGAGAGAGGGTGGCGACCCTGGAGGACAGGGACTTGAGCGTCGCCACAGATGTTCACATGCTCCAGCAAGACATTATCCGCCTCACCGAGCAGAATTTGGACCTCCAACTGCATACGGAAGACCTTGAAAACCGCTCCCGTAGGAACAACATCCGTATACGGGCGGTGCCCTGGGACGGTGAGGCGGGAGACCTCCGGGGATACGTGCAGGAGCTGTTCCTCCAGGTCCTAGACGAGGAGGACACGACGGAGATACGGATGGACAGAGTGCACCGGGTGGGCCTGCCGCGGCGAGGGGGGGGTCCTCCCCCCGACATACTGGTGTGCGTCCACGATTTTCAACTCAAGGAGAGGATACTACGGAAGGCCAGGACCATCGACTCATTGCAATTCCGTGGCCATAGACCCCAGCTGTTCCAGGACTTGGCGGCCTCTACCTTACAAAAACGAAGGGACTTCCGTCCTATCACAGCATTCCTGAAAGAGAGGGGGATTGCCTACTCTTGGGGGCACCCTTTCAGAATAATTTTCAGATGGCAGAACCGCCTGGCCCAAGTACGCACACTTCAGGCGGCAAAAGAGCTTCTGGGACTGGCGGATGTTCCATCATCGCAGGCCACTGCGGCCTCCCCATCTCGGCGCCGCCGCCGATCGAACTCTTGGCACAGGGTGGGGCGCTCTCCCGCCGGATCCCCTGCAAGACAACGTCCGGACCTCTCTACCAGCCTGCAGGAACGAGGAGCAGCGGTCGCTTCGGTGGCCTCGGCCACGTTGGCTGCTTCACAGCTCAGCTCTGGGGCGGCGTGAGCCCCAAAATGGCGGATTGGCGCCGGGAAGGCTCGGGCCTTCTGATCGAGGGTGTGCAAGTACTCTGGTGGAGACGACCTTGATTACGGCCAAGGGGAATAGTGGCTTCATTCCTCTGGCCTGTCACTCGATTGGGGGCTTCCTACGGACTTCGGCCTACTGATCCTGTTGAGTATGGTTTTTGCACTTTTTTTTCCACTTTTGTACAATGTTCTGTGTTGGTTCGGGGGGGTTTTGGTTGGGGGACTGTTGGGGAGGGGGAGGGGGGGCCGTGACGGCAGACCTTTGGGGATGAATGTAGAGAATGAGTGGTGGAATGCGCGCCATGCTGTAGAGGGGCTGAGACTGCGACTGCTCTGGGAACGTTTGGGAGCACGTGGAGGGGGGGAGGGGTGGAAGGTGGGTTGGGCGCCATTTTGTATTTCTGATAGAAAGATCTTTGGGAGGAGTTTATTATGCCGATTAGTATAGGCACTTGGAATGTCAAGGGCTTGAATTCCCCTCAGAAGAGACAGAAGGTCCTGAAATACCTTGTAGACCATCACCTTGATGTGGTGGGGCTTCAGGAAACCCATTTAGCTCGAAAGGATGAAATGCGGCTCCGACACAGGGCGTACCCCATTGTGTACAGGTCCTCAGCTGTCACGAAGCATCGGGGGGTGGCGTTAATGTTTAAGGCAGCGTTGCATTTTCAGCCTGTGGGAGTCCGCACTGATAGAGAAGGACGGTGGTTGATGGTCAAGGGGCACATCCAGGGCAGGTTGTGTTCGTTTGTGGTGCTCTACTTGCCTAATTCTGGCCAAAATAAGTACTTGCAGGAGCTGCTGGAGAAGGTGGGGGACTTTGCGGAAGGACTTGTATTCATGCTGGGTGATTATAACTTGGTTTGGGATGGGGAGATGGACAGCTCTGGGGGTCGGAGGGCGGACACCGGGGTTTTCTCGGGGAATACACAGAGGGGGGTGGAAGAGATGGGCCTGGTGGATGGTTGGAGGTTTTTTCACCCTGCTGGGAAGGACTACACGTTCTTTTCCCATGTGCACCACTCCTACTCCCGCCTGGACTACGTCTTCCTCAGCCAGTCCCTTAGAGGGAACATCTTAGATGCCGCCATTCTCCCGATTTCTGTCTCGGATCACAGTCTTCTAGTGCTCACGCTTCGGTGGTCGCCGCCGGACACCGCGAACCGGAAATGGTACTTCCCGGCCTCGGTGGTCCGCGACGATGTATCCCATCAGGCCTTGCGTCAGGCCATCCGGGACTTTTTTGATAGCAATCCTCCCTCGGACACGTCCCTAATGACCACCTGGGACGCCTTTAAGGCGACGATCAGGGGGACGTGCCTGGGCCTCAACTCACAATTGAACGCCTTACGTAGGAAGGAGAGGGAAGCGCTGGAGGCAGAGGTGCTCGCGCTTGAGAGGGAACACAAAGCTAATCCCTCGAGGGTGACCCTACGTCCCCTGACGGCAGTACGGGGCAAGTTGAAGTCTCACTACACGAATAGGGCTGAACTCACACTGTTGCGGCTGGGCCGGCTCTCCTACTCTGGGGGCAACAAGATTGGTAGACACCTTGCCCGGCAATTGAAGGACAAGAGGGAGCGGGAATACGTAGGTGGGATTAGAGACGTGGCAGGAGTGCTCCAGCACGATGACGGGGCGAAGGCTGATGTCTTTGGCCGCTTCTACGCTGCGTTGTACGCGGGGGAAGAGTTGGACGCGGCTGATCAACGTGCTTTTTTGCAGCGCTTATCGCTTCCGCAGGTGCCAGGGGCCTGGAATGATTTACTTGAGGCTCCGATCACAAGGGAGGAGGTCCTCGCGGCTATTAAAAACCTGAAGCTACACAAAGCCCCCGGCCCCGACGGGTTCACCGCTGTCTTTTACCAGACCTATGCGACGGAGGTGTGTGACTTCCTGGTCGCCCTCTTTAACGTCATGGCTGGACCTGGGGTGAATTCTGGGACCCTGGCGGAAGCAGTGATCACGGTCCTGCCGAAGCCGGGGAAGGACCCGGAGCGGTGTGCCTCATACCGCCCTATAGCCTTACTCAACATCGACGCCAAGCTCTACTCGGCTATATTAGCGAGCCGCCTGCAAGACCTGCTGCCGTCGATTATCCATGCGGACCAATCGGGCTTCATCAAAGGCCGCCAAACGCATGATAACACCCGGAGGGTCATCCACCTGATAGAGAAGGCGGACAGGTTCCGCATCCCGGCGGTCTTGGTGGGGCTGGACGCGGAGAAGGCTTTCGACCGCGTGGACTGGGGCTTTCTCTTCCACACGTTGCGGGCATTTGGGTTTTCCGATCGCTTCATCGCGATGGTGAGAGCTAACTTCTGCAGCCCGCGTTCACGGGTGGCGGTGAACGGCCACTTGTCGGCCTTCTTTCAACACTCGCGGGGCACTAGGCAGGGATGTCCCCTCTCGCCCTTGCTGTTTGCACTCAGCATTGAACCTCTGGCACTGGCAGTCCGGGAGCATGAGGGGGTGAAGGGCATCCCGTTCACTGGGGAACAGCACAAGATCACCCTGTTTGCGGATGATGTCCTTTTGTCGTTGGCCGACCCCGCTAACTCCCTTCCGTGTGTTCGTGATATATTGCTGGAATTTGAGGCGGTGGCCGGCTTCAAGGTCAATTATGGCAAATCGCATGTCCTGAACCTGACTCTATCTCAGGCCGAGGTGGCACGCGTGAAGGCGACGACGCCGTTGGCCTGGGCCTCGGGCTCCCTGCTGTATCTCGGGGTACACCTCACCCCGACGGTGGGCGGTCTCTTTGCGGCCAATTTCCCGCCCCTCATGGCCAGATCACGCGTGGAGCTGGAGAAATGGAAGCCTAGATTCCTGTCCTGGCTGGGACGGGTACATGCTGTCAAAATGGTCCTTCTCCCCAAATATCTATACCTGTTCCAGGCCTTGCCTATTCCACTGCCCTCTACCTTCTTTAGCCAACTCAAATCGATGATGTTGAAATTTATCTGGCAAGGTGGTCGGGCGCGGCTTTCATTTACACTTCTGCGGCGCCTGCGGAATGACGGAGGGGTAGGCCTTCCGGACTTCCACCTCTACTACAAGGCGGCCCAACTTAGAGTTATGGTGGAGTGGTCGCAGCAGTTCTCTGACAAACACTGGCTGCACATGGACCGGAGTGTGGCAGGCCGGTCCATCTGGGACCTAGCGTGGAAGCCGAAGCGCGACCGCCCGGTGAACGCATACATTAGTACCCCCACGGGGACCACGCTGAAAGTTTGGGACACACTAGCCAGTGACGAGAGGTGGACGACCTTCCCATCCCCATTCACCCCCTTGCATTTTAATCCAGAATTTTCCCCGGCACTCACCGAGGGCCCCTTTGACGTTTGGAGGGAGGGGGGATGCCGGGCATTACTTCACTTGTTTCATGGCCCCGACCCCTTGACGTTCGAGAACTGCATGCGGGACTATCAAGTGCCGCCGGGGGAAAGGTTTCGGCATTTACAACTGCTACACTGGGCCACTGCACCCGCGGTGCGGGAAGCAGCGACGAGACCTTTATCCGACTTCGAGGCCTTTCTCCTGAAGACCTCGGCCATGAAGGGGGCTATCTCCTTTTTATATCAGCTGCTGCTCCGCTCGGCCCTTTCCCCTAGACCGCGTTACATGGAGCAGTGGGAGGAGATGGTGGGGAGGGATATCACTGACGGAGAATGGTCGGCGCTCTGGAAGGACATGACGCAGTTTAACCACTCCATACTCTTGAGGGAAGCCCATTACAAAACCCTAACGCAATGGTACATGGTTCCGGCCCGACTTCATCGCATTTTCCCGGCGGCCACGGACAGGTGTTGGAGGGGTTGTGGCCTTTTGGGGGATTTCCGCCACGTTTGGTGGGATTGCCCGATCATTAAGCCCTTCTGGGCCGAGATCTTATCGCATATTAAAGACATTTTGCAGTACCCTATCGACGACTCCCCCGAATTCGTTTTGCTGGGGTTGAGAGATCCCGGCCTGGAACACCAATCGCGAGCTGACAAAAAGATCTTATGGCTGTGTCTCGGCGCGGCCAAGCTCACGCTGGCCTCGGCCTGGAAACGTAAGGAGGCCCCGGCGGTTTCCCTTTGGCACTCCAGACTGTGGAGACTTCTGAGTCTCGAGAGAATGGCGGATATATTTATTGGCAAATATAAAAACTTCAAACACGTGTGGGGCCCCTTGGTGTCCTTTCTTTCTGCTGGCTTGCCTTCGGCTGTTTGCCCAGCGTCACTAAGGAACTTGCACTTGTTTCAACTCTAGGGTGTGCTTGGTGTATGAATGAGATTTGCGAGCGGCGCCGTCACGGGGGGGGGGGGGAGGGGGGGGGGGGGTTTGTTCTTGGGGGGAGGGTTGGGAGTTGCATTGGGACAGTTACTTCACCGAGATGAGGCATACTTGATCGCTGGAGAAACTCTGGACTAGTTGCTGGCTGCACTATTTGAGCTACCCCTTGGCGGGGGATTGCTGCGGGACTGCCGACATTACCAGCACTGAAGACATTTTGCTTTACTGCCCTGCCTCATCTTCCTTTTCAGCCTTCCCACTGTGTGGGAACTTTCATGCGCCCACTGTGATGCCTTTTGTTACTTGTTAATTTTTTCTCTGTATGCAAAATAAAAATTTTACAAAAAAAAAAAGAGCACTAATGTACTATATAGATCGAACACAATCTTTCCGAAAAACACAACTATTTGTGTTATTTTGAAAACCACATAAAGAGAAAGCAATCTCTTAAATCGGGTATCGCACATTGAATATTAAAATATATCCAAACATGCTATGCTAAAGCCAAAATAACACTCCCTATTCCACCTAGACGCCACTCTACACACAAAATGGGCTTATATGGCATTTATAGGCAATATTCCAGTAGCTGACATATGTAAATCAGCTACATGGACTATACCACATACATTTACAAAACATTATTGTGTAGATGTTATGGCACCACGACAAGCAGATGTTGGTCAAGCAGTACTATGCACACTATTTTAAACGAATGCACCAAGCACAAGTTAATCAGCGGTTACAGGGAGAACTGCTTTTTAGTCTATGCTAAGCATGTGTATCTACAGCCATGCATGCCATCATACGGTGAATGTAACTTACCCAGTAAGCATCTGTTTGTGGCATGTAGTGCTGTAGATTCACATGCATCCACCCTCCTTCCCAGTGGCTTGTGCTCTTTGCATTTATACACATATATCATACATTAATTTGTCAATGGTCATCTCTGTAAAATCTTTATTCCTTTCACTCCGTCCTCACCCGCCAAACAGAAAACAATCTAACAATGGATTTGAAGACCATGCGCAATACAAGCAAGAGGAGGAGTCACAATAACTTGTGACTTCAAAGACTTCTTCCAAGAAAAACACTTGCACACTTCCCAGCCCAACACTATATAGTGGATTTATGCTAAGCATGTGACTCTATAGCACTGCATGGCACAAACAGATGCTTACTGGGTAAGTATCATTCCCCATATATAGCATTATTTTTGGTAGAGAAATGTTCAAATATCCCGCCCAGGTTTTGAGTTGAAGGCTACAGTTTCCAGAGGTTGTTTAATGGTGTGCTCTGTGCTATCTGACTTGCTCTTCTCCCTGTTGGACAGCATTGCCTCTGAACAGTTCTTTGGTCCTGTTTTTGTGTGTGTCCTCCACTTTAACCGTGCGACCCGCAGGCCCCATTTTTTCCCATCTTCAGCCCGAAGTTATTATTATTATTATTATTAAATTAGTTTTGTAACGCGTGCAGCAACCCAAAAAGGGTTTGCCGGCGCCTAGCACACAAATTGCTAGAAAAGGAGCAGTCAAGAACCATTTGCTACTAAAAGAGCCAAGTTTTAAGATTTCTTTGAAAGCTGAGATAGGACGGTCATTCTTCAAGGACACCGGAAGAGAATTCCAGATTTTGGGGCCGAGACAAGAAAAGGAACGGCCTCCCATTCTTGCAGGTTTAAATCTGGGAATCACGAAGTCTCCGTGGGCTGTAGAGCGCTGGGGACGAGAAGGAATATAAGGATGGATGAGCTCTTGCAGATACGCTGGTGCCACACCTTGTTTGATTTTAAAGATGTAACACAGGGTTTTAAATTTAATTCTTTGATCAATTCGAAGCCAGTGAAGATCACGTAAATACGGCGAGATGGAAGCCTGTCTAGGAACTTGACAAAGAAGGCGTACTGCAGAGTTCTGAACTACCTGTAGCTTTCTCAGTACCATTTGGCAGCCACCGAGATAGCGAACATTGCCGTAATCGAGGCGAGAGATGATGAGTGCCTGGACTACTGTGTGTTGGGTTAAGGCAGGAAGCATCCATATGATCTTACGAAGCCACCTCAAGATCGTAAAACAGATGGCAGCAACACTCGCCACCTGTTGTCTCATAGAGAGACTATCATCAATAATGATGCCCAGATTACGGACATGGGTGACAGGTAGGGGACAGGAACCCATTTCCTGAGGCCAATGTTGAGGGCCCCATAGGTCCTTGTGCTTGCCCAGGATAAGGACCTCAGTCTTCTCCCCATTTAACTTCAAAAAGTTAAGGTGTATCCACTCTGTCACTTGCCGTAGGCCGCACTGAAGGACAGATGTCGTAGCGTCTTTAGTGGTGGAAAGCAAGAAGACAATCTGCGCATCATCCGCATACGAATATAGGGAAAGACCCGCCTCTTCCACAATCTCTGCCAGAGGTCTGACATAGATGTTGAAGAGCAGGAGGCTTAGAGCGAACAAAGGAACCATAACTGATTTAATGAGCCATTCGCAATTTCACTGTACCGGCCGTGTGTACTTACACGTGTATGGCTTAATCTTTGAGACAAGTTCATCTCGTAGTGCAGCAGGATAATTTCCAAGATTTAGCAGGGGAGTAAATGGTTGATGAAGAAGAAGCATCTGGTATCTGCTTTCATTTTCCTGCCATTCTCCTTATGGTGTCAAGTAAAAACACTTGCTGCTCCACTCTCTTCCTGTACCGGTCTCTAACCCCACGCCTCATATTTTCAAAGGTTTGGCACCTGACCTATAATGTACTGCAGATGTGCATTTTCCTCCTTTATGTACAGGCTTTTAAATTGTCTGGCAACCCTTTTCTTCTAACCACCCATTGATGTAGAGTTTCCTTGGGAGGTTTGTGCAATGTAAATACCAATTAAACTACCAGTAGGCACATACTTTCTTCAAAGCCATCTGATATTTTTTAATAGTAACATTCGGAATGTAACTTACATCATTGATTTTACCTTGAAAATTGCAATTTTGTTGTACTTCCCATCACCTGTCCGCTCTCCCTTTTGCTTAAAAGAAATAATGTTGGTGTTTTGTAATGAGTGTTTTTCTGTACTTTGCTGTGTTCGCTTGTGTATGTGTGTGTATAATGTCCTTTTTTACTTTCTTTTTCTGACATATTTTGGCACCAAATCTGCAAACTGTTGCAGCTTCTAAACTATGAGCGGGTTAGGACACTTAAAATAGTCAGCGAAACATTTGACATTTTTCTAGTCTGTGTTTGTCAACTTTTTTTTTTAAAACCCTTGATTGCTAAAGACGAGGTGGTCTCGTCATCAGCATCTATTGGGGCTGGCTGTGCTGAGGATCATGAGACCATCTCATCTTTTGTGGCTACATAACACATTATCTATTCTTCTCTCACTGGCACTGTTCTCAGCACTCTGTCCATCATCTCCTTGTGTTTGGAATTAAAGAATGATGATTGATTCAACCCAGATCTGTGACTGAGGGGGAGCGTCTGAAAAGTTTCAGCGCTCCGTCCATCATCTCGTGTTTGCACTGTTCTCAGATTGCCATGCCCTCTCTCTGTATCACAGTGTGCTTGATATCCTTTTACACTCTCAAAACCTTGGCTTTTTAGGTCGAGCATTCGAGACCTCTTGTATGTACTTCAGTATGTACTTATATATATATATATATATATAGATGTACATGCTTATATATGGGCTTAGAGCCCACCCACTGATTTTATTTGTCTGTTTCAGTGTCCTTTAAAAAATACTTGCCTTGTAGTGGTCAATCCTTCCTTTTGTCCCTTCTTTTCTCTTTGTTTTCCTCCCACAGCAGCATGGATCAACTACTATATAATTACGCACATTTGGGGGACAATTTATTTTCTTTCTTTCCTGCTCTCACATCCCTCCCCCCTCCTGCCACTTCTCCCACCTCCTCCCTTGTGCTACATGCTCACCCCCACTTATTTCTGCATTGCTGTGTGTTTATTCCATATAGTTCATATTGATCTCCCCCTTGTCCTCCTCTCCCTGCACTCATCTTTCACCCATCACGGAAATTAAATACTGTTTCACAGAATTCTAGGACATGTAGTTCTTTTTCCTTTCGGCTGCACTATGTGCATGAATAGCACGAGCTACAGAGACTACATATCCCATCATGGCAAGCGCTTTCTCAGTGCGCTTTGATAAGGCTCCATTCAAGCTGTTGTGTGTGGGCTTTTTTAGTGAGGTCTGGCGTTGTTGTAGATGGCATGTACTGGTGCCGCAGCAGAGGTTGGAGGATCACAAAGGAGGCGGCTGGGGCTCAGGAGACAGCAGCAGTGAAACAACCTCACTCCAGCAGCCAGCAGAGCACAATTTACAAATTAGTAAAAAACACCAGGATTACTTCAATTCCTCCGACTCCTCTATTTCATAAAGTCTGGAGGGGATGCTTTGCTTGTTACGGTAGTGTGCTCAGTTCAACAAAAATCATCCCACCTGGGGTGTTTTGATTTAAGGCGGGCTATAAACCACATAACCAACTAATAATAGTTAACAGCACGCAGTTGACCTGGGGGCAGAAGTCGGACAATGGCCCTTGCCCCTGCCTTTGTTGCAGCTCTGGTGTTAACATGCCTGGCGACTCAATCAATCAGTCATTTGATAAGCGCACTACATATCTTTGACGGTCTCAAGGCGCTGGGGGCGCTACTGATCGAACAGCCAGGTCTTTAGTGTGCTCCTGAAGGTCAGCAGGTCTTGGGTCTGTCGTAGGCTCAGTGGGAGGGTGTTTCATGTCTTGGCGGCGAGGTGGGAGAAGGATCTCCCACTGGTGGTAGTTCTTTGGATGCGCGGGACGGTGGCGAGTGCGAGGTCGGCGTAGCGTAGCTGGCGGTTGGGGGTGTAGAAGGAGAGCCGTCTGTTCAGGTAGGCTGGGCCGGTCTTGTGGAGTGCCTTGTGTGCGTGGATGAGGAGCTTGAAGATATCCTCTTGTTGTCGGGGAGCCAGTGCAGGTTTCTTAGGTGGGGTGATGTGGCCGTGTCGTGGTACATCGAGGATCAGTCGTGCCGAGGCGTTTTGGATGCGTTGTAGTCGATTGATGAGCTTGGTCGGGGCTCCCGCATAGAGGGCGTTTCCGTAGTCGAGTCTGCTGCTGACGAGGGCCTGGGTGACTGTCTTTCTTGTATCTGTCTGGATCCATCTGTAGATCTTGCGGAGCATTTTGAAGCAGGAGGAGGAGACGGCGTTGACTTGCTTGGTCATTGAGAGCGTTGATTCGAGGATGATTCCAAGGTTGCGTGCGTGGTCAGTCGGGGCTGCCCCCAGTGCAGTTGGCCACCAGGAGTCGTCCCAGTCTGACGGGTTGGTACCGAGGATGAGGACCTCCGTCTTTCCGGGTTAAGCTTCAGACGGCTGACTTCATCCAGTCGACAACTGCCTTCATTCCTTCATGGAGGTTGACTTTGGCGGTGATGGGGTCCTTGGTGAAGGAGAGGATCAGTTGAGTGTCGTCGGCGTCGGAGATTATGTTGAGGCCGTGTTGTCGGGCGACGTGTGCGAGCGGGGCCATGTAAAGGTTGAACAGTGTCGGGCTGAGGGAGGATCCTTGGGGTATGCCGCAGATGATCTCGGAGGCTTCAGAACGGAACAGGGGGAGGTGGACGCTCTGGGTGCTGCCAGAGAGGAAGGAGATTGTCCATTCCAGAGCCTGGTCTCGGATCCCTGCGGCGTGGAGGGGTGCTTGTAGTGTGCGGTGGCAGACGGTGTCGAAGGCGGCGGAGAGGTCTAGGAGTATGAGTACTGCAGTCTCCCCTTTGTCTAGCAAGGTCCTGATGTCGTCTTTGGCGGTGATGAGGGCTGTCTCGGTGCTGTGGTTGCTGCGGACCCCTGACTGGGAAGGGTCCAGGATTCTGTGCTCTTCGAAGTATCGGGTTAGCTGTCTGTTAACGATTTTCTAAATGACCTTGGCCGGGAAGGGGAGCCGAGAGATGGGTCGGAAGTTCTTGAGGTCTCTTGGATCTGCCTTGGGTTTTTTGTGTGGGGCGTTGATCTTGGTGTGTTTCCAGCTCTCTGGGAAGTTCGCGGTCTCAAGGGAGAGATTGATGACGTTGCGTAGATGGGGTGCGATGGAGCTGCTTGTTTTGTTGAAGACTTGGTGTTGGAATGGGTCTGACGGAGAGCCGAAGTGGATTGTGCTCATGGTCTTGATGGTGTAATCGACGCTCACGCTGGTCCAGGCTAGCAAGGGGAAGTGGTTGATGGTGTGCGGAGGGTCTGTTGTGTTGCTATATGTTGGGGCTGTCTCGGTGTTGAAGCTGTTGTGGATGTCTGCTATCTTTCGGTGGAAGAAGGTGGCGAGGGAGTCGCACAGGGCGTGCGACGGCGGGATGTCGTTGGTGTTGGAGAGCTCCTTCACGATGTTGAAGAACTCCTTGATGTTGTGTGCGTTGTTGTCGAGGCGGTCTTTGAAGGAGGTCTTCTTGGCAGATCTGATGAGGTGGTAGTGGTTGCGGACGGCGTCCTTGTGTGCTGCGTCGCTGTCCGGAGTTTGTTCACTGTGCCATTTCTTCTCTAGTTTCCGGCAGGCTTGCTTGGAATCTAGGAGGTCTGGGGTGAACCACCTGGCCCTCTTGCTGGTGTCTCTGTGGAGGGGTTTCTTCAGCGGGGCGAGGGTGTTGGCGCAGTCCTCGATCAAGCGTCTGAGGTTGTGGGCAGCGACGTCGGTGTTGGAGGGTGAGGTGGGTGTTGCTGAGAGCGAGGTTTGCATGTAGTTGGTCTTCGGTGATTTTGCTCCAGCGGCAGCGGGGATCTGTTGGGTGCAGTGGTGTGTGGTGAATTTCTGGAAGGTGAAGTGGATGCAGCGGTGGTCGGTCCAGAGGGGTTCGGTGGTGTGGTTGACGGAGACGTGCGGGGTTGAGGAGAAGACTGGGTCGAGCGTGTGGCCGGCCGAGTGGGTGGGCGTTGTGATGAGTTGCCTCAGTCCGAGGTTGGCGAGGTTGTCGATCAGGGTGGTGGAGTTGCTGTTGTTGTTGTTCTCAACATGAAAGTTCAGGTCTCCGAGGAGGATGTAGTCGGTGGAGGTCAGGGCATGCGTGCTGATGAAGTCGTCAATGAAGTCGCTAAACTGGGGGCGGGTCCGGGGGGTCAGTAGACGAGTGTGCCTCTGAGGGTGGAGTTGGGGTCAACGTGGATCTGGAAATGCATGTGTTCGGCAGTGCTGAGTGCCTCGTCGGTGCTAGTCGAGACCCCAATGCTGTTCTTGTGGACGATGGCGATTTCTCCTCCGACTCCGTTGGTGCGGTCTCTGCGGGTGATCTTGTAGCCGTCTGGGATGGCTATGGTGATGTCGGGTGCAGAGGAGTTGTTCAACCAGATCTCTGTCAGGAAGGCGACTTCTGGGGAGGTTGTGTTGAGCAGGTCCCAGAGCTCGACGGCGTGTTTGCTTGCGGATGTTCAGTAGTATGCATCGGAGGTGGTTGAGGTCTTTCTTGGTGGGTGGTTCGTCGGCTCTGTGGCTGGTGTAGCTGCAGTTCCAGCAGGTGAAAGGACCATGTGTGCGTTTCGGGGTGGCCTTGAGCAGTTGTGGGTCCGTCCTGGGTTGAGAGCGTGCAGAATGCTGGTGCCGTAGTGGAGGTGGACATTGGGTGCGGGGGCCAGGGGTTCTGGCGCTCGGTGCGGTCCAGGCGCAGACGGGCGCAGACAGGCTTGCCGCGCACAAGCGGCGCGACCGCGCAGCGGTCGACATGTATGGGGAGGTGGGAGTGAGGAGCAGCTGGGAGGCGGGGAAAGCGAATGGGCAGTCAGGGGGGGGAGCCGCAGGGGACGCAGCGGCGTAGGTGGTGAGGGGTGACGAAGGAAACAGAAGGCAAAAGGGCACAACAATTGAGGGGGAAACGAATGGCACAGAGGGCAGAAAGTTCATAAAAGGGCAAAAAGGTCACAAGAATACAGGGGGAAACGAGTGGCACAGAAGGCAAAAAGTTCCCAAGAAAGGGCAGAAAGGTCACAAAAAATGGAGGGAAATGAGTGGTACAGAGGTAGAAAGGTCCCAGAAAAGGGCAGAAAGATCACAAAAAACGGGGGGAAACGAGTGGCACAGAGGGCACAAAGGTCACAAGTAAGGGTAGAAAGGTCACAAAAATGCAGGGGCAGCTAAGCAACAGAAGGCAAAAACAGGCAGAGAGACACAGGGGCCGCGAGGGGAGCAGAATGAAGAAAGGTCCCAAGAAAGGGCAGAAAGGTCACAAAAAATGGGGGGAAATGAGTGGTACAGAGGCAGAAAGGTCCCAGGAAAGGGCAGAAAGGTCACAAAAAAACGGGGGGGAAACGAGTGGCACAGAGGGCACAGAGGTCACAAGTAAGGGCAGAAAGGTCACAAAAATGCAGGAGCAGCTAAGCAACAGAAGGCAAAAACAGGCAGAGAGACACAGGGGCCGCGAGGGGAGCAGAAGGAAGAACCGGGCAGAGAGACACGGGGGCAGCGAGGGGAGCAGAAGGGAAACCGGGCAGAGAGACACTGGGGCAGCGAGGGGAACAGAGGGAGAGAACGGACACAGACCACGTACAGGCATCGGGGAGACAGACAACAGCAGTCACAGACATAACAATGAAAATGAAGTCACTACAATGGGAGCAATGAAAGAAAATACTGGCAATACAATGGAGGATGAGCAAACCTACGGCCTACCACTGGCCACCAGGGATGAGGCGCAGGTGGTAGCTTGCGGGTGGAGTAGGGCCTCGAACTTCCTCAGCAGCGGCAGCTGGGGCAGGGACACACAGGCGGTGCTCTGCGGAAGGGGAGCAACCTACCTGGAAGGGTCAAAGGTGCGACTAATCAGACAGAGATGCCACAGTGCTCGTAGCTTGTTGGCAAACACAGACAGTTTCACGTACTGAGCGCGGTGCTCTTCGGGCTGAAATGCGGGACCGGGGAGCTGTAGACAAGGGGAAGGCCCCAGAGTGTCAGCTAAGGGTGGGTTTATTGTCCTCCGGACCAGCAGCTCATCTGTGAATGGATGCGGGCTGGATGAAACGGAGAGCTCAGAGGGGGAGCTTGTTCCATGCTTTGGGGACTGCTGGGTCAGGAGATAAGATAGAGGCTGTGTTTCTGCTCTCAACGTCTATTTCCCTGTAATGGGATTTTAACAACCTAAACGATCCGCTAATAAGAACAGAAAAACGCCCATCCATGCAGCCCGTCTGCAAATGTTTTCTTAAAATAGCCCCACATCTGAATTCTCATATCAAAGCCATGAAGAGAAGAAATTCTTCGTCCATCAGTAAATGTTAGCTTAAATGCAGACATCACACACGCAACACGCCTCTCGCTGAAAAACCATGCATGTTTGTCACACTTGGTAAATTGTGAACAAGTTGATTTTAAATATGACATAGATGATGACAGAGGCATGGCCTTTAGAAAGGGTGAGCCAGATATTGTCTGAGTAGTTCTATATATATGGTTAAATTGAACTTTATGTAGAAAACGTCAATATACACTAAAATGTGTGCAAAGTGCCGTGTTACGTGAATGAAGAAATCTTGCAGGGTACCGTATTAACAGAACTGTACGATAATGATATCACCTGAGCTCGCGTATAAAAACTGACAACAAGAGTTGTGTACTCGTGAGCGAACAGCGTCTTACATGAGGTCTGACCCAGGAGCACCCTGTAGTGCAAATGTCTACTCGTAGTCAAAAGCCTATGGCAAAACTCTTAATATTGGTAATTAACTGGAATTTAAAGGTATCATGAGTAGGAAAATTAGCAATTTTTGTTTTGCCCATTGTTTGAGCCTGCTTACATTTGGTGCTAAAATGTCATGCAAACGTATGTCTCACTCCATTACAAGATTTGGCACTGCTTGGAATTCTAGAAGCATTTGCACCATGGCCCAGTGCCTTATGCCCCGTTTACGTATATAAACAAGCATTTGCAATGAAATAGGTCTCACATTTGCGAGAGTTAGAGCTATTGGCATTATAAATGACAATGCCTTTAATTTATGTGTTGTTTTTCAAAACTCATAAAAAAAAGTCATTGACATTTACAATGCCAATAGCCTAAATTCTTGCAAATGCGAGACCTATTGCATTGTAAATGCTTGTTTTACCTGCACGCATTTTACACTGTTAGCAGGCAGACCTGCACTCTACTTTTGTTCCAGTTTTCTTCCCAGTCAGAGCACTCTACTCAAACGTTAGTCTTAATCTGTAAGTGTGTATCACTGATGGTACACTGATCGGCAGTTGTCCAAAATGGAACCTTTTCACTTTGTGAGCTTATACACAGTCCACCTTGCAGTATAATCAGCACCCGTTCACATTGCTAATGATCACCCGATTGTGACATTCAGCTGGTAAAGTGGATCTTAAAAGTATCTTAGTTTGAATCTGAAAATATAGACTATGTCACTTGTCCAGTGCAACTTGAGCTCTGTTGGAAAGCATAAGTGGAAGACTGTTTTTAGGACAAATTCAGTTAGCCCTTGAGATAGCTTAGTGAGGAAACACTGCTGATTAAGTGTTATGTAAGCCACCTTGAAGTTCTAGCCTGTCGTACTCTAAGTTGATGAAGGGAGCACAAGGAGACAGTTCGTCTTTTAGTACATGCTATGCTAATGATCCCTACGCACAAAACAACCCAACTGGAGTTCAGGTAAGTACTACATGATGTGAAATAGCTAGCTCGAAAAATATTTCATTGGTTGTTGGTTCTGACTATATAATTTACATTTGCTTACTTGATGTTAAAACCGTGTTTTGACAATCTCTTGCTTTCGTCTGAAATAGAAAGCTTCTCTTGCTGTTTCTGATGGCTGTGATATGGTTTCACTCTCTAGGTGGTGGTCGAAGAGTTGGTGTACTTGTGTCTAAGGGAGGAACACAGATCCTACTGCAGTTGCTGTTAAGTGCCAGCAAAGACTCCCCACCTAATGAAGAGTTAATGGTGCAACTTCATTGTCTACTTGCAAAAGTTGGATTCAAAGGTGAAGCTTAGCTCTGGCCTACTCCATTCGGGTCATAATTGTAACCATATGTGAAGTTATTCTTTTTTTTACGTTGTGTTTCTTTTTAGGAAGATAGTAGTACCCGTCTGTCTTTTTATCTCTCCATTCATTTCTCTTGAAGTAGTGCATTATGCCATCTTGAAGGATACAGTGTTCAACAAGGCTTAAAACAAGTCATAGTCGCAGGTCTATCATTTTCAAACCATTTTAAGTGGATAATTATTTATATTTACCTTCAATAATATTTATTGGCCAGTACCCAAGAAACTGATGTGTACATGGAACCAGGCCATGGAAAGTGAATCTATACTTGAATGAATGAATGAATGAATGAATGAATGAATGAATGGATGAAGGGTAATTTATAATGCGCGGACTTAGCCCAAAGGGCATCAAGGCGCAGACTAAAACATAGAGTATATATATGAAATTACATAAACAGACAAAGAGTGACCGTGGGTTTAAAGGTTTAATCATAGGCATTAGAGAAGAGCCAAGTTTTCAAGAGCTTCCGGAACGTAGTCAGGGAGGGTTGGTTGGAAAGCTTGGGGGGGGGAGGTTATTCCACAATTTGGGGGCCAGAGTGGAAAAGGCTCTTCCTCCCCATTTTGCCTTTTTAAATCTGGGGACCGCAAGCAAATTTCTTGAAGATGATTGAAGGGTTCTCTTGGGAGAGTGGGGACTGACCAGAGCCTTTATACCATAGGATTCAGAGCCGAACACGGCTCTGTAGGTCAGACATATAAGCTTAAAGGGAATCCTGGCATGTATCGGTAGCCAATGGAGATCCTTTCTGGCCTGAGTTGCGGATGATCGCCTTGGAAGGTTAAGAACCATCCTAGCAGCAGAGTTCTGAACCATCTGAAGACGATGGAGGGCTTTCTTGTTAATGCCCCCATACAGCGCATTGCAATAGTCAAGCCTGGAAGATACCAGGGCAACAGTAGACTGCTTGCGAGTGTCAGATGACAAGTAGGGAGCAATCTTTTTTAGCATGCGAATGGTATTGCAGCAGGTAGATACAGTTCTATTTACCTGGAGGTCAAAGGAGAGGGCCGATTCAAAAAGAACTCCAAGGTTCCTGGCCGAATTGGTGGGTTGAGGACAATCTTCCAAAGAAGGAGGCCACCAGTCCTTGGACCAGATGTCGGGATTTCCTCCAAAGACTAGGACCTCCGCTTTCTCACCGTTGAGCTTCAAGTAATTGCGCACCATCCACTGAGAGACCGCCTCCATACAAGTTCGAAATTTGGAAGCGGCCTCAGTGGTCGGTGAGGTAGTAGAGATGATAATTTGGGTATCGTCTGCATAAGACAAAATTTGGTACCCAAAAGATCTTATCACCTCGGCAAGTGGGGTTACATAGATGTTGAATAACAGGGGACTCAGGGCAGAGCCCTGAGGTACCCCACATTGCACATTATGGGAGGAAGACAGAAAGCCACCAAGTTGGACCCTTTGCTGTCTCTGCAAAAGAAAAGAAGACAGGAGACTCAGGGCACTTCCCCTCACCCCTATCCCCTTCAGCCGGTCGACCAGGATCCAGTGCTTAATTTGAGCCGGAGCTTGCCGGTGCTTAGCACCGGCACCTAATTATCAGGGCCGGGTCTACACAGTCACGCTGCATTAAGTGCAGCTGCCGTCCCGTCGGTAATTGATTTATGCAGGAATGACTCGTGTGTGGCACTGGCAGAGAGAGCGTGTGCTGTGCTGCTACTCTAGTAGTACTGTACGTGCTGTACGCTGTAGTCACTTAGTTTTAGTTACCCCGGCCGTCGTACTGATTGTTGACTAAACACTGTCTGAATGGTGACGTGACTCAATTTCTCCTCCTCACTCAGACTTCCGTCGGCCGGCCGCGGATCAGTGTTGCTGGCCCAGTGGAGTGGGCGGGACACTGTAGTAGGTGTTGGTTGGTTGGGCAGGGCTTTGCCTGGGCTGGGTCCACTTCCTCTGCGGGGGTTGGGGGCTATGCGCGGCAGAGGCAGCGACGCGTGCGCAGATTGGAGTGCGCGCGCATTTGCTGTTTTCATTTTGCCTCAGCACGCCCGCCCCAGCATACCCGCACCGCACCACCGAGTATCCACTGGCTGGTGGTGTTCAACGCCGCCTTTCAAAGTCGGTCGGGACCTGCTCCTTGGACGATGTGAGCCTGAGTGAAGTACCGTTGGCTAGACTACTGCTGCAGAGGGTGAGTGAGGCATGGCCCCTGGTTTATGCCGGTGGGCGGTGGCCTATCATTAAAGCTGTGCAGGTGAGGCAGGGCAGGGCCTGGCAAGCCACAGGGGGCTCTGTGACGGTGATTACTGTTTTTTTTATATTTTAATATTATTTTGATTGGCATTGGTCTACCGTCTGGTCTGGTCGCGTCGTGAGGGCCTGGGGTAAGCCGGCGCCGGCGCTCAAATCATCAGTATTTAAATAAGCTGCGCACTGTGAGGCAGGGCAGGACTACTGTTTTTTTAAAATCATTATGATGTTGATTGGTGACTGGTGGTGGATGACTGGTTTAATCAAGATGGCCTGGGGTAGGCGGCGTAGGCCGCCGGTGGCAGCCAAATCATGATTTATTACAAAATAAATGGAGCTGCGCAGGTGCGGCCTACTGGTTTTCCTAAACTGTACTTTTTGTATCATTATGTTGAAGCCGGCCGGGTCACTCTGATAATAAGGATGAGGTTTGTGTTTGATGATGATCATCACAAAGATCATGTTGCCAGTAGTGTGCATGCAGGCTATTGTTGCAGCGTGGGCCGGCCCGGGCTGGCTGGATAGATCAATACTTGCCCTGATAGGCCCGTTCACCACCGCCGGCACCGTCTGAGTCATCGTGGCCCAGTGGCCAGCTAGCCAGCCAGCCGCCGATCAAAGTAACGGTGATCGGATCGGGCGATGATTGATTTTGTCACTTGTGCACAGTATGTTCACATGGTCCGGGTTAGCCTAGTGCACAAGATCAATGCGGATTGCTGCGTGATGTAAATTTGAAAGTGCAGTCAAGTAATACTGCATAATGATAACAGCCACCACTGTCAAATATTAAAAAGTACATTCGGTTTTAAGGGTTTGGCAATGGTGAAATCTTGAGCCCAAGAGTTTATTAAATTAATTAACACATACATACACGCAGGAAGTCCAATTTGTTCTGTACAGCAGATTATACCCCTCAAAATACAAGAAAAATGTGACAAATTACAATGACAACGCTAAAAGTCTCATTTTCCTGGGGTTTTAGTCCTCCATTCATGCCACATTTTCACAAGTGGTTCTCTGTTCTTCCAGATCAGCTCATGTCCATAGGTCACGTACCATATTCCAAAAATAGCTCCACTGAGATGTGCTGCATGATCAAATATCCTCCAACCAAGAATTAAACCTGCGGTATCCAGTGCGATGATGATAGCCTTCAACGCACTTCCAGCTGTGAACGTGAACATAGGAAGAAGAGTTTTTGCTAGTTTAGCTTCTGGCATCTTTGTACATACTGCTGCAAGGACTGTCATAATGGCCCCCGACGCACCAAGTGATGGACCAAATCGTCCTGTGGCCGTTTTAGCAAGGTAGCTGGCAAAACTTGAGAACACCTGCGCTGACAAATAAACTGCGACGAGCTGCTCACTTCCCAATATGGATACTATACTTGAAGAAAAACTCTACAACACATACATATTTGCTGCCATGTGAAACAGGGAGAAATGACTGAATGTTGACAGAATCATCGAAAGGGAAAGAGTTTTTGAGGCCGGGTTAGAAGAGAAGTATTTAATCATTGTGTGCTGCATGGACGGCACTTTCCAGAGACAGAATATTAAGACATTTGCTGCTATAATGCCTACCACCGTCTGTTGCCCTTCAGTCAGGCTGTTCCACCACTTGTTCACCTGTTTTCTGAAAGCCAATTCTTTTTTTGGCCTCCTGGTATCCAGCCAATCTGCCTGTACCTCATCAAAGTAGCTCTGGACTCTGAATTTCAGAGTTTCATACTGCCAAATAGAAGCAGAAGCAAATGCACAACCTGTAAACTCAACAGTAAAAACAAAAGGTTTAAATAGGCGCTTTACTGCATTGGAGGTGGTCTGAAAGACAGTCTCCTGCAATGGTGGAGTCATTTTACTTCTAAAAACTTCAGATGCCTTCTCAGGTTTAAATGCACTTTTTTCAAAATGTTCACATGGCAAGGGAACCTCCTATCAAAACCTTACTATGAGGAAAGCTCCCATGCTGAAATTCGGATATTACCTCTGACTTTTAGCAGTGCCAGTTGAAGATGTGGGTGGGGCTAAGATAGTAAGTGGGTGGAGCCAGTAGAGGAAGTGGGTGGAGCCAGAGAAAAGTAGGTGTGGCCTCCGGCAAACATTTGAGCACCTGCACTTCATATTTTACAAATTAAGCACTGCCAGGATCGAAGGGGATAGGGTATCAAAAGCTGCTGTAAGATCGAGGAGCACCAGCAGGGTTGTCCGCCCTCTGTCAACCTCTGTGCGGATGTTATTAGCCACGACAGTGAGGGCGGACTCAGTGCTGTGAGCAGCACGGAACCCGTGCTGGGAGATGTCAAGAAGATCCGATTTCTCTAGATATGTGGTCAGGTGAGAGTTAAGGTGGGCCTCAAGCATCTTTGCTGGGGCAGGGAGCAGAGATATTGTCCGGAAGTTTTTTAAAACTTCTGGATTGAGCGAAGGTTTCTTTAGAAGGGGCTTTACAACTGCCGATTTCCAGGGGATAGGAAAAGATCCCGCATCAATGGCCATATTCATAACTTGCAGGAGCGGAGGGAGGACAGACTCTCTACAGGCTTTCAAGATTTTTAAAGGGCAGAGATCGAGAGGAGAGCAAGATTTAGTGGCATCGAGAAGGTGATTTAGGGAAGCTGGAGAAATTGGGCAGGGAATCAGAATCAGTGGTTTCCGTGTAGGAGGGGGAGAGGGCAGCGATGTACTATTGACATCTAGTGGTGTATTAAGGGATTTGAGAGAAATGTAAATATCCGAGATTTTGGAATGGAAGAATCCCGCGATGTCGGCGGAGAGCTCTTGCGACTCATTCACTGATTTTATCGATTTGGGAGTGGCCAAGGTGTCAATAATTTTAAAGAGTTCCCTAGAGGATTTCAGCGAGGTGGTAATTTTGTTAAAGTAGTTCTTTTTTTCTTCATCAATAGCTTTTTTGTATTCTCTCAAGGCGGACTTATGTGAGTTTTTCCTCAGGGAATCCGGATGGGCATACCAAGCTCTTTCCTTCTATATAATTTGTACTATGCATGTTTCCTTTTCCTTACATTTTACACTTGCAGGGTCATCTGGACTCTGACATTTGAACAAGACAGGTACAAATGGTATTGCACTAGCCCTCATGAGGAACAGAATACAAGCTCAGCAGCTCTGTTGTGCTCTTGGTGTAATGACTAGGTTTTGGCCAGGCTATTAAAATGTGGTATTAACATGCACAAAAAACAAGCAAAAACACGGCAAGCACTCACAATAACTGTTATTTGCACTGAGTTATTTGTACACACCAGCAGTTATCAATCAGTTATCACTCTGGTCTAAATGGCATTTTTGCGATTTTCTGCTAGAATTAAATATTTGTATGGAAACGTTTAGAACAGACTGCAACTAACTGATATGTTAATGTAATTCCAAGGAAAATGCATATCTAAAAGTGTTAATTGAAGCAGAGTATGGCTTCTGGGTCTCTTCAGTTTTACCAGTTTCTTAATGTTTTGCCCTAATTTCATGGGTAGTGAAAACACCTACGCATCTACATCTATACACCAAGACACCACTTTCAACTTGTCTGAGTGAGGAGGGAGATGATTGAGAATAATGCTCATCAGGTGCCTAACACTGCTGCTAGTTCTCATGTAAAGATATGAAGAGCCACAAAACTCACGGTGTCAAGTCGCCATCGTTCAGGAAGCCAGAGGAGCAATTTTGGGCCACATTTGTGCACAATGAGAGCTGCAGTGATCTCATCAACTTGCTGTAGTAAAGATGGGGATCCTTTGCGGACCCGGAAGCACATGCAGACCGTGTCAGCTACGGAGAGACACGAGAAGGAGAGATCTTCGTTCCAAGGTGCGGTGGAGACCTTCAGACTAAATCGAATAGATCCCGCCCACAAAGAGTCCCCTGTACACAGCAGCCTGCAGAAAAAATCAAGCCAGGCAGCCTCTCCTAATTTGAAAGTCCTTCTACCCCACATACACAAATTCAGTTAACCCTGATTTGACTGGTTTCGCACCGGGTTGATTCTAAACAACATTACAAGTTCTGATTAATAGAGCTGTTTGTCCTGATGAGAACTCCAAAAACATCGCAAGTTCGAAACGCGTAGACTATTAGAGCCATTGAGCCATAAGGAGTCATTCAGAATTGCTCTAAACAATTGTCTTATTTAAGAAAAAAGATTTTTTCTATGGCATTCTATTAATATTGTTATTCCAGTGTAAATATATGAATGTTTTTTGTCTGTGGATGAATGAGAGGGTATGTTCGAATGAGTGACGAATGGAAAATGTATATAATGTAATGTGTCCAAAATGTATAATTTTTATGTGATTGTATAAGTTGTGTACAGAAGGTCTTGTAAATTGTAAAAATTGGTGAAATAATAACCACAATCATGAAGTAAAGAAATCTTGCAAAATAATAAAAAAAGATTGAATCAAAGATAAGTTCTAAAAACAAAATATAGTGTTTAGCTCGTATGTTTTGAGTTTACTGAGAGACGAATTATAGTACAGTATTGGCAATTCTTGTTGTTTATTAGTAGTAAAGATGGTGTAACTGAAATGCTATGATGAACACTCTGTATTACATGCCAGGACATCAGACCATATGGTGCCATCAGGGAGTTGCCAGTAGAGACACAGGAAAAAGTGACATCACAAAGGTGCAGAGAGTCTAACTGCTGCTAGTGCTGTGGACCGATGAAATTCTTTCAAGCATCAGGAGCAGTGAAGTTGCCGGTGGCCGTGAACTGTGTGTTAATGCTGTGTGCAATGCACCATAGTGTAGTGAGTAAAGTCTACTAGTAGAATGTCGAGTGGCTGGTCCGCTTGCTTAGTTTTTATGACATATAGAAAAGTTCTGTAAAGCAAAAGTGTACCGCAGAGCAAAATGTGGTAAACAGTTGAGCAATACTAACAGTTTATTTATTTATTTATTTATGCAACTTGTAGAGCGCGAACAAATGCCCAAGGGCGTCTCGGCGCTGTGGATGAAGCAGAATAATGGGGGAGGAGAAAGAAGTTACTGGTTAAAAAGCCAAGTCTTTATTTTTCTTCTGAAAATGGTTAGAGTGGGGGCAGACCTGATATCGGGTTCAAGAGAGTTCCAAAGTTTGGCCGTTGATACATGGAAACTGCGGACAGGACCTAGGTCGGCGGGCCACCAAGCATCTAGCCAGGTAGGGGTGAGTTTACCAAATGTCATGACCTCAGTTTTGTTAGAGGCAATTTGCTGACATCCAATTGCTGATGGCCAGCATGCCCAGCTGAAAATTGGGCGCTATTTTGTCTCCATTCTCTTTGATGGTGAGGACCAATTGGGTGTCGTCCGCATAGGATGTTAGGCTCATCCCCCAGTCCTTAATGACCCTTGCCAAATCGGTGACATAGATATTAAATAGGGTTGGACTGAGGGATGAGCCTTGAGGGACGCAACAAGGTAAAACCAATTGTTCAGATTGAAAAGTTCCTAGCTGGACCGTCTGAGTGCGGTGGGCCAAGAAAGATGTCAAGAGATCTTTGGCCTTTGCTTGGATGCCAATAGCATTGACACGGTCAATCAGGATGTTATGATCGACTGTGTCAAAGGCCGCAGTGAGATCCTGTAGGATGAGTACTGCCGCTCCCCCTTGATCAAGTGCCATTCTTATCTCATCGGTGGATTTGATGAGTGTGGTCTCGGTGCTGTGATGTTTGCGAAAACCGAATTGGCTGTCGTCTAGGAGGGAATGTTCTTCTATGTATTGGGAGATTTGGAGGTTCATCAATTTTTCGGCAATTTTGGCAGGAAATGGCAGGCTAGCTATTGGTCGATAGTTGTTGGTATCATCTGCATCAAGGTGAGGCTTTTTCAGCAGGGGTTTAAGGAGAGTGTCCTTCCAAATTGCCGGGTATATTCCAGTGGTAAACATATTGTTAAGGATGTTGGCAAGTTGGGGTGCAATGATATCTGAGATAGGGCAGAGAATAGAGGCGGGACAGGGATCTTTGGCTGATCCTGACTTGATGATGTTCATGGTATTAGTGACTAGGGTAGAGTTGGTATTATGGAATTGTGGAAAAATGGGGTGGTCAATGGGGGCTGCAGTGAGGTGAAAGTCTATGTGGGTTTTTTCTAAGAAATTGGTGTATATGTTATTAACTTTGTCAAAGAAAAATTTAGCCAGGTTATTGCAGAACGAGTGGGTTGGGTTGGGGGTAGATTGAGGGGGCAAGTGTGACAGTTTGGCTACCACTTGATAGAGTTCCTTATTAGAATTTTTGGCTTGCTCGATTTGAGCGGAGTAGAAGCTACTTTTAGAATGTAGGATTAGAGACTTATATTGGGTCAGTTCTCTCTTATAGTTTTCCTTCTCTCCCTAGAATAGGTCTTTCTCCAGTGCCTTTCTTTATTTCTGCATAGCTGTCTCTGCTGTCTCAGAGCCTCAGTAAACCAAGGTGCCGATGGGGTACTGCAGTTTTTTGAGGTGGTCTTAATGGGAACTAGTTTATTTAGGGCCAAAGTGAGCCATTTTGAGTATTCTTCGGCTGCGTTATTAGGGTTTTGAGAAAGGTTAGTCATAGAAGTAGACAATTGTTCTCGAAGTTGTTGATGATCAATGTGTTTCCACGATCTAAAGGTCTTTACCATGCGGGTGTTGTGTTCCATGTGTGATGGTGAGTTTGATGGAATGGTAAAAGTTACTGCATGGTGATCTGTCCATCCTAAGGGGAGGATCTCTGTGATGTGTAGGTTATTATCATTAGTAAATAGGCCGTCAAGAGTGTGCCCTGCTTCGTGTGTACTGCCTATGACCCGTTGAGTAAGGCCCAGAGATTCTAAATCAGCTATGAGGGTTTTGGTGCTGTTATTCATACTATTTTCTAAAGGAAAATTAAAGTCACCTAAGATGGTGGATGAGTTGTCGGTGGCAAGAGATTCCAACATCTCAGCAAAGGTGGCTAAGAATTAACTTTTACTACCTGGTGGTCGGTATAAAAGGACACCTTTAAAGCGTTGGGAGGGGCCCAAGGCAACGGAGAACTGCAGAGCCTCACATACAGAGAGTGGAACAGGGTTAATCGTGGTCTTGAACTGGATGCGGTAGATTAAAGCAATTCCTCCTCCGGTTTTTAATTGTCTATCTTGCCTAAGAATATTATAGCCTTCGGGAGTGGCTATTAGGAGGTCAGGCTCGGACGAGGGGTTAGTCCAAGTTTCAGTAAGGAAAAGTAGGTCTAATTTGTGGGTGCAGATAAAATCAGCAATTTCATCTTTGTGTTTGCTTAGGGATCTGGCATTTATTAATGTGGAACAGTGGTGGCAGATATGCCATAGCATTGGGGCATTGTCTTTAAACATTTAAAACCTATCTTTGATTGCAAGAATTGGTGATAGGCACACCGTAATAGTATCTTTTGCCTTCATGTAGCAGCATGGAGTCTCAATGTTAAGACTTTCAGCATCAACAGTGGCAAGTGTCAAAGACTGGTGGGCAGCTTTGTAAATCCTACATGAGCTGAAGCATATAGTGTTTCTCAGCTTGTTGGAAGTCCATCAAATCTTATGAAGGGGTCAAGAGATTTTGGTACTGCAATGTAACAAGTTTGATAGTTTGCATAGCTTATGATATTGCCCAACCACACTTTGGATGGAGTAATGCAGAAAGTTATGCCACCTTCCTTCTTCTTCGGTACAAAAGGGACCGAGCATCTGAACCAATCAAACACTCACACCCAGTCAAAAGATCTGGGTTTAATCCATCACCGTTCTTTAGCCCACTCTGCCACCCCAGTTCAGACATGGCTATATGCAAATCAGTCTGACCCTGTGCCTCATGGGAACAGTCCAGCCCGAACTGCCAAGCCATGTCTTCCCTGGACCGGAATCAAGCATCCTAGGACCGTTTTCTGGCTATCAGCCGTCTTAAGCCAGGATAGCTTGACTCCAGTGGTGTGGAGAGCACATGACTCACGTCTGAGCATACCCTTCCCACTCGGGGTGACAAATGCAAAAACAACAATTGATGGACAGAATGCAGAACAATGTCATACATTCACCCCAGTACAGAGATCTGGGCCTAAATCCATCGTTTTTTTGCACTCCACACCACCCCAGTTCAGACATGGCCATATGCAAATCCGCCTTGACCCTATGCCTCATGGGAACAGTCCAGCCCGAACTGCCAGCCATGTCTTCCCTGGACCGGAATCAAGCATCCTAGGACCGGTTTCTGGCTATCAGCCGTCTTCAGCCAGGATAGCTTGACTCCAGTGGTGTGGAGAGCACGGGACTCACGTCTGAGCTTACCCTTCCCACTCGGGGTGACAAATGCAAAAACAACAATTGATGGACAGAATGCAGAACAATGCATACATTCACCCCAGTACAGAGATCTGGGCCTAAATCCATCGATTCAAGCAAGCCTGGCTGAAGATGGCTGTAATTCCAGAAACCGGTCCTGGGAAGCTTGATTTCGGTCCAGGGAAGACATGGCTTGGCAGTTCGGGCTGGACTGTTTCCATGAGGCACAGGGTCAGACTGATTTGAATATGGCCATGTCTGAACTGGGGTGGCGGAGTGAGCTAAAGAACGATGATGGATTAAACCCAGATCAGTTGACTGGGGGTGAGTGTTTGTATTGTCAACGCTCAGTCCTTCATCCCCTTTGGTTTTTCTTTGTTCGCCCTAAGTTGGCAGGGTATGCTCAGACGTGAGTCCCTTGCTCACTTTGCCACTGGATTCAAGCAAGCCCGGCTGAAGACGGCTGTAATGCCAGAAACCGGTTCTGGGAAGCTTGATTCCGGTCCAGGGAAGACATGGCTTGGCAGTTCGGGCTGGACTGTTTCCATGAGGCACAGGGTCAGACTGATTTGCATATGGCCATGTCTGAACTGGGGTGGCGGAGTGAGCTAAAGAACGGTGATGGATTAAACCCAGATCAGTTGACTGGGGGTGAGTGTTTGTATTGTCAACGCTCCGTCCATCATCCCCTTTGGTTTTTCTACCTTCCTTCTTCTTGGCTTATCCGACACACAACTGTACAGATGGGATAGTTGAAATAATGTTTTCAACAAGGGTATGTAAGTGTGTGTTTTGGAACTAACCTTACTGCAATATTGTTTGCAAACAGAAGGATGGGACATGTAAGAAAATATGCTGGAATATAAACAGGAAGTGGCATGAGGTCTGAATGATTCGGACATGCATTTTCAAAAATAAATTACTTCACCAGCATTGTAACTTTCATATATTTATATGCTTGAACCATTTCCCATGGCTAGGGTGGGGATGGCTGGCAATCTTAAACAGCAGTAAACCGTGTTAAAATTGCCATAGGCCTCAACAATATTTGTTTAGGAGCACATCTACCTCTTTTTAAACAATCCAAACTTGATCCTATGACGTGGTAGTGCTAACTCTCCTACTCCCCCTAGGGGACCGCAAAGTATATTTTAAGTGAGCTTCTGACCAGAGAGGATGGGGTAGCATGTGAATATTTGAAAGATGCCCACACTTGGGACCAGGACTTACAGGTAGGTAACTAATTTCTTCTCCAGGATTGGATATTTCATATATTCACATGCTTGAATCAAAATAGTAAGCAGTACATCATAACAACTTATTCAAATATAAGAAAGTAGAAAGCAGACTCAACTTACTGAGGGACTGCTTGTCCGACTACTGAGTTGGCTTCTGCGTTCACATCAAGGAGGTAGTGCTTTGTAAATGTGATCCTGATACTCTGGGAAGCTGCATGGCAGATGGTTTGTAAGGATATACCAGGTTGGAGTGCAGCAGTCATAGCTGGGCTTCTGCTGGAATGCTCTATCGCTCGTCTCTGGAGCAGATACTTGGCTTTTCCTTGGTAGAACAAGAGGCAGGCCTGGAACCAATGTGCTAGCCTCTGCTTTGACATGGGTAGAGGCCGTCCTTGCTGGTCAAGGATACAAACTGTTGGTCTGATGAATGTATGTCCTTTCTTTTGTCAAATTAAAATCGAATACATATGCGCACATCGAGTGAGTGTAATGATTTGTTGCTGACGTTGTAGGGTTAAGGAAGAATGAACGTGAAATGACTGGTCATTCAGAAGGAAGTTGGTAGGGACTTTAGTTATGAATTTAGGGTCGGTTCATATGATGACTTTTTGTTCCTGGTGAATCGGAGAAAGACTACTTTTACCGTGAATGTCTCCCACCCTCCTTGTCAATGTAATCACTAGGAGAAGTGCCATCTTCTAAGAGATTAACTTTTGCTGTGCCTTGTGGATCAATGCAAAAGGAGGGTAGCATTAGTTGCCGTGAATCAAAAGTAACTGGGTATCCTCTTTCCAAGCAAACTAACCAAGGACCTTAAACTTTGGTTATTTCCTCGGATTCTCTGATAATTGCATCAATCATCCTTTTAGCTTTGCAGTGTATCCTCCATTTAAAGTTTTAGCCAATCTGTCCACACTTAAGATTTGTTCAGTAGTTATTTTCTTTGCTACGGTATGAAATTGGAGACTAGTGAAGGACCGTTTTACCCAAGGTAGTTTGGACTTTTCATGTTTCTAATATGAACTGAGGTACCCCGTTGTTGGCAAGTTACAAAATCGGAACTGTTCCTCTGACTTGACCCTTACTCAGACCATCTTTATTTTTACCACAAACTATTCTTATTTAATTGGTCTCAAAAGGAATAAGTAGATGCTAGGCCAGGAGTACCTTTCTGTTGTTAGATGTGATGTAGAGTAGCAAAGGCAGATGGGCAGAGTAACTAAAGCAGCACAAGAAATAGCAGGGGGCAATATTTTATTTTTATGCATACTTGCTTTGTCTACTATCGATTGATATTCATTTGTATGTCACATGATGCTCCTAGGTCGTTGTATCCGGTTTTTGTAGCCTCAGTATTTTTATCCGGGATCTGTTAGCTGCTATATTATTATACTATTTTTTTTTAATTAAGCCCCTCCTTTTATTACATGTCCAGTGAAAATGGACTGTGTGGGAACACATTTTTTTTGTCTATTTTAATTGATCTTTCTAATCTATAAAATCTTATTTCGCAAGTATTATTAATTTCCTGCCTATAATGTTTGTACATGCTTTTATGGTTTAAAGAAACGAAATAAAGATGAGCTGAACTGAACTAAACTATAGCAGTAAGGATCCTGTTTGACACTGCAGTTCTGGAAATGCAGAACACTATTGCTTTTGTTTGGTGAACCCATATTCAACAGCCACATCACTGATTCCGGCGGACACTCTATCAGCAGCGGCCCGTGTAGGTAAGACCGGTGGGACCCGGTGGGGGAGATTTCGACAGACAAACACGAGGGAGAATTACTTATTTATTTAATTTTCCCTCATGGTCGTCTGTCGAATCCCCCACAACCCTGCCCCATGCTCTTATCTGCATGGGCCGCACCTACACTCTGATCTTCAGCACTAGTGTAACTAGCAGCAAGCCACAGTTAGTTAGTGGCCAGGGAGTGGGATACATAAAGTGGTTGAGGAAGAAAGAAGATGGGGCACACAGTTTATATGTACCGCCCTCAAAACAGCATTGAAATTGTGGCACCTGTAATTTACATAACAGGACACTTAAAAATTGTCTGCTTAATTTACCCAATCATTTTCGGACACATCCACCATGTGGGCTACCTTAGCAATGTTGATAGATGTCAGTTGTGTTGATAAGCAAGCACTTAATCTTTTATCAGGCTTAGTGGATCAATTCCATTTTCACCTGTCACCCATGGTGCCATACAAAGATCTATGCAGTTAATGCATTTGTCCCATTAGCCACCATTCCAGATTGTTTGGCTGCACAACTCCCTACTGTCGACATACCACCCGACTTCCTAACTCCCTATAAATGAAGACAAGGCGCAGCATATGAGCATCACCACTTGCACAATGACGTGAGTTCCATTCTTTCTGCAGCTAAAGACACGGAACCTGGAGCTTTGATCCCAACTTGGTTGGTCTTCTGATGGCTCCAAACAACTTTTCACAGTGTTCTATGGTAGGAATCCACCACCAAAAAGGCAGGACTCAAGCAGTGCTGAACTGCAGTAAGCAGATATCAGTCATAAGCCACACCGCAAGGTGTGCCTTTAGTACTTGGGCTCCAACCACAACTCTAAGTTATGTGACCAATACGCCTTAACACTCCCAAAGGTAATTTGAGACCAGGAAGCGACCGATTCTAGTCAGGAGGCAGCTCCAGCGACTGCTCAATTTCCCGCTGAAAGTTTTATGGTAAGTCGAAATCACAAGTAAAGCAGAAATCAAACCCATCCCACAACTATAGTTTAACTCCTGTTTAATGCAGGTTCAATATATAATAAATTCATTTGTGACAATAGTTCAGACAACGCTGTGTGTGGAAAAAAAGTCGTAGAAGTGACTTGGATACAGATAAAAACAATTCCTAACATTCCCTGGTTTATATAACAATCTATAAAGTCATCAATTTTTCCCTTTGGATCTACAGTTCACCACAGTTGTCTGCCAGCTAATATTCAATCATACATACATACTCAAGATCTCATGTACATCAAATTCATACCCCTAAACCTAAGCAAATCAAGTGCCACAATAATTATAAATACTTTCAAATCTTTAATAAACAATGTTTTTTCACATTACATCACAAAATATTATATCAAACAAGCCGTTCTAGTAAAAAAGTGAAATGCGTCACATAAAAGAAAATATCTAAAAGAGTTTCCCCCTCTTATTGTTAAAATATGAATGACATGGCGAAATTCAATTTAAAATCAACACATGTATATCGATGAAATAGGAAGAAAACACTTAAGACAATAACATCTGTCTTTAACTTTTGATAATTTGCGCAAATCAACAGCACAGAACCACAATTTATTGAGAGTCCTTGTCTAATGCGCTTATATGTTTCTCAAATTTAGCACTGTATAGGCGTCAACGTATTTTCGTGGTTTAGGGCTTATGCCAGTGTCAATCTTCTTAACCAGTGATACAACAGACAGGCCAGTCCTTTTGGGTCTGTGAACAGTGCAACAGCAGACATCACGCAGTGCAGCTGGGCCCTAGCCCTTCAACTCCTCTCTACCTGCTACAGCGGCCGCCATGCCTCTTTAGTTTATCCTCAGCAGTCCACGCCTGACTGATTAGAGGCAAAATTCAGTATTTATTCTTTTTTCGGTGATCCTTTATGTGGATGTGGAGATTGAGCAGTGGCAGTTGATAACTTTCGACCTTCCTCCCGAAGTCTGTAATGTTATTCTGGCAGCCAATCGTCCCTCCACCAAGACGGTATATGCCTGCCAATGGAAAAAGTTTGCATCATATTGTACAGAAAGGTCTATTGACACTCTTTCTTCCTCCCTTTCTGATATGTTACTTTTCATTTTGACCCTTGCCCAGCAGGACTCTGCTCTGGGGACTCTGAAAGGCATTTTCTGCCTTGTCTGCCTTTTTTGCGGACCAACCCTCCTTATTTAAATCTCCGATTGTAAATCGATTTCTCAAAGGTCTTGTACATTTGCTCCCATTTTCCCCTTTCATGATGCCTCAGTGTGACCTTAATTGGGTTCTCACATTTCATGTGAATGCTTCCTTTGAGCCTTTGCGTAATTGTCCCTTCAGGTTGCTCATCATCTAAACAGCCTTTCTTGTGGCCAATAAATCGAACTGGAGGGCGAGTTAGCTACAACTTTCATAATCTAAGCCTCCTTTCCTATCAGTTTTTACTGACAAACTGGTCCTTTGCACCAAAGCCTCTTTCCTGCTGAAAGTGTTAACACCAATTCATGTGTGTCAATCTGTCACCTTGCCACCTTCTATGCTCCTCCACATCCCCTCCACTGTCTGTACCCGATAAGAGGGTTGTTCTGCCATGACCGCACAGGAGAGTTCTGGGTGGACGGCCAACTCTTCGTGGGGAATCGAAGAACGGTCGGGCAGTGCAGAAACATACCAACTCTTGATGGTCATTCTCTGCATCAAGATCTGCTACAGACTGGCAAAGAAGCAGCCTCCTGAAAGCTTAAGAGTTCATTTAAACAGAGCTAAGGCTGCGACTGCGTAAGCCCGTGGCATTCCAGTCCTGGACATGTCAGGCAGCAAAATGGGCATCCCTGCACACGTTTATCCAACATTACTGTCTGCACGTGTTTATCCAACATTACTGTCTGGACTGTCAGGTCCGCTTGGAAGGGCACTTCGCCTGTTCAGTCCTGCAGGACTTCTTAGTCTAAATTTGTTCGCAGACCCTCCGGGGATGGTATTGCTTAGATATCTATTCAAAGGTAAGGAATCTGTGGCTAGATGTCTCAATCAGATGAACAAGTTACTTGCCTTCAGTAACTCCTTACCTGGTAGAGACAATATTTATCCTAAGTTCCTTACCAACCCACCCTTTCTCCCCGCTCTGCGGACAGATTTCTAGGGTCAGGACTGATCCCTTTCAGGGTCCTAGTTTTGACACACCAGTGTCTTTGCACTTCATGGCTCAGCGCTTATGCCGTGGAAAGTCACGAAAAGTAACTGATGCCAATGCACCGAAGTGGCGGCTATATACGTAACGCAGACGTCCCTTCAGACACGGACGCCGCAACGTTTAGCTGACCAACGCCACCTACTGGCGCTCTGGGGTACTGCTTACGATAAATCTTCCGGATCCAGTCCGATGCCTAAGGAAATTCAAAGGTAAGGAATCTTCAGCTAGATATTGTCTCTACCAGTTTAGACGTTACTGAAGGTAAGTAACTTGTTCATCCTGCTGCAGAAGGTACACCTCTTACCCTCCAAGGGTGTCATTATACAGATACCGGACTTGGAGAGAAGAAATGGTTGTTATTCATGATACTTTCTGGTCCTGAAAAAGTATTGGGATCACAGGTCATCCTGGACCTTACCCTTTGAATTCCTTCCCGGGAAGGACAAATTCTAAATGTGCATATTGGCTCAGATCATGTGCGCTCTGGACTCGGGACACCGCATGGTGTCCATGGACTGGCAGGAGGTGTATTTGAATATACCCAACCTGCAGTCTCACAGGCATTAGTCGCTGCTCGATGTGGGCCAGGAGCTCTTTAAATTTGTTGTGTTCACTTTGGCCTCACAGATTCCCCCTTGGATGTTCCAGGTCGTACCTCATCGACTGACTGCTTAAAGTGTGCTTGCCGCAGTTAGTTGTAGACAACATCTGTATGACAGTCTTTCAGGATAAATGAGCTGAAGTTCCACCTGCTTTCCTCACAGAGGCTTCTATTCAATGGGGCGATGCTGGATATGGTGATGTTCAAAGCTTTTCCTCCCCTGCAATGAGTCGGGCACCTCCTAGATATGATCCTGATATTTCCGACTCATTACTGTATCCTGGTGAGGATGAATATGGGATTTCTTGTAGGCCTGGGCAGTTGCGGAACACTGTAAAGTCAGCCAAAAGCTCTGCCGTGCTACTTGGAGTTCCGCAAGCAGCAGAGTGCATTTGGTCATGCCGTTTGTGTTTATTTTAACACAACGTGGGAGGGCTCTGCTTCTTTTCTTGGCACTCAAGTAGATATACTTCTGTAGTAGGGGATCTCTGTGTATAGTCATAATCTAGTGAATAGTCCCGCCCATGTGCGTGGACCCCGGAGCAATCAAAAATAATCTCTTAAGTTGTCGAAAAAAATGCAGAACTGCAAAGACACTTAAGAGAGAATTTAAAGACAGATAATGCAGCCTATATTCACAGGCTACACTGTCCAGTACTTTAACTAGAAATTCCACCAAAAATCCACACAAACGGCACAGCCTGCCCAGTTTCCTCCACAGAGAAACCTGCCTCTACCAGCAAAAGCCTCTGGAATGATAGAAAGGAAGGAATGGACAGACAAGCCTCATAGGCTGCCATTATGTGGCTCAAACAGGATACTGTGCCTTTAAGAGAACTCTCCACAACTTCTCCCTGTATCCCAGAATGCACAGCAGGTCCCTTTTACTTTCAGTTCTTTTTTCCGGCTCCTGCAAGCAGGACCCTGGAGCATTGAGCTCTCCCTTTCAAGGGTTTATTTAGTGATTTTTTCACTTTTTCTTGTGTGTAGTGCTTTTATTAAGTACTAAGCCTGTTTTCTACCCTGTGGGTGCCCTGTATTGTCAAAATGCCTGGCTTATTTAACAATTGCCCAGAGTGTGATAGGAAGAAGGCCAAATCCGACCCACATGGAGAGTGCATCGTCTGCCTTCCCTCCTCCCATGTCCCAGAGGAGTGTGACATCTGCCAGACCTTCTCAGCCAGGACCCTGAGAGAGAGGATGAAGATCAGGCTCAAAGGCCTCGAGGACAAACGTCAGAAGGCACAAGGTGGGTCAGGGCATGCTTCATCTGCCCATGCTGAGGCCTCTGGGGGGCACCCCAGGGGCAGGAAGTCCAGCAAGCGTCCCCATACTCCTCCAGCGTCGATTGTGTCGACTACGGCGTCAAGGGGGATGACAGCAGTCTGTTCCCCATCTCCCCGGGGCTATGGGGAGAAGCGGCGCCGACGCTCGACGTCGAGGGAGCTGAACAGACCACTCTCTACGGCATCGTCGAGTCATCGACGCCGAGAAAAGGCCCGGCGTCGGCACTCGCCGTCGAGGCGGCACCGCCGTTCGCCGTCTGCGAAGAGGAGAAGGTCGGAGTCGAGGGGATCCTCGCCGTCGAGGAGGCGTTCGCCGTCGAGGAGGCACCACCGGTCGACGTTGAGAAGACATTCCTCGACGTCAAGGCGGCGTTCTTTGACGCCAAGGAAGCGCAGGAGGAGTCCTGACGCTAGGAGGTCGCCGATTGGTTCGCCATCGTCGCCAAGGAAGAAGACAAAGTCACCGGTCTCGGTGTACTCAGTGGTGTATGCACCTTCTAAACCTAGGTCGCCTACCCCTTCTCCTTTGCCAAAGGGTCCGCCTCCGCGGAACCCCACTCTGCCTCCACCACCGCCTCATGGGCCGGCTCCTCGTCAGTCACCGCCACCTGAACTTCCGCCACCGCCTCTTCCTTCCGTTCCTCCACCGGTGGCTCCACCCCGGACGGCCTCGTTGCCATGATATCCAACGCCGCCTAAGGGGACCCCTCAATCGAGGCTCCCGGCCAGGCCGCCATCGCCTGCTCCTGCGAGGCCTGCGGATCGGCCGAGGCTGAGAAGATCGCGCTCCCGCTCCGGCCGGAGAGGGAGATCGCGGAACCGTGGCCGGTCGTCATCTCGATCTAGACGACGCCACAGGAGGCGCAGATCCAGATCCCGCACGGGTTCGTCCACAAGGGAATATTCACCAACGCTGTCGGAGTCTCCGGGGACGAGGGTGTCGCCGGTTGACGACATCGTCTCTTTCCAGGAAGTGCTGTTGAGGGGTGCGGCTAAGCTAGGGATCACTGTGACAGTGCCAACACCTACGACGTCCGTGATCTTCGAGACGCTCCACAAGAAGCATCTGTCTCGACCGCTGCTGCCGTTGGTACCCGGATTGGTAGAGCCCGCCACGGAGTTGTTTCTCACTCCGGCGGTGACGAAGGCAGCTCCCTCCAGGCTCCTCAAGAAATACCGGGCTCCGGAATCTTACCCGGCTTTTCTTCGGATTGACCCGACACCAAACTCCATCATTGTGACAGCGGCTAAGAAGCAGCATGCCACCACTCCTTCTTCGACAGTACCGCCTGATAAGGACAGCCGTTGGCTGGACTTGGCGGGAAGAAAGGTCTGTGGGACAGCATCTACCACCATGAAGGCTGCAAGTGCCGGGGCTCTGCTGGGGCGATACGATCGTGCCCTATGGGAGTCCCTCCAGCAGTACGCTGAGCTCCTTCCTCGTGACAAGAAAGAGGACTTTCTGGAGATATTAAATGAGGGGATGCTGGTGTCGAACCAGATCATCAGCGCGGCTGCTGATGTATCTCTCCTGGCGGCGCATGGATACTCCCACGGCATCAACCAACGGCGTCACGCTTGGCTTCGCCTCACCTCACTCAAGCCGGAGGCACAACAGCGGTTGGCCAACCTGCCTTTCTCAGGGGAAACCCTGTTCGGCAAGCATGCGGACGATGAAATGGCCCGTATGAAAGCAGAAGCCGAAACCCTGACGGCTGTCGGGTTACAGAAGCCTGAGAAGAAGAAGAACTACCGCCCGTTCCAGAGACGGTTCGGAGCTTCAGGCAGAGGGCGAGGGCAGACTTCGGGGCAACAACAACAGCAGCAGTTCCGGAAGCCCTTCCAGAAGTGCCAGAAGGGCAGAGGAGGTCAACAGTCAGCAGCAGCGACCAAAGGCCCGGCTGGGTCTAGGCCCTGAGCGATTACTTCCCCTACATCCGTTACCCACTCCGGTGGGGGGAAGCGTTCAATTTTTTCTGGCAGAGTGTAGAAAAATTACTCGGGACAAGTGGGTGCTGAATATTGTTTGCAATGGATACAGTCTTCGGTTCACCTGCCCGCCTCCAGCTATTCCGCCGGTGAGCTCGCAGTTTCAGCTGCGCGAGCTCCAGGCAGAGGCCGACATCCTAATAAGGAAAAGGGCGATAGAAGACGTACCTCGGCCTCAAAGGGGAAGGGGTCTGTACTCACGGTTCTTTCTGGTTCGCAAGAAGGACAAGAACGAGGTCAGGCCCATTCTGGACTTGCGGCAAGCAAACAAGTGGATTCGCAGAGAGAGATTTCGCATGCTGTCGTTGCAGCAGATTTACCCTCAGCTGCAACAGGGAGACTGACTTTGTGCTATAGACCTACAGGATGCGTACTTCCATGTGCCCATTTCACAGAAACAAAGGAAGTTCCTGCGATTCCAAGTCAGCTCCAATCATTATCAATACACAGTGCTGTTATTCGGGCTGAAGTCTGCGCCCAGGACATTCTCGAAGTGCATGGCAGTAGTAGCTGCACACCTGCGGAAGAACAAGGTGTTTGTCTACCTGTACCTGGATGACTGGTTGATCAAGGCCTCCTCCTTCTCGGAAGCTCAAGCACACTTCCAGAAGACGTGCGTTCTATTGAACAAGCTGGGGTTGCACATCAACATGTCCAAGTCTGTCCCGACTCCGGTCCAATGCATACAGTACTTGGGAGCCTCCATCAATACGCTGTCAGCAAGCGTGTCTCCTTCGGAGGAGCGACGGTTATCACTCCTTCAGAAGGCTCAGGCTCTTATGACCGCTCCATCTACAACAGTGAGGACGGTGTTTTCTCTACTGGGGTCGATGGCCTCTTGTATCTTCCTCACGCCTCACGCACGGCTGCACATGAGACCACTGCAGGAGTGCTTGGAGGATCAGTGGGATCAGAGGACTGGTTCTTGGGACGACACGATACGAGTGTCTCTGCATGCTCTTCAGTCTCTGAAGTGGTGGTGTACAGCGGAGAATCGCCTCAGAGGGGTTCCCTTCCACAAGGACATTCCCACACAGACGATCGTGACGGATGCGTCTCTCCACGGCTGGGGAGCGCACTCCGGAGACTTACAGATTCAAGGGACTTGGTCTCCGACGGAGTCCACGTACCACATCAATTTCCTGGAACTCAGAGCTGTACACTTGGCGCTGAAGGCCTTTCATCCGTCCTTTCAGACCAACTCTCTGCTTGTACAGACGGACAATACGACCACGATGTATTACCTCAACAAGCAGGGGGGCTCGAGATCTCGCACTCTGTCGCAGGAGGCGCAGGCGATCTGGCACTGGCTTCTGGCCAGAGGAGTGACGATAGCGGCTGCCCATCTGCCAGGTGTGCAGAATGTTCAGGCGGACGCACTGAGCAGACTGATTCAGGAAAACCACGAATGGGTCATAAACGACGAAGTGCTAGGAGAAGTCTTCGGAAGGTGGGGGACTCAAGACGTAGATCTGTTCGCCTCCGCCGAAAACAGCAAATGCCGAGACTTGGCATCCAGGTACTACCAACAGGGGACGTTGGGGAATGCCCTATGGATCGACTGGTCAAACAGCTTTCTGTACGCTTTTCCACCCATTCCCCTGATTCCGGCGGTGCTCATCAAGCTGCCCCGGTCCAGGGCGCGGATGATACTGATTGCCCCGGAATGGCCCAGACAGTGGTGGTTCACGGACCTACTTCACCGGTCTCTCCTTCCTCACATACGGCTTCTGGCAGGCCGGACCTTCTCACGGAGTTCGGGGGGCAGATGGTGCACCCTAACCTCTCGTCTTTGAGTTTGGCGGCATGGCTCCTGAGATAGTGCAATATGGCCATTTGAATCTACCCGAAGATTGTATGGACATACTGAAGGAGGCTAAGCGACCTTCCACTAGGACTTCCTATGCTTACAAGTGGAAGAGATTCTGCATCTGGTGCAAGTCCAAGAACTATTACCCTACGATGTGTAAGGAGGATGTCATCCTTCCTTATCTTCTACATTTGGCGCAGTCTGGCCTTAATTTCCATTCCATTAAGGTTCATCTCGCTGCACTGACTGCCTACAGGAAATGCCCTTCACAGACTTCCTTCTTCCAGATCCCTGTGATCAAAGACTTTTTGGAAGGCTTGAAGAAAGTATTCCCTCCTGTCCGGCTTCCTTCGCCTTCATGGGAATTGAATGTGGTGCTGTCCAGATTGATGAAGGAGTATTTTGAACCTATTCATAAGGCTTCGTTGCAGCACCTGTCCTGGAAGGCGGCGTTCCTCGTGGCCATCACATCGGCCCACAGGGTGAGTGAAATTCAGGCGTTGTGTTGTCAAGAACCTTATACTGTATTTCATGCTGCTAAGGTTGTTATGCGCACTCACCCTAAATTTCTTCCCAAGGTTATTTCTGATTTTCATGTCAACCAGATCATAACTTTGCCTACGTTTTTTCAGAATCCTTCATCTCCAGCGGAACGGTCTCTACATTCCCTGGATGTTAGGAGGGTGTTGAAATTTTATCTGGATAAAACCAAAGATGTTCGTAGGTCAGACCAATTGTTTATCAATTATGGATCAGTCCGGACCGGTCTTGCTACCTCCAAACAGTCCATTTCTAGGTGGATTGTGTCCTGTGTACAATTGTGTTACCAAAAGGCTAATAAGACCTTAGGAGGTAAACCCAAGGCTCATTTCACCAGGGGCAAAGCTGCCACGACTGCTTTGCTATGTAATGTTCCAATTGCAGAAATCTGCAAGGCGGCCACTTGGAAGTCGGTCCATACCTTTGCTAAGCATTACTGTCTGGACACTGATGCCAGGACAGATGCTCAGGTTGGGCAGGCTTCGCTGCGAAATCTGTTCGCACAGTAGTGGTGTTATTCTCTTATTCTCCACCGCCGCTTTGGTGTGGGGATGGGCTTGCCATTTTATTCACTTGATTATGACTATACACAGAGATCCCCTACTACAGAAGGAGTAGTTTCTGTCCTGTAACTCCAGTTCTGTAGTAGGGGTATCTCTGTTATAGTCCTGTAAGCTCTGGGCTAGGTTCTACTCTTCACCCTACCGCCATTGTGGCGTCGGGCTCGTCCCCGTCATCCTCCTCAGTGCCCGAGCCCCTTGGTGAGAATAACTCTCCACTCTGGGATACTTGGTCCAAGACCCCTATTTTGGCACACATCACACGCCAGGCCAACAGGTCCTCCTGCAGCTTCTCGTCCCTCCTACTGCTCTGCATATGTGTCCCCTCCGCAAGGGACCACTCTCACACGTCATTCAGCCACCTAGGAATCTCCGGGGCCCTCTGGCCCATCAAAGTAATCGCCACCCTACGCCTAGCCAGCACTAGCATCAATTGCAGCAATTTATAAGCCAACTTTCGTTTCTTTGGTTTAGGTACCAATGCCAACAAGCAGTGTAAAGGCGTCAATGTGATGTGGATCCCTGTCGTGGCACCAATGTGCTCCACCACCCTCCCCCAAAAGAACTGGACCATCGGGCACCCCCAGGCCAGGTGTAGGAACCCCGCTACCCCCACGCCGCACCTGGGACATACATCGCTCCTACCCGGGTAATAACGCTGCAACAAGATCGGAGAGAGATATGTGCGGTGCAGGAAATTGAAGTGTATCAACTTAAAGCGCGCATTACACGAAACCTTCTTTGTAAGGGCCCCTATACGCGTGCGTTGACCCCGTTCTAGCGGGGCGCCCAAATCCGCCTCCCAGGCCGCCCACGCTGGAGGGACCGTCGGAGCAGAATCTCTACGCATGGCCGCAGGGAATTAAGACGATTCCCCCTGCCACAATTCAATATGAAATTCAGGGTATGAGTCACTGAGGGAATCCCTGGATACTGCGTCCAGAGTGAGCGCACCATCTCCCGCAGTCCCTGGTAATGCAGGTACTGTCCTCTACCCAGAGCAAACATCTCCGCCTGTTCAAATGTCAAAAAGGTGTCGGCCGGATATAAGTCTGCCAAAGTCTCACAGCCTCCCTCCCGCCAGGCTTTAAAGGACATCAGTTGTTCCATCAATACCACCGGAGCCAGGATCCAAAGCGGCAAGTCCCTGTGGAAGGGCGCCGCCCGGAGCACCCTTTCAGCAAAATGGTGCCAAACGTTCGCCGTATGTCTCACGATTGAGGCAGAGTCCCGCTCGCCCCCCTACCTCTCAACAACGCCACCTGAAGCTCCTGCACCGTCACCCTGCCCACCAATAGTTGTGTTTCCCAGACATCCGAATCCGCAAACCATCTGGCGGCCGGTAGCAGCTACGCAGCGTAATAGTAGAGGTCAAAGCGCGGGGCCTCTAGGCCACCCTCATCAAAAGTTCTCACCACTGTGTGGAGGGCCACCCGACTGCGCCGGTTCACCCAAAGTAAGGACTTAAGGAGCATGTTCAGTGTACGAAAGACCCTAGGAGGGAGGGGGCACATCGTATTTTGCAATATATAAAGAGTCCGAGGCAGCATCACCATCTTAGCGACAGCAAGTCGGCCCATTAGAGACAGCGGGAGGGTGTTCCAAAAGGTCACAGAGCACTGCAGGGACTGAAGCACCCTATCAATATTACAGGCCAGGGATCTTGCCTCCGTAGAAGCCACTTGAATCCCCAAGTAACAAAAACTATCCGACTCCCAACGGAGTCCAAGCTATGGCAGTTCGTCTCTGGGCATCGAACCAAACCCAACCCTGACAACGGATAAATCAGAGACTTACTCCTATTAAGTCGCAAACCCGATGCATTCCCAAACCGATCCAGCTGACTGAGCAACAGGGGAAGCACTACCCTCGGGGCCCGCATCATCTGCATACAAGGAGACAATGTTAAACGTGTCACCCACTTGTATGCCCCATTGCGACATCTCCAGTCGGATCCGGACTGCCAAGGGCTCTATCGCTAGAGGAAAGAGGAGTGGTGAAAGGGGACACCCCTGTCGTGTACCCCGCCTTAACTGCCACTCCTCCGAACGCGCTGTTCCCAGTCGCACCCGGGCTGTGGGGGAGCTGTACAAGATACGGACCCAACGTCAAAAGTTCGGGCCCAGGCCCACCTTACGGAGAACCTCCTGTAAGTAAGCCCAGTCGACGTTATTGAATGCCTTGGCTAGATCAACCGGTACGAGCACCCACTGGTCCTCCAATTCCTTAACCTCATGCATAATATAGTTCAAACGCCTCAGATTCATGGCGGTGTTACGCCCTGGTATAAAGCCGCATTGGTCCGGATGGACCAACTGTGCCATATGTGGGGCCAGCCGGGTGGCCAATAACTTAGTCAATATTTCAAGACAAATTTCTCCACTGGACATGCTACGCGGGAGAGATCCAGCCTCAAAACCCTCGGCATACACCTGTACCAAAAGACGCGCCATCATATCTCCGTACTCCTGGTAAAACTCCGGCGGGAAGCCGTCACTACCCGGCACCTTTGCGCGCGGCAGGCGGACCAAGGCTGCCCTCACCTCATCCGCCGTCAGGGCTGCATCGAGGTCCTTCTGTGCGTCTATGGAGATAGAGGGGAGAGTCAGCCCCTGCAAATAGGGGGAATAAGAGGCCTCCGAGACGTCCGGGTCTGCAGTATATACCTGCTGGAGGTGTGCCCTAAGAACCTAAAGAATCGCCCCTTCCGAGTGTTACACTGTCCCAAGGGCGTCCCGTAGAGCCACTATGCGTTCCGGGGATTGCTCTCTACGAAGGATCCAGGCCAGCAGACGCCCCGATTTGTCTCCTTCTCTATGCAGCCTCTGCCTATATTGGCCAAGGGTGTACTTATCCAGTCGGTCTAAAATGTCATGAACCTTCTCCTGCCCTGCTCGTTCGTCCGTGCGCTGTAGGTCGTCAGGAGACCCCGCAGTCTGGACACGCAAAAGTCCCTCCTCGGCCGGCCGCAAGTCCCCGAGAAGCTGTTGCCGGACCCCTTATGTCAATCCCATACACGCTCCCCTCACCACTGCCTTCAGAGCCTCCCATTTAGTAGCCAACGGCAAATCTCCCACCTCCCAATTGAGGTCTACATAGTCTGTCAGGGCCTTCCCAACATGTGCCCTACCCACGGGGTCACGGAGGATATCTACCGGGAACCTCCAGGTATGGGGTCGGGAAATCGAATCTCCCCAGCGCACCAGACAAACCACCGGGGAGTGGTCAGACAGGAAGCGTGCCTGAAGCGTCACTTCCATAGTCATGTTGCTCTCAGCGTTGGCTACCAGTACTCTATTGAGGCGACTGTGCGTGTTGTGAGTGGGCGAAAAGCTGGTATAGACCTGCAACGTCGGATTGGCAAGCCGCCAAATATGGACAGCTCCTATATTCTCCATAACCTCATGAAGCCTCATTGTCATTCGGGGCTTTGTGCCTTCCCTTGGTGGAGACCTATCAAGAGCTGGTTCCAGAACACAGTTAAAATCACCCAGCCAAAAAAGCGGCGCTCCCAGGTCATCAACCAGGACATCCTGCAGAGCCGGAATAAAAGCCTTGATCGTCCACATTCGGGGCATATGTATTCAGAAGGGTAACATATTTACCATCCAACTTGGCTCTAATCAATAAATATCGACCCTGAATGTCTGCCTCCACATACTGTACTGCGAAGGGGGTCCCCGGCGCCCCCCAAATCAGTACCCCTCTCGCATACGAAGAATAAGAGGAGTGAAACACCTGGCCTCCCCACTTCTTACCCAGCTTCTGCGCCCCCTCCTCAGTAAGATGCGTCTCCTGAAGGCAGGCTATCTCAACACTATGCCTACGGAGCCAAGACAGCACTCTGTATCGTTTCGTACAAGTACCCAGCCCTCTCACATTCCAGCTCACTAATTTGTAACCCATTGTCTTCTATATGGTCCGCCCCCCCATACGGCATTCTCCGTGTACCTCTAGTCACATGCCCGACGTGTCATACATTCGATGCCTACAACATTCCCAAACAACAGCCCTCCTCCCACCCCAACCCCCCCCCCCCCACACCCACGAGCACTACACTAGCAGCAAACAAACCTGCCGACATGCCCTTCCCATGCCGGTGCCAGGACGTACACAGCTTCCCCATCAACCACCCTCACTACCCCCACCTACAGCAAGTTAAGAAGAACAAGACAACCCCCCCCCCACTCGACTCCCCACCAGGCCGCCCAACAGGACCTAAAAGAGAACACCACTCCGACCCAACATTGAAGGAGTGCAACAATCGCCCAACCTCCTAAACCCCACCTGCCCCCCCCCGAGCAGCAACATCACATAGGATATCCCCCCCCGACGACAATAGCCCCCTTACTGTTCACCAATGGTCAAGCATCAAGTCCAGAGTCCCGTCTTTTACGTAGCGCCAGGGCCTCTCCTCACGAAAGTCCCTCTGGCACCTGCCCATGTGCTCCAGCCGTCTCCGGAACCGTCACACTAGTTAGGGTGACCACCTCCACAGTGTGCTGCAACGTGTCCGGCACAAGGATCTCCCCAGGGGAGGAAGGTCGGGACTCCGCCGTCACTTGGTTCCATTCCGCCGAGTCCACGCGAAGGGAACCATCCTCTCCTACCGTGACTCGGACGCCTTCCCCACTCTCATCTGTACGGGGTCCTCGACGTCCTCACAGACTGCGCTGCCTCCTCGGCCTGGTCCCCCACGTGTTGCTGGGTCCCCCCCGTTCTCCAGGAGGGAGGGCATCCCCCCGAATCTCGAGCCATTCCCAAACCTCCGCGGGAGCTTCAAAGAAGTGTGCTCTCCCTTGGGAAATGACCTTCAGCTTCACTGGGTAGAGCAGCATGTACAGCTTTTGTTTGACGGCCAAAAAAGACTTGCGCTGCTCCTGAACCCATTGTGTGTAGTTTGGAAAAATGGACACTCTTGCATTCTCAAAGGTAAGGTCCTTAGATTTCCTTGTCGCTCTTAGGATGCAGTCTCGGTTGCTGTAGTTTAGGATTTTGGTAATGAGGGCCCGCGGAGGGACTCCAGGCCGTGGGGGAGGGACCAACGCTCTATGGGCCCTTTCTATCACAAAGACTTCTGACAGTCCCGCAGGGCACAGTACCGTACGAATCCAGTTCTCAAGGAAACGTTCCGGGTGGCCCGCCTCCGCTCGTTCCGGAATGCCCAGCACACGTATGTTACTGCAACGCGCTCTTCCCTCCGCGTCCTCCGCTCTCCGTTCGAGGGCCTCCGTCGTGGCAGTGAGCTGTGAGAACGTTTTCTTGAGGGAGGATACCTCCCCCTGTAGCTAAGTAATATTTCCCTCTGCATCCGCGACCTTGTCAGCCACTTTGCGCAGGTCAGTCCGCAGGAGGGTAACGTCGAAGGACACCGTCTCAATCTGGCGCTCCAAGGCCGAGTGAGACCACTGTATGGCCTTTAACAGTTCTGCCCTTGAGGGCTCCTTGGGCGCCAGATCTCCCTCCCCCTGAGGGGAGCCTCTGCGTAGTGTATTGCGTTATGGTGTTGGGCTGCGTAGCCTTAGACGTTCTGTCCTTACGCATCATGAGGTCCGACCAAGTACCGTCAAGGCGGTCCCAACCCTCTCCCAGGGCCCCCGGATCGGCAAGCCTTTGAATGTCCCAGCCGCGCCAGCCTCCAGGCGTCTCAGCCCACAGTAGCCAAAACCAGGCCTCTCACTGTCCGAGAATGTCCCAAATCAAACGCCGGCCGTGCCTCCCTGGAGCAGCCGTCCCATAAGAGCCGGCCCACGGGCGCAGGTCGTCGACACAAGCACTCTCCCACGCGTGCAGACCAACCCTGAGGGGAACCGACGGATCGCGTCCCAATCTCCAGAGGGACACAAGGAGCTATCAGGCCCAGTTTCCAGTGTTCGGCTCCTGGGGCCCCCGTGCGTGGGATACTACAGGGCCCTCCGTGGGTCAGTCTGCCCCGCACTGTACCTCGCCTCCAAGCAGGGCATTCACTCCGGGCCCCTGGCCGCTTGGGTGCACCCTCACAATGTCACCGCTCCGGCCTGCACGGGAGAGCCGCACTGCAGCAGGCCGTGGTATCGGCTCCGGTTCAGGAACAGGCTGCCTCTCCTCTCCTCTCAGCAACTGGGCCCTGCCGTACCGCCGTCCCCTATCCCTGCTTCCACCTCGGGGGAGGTGAGGCCCGACGGCAGGGGCCCCCCGGTGTCACTCTGCAGGCAGTTCACCTATTCCCGGCCACAATCGTACGCGGCCCTGTCCCGACCGGACAGGCCGCCACCGCACCTCTGGGCCCGGCAACGCAGCCGAGGAAGGGGGGATGGACTCCAGGCAAGCAATAGGCCCCCACACCACTCCGGCGCTCCAAACACCTCAGAGGGCCCCGATGATAGCGGGCCCCCCGCACCGGGTGGTCTACAGCACTCCGGACCAGGCCCCTGCTCCCAGTCACCACTCCCGGTCAAAGCGGCGTTGCACAGGAGAGCCTGAGTGAAGGTCCGTGCTCCTCAGGCCGCAGTCCGCTGCTTCTCTTTCCACGGGGTCCCCGATGGCAGTGGGACCCCCGACAGGCCCTTGCTCGCGGGCTGCCTCACCAGGCCCAAGCCCCGGCCTCAATTAGCTGATGCCCCTTCGCGAGGCGGGCAGGCCACTTCCTCCACTACGGGGCACCACGAAGTTGCGGGGACAAGTTCACGGGCCCCCGTTGGGCAGCAGGCCCCGACACCACTCCAGAGCCCCAGGTACAGCTGTGGGGCCCCGATGACAGCGGGTCCCCCGCGGTTAAGAAGGTCCGGTTCCCGGGTCTAGGCCACTGTCCCCGGCCTCTAGTAGTCACAGGTCCGGTGCAGGCAGGCCGGACGAAGGGCTCCTCAGATCCGGCCGTCAGTCGCCTCCAGACGGGGCAGGGGAGAGCCAAGCGCGGTCCAGACTCGTGGGCACCTCGCTAACACGCCGGCGGGCACTCAAATGATCAGTAAATCAGGATTTAAGTGGCGGCCTGCAGGGAGCCGAAGGAGCTCACGTCCTGTCGGCCATGCTGCTTGGCCACGCCCCCCACCCTAAGGTCATTAGCCCATTGCCTACTACATCGAGACCCCTAAAAAGTCCTCTATATACAGTATTTAGGGGCAACCCTGAACCCAGAAGGGAGATTTGAGGAAGAAAGAAGGACTGAAGAGCTATGCTGACGAAGAAGACATCAAAAGCTTTGGCTCCAGCCCTACCGACCTGTCCCGATTTCTACCTGCCTACAGCGAAGAAACCGGCATAGCCAGCAGCCCCCCAGAGCCCGGAGGACCTACCCTGCACTCACCTTATGAACTCTGTCTCCCGTGAACACCGTATTTGCTCAAGACACAGACTCCAAACCTGGACCAGATGGCCCAGCACCACTCTGCAACCGGCCACCACAGCCTGAGTCTGAGTGGCCCAACACACCAAAGAGGTCTCCCCGATGATCCTGCTCTAGGATCTGGTGACCCCCGACCTCCCACAAGCTTTGAGACAACACCTACAGCCTCAACCTGTAGGATCCCCCCCCCCCCCAACAGCCACTGAAGGTGGTAAGAAGACCACGACAATGACCGAAGCAGTCTGAAGAATTGGACCGTGACCATAGGCAGTAAGAAGAATTCATTGCCAAAAGATATCCCCTGGCCTTGGATGACCCCACCAATGGCTTCCAAGCATACCCCAAGATCCCAGATTACCGTCAGGAAGTTTCCCTGCCCGAGCCTGCAGGCTCTTTTCCGAACCCAAGATCTTCATTGATATGCATTGGGTCCCCAGCGTCACCTTGGCACTCTGCACCTGGCTGCCCCAGTGTCGCTGGTGGTGCAACTCATGGGCTAATTGTTGGCCCCTGCAGAGCTGATCTTAACCCCAGGAACTTTGCTCCCACACCCGAGTGGCCAGCTCATAAGCAGTCCCTAACAGAAGGCCCCTTTAGGCCGATTGGCTAATATTGGGCCCCTGCAATCTGTACCCAGCCGCCACAGTGCTGCTGGTAGTGCAATTCGAGTGCCCATCTAGATCATGGAGAACCTTGGTCCTAACCCCCAAAATCCCCACTCTTAAGTCGTGTACTTACCTGACAAACTGCTAACACTTTTTTCCCCTTAGGAACCACTGTTACAAGTTTTCTGTTCCTAAAAATGTCTTTGTCCGAGGCATGTGAGCTGTAGATCACATGGTTTGCATTGCCTGCCATCTAGTGTTGGGTCCCGATGTTTACACTTTATTTTTCTTTGAAGAAGTATTTTCCAGTCACAAGGTAGGTGACTCCTCTTTTCGGTGATAGTGCGCATGGGCATCGGCTCCATTGTTAGATTGTTTTTTTCCACCATTGGGTTCGGATGTGTATTGCTGCGCTCCGGTTCAGCACCGTTTCTTGGGTTCCCTTCGACGCGCAATCCACTACCCTCAACAGTATTGTTTCTCGATTTTGTTTCCCATTCTCAGCGTATTGTTTCGACTCAAAGACCTTCGTTCAGAAAATTTGTGGGGGACAATTGGGCCTACCCGCACCGGGCTCGCTAGCAGTCGATGGAACGGACTCCATTCAAGCTCTATCCCAGGTGTCACTAAGTTTCCGCGCAACCTCTGCCTATCCCCGGAAATCTACGAAAAATACTGCAACGTGTGCCGATCATTTCGATCGAAGAAGTCGGGCACAACGTCACGAAATGCAACATCAGGGCGGTTCCGCACAGGACATCTTGGGTAAAGATTCGGATAGAGAAGAACCACATGCTCAAGAAGCCGAAGAAGCAGAACATATCTCCGTGTCCGAGGCCGACTCCAATATGGAAGAAGAGGCACAAGTTACACCGGGTTAGCATACCGTTAGTACAGAAACCCCTTGCCCCAGCAACACAAGACCAAAAAGGCTCCGGTCCTTCCTCTGCCTTCGCACCAACGTCGGCACTGAGACAAAGGTTTGGGCGCCCCACCCTCGGGCCCTGCGCCGAAACACAAGTAAAAGCCTTTCGGCTTGGGCTCAAGTCGGCCCCATGCCGGTGCTGAAACCAAAAGCTTTGGCATCAAACCTGAAGCATGTTTTCGTAACCATTCCACCGTTACAGAAAAGTAAATCTTCGGAGCCAAAGGGGACGGAGCCGAAACTTTCGACGCCAAACATAGCAACCAAAGACAAAAAGACTCCACCAAAAGAGCCTCGTCTGACGTTCCACCTTCGGATCCAAAACAGAAAGAACTGGTCAAACATCCAGACTCTGGACATATCCATGCCAAACTACCTGAGAAAAGGAAAATGGGCCTGCAGGAGGATTACCACATTCCTCTGAAGAACAAAAATGTGGGTACTAACCCTTCTCCACCTTACATTCCACCTCCTTCACCCACTAATCCAAATGTACTCATCACACCCATAAATTCACCACCACCGCTATCACTTGACCCACAGGGTGAAGGGGATGGGGATGAAGATAGGCCGCAGGATACTGACCCATGGGAGGATTATGACACTGACCCAAACACGGATAATGTCCCTGATTTATATCCGTCCAGAACCTCACCACCCGACGACAACATAGGATACATTGAGCTACTTAACAGGGCTGCTCATTATCATGGGGTGGAGATGCATAAGGAGGCTTTAGAAGAGGATTTCTTATTTGAAACTCGAATTTCCTTTCAGAAAGCTACTCATACACTGCCAATGCTTACAGGGATGCTTAAGCATACAGATGAGATCTTTAAAGATCCTTCAAGGGCAAGAATCATTACACCCAGGGTGGAGAAAAAATATAAACCTGCACCTACTGACCCCACCTACATTAAGGGTCAGCTGCCTTTAGACTCTCTTGTGGTTTCCAACGTTTGCAAGAAAGCTAAGTCACAGACCACAGGTGAGGCCTCTCCTCTTGATAAGGAGTCGAAATTAATTGATGACTCGGGCATAAGGGTAGCGTTGTAAGCAGGCAATCATTGGCGCATTGCTAATGAGCTTTGTTAGCTCGCTATAATAGGGCTCATTATGATGAGTTAGAGAAGCTAATGCAATTTCTGCATAAATCAAACGCTAATTACCTTATTCAGGAGGATAAATTAATCTCAAATACCTCCATCAGGTGCGCCTTAGACACAGCAGCCCACGCAGTAAACACCAGCGTAATGCTACGCAGGCATGCTTGGTTGAGAATTTCAGGATTTAAACCTGAGGTGCAAGCCTCTATTCTCAACCAACCATTTGACAAAGAACACCTCTTTAGCTCAGCAGTTGACACTTCGCTGGAAAAAATAAAAAAAGACATGAGATCATCAAGTCCATGGGGGCTTTGCAGTTACCTTTAAGTAGGGAAACCTTTTGTCGGTCCTTTTACAGGGTTGGCTCCAAGAATATATCTACAGAGAATACCTCATCCTCTTACAAGGGCAACAACCAATCGCCCTCACCAAGAGGCTATTTTTTTGTGTTAAACAAGTTTTTATTGGTTTTGCACAGAACATCGGTGAGACAATCAGCAGGTATATATTCAAAGGTTACTCTAAGTTTGAATCGATCTCAACATAAATTTTCATCTTCCCCCATCCCACCCCAGCGGTTCACATTATAAGCCAAAGTGTACCCTCCCCAACCCAAGAGGCTATTTTAGACGTGGGTTTAGAGGAAACAATAGTAAGGGAAGCAGCAGAGGCAACTCAACACGCACTTCCCCCACAAACAACAAGCAGTGACTTCCTTCCGCTAATCCCCGAGCATTCCACTTCTGTTGGGGGACGTCTCTCACAATTTCTACCTGTCTGGAATACAATCACCTCATTAAATGAGTTCTACAAATTATCCAATATGGTTGCTGCCTGGAACTTACAGACACTCCCCCAAACATTCTTCCAAGATCACATGCAATGTCACAAGAACATCTCACCCTTCTGAAGCAAGAAGTTCTCTCTTTGTTGGAGAAAGGAGCGATAGAACCAGTCCCACTACAATATCAAGGGGCCGGTGTATGTTCCCTGTACTTCTTAATTCCCAAGAAGGACGTCTCTCACAGGCCTATACTAGACCTCAGAGAACTAAATCTATACATTCAGTGGTACCACTTTTATAAGGTGACACTCCAAGTGTTCCCGCTCCTTCAGCAAGGCGACTTTTTTTGTCCACTCTGGACTTAAAGGACGCCTATTTCCATATCCCAATACACTCTCCTCACCGCAAATACCTTAGGTTCGTGGTTGCAGCCCAGCATTATCAATTCAAGGTACTCCCATTCGGAGTAACTACCGCACCCAGGGTTTTCACCAAATGCCTGGCAGTAGTCACAGTTCATCTACGAAGACAACACATCCACGTCTTCCCATACTCGGACGACTGGCTCATAAAAGCCAGCTGGCAACAAAGCTGTTAACGTCACACTCCCAAAACAGTGCTGTTGCTCCACGATCTTGGATTCACAATGAATCTGTCTAAGTCCCATCTCCAACCATCCAACACACAAGTGTATTTGGGAGCCACTATAGATACACAAAAGGTTTTGGCCTACCCCAATCCGGCCAGAGTCCGCAATATTCAGTTTCTACTCTCTCAGTTTCAGCCTTAACACTTATTGTCAGCTCGAGTGTTCATGCAGTTACTAGGGATGATGTTGTCTTGTATCCTATAGCCCCTTACGCAAGACTTCAAATGCGTCCCCTGCAGGAATGCTTAGCACGTCAGTGGAACCAAGCTCAGGGTCTGTTATCAGATCTAATGTTGGTGGACGGCCGCAGATGCATTGCTCACTGGCTCTTCTCCAGACACACACAATTCAGGGCATGTAAAGCTTACAGCAAAAGCAGCTTCACTTAAATCATCTAGAGCTGCTAGTGATTTTTCTAGCACTCAAAGAATTTCAAGTTCATCTAGTAGGCAAAGCTGTCCTGATTCGTACAGACAACATGACATTTAACGCTGCTAACTGCTTTTAATATATTTTTAAACTGCTTACTTGTCTCTGCTGAATTGAGCAAGAGCTGTGTCCAATGCTCTGGGAGTAGGGAAGTATTTTGCTCACTTCTGCACTTGCACTTTAAACGCCGGGTCAGCGTATTAACTGCTGTTCCCGACGCCGGCACACACGCATAAAGGCTCCTGATGACGCGACCGCGTAGCTGACGCGCCGCTGGCGTGTCTAAGGCAAGCCGCTGGCGCGCCTAAAAAAGCCCATCTTTGCCTGTCCGCTCCCAAACGGGCCCAGGGGCAAGAACCCCTGCATCTTTCCCCCCCAAACTATACTGTTATTCCAGCCTACAGTTTAAACAGCTAAACAGTACTCCTGGAGCAACATGCACCCATTCCATCCTGCCTGAAAGGTTTCCGGAAAGGTATCCAAATTGCAACCTCAAATTCTCCCCTGATACAACAAAGCCTGCCCTGCCTAGTGGTTCTTTTTTTTTTTTTTTTTTTTTTTGGGAACCTTTATTATTACTTCAAGCAAATACAAGCAAGGGCCTACAACCACCCCGGCCGGCCGCTAGTCAAGTCGTAAGTACAGAAAATCAATGTGGGAAAATGTAGCAGCCCGGAAACCGGGGTCTAACAAGTGTCCAGGATATGACTTGTATTCAAGCGTACTGGCCGAAATTCAGGATTCATGAAGGTTCATTTTACAATAAAGAAAAAACTAAGAATCAATGCCATACGGTCATACATGGTCCTACAATAACAAGCATGAATCAGGAAATCCGCGAATAGTGCAAATACAATTGAAGTATTGGGGGTAAGGTATACGAGTCAGGATAAATGTGAACACAAATCCGTTCCGCAGCAAAGCTGCACCCCACCCCTCAAAACGAAACATACTGTAGGAAACATGAAAAACTACGACACCAAAAAGGAAGAAAGACAAAAGGGCCATAGAAACAAATAACTGACAAATTAACAAACCCCATCCCCCTACCCCCACCCTGCACCCGAAATATAGAAAAGAGGAGAAGGAAAAAAAGAAGAAAAAAGTGGAGAATAATAATAATAATAATAATACTGAGTTTTATAGAGCGCAACAGCTACCTCCGTAGGAAGTGTCCCGGCGCTGGCATGAGCAGTGAGAGTCATAGTGCATGAGAGATGAGATTTATTGCGTGAAAAGCCATGTTTTCAATAGGCTTCTGAAACAAGGTTCAGAGGGTGCTTGTTGGATTTCCTGTGGCAAGGTGTTCCAAAGCAGTGCCGTACTTACGGAAAAAGTTCTACCACCTAAGCGCGCCCTTTTCACTCGAGGAACGTGGAGATGGACCTTATAGCTAGACCTTAGGAGTCTGACCTGAGAATATCTAGGCAGTCGTTTTTTTAAGTAATTTGGGCAGGTTCCATGAAGGGCTCTGTAGGCCAAGGTGAGCGCCTTGAATTTTATGCGACTTGCCACAGGCAACCAGTGTAGCATGCGCAAGTGGGGAGAAATGTGATGTCTAAAAGGGACCTGCCTGAGTAATCTAGCCGCTGAATTCTGAACGATTTGCATCTTTTGCAGCAAAAACTTCGGAAGGCCTAAATAGAGGCCATTGGCATAGTCTAGCCTTGAAGTGATTGTGGCGTGGATAATCGTTTTGCGGCAGCTCACTGGGAGCAGTCGGAGAAATCTGCGTAGGCTCCTCAGTTTACCTGGCCCTCGATCTTGCCACCCGGCCCCCCCCCACCCCCGCGCCCAGTAAACATCCTAAAAGCAAGATCAGAATAGTCATGGAAAACATTAATCACCGATAGCACCGTCAATAAAATCCCCGCCGAGTGTCCCCCAAATCACCATCAGCCATCAATAAGTCCACTGGATCCTAGACGGTATCACCCCTGGCCTTTTCTATCAGTAGTACCAACATACGTCCACTTATCAATCGGCATACAGAGCGGCGTGGAGGGTCCAAGTGATCCGGGCGGACCGGGCCGTGTTATTATTCCATGGGACTTCAGCAACCAAAACCCAGCCGAATATGTATGGCGGAAATCGGTCTGTGTCGGTATCGACCCCGAAAACATCCTCAAGTCCGAACACAGTCTCACCATCCAAGGAGAGAGAGTCACACCATCCGGCGAGCGCTGAGACGTCGCCGGGGCAGCCTAAGACATAGATCGGCGTTGTTTCCCCAGCCGCTGATTAGATATGTGCCCCGACGAGTCACTCACATGTACTACAGATCTGTCCAAGGCGATCTCATGAGCCGGGTCTTCCAGCGTCTCCACGAACCTAGGCGTAGCTGGAGCACTCTTCACTGACATAGAGGCGGGCTCGTCGGCACTTCCTTGAGATCGAACTGTGCCCGTGTGGAACGGCGGGACAACAATGGCGGCCATCCTTCTTCCCAGGTCCTGGGCGTTACGGATCAGGGTCGCATGCAGGGTCGTTAGAGCAGCCAATATATCTTTGGACGTGGGCTCTTACTCGTGCCGCCAGACCCCTGAACCCTCCCGCACGGCAGCTTTTCTATCCGGATGTGGTCTGCATAAGAGGATGCCAGCTGCCATCTTAGCTGATCCGGCCTCGTCCTTCTTCACCTCACCTCGGGACCGGGCCCCACACCAGGGCACAACAGGATTCACAGCGAGGACCCAGAAAGTCAAGGCAGGCTTCCCAGAGAAGAGCCACCAAAGGGCTAAACAAAATCTCTGCTGCTCCCCGGGAGCCTCCCGCCGATTCCGGAGGAAGTCCTTAGTTATGCCCGGACACAACACTGGAAAGGGGGCCAAATATCATGCACTCCCCTCGATCCTGCTGTGCCACGCATCCCCACGAGGCACTCCGCTAGATGGACTGGGTCGTCACTGTCGCCATCGGCCCATCAAACCTCCGGTGCCCTCCGGCGCCCTCCGGCCGACTCCTCACCTCCACCAATGGCCGCTGTTGTCACAGTCGCGGCCGGCTGTTCTTCTCACTCGACATCGGGGACATTTCTTCGGGTCTGCCGCACGTAGAAGCCTCAGGAGCGAACGGTCAGTGAAAGTTTTCCTTCGCCTACTTAAATATGCCGTTACGGCTCAGGATAGTTGCCAGGATGTATGCGCGGGGTGAGAGGGCTCACGGAGCCGAGCGTCTATACGGCCATCTCGGTCGCTAGCTTCGCTACTGCTGCCTAGTGGTTCTTATAAACTGTTCTTGCTGAATTGTAGATCCCTGCCAAAACATACTGCAGAGATCTCGATGCTCCTTGAAGACCATGGCCCAGAAGCCCTGTTTCTTACTGAAACATGGCTTAACTCTAATGTGGAGCCATATATTGTTCAAGCACTCCCCCAAGGGTACCTAATGCAGAGGGTGGACAGAACGACAGGAAAGGGCGGTGGTATTGCTATTATATACAAAGACCACCTAACCTGTCACCTGCTCGGAAGCCTCCTCTCAGACTACGAGAATGTCAATTTTTCCATAGAATTTACATCTTCCCTTTCCCTCACAGGCATCCTTATTTATCGTCCCCCCTGGGGCAACAGGTACTTTTTGTAAATGTCTGCTAGAAGCAGCAGTCTATCAAGCCAGCTCAGCGGCTAATTGTACGCTCCTTGGTGATTTTAATTTACATTTTGATGACTCAGGAGCATTAACCGCATCCGAATTAGCGCGAGATCTTACAGCCTTCGAGCTACCACTAAAGATTATGCGAGCAACCCATGTTAAAGGGCTCCTCCTTGATCCCGTGTTTTCCAACCTCGAGGACCTAAAAGGGAAAGATCCCATTCCCCTTCCTTGGTCTTCTCATTTATTTATCCCCCTTCTTTGGTCCCCCCGGATCATCACACCTTATACCCAGTCCATACGGACCTTACCGCGTCCTTGGTCTAAGATTTCCTTGGACAAATGGGCCCACGAACTAGAAAGGACCAGACCAAAGTAAGATCCTAGTCCTGTTAAAACCAATGACAACTTATGTAACTGGATAGAGGACACATTGAATGTGGTTCTTCCAAAAAGATTGACAAAAAAGACTGGTGGATCCCATAAGTCCCCTTGGTTCTCCCCTGAACTACGTATTTTAAAACAGTATTGTAATGTAATGGAAAGAAGCTGAAGGAAAGATTTCTCACCTAAGAAGAGGCTGGAATATAGGGCAGCAATTGGCATTTATAAGGCCTCCTACTACAAGGAAAAGATCTTGTCTGCCGCCAACTCCCCAGGGAAACTTTTATCTTTTATTTATGTATTTATTTATTTTTTGTCCTCATATCCACCATGGTATAAGAAAGCCATCTAAAATAAGCCTTGGTACAGCTGCCACAGTGTTATAACTGGATGGGATCATTTGGAGTGGGGGGACCACGTATCCCTCAGCTGTCACTAGCTTAATATCATTCTTGGCTGCCATTGGGCAAGCCTACAGCAGGGCCTGGGCCGGGCTATGACCGGATAACCGCTGGATTATGGCACCATAGTAGTGTAATCATTGGACCCGGGGGAAAAAAGAAAAAAAAAACGGATCTTTATTGTGCCCAAACAAGCATGTGCCAAAAAGCTCTTTTGCTTTGATTTCCTGGTCTGGCTAGGTCCATTCGTGCCGTCTGTAGACTTGATGTCAGCCAGTCCCCGTGGGAAGGAGGAAGGGGGTCCTTCCACCTCCTACAGATCTCCCTCCTTGCCAAGAGGACCGTATAAAACACTAGGCTTCTAGCTGCATTTTGTGATCCTGTCAGGATTCCAAAAATCACTAAAGGTAGATCAATGATAACTGGGAAACCCAACGATGCTGTAAGAGTCTTACCAATAGCATCCCAAAATGCAGCAACCCGAGGGCATTCAAAAAACATGTGAATGTCTGAAGCTGCAATCAGCCCACACCTTGCACATGCCACTGAGTTTCCTATGGCAAATTTAGATAATCTCTGGGGAGAGTAATACGCCCTATGGAGGGTATAAAGATGGTTCCTGCGAAGCCATGAAGGCTTTACTAAACTCTTTAAGAGCTTAAATGAGGTGGACCAGATTTCTTGTACATCTTGTCCCGTTGTTAAGACACCCCACAGTTGAACTGGTAGCTTAAATTCCCCATCAGATTCCTCAAGTAGGAGTTTATACCATTGTGAGATCTCACTTTTAGTAGGACCAGTACTTACTAAGTTAGTTATTAATTGACTATGCCCTCCAAGAGGAAACCTGTTTCTTTTTGTAGGTGGGATTTTATAAGCCTGTGTCCAACTGCTCATTTGTAGTTATTTAAACCTCGAAATGGTTGGACCTATTCTATTCTGTAAGTGCTCCCAGGAAAGCAGGTCCCCCTCATAGAAGAGATCCCCCCATACTTTAAGGCCTGCCTCTTTCAAAGGAATGGCTAGGTAATCTTCTAGCCAAGCTGGGCTTTCAGGTAACCCCCAAAGCGGTGTTTTATCGCAAAAATACCCCTGTTTAATTGAGTTTGTTACCTCACACCACATTTTCACCACTCCGTGTAGGACCTTCAATTTGATCTTTTTAAAGAATTTCGGGTTGCCAAATTGAAATAGGTACCCCGACTGGCTGAGACCTTTCCCATCCAACATGGCTGAAAACATTAAACCTACCCCATGGTCAGTAGTTCTTTTTAAGAGCATTCGACTATGTGATAGCTGAAACGCCCACGCGTATAGTTTTAAATCTGGGGCGGCTAAGCCCCCCCTCTCCCATCGCCTTCTAAGCTTCTTTCAGGCTATTCTTGGTAATTTTTTGTTCCAGATAAAAGAAGTGATATCTGACTGTAGTTTAGTTATACGAGTCTGATCAAAATGAAGGGGAATGGTATTGAAGAGAATTGAGATTTTGGGCAGAATGGACATTTTAATCAAATTAACTCTCTCAATCAAGGATAGTTGAAGGTGGGACCATGACTGCATTAGCTTTCTACATTCTTTAGCAATTGCTGTGAGATTTAGTGGAGAGTGGAGAAGTGTGGCTCAAGTGGTTGGAGCGGCAGACCCTGATGCAGAGGTCTGGCCCGGACCAGGGTTCAATTCCCCGCCTCGGCGGGTCTTGGGCTCAAATTTCCCCGGACCTGACAATTCTCGCCTCGGTGCCTATTCCAATCATGGAGTCCCACTCTGTAACTCTGGGCAATAGCTTGCTTAATCTCCACAACGGCCCCTCGCAGCGGGATGCCTGGCTTTCACCTAGGGGATGCCCAGTAATGGGTTATCTCGCAGGGGAATACCAGGACAGGTTCCCTAAGCAAGCGCTGGGACGCTTACGGGCAGCCATGCGCTCTACAAATCAAATTTCATTTCATTTCATTCATTTACTATAGCAAGTTTGTTGAGATCCTTTATGATGTTTAAGCCCAGATAACGCATTGATTCACCCGCCTGTACTTCCAATGTACTCACATCATCGTTCCGGACCAACATCTCTGTCTTTGATGTATTGATCTGGTACCCTGATATCCGACCAAACCCCCAAGCAATTTCAAATATTACAGGGAGTGCCGTGGTTACATCTGATGTGAGGATAAGCAGGTCATCAGCATATAGAGCTACCTTCCTCTCCCACCCTCTGAGACAAAAAGGACTGATGGCAATCTCTCTCCTCAGTTGTTGCGCGAGAGGCTCAATATAGAAGTCAAACAGTAGGGGGGAGAGCGGGCAACCCTGCCGTGTCCCTCTGGTTATAAAGAAAGGGTCTGACAGCTCCCCGTTAATCAATAGGCTCGCCACTGGGTTAGCATACAACAAACCAACTGGTCGACGAAATCCCTCCCCCACTCCAAACTTGGCCAAGGTCCCGACAGGTAAACCCAATTAACCCTGTCGAAGGCCTTAGTTGCGTCCAGCGTGAGAGCAGTCAAGGGCAAGTTCTGTGACACCGCGATATCTATTGCCCCTATTAAGTCGTATGTCAATTCGTATAACTGTCGCCCCTTTACGAACCCTTTTTGATCTGCATGAAGAACTGACGGGGCTACCAGGGCCAACCTAGAGGCCAATACTGTGGTGAAGATCTTATAGTCCACATTTAAAATTGATATTGGCCTGTATGATTCCCAGGCATCTTTAGGTTTCCCAGGTTTCAATATAAGCGTAATCGATGCATTGTCCCATGATGAAGGGGGAGTATGACCTTCAAGAAGAATCTGGTTGAACATCTTAGTGAGAAAGGGGGCTATCTCAGCCTCTAGAATTCTGTAGATTTCTGCAGGTAGCCCATCGGGCCCTGCAGCCTTTCCCGTCTTGCTTCTTTTTATAGCGGCCCTAACTTCTCTTTCAGTTATGGCACTATCCAAAAATTGGGACTGTTCATACGTAAGGCTGGGGAGATCCATGTGCCTTAGCCAGTCGTCAACCTCCTCAGGCCGAGTTCCAATGTCCTCCTTATAGATAAATTCAAAGAATTCCTTGATGGCCTTCCTGATTTCAATGTCTGATATGAAGGAATCATTTCCCACATTAATGATGGCTATGTTGTTCCCGACCTGGTCTGTTTTGGTCTTCCAAGCAAGCATTTTGCCTGCGGCTTCGCTATACTCAAAATGGGCCAGCTTGCTTGCCTCCCATCTCTGCTGCAATCTAAGATTCAATACTGAACCTAGATTGGCTTTCAGTGCCGCCATTTCCTTTCTTTGACTATCTATGATGGACTCATCTGCCCCAATACTACTGTCGATAAGATTTTGGAGATTGATTATCCTTTCCTCAATGGACGAGATTTGCTCCTTATATTGCTTCCTTTTGTATGATACTTTCCCTGTTATGAGTCCCCTCATAAATGCTTTGAACGAGTCCCAGATGATCCTCGTAGTTGCTGAGTCATTGTTAATCAAAAAAAATTGTGTGACTCTAAATTGAGATATGTGATGTCATCAGGAGAAGAAAGAAGTGATCGATCAAAGGACCATCTAGAGGGTGATCTCTCCGTTCCTTGAGCTAGATCCATTACTACTGCAGAGTGATCTGAGAGATGTAGTGGTAGATATTCAATGGATCTTACATACTCAGCCAGCCTCAGACTAATTAAAATAAAATCAATCCTTGACTGGTGTTTATATTTATAGTTCCGGAAAGACACTCCTTGCTGGCGCCCAGACCTTTCTCTCCATATGTCTAGGTAGCCATATATTTTCATTGCAGACTGTAACGCTAACCTAGATTTTGACAAGACTAAGGATCGACTATTGGGTGATTTATCCAAGACAGGGTCCAGAACAATATTAAAATCGCCCGCTATGATAGTTGGCTCCGGAAAGGAAAGCAGATGAGAAAACATAACCTCCAATGTAGATGAGTCATCCTGATTCGGCCCATAATAGCCCAAGACTGTGGTTTGAGAGCCTGCTATTACCACAGATGCGATGGCCCATCTGCCACCTGGGTCCACCAGTTGAGATAGCAGCCTGGCTTTAGCTCCCTTTTTGAAGATTATAGAAACCCCTCTAGTATTAGTAGTCTGGGTAGTTGAAACTGCAAAGTCTATCCACCTATTTCTCTTGATCAAATCAAGCATCTCCAAATATGTTAAATGAGTCTCCTGGAGAATAATGACCTGCACATCCACATCCCGCAGGTATTGCATGATTTTATTTGCCCTTGGTTTGGTACGCGGGCCATTAATATTCCAGGAGAAGTATTTTATATTAACCATCTTTGGCATAGGTGTCCAACAAAGAGGAGAGGCAAGCAGATAAAACTAGACCGACCCATTGTTTTTTTTTTTTTTGGGGGGGGGGAAAACCTTTATTTACAGATCAAAGTACACAGCTATTCAGCCTTACATCCCAGAGGCTAGGCAGCGATATAAAAAGGATGATCAGTGCACACAGTGCATATTATAAAATCGTACAAGGTTTAATTTTATGTTACGAGTAATAAAACTAAAATTAAAATACCATAAAAGAGCACCAGAAACAGTGCGGAAAAGGCAAGGCAAAAGTACTTAAGTGCGACAGTACCCAACGCAGGAAAAGGCTGGACCTTAAGCCCAAAGAGTACACGTATGAACAGTGCAAAATGGACGATATCAGGAGGGGAAGAGTGCAGGATTTGCAAGGCAATGACAGTTTGGTTGAAAGTAAAGGCTAAGGGGAAAGTCGTATCACCAATGGGGCAGTGTCGGGAGGTAGACAGATATCACCCCTGTATCCGTTCCAGGCCCCCCAGATCCGAAGCCATTTCTTGGGTTTACCCCGGGCCACATATACTGTTTTCTCACGGAGCATGCACCAGTCCATATTGGTCTTCCACAGTTCTACAGATGGAGGCGATGTGGCTCCCCATTTATGAGCGATGTCACGCTTTGCCACCATGTTTCCCAAAGTGACCCATTGGGTTTGCGCATTATTGTAATCCGTGGGGCCCCACACATTCAGTAAGCAGCGCCGGGCTTCAGCCGGCAATTCGACACCAGTCACCTCACACATCACCGCGTGGACACGCCTCCAGTAGGAAGCGACCGCATGGCACTCCCAGATAATGTGCATGAAGGTGGCCAGTTCACCACATCCACGCCTACAAAGACCGTCCACCGAATGGCCCATGTGGATCAACCGGGGGCCGGTCACATACACTCTATGCAAAAATTTCAGTTGGACCAAACGTAGTCTGGCTGGGATTGCCACTTCCTTGGGGGATGACACCGCACACTGCCAATTCTCATCATCCAGTTCAACTCCATCACGCACCCATTGGTCTCTCACACTCAAATGGAGGTCCGTCCGGACATTGATCAGTTTTTTATATACCAACGAGATGGCACTGTCCGGCATATGACCATCTAGCACCCTATCTTCCAGCGGGGACGACTCAGGGACCTTCTCACGCATCGGCTGCACCGCCAGAAGGGCGTGCCGCAATTGGGCGTATCTAAAAAATTCCGTCGCCCCCAGTTGAAATTCTGTCTGTAGAGCGGCGAAAGACTTTATCTCACCCCTTGCCATCATGTCGTCGACCTTGGAGATACCAATGAGGTCCCATCGGTCAAACCCCTTAGTATGCCACAGTTTACCCAGTAGGTCTGAGTCGTAAAGTGGGGTGGCCAACGTGAGTCACCCCTTCCATCCCTGTGCCTTTGTGACAGTCCTCCATATGTGCACCGCTGTCCTGGTAGGGCCCGTCATTCCTCCATCCAGAGATCTCTAGTATAACGCCTTGTAATACTTCCCACCATCAAGGAGCCACCGGTCCATGGCGTACCCCGGGCTATCGGCTGGACCGTAAAAACCATGATTGAGGGCGGCTAGTTGGGAGGCCCTATAATACCTCTGGATATCAGGCAAAGCGATACCTCCGTCATACCACGGGAGCGTGAGTTTGGTTAGAGCAATACGCGGTCTGCCGTCCCAGAGAAGGTCCCGCTGCAAGCCCTCGACCTCTCTGAAGTACCTGGGGGGACTGGGTCCTGGGTGTTCTGGAGCGCATACAGGAATCTGGGCAGGGACATAATTTTGAACAACGCCGCACGTTCAAGCAGGGAAAGCGGTAGCTTCCGCCACCCCTCTACGTTCGCATAACGTGTCTGGGCATCGGTTGAGATATAGATGCCCAGGTATTTAAACCCCTGCCTCGCGATCTGTATGGTGCAACCCCTGGGGAGCCGCGGAGTCTCACCACTCAAAACATATAAGTGGGACTTCGACCAGTTAATAACCAGGCCCGAATAACTACCAAAGGTATACAACACGTCGCATACCACGATAAGGGACTTACAGGGAGAGGTAAGGTAGAGCAGGATGTCGTCGGCATATAGAGACACGCGGTCCTCGAAGTCAGAAGACCACCGTATCCCGTTGATATCTGGGTGAATCCGCAACCAGGCAGCCAGAGGTTCCAACGCCAACGCAAACAACAGAGGCGACAAGGGGCAGCCCTGCCTGGTGCCCCTGCGAAGAGCAAAGGATGCGGACACTCGGCCATTGACCGTAACATTGGCAAGTGGACTAGCATACAGAAGTTTGACCCATCCTATAAAATCAGGGCCAAACCCGAACTTCGTCAGTACCGCCCACAGGTAGTTCCACTCAAGGGAGTCAAAGGCCATCGTGGCATCCAAGGACGCCAAAACGGCCGGCTCCCGGAGCGTACGGATCCTCGCCATGACCGCATGGAGTCTCCTAAGGTTAAGGGCGGTGTTACGGTGAGGAATAAAGCCCGACTGATCCGGGTGAACCAGGTCGCTAATCACGCCCACCAATCGATTAGCCAGTAATTTAGCCAGGATCTTAGGCTCGGCATTCAACAAAGAAATAGGGCGATACGAGCGGCATAGGTCTCTGGGCTTCCCTTCCTTATGAATGACCACAATGGTGGCCAACCTCTGGTCCGGGGGGAGCACGCCCACCTCACGCGCCTCCAAGAACATATCCCGCAAAGGCGGGGCGATGGTGTCGGCCTTTATTTTATAAAGCTCCACCGGGAGACCATTAGGGCCTGGTGCCTTGCCGGACCTCAGAGAGCGTATCGCCAATGCGACCTCATCTGCTGTTATACCTCTATCCATGTCGTCGCGTTCAATGTCCGACAGACACGGGAGGTCCACCTCTCTCAAAAGGGCGTCAGAGTCCGCCTCAGACATATCAGAAACCGAGGTGTAGACGGACTCTAAATAATCGGCGAAAACCGTGACTATGGCGCTGGGATCGGTAACAGACACGCCGTCCTCCCCCAGCACCTCAGGGACAACCCGGGAAGCCATCTCCTTTTTGTCAAGCCACGCAATAAGCTTGCCTGCCTTGTCCCCGACATCGTATATCTTCCCCTGCTGTTCTCTGCCCATAGCCTTGGCAGCGTCAGTAACAATGGCCCGGCACTCAGACTGCTTAAGGGAGAGAGCGTGGAGCAGGGCAGACGTCGGGGCAGTCTCCAATTGGGAGTCAAGTTCCTCGATCTCTGATTCCACCCGCACCGCTTCCTCGTCTCTACACCTGCGCGCCTCCGCTATTAAGGAGAAGGATTCGCCTCTCAAGACAGTCTTGAAGGCCTCCCATAGGGACACATCTGACGCAACCGAGCCCACGTTTTCAGGAAAGTAAAGCTCAATGGCTTTAGCCAGGAGTCCACGGGTTTTAGGGTTACGGAAGTACCACGGGTTAACCGGCGCCACCCTCTTAGCCACCATGATGTCAAAATCAAAGGACACCCAGACCGGAGAATGGTCCGAGATACCCCTGGCCATCAGACGGGCCTCATAAACAGCCGACGCATGGGCCGCCAATGCCAGAACGTAATCAATCCTGGAGAGGCTACCATGCGCTCCGGAGTGAAAGGAGTACTGTCGCTGGGTAGGATGAAGAAGCCTCCAGCAGTCTATAAGGCCCATAGTATCCAAGAAGTCTGGAAGCCAGGACTGCGCACTCCAAAGATCTCTGGATGGATGTCTGTCTAAGGTCCCAGAACCCACCGCGTTAAATTCACCACCAACTATAAGCAGACCCTCAGGCAGACCCAAAATGGCGCCCCCAAGATCCTGAAACGTAGTAGTTTGCAAACCAGTGGGGACGTAAACAGAAACCAAAACTAGGGTACGCCCCTCCCACCTACCCGTGACGGCGACGTAGCGTCCTCTCTCATCAATTACGCTGGATTCCATCTGAAACGGGAGTGACATGCGCACCATAATGCCCGCCCCGCGGGACCCCGAAGAGAACCCCGAGTGTGCCACCATCTTGAAACCTTTCCTATTAAGCGCGTGGCACGTATTTCCTATCAAATGAGTTTCTTGCAGCAGAATGACATCAGGCATGCATCTCTTAAACATTTGTAGCACCACACCTCTCTTAATACGATCCCCCAGCCCGTTAACATTCCAACTCAGAACATTTAACTTCTTACCCCCCATCGTCAATGTAGAGGCCCATGCCCGCCCTGCAGGGCGGCGTCGCTACATCACAATTAGCAGCATAACAGTTACCTTGCCATGAAGTAGAAAAAGGAAAGAAACCCATAGAAAACAAACGACCCATCCACCCCCCCACCCTGCACCCCTGCATTATACTAAAGAGCACCCCCAACTAGCAGTGTGCCTGTCACCCCCAAAAACGACTCTACGAAAAGCCCCTAGAGGAGAAAGGAAACTACCCTATCCCCCCCCCCCCGGTTCCCCGTTCGTGCGCGAGGATAGTAACAAAAAATACGGTACTGTATAAACTACTGCCTGGGCAGTCTCATTGTCCGAACAAAGTCCAAAGGTTCGTTCTATTCCTGAGAATCAGGTCCTCCAGCTGCCCCTTCCGACTGTTCCTCGGGAGCCTCCCGGCGCTGAGGCAAAGTGTCCAGCCAGTCCCCAACGACTTAAGGCATGTCGAAGAACAATGCACGGCCATCTTGTTCGATACGTAGTTTCGCGGGGAACAACATGGAGTACTTCATCCCCAACTCGCGTAGTCTACGTTTCACACCGGTGAAACTTTGCCTCCGCTTCTGCACCGCTTGGGTGAAGTCTGGGAAAAAGTTAATGTCAGCATTTTGAAATTTCAGCGGTCCACCTCTCCTCAATGCCTGCAGGATAGCGTCCCGGTCCCTAAAGTTGAACACGCGGGCGATGATAGGACGCGGAAGGGCCCCCAGCTTGGGACGACCTCCGGGCAGTCTATGAGCTCTCTCAACCGAGAAAAACTTGCTGAGGCCCCCCGGGGCCAGGTGGTTCTGGACCAGGTTCTCGACAAAGAGGTCGGTGGCATCCTCCTCGGCCCCCTCCGGAACACCTACAATTCGGACGTTCTGGCGCCTGGCACGTCCTTCAAAATCATCAAGCCTACGGGCAAACAGCGAGTTCGCAGCTTTCAGGTCACGGACCTCCGATTGCAGGTCCGATACATCCGAGGTCAGGCTCGATGTTTTTATATCAAGGGACTTGACCCGATCATTGGTCTTGCCCAGATCGGCCCTGATCAAGTTGACCTCAATGGCCAGCGTGTCGACCTTATGCGTCAATACCTTGTGTTGCTTATGCATCTCGGCTTTGATGCCCGCAATGGCACCCATGACGTCCCGGAGGGTTGGGGCCGAGTCATCCGGCGACGCATCTCGATGCATGTCCTTTGGCCTCGCAGCGGCCCCGGGTGAACCCTTTGGGTGGGCGTAGCGTTCTATGTTGGTGGATTGAGAGAAAGTTGACTTTCTACTGGCCCGGGGCTTCCCTCTGTCGGGTTCACCCTTGCCAGCCATGATAGACGAGGGCCACCATGGTCGGGAAAACCCCCAGGCCTTTGCCGGAGTACCAACACGATGAGCAGTAGCAGCCGTGTGGCCGCTTGTGCGGCACCAACAAACTTCGGAACTCCGCAAGCTTTACTTCGAGACGGGACAGTCACTCTCTATCCACTCCACCACCGCACGGCTGTGTCGCAGACACCGATTCAGGCAGGGGCGCTGATGACGTTGTCGTCCCCAAACTTCCACACAGTGTAACTCCACCTAGGGACCTCGGATTTTCAATCGGACAACGAGTCCCGAGTCAGCAGCAGTTCACCAACAATTTCCCACTTCCGTGGGGCAGGATATGCGACAGGATTAATTCGGAGGATCGGAGGGTCTTCGGAGCTACGAGCTCACGCGGCCATCTTGGTTGCCCACGAAGCTCCTCCCGACCGACCCATTGTTGTCTAAATCTCTTTCCAAGAAATTGCAAACCCCCTCTCTTTCTACCATATCTTGGTTTACTGAGGACTTTTTTCCATTTTTTCCACCCCCCACCACCTACCCTAGCTACGTGCCTCCCACCCTCCCACCTCCCAACCCCTGGAAAACCCTTGCGATATCTAACCGGAGCGATGTCCGGTTGATAGCGCCCCTCCGCGATCTCCCGGAGAAATACGCCACCCTTTATACGTGAAAAAAAAAATTAATCAGATAGTGACACACAATTATTGCATTTTCCCTTTATATCCTAAAGGGTTTTAACATTACGATACTCGAGATACATAGGACCTTAGGGAAATGATAAGATGGCGTTTAGCACCAGCGCTTATTACTGAACCCCAGAGTTAAGACCTCTCTTTATTCAGCTATCTAAGCTACCTTTCATACTTTCTTTTTGCTTCCCATCTGCATCAGGAGTTCATCGGCTGCCTGCACTGACCTAATATTAATCATCTTATTATTGTACATAATTTTCATGGCGGCAGGGAACGTTAATTGAGCTGAGGCTCCCACTGCTCTGAAAGCTTCCAGGCGCCTCCCGAACTCCCATTGTTTCTCCAAGGTAATTCTTGAGAGATATAGTCTTATTAAGAAAGAAAACCCCTTTCCAGCCAGAGATTTTTGCTTTAGCGCCAGATTAAGAATTTGCTCTTTCAATACATATGTATGAAAGTTCACTAAGATTTTGCGCAGCTTAAATCTCTGGGGGTTGCGTTTAACCCCTTCCATGCTCATGACGAGCTCAGCTCGTCATGAGGCACAGTTGAGCTGTGCTGATGACGAGCTGAGCTCGTCATGACACCAGCAAAATGGCAATTTCCAGCACAGGGGAAAAATAACCACAGCAGCGATGTGGCTAAAGGGATCCCTGTGAACTCTTTGGATATCCAATGCTAGCTCTTCCAGTGACAGGTCTAAATTCAGGGACTCTTTTAACAAACTCGTTATAAATTGCTTTATGTCAGAGCCCTCTGAGCCTTCTGAGCCTTCTGGCACGTTCAAGATGCGAAGATTCCCCCTCCTTGCGTTGTTTTCTAATGACTCCATCCTTTCACTAAGTGCTTGCTCCTCTCTGGAAAGCTTCTGAATATCAACTTTCGCCTGGTCCATGTAGACAGATAATGATGCTGTTGTCTCTTCAAGGACTCCAGTTCTTATAGTAAGTCCATCGATTTTATTGTCAAGGGACTCACAATAACTTCTTATTTCAGCTTGATTTGCAGAAGACTCCGCAAAACCCTTTCTTATTTCCATCGTGAGAGCAGAAAACATACCTAGTATAGAAGCTGGAGTTATGTCATCGTTAGCCTCGGATTTAGATTGATCCGTGAGGGATTCAGTGGGACATTCAGTCTGATCAGTAAGATCTCCCCCTACTGCACTGGCTTCTTCATTAGTTCCACTAGCAGCAGCCTCAGTAACAACCAGGACCTCTAGGTCTCCTAACGGGGTGACTGATGATGTTCCCCGCTCTAACTCCACCTGAGCAAGAGAAGACTGTGATCCTGATCCTTTTTCGTTATCCCCACCTCCAAGACCCAACGTACAGGCTTCATGTTCCATGACCCCTTCTTCGGTTCCTTCTTCTTCCACCTCAACAGCCTGTCCCAGAAGGGGAGAAACCATATCTGTTGGGAGAGAGGCTTCCAATTCAGATTCAGATGGCATGGCTTGATCCCCTGAGAGATGTAATATCTGGGGAACAACTTTGAAGTAAGAACGTAAGGAGGGAGTAATCTTAGAGCTTTTCTCTAGTGCAATTTTCTGGGTTTTAGTTTTTGTCTTAGATTTCGAGCTGTGTTTAGTGCCTCTGCATTTAACCTCTGTACTTAAATAAGAGGAGGATTTTTTTTTATCTACCACTTCTGCTGTGCAGTCGGCTGCTCCACTAGGCAGACTCAACACACCACCCTTACCCTCTAGCAGGGCACCTTTCTTCTTCCGCCCTCTCTTGCCGTAACTCTTGCTGAGGGTGGGTGGCACCTTTCCTGTTATCTCAGGGGCAACTACCGTCTCTATTGTCCCCTCTTGCCCTGACAGTGTTATAGTAAGAGGATCTGATATATCCAGAGGCTCCTTACCTCTCTTTCCAGGTGATGACCCCTCCACTGTATCCGCCACTGCTGTTAATGTTGATGCGAGAGAGTGGGCTTGTATTACCTGTGAACTTGTATTCCCTGGGGCACTGCGCGAAATTGTAATGCAAGAAACTGCGTGATATGGCTGCCCCAGACTTCGCAATACCCTCCCTCTCCTCCGCTCCAGCGCGGCTGACCAGACGTGGTTGTGGTGATTGCTTCTTCTCTGATGTTGTTTCCTGCGGAAATCCCTGCAAGCTGAAATCAGTGAAATAATCAGGGATCCTCTGTGGAGTGTAATGCAGAGCCTCCTCTTTAGTCCCAGCCCTGCCAATGCTGACCGCACCGTCAAAACCGTCCTCCTCGAGAGTTAAATCCACCTCACACAGTGGGCACCGCAGCAAACGTGGGGGGCAGACCGAAGTCCACGGCCGTCTAGCTCCACAGCTTATTAAGCAGCCCGAGCAATATTCGGGGAAGGCAAACAAACAACAACGACCTGCCCGGCAGCATCCAGCACTCTCTCCGTCCTCCGCCGCAGCTCCGCATGCGAGCAGAAAGCGGACTGCCGAAGCCGTCTCGTCGAGAGCCGAGAAGCGGCTCTGCATCTCTGAAAGTTTACCGTTGTAGATTTTTCCCAGTGTAGTGGAAAAAGCAGTAGAGGTTTTGAGGTCAAAAAATTAATTCCCCCAGCTTTGCGGATGTCACGCTCGGTTTCAGGCATTACTCAGTGCGGTATGGCGATCTACTCCAGGAGCCCGTTCCGGAGCACCGCGACCGCTTAACCAGCGGCCGCCATGTTTTCCTAAAAACGGGAAACTTTTATCATTATAAAAAAATTACCTAGAGCCCCCAACCCGCCAGTCGCACCAGACACCTCTGGTCAGCGTTGTAAAGGAACAAGCTGACTACTTTTCCACTAAAGTATAGAATATTCTTAAATCCCTACCTCAGATTGACGAGGAGTGCAACAGCTCAAGTGAGGGCACGTAGCTGGGTCCACACGTAAATTAACACTCATTGGAGGCTTTTGCTCCTCTATCCCAGGAATAATTTGTAACCTTGCTGGCCTCGGTTAAAAGTGCTTTGCCTAGGGATCCAGCACCTCTAAACATACTGAAATTGGTAGCACCAATAATTGCCCCTACTATTAGTAATCTGATTAATGCTTCACTTTCTACAGGTATAGTTCCCATTAATTGGAAAAGAACTATGGTGAAAACGCTACTAAAGAAACCCAATCAGCATCCTGCAGACCTGAGCAATTATCGCCCCATTTCCCTTCTACCAGGAATCAGCAGGATCGCAGAGAAATATGTAAACCACACTTTCTCTATCTTTCTGGAATCTCACAGCTTGCTCCATCCTTCTCAAACAGTATTCCATCCGCGACACAGCCCTGAAATTGCTCTGTTAGCGTGGTGGAAGAAGGTAGAAAGATTCTAGACTCAGGAGGGTTCTCAGCCATTATACTCCTGGACCTGAGCGCAGCATTTGACATGGTGAACCATCGTATTCTGGTTCACCATCTCAGGAGCGTAGGAGTAACTGGTACTGTGCTTCAATGGCTGCGTTCCTTTCTGGAGGGAAGCCTCCTAGGGTATTTGAGGACGACATTGTCTCAAATCCCATCCCTCTATAGTGTCGAGTCCCTCAGGGCTCATCGTTGAGCCCGACTCTTTTCAATGTTTATATGGCCCAGTTGGCGGATATTGTAGCCCCCTTCGGAATCCACATGGTCACCTACGCCAACGATACTCAATTGGTCGTAGCATTGTACCATGCAGATCAGCGATCTAACAGCCTCTACTCATGTCTTGAAGAAGTCTCTAGGTGGATGGGTAGGTCTCACCTTAAGCTTAATGGTTAGAAAACTGAGCTCATGATCCTGGGTAACGCTTTAAGTTTTAAATCCAGCACCATGTGGCCAGTGTGTATGGGCCCAGCAACGGTCCCTAAGACTGAGATAAAGAGTGTGGGCATCTGGTTAGACCAGAACTTGACCTTCCAGGAAGCCGGCAGCCACTTGTTATGGCCTGCTTAGAATGGCCCGCAAAGTGTTTCCTCTCCTCCCTTTTCAAACAAAACAAGCATTTTCAAAGCAATGGTTTCGCCTTTGGAAAAGTTTGAGCTATTGGCATTGTTAATGACAACATTTTTATTTATGTGTTGGTTTTGAAAACAGATAAATAAATGGCATTGTCACTTACATTGTTATTAGCGTAATCTTTGCAGTCTGTAGAACTCTATAGCACTCCCTAGTTACTCTACACTCCCTAGCACTGTGCACTCCCTAGCTCTCCCTAGCTTCCCTAGTCTCTCCGCACCTTTTAGCATTGTGCACTCCCTAGCACTCTCTAGTCATTTCCTAGCACTCCTTACTCACTCCCTAGCACTCTGCACTCCTTAGTACTCTGAACTCTCTAGCACTCTGCACTCCCTAGTCACTCTGCACTCTCTAGTCACTCTGCACTTCCTAGTCACTATGCACTCCCTAGTCACTTGGACTTAGAGCCACACACAAACCCCCCCCAGAGCCACACACCCCTCCCAGAGCTACACACACCTCTCCCCAGAGCCACACACACACCACCCCAGAGCCACACACACCCACCCAGAGCCACACACACACTCAGGAGAGCAAGCACAGCGAGGGGGCAGGGAAGCAAGCACAGCGAGGGGGCAGGGAAGCAAGCTTCATTTGACGATCATCTTGATTTCAGTTTGCCAAATAAGGCTCCCTCCAGAAAGCATACTGCTTGATAATATGGGATGCTCTCGTCAGGCATTGCCGTATCCACTTGCAGTGCTGTACATCAGCATGTACTTTTGGAACTACAGCATGAAGGCTCAACAGGACACTACACACCGTACTTACTGAAGAACTGAGCGGTGCACTCCCAGCTCAGCAATGGTGCAATGTGCTCCCTGTACAATAACTGTTACACACAGCACTATCCACTCTCCTCAAAACAGCATCACTGCTCCTCACAGCACTGGGATGTGCTCACCTCAGCATTACTGTTTTCCACCCAGCAGAACCCACCGAAATGATAACAAAATGTTTGCTTCACACAGCACCACATTCCTCCCTGCAGCATTACTCCTGCACACAGCACTACCACCCTGCTCATCAGGACACCAACGTCTCCATACACAGCTCCCCTCCCTGTGCTGTAGGCCCATCCCTCACCCAGCTCTGCGCAAGCAGCCGTGTCTCACACAACACTTAAAAGCTGAAAGTGCAGACAAAACAAACGAGGTGAAGGTGGGGCAGCCTGCCAAGATGAAGACACAAGATTCCATGGGAGAAAAGGAGGGTGGAAGGGGGCAGGGGTAAGGAGAGCTGAGATGGGAGATGGAAGAGAGGAGACTGGAAACGATTGCAGCGCTGGAGACAGAGTGACTGACTCCGGATCAGCCAGCGCTGTAGAAATGATCCAAGTAGAATCGCGTCGGGGGCTGAGGGGGCGCTGGGACTTGCATAGAGAAACTTGTGAACTGAATCACCTGACAGTGGGAGGGGGGACGGGCACACGAACAGCGGGAGGGCGGATGGGCTCACGACAGCAGGAGGGGGGACGGGCACACGGACAGCGGGAGGTAATATCCCTTAAATGAGCCTTCTAAGGCCATCTTTGATCGCTGAAATATAAGTTTACCCAATGTGAAAAAACAACCCTTAACAAAGCACAGAAAATCCCCTCTTATGTAAAGTGCATCCTCGTTGCGTTGCGCTCACAGCTAGCTTCCTTTCCCAAATCCCCTTATGTGCCTGAAATTCCTGAGGCAGCACCACGTGTGTCGTCATGAACTGCACAGTGGATCCAGGCGCATAAGGACACGGTGCGCTTTGGAATATGATGGCAGAGCTACACAAACACACTGTTCCTCCATGCTGCCCAGGCCGTGCCAATATCTGCTGCAAACGGCACTTTTCATGTTTCCCTCTGGCACACTTTTAGCTTAACAAGGCTTTTCTCCACATAAACAATACAGCAAATGTTCTGAAATCTCATTAAAAACAATCACGCTGTGCACGGTTGCAGTTTACAGGAGTACAAAGGCAGCGGCGCACAGCACTACCAGCCTGCATTACCACCCTGCTACCACCCTGCTCATCAGGACACCAACGTCTCCATACAAAGCTCCTCGCCCTGTGCTGTAGGCCCATCCCTCACCCAGCTCTGTGCAAGCAGCCGTGTCTCGCACAACACTTAAAAGCTGAAAGTGCAGACAAAACAAACGAGGGAGAGGAGGGCGTTGAATCAGAGGTGAAGGTGGGGCAGCCTGCCAAGATGAAGATACGAGATTCCATGGGAGAAAAGGAGGGTGGAAGGGGGCGGGGGTATGGAGGCCTGAGATGGGAGATGGAAGAGAGGAGTCTGGAAACGATCGCAGCGCTGGAGACAGAGTGACTGACTCCGGATCAGCCAGCGCTGTAGAAATGGTCCAAGTAGAATTGTGTCGGGGGCTGAGGGGGTGCTGGGACTTGCATAGAAAAACTTGTGAACTGAATCACCTGACAGTGGGAGGGGGGAGGGACGGACAGTGGGAGGGGGGACGGGCTCACAACAGCGGGAGGGGGGACGGGCACACGGACAGCGGGAGGTAATATCCCTTAAATGCGCCTTCTAAGCCCATCTTTGATGGCTGAAATATGAGTTTACCCAATGTGAAAAAACAACCCTTAACAAAGCACAGAAAATCCCCTCTTAAAAAAGATATCAGATGCCTATGAGGAGGAGGAAACCTTTTCATGATTTGGTAATTCAGCATAAAGAGTTACGGCCAGCCTCCGATGTTGACTCGCTCCCTGCCCTGTTTGCGAGTTTTTAACCATCAGGCTTGGTAATTCAGCTGCGGAGTATGGGAAGGCAGGCGGGGTCCAGCCTCCAGTAGCCGTTGTGTTGACGAATAAACAATACACTTTGTTTGGTGTGCGGTAAAAGCCGGGGAGCCCGTGGCATCGGATTGCACGGTCGAACGTGCCTCACCAGAGGTATCGCTTCCTGCCCTGCTTTCCACGGGCGCTTTTGAAAGTCCGGCCTTTGTCACCCGAGAAGAGAGCTTCTTGTTTCTGCCGGTAGGAAGGAGAGTGAGAGTGCTCACCTCTGCTCCCCGTCCGACGGCCTCTTTGAAGCCATGGAAAATGCGGCGGGCACAGCGGAAATGCCGAGTCAGTGCACACTCCGAGCCGCAAAAAGACCAGGAAGAACAGCAGTGGATAACGAAAGCTGCCACAAGCCGTATGGAGCCAACAATAGCTGGGCACAGAAAGAACGTGCGTGAGGTTTCCACCGGCCGGAGACACGGACAGCGGGGATGTGGGGGACGGAACGGACAGCGGGAGGGGGGGCGGGATAGGTTTAAGAAAAGCGCTTAGCGGCTCCCGCGAGCTGAGGAGCTCTTGTTTGTGTTGCAGCAGGGGCTGAAATCACTCTCCACCGGGCGCCATCTTCAAAGAAATGCCCAAACAAACCTAAACACACAAAAAAAAATAAACCACCGCCCACCGCCGCATGACGTAGGGAAAGGGGTGGGATGAGAAAAAATCCCCGGGAACGCCCACCAATCGCCTCGCTGAAAGACGGACGCCTCTCTCTTCCAATGGCTAGCCTCCATTTATGGAGCTAGCCAATGGAAGACAGAGGCGGGACTAAGCCCAAACTGTAGGAACATAAGATTTCTCCTGGGCGGAGCTAGTGCTCCGGCCCAGGCGAAACCTAAAAAGTACTAGTCCAATTGCTTATACTCCCCAGGATTGACTATGGTAACGCGTTATATCTGGGTGCCCCAATCGCAGTAGTCATAAAACTGCAGATTGTACAAAACTGTGCAGCCAGACTGCTGAGAGGAGTGTCCAATCGCCATTCTGCTAAACCTGCACTACACTCTCTTCATTGGCTTCCTGTGCAGGAAAGAATTAGCTTTAAGGCCCTCTGCGTTGTCCATAAATCCTTGAAAGGGAATGGGCCTCCGATAAATTCAACCATGATCCTCCCCTACAAGGCCAATAGGAAACTGCGCTCGGATGAGCTCTATTTGGTTGAGGTCCCTAGGATCAAGAAGGCTAGAAGCAGAGGCCGACTTTTTTCGTACAATGCTGCCAAACTCTGGAATTCTCTACCTCTGCTTCTTCGCTGGGAATCTAGCCACCTTGTCTTTCGGAATCAACTGAAGACAACACTCTTCCCTTAGTTTCTGCTTCCGCCATCTGGTTCTGCTTAGCGCTGGGATTCTTCCGGGTAGCCATGCTCTATATAAATATTTTTTTCATTTCATTCCAGAGGCAATGCACAATGGATGAATTGGTCAGGGATATTAGCCTACACTTTTCCACCTCTCCCACTCATTCGATCAGTGGTTCGGAAACTCAGACAAGCGTCACACTGATCCTAGTTGCTCCCACATGGGCCCGTCAACCACGGTTCACAACCCTGTTGGAGCTCTCAGTAGTTCCTCACCAAAAACTACATCTCACACCCAATCTCCTCACGCAGAGCCGTGGAGAGGTAAGACATCCCGCTCCCAGTCATATCAACCTTGCGATCTGGCACCTGAAGTCTTGTGGCTCGATTCACAGAACTAACTTCAGACAAAATCCTAAACTTACTACCATTTCGGTATTCACAGAAGTCATTTAGGAGTCCTAAAGTTAGGAATCCTAATTTTACTACTCCTAAACTGAGAAAAATCTGAATTTTAAGACTTTCTGTATTCACAGAAGGCATTTAGGAGTCCTAAAGTTAGGACTCCTAACTTTACTACTCCTAAACTGAGAAAAATCCTAGCTTTAAGACTTTCGGTATTCACAGAAGGCATTTGATAGTCCTAAAGTTAGGAGTCCTAACTTTAGGACTCCTAAATGCCTTCTGTGACTACCAAAAGTCTTAAAGTTATGATTTTTCTCAGTTGAGAAGTAGTAAAGTTAGGACTCCTAATTTTAGGACTCCAAAATGCCTTCTGTGAATACGGAAATGGGTAAGTGCCTTCTGTAAATACGGAAATGAGTAAGTGCCTTCTGTGAATACGAAAATGGTAGTACGTTTAGGATTTTGTCTTAAGTTAGTTCTGTGATTCGGGCCCTTAGAGTTTGGCTACCTCAATCTTCGGCCAGACTGCATGAACATCATCAAAGAGGCTAGTCGTCCTACCACAAGAGTCTGCTATGCCGCAAAGAGGAAGTGGTTTGTGATATACTGTAATAGGAATCAAATCAATCCGCTTGGTGCTTCATTTCAAAACATTATATGCTATTTATTACATCTGCAGCGTTCAAATTTAGCGTACACATCCATATGCTTACATCTTGCTGCAATAGCTGCATACCTCCAAAATAGAAAAACATTTGTCTCTCTTTAGAGTGCCTTTCAATAAAGCATTTATGGAGGGACTTAAAAGAGTCATTCCCCCAAGACTTCCAACTTCTCCAGTGTGGAATCTTAACATTGTCCTCACCAGACTGATGGGTCCACCTTTTGAGTCATTGGCACAGATGTGAGATGCCATATCTCACTTAGAAGTTAGCTTTCCATATAGCTATCACATCACTGAGGAGAGTAGGTGAGCTTCAGGCACTAACCATAGAAGAACCATTTTTGCAAGTAAACCAAAACAAAGTGGTTCTTCGGACCAACCATAAATTTCTATCCAGGGTCATTTCAGCCTTTCATATCATCCATTTTGTTGAGTTGCCTGTGTTCTGTCCTCACCCAGATTCTGTGGCAGAACGTGCTTTACACACCTTAGAAGTGGAAAAAGCATTACGCTACTCCATAGAAAGGACAATACCGTTCCGTAAGACAAAACTACTATTTGTGGCTTTTGCTCCACCACATAAAGGCAGTCGCATATCAATCAGGTATTGCATGGTGGATAGTCAAGTGCATTCAAACATGCTATGCAAAAGCAAAATCAACATTGACAATTCCCCCTGGAGCGTGCACCACACGTAAACTAGGGGCTTCTATGACATTATTAGGAAGCATACCCATAGAGACATCTGCAAAGCTGCAACATGGTCTACACTTCACGCATTTACAAAACACTATTATGTAGATGTTTTAGCAAGACAGAAAGCTAGTGTGGGCCAAGCAGTTGTACGTACAGTATTTCAAATGACTGCAACAGCTACAGGTTAGCCACCGTTTTGGGATATAACTGCTATGTAGTCTATGCAAAGCATGTGATCTACAGCTCACATGCCTCGAATGGAAAATGCTAATTACCCAGTATGCATCTGTTCTTGACATGTAGAGCTGTAGATTCACATGCTCTCAACGACCTCCCCAGGTATCTATACCTGTTGCAGTGACATCTTACTTAGAAACCTACATACATGGACATCTCTTTCTACTACTCTCACTAACTCCATTATCACCCTCAGCAGGAAAACAATTGAACAGTAGAGTCGATGCACATGCGGAATTTCACCGAAAGGAGGAGTCACCTTCCTTGTGACTGGAAAAGACTTCTTCGAAGAAAAACAAAGTGCAAACATCCAGACCCAACACTAGCTGGCAGGCTATGCAAACCATGTGAATCTACAGCTCTACATGTCAAGAACAAATACATGCTGGTTAAGTAGCATGTTCCTTACCTGTGTTTTGTATGGAAAAAAGTAACTATCTTAAACTTGAAAAGGTCTTACTTGCCTTGTATTGTAGGATCCACATTGTGATATCTAGGCATATCATCCAGAGTAGTTGATGTAATCCAAAAGTATCAAAAAAGCAATTAAGAGTAATTTCTATGTAATTTAAACAGTTTCTAAAGCAAATACAAACCTGTTACGATTGTAAATTCAATCACAACTGCATTTCCTTGAAAAGACTTGCGTTTGAGAGTATAGTTTACTTTCCTGAGCCAAGCCCTTCTTGGTTCTAATATAAAATATAAGTACTTTTTTTAGTTCTCGCGCCTAGCGTTGCAGTGCGCAGCATTGCTTGCGCAAGACCTCATGTAGAGGCTTCTGAAAGCTGAACACACGCTTGTGCCTGTGGTTTTGTTTTCGTCAGCTGCTATTGGCTATTGGTTGCGTTTTTTAAAAAAGACAGCACGCTATTGTTGGAAGGTGTGTGCATGTCCCAGCTTCTTTAGGAATGTAACCCCCCACGTCCCTTTGGTGTCTGTTATGCGCAGCAGCGTTAGCTTTTCTGCTGTACTCCCTCGCCCCCGCTCCTCTGTGGTGCGCGCGCACCACTGGTTTCGATTCCCGCCCGCTCCTCTGTGGTGCGCGGACACCACTGGTTTCCCGTTACCTTGACGCTTGTACACTTGTGGTGACCCCAGTGACGCCGGGGGGAAGCAAAGGGCCCTCGGCCGGCTCTGAAACCCCACAGTAAGCTGCAGTGCGAGGCAGCGCTGCAACCTGAGCCCCGGGGGTTATTTCCATCTTGGACCCGAGCAGCTGGATTCCTTATCTGCTGCAATCTCTCAGGTATGCGAGTCATCACTACAGCAGCAGATCAAATCCATGCAAAAATATGAGGAAATGTGATGTTGATGAACTGTGATGTGCGGAAAAAAGGTAAACTCGGAAGGTAAAACTAGCTCTGCAGAAACCGGGTTGTTTCTCAAGTTAGTGTCAGACATGCGTGAAGCATCTAAATGTCCTTGCAGAGTAGATTATGAACTTTTCTGAATGTTTAGGAAGTGAACTTGCTGAATGTGTAAACATTGTGTCTTAATGCCCCCTCCCCGCCCCCCAGAGTGACGTCAGTCAGTACCATTCCTCACATCTCTCCACAGCCTCTTGGTTCTGATGCCAGGGTCTGTGCCATACCCCCCCCCCTCCCCCACACCTTACGTTCTTATTAAGATATATTAATTCGTCATATATCTTAGAATGACATAGATGTCCAATGAAATGTGAAATTTTGAAAATGTCCAAATGTCAGTGGGATATTTGTAAAAGACTTGTAGAATAATTGCTGGTGAAGTAGGTAGAATATACTCTGTATATCTGGACTGCTCCACATAAAAGGATGTATGATGCACACGGTCTGCTTGATTATCGCATTAGATGGCCATGGTGGAGGTCTGTACTGCTCAACAAGTGGTGAGATGGGATCATAGCTCACACAGCTGGTTGGAATGATTCTTAGGGTTGTATTCAATATGTCTGTGCCTTGTACTGTCTCTGGTTGTAGTTGCGTCCTTGCCTTGTCCTGTTTCTGGTTGTCGTTGGGTCCTATCCATTGTTCGTTGATGGGGCCCGATTAATGTGCAAGGGTGCCACACATGATCACGGCGACCACTGAAATTTAATATGCACGGGCGCTGCGTTTGATGTAGCATGGTGCCCACTTTGATCTTTATTTTTCTTAAGTCATCAAACCTGGGCCTCTCAGTGCCCCATTTGAGGGCGGGCTCACCACCAAAATCACTAATCTGCGACAAGGGACAGAATAGGAGCAGCAGCGAGGAGCCAGTGGCAATGTTCCCTAACAGCACCTAACGTCAGGAGGACTCCCACCTAAGCGATGACAATTTTTTGTGATTCGGAAAGCATGACAACGGAATAAAAGATACCAGTTCATGTGTATACCACATATTATTTGTAAATATCCACATTTCTGCTCTGCTTTGGTCATTATGCGGCAAAATACTCTGGTACGTAACTAAGCCTTCTAGTCAGAATAATGATAGAGTAGCTTCATGTTTGATGACGACTGAAGATAAGCTTGCAATATGAAATGATTGGGCTTAAACTGCACCAAGATTGCTTCTACGATAGGTGATCTAGAACTGCATCTGGAGATAATTTTGGATTTCAAAATGACATGTTCTCTTACAGGTAGCAACTGAATGAAAGTACCATGCCTATAAATATAATTGTTCATATGGGACAATTGTTATTTTTATTGGGTATAAATTACAGTGTTGCATGTGACACCCAGCTGCTTCAGGGAGCTAGAAAGGCATAGCACCAGGCTATCGTCAGAAAGCCAAGGGGGCTATGCAAACGGTTAACGCAGCAGAATTTGAGTTGTCAGCACAAGTGCACACAATGTCATCTTCACTCTAATGCCATTGTAAGTAGAGGATCTGTTCTTAGCCGTAAATCAAATGTAAACACTGCGAACAAGCATTTGCAATGCAATAATTCTTGCATTACTAAAAGTTTGAGCTATTGGCGTTGCATTATTATTTGCAACGTCAATAGCTCAAACTTTCAGTAATGCGAGACCTATTGCTTTGCAAATGCTTGTTATACTTACCAATTGGTCTGGATTCTGTCTCTGAGTGTGTGTAACCAGTCCTTGATTGAGTGAATACAATAAATGCTTAACACACCCGCTGGATAAACTTAACTGCTCGCCCACACTACCACAAAGAGAGCCGTTAGTACTTACCTAATTTAGCCTATGTTATCCCTCTGGGGACTCCCTGGACTCTGTGCACACTATTCCTCCTTTTGGTACAGTGTATACAGAGACCGCTTCCTACACCCACCCTGAGCTGATAGGAGTGGCAGATGCATCACAGCAGTGTTGAAGTGTGCCATCAGAAGGAAGTGGAGGTAAGAGGTCACTGGTCTATAACAGAAGGACAACTCCACATCAGTATTGTGCAGCTTAGGGCCATTTGTTTGACAATGAAAGTTGCTCTGCCATCCATAAGGGAAATGTTGATGTTGGTTCTCACGGACAACATGAGCGCCATGTGATACTGCAGCAATCAGGGCAGTGCAAGGCCTTGGGTCCTGTGCCAAAAGTGTTTATCTCTGGAGAAGGCTGGCGGTGCAGGACATCTTTCTGGTAGCCAACCATCTGACATGGTCCCTGAGTGCCAGAGCAGATAAAATTGAGCAGATTTCTAATGGCACCTCACAAAAGGTATCTGCAGACGGAGGTGGCACAGAGGGTATTCGATCATTGGGAAGAGCCCTTAATAGATTTATTTGCCACCTTCGAGAAAGCAGTGTCCACAATTTTCCATTTAGGGAGTTTCTGCAAGAGCACATGTTAGAAGATACATTCTTGCTGGACCTCTGTGTGCATTTATGCCACTACCTCTACTTCCCTGAGCTCTGAAGATGATGAACAATGATTGGGCCCAATTCATCCTAATTTACCCAGTTTGGGTGGGCCGGTAGAATGTGGTCCCCAGACTTGAGCAGTCCTTCAATCTGGCTACCACTTTCAGAGGACCTTCGTCTTGGCAATAGGTGTGGGCCTTCATCCGAACCTCTGCAGCTTACACCTCCATGCGTGGAGATGGAGCTACAGAAGTTGACTGATTTTGACTTGCCGTCTGAGAGAATGGATGTCATCCTCGCTGCCAGATGCCCTTCTTTAAAATCCATCTATTCTGGGCACTGGGACAAGTTCATTAACTGTTGTGGTACTCATGACAGAGAATTCTTCCAAGCAAAGCTGTATGGGAGATCTTTTCTTTGTTTTGTCTTTAGCCCAGCAAGGCCTTGCAATGGGCACTGTAAAACGTTATTTTGTGGGCCTTTCTACGTTTTCCAGGCCTACTGGCACGTTTAAATCACATGGTTTGATGCGATTTATTAAAGGCGTGACACACGTGTTCCCTCCCAAACCATTTGTGATGCTTCATTGGGACCTTAACCAGGTCATGCCATTTCCAGCGTATACACCTTCGAGCCACTGCATAGTTGCTTACTGAATCTCTTGTCTCTGTAAACTGTTTTCCTAATTGTGATTATGGCAGCTCTTCGCATGAGCAGACTGCAGACACCTTCATTGCAACTGCCCTAATGCCTACCTTGACCTATACTACCTTCTTCCCAGACAAATTGGTACCAACCTGGGTGACCTTTGTACCTAAGGTTGTTAGTCCCTTTCACGCGAGGTACTCTACCAGGGTTTGTTGCTGTCCTAGTCCCTTCAAGAGAAGTGGAGAGCCTCCATTGGTTTGACTTCAAAAGGGCTTTGACCTTTTATTGATCGTATGAAGGCTCATTGAGTGGACCATCAGCTCTTCGTATGATTTTCTTGAGCAAAGAAAGGGAAGGCCAATTCTGCAGAAGGGACTCTGTCAATAGTCCTTGCCTCAAGATCTGCTATGCACTGGCTATGAATAGCCCCCTTACGGTGTGAGAGCCCTCTCCACCAGGGATAAGGCGGCCACCACTGCTTTTGGCGTGAGGGGTGCCTATGCTTGATATCTGCCAGGCTGAAACATGGGAGTGAGTTCAGACATTCACATCCAGTAGGAAGGGCCCTTCACCCTCAAAGTTCTCCAGAACATTTTGATTTGTTTCCACTCCACAGAGCTTCCATCTTTAGGAGCTACTGCTTTGGTATCTGTTCTAAATGTGCAGACTCTGCGGTTAGAAGTATCCGTCGGAAGAACACGTTATCTACCTTTTGTAAAGCTCTACTTGGTGGATGCTTTATCTAACCACAAATTGCTCACTGCTTCCCCATCTCCCTGTTCTGTGGAGTGTTATTTTTATCATCTAAAAAATGGTCCCAAGTTAGAGATCAGCTCCCTCAATTTTTTATGCTCCACATCTGAGGGTGCTTGAAGGGAAAACACAAGAAACTGCAGGAGTAGAGCTTATATGCTGTTCTTTCTCGGTCACCTCTGGGGCAGTGTGAAGTCAGTGTGGAGCCTGGAGGTTAGTCAAAAGATGAGGAATCTGTGGTTAGGTAGAGTATCCAACTGAAAGAACTTTACCAAAGGTATATAACTTGTTCTTGTGGGTCTTCTTTTATACTTTAGACTTATTACCACTTTATTCCACTTGGTGGTATTCTGCATGTCCGAAAAGCCAATTTTCGAATATTTGCTAAGTGCATAATTTTTTTATAAATATTTGTGAATTGCTACTTGAAAATCACAATTAATAATTCACATTTTTACTATTGAACCTGTAAGGATTTGATTCGTTTCATGCCTTTGTGCATAGTAAAACCCATATTTTGTGATTATAATCAGTTTGTGACTGAATACTGAATTGTAAAGCTTTTATATATCAGGCCAGCTTTAAATAAAAATGCACATTTAAGTGTTCCCTAAAAATTGATAAAGCTAAAAAGCATGTTAATAATAAAAAAGACATGCTGTAGAGTATCTAAAATGCAAACATGGTAGTCCTTTTTTTTGGACTGTTTTTTCTTTTACATTTCTTGATTATATCATAGGTCTGCGCTTGACCTCAGTAAAGAATTTCTGCATCATGAGTCTCTTCCAGACAATCTGCATGTTGCATGAAATGCTAACTTTTGTTTGGGAAATGTAAATAAGATTTAAATTTAATGTAAAAATATACATTGTAAAGAATCTTGACACTCTGTAGAATTTGGTACAACGTGATGTGCAGCAAAGCTCTGATATATGTGTGCATACTCCTTTGGGCAGAATTACCTCCGGAACAACCAGGACAACCACTGTATTATTTTCTTGTAGAATAGCAAAGCATTTCTTATGTAAATCTTTTTCCTTTTGATTGCAGACAAGAAGTTTCCTAGTAAATCCAGGATTAATGGAGTCTTAAATATAACACTGAATTTGGTAAAGCAGAATTTGCAAAACCATAGGCTACTGCATCCTTGCCTTCAAGTTCTGCGAGCTTACTCTACGAGCTGTAAGTATTGCTTCTTCTAACTTAGAATAATGTCACAACCAAAGTGGTCAAACCCAGAAGTAGAGGTTGTATGTTTATTGTATATATCTGGTATTTCTATAAGACAAACCTAGCCAGAAATCAGTGGAGCGCTGTACACGGTCAAATGCAAGTTTTAAGTCAACAATTAATAGGAGAGGAAGCTGAATGGTGGACAGTTAATGCATTGTGATGTAGTGTTCTTTAAAGAGGTGAGTCTTCTGCAGTTTCCTAAATTAGAGCAGCATTGTGGAGGTCCTAATGGATCAGATACAGGGATGTTGTTCCAGATCCTGGGTGCATAGATGGAAAAGAATGATGCAGCCAGACAATGCTGGCTGGCAAGGAAAGCCACAGGAGTTCCATCAGTATGGGGTGATGTGATCATATTTCTTCAGGTCCTGGATGAGATGTACTGTGGCAGCTAAGATGCCCCTAAGGGGTGCCAGAGTGGTGTCTGGGAGGCCATGAAGAAGGCATTAACACCATTTAGATGAAAGTACAAGGGCTTAAACAGCAGTTCTGAAGTCAGCTTTCTGGAACAAATTGTTTGACTTTCTTTAGACGAGAAAGCTGGTAGCAGGCCCTATTTCTTTTTTGGCAATGTGTTCCTAGAGGGAGAGAGAGATTGGTCTCTAGGTTGAATTCAAGTGATTCGCCTTTCTGTGCGAGTTGGGGTTTAAAGTAGTCAAGGTGCTTAAGGAATGTGCTGGACATCCAGGTATGTATGGATGGGCAAGCAGAGTTTGAGGCGTTGGCTGTTTGAAGAGGAAACTTTCAAGTAGAGTTGACGATCATCAACATATAGGTGAATCTTGATGCTTTTATCTGTGAATAGAGCACCAAGAGAAATATTTAGTTTTTCTAATTTAGCGATTCCATTGTTATGTATGTATGTACGTTTTGTATTTCTAAAGCACAATCCTAGCTAGTTGGGTGCGCTGTACAGGTGGTCATTCCCAGCGGGGGATACATAGGGAGCAGAATTGGAGGGTGCAGGTAGAGCTAGTGGAAAGAGTGAGACGTTCGACTACCTGAGGTAGTTTTTTCTTGAAGAGTTTTTCAGTTTTGTTCTAAATTGTAGGTGGGCTGGTGCTCTTATGATATCTGCATTCTGTGATTTGAAAGTGAATTAGAAACATTTCTTCATGCTTTGAAAAATAAATATTATTTTGTGACATCAGAATGTAGTTACTAAAATCACTTCTACCCAAATGATTTTGACTGAGTTTTAAACTAGAGGGGACTCTTAAAATAGCTGTTTTAGTAACATGGTCTAAATCAGGGGTCTCCAACCTCTTCTGTAACCAGAACTACTGTTGTTCAATGAACATTTTCCAGAGGTACTTTTATTGTTGGCCTTGTAATTGAAGCTGCCAAGGTTTCAGATTGATTATGTGTGACATTTTCATAATTTCAGTGTAATTATGAGTGACATTCAACGACTATGAGTGCCGCCACTCTCTCACAAGCAAAATCAAGCAATGCATAGCTGCCAAGTTTTCTGATTCCTTAAGTGTGACATTTCTGTGTTTTCATTGTGTATATGTGTGATATTTGATTGCCTTATATGTGACACTTTGAGTAATATTTGACGGTGAGTGTAATCATGCGGTTTTGTCCATTTAATGAATGTATGTCCCTAGCACCACCCTGTCCACACACTGAACATAAGTGCAGCTCAGCTAAGTCGTGTTGATATGCCAATGATTGGCCAAAATGTATTGACTGTAGTGTTGGATATACCAGCTCCTGCACATTAATGCAGTTCACAAGGTTGTGTTAAAACAGGTTTATATTCATTGACACTAATAAGGCATGTGATCTCAGGCAGTCCAATGTTCTAAATCAGCATTTAATGTAGCCAACTGACATAGTTAATAGTTAATCAGTCGGACTGCAAAGTTAGAACTGGCAGACAGTGTAAATCACATAAGAGAAGGGCACTTGGCAACCAACAACACAAAGCCTGAAAAAATATAAAGAGTGTGTTCGAGGCATATGAGCTGCAGATTGCACACTGTGCATAGATCGCCACCTAGTGTCTCTCTTCTTGGAAGGAAGAGGAGGTGCTGGCGCATCAAGTGGTCTCTTTTTGGAACTGAGAGTCAATTGACCCGTCTTAGGATCAGGTGTGAAAAGTTCCTCTGAACAGGGCAGATCCTTCGATGTCGAGGTTGTCGGTGCCATAGGTTTTTTCGGCACCGAGTTGATTGCTGATTTCAGTTTAGAAGTGTGCCCTTTTGAAGTGTCCTTTACCGGAACCTGTTTCTTCGGTTCCGGGTGTTTTCTCGGTTCCGAAGCATGTGAATCTGGAGCTTTAGGCTGTGTTTTTAGTTAGCTCCAAATGCGGTTTCGGCATCGATGAGCCGTTGCCAGTCTTCGGTGCCGCGTGCTTTGGTGTCGGAGCAACGGTCGGCGTGGTTGACGAAGATGGCTTTTTCTTCGGTGTCGGTGTAGGATCGGCACCGTGGATAGGCTGGCTTGAGCCCGAGCTGCCTGAAGGCTTAATGGGCTTCTTTGCCGGGCCCGAAGGCGGGGCGTTGGAAGCAGTCTCTTGGTGTGCAACCAGGCCCGAAGGTGGGGGTGTGTCCGAAGCATTTTTTGAGGGTGTCGAGGAAGGGTTGGGGTCGACGGTCTTACTTACGACCCGTTGAGCTGGAGTGACTTCCTCGACGGCGGAGCTTTCGGCGTCTGAGGAGCTGGTACTCTCTTCGGCGTGCTGGTGTTCTGGCACGTCGACACCCTCTTCGAAGATGTCGTCAGGGATCGAAGCTGACGAGCGAGCCAATGTTCTTCAGAGCGGAAGGAGGCACAAGCGGAACAGTCTTTGGGCTTGTGCTCCAGTGAGAGGCAAAGGTTGCACACCTCATGTAGGTCGGTAAGGGGAAACTTCGACCCACATCGAGGACACTTCTTGAATGGCGTCCTTTCCATGAGCCAGAAGTAAGGCCTAGGTGGCCCGAAGGCCTTTGTCGACGACCGGAATCGAAGACTTCGAAGGTGAAGAATCGCGTTGATGTGGAGCGCAATCAAAACAATACCGTCGAACTGGGTGAGGATTGCGCGCCGCAGGAAATTCGGTTCCTAACAGGAGCGCAGGAAACACATCCGAGCCTGATGGCGGAAAAAAACAATCTGGGGATGGAGCCGATGCCCATGCGCAATGTGGCCCAAAGGAGAAGTCACCTATCTCGTGACTTCGAAAGAACTTTTCAGGACAACAACAAACTGCAAACATCCGGGCCCAACACTAGATGGCGATCTATGCACATTGTGCAACTCTGCAGCTTTACATGCCAAGAACAGATGCATACTGGTAAGTAGCATTTTCCTACTCATTCAATGGCATTTCCCACCTGCAGGCAAAGGAATTTCAGATATGTTAATTTTTTTCATTTACCTAAATTGGAATTGCAAACATCAATGTACTGAATTTATTTAGCCACACAGTCAGTGTTAAGCCGCCCCATCTACTTGTCCCCAATACTCTTACCAGCAGCTGCAACATAGTTCTGGAACACATTGAGGCCTGGTCCGGTAAGAGTGCCTCTTCTCTGTATAAGCTTGCCCATGTGTCAGCAGAGCAATCACTGCTGTTTTGACCAACTGAGCTGGCTGCCACTAGGTGTCACTGTCTGATAGCTAATAAAAAAGAGTAGCGCCATCCACAACAAGGCAGGGAACTAGAGATATCCCGCTTAGCTGTCTCTTCATCTTGTTTGCGTGACAAATTACAGCTCATGCAGTAATGCGGGAACTAAATTTAAATTGTGTTACCTTCACGCAACATTCGTGACACTTGTCAGGACTGTGTAATAGCAACCACATCAGTTAAGATTATATTAGTGGCCGGCTATTCAACATTACTGACAGTGATCATCTCAGTACATCAGCCAGGGTTGCCAGCAGTAACTTAAAGTCTTTTTCAATTTGGAATCCTTTTAAATAGGAAACACATACCCGCTGTAGCTGAAATGCTCATAGCACTAAGGTAATAGTATTAGTAATAAGTCTTCTCAACGCCACGTGTTTTATTGCTTTACTTTAAAAGTATTTTTGAAATTACACAATTTTTCTCAAACCATCATCTTATGAGCTCTGAAAATACATATATTTTTATCTCGAATAAACTCTTTTCGATTTGGTATAACTATATTAAATCAGCAAAGCTTCTAATTTTGTAGAGTGGGCTGCACACAGGAGAGCTATTCAAAGGGAGCTGGAGAGCTACTAGTAGCTCATAAGCTACTTGCACACATTTGCCTGCAGGCTTTAGAAAGGCAGATCCATGAAACACGTCTTGGCTGTTGCCAGATTAAATCTGGCTATTGAATGACCAAACCTATGGAGGAATTTAAGAACACTTCCTGAATGGTCAGTAATTTTAACAATGCAAATAAAACATATTGCCAAAAAATAAAGCTCACTATGATGTATATACTTATCTAGATTCATGAACTATGAATATCTGAAAGAGACACGTTAGTGATAGATTCCTTACCTTAAACGTGAGTGATAGATTCCTTACCTTAGAATATCCCCAGGCGTCAGACTGGATCCGGAAACCTTTGCGTAGCAGTACCCTTGTGCGTCGGTAGGCGTTGTCTGCGGCTCCGCGTCCGTCGTTGGCGTCGTGGGCGCCGTGATGACGTCGTCTGAGCACTTAGACGCCGCCTCCGCGTGATGACTTCAGTCCTTTTTTTTCCGCGCCAACAAGCGCAGATCTGGAAAAAGCAGTACTTTAGTCACTTTTTGACCAGTCTTTTTGATCTCTTTTGATCATCTTTTCTTGAGTCTAACGTGTAAGGTAAGGAATCTATCACTAACTAATGTCTCTTACAGACATATCGTTACACAAGTAGTAAAATGTGCTTTAAGTGCATGCACACAACTATCATGTATACATTTTTGAAATGCATATATTTAGTGTTAAGAGTGCAACAGTGAGGAAGCACTTCTCAGTATTGTATCTTTTATAGATTCACATGTTTAAATTATCCCTGTTGTCATTGTCGGAATCCCACAATAACAGTAAAATAGCCGAATTAAAGCTTTACACTCAATTTCTATTGAAATTCAATAGCGTTTAGCAAACTATTATCATTGTTTTAAAACATCAAAGCTTCAGCCAATCAGAGCATAGACCATAGAGTCTCCATCTCCTGCTGGGCCACCATACTTCAGATTTCTTACCGCACGTTGTGTGATAAGGAGTCTCCCTGAGCTCTGCTCAGTCACAGTATTTCTACTGTTGCCCTTTTGCTTGTAGTTCACCTCTTTGCCTCATCTCTTCATCTGAGGTACAGTTCAGGAGTGTGAGTAACTGTTTTTCTTCATAATGGCGGAGTCTAAAAAAGGGTTATTTAGGCCCTGCAAGACTAGTGGAAAGTCCAGACTTTATTCTGAGGATCTACATGAAGAATGCTATTATTGCCTGTATCCAGACCACAATCCCAGACATTGCAAATACTGTTGTACTTTTTACATGAAAACCCTCAAAGACAGTGAGGGTGGGCTGCTCCTCTGGCTGCAAAGGAAGGCAGCTGCTAAGGACTCAGACTCTGAAGAGAAGCCCCATACCTCCTCCAAGAATAGAAAGAAAGAAGTTTCTACTTCTTCTTATAGAGATCCTAAAAAGTGTAGATCTCAGAGAAAGGAAAGGCCAGAAGAAAGAAAAGGGCTAAGAAAGACCAGCCTGGTCCCACTGCCTCACACCAATGAGCCGGCTCCTCATTAATATCTGCGCCTCATACTCCCTTTAGGGAGTCTTCAGCAAGAAAAATCCGCCTGCCGACGACCCCATCGGCGAAGCACTCATTGTCTATGACCTCCATCTCCACCGGATAAGACGCACCATTGACGGTCTCGTCAGAGACTTCAACTACGTTGATGGTCAAGATGACGGCTGTTACGCCGTTTTTGTGATATTTGTGAGGGTATTTCTAGAGCACAACGTTCGCTCCGGAGGGAGCATCTTGGCGCTGAAGATCCTGGATGACCAGTCCTAAGGGGGTTAGATGGCTGCTTTGGAGTAGTCGTCAGAAAGGTTGAAAATCCAGGTTTTAAGGAGCCTTCTAAAGGGTTTTTCAAGGGTCAGTTGTCTGAGAGTTTTTGGCAGGTTATTCCAAGCTTTCGTGGCAAGGAAACTTAGGGTTTTCCCACCTTTCGTTTTCAAATTGTATTTAGCAGGGAGGATGAGATTGTCATGGGTCGAGCGAAGGGTGCGACTTGGGGTGTAGTGGGGAAAACGCCTGGAGAGGTATTTAGGGCCTGTTTTATTGAAGGCACGGAAGGCTATGATCAAAATTTTAAAAATAATTATTTTGTGAAGGGGCAGCCAGTGTAGGGATCGAAGTGCTGCAGTGATGGAAGCTCTGCGGGGCAGTCCGAGGACCAAACGCGCGGCTGTGTGTAGCACGCTTTGTAGTTTCGATATCGTGCTCTTTTTTGCCCCTGCGAGGAGGCCGTTGCAATAATCCAGGCGTGATATTATGTCCGCTACTGTCACAGTTTTTCTGGCATCGATTGGAAGGAAATTGAAAACTTTCTAAGGGATTTGATTATTCCGAAACATTTGCCGGCGTCGGTTCTGGCATGCTGATCAAAGGAGAGGTCGGAATCAAAGATTACGCTAAGATTCCTGGCCGATGTAACTGTCTGAGGGGGGGCAACTGAATTGTCTGGCCACCAAAGGGCTGGACAGAAGGAGGTGTTTTTTCCGATCGGGAGGATCTCCGTTTTACTCGAGTTGCATTTTAAGTGGTTGTGGTCCATCCATCGGAAGACTTCGGTTAAGCAGTGTTTAAGGTTGAGCTCCGCTTCAGTGGAGTTGCCCTCTAGTGGCACGATGAGTTGCGTATCATCGGCATACGAGGTGACAGGTATGCCGAATGATTCGATCAGGGACAGGAGTGGAATGAGGTAAATGTTAAAAAGGAGAGGGCTCAGGATTGACCCCTGCGGGACACCTGAGGAGACCGTCTTTTCTTTGGAGTGAAAGGGGCCCAGAGTGACAGTTTGTGATCGATCGGTGAGAAAAGACTTTATCCAGGATAAGGCGGAATCAGAGATACCAATGTCCATTAGTCTGCTGATAAGGATGGAATGGGAGATGGTGTCAAACGCCGCCGTTAAGTCGAGAAGGATGCGAATGGAGTTTTTCCTCTGATCTTGTAATGTTTTAATGGTGTCAGACAGTTCAATTAATGCAGTTTCGGTCGAATGTTTAGGCCGGAAACCCGATTGTTGGGGGTGGAGAATGTTGTTATCATCCAAGTAGCGTTTTAGCTCTCTATGAACTAGTTGTTCCGTTATTTTTCCCAAGGCCGGGAGCAGCGATATCGGGCGAAGGTTGGTAAGGTCTGTCGGGGATTTGTTTGCCTTTTTCATAAGGGGTTTGACAATTCCCTTTTTCCAACGGCTGGGTACTAATCCTGTGGTGAGCGATGAATTGATTATGTTATTGATAGTCGGATTAACCACATCAATTAGTTGGTGAAGTATTTTAGGGGGACAGGGATCAGACGGGGAGCCTGATTTACAAGCCAGGATGGCTTCTCTAGTTTGCACTAATGTGACCGGGGAGAAGCTTCTAAGAATGCTGACTCGAGAGTCCGGTGGGGGGGGGGGGCACAAGAGGAGTAACTGGAGGGGGGAAGTTGTTTTGAATAGAGGCAATTTTGTCTTCAAAGTAATCAGAGATTTGGTCGCATAACTTCTGAGATGGGGGTATTTCAGGCAGAAGTGCCTTGGGCTGCGTGAACGATTTTACTATCGCGAACAGCGCCTTTTGTTTTTGGCTGGAGTTTTTAATGGCGTTAACGTAAAAGTTTTTTTTGGCCGATTTGATTTCTGAAAGATAATTCTTCCTTGTGGCGATATAGGAAAGACGATTGACCTCCTCGTATGTCTTGCGCCATTTACGTTCTGCCTTTTTGCATAGCAGATGAGCGGTGGCTAGTTCTGGTGTGAACCAAGGGGCATTAGTTTTGGTTTTGCTCTGGGAGGTGCAGGAACGTTTGGGAGGGATTCTGGATTTCATATCCTGTGAGATCCAGTTGTGGAAAAGGTCGGCGTCGGTTTCGACGTTCCCAGATAGAATGGGGAATTGAGATTGCATTAGGGGTTTAAGAATGATGTTATCTTGGACCTTTTTCCAGTTGATGGGGTTGTTGGGGTGAGAATTAGCTTTGTTGCAGGGAGGTGGGTTCACGTTCTTAATGTGGAATGGGATCAGAGAGTGATCAGACCAGATCTGAGGCAAAGGGGGCAAGGTGATTAGGGAGGAAAGGTTGGTACATACTCCATCAAGGGTGTGACCCAGGGAGTGCGTAGGTAAAGTGACGAGTTGCTTAAAGTTGAACATATCAAGGGTTTGCGCGAAGTTAATAGTTTGTGCATCTGATTTGGATTCAAGATGCAGATTGAAATCCCCGAGTAGGGTGAAGAAAGGGTATCTAAGTGAAAAATGTCCCAGGGAATCGCACAGTGAGTCAAGAAACTCTGTGGCATTGCCGGGTGGGCGATAAATAAGTCCACCTGAGAAGGAGGTATGTTCGTTCAATTTAATTGAGAAACCTAGGCCTTCTGTTTTTTTTAAGGGCTCCAGATTGAAGGTATGGCAAGGGAAAGTGTTCTTAAGTATGATTGCGACACCTCCGCCTCGTCCCTTAACTCTATCTTGCCTGAAAAGCGAGTAGCCCTGGGGTAGGGCGACAGCAATATCAGGATTACTGTCTTCTGTTAGCCATGTTTCAGTTATCATAAGGCAGTCAAGATCGGACTCAGAGATGAGGTCATGTATATCTTGATTGTGCTTGCACATGGAGCGTGCATTGATCAGACCTCCTTTGAAGAAGGGCTGTGAGGCCTTGGGGGGTGGTACGTCGGCCGGTGAGTGGGCTGAGTATTGGATAGTGGTCCAGTGGCAGAGCTTGCAGCTGACTGGGCCGGCTAACGCAGCTGGGTCTAGTATACATGAACAATGCTTGGTGACCTGTAGTTGATGGAGGTCGCTGGGCTGATAAGAAATGTGGGAGGGAGAACGGGCAGAGTTCCCTGCGCCTGTCGCGGTCTTGTCGCGGACGGGCGCAGATGGGCTTGCCTTAGGCTCGCCTTCGGCGCGCAAACGGCGCTCCCGCTGCGCTCGTCCGCTGCGCTTCCTATACACACACATTTCTGGGGTTTAAAGTAGTCAAGGGCGTGGTTTAGCGCGCACGCCTGGGCTGATGGCGGCGGCTGAAAGGAGATTGAATGCGCGACAGCGCTTAGATCGGCTGCGTGCAATTACGCGGTGTTTGTTTAAAAACAGCAAGTTATCAGGAAGTGACACCACACATAAGTTTTAAAAACACAAACAAATATGCAGATTACACAAAGTAACTCCAGCGCCCGGCTTCCGCCTCAGGGCTGGGTCAAGGATCAATGCTTAGACGCTAGTCTTCAGCGTCTTAAGTAGTCGTACTGGTCGGCGTGGCCTATCAGGTGGGCGTGGTTTAGCGCGCACACCTGGGCTGATGGCGGCGGCTGAAGGGAGATTGAATGCGCGACAGCGCTTAGATCGGCTGCGTGCAATTACGCGGTGTTTGTTTAAAAACAGCAGGTTATCAGGAAGTGACACCACACATAAGTTTTAAAAACACTAACAAATATGTAGATTACACAAAGTACCTCCAGCGCCCGGCTTCCGCCTCAGGGCTGGGTCAAGGATCAATGCTTAGACGCTTAGACGCGTTGAGGATGGAAGTGGTAGTGTCACCGTCATTCAGCAGTTTTAAGATCATCTCCGTCGACGAGGGCTACCGTCGACGGTCAAGCTAGTCACTACACCGTCGATGAGCATTTCTCTTCAGGTGCCGCAGTCTGTTCTACCGTTGACAAGCCCGTCTGACTCTCTCGTGAAGGGAAAAATACATTGTTTTTCCAAGGGCGGTTCCATTCCTTCTGCAGGACTTTTTTGTCAAGGAATTAGAGAATTAAGGTCCGTATGGCCCTGCATATTGCCAACACATTCATGTCTTCCCTTACTTGGACAACTGGCTAATTAAAGCCAACTCACAACACAGCTGCATACAACACACTTACAAAACAGTTCAGTGCTTCACGACTTGGGATTCACTGTAAACCTCACCAAGTCTCATCTTCAACCCTCCAACCCTCAAGCATACTTGGGAGTCACAATAGACACTTGCAAGGCTCTAGCATACCCCAACTCTGTCAGAATATGTGACATGGAAACTCTGATATCACAATTTCAGCCTCAACACTCATTTTTTTTATATTTAAAGACCTTTATTGCACAAGAGTTCAGTTACACAGCTTTTGTAGCCTACAACCCATGGGGGCCGGCAGCATAGGGTGGCAATCAGATGAAATGCGATTAAAATAACACAGCCGTTCGGCCGGCAACCCTGGGGTCCGGCGGCGTGGTACAATATATGCATGCAGGCATCACATGGTAAGCAGTATGTCTAGTAAACAGGCCTGTGGGATTTTTTTATTTTTGTAATCCGTGTGTGCAGCTGTAAATGCTTCGATATGTCTCCGGTATCTGTGCTATATGGGCAAAAGTTCATGTCCATCTCATGGGTCAGTTAAGAGTTACCTCTGTCAGTCACTGCTTGAACTGGCGCTAGGGGAACTGGCAATTGCTCCACCGGGTTATCGTTATAGTTGTTACAGGCATTTGGCGGTATAGCTCACTGTGGCAAGAAAGTGATCATATGAGGACGGCGGTGTCTAGCAGGGACTGCCATTTCCAGGGTCGGTGTGTCTAGTGATCTGCCGTGCGCGGAGTCCCCCAGAAGCCGCTGTATAAGCATGGGTATTGATGGCAAGAAGCATTGCCTCGGGTCGGGCATTGAAGTCCGAAAGGGTGCCCATCCTAGTCATGTCCCGCAGCCCGTGTGTGGTGGGGGTTGCGTTATGTCGCTACAGCCAGATTATGTAATGGTAACTGGGGTTAGCGTCCAGCAGTGTAATGATAGCATGTGGGCCGTTGTAGTCTATAGCAATAGAAGGCCTGGTCTGGGAACTCGACCAGTAAGGTAACAAATATATGAATCATAACAGTGGGGAAATAGCAGCGGGGAAAGAGAGAGAAAAAAATAAAAGCGTCAGTCAGCGGGTTAGGGGGGAGGAGGAGGGGGATGTCGCAGCTGTGGCGGGGGGGCGGTCAGTGGGTCCTAGGAGGAGTGCGGCAGGACAGCGGTTTGTGTGTGTGGGGATCTTAGCCGGGGCCTATGGCCAGTTTCTCTAGGGTGCAGCCAGGCCGAGGACCGTATTCCTCCTAGACTCCACCTTCTCCAGTGTAGAATCTTAATGTAGTCCTAACAAGACTCATGGGCCCTCCATTTGAGCCTTTGGACAAATGCGAACTACAGTTTCTGACTTGGAAGGTAGTCTTACTTATGGTCATCACATCTCTTAGAAGAGTTGGTGAGCTCCAGGCACTAACCATACAAGAACCATTTTTACTAATTCACCACAATAAAGTGGTTGTTAGGACTAACCCAAAATTTCTACCCAAAGTTATTTCTGCTTTTCATATCAACCAGTCTTTTGAGTTGCCTGTGTTTTTTCTTCAACCAGACTCAGTAGCAGAACGTGCTCTTCACACATTAGATGTGAGAAGAGTGCTACTTTATTACATTGAAAGAACCAAATCTTTTAGGAAAACTAAACAACTCTTAGTTGCTTTTTCCCCATCACATAAAGGCAATCTCTTTTCAAAAGCAGGTATTGCACGGTGGATAGTTAAGTGCATCCAAATATGCTGCCTTAAAGCTAAACACACCTTAAAAATTCCCCCGAGAGCGCACTGTACACGCAAGCTAGGGGCTTCTATGGCATTCTTAGGGAACATACCCTTAGATGACATCTGCAAGGCTGCAACATGGTCGACACCACACACATTCACAAAGTACTATTGTGTAGATGTGTTTGCAAAACAACAAGCTAGTGTGGGCCAGGAAGTTTTAAGAAAACTATTTCAAACCACTGCAACAGATACAGGTTAGCCACCACCCGGAAGATAACTGCTGTATAGTCTATGCTAACACATATGATCTACAGCTCATATGCCTCGAACGGAAAATGCTACTTACCCAGTATGCGTCTGTTCTTGGCATATACAGGTGTAGATTTAAATGCACCCACCACCTCCCCGGCTACCGCTATCTGTTACAGTAATATCTTACTTAGATACATTTTACATGCCCATCTCTTTACTACTCTTACTAACTCCATCATCATCCGTTATGGCAAAACAATCTAGGATGTAGTCGATACCCATGCGCACTATCACCAAAAGGAGGAGTCACCTGCCTAGTGACTACAAAGACTTCTTCGAAGAAAAACAAAGTGCAAACATCCGGGCCCAACACCAGTAGGCAATCTATGCTAACGCATATGAATCTAAAGCTGTATATGCCAAGAACAGATGCATGCAGGGTAAGTAGCATTTTCCTTACAGGTAAGTAACCTATTTCCTTTTTGGTGATAAAAAAACTCATGTAGTAAAGAAAATGTAATCATCCAGTCTATTTTATTTTATGCTCAGTGTTTATACACACTATGACTTGCAATTAGAGATGCTACATAGTGTGATCAAAGGTGAACTAATTATGTTACACTCAAAATTATTTGCTATGTTTTGCTTTTGCAATCATTTCCAGCCGTCAATGCTGTATCTCTGGGGAAAAATGGAATAATCGAGCTTCTGTTTAAGATCATTGGCCCTTTCAGTAAGAAGAATTCCAGCCTCATGAAGTGAGTGTAATTTTACAAATGAATAGAAATGTCAAACTACATTTCCGGTGTCTATAACTAAATGTCTTAATATGAAATCTTACTAGCTGTTAAAGAGATAGCAAATATCGTGTTAGTGGCTTAGCTTAGGAGTTTAGTATATTTTGTTTTCTCCCACCATTACAGTGCTTGTACTTTTTTAAAATTACCTTGCATTTAGCAAAACCAGTGAATGACTTGATCACTCCTCCCACACCATTCATCCTCCTGCTTTTCACTCCTGAACACGGATGTATTATGCACAAGGAAAAGTGGTTTACAATCTCACATTAATATCTTATTTTGTATTGCCATTTGAGGAGCTACTCATAATCAATGTTAGTTTTATAAAAAGTCATGATCACAGCTTTGAACTACCTCCCAAACTTTATCCCATAGTAACTATCAATATCAGCCAGCACTACATCCTAGACACAAGCGTGTGCTATTCTGTCTAAATGTTTGCCTTACAACAGGGTGAGATTTCAGCACATTGCTTCCACCCCACTAGGACTGAAAGAGACTCTCAATTCCATTAGTCGTCTTCTGGCCCTTGTCCTTATTCATTGCACTACACTCCCCACCCTCAAAGGGCGCCGATTAGGCTCCCTCCCCTCCTGTGTCCTCGGCCGCACCCACCGGCCTCAAGACTCTGAGCATGCCTTCCCAGCGGTCCGCCATTGGTGTCATACGGAGCCCCACCGTTTCCTCCCTGCGCAAGGCCGTCCACTCTGCTCGGGCCCACGCCTGAAAGGAGGAGGTCCACGCCTGCACACTTGGCTGGTCGCTCGCCTTCCAGCGCCTCGTAAGCAGGCGTGTAGCCACCACCATCCCTAAGTCCAGGAATCTGGACGTCACTTTATCTTTAGATGGCCTCCTGAATAGATGTAGAATATACTCCGGCCAATCAAGGGGTATAATGCGCCCAGTGTATTCGCGGAGCCGCTCACCAATCACACTCCAGTAGGAGCCTAGCTTGGGGCAGCTCCACAGAATATGGAGGACCCCCGCATCAAACTCCCCGCATCTGGGACAGGACGCATCCTCGCGCTGGAAATATCTGTTAATGAGCGCAGGCGTGAGTTAGGCCCTGTGGACAACATAGAGTTGTATCTGGCGGAAGCGCAGATTTCTGGGGACGCGCACCGGACTCCTAAGGACTTGTTCCCACTCCTTATCTGACAATTGCTTGCCCAGGTCACGCTCCTATTTATCTCTTAACTGGGCCAGACTAATCGCTGTGTGCCCCCTTAACAACCCCGCAAACCAACGTACCAGGTGCCTACCCCTCCCCATGATGTGCAAGTATTGCATGGTTAAGTGTTGTGCAGGTTCCGAAGATATGTCCCCCCCAGCGGGCCGTCATTTTTGCCACTATGGCTCGGTGCAGCAGGAACCCCCCAGGCGGGAGTCCATCTTCTGCAACCAGAGTCTCATACGCCACCAGCACACCGTCCCAGAAGAGGTCCCCCAGTGTCTGGATGTCCGCTTCTTTCCAGCGCTCTAGCATAGGCCTCACGAGAACTCCCGTCTCCGCCCATAAAAGCCTCCAGAGGCACAGCGAGTGCATATGTGAGAACCCGTCGGGTGAGGAAGAGGCCCTGCGATAACATTTGTACGCTACTGCCAACAGCAGCGGGACAGGTCTTGCGGGCGTCTCCAAGGGATGAAAGAGCCTAGTGACCCTCTCCAGTGAGTACGGCGGTACCGCCGTGGCGGTATCCTCTCTACCTCTGTCCGCCAACCAGCGAGCAATCCATTGTAGCTGCGCAGCTAGGTGATAGTGCTCGAAGCACGGAGCGGCCAGCCCACCACTGTCCGTTGGCAGGTACAGCTTTGCAAGCGCCAGCCGATGCCGGGACCCACCCCAGATGAAATCTCGCAACATCGCATGTAGCGACGAGAAGAATGAAGGTGGCACATAAAGAGGCAGGTTAACAAAATAGTACAGGAGTCGGGGAAGCATGATCATTTTGGCAAGGGCCACCCGACCCGTTGTGGTCAATGGAAGGGAGGTCCAAAAGCGCATCTGGGACCTAAGCGCTGCCACCGCCTTGCCCAGATTGCCTTCCAGGATATCCGCTGGCTGCGGGTAGATCTGGATACCCAGGTACTTGAAGGTGTCAACCTTCCATTGGACCCTTGTGCCGCCTAAACAATACCTCCGGGTCTTCGACTGCCGCGTTGAAGGCATAGAGATCGGACTTGCCCGCATTCGCCCGGAGCCCCGAGACAACTGCAAATTGTTCCAGCAATTGTGCCAAACACTCCGGGATGCACGCCACGTCTTTGACGAACACCAGCCGGTCATCTGCCTCCAACTTTAGATCTTGCATGGAGGCGGTTGGTCAGTGGATGATCCAGAACTCACTCAAACTGAATGGGTAGAAGACTGAGGTAATGGTGTTTGGAGGGAAAGAGAACATCTGGTCAGCCAGCTGGTGGCCTGACTCGCTAGGAGTGTGCCCTTCCCCCACGACATCTGCTAAGAATCTTGGGGTGATGATAGACCCTGCCCTGGATATGGGCAGACAGGTTAGTAGAACCATCCCCACCTGTTGGGGCTTAATCCACACCCTGCGAAGAATCAGGAAATATCTCTCTCAGCAATCCAGAAAGCAAATAGCTGTCGCACTTATCGGCTCACGACTGGACTACTGTAATGCGCTGTATGCAGGGCTAAACAGGAGCCTGCTGCAGCGCTTGCAGGTAGTCCAGAATGCTGCAGCCAGATTTGTTCTGGATGTTCCCAGACGCTCCTCGGCCACGTTGGCCAGGAAAGCGCTGCATTGGCTACCGGTAGAGCACCGAGTACGGTTTAAAGTCCTATGCATGACCTATAGAGCCATTGCAAAGAACAGCGACACGGGAGTTGGTTCCATCATCTCCCATTACACTCCTGGAAGGGACTTGCGCTCCTCCAGGAAACTGCTCCTGACAGTCCCCCGCATACGAAGAGCCAAGTGGGGTGGCAGGGCTTTCTCCACCCTGGCCCCTAAATGGTGGAATGATCTCCCTCTGGATCTCAGGTCCCTACCCTCCCTACAGAAATTCCGAAGTGCCCTTAAAACTCGCCTCTTCCTGCAAGCCTATGTGTAAGGACGATGTTTCCATTTTTTAGATGTTATTGTTAGGCGCCTTGATACCTGCGGGTTATTGTTTTGCGCATTATAAATCTTTATCAAATCAAATCAAATCCGTGTAAAGCGAGACTTGATGAGTCACGTCTCCCAGGGGTATACCCGCCCCTAGAGTCTGCCGCATGGCCGTCGCCAACGGTTCCACAGTCAGCGCGAACAATAGCGGGGACAAGGGACAACCCTGATGAGTGCCCCGGCCCACCGCCACCGACTCAGAGATGTATGGACCCAGCCGCACTGTGACCACAGGATTCGTGTAGAGGAGTTGTACCATCTGCAGGAAACCCTTACCCAGGTCATATCGCGAGAGCACCGCAGCTAAGTGCCCCCACTCCAGGCAATCAAAGGCCTTTTCCAAGTCTATTATCTGGCAACCCGCCCTAGGCCACTCCGTTTCTGCTTCAGCCGCCACCCTGAAGAACCTCCTAAGGTTCAGAGTCGTGGATCACGCCGGCACGAACCCGTTCTGATCAGGGTGCACTAGATGGGGGAACACTGCTGCAAGGCGTTCCGCGAGGATTTTCGCGAAGATTTTATAGTCCGTGTTGAGCATTGCCAGTGGTCTGTATGAGCCTAGGGCCGTGTGGTCTCTGCCTGGTTTGGACAGGGAGACCAGGAACGCTTCCCCCAGGGATGGGGGGAACGAGCCTTCGTCGATGACGACGTTGTACAGCTGAAGAAGGAGGGGCGCCAGTATGTCTCGGTTTGCTTTGTAGTATTCGGCGGGCAGGCCATCCGGCCCAGGAGTTTTCCCGGTCGCCAAGTCTCTAATTGCATCTCCCACCTCCTCTAATGTGAGCGGGGCGTTCAATGCGGCTCCCTACTCCTCAGACACCACAGGCAGGGTGACTGCATCCAGGAACGCATCTTGCGCTTGACTTGAGCCCGTGCCGCGAGATTTGTACAGTTGCCAGTAATGGCCTGCCAGGGCACAATGAATCTCCCGTTCCGTGTATACCATTTCCCCTCCCACTGTCCGCAGCGCTCCTATGGGGATTCCGCGCCCTTCCCTTTGTATCAGCCAGACGAGCAGCCTGCCTGCTCTATCCGCCCTGGCGTGCGTCCTGGCCGTATGTGCCGCATAGTTGTGGCATCGCAGCTGTTCCATAAGTGTAGCATGTTTATCACGCAGGGCTTTGAGCTTACGCGCATGCTCTCCCATCCCCTCGCCTTCCTGCTCATAACGGAGAAGTTCCACTTCTAGCCCTGTCAAAGAAGCCTCCAATTTTTTGTGTATGTTTCACGTGGCCCCCATGCGATGCCCCCGGATTGCTGCCTTATGCGCCTCCCACTCCACCAATGCGCGGCTCACCGTATCTGCGTTGGCCTCAAAATAAGCTAGTATGGCCGTGCCCAACGAGGATCTGAACTCGGCGTCTTTAAGCGCAGCAGGCTGCAGCCTCCACGTGTGTACAGGCGGCCGATCTGCCTCCCAGCTGAGCCTGAACCATAGGGGATTGTGATCAGAGTGCGACCACCCAAGGTATTCTGTCTGAGCAAGGAGTGAAAGCAGCGACTGGGTGCCTATTATACGATCCAAGCGGACATGCAAATTGTGAACTGGGGAATAGTAGGAGTAGATTCTATCTGCGGGATGTTGCAAGCATCAGAGGTCACACACCACCCAGTGCGCGAGCCAATCCCTGAACGCTTGCGCTGTGGACGCTACTGTTGTGACTCTAAGAGGGGGGAAAGACCTGTCCAAATGGGGGTCTAGCACCATGTTAACATCCCCACCAACTAGCCAGGGGAGTCCAGCATATGGGTGCAATATTTGGTTCAGGCTCTCTAAATAAGCAGGCTGATCTGTGTTCGGGGCATAAAGGGATCCCAACAGGAGTTCCTGTCCATTCAAGAGCCCCCGCACCAGGGTATACCTGCCTGCAGGGTCTACCAGTGTTTCCATACACCTGAAAGGGACACCCGCCCTCACCCAAATCAGTGTACCCCGCGCGTGGGCAGAAAAGGTGGTTCTGAATAGCTGTCCCCTCCAACGCCTGCGCAATTTGTCCAGTTCGACCAATGTCATGTGCGTCTCCTGGAGAAGGGCAACCCCCACCCATGCCTTTATAGGTCGGAGAACACTGGCGGGACAGGGTGTGCATGCCTCGAATATTCCATCTCACTATGTTAGTGTGCGTCGTGTGTCTGGTGTGCTCGCGCGCGAGAGCATGGGAGCGCCGCAAGTGGGGCCCTATGAGTGCCAGTGAGGAAGGGGAGGTCAGTGCACCGCATTGGAAACCTGTGAATTAACACAAACAATAGAACAAGAAGGGTGCTTCCCAAATGGGGTATACGTCCAAACTTTAACTTGATCCACCTCACAAGAGTGAGCTTAACTCGGCGTGGTTGCTGTCTGGGTACGTGCGCTGCCAAATAGGTCATTACTCTGCCCCCCTAGCGTGATGCGCCTGACTGCGCGGGAGTTGTTGCTGGGTAGCTAGAGCCCACGGCTGAGCTGGGCCGGTGAGGGACGCCTTTAGGGGAGCCTGCTAGGGAGATAATCGCGCAGCGCCTGGTAGGTGCAGCCCATAAGCTCCACCTCCATCTAGCTCCACCTCCATCTAGTTCCACCTCCATCTAGTAGCCCCCGGCACCTCGCAGCAGGGCCGATGTATATGAAGTAGAGACAACCTATTGCAGCAGCACGTGCATCAGTGAAATGGGCAGCACCTTCCTGTCTGGTGCCAATTCCTAGGCGTGTTTCTTAGCGTGCTCGCTGCAGTGTACGTTACATAAGGAGATCAGCAGTTTGCGGTGTTACCACAGGCATGACCACATCTTCAGAGTTCACAGTTGATGGGGATGACGGGCTGCTCATGTCCGGTTCACTGCGCGTCTGCGAGGCCGGTCGGCCCGCCTCCTATGATGCCCCCAGGTTCACAACCGCTTCGAGTGCTTCTTTTCGCTCACGACGCATGTTCGCCAGACTGGGTGCCGTTGGGCCAGCGCTCGGACCGCGTCGGGCGCCTCTCCTCCTGCGCCTTCTCGACCTTTGCACTTGCCATTCACCATCTCCCTCCACATTTTCAGGTCGGGCGCCCTTCCATTGCCCCGTTTCCTCTAACCAGTCCCATACATCTGACGGCATGTCAAAGAAGCGAGCCCCTTCCTTGGAGATCACTCGGAGCTGGGAGGGGAACAGCAAAGAGTATGGTAGTCCCAGTTCCCGTAACTGCCTTTTTACCACCAGGTATGTGCTCCTCCGCAGCTGTACCGTTGCCGTGTAATCTGGGTAAAACATCACCCGGCTGCTCTCCACCGTCAGATTGTCCAATTTCCTGGTTTCATGCAGCACCACGTCCCTATCTCTGTAGTTGAGTAGTTTGAAGAGGAACGGGCGAGGCCGGGCTCTCGGTCGGGGCTTCTGCGCTGGCACCCTATGCGCTCTTTCCACGACGATGTGGGAGGACAACACCTCCGGGGGCAGGAGGTTTCTCAGCCAGGATTCTGTGTATCGCTCCGGGTCCTTCCCGTCTTCGCCTTCCGGCAGTCCAACCACGCGAACATTGTTGCACCGGGAGCTCCCTTCCGCCTCTTCCACGCGATCTTCCAGCACCTGGACCCTATTGAGGACATCTTGGAGCGCCACGGTATGTTGATGCACCACCGGCTGCAGCTCCTGGAATGACTGGCGCTGCTCGACAACTTAGTCCTCCAACTTACGGTGGTCGGGGTGGAGTAGAGTAAAGTCTGATGTTACCTTGTCGATGCGGGCCTCGAGGAGGTCTTTGTCAGCTCCAGTGTACTACCTATGCACTCCACCGCCGCCAGCACCAAGTCCATCTTGGCCTCAAGGGCCGCCATCAGGCCCTGACCAACGCCATGTGATCTATGCGGCGAGCCCAGGCCCTCCGCGGCCTACTGCACTTCTGCTGGGATTCATCCCGAAGTCTTCCCATCGCAAGCTGCTGCGCAGAAGGCATCCACTCCTGCTTACGGCCGTCTGTCACCCGGTGTCCGGCCCCTACCAAGGTCCCAGCGGAATGAGCACCCCTCCAGCCCTATGCCACCCACCGCTGCCAGGGGAGTCACCAATCCAAGCTGAAAGCCACCACAGGCCAGGTCCAGTGTGCAACAGACCGCGCTCGCCTCTCAAGTGCCCTCAGCAGTGGACCAGCCGGCACTTCGCAGTCCAGTAGAGTGCACCCATCTGACCCTCCAGAGGCCTATTCCCCTCTTCCGAGTGTTTCCAGTGGCCAGAGTCCTCTTTGCCAGTGCTCCCTTTCCGGACAATCACCGTTAGTGCCCCATCTCACCTCCGGCGGCGGAGGCCACAGCTGCTCGACAGGGACACTTGTTCCACCTCTGACTGTTCCGAGCTCTCAACTGCGTCTCCTATCGTTACGTCAGGCGCTCACCTGGTGCGGCCGCCCAACTAGCACCCGTGGCGAAGATGGCGCCCGCGCCAAACAACAACAAAATGGCGCCGTGACTGGGTGTGATCACACAATTTTGCTCCAACAGCCGCAATTCAGGGTCGTAATTAGGGCTACCCGACCTCAATCGTCGCACAGCCCCACAGTGTGCACAGTTCAGTGTCTCTCCAGCGCACTGGTCTAATTGTCACTCAGCTCGCAACTGTCTCTTGCTCGCACCTTGAAGGCCTCAGCTCGCCTTTCGGGTCTCCAGGCTGTGGGTCGTCTTCCAGCCTCCGCCAACCACCCCTGTTCCCGCTTCTCACCTCGGGGGGGGGGGGGGGATAAATGCACCAAGCAGTTACTCCAGCAGGCCCCAGCTCGGGGACGGCACTTTTGTCTAGCCTGTAGTTCTAGCCCAGAGGAGCAGGGGAGGCCCCCCGGCCCCCAGGGGACGGCGCCGGACCCCGTCCCTCGCCGATCACAGTGGCCACCGCGGCCCCCAGCCGTCCAGTGCACGCCGCCTGCCGCCTCAGCCTGGTTCGCCTGGTGCACCTCAGGAAGTCCCAGCTGTGGTTGCTGTCGTCTGACACACTGGGCACCGGTCACCCAGCGATCGGCTGCAGCAAAAATGGCGCCAACTCCAGCAACAAATTGGCGCCCAGGGCTCACTGCGCCCAGTTGCAGGTATACAGTCTGGTCTCAATGCTCGTGGCCCGGGGCCGTCAGAAGGGGCCACCCAGCCGGCCACAAGCACCACCCGGCGCTTCCCTGGTCCCTGGTTGGTTCTAGGTCTTTAGTCACCGTAGGGCCTCCAGCCGGCAGCGTTTCGGGGACTCCGCCTGCTCAAGCCTCTAGTTGGGCCCCACGCCCGGAGTGGCACTCTCACTGATTGCGGGCCGGGTCTCAGGCGCTGGCCGCACCCCGCGCTGTCAATGCGGGAGCCACGCGGCGTGTCTGGGGCCCAGAGCCGCCTCCGACGCCACACTCTTTCGCTGTGCAGGTCTCAGCCACCCTGGGGGGCCTCCAGGCCTCGACCCCTCCTCCGGGTTCCTCTCGGTCCCCCCAGATCCCGCTCCTCACCGTTTGGGGGGGGGGCGTCGTGTAGTCACTCGCCGTCCAGCAGCCGTTGCCAGGCCAGAGAGGGGGAGAGGCCTCGCCCAGCCCCCGGGCACCAGATGGCGGCACCCGGCTCCACTCTGCCACAGCCTCAGGGTCTTCCGCGGCCTCCAGTCACTTCACGCACCACGCCAGCCGCTCCGACCTGCCGTACCTTCACTTTCTGCTGGTCGTAGTGCCGATGCCTTCACCTCACTTGCGTGATGCCCCGGGGCCCAGGGCAGTGTCCAGCCCCCTGCAGTCGCGGCCGTGTGTCTCAGCAGCCGTTGGCGCCCTGCGCGCCACTCCGCTACGGACCTTGCCGCCGCCAGCCGCCGTCCACTTAGTGCTCCGTGGCCCGGAACGGAATCCGCTGGGCTCCCAAGGCTCCCACCGCCTCCTCACACCGACACCCAGCAGTTCGGGCCCAGTGAACACCTCCTGCAGGCAAAATGACAGGATAATAAAGGGCCTTGCTACGGAGCTCTATTCAAGTGCGTCCGCCATGCTCGCAGGCTAGCCACACCCCCCCACTTTCTTCAGTCTTTTGTTTGAAAGGTTGAACATAACATCCAGAAATACAATTAGAAAGAAAGATACTTTATTTGATTTTTAAAATGTTTTTTGTCACAAACCAAATAAAAATTTAAATTGGAACGCTGCTCAGTATATAGTCTTTAACATGACATTTGTATTGTGCACATTCCCCAAAAAGATCTCTTTGCATAGGTCTTGTTTAATTCCCTATGAAATAGGTCCTTCTCTGAAGCTGGTAAATAGAGAAAATAGTCTTTGCCTCTCTGGTAAAGAATCACAGAATACTGGGCATGTTACTGAGAAAGCCGTCCCCATTTAGATGTACTTTTAATTTAAGTTAAGCAAATAAATCTCTAGGTGGGTGGCACAGGTTCAGTCATTAATACATTCAGCATCCAAGTTTAGATTTGGTGTGATCCTTTACTGGGATGCAATTTAAAGCTTCCCTTGCCTGCTTATCATGATCTCTTTTTTAGGCTTCTATAGTGACACTTTTGTTTCAAGTTCCAGCAAGCTAGCCTATGTGAGTGTGTTGCAGCCTCACTGTGAGAAGTTGGCCGGATATGCAGTGCTCACTATTCTAGTGATCACTATGTATCAGTCCAAACAACCCTTATTGATGATTGGTTGTAAGTCAACCGATAGACCAGCTATCCTAGTAGCATGGACAAGAGCAGTCTTTAGGCTAGACTCTAGAGGGCGTGTTAATCCAGCTGTTATACCATCACATATACCCCTTGAACACCCAGTGAAAGGACACCACACAAGTGTTATGAAAATAAACAGTGTATTTATTTAGATCACAACAGCCCTGTACTCTTTATGAGGACAGGGTACTAAGCACACAACAAAACTCTTAAGAAAATACTTTAGGTTCCACAATTTACACAAATGCCCGAGGGGCACGGAAAACCATATACTATGGAAGTGGAATGCGAAATTACTAGCAGGTAAGTACTGGACTAATAGGCTTTGGAATCGCTAGGACTACGTTACTGAACCTTCTGATTACTAGTAGGAGGCCTAGGGGACTCGGGTGCAGAGTGTGCACTCTCACGCGGGATGCGGGACAAAGTCTATGGAGGCTAGTAAAAGCAAAGTTAGTGTTCTCGGGCGAACCCGATAAGGTAGGCTGAAAACGAAAGTGGATCTGGACCCTTGGATAGTGAGGCTATGCTGGGGCACCGAAATGCCGAAGTTATCTAGCCCAGGGGCTGCGGCTGCATAGGGTTCAAGTGTCGTCGGAAACTCTCGTTGACGAACCAGGAGCCTGAAAGGAGGAGTTGCTGGTAGGCGACCAGTGAAGATTGTTCGGGGGATCCAAGCCTGGATCGAAGATGGAAGACACCTGTAAGCAGAGGGGACCAAGTCCTGAATTACTAGCCAGTGATCAGATCGGCACCAGGATGGCACCGGATGGAGTCACCTCGACCAGGTGAGTGGGCGACGCTGGGCTCTGCAGTCTCACGGACCAGGAGGCGTTGTCGGCGACCAGGATGGAGGTGCGAGCTGTCCCACGATGGTTGATGCTGTCGACGTCGCTGGACCCAGGATTGGGGCAACAAGTCTTGGCAAATTCAAGCCCACGCGGTGGACCTAAAATGGCGTCTGGAGTGGACCAGGAGGGTCCGTGGTGCTCCTCTTTTGGAAGGGATCAAGGGCCAGTCTGGAGCAACCAGACTAGCAGTGGTGATGTCGTCGGGAAGGCAACAAGCCAGCGGGCTAGTAGCCAGACAACGCGGTGAGCAGCCAAAAAGCAGAAGGGCCCCACGCAGATCTCGTGGATGCTGGGGGGCTGGACTTCGGTGCTGGAGCTGCTCAGGGTCGGGGCTTCTCGGACCCCAAAGCACTCACCAGAGGATCCCTCGGCGGTCGTGCTGGATAGAAGTCGTGCAGTTCTGATGATGGCCGGTCCCTCGAGGTCTCGTCGCACCTACGGTTCTCAGCTTAGCTGTAGAGGTAGGTAGAGGTCAGAGGTGCCAGGGAAGCCGGGTCTCGTCGTGCTGGTCGGTCGGATTCCGGAGGAAGGACGTGCAGCAAACCGCAGTGTTCTTAGATGGTGCCTGCGGATGCAGGGTGACTACTCCTTAGTCACAAGGGAGAAATCTTAGGAAGACTTCGAGAGTTCCTTTCGTAGAAAGTAGTGTCTTGATTCAAAGATGATCTAATTTGGAAGGGTCCCCGCTCCTGCCTTTATCCTAAAGAAAGGGGTGGGTACGCAACTAGGTCCTGCCCTAGGGGTGGGACCAGGAAGGGGGGTGGTTACACCCCTCTCCCATGCCGGACTTTCCCCAGCTCAGGGGCTGGTGTGCCCCTGGAACTGGTTCTAGCCGGCAGATGCGTAGTGAGCACCGGGGTGCCACTTGCAGTCACCTTCCTGTAAAGCCCTGCCTACCCAGGATACACAAAACCCTGTCTGGGATGGTGCTAGCACCGCCTCTGACAGGAAACCCTTTGTCCAAGCTCCCCTCGCTGGAAGGACTCCCAGCTGCAGGGGGTCAGACTTGTGTCTGTGGTGGCAGCATCCATTTGGTGATGCTGAGGCTCGAGTTAATTTTAACCGGGGTTCACAGTTACATACATGTCGTGTCCCTCTAGAAGGGTGGAATGCTAACCCCGTCGCCAGAATTGGCGAGGGGTTAGTATTCCAATTCGTATGACACCTTACTCGACATGTTTTGATAAAGCGATACCAAAGATAGCATATAACCGCGAGGATTATAATGCACTTAAGAGTATATGGTATGCGTTATCATGGAACAGCTATTAGGACTTGGTTCCGCAAGCTGCAAACGGGCTCAGCTCATGCCAGAGCACCATTGTGAGAAGTTGGCCCGATATGCAACGTTCGCTATTCTAGCGACCGCTATGTATCGTTCCAACGACCCTTATGGTGTTTGGTTGTAAGTCAACCTATAGACCAGCTATCCTAGTAGCGTGGATACGAGCAGTCTAAGGCTAAAGACTCGAGAGGGCGTGTTAAGCCAGCTGTTTACCACACATGTACCCCTTGAACACCCAGTGAAAGGACACCACACAAGTGTTATGAAAATAAACAGGATATTTATTAAGATTCACAACAGCCCTGGACTCTTTATGAGGACAGGGTGCTAAGTACAAACCAAATCTCTTAGGAAAATACTTCAAGTGCACAATTAAAACAAGTGTCCGAGGACACGGAAAGTTTAAGGTCTCGGGCGGACCCGATAAGGCAAGTCGGAAGCGAGGGACTCGGGACCCTAGAGTAAAGAGGCTATGCAGGCACCGAAATGCCGAGTTACCTAGCCACGAGGGCTGCGGCTGCACAAGTCTTACAGGCGTCGGGGTCTTCGCTGACGAGCCAGGAGCCGGGAGAAAAGGAGTTGCTGGCCGGCGACCAGTGATGAATAGTTCGTAGAGATCCAAGCCTGGATCAGAGATTGTTGATACCTGAAAGCAGAGGGGACCAAGTTCGTACTACTAGCCAGTAGTCAGAGGGTACCAGGATGGCACCGGTTGGCCGTCACCTCAACCAGGTGAGCGGGCGACGCTAGGCTCTGCAGTCTCACGGACCAGGAGGCGTTGTCGGCGACCACGGCGGAGGTGCGAGCTGTCCCACGAAGGATGATGCTGTCGGCGTCGCTGGGCCCAGGATGGGGCAACAAGCCTTGGCAGATCTCAGGGCCACGTGGTGGGCCTAAGATGGCGTCTTGAGTGGACCAGGAGGGTCCGGGGTGCTTCTCGCAAAGATGGAAGCAAGGGCCAGTCTGGAGCAACCAGACCAGCAGTGTTGATTGTCGGATGTCGTCACAGAAGGGCACAAGCCAGCGGCTAGTGACCAGACAACGTGCTGAGCAGCGAGCAGAAGGGCCCCACGCAGATCGTGGAGATGCTGGGAGACTGCACTTCGGTGCTGGAGCGGCTCAGGGTCGGGGCTTCTCGGACCCCAGAGCACTCACCAGGGAATCGCTTCGATGGTCGTGCTGGTTAAGAGCGTGCAGGTTCTGATGATGGCCGGTCCCTTCGAGGTCTCGTCGCACCCACAGATCACAGCTGAGCTGATGACGCGGGTAGAGGTCAGAGGTGCCAGGGAAGCCGGTTCTCGTCGAGCTGGGCCGTCGGATCCTTGAGGAAGGACTTGCAGCAAACCGCAGAGTTCTTAGATGGTGCCCGCTGATGCAGGGTGACTACTCCTTAGTCACAAGGGAGAAATCTTGAGAAGAGTCTTGAGTGTCCTTTCGTAGAAAGTAGTTCTTGATTCAAAGATGATCTAATTTGGAAGGGTCCCCGCTCCGGCCTTTATTCTAAAGAAAGGGGTGGGTACATGACTAGGTCCTGCCCTAAGGGTGGGACCAGGAAGGGAGGTAGTTACACCCCTCTCCCCTGCCGGACTTTCCCCAGGCCAGGGCTGGTGCCCCTGGAACTGGTTCTGACCGGCAGATGCGTAGTGAGCACCGGGGTGCCACTCCGCAGTCACCTTCTCGCAAAAGCCCTACCTACCCAGAATACACAAACCCTGTCTGGGACGGTGCGAACACCGCCCTCGACAGGAAACCCTTTGTCCAAGCTCTCCTCGCTGGAAGGACTCCCAGCAGCAGGAGGTCAGACTCGTGTCTGTGGTGGCAGCATCCATTTTGTGGAGCTGAGGCTTTAGTTAACTTTAACCGGGGTTCACAGTTACGTACATGTCGTGTCCCTCTAGAAGGGCGGAATGCTAACCTCGTCGCCAGAGTTGGTGAGAGGGCAGCATCCCGATTCGTATGACACCTTACTCGACATGTCTTGATAACGCGACACCGAAGTTACCGATGTGGTACGCGTTATCATGGAACAGCCATTGGGCCTTGATTCCGCAAGCTGCAACCGGGCTCGGCTCGGGCCAGAACCTAGTTCACACGAGCCCATGCACTCTGCCTTCAGGATTGTCAAGGCCTGCCATAGGAGTGACTGATAGGAACTCGAGTGTCCATTGTATGGTTAGATATAGGGCTACTATATCTAAAGCAAAGTGTGATTACACGACTTCGCCCCAGCTGTCATGCAGCCAGTTGTGTCAAATTTAGGAGGCCAGCCAGGGGTGGCATAATACATGCTGCAGCCCCTGACGGCCCTGGGTACACCTATGCCCTGAGTTACAGGGTCTGATAAGGTGGCCCAGTACCAATTGGTAAATGCACCTAGGGTACATATTGTAATTTAGAAAGAGAACAGCCAGGCTGTGGGTCTGATTAGCAGGCCCACAGCCAGAGAAAGTCGTAAACCAGTGAAACAAAAGAAAAAAATCTGGGTGATCATAGGATTGCAGACCCTACTCTCCTACATGACCCCCCCCCAAAACGTCGGAACAATAAGCTAACCTTGACCAGGCGAGTCTTCTTGTTCTAAGTGGAAATATCTGGAGAGCCCATCGGCATTGCCATGATCAGTACCAGGTCTATGTTCCACTGTAAAGTCCATCCCCTGTAGGGAAATGGACCACCTTAGCAGTTTGGGGTTTTCACCCTTCATCTGATTTAGCCACAAGAGGGGCTTATGGTCGGTCTGAATCTTGAAGTGAGTGCCAAACAAGTATGGCCTCAGCTTCTTCAGGGCCCAAACCACAGCAAAGGCCTCCCTCTCAATAGCTGACCAATTCTTCTCTCTAGGGGTCAGCCTTCTGCTTATAAAAGCAATGGGCTGGTCTTGACCATCAAAATTCAGTTGAGAAAGAACAGCTCCCACACCCAACTCAGAAGCATCTGTTTGGACAATGAATGGTTTGGAGTAGTCCGGACTCTTGAGGATAGGCGCCGTGCACATGGCCTGCTTTAGGTCATCGAATGCTTTTTGACAGCTCGCTGTCCACTGAACCTTTTTTGGCATTTTCTTGCTTGTCAGTTCGTTTAATGGTGTCACGATGGAACCATAGTTCCTGACAAACTTCCGGTAGTATCCAGTCAGGCCCAAGAAAGCTCGAACCTGAGTCTGGGTGGTTGGAGGAGCCCAGTCCCTGATTGACTGTATCTTGCTCTCCAGTGGCTGAACCTGGCCTCCACCTACAAGGTGGCCCAGGTATACAACCTGTGTCTGCCCTATCTGGCACTTGGTGGCCTTGATAGTGAGGCCTGCTGCTTGCAGAGCCTCTAACGCTTTCCGCAGGTGGACCAGGTGATCCTCCCAGGTGGAGCTAAAGACAGCAATATCGTCAAGATACGCCGCACAGAAGTCATCCAGCCCAGTAAGGACTTGATTCACCAACCTTTGGAAGGTGGCAGGTGCATTTTTCAGACCAAAGGGCATCACCACGAACTGATAATGCCCACCAGGGGTTGAAAATGCGGTTTTAGGCTTGGCGTCCTCAGCTAACCTGATTTGCCAATACCCAGCTGTCAGGTCAAACGTACTTAAGTAGTTGGCCGAGGCCAATCTATCGATAAGCTCGTCTGCCCTCGGTATTGGGTGGGCGTCAGTCTTAGTGACTGCATTGAGACCCCTGTAGTCTACGCAAAACCTCATCTCTCTCTTACCACCCTGGGTGTGAGGTTTCGGCACTAGAACTACGGGACTAGCCCAAGGGCTATCCGAAGGTTCAATGACTCCCAGCTCCAACATTTTCTGCACTTCACTCTTGATGCAGTCTCTAACGTGATCAGGCTGCCGGTAGATTTTACTCTTAACGGGCAAGCTGTCACCAGTGTCAACCTCATGGGTGCACCAATCGGTCTGGCTGGGTGTTAGAGAAAACATATGTCTGAAGGACTGAAGAACCTGTTTACAGTCGCTCTGTTGATGTTCGGAGAGGCTGCCACAAAAGACAACACCATCTACCGATCCATCGTCAGGATTCTGAGTGAGCAGGTCGGGGAGAGGGTCACTCTCTTCTTCCTGTCCCTCATCTAGGGCCATGAGCAAACTCATGTCCTTCCTGTCGACATATGCCTTGAGCCTGTTGACATGAAGCACCCTGTGGGGGCTCCGGGGAGTTCCCAGGTCGACCAGGTAGGTGACCTCTCCCTTTTTCTCCAGGATGGTGTAGGGCCCGGACCATTTGTCCTTGAGTGCTGCTGGGGCCACTGGTTTCAACACCCACACCTTCTGTCCGGGCTGGTAAACAGTCAAGACAGCCTTTTGGTCATGCCAAGCTTTCTGGAGTTCTTGGCTGGCCTTAAGGTTTTCAGATGCCTTCTCCATGTATTCAGCCATCCGCGAGCGGAGGCCAAGCACATAGTCCACTATGTTGGCTGCAGGCTTTTTGAGAGGTCTCTCCCATCCTTCCTTCACCGAACACAGGGGTCCTCTTACAGGATGCCCGTACAAAAGTTCAAAAGGGCTGTAGCCAACCCCCTTCTGTGGGACTTCTCTGTAGGCGAACAAGAGGCAGGGGATCAGGACGTCCCATCTACGTCGAAGCTTTTCAGGTAGTCCATGAATCATCCCTTTAAGGGTCCTGTTGAATCTCTCAACAAGCCCATTGCATTGTGGATGATAGGGTGTAGTGAACTTGTAGTTGACACCACATTCCTTCCACATAGCAGTTAAGTAGCTCGACATAAAGTTTGCACCTCTGTCGGAGACGACCTCCTTAGGGAAGCCCACTCTGGAGAATACTCCAACCAGGGCTCTTGCCACAACAGGTGCTGTAGTGGTCCTAAGGGGAATAGCTTCAGGATACCTGGTGGCATGATCCACTACCACCAGTATAAACTTGTGCCCTGATGCTGTTGGTGGTTCCATGGGACCGACGATGTCGATCCCCACCCGTTCAAAGGGCACCCCCACCACAGGCATTGGTATAAGGGGGGCCTTTGTCGTGCCACCTGACTTACCACTGGCTTGGCAAGTGACACAGGAGCGGCAAAACTCCTTGGTATCTTCGTTCATATGAGGCCAGTGAAAGTGTGAGACAAGCCTGTCCCACGTTTTCGTCTGGCCTAAGTGACCTGCTAAGGGAATCTCGTGGGCCAAGGTAAGTAGGAAACCACGCTGAGACAAGGGTACAACCAGCCTCCTGGTCATGCCAGGCTTGGGGTCTCTTGACTCAGTGTACATGAGTCCATCTTCCCAGTATACCTTGTGGGTACCTGTGGCGTTCCCAGCAGCCTCAGCAGCAGCCTGCTGTCTGAGGGGTTCAAGAGAAGGGCAGTCTAACTGGTCCTTCCCCAGGTCTTCCCTTGAGGGTCCCCCTGAACCCAAGAATTCAACTTGATCAAGTTCGAACTCCCTAGGCTCAGTTTCCCTCAATTCCTGTAGGTCAGCCTCCTCTGAGACTTGATCCACGACCTGGGGCAAGGGGGAAGGCGCAGCCTTAACCCTACTGCTCTTTTTCTTGGGAGGTGTCTGGTCCGTTGTTCCAGGATCCAGCACCTGTTCAGTGGGGCATTTCCTGACCTGTGACCTGGTCACAGCGAACACATGTGCTGGCAAACCTAACATTTCCATGTGAGTCCGGTGCTCCACTTCTGACCATTGTGATGACTCCAAATCATTGCCCAACAAACAATCCACTGGGAGGTCTGGACTAACTACAACCTTCTTTTGGCCAGTTACCCCTCCCCAGGAGAAAGCTACAATTGCCATACTGTGATTGGTAGTGACATTGCTTGCATTGGTCACCAGGAACTCTGTACCTGGCATGATCTGTCCAGGGTCCACAAAGTTAGGCGTCACCATGGTGACGCTGGCACAAGTGTCCCTATAGGCCTGAGCCATCTTTCCATTTATGAAAGGCGTCTGTCTGTATTTGCCCAAGGTATTGGGACTTATGTCAGGGGACACGTCCGCGTCCCCTGTACTGACAAGGACAGCCTGAGTGAGTGTGCCAACTAAGTTGTCACGCCCCTCAGAACCCAGGGTTAACCCTACTAAACCCTTGGGAGGCGCACTACCACTGCTGACTGTACTAGGGGGCACAGGTGCCTTAGGGGCTGCAGTGGCAGGAGTCTGCCCTCCTCCTTTCTTGGTGCACTCACTAAACCAGTGAGATTTACTTTTACAGTACTGGCACCATCTTTTGGATTGGCCTTCTTTCTTCTTTTGGGGAGCCTGACACCCTCCCTCTTTGGGTTGTTGGGGACCTGTCGAAGACTTCTGGTCATTTTGTTCCCCCTTAGAATCTTTACCCTTCTGGTCTGCTTTCTTCTGACCACCTTGATTCTGGCCCTGGTTCTGTTTAACTCTCGTACGAACCCATCTGTCTGCCTTCTTTCCCAATTCTTGGGGAGAGGTCAGATCCGAGTCGACAAGATGCTGATGCAACAACTGGTTCTGACAATTGTTTAAAATTTGTTCTCTCATCATCAAATTATACAATCCTTTGTAATCAGTAACCTTACTGCCCAGCAACCAGCCCTCAAAAGCCTTAGTGGCACAATCGACAAAGTCAGACCAATCTTGAGACTGCGTTTTCTGGGTATCCCTGAACAGCACCCTGTACTGCTCAGTGGTTAGGCCGAACCCTTCAACGAGTGTATTTTTCAAGACTTGGTAATCGTTCGCATCCTCCACCCTTGTGGTGAGGAGCTTGTCTCTTCCTTTACCTCCAAAGGAGAGCCACAAGATAGCTGCCCACTGACTCTGGGGAACACCTTGCACCGTGCAGGCCCTCTCCAAAGCAGTAATCCATTTGTGGATGTCGTCCCCTTGTTTAAAGGGGGGCACTATCTTACCAAGGTGTTTCGTATCGAAACTCTTTTCCCTATTGCTAGGTACATTGCTGCCACCAGTGGGGACTACCCCACTTAACTGTTGCTCTCTCGCAAAGGCAAGCCTTTCTTTGGCCAGGGCAAGTTCTTCCCTTTCGATCCTCAGATTAGCTGCCCTTTCCTTAGCTTCGTATACTCTCCGCTGAGGGGACGTCATCCCTCTTTGCGAAGAGTTGTGAGAGCCATTGGTTTGAAGGGATCTGCCAGAGTCTCTCGACAGAGATCGGGCTCGTCCATTCCCAATGTTAAGCGGACCTGACAGTAGCGCTGGGGGTCCCCCAGTACCACTATCATGTTTGCTTAAGTTGGACCTGCTTAGTCTAACGACTTCTACCTGTCCCTTATCTGCCTCATCCCCAGAGGGATCCTCATCCTCATCATCCTCCACATCTTCGTTCTCAGTTGCGAGGTGGATGAGGTCAGGATCGTCTCTGGTTCCCTCGAGGGGAGGCATGTCTCCTTCTGGATTAGAAGAGCTAAGACGGGTCTCAGCTTTTCTGGCATCATAAGTCTCCAAGAGACCAATCAGAAAGGACATGGTGGGGTTAGACCCCTGCTTGATCTTCCGGGAGTGACACACCTGTCTTAACTCCTTGAAGCTCAGCACAGTATATCTTGAAGGGATGACCTGTGGAGGGTCAACTGACACAAGGGGAGACTCAGAGTTTCCTCCTTTGTCCGACATACTGTTTCTAGTGTGGTGTAAGTGATGCACCTACCTACACTACGTGTTTACCTACTGTTCCCTTGCTAAGAGTTGCAGCCAAGGTGTGCTAAGCCTTGAGGAGCTGCAACAGCTGGTTCAGTAGAACTCAGAGTATTCTAAGCTTTAGTTATATGTACTAACTTTCAACAAGATATTCTTAGGATACGTGTGGTAAAACAACAGCAAGCTCAAATCCCAACCGCTGCTCACCAATGTGAGAAGTTGGCCCGATATGCAACGTTCGCTATTCTAGCGACCGCTATGTATCGTTCCAACGACCCTTATGGTGTTTGGTTGTAAGTCAACCTATAGACCAGCTATCCTAGTAGCGTGGATACGAGCAGTCTAAGGCTAAAGACTCGAGAGGGCGTGTTAAGCCAGCTGTTTACCACACATGTACCCCTTGAACACCCAGTGAAAGGACACCACACAAGTGTTATGAAAATAAACAGGATATTTACTAAGATTCACAACAGCCCTGGACTCTTTATGAGGACAGGGTACTAAGTACAAACCAAATCTCTTAGGAAAATACTTCAAGTGCACAATTAAAACAAGTGTCCGAGGACACGGAAAGTTTAAGGTCTCGGGCGGACCCGATAAGGCAAGTCGGAAGCGAGGGACTCGGGACCCTAGAGTAAAGAGGCTATGCAGGCACCGAAATGCCGAGTTACCTAGCCACGAGGGCTGCGGCTGCACAAGTCTTACAGGCGTCGGGGTCTTCGCTGACGAGCCAGGAGCCGGGAGAAAAGGAGTTGCTGGCCGGCGACCAGTGATGAATAGTTCGTAGAGATCCAAGCCTGGATCAGAGATTGTTGATACCTGAAAGCAGAGGGGACCAAGTTCGTACTACTAGCCAGTAGTCAGAGGGTACCAGGATGGCACCGGTTGGCCGTCACCTCAACCAGGTGAGTGGGCGACGCTAGGCTCTGCAGTCTCACGGACCAGGAGGCGTTGTCGGCGACCACGGCGGAGGTGCGAGCTGTCCCACGAAGGATGATGCTGTCGGCGTCGCTGGGCCCAGGATGGGGCAACAAGCCTTGGCAGATCTCAGGGCCACGTGGTGGGCCTAAGATGGCGTCTTGAGTGGACCAGGAGGGTCCGGGGTGCTTCTCGCAAAGATGGAAGCAAGGGCCAGTCTGGAGCAACCAGACCAGCAGTGTTGATTGTCGGATGTCGTCACAGAAGGGCACAAGCCAGCGGCTAGTGACCAGACAACGTGCTGAGCAGCGAGCAGAAGGGCCCCACGCAGATCGTGGAGATGCTGGGAGACTGCACTTCGGTGCTGGAGCGGCTCAGGGTCGGGGCTTCTCGGACCCCAGAGCACTCACCAGGGAATCGCTTCGATGGTCGTGCTGGTTAAGAGCGTGCAGGTTCTGATGATGGCCGGTCCCTCGAGGTCTCGTCGCACCCACAGATCACAGCTGAGCTGATGACGCGGGTAGAGGTCAGAGGTGCCAGGGAAGCCGGTTCTCGTCGAGCTGGGCCGTCGGATCCTTGAGGAAGGACTTGCAGCAAACCGCAGAGTTCTTAGATGGTGCCCGCTGATGCAGGGTGACTACTCCTTAGTCACAAGGGAGAAATCTTGAGAAGAGTCTTGAGTGTCCTTTCGTAGAAAGTAGTTCTTGATTCAAAGATGATCTAATTTGGAAGGGTCCCCGCTCCGGCCTTTATTCTAAAGAAAGGGGTGGGTACATGACTAGGTCCTGCCCTAAGGGTGGGACCAGGAAGGGAGGTAGTTACACCCCTCTCCCCTGCCGGACTTTCCCCAGGCCAGGGCTGGTGCCCCTGGAACTGGTTCTGACCGGCAGATGCGTAGTGAGCACCGGGGTGCCACTCCGCAGTCACCTTCTCGCAAAAGCCCTACCTACCCAGAATACACAAACCCTGTCTGGGACGGTGCGAACACCGCCCTCGACAGGAAACCCTTTGTCCAAGCTCTCCTCGCTGGAAGGACTCCCAGCAGCAGGAGGTCAGACTCGTGTCTGTGGTGGCAGCATCCATTTTGTGGAGCTGAGGCTTTAGTTAACTTTAACCGGGGTTCACAGTTACGTACATGTCGTGTCCCTCTAGAAGGGCGGAATGCTAACCTCGTCGCCAGAGTTGGTGAGAGGGCAGCATCCCGATTCGTATGACACCTTACTCGACATGTCTTGATAACGCGACACCGAAGTTACCGATGTGGTACGCGTTATCATGGAACAGCCATTGGGCCTTGATTCCGCAAGCTACAACCGGGCTCGGCTCGGGCCAGAACCTAGTTCACACGAGCCCATGCACTCTGCCTTCAGGATTGTCAAGGCCTGCCATAGGAGTGACTGATAGGAACTCGAGTGTCCATTGTATGGTTAGATATAGGGCTACTATATCTAAAGCAAAGTGTGATTACACGACTTCGCCCCAGCTGTCATGCAGCCAGTTGTGTCAAATTTAGGAGGCCAGCCAGGGGTGGCATAATACATGCTGCAGCCCCTGACGGCCCTGGGTACACCTATGCCCTGAGTTACAGGGTCTGATAAGGTGGCCCAGTACCAATTGGTAAATGCACCTAGGGTACATATTGTAATTTAGAAAGAGAACAGCCAGGCTGTGGGTCTGATTAGCAGGCCCACAGCCAGAGAAAGTCGTAAACCAGTGAAACAAAAGAAAAAAATCTGGGTGATCATAGGATTGCAGACCCTACTCTCCTACAACCATCTCACACGATTCCAAGCACTCTGCCTTCAGGATTGTCAAGGCCTGCCATAGGAGTGACTGATAGGAATATGTGTGTCCATTTTAGGGTTAGATATAGGTATACTATCTCTAAAGCAAAGGGTGATTACACCACCTTGCCCCAGCTGTCGTGCAGCCAGTTGTGTCAGATTTAAATGGCCAGCCAGGGGTGGCATAATACATGCTGCAGCCCCTGGTAGGCCCTGGGTACACCTATGCCCTGAGTTACAGGGTCTGATAAGGTGGCCCAGTACCAATTGGATAATGCACCTAAGGTACACGTGTCAATTTAGTGAGAGAACAGCAAGGCTGTGGGTCTGATTAGCAGGCCCACAGCCAGAGAAGTCGTAAACCAGTGAAGCAAAAAGCAAACATCTGGGGTGATCATAGGATTGCAGACCCTACTCTCCTACATGACCCCCCCCCCCCCCAAACTTTGGGACAATAAACTAACCTTGACCAGGTGAGTCTTCTTGCTCTAAGTGGAAATACCTGGAGAGCCCATCTGCATTGCCATGATCAGTGCCAGGTCTATGATCCACTGTAAAATCCATCCCCTGTAGGGAAATGGACCACCTAAGCAGTTTGGGGTTTTCACCCTTCATCTGATTTAGCCACAAGAGGGGCTTATGGTCGGTCTGAATCTTGAAATGAGTGACAAACAAGTATGGCCTCAGTTTCTTCAGAGCCCAAACCACAGCAAAGGCCTCCCTCTCAATAGCTGACCAATTTTTCTCTCTGGGGGTCAGCCTTCTGCTTATAAAAGCAATGGGCTGGTCATGACCATCAAAATTCAGTTGAGATAGAACAGCTCCCACACCCAACTCAGAAGCATCTGTTTGGACAATGAATGGGTTGGAGTAGTCTGGACTCTTTAGGATAGGTGCTGTGCACATGGCCTGCTTTAGGTCATCGATTGCTTTTTGACAGCCTGCTGTCCACTGAACTTTCTTTGGCATCTTTTTACTTGTCAGTTCATTAAGTGGAGTCACAATTGATCCATAATTTCTGACAAATTTCCTATAGTAACCAGACAGGCCTAGGAAAGCTCGAACCTGAGTCTAGGTGGTTGGAGGAGCCCAATCCCTGATGGATTGTATCTTGCTCTCCAGTGGCTGAACCTGGCCTCCACCTACAAGGTGGCCCAGGTATACAACCTGTGTCTGCCCTATCTGGCACTTTGTGGCCTTGATAGTGAGACCTGCTGCTTGCAGTGCCTCTAACACTTTCCTCAGGTGGACCAGGTGATCCTCCCAGGTGGAGCTAAAGACAGCTATATCATCAAGATATGCTGCACAGAAGTCATCCAGCCCAGTGAGAACTTGATTCACCAGCCTTTGGAAGGTGGCAGGTGCATTTTTCAGACCAAAGGGCATTACCACAAATTGATAATGTCCATCAGGGGTGGAAAATGCTGTCTTGGGCTTGGCATCCTCAGCTAACCTGATTTGCCAATACCCAGCTGTCAGGTCAAATGTACTTAAGTAGTTGGCAGAAGCCAATCTATCTATAAGCTCATCTGCCCTTGGTATTGGGTGGGCATCAGTCTTAGTGACTGCATTGAGACCTCTTTAGTCTACGCAAAACCTCATCTCTTTCTTACCACCCTGGGTGTGAGGCTTTGGCACTAGAACTACTGGACTAGCCCAAGGGCTATCTGAGGGTTCAATGACTCCCAACTCCAACATTTTCTGCACCTCTGTCTTGATGCAGTCTCTAACATGATCAGGCTGCCTGTAGATTGTACTCTTGACTGGCAGGCTGTCACCAGTGTCAACCTCATGGGTGCACCAATTGGTTTGACTGGGTGTTAGAGAGAACATATGTCTGAAGGATTGAAGAACCTGTTTACAATCCTTCTGTTGATGTTCAGAGAGGCTGCCACAAAAGACAACACCATCTACTGATCCATCATCAGGATTCTGAGTGAGCAGGTCTGGGAGAGGGTCACTCTCCTCCTCCTGTCCCTCATCTGTGGCCATGAGCAAACTCATGTCTTTCCTGTCAACATATGCTTTGAGCCTGTTCACATGAAGCACCCTGTGGGGGCTTCTGGGAGTTCCAAGGTCCACCAGGTAGGTGACCTCTCCCTTCTGCTCAAGGATTGTGTGGGGCCCAGACCATTTGTCTTTGAGTGCTGCTGGGGCCACTGGCTCCAACACCCACACCGTCTGTCCAGGCTGATACACAGTCAGGACAGCCTTTTGGTCATGCCAAGCTTTTTGGAGTTCTTGGCTGGCCTTAAGGTTTTCAGATGCCTTTTCCATATACTCAGCCATCCTGGAGCGGAGACCAAGTACATAGTCCACTATGCTGGTTGCAGGCTTTTTGAGAGGTCTCTCCCATCCTTTCTTCACCAAACACAGGGGTCCTCTCACAGGATGCCCATACAGAAGTTCAAAAGGGCTGAAGCCAACCCCCTTCTGTGGGACCTCTCTGTAAGCAAACAAAAGGCAGGGAATCAGGACATCCCATCTACGCCTGAGCTTTTCAGGTAGTCCATGAATCATCCATTTTAGGGTCCTGTTGAACCTTTCAACAAGCCCATTGCATTGTGGGTGATAGGGCGTGGTGAACTTGTAGTTGACACCACATTCCTTCCACATAGCAGTTAAGTAGCTTGACATGAAGTTTGCACCTCTGTCAGAGACAACCTCCTTAGGGAAGCCCACTCTGGAGAACACTCCAACTAGGGCTCTTGCCACAACAGGTGCTGTAGTGGTCCTAAGGGGAATAGCTTCAGGATACCTGGTGGCATGGTCCACCACCACCAGTATAAACTTGTGCCCTGATGCTGTCTGGGGTTCCATTGGACCAACAATGTCAATCCCCACTCTTTCAAAGGGCACCCCCACCACAGGCATTGGTATAAGGGGGGCCTTTGTTGTGCCACCTGACTGACCACTGGCTTGGCAAGTGACACAGGAGCGACAAAACTCCTTGGTATCATCATTCATGTGAGGCCAGTGAAAGTGTGAGACAATTCTGTCCCAAGTCTTGTTCTGGCCTAAGTGACCTGCAAGGGGAATCTCATGGGCCAAGATGAGAAGGAAACCTCTCAGAGACAAGGGGATGACCAGCCTCCTGGTTGCACCAGGTTTGTGGTCTCTTGACTCAGAGTACAGGAGTCCATCTTCCCAGTATACCTTGTGGGCACCTGTGGCGTTCCCTGCAGCCTCAGCAGCAGCCTGCTGTCTGAGGGGTACAAGAGAAGGGCAGGCTAACTGTTCCTTCCCCATGTCTGCTCTGGAGTGTCCCCCTGAGCCCAGAAATTCAACTTGATCAAGTTCAAATTCTTTAGGCTCAGTTTCCCTCAGTTCCTGTAGGTCAGCCTCCTCTGAAACTTGATCCTCAACCTGGGGCAAGGGGGAAGGCAATGCCTTAACCCTACTGCTCTTCTTCTTGGAGGGTGTCTGGTCCATTGTTCCAAGATCCAGCACCTGTTCAGTGGGGCATCTTCTGGCATGTGACCTAGTCACAGCAAGCACATGTGCTGGCAAGCCTAACATTTCCATGTGAGTCCTCTGCTCCACTTCTGACCATTGTGATGACTCCAAATCATTGCCCAACAAACAATCCACTGGGAGGTCTGAACTAACTACAACCTTCTTTTGGCCATTTACCCCTCCCTAGGAGAAAGCAACAATCGCCATACTATGACTGGTAGTGACGTTGCTGGCATTGGTCACCAGGAAATCTGTACCTGGCATGATCTGTCCAGGGTCCACAAAGTTAGGTGTCCCCATGGTGACACTGGCACAAGTGTCCCTATAGGCCTGAGCCATTTTGCCATTTATCAAAGGTGTCTGCCTGTATTTGCCCAAAGTATTGGGACTGACATCAGGGGATATATCCACATCCCCTGTACAGACAAGGACAGCCTGAGTGAGTGTGCCAACTAAGTTGTCATACCCCTCAGAACCCAAGGTTAACCCAACTAATCCCTTGGGAGGTGCACTACCACTACTGGCTGTACTAGGGGGTGCAGTTGCCTTAGGGGCTGCAGTGGCAGGAGTTTGCCCTCCTTTCTTGGTGCACTCACTAAACCAGTGAGTTTTACTTTTACAGTATTGGCACCACCTTTTAGACTGGCCTTCTTGATTCTTCTTCTTCTGGGAAGCCTGACCCCCACCCTCTTTGGATTGTTGGGGACCTGTTGAAGACTTCTGGTCATTTTGTTCACCTTTGGTATCTTTACCCTTCTGGTCTGCTTTCTTCTGACCACCCTGGTTCTGGCCCTGGTTCTGCTTAACCCTTGTTCTGACCCATCTGTCTGCCTTCTTTCCCAATTCTTGGGGAGAGGTCAGATCTGAGTCAACAAGGTGCTGATGCAACAACTGGTTCTGACAATTGTTTAAAATCTGTTCCCTCATGATCAGATTGTACAATCCTGTATAATCAGTAACCTTACTGCCCAGCAACCAGCCCTCCAAAGCCTTAGTGGCACAATCCACAAAGTCAGACCAATCCTGAGACTGAGTTTTCTGGGTATCCCTGAACAGCAACCTGTACTGCTCAGTGGTTAGGCCAAACCCATCTATCAGTGTACTCTTCAGGACTTGGTAATTGTTAGCATCCTCAGCTCTAGTAGTGAGGAGCTTGTCTCTACCTTTACCTTCAAAGGAGAGCCACAAGACAGCTGCCCACTGACTCTGGGGGACGCACTGGACAGTGCAGGCCCTCTCCAAAGCAGTTATCCATATGTAAATGTAAATGTGTTGTACTTGTATAGCGCACAGCTACCCCGGACCGGGGTGTCCCGGCGCTTGTACTCATACCGCTCAGGAACCCTTCCTGGCTTTCCTTGTAAAGTGTCCACTCCTGGGCACCTTCATGGTGAAACCAGGCATCCCTCGCGCTGTTGGGGCCGTTGTGGAGATTAAGCAAGCTATTGCCCAGAGTTGCAGCGTGGGACCCATGATTAGAATAGGCACTGAGGCGAGAATATCCGGTCAGAGGAATTTATGAGCCCGAGACCCGCCGAGGCGGGAATCGAACCCTGGTCCCTGGCCATAGCTCTGCATCAAGGTCTGCCGCTCTAACCATTGAGCCACACTCCTCCACAGTAGTTGGATATCATCCCCTTGTTTAAAGGGGGGCACTATCTTACTCAGGTGTCTAGTGTCTAAACTCCTGTCTTTTTCTCTTGGGAGAATGCTGCCACCAGTGGGATTTAACCCACTTAACTTTTGCTCTCTAGCAAAGGCAAGCCTCTCTTTGGCCAGGGCAAGATCTTCCCTTTCAATCCTCAGATTGGCTTCCCTCATTTTAGCTTCGTGCTCCCTTCTCTTAGGGGATGACATCCCTCTATGAGAAGAGGTCTGAGAGCCATTGGTTCGAATGGATCTGTTAGAGCCTCTGGATAGAGATCTATCTCGCCAATTCCCAATGTTAAGTCTGCCTGAGAGTGGCGCTGGGGGTCCCCCAAATCCATTCTCATGCCTACTTAAGTTGGTCCTAGTGAGTCTACTGACTTCTACCTGACCTTTGTCTGCCTCATCCCCTGACAACTCATCTTCCTCCTCCTCCTCAGCATCATCTGCTGCCTGGAGGTGGCGGTCATGGTCACCAAGGGTTCCCTCTAGGGGGGGCATATTCCCATCTGGATGAGAAGGATCTGTGTTAGCAGCCCTCCTAGCATCATAAGTCTCTAAGAGACCAATCAGAAAAGGAATGGTAGGGTTAGAACCCTGTTTTAGCTTCCTGGATGTACAGATTTGTCTCATCTCCTGGAAGCTAAGAGCAGCATATCTGGAAGGGACCTGTGGAGGGTCCACAACCACAAGAGGGGTCTCTGAAGACTCTCCGTGGTTAGACATGCTTCTATTGTGGTGCAAGTGATGCACCTACCTACACTATTTGTTTGCCTACTGATCCCTTGCTAAGAGTTGTAGTCAAGGTGTGCTAAGCCTTGTTAAACTACAACAGCTGGTTCAGTAGAACTCAGAGTATTCTAAGCTAAGTTATATGTACCTTATACTTATGTGATCTTTCACAAAGATATTCTTAGGATACGTGTGGTAAAACAACAGCAAGCTCAAATCCCACCGCTGCCACCAATGTGAGAAGTTGGCCTGATATGCAGTGCTCACTATTCTAGTGATCACTATGTATCAGTCCAAACAACCCTTATTGATGATTGGTTGTAAGTCAACCGATAGACCAGCTATCCTAGTAGCATGGACATGAGCAGTCTTTAGGCTAGACTCTAGAGGACGTGTTAAGCCAGCTGTTATACCATCACATATACCCCTTGAACACCCAGTGAAAGGACACCACACAAGTGTTATGAAAATAAACAGTGTATTTATTTAGATCACAACAGCCCTGTAATCTTTATGAGGACAGGGTACTAAGCACACAACAAAACTTTTACGAAAATACTTTAAGTTGCACAATTTACACAAATGCCCGAGGGGCACGGAAAACCATATACTATGGAAGTGGAATGCGAAATTACTAGCAGGTAAGTACTGGACTAATAGGCTTTGGAATCGCTAGGACTACGTTACTGAACCTTCTGATTACTAGTAGGAGGCCTAGGGGACTCGGGTGCAGAGTGTGCACTCTCACGCGGGATGCGGGACAAAGTCTATGGAGGCTAGTAAAAGCAAAGTTAGTGTTCTCGGGCGAACCCGATAAGGTAGGCTGAAAACGAAAGTGGATCTGGACCCTTGGATAGTGAGGCTATGCTGGGGCACCAAAATGCCTAAGTTACCTAGCCCAGGGGCTGCGGCTGCATAGGGTTCAAGTGTCGTCGGAAACTCTCGTTGACGAACCAGGAGCCTGAAAGAAGGAGTTGCTGGCAGGCGACCAGTGTAGATTGTTCGGGGGATCCAAGCCTGGATCGAAGATGGAAGACACCTGTAAGCAGAGGGGACCAAGTCCTGAATCACTAGCCAGTGATCAGATGGGCACCAGGATGGCACCGGATGGAGTCACCTCGACCAGGTGAGTGGGCGACGCTGGGCTCTGCAGTCTCACGGACCAGGAGGCGTTGTCGGCGACCAGGATGGAGGTGCGAGCTGTCCCACGATGGTTGATGCTGTCGACGTCGCTGGACCCAGGATTGGGGCAACAAGTCTTGGCAAATTCAAGCCCACGCGGTGGACCTAAAATGGCGTCTGGAGTGGACCAGGAGGGTCCGGGGTGCTCCTCTTTTGGAAGGGAGCAAGGGCCAGTCTGGAGCAACCAGACTAGCAGTGGTGATGTCGTCGGTCGCCGTCGGGAAGGCCACAAGCCAGCGGGCTAGTAGCCAGACAACGCGGTGAGCAGCCAAAAAGCAGAAGGGCCCCACGCAGATCTCGTGGATGCTGGGGGGCTGGACTTCGGTGCTGGAGCTGCTCAGGGTCGGGGCTTCTCGGACCCCAAAGCACTCACCAGAGGATCCCTCGGCGGTCGTGCTGGATAGAAGTCGTGCAGTTCTGATGATGGCCGGTCCCTCGAGGTCTCGTCGCAACTATGGTTCTCAGCTTAGCTGTAGAGGTAGGTAGAGGTCAGAGGTGCCAGGGAAGCCGGGTCTCGTCGTGCTGGTCGGTCGGATTCCGGAGGAAGGACGTGCAGCAAACCGCAGTGTTCTTAGATGGTGCCTGCGGATGCAGGGTGACTACTCCTTAGTCACAAGGGAGAAATCTTAGGAAGAAGTCGAGAGTTCCTTCTGTAGAAAGTAGTGTCTTGATTCAAAGATGATCTAATTTGGAAGGGTCCCCGCTCCTGCCTTTATCCTAAAGAAAGGGGTGGGTACGCGACTAGGTCCTGCCCTAGGGGTGGGACCAGGAAGGGGGGTGGTTACACCCCTCTCCCATGCCGGACTTTCCCCAGCTCAGGGGCTGGTGTGCCCCTGGAACTGGTTCTAGCCGGCAGATGCGTAGTGAGCACCGGGGTGCCACTTGCAGTCACCTTCCTGTAAAGCCCTGCCTACCCAGGATACACAAAACCCTGTCTGGGATGGTGCTAGCACCGCCCCTGACAGGAAACCCTTTGTCCAAGCTCCCCTCGCTGGAAGGACTCCCAGCTGCAGGGGGTCAGACCTGTGTCTGTGGTGGCAGCATCCATTTGGTGATACTGAGGCTCGAGTTAATTTTAACCGGGGTTCACAGTTACATACATGTCGTGACCCTCTAGAAGGGTGGAATGCTAACCCCGTCGCCAGAATTGGCGAGGTGTTAGTATTCCAATTCGTATGACACCTTACTCGACATGTTTTGATAAAGCGATACCAAAGATAGCATATAACCGCGAGGATTATAATGCACTTAAGAGTATATGGTATGCGTTATCATGGAACAGCTATTAGGACTTGGTTCCGCAAGCTGCAAACGGGCTCAGCTCATGCCAGAGCACCATCTCACACGATTCCAAGCACTCTGCCTTCAGGATTGTCAAGGCCTGCCATAGGAGTGACTGATAGGAATCTGTGTGTCCATTTTAGGTTTAGATATAGGTATACTATCTCTAAAGCAAAGGGTGATTACACCACCTTGCCCCAGCTGTCGTGCAGCCAGTTGTGTCATATTTAGATGGCCAGCCAGGGGTGGCATAATACATGCTGCAGCCCCTGGTAGGCCCTGGGTACACCTATGCCCTGAGTTACAGGGTCTGATAAGGTGGCCCAGTACCAATTGGATATTGCACCTAAGGTACACGTGTCAATTTAGTGAGAGAACAGCAAGGCTGTGGGTCTGATTAGCAGGCCCACAGCCAGAGAAGTCGTAAACCAGTGAAGCAAAAAGCAAAAATCTGGGGTGATCATAGGATTGCAGACCCTACTCTCCTACATGACCCCCCCCCCCCCCCCCCCAAACTTTGGGACAATAAACTAACCTTGACCAGGTGAGTCTTCTTGCTCCAAGTGGAAATACCTGGAGAGCCCATCTGCATTGCCATGATCAGTGCCAGGTCTATCTATGCTCCACTGTAAAATCCATCCCCTGTAGGGAAATGGACCACCTAAGCAGTTTGGGGTTTTCACCCTTCATCTGATTTAGCCACAAGAGGGGCTTATGGTCGGTCTGAATCTTGAAATGAGTGCCAAACAAGTATGGCCTCAGTTTCTTCAGGGCCCAAACCACAGCAAAGGCCTCCCTCTCAATAGCTGATTCATTTTTCTCTCTGGGGGTCAGCCTTCTGCTTATAAAAGCAATGGGCTGGTCATGACCATCAAAATTCAGTTGAGATAGAACAGCTCTCACACCCAACTCAGAAGCATCTGTTTGGACAATGAATGGTTTGGAGTAGTCTGGACTCTTTAGCATAGGTGTTGTGCACATGGCCTGCTTTAGGTCATCGAATGCTTTTTGACAGCCTGCTGTCCACTGAACTTTCTTTGGCATCTTTTTACTTGTCAGTTCATTAAGTGGAGTCACAATTGATCCATCATTTCTGACAAATTTCCTATAGTAACCAGTCAGGCCCAAGAAAGCTCGAACCTGAGTCTGGGTGGTTGGAGGAGCCCAATCCCTGATGGATTGTATCTTGCTCTCCATTGGCTGAACCTGGCCTCCACCTACAAGGTGGCCCAGGTATACAACCTGTGGCTGCCCTATCTGGCACTTTGTGGCCTTGATAGTGAGACCTGCTGCTTGCAGTGCCTCTAACACTTTCCTCAGGTGGACCAGGTGATCCTCCCAGGTGGAGCTAAAGACAGCTATATCATCAAGATATGCTGCACATGAGTCATCCAGCCCAGTGAGAACTTGATTCACCAGCCTTTGGAAGGTGACAGGTGCATTTTTCAGACCAAAGGGCATTACCACAAATGTATAATGTCCACCAGGGGTGGAAAATGCTGTCTTGGGCTTGGCATCCTCAGCTAACCTGATTTGCCAATACCCAGCTGTCAGGTCAAATGTACTTAAGTAGTTGGCAGAAGCCAATCTATCTATAAGCTCATCTGCCCTTGGTATTGGGTGGGCATCAGTCTTAGTGACTGCATTGAGACCTCTGTAGTCTACGCAAAACCTCATCTCTTTCTTACCACCCTGGGTGTGAGGCTTTGGCACTAGAACTACTGGACTAGCCCAAGGGCTATCTGAGGGTTCAATGACTCCCAACTCCAACATTTTCTGCACCTCTGTCTTGATGCAGTCTCTAACATGATCAGGCTGCCTGTAGATTTTACTCTTGACTGGCAGGCTGTCACCAGTGTCAACCTCATGGGTGCACCAATTGGTTTGACTGGGTGTTAGAGAGAACATATGTCTGAAGGATTGAAGAACCTGTTTACAATCCTTCTGTTGATGTTCAGAGAGGCTGCCACAAAAGACAACACCATCTACTGATCCATCATCAGGATTCTGAGTGAGCAGGTCTGGGAGAGGGTCACTCTCCTCCTCCTGTCCCTCATCTGTGGCCATGAGCAAACTCATGTCCTTCCTGTCAACATATGCTTTGAGCCTGTTCACATGAAGCACCCTGTGGGGGCTTCTGGGAGTTCCAAGGTCCACCAGGTAGGTGACCTCTCCCTTCTGCTCAAGGATTGTGTGGGGCCCAGACCATTTGTCTTTGAGTGCTGCTGGGGCCACTGGCTCCAACACCCACACCTTCTGTCCAGGCTGATACACAGTCAGGACAGCCTTTTGGTCATGCCAAGCTTTTTGGAGTTCTTGGCTGGCCTTAAGGTTTTCAGATGCCTTTTCCATATACTCAGCCATCCTGGAGCGGAGACCAAGTACACAGTCCACTATGCTGGTTGCAGGCTTTTTGAGAGGTCTCTCCCATCCTTCCTTCACCAAACACAGGGGTCCTCTCACAGGATGCCCATACAGAAGTTCAAAAGGGCTGAAGCCAACCCCCTTCTGTGGGACCTCTCTGTAAGCAAACAAAAGGCAGGGAATCAGGACATCCCATCTACGCCTGAGCTTTTCAGGTAGTCCATGAATCATCCCTTTTAGGGTCCTATTGAACCTTTCAACAAGCCCATTGCATTGTGGGTGAGAGGGTGTGGTGAACTTGTAGTTGACACCACATTCCTTCCACATAGCAGTTAAGTAGCTTGACATGAAGTTTGCACCTCTGTCAGATACAACCTCCTTAGGGAAGCCCACTCTGGAGAACACTCCAACTAGGGCTCTTGCCACAACAGGTGCTGTAGTGGTCCTAAGGGGAATAGCTTCAGGATACCTGGTGGCATGGTCCACCACCACCAGTATAAACTTGTGCCCTGATGCTGTCTGGGGTTCCATTGGACCAACAATGTCAATCCCCACTCTTTCAAAGGGCACCCCCACCACAGGCATTGGTATAAGGGGGGCCTTTGTTGTGCCACCTGACTGACCACTGGCTTGGCAAGTGACACAGGAGCGACAAACCTCCTTGGTATCTTCATTCATGTGAGGCCAGTGAAAGTGTGAGACAATTCTGTCCCTAGTCTTGTTCTGGCCTAAGTGACCTGCAAGGGGAATCTCATGGGCCAAGGTGAGAAGGAAACCTCTCAGAGACAAGGGGATGACCAGCCTCCTGGTTGCACCAGGTTTGGGGTCTCTTGACTCAAGAGTACAGGAGTCCATCTTCCCAGTATACCTTGTGGACACCTGTGGCGTTTCCTGCAGCCTCAGCAGCAGCCTGCTGTCTGAGGGGTTCAAGAGAAGGACAGGCTAACTGTTCCTTCCCCAGGTCTGCTCTGGAGGGTCCCCCTGAGCCCAGAAATTCAACTTGATCAAGTTCAAATTCTTTAGGCTCAGTTTCCCTCAGTTCCTGTAGGTCAGCCTCCTCTGAGACTTGATCCTCAACCTGGGGCAAGGGGGAAGGCAATGCCTTAACCCTACTGCTCTTCTTCTTGGAGGGTGTCTAGTCCATTGTTCCAGGATCCAGCACCTGTTCAGTGGGGCATCTTCTGGCATGTGACCTAGTCACAGCAAGCACATGTGCTGGCAAGCCTAACATTTCCATGTGAGTCCTCTGCTCCACTTCTGGCCATTGTGATGACTCCAAATCATTGCCCAACAAACAATCCACTGGGAGGTCTGAACTAACTACAACCTTCTTTTGGCCATTTACCCCTCCCCAGGAGAAAGAAACAATCGCCATACTATGACTGGTAGTGACGTTGCTGGCATTGGTCACCAGGAAATCTGTACCTGGCATGATCTGTCCAGGGTCCACAAAGTTAGGTGTCACCATGGTGACACTGGCACAAGTGTCCCTATAGGCCTGAGCCATTTTTGCCATTTATCAAAGGTGTCTGCCTGTATTTGCCCAAAGTATTGGGACTGACATCAGGGGATATATCCACATCTCCTGTACAGACAAGGACAGCCTGAGTGAGTGTGCAAACTAAGTTGTCATACCCCTCAGAACCCAAGGTTAACCCAACTAATCCCTTGGGAGGTGCACTACCACTGCTGGCTGTACTAGGGGGTGCAGTTGCTTAGGGGCTGCAGTGGCAGGAGTTTGCCCTCCTTTCTTGGTGCACTCACTAAACCAGTGAGTTTTACTTTTACAGTATTGGCACCACCTTTTAGACTGGCCTTCTTGATTCTTCTTCTTCTGGGAAGCCTGACCCCCACCCTCTTTGGATTGTTGGGGACCTGTTGAAGACTTCTGGTCATTTTGTTCACCTTTGGTATCTTTACCCTTCTGGTCTGCTTTCTTCTGACCACCCTGGTTCTGGCCCTGGTTCTGCTTAACCCTTGTTCTGACCCATCTGTCTGCCTTCTTTCCCAATTCTTGGGGAGAGGTCAGATCTGAGTCAACACGGTGCTGATGCAACAACTGGTTCTGACAATTGTTTAAAATCTGTTCCCTCATGATCAGATTGTACAATCCTGTATAATCAGTAACCTTACTGCCCAGCAACCAGCCCTCCAAAGCCTTAGTGGCACAATCTACAAAGTCAGACCAATCCTGAGACTGAGTTTTCTGGGTATCGCTGAACAGCAACCTGTACTGCTCAGTGGTTAGGCCAAACCCATCTATCAGTGTACTCTTCAGGACCTGGTAATTGTTAGCATCCTCAACTCTAGTAGTGAGGAGCTTGTCTCTACCTTTACCTTCAAAGGAGAGCCACAAGACAGCTGCCCACTGACTCTGGGGAACGCACTGGACAGTGCAGGCCCTCTCCAAAGCAGTTATCCATTTGTGGATATCATCCCCTTGTTTAAAGGGGGGCACTATCTTACTCAGGTGTCTAGTGTCTAAACTCCTGTCTTTTTCTCTTGGGAGAATGCTGCCACCAGTGAGATCTAACCCACTTAACGTTTGCTCTCTGGCAAAGGCAAGCCTCTCTTTGGCCAGGGCAAGTTCTTCCCTTTCAATCCTCAGATTGGCTTCCCTCACTTTAGCTTCGTGCTCCCTTCTCTTAGGGGATGACATCCCTCTATGAGAAGAGGTCTGAGAGCCATTGGTTCGAATGGATCTGTTAGAGCCTCTGGATAGAGATCTATCTCGTCCATTCCCAATGTTAAGCCTGCCTGAGAGTGGCCCTGGGGGTCCCCCAAATCCATTCTCATGCCTACTTAAGTTGGTCCTAGTGAGTCTACTGACTTCTACCTGACCTTTGTCTGCCTCATCCCCTGATAACTCATCTTCCTCCTCCTCCTCAGCATCATCTGCTGCCTGGAGGTGGCGGTCAGGGTCACCAAGGGTTCCCTCTAGGGGGGGCATATTCCCATCTGGATGAGAAGGATCTGTGTTAGCAGCCCTCCTAGCATCATAAGTCTCTAAGAGACCAATCAGAAAAGGAATGGTAGGGTTAGAACCCTGTTTTAGCTTCCTGGATGTACAGATTTGTCTCATCTCCTGGAAGCTAAGAGCAGCATATCTGGAAGGGACCTGTGGAGGGTCCACAACCACAAGAGGGGTCTCTGAAGACTCTCAGTGGTTAGACATGCTTCTAGTGTGATGCACCTACCTACACTATTTGTTTGCCTACTGATCCCTTGCTAAGAGTTGTAGTCAAGGTGTGCTAAGCCTTGTTAAACTACAACAGCTGGTTCAGTAGAACTCAGAGTATTCTAAGCTAAGTTATATGTACCTTATACTTATGTGATCTTTCACAAAGATATTCTTAGGATACGTGTGGTAAAACAACAGCAAGCTCAAATCCCACCGCTGCCACCAATGTGAGAAGTTGGCCTGATATGCAGTGCTCACTATTCTAGTGATCACTATGTATCAGTCCAAACAACCCTTATTGATGATTGGTTGAAAGTCAACCGATAGACCAGCTATCCTAGTAGCATGGACAAGAGCAGTCTTTAGGCTAGACTCTAGAGGGCGTGTTAAGCCAGCTGTTATACCATCACATATACCCCTTGAACACCCAGTGAAAGGACACCACACAAGTGTTATGAAAATAAACAGTGTATTTATTTAGATCACAACAGCCCTGTACTCTTTATGAGGACAGGGTACTAAGCACACAACAAAACTCTTACGAAAATACTTTAAGGTCCACAATTTACACAAATGCCCGAGGGGCACGGAAAACCATATACTATGGAAGTGGAATGCGAAATTACTAACAGGTAAGTACTGGACTAATAGGCTGGCTATATGATGTTACAACGCGGACTTTTACTCCGCATACTGTTACAACGCGGTTTTTACAACGCGGATACTGTAACAACGCATGTATTTACAACGCATTTTTTTACAACGCAGGTACCTTTACAACGCATACCATTACAACGTAAGTATAGGTAAGTATATGTTAATATTAATAATATAATAGTAACTTAATTTTAAAAATATAATTTAATGTAATGTTAAATAATTTAATTTCCGTTTATTATTTTAAATTAAAATTAATATTACTTTATTTTTACCATGTACCCCTGTACCCCAGAAACTGAAAACTGACCCTAAACCCCAAAAATAAATTAAAGTAATTTTATGAAAAATAATTTAAATTAATTATTGTAAATTAATAAAAAATATAACATTATTTTTACCCTGAACCCCTGTACCCCAAAAACTCAAAACTGACCCTCAACCCCCAAAAAAATGCAATGTAATTTAATGTAATTTATTTACTATTAAATAATTTAATTTAAAATAAAATTTAATTTATTTTTACCCTGTACCCCAAAAACTGAAAACTGACCCTGAACCCTAAAAATACCCCTTTACCCAAAAACTAAAAACTGACCCTGAACCCTAAAAATACCCCTTTACCCAAAAACTAAAAACTGACCCTGAACCCTAAAAATACCCCTTTACCCAAAAACTAAAAACTGACCCTGAACCCTAAAAATACCCCTTTACCCAAAAACTGAAAACTGACCCTGAACCCTAAAAATACCCCTTTACCCAAAAACTGAAAACTGACCCTGAACCCTAAAATACCCCTTTACCCAAAAACTGAAAACTGACCCTGAACCCTAAAAATACCCCTTTACCCAAAAACTGAAAACTGACCCTGAACCCTAAAAATACCCCTTTACCCAAAAACTGAAAACTGGCCCTGAACCCCAAAAATACCCCTTTACCCAAAAACTGAAAACTGACCCTGAACCCTAAAAATACCCCTTTACCCAAAAACTGAAAACTGACCCTGAACCCTAAAAATACCCCTTTACCCAAAAACTAAAAACTGACCCTGAACCCTAAAAATACCCCTTTACCCAAAAACTGAAAACTGACCCTGAACCCTAAAAATACCCCTTTACCCAAAAACTGAAAACTGACCCTGAACCCTAAAAATACCCCTTTACCCAAAAACTGAAAACTGACCCTGAACCCTAAAAATACCCCTTTACCCAAAAACCCTAAACTGACCCTAACCCCTAAAAATACCCCTTTACCCCAAACATATAACATTTAAAAAATAACTATATACTTACCAATACTTACGTTGTAATGGTATGCGTTGTAAAGGTACCTGCGTTGTAAAAAAATGCGTTGTAAAAACATGAGTTGTAACAGTATCCGCGTTGTAATGGATGCGTTGTAACAGTAGTGCGTTGTAAAAAATGCGTTGTAACAGGTGCACACCAATAGGCTTTGATATCGCTAGGACTACGTTACTGAACCTTCTGATTACTAGTAGGAGGCCTAGGGGACTCGGGTGCAGAGTGTGCACTCTCACGCGGGATGCTTGACAAAGTCTATGGAGGCTAGTAAAAGCAAAGTTAGTGTTCTCGGGCGAACCCGATAGGGTAGGCTGAAAACGAAAGTGGATCTGGACCCTTGGATAGTGAGGCTATGCTGGGGCACCGAAATGCCGAAGTTATCTAGCCCAGGGACTGCGGCTGCATAGGGTTCAAGTGTCGTCGGAAACTCTCGTTGACGAACCAGGAGCCTGAAAGAAGGAGTTGCTGGCAGGCGACCAGTGAAGATTGTTCGGGGGATCCAAGCCTGGATCGAAGATGGAAGACACCTGTAAGCAGAGGGTACCAAGTCCTGAATCACTAGCTAGTGATCAGATGGGCACCAGGATGGCACCGGATGGAGTCACCTCGACCAGGTGAGTGGGCGACGCTGGGCTCTGCAGTCTCACGGACCAGGAGGCGTTGTCGGCGACCAGGATGGAGGTGCGAGCTGTCCCACGATAGTTGATGCTGTCGACGTCGGGGCAACAAGTCTTGGCAAATTCAAGCCCACGCGGTGGACCTAAAATGGCGTTTGGAGTGGACCAGGAGAGTCCGGGGTGCTCCTCTTTTGGAAGGGAGCAAGGGCCAGTCTGGAGCAACCAGACTAGCAGTGGTGATGTCGTCGGGAAGGCCACAAGCCAGCGGGCTAGTAGCCAGACAACGCGGTGAGCAGCCAAAAAGCAGAAGGGCCCCACGCAGATCTCGTGGATGCTGGGGGGCTGGACTTCGGTGCTGGAGCTGCTCAGGGTCGGGGCTTCTCGGACCCCAAAGCACTCACCGGAGGATCCCTCGGCGGTCGTGCTGGATAGAAGTCGTGCAGTTCTGATGATGGCCGGTCCCTCAAGGTCTCGTCGCACCTACGGTTCTCAGCTTAGCTGTAGAGGTAGGTAGAGGTCAGAGGTGCCAGGGAAGCCGGGTCTCGTTGTGCTGGTCGGTCGGATTCCGGAGGAAGGACGTGCAGCAAACCGCAGTGTTCTTAGATGGTGCCTGCGGATGCAGGGTGACTACTCCTTAGTCGCAAGGGAGAAATCTTAGGAAGAAGTCGAGAGTTCCTTTCGTAGAAAGTAGTGTCTTGATTCAAAGATGATCTAATTTGGAAGGGTCCCCGCTCCTGCCTTTATCCTAAAGAAAGGGGTGGGTACGCGACTAGGTCCTGTCCTAGGGGTGGGACCAGGAAGGGGGGTGGTTACACCCCTCTCCCATGCCGGACTTTCCCCAGCTCAGGGGCTGGTGTGCCCCTGGAACTGGTTCTAGCCGGCAGATGCGTAGTGAGCACCGGGGTGCCACTTGCAGTCACCTTCCTGTAAAGCCCTGCCTACCCAGGATACACAAAACCCTGTCTGGGATGGTGCTAGCACCGCCCCTGACAGGAAACCCTTTGTCCAAGCTCCCCTCGCTGGAAGGACTCCCAGCTGCAGGGGGTCAGACTTGTGTCTGTGGTGGCAGCATCCATTTTGTGATGCTGAGGCTCGAGTTAACTTTAACCGGGGTTCACAGTTACATACATGTTGTGTCCCTCTAGAAGGGTGGAATGCTAACCCCGTCTCCAGATTTGGCGAGCGGTTAGTATTCCAATTCGTATGACACCTTACTCGACATGTTTTGATAAAGCGATACCAAAGATAGCATATAACCGCGAGGATTATAATGCACTTAAGAGTATATGGTATGCGTTATCATGGAACAGCTATTAGGACTTGGTTCCGCAAGCTGCAAACGGGCTCAGCTCATGCCAGAGCACCATCTCACACGATTCCAAGCACTCTGCCTTCAGGATTGTCAAGGCCTGCCATAGGAGTGACTGATAGGAATCTGTGTGTCCATTTTAGGGTTAGATATAGGTATACTATCTCTAAAGCAAAGGGTGATTACACCACCTTGCCCCAGCTGTCGTGCAGCCAGTTGTGTCAGATTAAGATGGCCAGCCAGGGGTGGCATAATACATGCTGCAGCCACTGGTAGGCCCTGGGTACACCTATGCCCTGAGTTACAGGGTCTGATAAGGTGGCCCAGTACCAATTGGATAATGCACCTAAGGTACACGTGTCAATTTAGTGAGAGAACAGCAAGGCTGTGGGTCTGATTAGCAGGCCCACAGCCAGAGAAGACGTAAACCAGTGAAGCAAAAAGCAAAAATCTGGGGTGATCATAGGATTGCAGACCCTACTCTCCTACACTCACAACAACCTCACCTTCTACAGCCCATCCTATTCACTGCTTAATCGCAGTAAATTCAAAAACAACAGTTGATGGACAGAATGCAGAACAATGTCATACATTCACCCCAGTACAGAGATCTGGGCCTAAATCCATCGTTTTTTTGCTCACCATGCCATTCCAGTTTGAACCCAGCCATATGCAAATCAGTCCTGACCCTGTTCCTCAAGGGAACAGTCCAGCCTGAAGTGCCAAGCCAGGTCCTCCCTGGACTGGAAACAAGCATCCTAGTACCGGTTTCGGGCTTTCAGCCCTCATCAGCCATGATAGCTTGATTCCAGTGACATGGAGAGCACGGGACTCACATATCTGAAGTGATACAAAACCGCAACAAAGTGGTAGAGAGTTAGTTTCTCCAGCCCAGATCCAGACATTTTGAAGCAATAGTTTTTTTTCTGATGGAATAAAGCACTCCCTACATATTGTAATGGCCCATTTAATGATTTTCGTTAGTTCTAAATAGATCAAAACTGTTAGTCATAATAAGGGGCCAGTCATTTGTGTAAAAGAATATAATGCGTATTCACACACCTTTACATCCCCATTCCTAACATAATTACATAGCATGGATAAAACATACTGACCTGGTCCTTGTCCTAACAAACTCCATTTGGCTTGCCCTATGTAAATCACACTCAACTTGGCTGGTTAATATGTCAAGTAACTCTTTTCTGATTCTTCACCGTACCTTTCTCCACTGGTATGTCCCTGGGCTGAGAAGGAAAGAATACACATGCTATAACACAAAGTATTTTCGCGATCAGTTCTGATTTTAGATTCCATCAGTACCAGAGCTCAGTGCTTCTACTTCTTGAACCAGTCCTAAAGGTTTTCACCACCTTTTTCCCTGCCTCAGGACCTGTTGCCTGTGCCCACAAGTTTTTTTTGACTATACACTGCTCCCACAACTAATCTGAATCAGCACCTATTCAGACTTTGGCTGGTATAGGGATCCCCTCCGTTTTGGCTAAGAGCTTAGGTGCTCCCAAACTGCTTGCTGAGGTTCTGTGGCTCTAGAGCTAGTATTCAAAAGTAATTTTCAGGGTTTTTCCTTGGGATTCCGCATTGACAACATTAAAGAAAAACGACGTGCTGATACCCTCAAAGATTTTGATGTTCCTTTCTGTCTCGTATCCAACAGTCCTTTATTTTCCTGCTGTTTGCACTAGTGGGCATATATCTCAACTACTTCAGCTCTAGCTACGGTAAAACTGCAAGATTGCAGTTGCTCAGTTCTGCAGCTTTCTAACTTCTGCCTTTCTAGAGTGTTACAAAGGCACTTGTAGTTCCCTATTAATTTACAAATAGGTTAGCTCTCAGAAAATCCTCTTTTTTTCTCTACCTTCCTTACTAATTAACCTTACCTTGTTTAGATTCTAGTTTAATGTTAGGTGCTTTACAGAAAAATTCCTTGCAGGTTTCATGTAATTTGTTTTCCCTATGGGTGTTCTGTTGTCTGCCTCCCCTGTATTGTTTAGTGTAAGTCTTCCTCTTGAGCTCCCTGTTGCAGTTCCCCTAATCTTTGCAGTTTAGTTTTCCCTTTAATGTTGGTGAGGCTATTTGGTATTGGATAGGGATCTCTTTGTCCGGTCAGAATTTTTCTTGTATTTTGACTTTCTCTGTTACCTTTTATTAAATCACTAGATTTTGTTGTCTCTTTCAGTAACTGTTCAAGTACCTGTGCTCATCTGTGCTTGCAGCTGAACTAGTCACGTGTCTCAGTATGTATTTCCTTTTCCATAAAGAACTGCCTGATCGCCAGACACACGTGTTAGTTTTGTGCTATTAGCTCCACCCATAGTCACATTACCATATCATACTGCCTTGCACCTGTTTCTTGTGATGGCCGGAAGCTCAGCGAGAAAACGATATTTCTAGCTGTGCTTTACCACTCTGTCACTGGAGATATGTAATTTAGTCGAAGTAAGGTTCCTCCAGAAAGGTCTCGCCACATTAACTTCAGAATCAAGCTAGCCCTGACAAACTTTTTTTCAAGATTGAGATTACCAAACAGAGATTCTTCATGTAAATCATCAGTTTACTGACTTTTTAGCACAGTATGCCGTGGGGCCTACACAGTTACTTCATCATCAGTTTGATAGTTCTTTTATCTTCTCCTATTTTCACATTATGCATTGAATTAAGCAGGAATGGATGTGCGTAAACCCTGTAATGATAACTATCTTGTCTCCTTTTGTTAAGAGGTTTTTGGGTCTTGATACCTTCCCCGAATGGCTTCCTGTTTGCCTTCAGGACTGTGACCAAAGTTTGATCCTGGCTCTTATCATGTGGACCCTGGTGTCTGGTGAACTTTGACAGTTGTTGGGTGTGGTGTGAATATCTATCCGGAATTGCAGTGACTAAAGAGAGCAAGTCTGGTTTCTTTGAAAGGGTTGCTGGAGAAATAGGGAGGACGCAAGAAGAAATATTACAGCTAGAACATGTTAAATTATGAGGCCAAATGGTGCAGTTCTCACCCAAATTAACTATCAGATTATAGATACTGTATGGACACTCATGATGTGTTCCTAATTCCCAATGCAAAGTGCTGCTGCTCCCCCTCCCCCAAAAAACCTCAGCAAAAGGAAGTAGCATGTTTCAGCATAATTACCCTACACAGTGCATTTTCAAAATGTTTATACTACTTTCTCCACTTCTGTGTTCTACTTTCTTTAATTTTTCCCATTTTACCCCTTCCAAACAGTCATAACATATGAATGATCATCTAAGGATCGATTTGAAAGGAAGCAAGTGATACAATTAAAGGTTACACAGATCTCCAATTCTCAGACTAATAGAGCAGAGCAGGACAGATCTGATATGCAAATATATCAGTGCTACTGCTCAAGTTAAATACACCTTTTAAGTTCTGACAAATGGCTCTCATCTTACGGACATACCTTGAGGATGAAATGCTTCCACATCAGTCATAAAATTACAGTAATAGTTGCAAGAACCCACTGGACCCAAACAACTACAAAAATACGTTTCCTGAAAGAACCACAAATTCTCTCAACGGATCGGTTTTAAATATACTTTGGAATTGAAATCATTTTGTCACCAAATATCAGCGTGTTTGTTTTTGCAAATGCACACATTTTGCTATCAAAGGCTAGCTTTTCATTTTATGTAAATAAATTCATTTTCAAAATACATCTTTAAATTTCTAGTAAATACATGTTCAGGACCCTTATATATGTTCCCCAAGTACTCAGATGTATTATTACCACATACAAGCAGATTCTGCCTTACATATTCATGTAGCTCCATCACATACCAGAAATTCTGGTCATATGCCAGTTTTTTCTACCATTATGCCAGGGATGGATACAAAGTTTTAAAGAATTTGAACAATTTGACAAGAAAGGCTAGCACCAGCATGCCATGTTTATCCACAATAGACTTAGATTTTATACAATGATGTCATGTCCTTCATCATGCTGGGTGGGCATCAGGTTACTAAGATGCCCATAGTATGCCAGATATGATCTTCAGTATGCCAGGAGTTGGATCCGTCATGCCAGAGATTGCCCTATATGTAGATGGAATGCCTTGCACCTCATGGGTCGGAGATGCTATGAATCACTTGGCTTCCAGAGAGTGATTCCTCCAGGCTGAGGTACACTATATATGTAAATATGTTAATTTTTTACTTGTGTGTCTCCGTTGCTCCATACCTGGCTTTTATTGTGCTCCTCTGGTAAGACACACGCATGCTACCATTACCATTGCTACTATCAGGCAGTTCAGTGTCTTGCACATGGGCTGTAAATCACACACACCTTGGTTACTCCTGGATTCAGGAGTTCACTTGAAGTCTTACTTCCCTCACTCGGCCACAGAAAACATGGACAGGTGCAGAAGAAGTAGGAAACGTGAAGCAGAGCATTAGTTAAGGCAGCTATCAACTGGATGAGTTCCTCCATGTGGAGTGCCTATATTGAAGACATTGAGATATATTCCTCTTTAGTTAGATAGGCCGTCTCTGATAAAGGTCCTTTTGCTTCTGCTACCTCCAGTATTAAAGAGGTCTGTGCCCATTGCTGGAGTTTCTTTTTATCATTGTCGTGAATAGCAGTGGGGCCAGTACCACCCAATGACTCTGGTGTATAGATATTTGCAGAAAAGGCGGGGGGTATCTAAACTTATTCTGTCTGATGCACACTTCTGACTGCATATTCCTAACCCTGTGAATATTCCCCAGGCATGAAACTGGATCTGGCAAACTCTAAAGCAACACTCCTGCATGCCAGTAGGTGATGCTTTGCGGCTTTGTATCAACTTCGTCCTGCTCCTGAAATAATGAGTCGCTCATGCATGCTGGCATCAGTTTCTTTCATAGGCTTGTCTACGCCCTCAGACGCATCAGCAAATTTGTATGGTTAAGTGTAGATCTCTAGATTGGGACCTTCTTTTGATGTGAAAGAGTCATTTCGCAGTACGGGGTGGAGGGTTTGGGGGTAACGGTGAGGATTCTGTGGTTAGATGCAATATTCACGAGAAAAAGCGTTACGGAAGGTAAGGAACTTGTTCTTCTGAAGGATACTTCTAATCACTGATCCCTCATCTTGTGAATAAATACCAAAGCAGTACCTCCCATGGTGGTGGGTCTGTGGAATGGCTTACACCAAAAGGTCCTGCAGAACCGACCAGGAAAAATGCCAATCCTGTGCTTCATGAATGTGTGCACAAGGACCCACACAGCAGCCCGACAGATTCCAGGATGGGCACTCCATATGCCAATGCAACAATAGCAGCCTTAGCTCGAGTGGAATGGGTCTATAACCCTTTGGTGGGGCTATTTCTTAGCTATTGCATAGCAGATTATATTGCAGAGGACAGTCTACCTAGAGATGGTTCTTTTCTGCACAACCTTGCCTTTCTGTGCTGCAGAGAAACCCACAAAGAGCTGATCATGTACCCGGTGGTCTCTTGTCAAATCAGTGTAAAAACTGAGGGCTCTTTTGAGATCCACTGATGTTGTCTCTCCCATTTTGAGGGTTAAAGCAAGGCAATGAATGCCACAAGGTAGACACCAGACAAATACCCTGTTGAGTCTGCCAATTACAGGTACAGAACCCTAGACCCCATACGCCCCCCAGACCCCACCCACACTACTTGTTGCAGTAGCACATGGTGGTGATGTTTCTTTAACAACCTGTCTTTGATGGTTGGCTGGAAGGCCTTCAACGCCAAGCAGCTCGCCCTCAACTTCAACAGACTGATGTAGAGTTGGATTTCTGTTGATACCATAGTCATCTGATCTCCACCTTTTCCAGATGACCTCCCCAACCCAGCAGTAATGCATCCATCACCACAGTCCTCTTTGCGTGGGGTAAGAAGGTGGGTTTGCCACTCGCCCAATCGCGGTCATGCAGATACCACTGCAGGTTTTTTGCAGTCTCCTCATGAACCTGGAGGGAATCTGACATGGTGCCCTGGTACTGCCACTGCTTAGACTTCGAATCCCACTGCAGATCCCTCATGTTCCATCTAGCTTTTTCAGCCTGCAGGAGGCCAACAGTCCCTGTAGCCTCAGAATCATCCTTACCGAAATCAGGACAGCGGCTAAAACATCAGGATCAGAGCTCGAATGTCCTGGACTCTCCACTTCAGGGGAAATGCATGAAATGGCACCATATACAGCGAAGGGTTCAGGTTTGAATTTGGCATTTCAATAATGATCCCTAACGTTATTAGAAGTTTTACAGTCGTCCGAAGGTCAGTCTATGGCTGCTTAGGGTGAATCAGCCTTCAACAGCCAGTCGCTAAGGTAGAGGAAGACTAGAATAACCAACCTCCGTAGGAGTGTGCTGCGACCACTATCATCACTTTTGTGAGTACCCGCTGGGCACTTTTGAGACGAAAAGGAGCACTGCAAACTGAAAATGCTCCCGGTCCTTTGTGAAATGCAGATAACATCCATGAGCCTGCAGCACAGTGGAAATAAGCATCTTACAGGTCCAACTCTACTATCCTGTCTCATGAATTCAGACAATCTCGACTAGCGTAAGCATCTTGAATTTGTGGTTTTGCATGATGGTATTGAGAGGGCAAATATCTAAAATAGGTTAAATTCCTTCATCTTTTTTAGGCACAAGGAAGTAGCCGAAGTAACTCTCGGTTTCTGCTTCCAGACCAGGGACCCTCTCAATGGCCCCTTTGGTCAAAAGTACCTTCGCTTTCTGCAGCAAAACGTACATGTTGTACTCTGTCAGCCACCCTGATGGGGAGTAAAAGGTCATACAATGTCCATTATTCTTCTTTTCTCTTCTTTACACTTTGGGCCAGATGTAGGTAGGCATTTACCGGTCGGTAACGGCCGAATTCGGCCGTTACCGACCGATAAATGCAATTTGAGATGTAGGGCCCTGTATTTTACAGAATCGGTAAATTTACCGATCGGTAAATTTACCGATTCTGTAAAATACCGAATCGGTATTTTTTCCGATTCGGTAAAATCGATATGTAGGTGGGACTCTTCTGAGTCCCACAAGCATTACAGAATCGGTATTTTACCATCAAATACTATTTGATGGTAAAATACCGATTCTGGTGTGCATGCACATGTGTGCATGCACACCTGTGCCATATGACAGGCAGACCTGCCCTTAGGGCAGGTATGCCTGCCACATGGCCCCCGAACCTTTTTTGGGGGTGCTAGAGGGTGTCAAAGTGACACCCCCTGCACCCTTGTCAGAATCGGTATTTACCGATTCGGTAAATACCGACCGGTAATGCCCCATTCATTCCTATGGGCTTCAAAGCCCATAGGAATGAATGGGGCATTACCGGTCGGTATTTACCGAATCGGTAAATACAGATATTTACCGATTCGGTAAAAGGAACATCTGGATGTTCCTACATATCCACCCCTCAGATTTACCGATTTTTAATTACCGAATCGGTAAAATTTGGTAATTAAAAATCGGTAAATCTCATTTACCTACATCTGGCCCCTAGTCTTTTATTTAATTTCTCCTATTTCCTCCCTTTTCCTTTATTTTATGCAAGTTTTTTTTCCTTCATATTATACTATATGTGTTAAATACCTAGACTTTTATGGGTCTACTATAATGTATTATACTTTTATGAATGTATATACCTTTAATCTCTCAATAAAGAATTACGACACAAAAAAAATAAAGGTCCAGAAGGACAAAAAGTAATGGAAGATATTTTCTTTCCATCTGTGGAGAAAATGGCAGATCCTGTCAGAGGTGGTTGTGTGCCTGAAAAGACACACTCCGACAGTTTTAAAGTTGTAGTTGCTGAAAGGGCAGTGGAATTAGCTGAGTATTGTCCCCAAAATCTGGGAGCTGCTTCCTAGACCTCAAAAGGGCTGAGGTGCCTGCTGTGCTGCTGGCATGGTCTGATGTTCTCGACATGCCAAACTCCTGGCGTTACCCAGAAATAGATAACAGTGCTAGTTAAACTGGTGATTTTAGAGAGACCCATTAAGCCATCTGTAGTGTTATTCGGTTTGAATTGCTATAGGGCCAAATGTGCTTTCTCATCCAAGAGGTGCAAGCCATCGAATGGCATATCCATCAGGGATGCCCGGACATCCCCTGAGAAGCCTGTAGATCTCATCCAAGCATGGTGCCGAAGCACTACACTTTTTCCAGTCATTCCTCCACAAGCAATCATTCGTGTCCAGACCAGACCAGATAACAAATGTGCCACACCCTGGCCATCCTCAATAGTTTGGGCTAATGACGCCTGTAGGACTTATTGGGACCATGAGTAAGATCTTGCCAACCATCTGCCAGTTTCATCAAAGACCCGTTTTGCGAGTCTTTAATAGCGATTCATAAGGAATCGCTATTACAGACTCGCAAAACGGGATTCATGTAGGAATCGCAAAATAAAATGCGATTCCTACACATTCCTTATTTGCGATTAGCAAATTGCTAATCGCAAATAAGGAATAACTCCCCATTCATTCCTATTTAGGCCCATAGGAATGAATGGGGAGTTATTCCTTATTTGCGATTAGCAATTAGCTAATCGCAAATAAGGATGCGATTTCAAGGGTGCTAGTGGTGTCAAAAGGACACCCTGTAGCACCCCTGAAATGTAATCTACATTGGTGTTGCGTACACACATGTCCAAAGGACATGTGTGTGTGCAACATGCAACTTAGAGAAATGCATGCAAAAGCATTTTTCTACGTTTTCGCTATTTTCCACGAGGTTTGACCTCGCGGTAAATAGCTGCCCGAAATTTGTTCCCATCATGCACTGGGACAGGAACAGACTAATTTGCATACAGCCAGGTTCTGAAACTGGGATGGTGCAGTGAGCTAAAAAACGGTGTTGGATCTAGCCCTGATCTCTTGACTGGGTGAGAGCTTTCTGCTTAATTCAGAGACTCTGTCCCTCACCACCCCTTGTTGCAAATATAGGGGTGTCAAAAGGACACCCTGTAGCACCCCTGAAATGTAATCTACATTGGTGTTGCGTACACACATGTCCAAAGGACATGTGTGTGTGCAACATGCAACTTAGAGAAATGCATGCAAAAGCATTTTTCTACGTTTTCGCTATTTTCCACGAGGTTTGACCTCGCGGTAAATAGCGGCCCGAAATTGCGAATTCGCAATTTATAAATGGTTAATGAATTGCATTTAAGGAATCTCAAATAGAGATTCCTTAAATGTAATCCCTCGCAATTTAGCGAAATCGCATTTACCGATTTTTGCATTTGGGATGATGAATCCCAAATGCAAAAATTGCGCTCGCAAAGGGCCAGATTCTCAGAATCTGGCCCTTTGCGAGCGCAATTAAGCTTCATGAATCTGGCTGCATGTCCTATAGTGCGTGAGTGTAGAGACCAAGAAGACAGCTTGCATTTACTGAACGTGCGGCAAGGCTGGTGGAAGAAAACATGGGCTTGCCAAACGCTTTTGTAGGCGGAAATTGTTGGTCAGGAGGGGTCATAGGGAAGGAATTTAGGTTTTCCTTATTGGTGGACACCTGAACCACCAAGCTCTCTGGTGTTGGATGTTGTGTGAAAAATGTTGGGTTGCGTGGAGCTGGTTGTGGTGAAGAGCGACCTACCTGTTGACTCGAGATGGTGGCAGTGTTTCTCACGTGCCCAAGAGCATATCTGTAAGAGTCTCCTTAAAGGGGAAGAGGAGTTTGGTAGGCACCTGGCCTGGCTGAAGTATCTCCATAAGAACGAACGTTGGTTTTAACTTTGTTAGTCAGGAGCTACATGTCAAGGACCTCTGCAGCTCTTCTGATCACCACTGCAAAATCTCCTCTGTGGCAGAACAAGGGAGAGAGACTAATCCAGTATCTGGTGAGGTGTCCAGACTACTGGTATCCTGTAGGTCTTCATACCAATTGTCCTCATCAAATTGTGGCACAAATTTGTCTGCATTGTCTCTGAATTCTGGCTTTGGCCTGATATCCCAACCAAAAATCTGGTAAAGAAACTGTGTGGTGAAAGAAATGTGTCAGAGTCAGAAAGATTGCTATGGAAAAGACAAGGGGACCCAAATAAAGTTGTTCAGGGACCTTGGGTAAGTTTACTGTTTCTAAAGACAATGGTTCCTAGACAATAATCAGAAACAAGTTAATAAATATAGACTCAGTCTGTACTATATCCCTCTGTCTAGCCGGACAGGAATTTAATATGCAATCAAAGTAAATTTTAAGCAATACAGAACAGGCAATATAAGTGGGACACAAGCCTGCATCCAACTAAGCGAGAAAGGACATACAACATAAAGTAAAGGGTTCAGGCAAAAAGTTTGTTTGTGTAGAGCTCATTTCAAATGGAACAAACAGAATATAAATGCGACACCACTACATATTAGACTTGACAATTTGGAAAATGTATATGGTGTACAAAGTATCAACAGTGTTTTGATCCCATAAATGAATGCTGGGATTATCTTCAGGACATTTTAATTAACATGCCTGTGTATAATAGCCTATATAAAGGCAAAAATTGTCCAGTGAGTGAGCACCCTGACAAGGGAGCTTGGCTGCAACGTTTAATGAGAGTACATGTTGCTATTTGGCACTGACGGTGGTTCTATCGTGATTGGGATGAGGTGCTCTGATGCACAATTGCAGAGGGTGACGCTGTGGCTATGGTAATACGTGGGGTATCCAGCTTATCATAGCTGGAGGGCGGGAATCCCAGGAATAAGGTATAATGGAACTTGCGGCAATTGGTGAGTAAAGGAAAGCCAAAATCATTGGTACTGGTGTGCCAGAATAGGCAAGAGGATAAGGTGAGCCGCGTTTGCGGTCTCGATTCGGAATGCGAGCCGAGGGGGGTGCATTCTGATAGATACATCTGCCGTGTGGATTCCTCACCTTGTGAATATCCCCTTACGTCAGCAACATTCGGAAATTCTTTTTGTAGCCTCGCGCCGACGTGGACTTGGACGTCATAGAGACATGGCATCGCACGCGACTCCGCTGACGTCACCGACGCCTACAATAGGACCACGCCGGCGTGATGACATCAGTTCCCTTTTTTCTGCGTCGTCGACGCTAACGGTTTTGGGATACTCTGTAGCTTCTAGTTACTCTGTTGCTGTATTTCTCTGTTCTCTTGCTACTTTGTTCAATATTATGTCGACAAAGAAGACGGGTTTTAAGCCCTGCAGGGAATGTGGAAAGATAACGGACCCACACCAAGACTGTATTTGGTGTTTGAGCTCCGACCACGACGTGGATGGGTGTTCGTCGTGTCAAACGATGAATCCGAAGGCCCTGCGACAAAGGGAGTCTAAGCTTCTTGTGGCTAAACTGAAGGCCGATAAAGTAAGGAAATCTTCGAAATCCCGTTCGAAGAAGTCCAGGTCCAGGTCGAGATCGGGGTCTCGGGAGGCGTCGGCTTCGAGGTCTTCGTCGGATCACGCTTCGAGGTCACGTAAGAAGCATAAGAAGAGGAGACATGAGTCTCGACGCCATTCGGGTGATAAGTCTGGCTCGAGGTCGAGATCACCCAAGAAGGTTAGATCTAAAGTGATTCCTCCCCAAGAGGTTTCGGATCAAGAGGGCGAGGCCTCGCCTTCGGTGTCGCATGTTCATTCTCCGACTCCGGCACCCGATCCGACTCCCGCACCGCCTCCGGCTCAAGAAGAGGTCGACAAAGTTCCTGTGGAGGTTGAGGAATCAACTCCTGTTGTTGAGACAGATTTGAATCTACCTCGAGGCCGACCTGAGCATCCACCTTTCCCAACACCAGGTCAGGATCCTTCAGCGTTTCTCAACGCTATGTATGATGTTTTCTCAAGGTCTTGGTACCCCTCTGGAGCGCCTTCGGGTCCCATGGGTCCAATGGCATTTAATTTGGGGTGCCTCATTCATATGCCCCGGCACCTTTCATGCCGTTTTTGCCGGCTCCGACCCCGCTGTGGCAGTACCAGGCTCCACCGAGGTCGACGGCGATGTCGACGCCGGCTCGTCTGAAGTCGACGACTCCGGCACCGGTATCGCCCGCTCCAAGCAAATCTCTGGAACACCCTTCTAAGCCTTCGGATTCGATTCCGACGTCGGCTCCGGCACCGTCGGAGTCGACAGTGGATCCGGCTGCACTCCGTGTTAACCAGAGATCTAGGAGGGAGGCTCAGCGTCTATTGGAAGAGCAGAGGTATTGTGAGTCTCATTCTGACTTGGAAGAAGGTGAGCTGGATGAAAAATATTTCGAGGATCTAGCAGAGGCTAGTGGTCTTGAGTTTTCTCCAGAGTGGGTCTTGCCATCAGGTTCTGATGTTCCGTCCAAAGATGTTCAGCCATATCATGTGGTGATGAAAAAAGCAGCGGGACTTTTAGGTTTAAAATTGCCAACTGTTGAATTTAAATCGAACCTGCTTACTGAGGTTCTTCATTCTCCGAGCTCAGCTGTGGAGCCATTGCTCCCTTTTAATGATGCATTGACTGATCCCATTATGGAGGTGTGGAAGAAGCCTCTTTCTGCTCCTGCTGTCTCGAAAGGTGTGGCTCGGAGATATAGAGTGACTCCTGAGGACCCTGCCTTTTTGTCGTCTCACCCTTCTCCGGAAAGTTTGGTGATTCAGGCGGCATGTTCTAAGAAGTCAGTAGGTGCTTTTCCCCAAGTTCCTGGTGACAAGGAGGCTAAAAAGCAGGATCAAGTGGCCAAGAAAACGTTCTCTTCCGCGAGTATGGCGTTAAAATCAACAAATGCCACTTGCCTTATGGGTAGATATATCTACTCGAGCTCGGCGGAGAAGGGTAGGTCTAACAACGCGGACACAGGAGCATGGAGCTAAACCCTTGGGCTCATCCCTGATGTTTTGTCCCGCCGACCCCTCATGTGGCACATAGTCCTTGACCTTTAGGCATAGGAGAACCCACAGAGGTAACAATAATCACACACATGACACTAGCATGTTTCCCTTCACTTTATTAAGGTCCTGATGAATCGCGGGTGACTATACCCACAGCGAGAAACATGTCGACCATCTTCACTCTTAGTCTCATCTAGGGTCACCCGACCTAACCTGCTGACACCTAGTGAGCTAACCCCACTTTTTAACTGCAGCCAGGGGACCCCCAGAATAAACTGAATTCCGGTACCCCTAGCTACATTTTAATATCCCTCACACCATTACACCTAGCCCTGCCCACACACCCCCACCTCACCACAAGGCTGTTGGATAAAAAGATCTCCGCCAAAGAGCCTCTCTTTGAGGTGAGCCCGTCGGGGATTGCACCGCCTCCCCGACGAGGAGCAACCGCCGATGATGAAGCATGACACCCTTCTGGGTGTGTGAGGCAACTACATCCAACAAAATGGATGCCCCAGGGTGTTACTCTAACACCTTTGGTCACGCCAGTTAATAATTCTTCCCTAACTCTCCATAGGAACAGTTCAGCAACCCCCTATTGTATTCCTAGATATATCCACGCTCTTATGGACTCTGTACGTACGTTGATCCCTAAGGTTCCTGAAGACTGCAGAGGTGACTTTGAGGAAGTTTTATCTGACACTCAAGCGGCAGCTCGTCAGGTTATTCAGAGCGGCCTTGATACTGTGGATTCTGTGGCAAGGATCATGGGCACTGCTGTTGCCACAAGGCGTTCAGCTTGGTTAAAATCCTCAGATGTTTCTGCTGATGTACAGTCTGCTTTATTAGATCTGCCTTTTGATGGTGAAGGACTCTTTGGCAAGAAGGCAGATTCGGCCTTGGAGAGGTTTAAGGATAGCAGGGCGACTGCTAGATCTCTTGGTCTGCAAGTAAGAGGTTCTACAGCCAGGAAATTCAGAGGCTTTGGTCGCTCTTCCTTTCGTACATTAAGACAAGGTCAGCAGCAGCATCAACAACAGCAGCAGAAGCAAAATACCTTGTATAAGTCGTACAGGGGAAGGCAAAGGGCACGTCCTCGAGGGCGTCAGGCCTCTTCCTCCTCCACCTCCTCCAACCCCCCAGCCACAGAAAAGCAGCCCTAGATCCGCCATTCAGGATCATGTGGGTCCGGTGGGGGGTCGGCTTACCCACTTTCTACGGGATTGGGACCCGGTTACATCAGATCTTTGGGTTCTCAATCTCGTAGAAAATGGGTATGCCCTTCCCTTTCGGGAATTCCCTCCCAATTACCCTCCTTGCCAGGGATATTGCTCAGAGGAACATCTGTTACTCCTACAGGAGGAAGTTCAAACTCTGTTGAGAAAGGGTGCGATAGAGGTGGTCCCAGAGCAGGAAAAAGGTCAGGGATGCTACTCCCGGTATTTTCTGATCCCCAAGAAGGATGGCAGGCTTCGTCCAATCTTGGATCTCAGGAACTTGAATTTTTAACTGAAACAAGAGAAATTCAAGATGCTCACCCTTGCTCAGGTTCTTCAGGCTCTGCTGGAAGAAGACTGGATTGTGTCGCTCGACTTGCAGGATGCGTACTTTCACATCCCCATCCTGAAGTCGCACAGGAAGTATCTCCGTTTTACGGTGGGATCACAGCACTTTCAGTTTGCGGTCCTTCCGTTTGGGCTTACTACTGCGCCTCGAGTCTTCACCAAGGTGATGGCAGTGGTGGCGGCGCATCTCAGAAGGTCAGGGATTCCTGTATTCCCTTATTTGGACGACTGGCTGATCAAGGCAGAGTCGCCAGAGAGAGTGCTCCATCATCTGCAGGAGACAACCCAGTTGTTGTACAGGTTGGGTTTTTCGATAAATGTACCCAAATCTCACCTGGTGCCCTCCCAGCGCAACCTGTTCATAGGTGCAGTACTGGACACAACTGTATATGTCGTGCATTCCCTCCTCCACAAAGGATTCGCGACATACAGGAAATGATTCCTTTATTTTACAATGGAGCGGTCGTTCCAGTCCTGAAGGTCCTTCGCCTGCTCGGTCCGTTGGCTTCTTGCATTCTGTTGGCCAACCATGCACGCTGGCACATGAGGGCGCTCCAGTGGTGCCTCCGCAGGCAGTGGTATCAGCACAACGGAGATCTCAGGGAGTCAGTGAGGATCTCCAGAGAAGCTGCGGCGGATTTGACTTGGTGAGGCGTGGAAGGCAACCTGTCTCAGGGGAAGCCTTTTCAGCTGCCTCCTCCAGTGGCCACAGTGATTTCGGATGCATCCACTCTAGGGTGGGGTGCTCATCTGGGGGATCTGGAGGTCAAGGGTCTTTGGTCTCCAGAGGAAAGGTTGCTTCACATCAACCTTATAGAATTGCGGGCGATACGTCTGGCGCTCAAGGCCTTCCTCCCTTCCCTTCGCGGTCGGTCAGTTCAAGTCCTGACGGACAACACGACCGCGATGTGGTACATCAACAAGCAGGGAGGAGTGGGGTCGCAGTGTCTCTGCAGAGAGGCTCTGCGTCTCTGGTCCTGGTTCAGGTCACCAGATTTGTCTGATGGCAAATCCTCTGGCCGGGGTTCTGAACGTGCGTGCAGACAGTCTCAGTCGGCAGATCTCTGCCGACCACGAGTGGAGGCTTCATCCGGAGGTGGTACGTCACGTCTTTCGGACGTGGGGGACTCCTCAGGTGGACCTGTTTGCCACTCGCGAGAATGCTCACTGCCCGTCATTCTGCAGTCTCCAGTATCCGATGCAAGGAGCCTTGGGGGACGCGTTTCAGTTGAGCTGGGGAAGTCAACTCCTTTACGCGTTTCCTCCCATACCTTTGATTCCTCAGGTTCTGAGGAAGATTTTCCTAGACCGGGCCCAAGTTATATTGGTCGCCCCGGACTGGCCAAGAAGGGTGTGGTATACAGATCTTCTCCACCTCTCCTCACACCCGCCGCTCCGTCTCCCTCTCAGGGCAGATCTCCTCTCTCAGATGGAGGGGCAGGTTCTACACCCCCACCTCCAGACATTGCACCTTCATGCCTGGAGATTGAACGGGGCAACCTGATTTCCTTTTCTCTCACACCTGACGTGGTGGATGTCATCTTGTCAGCCAGGCGTGACTCCACTAAATCTGTCTATTCATATGGAAGGTCAAAATTTGTCACTTGGTGTGGTGGGAATTCTATTGACTCTTTGAGAGCCCGTTTGTCTGATGTTCTCCAGTTTGCCCTTTCTCTGGCGCAGCAAGGGCTTGCTGTTGCCACGGTTAAGGGTTATCTTTCGTCGTTGTCGGCTTTTCTCTGTTTGCCTGACCAGCCACCTCTTTTTAAGTCTCCTGTAGTTTTAAGGTTTTTGAAGGGCCTCACAAATAAGTTCCCTCCTACTCCTTTTATTGTGCCTCAGTGGGACTTGAATCTTGTCTTGACCTTTCTGATGGGTGCTCCTTTTGAGCCTCTTCATAAATGTCCTATGAGGCTTTTAACTCTTAAGGCAGTCTTCCTCGTTGCAATAACCTCAGCAAGGAGGGTAAGTGAGCTTCAAGCTCTTAGTTCCAAGCCCCCTTTCTTGACCATTCATGCTGATCGAATGGTTCTTAGGACCAGGGCTGCTTTTCTTCCTAAGGTGCTGACTCCTTTCCACCTTAGTCAATCCATTACCATTCCTACCTTTTATCCTCCCCCACACCCTTCCAAGGAGGAGGAGAAGTTACACCGTCTGGACCCTAAGAGGGCGGTGTCTTTTTACCTGGACAGGACTAAAGACTGTCGCTTGGATGACCAGCTCTTCGTTGGGTTTGCTGGCTGCAAGAGAGGGAGAGCGGTCCATAAAAGAACATTGTCAAGATGGATCGTCCTTTGTATAAAGATCTGCTACTCTTTGGCCGGTAAGGAACCTCCAGAGGGTATAAGGGCTCATTCTACAAGAGCTAAGTCGTCTACCTCAGCATTGGTTAGAGGTGTTCCTGTAGAGGATATTTGTAGGGCGGCAACTTGGTCTTCCCTCCACACGTTCGCGAAGCATTACTGTTTGGATGCTGAGGTAGGAGGGACGGCCACTTTGCGCGCTCTGTCCTTCAGGATTTCCTGGTTTAGAAGAGTGGACACCCTCCTCCGGGAGTGGGGACTGCTGTTGGACTCTATTCACAAGGTGAGGAATCCACACGGCAGATGTATCTATCAGAAGAACAAGTTACTTATCTTCGGTTACGCTTTTTCTGGTAGATACTATATCTGCCTGTGGATTCCTCACTGACCCACCCGCCTCCCCGTTGTCCACTCTTCTATGCCAGAGTTTTTGTAATGTATTGTATATATATAGCGATGTTAAGGAGTTGTTTTCATTGCTTTCTTGCACTTGCTTTACACTATGTGTTTCTCCTTGGCAATTGTGTGCTGTGTATACTATGTATATTTCTACTGTCATTGGTCCGTCCGTGTGCCTCGATGGCACGGAAAAAAGGGCGGAACTGATGTCATCACGCCGGCGTGGGCCTATTGTAGGCGTCGGTGACGTCAGCGGAGTCGCGTGCGATGCCGTGTCTCTATGACGTCCAAGTCCACGTCGGCGCAAGGCTACAAAAAGAATTTCCGAATGTTGCTGACGCAAGGATATTCACAAGGTGAGGAATCCACAGGCAGATATAGTATCTACCAGAAAAAGCGTTACCGAAGGTAAGTAACTTGTTCGTTTTGAATATGGGCACAGCGTCTGTTGCCGGTCACCCGCAGAGGTCTCTAATGGCTTCTGTCATGTCCCTGAGGCTTTCAGCATTTTCCCTATGGCCCTCCGCCACTGTGTTGGTCAACTCTTTGAAGCTGTCCTTAAAGTCCACCATTTTGTTCTTCAGACATACTAGCTTGGTTTGCATTGACCTTATGTTTTTTAATCGCAGGCGCTGCTCATTCACCATTGTGCCCTCCAGCCCAGCAAAGACAGAGGAGCTCTCTATGCAGAGTGAGCATACCTCAAAAAACAGACAAAGTCATCACCCATTAGGCTGTTTGGATGGTTACACCAAGACAATAAACCGTCTGAGCAATGCCGCAGCTGTCCTCTGCAGACGCACTGTGGCCATGTAGGTGGAAATGGCCCATTGCAGTTCTGATGTAGCCAGGGGATTGGTGCAGGTGACCACTTCTGTAGAACAGGTCCAGACAGCTAATATAGCCGGGGCAAGTGCACTGCGTGCAGGGGGCAGTGAGGAGGCCTCCAGTCTCAGCAGCATCACTGCCCCGGTGGAGACCAGACGGCGGAGTGCGAGGCAAGGTACAGCATTCGAGGCCTCATTATGGGAGGTCAGTGTATACACTGACGGTTCCATTGCTGTGAGTGCCCATAAAAAGTAGATAGTGATGTGACCAAGGCATGCCAATGGGTGAGGTAACCTGTGGCATGTGATACTCAGTGCAGAATGTTGTGCATGTTTATTTGAAATCCTATTTTGACATACAAATTTACACACATGTTAACATGATGATGGCTGTGTGCATACAATTTACCTGAGATTAAGGTGAATAAAACACAGTAGCTAATAAGTTATGAAGTGTGTTGTCTCAACTTTACTCACCCTAAAAATAATTCTGTGTGATTTCTGCACGACTTTGTCGGCCCTCTGCTGCCCTTGAACCGTCTCCAGCTTGCCATGCCCTACATTGCCCATCTTCATCATCTGTGTCTGGATCAGATATGTCTATTGGTATGCGTTTGGAAGTCGCAATGTTGTGCAACACTGCACAAGTGGCCACAATGTTACAGCATATCTCAGGCCTGTACTGCGGTGCATTTCCACTCTTATACAGGCAGCGGAACCTACTCTTCAGTAATTCAAAGGTTCTCTCAATCTTGTTGCGTGTAGTCTTATGCACAGCATCATATTTCCTTCACTTTGAGTTGCAGGATTCAGGTATGTGGTAAGTAGAAGGAGAGCACAGCATATGCTCTGTCACCTACAGGGTAAAGGGCAATAGATGAGTCACTGTATTGTTTCACCATATCCAGAGATTCTACCAGACTGTGTTACATGCATTTACCTAGCAGGTATCCTTCGCCAAATCCACCCCCAAGGACACGTGTGTATATATCACTGTGTCTGAATATGAAAGAATTGTGTGTACTACCAGGGAATTTTGCCACTAAGTCAGTTATTATGTTTGAGGCATTACATATGACCTGGATGTTCATTGAATGAAAGGTTTTTCTGTTCCTGAATATGTACTCATTTCCTGAGGAGGGACAAATGGCTACATGCGTACCATCAATGCACCCAATTACATGGGGGAATTGGGCTATCTGGTAGAAATCTAATTTGGTCTGCAGCAATTCCTGTGGTGTGTTGGGGCATCTAATTTAATGGCGTATCCTCCTGATCATTGCGTCCAAGAAGGCATTGAAAAAGCGCAAAAGTGCACTTTGGAAGACCCTTCCTCCTGCTGCTATCACTCCCTGAAGCTAGAAGGTGCAGTGCACATAGGCCTTGCACATGTGTGGGAATGGCTTAGTCCCCTGAGTATGATTCTGCAGAAGTGGATGAAGCTCAGCTATCAAGTGTAGGATTGTAGCGGAGTCTAATCTATGTTTGGATTTCTTCCTCTGTCTGCTGAAACAGTGTTAGGCGCCCTCTAAAAATGAGTTCTTGTCCATCCATTTTGAAACATTCTGAGGCCCTCTGGGTCTGTTTAAATAGTTTACCCTGGTTACCACCTGATTGGAATAGGTTGTAATTTACACGTGCAAAATTGAGAATTTTGTATCCTTCGCAATTTGCGATTAGTTCATACATTGGTCTGCGATTTACCAATTTGCGAATTCACAGTTTGAGATTTGCACGATTGGTATTCCCAAAATAAGGATTCAAATTTTTTACTATTAGCAATTTTGTAAATGTGAACCCTTTCATACATTCCGAAAGGCCATTTTGCATTCGCAAATGGGCGAATTTTGTCAATCGCACTGTCTGCGAACTCAAAATACTTTCATACATCTGGCCCTTAGTTGTTGTGTTGGCGTGCTCTTAACCGTGTATATCTGTAAACGTGTATAGAGATGCACTGTAAAATAATATATGAAAATAAGGATGTTGGAATGCAGTCTTTGTATTCAATTATGTTGTGCTCTTTTGGTTTACTAATAGATGCTATTTTCTTGTTACATATTCACAGGGTTTGTTTAGACACGCTTGCTGCTTTGCTGAAATCAAGTAAGTGCTGTAGTGACTTAAAGATCAAGTGTATTTTATTTAAAAACATTTAACTTCTTTCCAAATGTTGTGTTATTTTATGTGAAAAGGCATGTCTACCAATTTCAATTAATCATTTGTTTGTAAAACTGGTTGAGCCTTTTCAATGGTCAAATGATCTTTCTATTTTCATGCAGTCCAAGTATACTGGTGGCAATTGCTTTTCTGGGAGGGATGACGTAATTTGTTCTTCATATGAAAATGACTAAGTACTATATGAGCATCTATCAGCTCATGTAAACAACAAAGCAAGATAGTCTTTAAAATGGAAAGGTAAAGTTCAGAGAGGCGATGTGAATAATTAAAATAGAGCACTTGAATGTCATGCTTATAAATGTTTACCCTTACCTTAAAACGTTTTTGAGTGTTTTTAATAGCCCAAGAATGCCCTACACATTATTGCTGTTATTGAGAAATCACATGGTGTTTGACCCCAAAACACCTTTTTAAAATGTATCTAAGATCTTTTATGAGTCAGAAAAGTCTATGCAATTAGTAAAAGGGTGTATTTTTAAATCCATTGCGATATGCATGGGAGGGGGTGAAATGCATTCCTTTCCTGTTTGGGATTTTCAGTGGAATATGTCATTGGGTTGAGTCTGCAACTGCAGTCTGAAACATTTGATCAGTTACAAACCTGAAGTTGGTGTGGTATCTGATCCTCAAAGTGGGACAGCTTCTCATTTGAGAATCATCCCAACAGCCTTGGGGGGTGGAGGGCTGTAGGCAGAGTTGCAGTAAACACTGTCTTCTCCCCAGTGTGTTTCCAAAGTGGGAATGTTTTCTTTAAAGCAGCTTCTGTTCCTTCAACGTACATTATCTGGTCTAAAAAATAAAGTTTCCCATTTGGGAATGCAGATGCAGAGATGCAGAGATGGCGGCCTGCTATCCCTTCCATGCCTCCAACCCTGTATTTGAAGAGAGTCACATGGGGTGCAACCTGCCTAATTAGTATTCACTAGGCGAATTGTCTGATGACCTACGAAGGTACAATTTGATATGCGACCAATTAGTACATCAGTCACATTGCAAATTGTATTCCCTTCCGCAAACCATCTAGTGTACAAATTGAACATCCCTCGTTTGCACCTGGGAATAGAACATCATGCTGCTTACTGGCAAGTGCAGGGAGGTGTTATCCGTAATGTGGCACTATCTAAATGACATTCAGAGAGTTCAACAATGTGTTGTTCAAAACCATGTAGAAGATAAAAAGTAAAAACTAGATGCTGCAGTTTTTGGTAGCTTTTAATCTGCCAAATGTAGACAAGATCTTGCTTTTCCATCTATCCACCTGCTCTATTTGTATTTTTGAGCATTTTTGTAATTTTTGGTTGTAGTGAAAGGTAAGAGGGCTGGGGTAGTGGCGTTGGAGTGGACAGCTGGCACTGAGGCAGCCACAGTTACTCATTGCTCTTGTGCAAGCTCCTGACTTCTGTTGCTGTGATGGCGTCCAGAGTTAGAAAGGTGAGCAAGAGCTTTAGGAGTCACATTGATGCATTGATCAATACAGAAGAGCTTACTAGTGTCAGAACTGTTCCGAAATCAACAAGACTCAGAGCTAAAACAGTTAATGCAATCCTTTTGTGAAAACATTCCTGCCCTCCAGAAAGGGTAAAATCAAATCATTGGAGGATTAAGTGCAGTAAGAGGAATTCTAACATGGCTGCCAAAAAGCACATTAAAGATCCCCAGTCTAGCATGGCTTGATTTCCCTCTGCAGCTCAGAGTGGAATATTCAGTGTGTGAAATTCTACTCTGTGCTATTCACTGAGACAATTAATCTGATGGGAAGGATTATTTGAAGCTATGTTGTGTTAGTGAGGATAGTGACATTGTGTGAGAGCGTCGTTTTAGTTTTCTTCGTGTTGAGGCAAGTTAGAGCTGTGCTAGTGGAGAGCAATGTTCTTTTGTGAGTGTCCTTGTGGGCGGTTCTTAGGTTAAATTCTGCCCGTTTTTTGTAGTATTTCTCCATAGAAATTCTGGGCAGTGTTAGAGTGGAAACTAGCGTCACTATTCAGCATTTGCCTATTCACTCTGGTAGTGTTCACTGTAAGTTTTACAGGCAGTGCCCGAGTAGAGAATAGCGTCTTGACTTGGCAGCTGCCTAACACAGATAGATATATCCTTAGCACAGTAATGTTGTTTATCGATTAAGGCACTGTCGGAGCTGAGCTTATCATCAATATCTCTGCAGAAGTTTGTATGTATTCAAGTTTTAAAGGTGTATAATAAATGGCCATCAGTTGAAGAGTGTGTCTTAGTTTAAAAAAGAAAATTACCTCTGTAGTTTTCTCAACAGAGACTAGTGTCTCTTCCTGGCAGTAAATAACAGTTTTGAAAGGTGTTCCAGAGTGTCTTGAACTTCTGTGATATTGGAGGATAGCAGTGGTTACCAGATACTTCCCGAACTCCGACATCCCCAACTATTCAGCATTATCTCCTTGCAAGCTAAGTGTATCTTTTAACATATATATATAATTATATGTTCGAGGCAAATGGGCTGCAGACCACACACTATTGCATAGATCACCATCTGGTGGTGTGCCCGGATGATTACACTTTGTTTTTGTCTTGGAAGAGTCTTTGTCTGTTGGATGACTCCTCCTGTAGATCGTAGTGCACGTGGGCATTGACTCCATCTACAGATAGTTTTTTTCCGCCATCGTGCTCGGATGTGTTTATCATTCAGCCCGTTACCGATCTCTTTTCGACTTCCAGTCCTTCATCATACAATCGGTATCGTCTTTGACAGTAATTCCGGTTACCCGCGTCGAAGGAAGGCTTGCGCTTCTCGATTCCAGCGTTCGTCTGGGCCGTCGGGCCCAACTGTGCCATTGGGGCTTTGGCTCATGGAAAGAACACCTTTCAAGAAGTGCCCTTAGTGTGGACACAAATTCCCTCACTCTGATCTTCATGAGGTTTGCAATCTGTACTGGTCTCTAGAGCACGAGAGTCTAGACTGTGAGGCCTGCTCTTCGTTCCGGTCCATGAAGACCATCAGGGACCGTCTAGCTCGAAGAGTCAAGGTGCAGTCATCTTCATCGACCCCAGACCTCATCATAGACGAGGCTCCGATCGAGGTAGGGTCCGAAGAACAGCAGCAGGACGACATCGTTTCCGAAGCAGAGGATTCAGCTTCCGGAGCCGAGGAGCAATCGGAAGACGACGATCTTCTTCCAGCTGGTCAACAGGTAGTGAGCACAAGCGTTGACCCTGTTCACCTCCCCATAACGGGACAGGCTTTGGTTCCACCTCCACCTCCGGGTTCGGGTGCACAGCGACCAAAACCTTCCGATCCCACCTTCTGATAGATACATCTGCCAGTGGATTCCTCACTTTGTGAATATCCCCCTGCGTCAGCAGCATTCGGAAATTCTTTTTGTAGCTTCGCGCGGACGTGGACGACGTCATAGAGGCACGGCATCGCACGCGACTCCGCTGACGTCACAGACACTACAATAGGCCCACGCCGGCGTGATGACATCAGTTCCCTTTTTTCCGCGTCGTCGACGCTAACGGTTTTCTGGGATCGTACAGTAGCTTTGTAGTAACTTTGTTACTTTGTGATTATTTTCACTGTATCTTCGTCTTCTGTCGAGATGTCTTCGAAGAAGACTGGTTTTAAGGCTTGCGGGGAATGTGGCAAGACTATGTCCATAACTGACCCGCATGAGTGCTGCGTCTGGTGTCTAAGCTCCGACCATGACGTCGAGGATTGCCAATCGTGCAAGAAAATGACTCCGAAGGCCCTTCAGGAGAGAGAGACAAAGTTCCTCGTTGCGAAGCTTAAGAACAAGAAAGAAAAGAAGACTTCAAAGTCTCGGTTTCGAGGTCTAGGTCTCGATCAAGGTCGAGATCGGAGTCGTCATCTGCTCATGCTTCAAAGTCTTCTAGGAAGAAGCATAAGAAGAGGGGTCATGAGTCACGTCATCACTCAGGAAAGGACTACAGTTTGCGACCGAAGTCGCAAGTGAGGCTTCTTCGAAAGGAAGTGGAGGTTTCGGCGTCGGAAGCTCAGGACACAGATGGTGAGGCTTCGCGTCCGAATTCGCCAGGGTCACCAAAGCACCAACCGAACCCTTCTCCGAACCCGTCTAATCCTTCTGGTCGGGAGGATGAAGGTGAGGTGGAGGAGGTTGGTGATGATGAGGTGCAAGTGCCAGCGGGTTCGTCGACCTCGGTGCTGCAGGTCGAGGAGGAGGTCGACGTCGTGATGACTCCGCCTCCTCGAGAGCAGCCAGGTGGACCTTATCCAGCCTTCCCGGCTCCTGGTCAGGATCCATCCCAGTTCCTAATGCAATGTTCGGAGTTTACTCCATGGCGATGTACCCCTCTGGTGCACCTGTTGGTCCCACGGGTCCTATGGCATTCAACTTGGGCGTTCCCCAGGCTTATGCTCCTACGCCCTTCATGCCTTTTATGCCGGCTCTTACACCGCAATGGCATTTTCCGACGCCGCGAAGCCTTCGACGCCGAAGCCTTCGACGCCGCACCAGTCGACGCCGATTCCATCGACGCCGGTGCGCACGACTCCGAGGCAGGATTCTGTTCGACCTCGACTTTGCCCGTCTTCGGGTTCGATGCCGGATCCGGCCCCGGCGGAGTCGGTTCCGGATCCGTCAGCTTCGTTTACTAAGGAAAGGTCAAGGCGTGAAGCCCAGAGACTTCTGGAGGAAGAAAGGTATCAGTTTGCTGATGTTGAAGAAGGGGAGTTACAGAATTCTGATGATCCTTTTGGTGACCTGAGAGAGGCCAGTGGGCTTGAACTGTCTCCTGAGTGGGATTTGGCTTCTGTGTCAGATGTACCTTCCAAAGATGTGATGCCATATCACGTTGTTATTAAAAAGGCAGCAAGCTTATTGAATATCACTCTGCCCACTACGGAGTATAAGTCTAATCTTCTAACAGAGGTCCTTCACTCACCTTCTTCAGTTATTGAGCCAATGCTGCTGTTTAATGATGCTTTGGCTGAACCCATCTATGAGGTCTGGAAGAAGCCTTTGACAGCTCCAGCTGTTTCAAGGTCTGTGGTGAGGAGGTATAGAGTTGCACCCAATGACCCAGACTTTTTGTCAACACACCCTCTGCCTGAGAGTCTGGTTGTGCAGGCTGCCTGCTCGAAGAAGTCTGTAGGGGCCTTTCCGCAGGTTCCTGGGAAAATGGAATCCAGAAAGCAAGACCAGGCGGCCAAGAAGGTCTTCTCTTCAGCCAGTATGGTGTTAAAATCTACCAACGCACCTTGTCTTATGGGACGGTACATCCATGCCTTGATGGATTCCGTAAAGCAGTTAGTGCCAAAAATTCCTGAGGTGGACAGAAAGGATTTTCAGGAAGTAATTGCGGACACTCAGGCTGCTGCGAGACAAGTGATACCGAGTGGGCTGGAAACTGCTGATTCGGTGGCGAGAATCATGGGCTCTTCGGTGGCCGCTAGAAGAACTGCGTGGCTAAAAACATTGGAGTTTTCTGCAGATGTACAGTCTGCTTTGATGGACTTGCCATTTGATGGCTCAGGATTCTTTGGCAAGAAAGCTGACGCTGCCTTGGAACGTTTCAAAGATAGTAGGGCCACAGCAAAATCTTTCGGACTTCAAACCAGGGGTACTACTGGAAGGCGCTTCAGAGGATTTGGAAGATCTTCCTTTCGTTCCTATAAAACATGGGTACTCACAAACTTTCTCTAGGGGGCCAAATTTTCAGTGTGGTTTATGTCAGAGGGCCGCACTGGTGGGGGCGGGGTCAGTGGGGGAAGGGGCGGGGCTAGAGCAACAAGAAAAAAACTGTGACCATGAGGTTGATCACAGGTCCCCGCAGCGGACGCCTTCGTCCACTGAGCCACCAGACCCGGCATACACACATCTCTCTCTCTCTCTCTCGTTCTTTCTCTCCCTCACTCTCTCTCCCTCCCTCTCTCTCCCTCTCTCTCCCTCTGTCTCTCTGTCTCCATCTGTCTCCCTCACTCTGACTGTATCGCTCCCTCACTCCCTCTGTCTCACTCCCTCTCTCCCTCTGTCTCACTCCCTCTCTCCCTCTGTCTCGCTCTTTCTCTCCCTCTGTCTTGCTCACTCCCTCTCTCCCTCTGTCTCACTCACTCTGAATGTCTCACTCTCTATATCTCCCTCTCCATCTCTGTCTACCTCTCCATCTCTGTCTACCTCTCCATCTCTGTCTTCCTCTCCCTCACTCTGTTTCCCTCTCCCTCAGTTTTCCTCTCCCTCACTCTGTTTACCTCTCCCTCAGTTTCCCTCTCTCACACTCTGTTTCCCTCTCCCTCAGTTTCCCTCTCTCTCACTCTGTTTCCCTCTCCCTCAGTTTCCCTCTCTCTCACTCTGTTTCCCTCTCCCTCAGTTTCCCTCTCCCTCACTCTGTTTCCCACTCCCTCAGTTTCCCTCTCCCTCACTCTGTTTCCCTCTCCCTCCTTCCCTCTGTCTCCCTCTCTCCTTCCCTCTCCCTCCCTCCCTCACTCTCCCTCACTCTCTCTCTCTCTCTCCCTCCCTCGCTCTCTCCCTCCCTCGCTCTCTCCTTCCCTCGCTCTCTCCTTCCCTTGCTCTCCCTCCCTCTCCCTCGTCCTTCCTCTCCCTCGACCTCCCTCTCCCTCACTCTCTCCTTCCCTCGCTCTCTCCCTCCCTCGCTCTCTCCTTCCTTCGCTCTCTCCCTCCCTCGCTCTCTCCCTCCCTCGCTCTCTCCTTCCCTCGCTCTCTCCTTCCCTTGCTCTCCCTCCCTCTCCCTCGTCCTCCCTCTCCCTCGACCTCCCTCACCCTCACTCTCTCCTTCCCTCGCTCTCTCCCTCCCTCGCTCTCTCCCTTCCTCGCTCTCTCCTTCCCTCGCTCTCCCTCCCTCTCCCTCGTCCTCCCTCTCCCTCGACCTCCCTCTCCCTCACTCTCTCCTTCCCTCGCTCTCTCCTTCCCTCATTCTCCTTCCCTTGCTCTCCCTCCCTCTCCCTCGTCCTCCCTCTCCCTCGACCTCCCTCTCCCTCACTCTCTCCTTCCCTCGCTCTCTCCCTCCCTCGCTCTCTCCTTCCCTCACTCTCTCCCTCCCTCGCTCTCTCCCTCCCTTGCTCTCTCCTTCCCTCGCTCTCTCCTTCCCTTGCTCTCCCTCCCTCTCCCTCGTCCTCCCTCTCCCTCGACCTCCCTCTCCCTCACTCTCTCCTTCCCTCGCTCTCTCCCTCCCTCGCTCTCTCCCTCCCTCGCTCTCTCCTTCCCTCGCTCTCCCTCCCTCTCCCTCGTCCTCCCTCTCCCTCGACCTCCCTCTCCCTCACTCTCCTTCCCTCGCTCTCTCCTTCCCTCATTCTCCTTCCCTCTCCCTCCCTCACTCTCCCTCCCTCACTCTCCTTCCCTCACTCTCTCCTTCCCTCACTCTCTCCTTCCCTTGCTCTCCCTCCCTCTCCCTCGTCCTCCCTCTCCCTCGTCCTCACTCTCTCCTTCCCTCGCTCTATCTCTCCCTCGCCCTACCTCTCCCTCGCCCTCATTCTCCTGCCATCACTCTCCTGCCATCACTCTCCCTCACTCTCCTTCCCTCCCTCTCCCACTCTGTCTCTCGCCCTCCCTGTCTCCCTCCCTCCACCTTGCCCGTGTGTGCCCGGGCTGAGACAGCTTCTGGGCAGGCACACCCACAAACACAGCCTCACCGGAGCACTTCACACGTCTTCAAAAGACACTTCATATGTTAATGAGGCTTTGTCACCTCTTAGCCCCCCTGCAGCCCCACTCTGACTGCGAAGGGAATCGCCCGGCCCCCACAGAGCAGCAGTCTGAGTCGCGCTGCCGCAGGGGTTTTTGCTGACACTGTAAAAAAAAAACATTTAAACACGGGTACATGTCTGCAAGGTCCGCGGGCCGCCAGGGAAGGCTTGCCGGGCCGCCCCTGGCCCGCGGGCCGTACTATGAGTACCCGTGCTATAAAACATCGCAGCAGCAGCCACAACAACAGCAAAATACGCTGTATAAGTCCTATAGAGGAAGATAACGAGCTCGTCCTAGAGGTCGTCAAGCCTCCTCCTCTTCCCCTTCCCAGCCCCCTGCCACCGCAGCAAAGCAGCCCTAGATCCGCCATTCCGGATCATGTGGGCCCAGTTGGGGGCCTGCTTACCCATTTTCTACGAGATTGGGAATTGATTACCTCAGATCTTTGGGTTCTCAATCTCGTGGAGAATGGGTATGCTCTTCCCTTTCGGGAATTTCCCCCAAATTACCCTCCTTGCCAGGGTTTTTGTTCGGAGGACCATCTGCTGCTCCTGCAGGAAGAAGTCCTGGCTCTGTTCAGAAAGGGTGCGATAGAGGTGGTACCAGAGCACGAGAGGGGTCAGGGGTGCTACTCCCGGTATTTTCTGATCCCCAAGAAGGATGGCAGACTTCGTCCAATCCTAGATCTCAGGATCTTGAACCTTTACCTGAAGCAGGAGAAGTTCAAGATACTCACCCTTGCACAGGTTCTTCAAGCGCTGCTGGAAGACGACTGGATGGTGTCGATCGACTTGCAGGATGTGTATTTTCACATCCCAATCCTGAAGTTGCAGTTTGCGGTCCTTCCGTTTGGTCTTACTACTGTGCCTCGAGTCTTCACCAAGGTGATGGCAGTGGTGGCTGCGCATCTCAGAAGGTCGGGATACCTGTATTCCTGTATCTGAACGATTGGCTGAACAAAGCAGAATCTCCAGAGATAGTGCTGCATCATCTGCAGGAGACAACTCAGTTGTTGCACAGGTTGGGTTTTTCGATAAATGTACCCAAATCTCACCTGGTGCCCTCCCAGCGCAACCTGTTCATAGGTGCGGTACTGGACACTACTGTGTGTTGTGCATTCCTTCCTTCTCAAAGGATTCGCGACATACAGGAAATGATTCCTTTGTTTTTCAATGGAGCGGTCGTTCCAGTCCTGAAGGTCCTTCACTTGCTCGGTCTGATGGCTTCTTGCATTCTGTTGGTCCACCATGCACTCTGGCACATGAGGGCACTCCAGTGGTGCCTCCGCAGGCAGTGGTATCAACACAACGGAGATCTCAGGGAGTAAGTGAGGATCTCCAGAGAAACTGCAGCGGATCTGACTTGGTGGGGCGTGGAAAGACTGGATGGTGTCGCTCGACTTGCAGGATGCGTACTTTCACATCCCCATCCTGAAGTCGCACAGGAAGTATCTCTGTTTTACGGTGGGATCACAGCACTTTCAGTTTGCGGTCCTTCCGTTTGGGCTTACTACTGCGCCTCGAGTCTTCACCAAGGTGATGGCAGTGGTGGCGGCGCATCTCAGAAGGTCGGGGATTCCTGTATTCCCTTATTTGGACGACTGGCTGATCAAGGCAGAGTCGCCAGAGAGAGTGCTCCATCATCTGCAGGAGACAACCCAGTTGTTGTACAGGTTGGGTTTTTCAATAAATGTACCCAAATCTCACCTGGTGCCCTCCCAGCGCAACCTGTTCATAGGTACAGTACTGGACACAACTGTATATGTCGTGCATTCCCTCCTCCGCAAAGGATTCGCGACATACAGGAAATGATTCCTTTATTTTACAATGGAGCGGTCGTTCCAGTCCTGAAGGTCCTTCACCTGCTCGGTCCGTTGGCTTCTTGCATTCTGTTGGTCAACCATGCACGCTGGCACATGAGGGCGCTCCAGTGGTGCCTCCGCAGGCAGTGGTATCAGCACAACCGAGATCTCAGGGAGTCAGTGAGGATCTCCAGAGAAGCTGCAGCGGATTTGACTTGGTGGGGCGTGGAAGGCAACCTGTCACAAGGAAAGCCTTTTCATCTACCTCCGTCAGTGGCCACAGTGATAACGGATGCATCCACTCTAGGGTGGGGTGCTCATCTGGGGGATCTGGAGGTCAAGGGTCTTTGGTCTCCAGAGGAAAGGTTGCTTCACATCAACCTTCTAGGGTTGCGGGCGATACGTCTGGCACTAAAGGCCTTCCCCCCTTCCCTTCGCGGTCAGTCAGTCCAAGTCCTGACGGACAACACGACCGCGATGTGGTATGTCAACAAGCAGGGAGGAGTAGGGTCGCAGTGTCTCTGCAGAGAGGCTCTGCGTCTCTGGTCCTGGGTTCAGGACCATCAGATTTGTCTGATGGCAAATCATCTGGCCGGAGTTCTGAACGTGCACACAGACAGTCTCAGTCAGCAGTTCTCTGCCGACCACGAGTGGAGGCTTCATCCGGAGGTAGTTCGTCACGTCTTCCGGATGTGGAGAACTCCTCGGGTGGACCTGTTCGCCACTCACGAGAATGCTCACTGCCCGTCATTCTGCAGCCTCTAGTTTCCGATGCAGGGAGCTTTGGGGGACGCGTTTCAGTTGAGTTGGGACTCGCGATTCCTTTACGCGTTTCCTCCCATACCCTTGATTCCTCGGGTTCTGAGGAAGATTCGCCAAGGCCAGACCCAAGTCATATTGATCACCCCAGATTGGCCAAGAAGGGTGTGGTATACAGATCTTCTCCACCTCTCCTCGTGCCCTCCGCTCCGTCTCCCTCACAGGGCAGATCTCCTCTCCCAGATGGAGGGGCATGTTCTACACCCCCACCTCCAGACCTTACCCCTTCATGCCTGGAGATTGAACGGGGTAATCTGATTTCCTTTTCTCTTCCGCACGATGTGGTAGATGTCATCTTGTCAGCCAGGCGTGACTCTACCAAGTCCATTTATTCTTATAGATGGTCTAAGTTTGTTGCTTGGTGCGGGGAGAAGTCCGTTGACCCTTTAAGGGCTCGTTTGTCCAATATACTTCGATTCGCACTTTCTTTGGCCCAGCAGGGTTTTGCAGTGGCAACTATCAAAGGTTATTTGTCGGCCTTGTCGGCTTTCCTTTGTTTGCCAGACCAGCCCTCTTTGTTTAAGTCTCCTATTGTTTTGCGTTTCATTAAGGGCCTTACAAATACATTTTCTCCTACACCATTTATTGTACCTCAATGGGACTTGAACCTTGTTCTTATGTATTTAATGGGTTTACCTTTTGAGCCTTTACACACATGTCCCTTGAGGCTTTTGTCTTTCAAGACTGTTTTTCTAGTGGCAATTACCTCGGCAAGGAGGGTAAGTGAGCTTCAAGTTCTTAGTTCTAAGCCCCCGTTTTTATCCATCCATGCTGAAAGAATGGTTCTTAGGACCAGGGCTGCTTTTCTGCCTAAAGTGGTTACTCCTTTCCATCTGGGGCAGTTCGTTACCCTCCCTACCTTTTATCCTCCCCCTCACCCTTCCAAGGAGGAGGAAAGACTTCACCGCTTGGACCCTAAGAGGGCAGTGAGCTTTTACCTGGACACGACACGGGAGTTCAGGTTGGATGACCAGCTGTTCGTAGGCTTTGCTGGCTGCAAGAAGGGGAAGGCGGTGCACAAGCGCACGCTCTCGAGGTGGATCTGCATTAAGATTTGCTACGCCCTTGCTGGTAAGGACCCTCCAGAGGGTATAAGAGCTCACTCTACTAGAGCAAAGTCATCAACATCTGCTTTGTCTAGGGGTGTTCCAGTTGAGGACATTTGTAAAGTGGCGACTTGGGCCTCCCTCCATACTTTTGCGAAGCATTACTGCTTAGATGCCGAAGTGAGGAGGGAGGGCCACTTTGCGCGTGCTGTCCTCCAGGATTTTCTGGTATAGGAGAGTGGACACCCTCCTAGTGGGAACTGCTGTGGGACTCTATTCACAAGGTGAGGAATCCACTGGCAGATGTATCTATCAGAAGAACAAGTTACTTACCTTCGGTAACGCTTTTTCTGGTAGATACAGTATCTGCCTGTGGATTCCTCACTGACCCATCCGCCTCCCCGTTGTCCACTCTTTTATACCTGAGTAACTGTAACGTATTTACTTTGTTGTCAAGGAGTTGTTTATTTCAAATGTTTTATTGCATTTGCTTCACACTGTGTGTGTTACCTTGATATTTGTACTGTGTATACTGTGTATATGCCTACTGTCATTGGTCCATCCGTGTGCCTCGAAGGCACGGAAAAAAGGGCGGAACTGATGTCATCACACCGGCGTGGGCCTATTGTAGTGTCGGTGACGTCAGCGGAGTCGCGTGCGATGCAGTGCCTCTATGACGTCGTCCACGTCGGCGCAAAGCTACAAAAATCATTTCCGAATGCTGCTGACGCAGGGGGATATTCACAAGGTGAGGAATCCACAGGCAGATACTGTATCTACCAGAAAAGCGTTAACGAAGGTAAGTAACTTGTTTTTCTGGCTCGGCAACGAAGAATATAAAAAAGCCTCCAGTCGACTCGGGCTCGAGTCAGTCTGTCGGTCCCGACAAGCAAAAGGTCCTCAAACCAAAATAAACGCCTGCACCGAAGCAGCCATCGGCGCCGAAACTGGTTAAGCCGAAAAGAAGCTTAGCACAGGAAGACATTCCCAAGTCTGCCGAACCGAAGACCACTCCGGTTCCGAAAAAAGTCGACCTGAAGCCTGCTACAGCATTGAAACACACTTCGGCTCTGAAGGTTGATAATTCCAAACGCAGTTCGGGAACAAAGATTCCGGATCCAAAGAGCGCAGATCCGAGAAAGACCAAGTCTTTGGAACGAAAACCAAAATCTGCTCCAAAGACCATAGACACTGTAAAACCTAAGCATTTCGGTCCCAAACAAGATAAATCGGCACCGAAAAAGGATTTTTCAGCAGAAGAGCTTTTCCAACCAGACCCAAAGCAAAAGACTCTTCATATTAATCCAACGACTGGACATGTCATTACAGTGCCTGAAAAGAGGAAAATGGACTATCCTAAACCACCTCCAGTTCCTCTCAAAAAGCATGCTCAAACTTCTCCCATATGAATTCTTTCACCATTAATAGAGACACCAGCAGATATTTCCCCAGTACACTCACCATCCTGCAAACATAGCATTATACCAAAGGATGATATTGATGAAGACAATTATTCACCTGGGGTATCTAAGTGAGCATCATATAGACGACACAGATGACCCAGACAATATTCCTGGGCCATCAGATGATCCCTGGGAGGATTATAATGCGCCAGATGCACCAGATCTGCCACAAGATGACGCATACCCTTCTAGACCATCTCTTCCAGATTACACAGCTCATTCATAGAGCAGCTACATTTCATGGAGTAGACTTACACACAGATCCAGTGGAAGAGCACTTCCTCATGGATACACTACTGTCGTCACATAAAACCACAACCAGATTTCCAATACTTAGTGGAGTGGTGAGACATGCACCATAAGTATTAAAAGACCCCGTCAGAGCCAGGGTAATTAACCCCAGACTGTAAAAAAAGTATAAAGCTTATCCATCTGACCCAGCATACATCAAAGATCAGCTGCCATTAGACTCATTGGTAGTATCAAATGCGAGAAAAAGAGCTACCTCGCAGACAACAGGGGATGCTCCACCCCTTGATAAAGAGTCTAAGCTTTTAGATGCTTCAGGGAAACACACCATCTCACAAGCAGCCAATGTCTGGAGAATTGCTAACGCTAAAGCTTTGTTAGCGAGATATGATCGAGCTCATTATGATGAGTTAGAATCACTCATGTAACACTTACCAGAGCAATATAAGACCAGGGCTTCTGATCTAATACAAGAAGGCAAGGTTATTCCGAATACCTCAATCCGCTGTGCATTAGACACTGCAGACACAGCCTCTAGAGCAATAAATACGGGAGTACTGCTGCGTAGACATGCATGGCTACGCATCTCTGGTTTCAAACCAGAAGTACAGGCAAGTATTTTAAATCAACCCTTTGCCCAGCAACATCTCTTTGGTCCAACAGTTGATAGTGCACTAGAGAAGAAGAAAAAAGATACAGATACAGCAAAATCCATGGGACCTTTACAAACTCAGACCCATAGAGCGTCCCTTCGTCGCTCCTCATATAGAGGCGCATCTAAGGGGTTTCAAACTGACAACACCTCCTCTTCTTATAAAGCGCCCTCCCAAACCTCACCTAGTAGAGGGTATTACAGAGGAGGATATAGAGGTAACAACAATAAGGGCAGAGGCAGAGGCAACAACAACCGCAATGCCTCTACTCCCAAACATTGACTTCCCTTCCATCCTCCCGACCATTCCACTCCTGTCGGGGGGAGATTACAACAGTTCCTACCTGTCTGGAACTCCATCACCACAGCCAGGTGGGTAAGACAAATAATTCAGTCAGGGTATTGCCTGGAGCTCACTTCAACTCCTCCAACAATACCACCCAGACAATGTCCCATGTCACAGGAACATCTCATACTTGTAAGACAAGAGGTTGCATCTCTACTACAAAAGAATGCAATAGAGAACCTGTCCCAGAACACCATCAAAACACAGGAGTTTACTCCCTATACTTTCTCATACTCAAAAAGGACGGGTCCCTCGGACCTATACTAGATCTAAGGCCCCTGAACCTGTACATACAATCCGACCATTTCCATATGGTCACACTATAACAGATTCTGCCGTTGTTAAAACAAGGCGACTTCCTTGCCACATTAGATCTCAAGGACGCTTACTTCCACATTCCTATCCATCAATCTCACAGAAAGTACCTTCGATTTGTACTAGAAGTTCAACACTACCAATTCAAACTACTCTCTTTCGGAGTAACTACAGCACCTCGAGTGTTTACAAAGTGTCTAGCAGTAGTAGCAGCACACTTGAGAAGGGACAACATTCATGTCTTCCCATACCTAGACGACTGGTTAATAAAATCCAAGTCATACCACCAATGTGTACAGCACATGCATCAGACCATCATCCTGTTGCACAAACTAGGATTCACAGTAAATCAAAAGAAGTTATACCTCCAACCATCCCTAGCTCAATAGCATCTAGGTGCCAAAATAGATACCTCCAAAGCAATTGCATACCCAAATCTTACAAGGATTCAAAGTATGCAAGCTCTTATACAAAAATTCCAGCCACAGCACTCACTACCAGCTCGAGTGTTCATGCAATTAATAGGAATGATGGCATCTTGCATTTTCATAGTACCATACGCAAGACTACAAATGCGCCCCATACAAGAGTGTTTGGCAAGTCAGTGGAATCAGGCTCAACAACAAATAACAGATCTGGTGGTGGTAGACGACCGGATATATCGCTCTCTGCAGTGGTGGAACACCAAAAACCTTTCCAAGGGCCGGCCATTCATAGAGCCTGTTCCACAGGTAGTGCTAACCTTAGACGCATCTCTCACAGGATGGGGAGCGCATATAGAGAAATACACAGTACAAGGTACATGGACACCGCAACAAAAGTAACTCCACATAAATCATCTGGAGTTGTTAGCGAGTTTCCTAACTCTAAAATCGTTTTACCATTACCTATCAAGCAAGACTGTACGGGTCTGTACAGACAATACGACGGCCATGTATTATATCCAAAAACAAGGAGGAACACACTCCTTACAGCTCTCCCAGCTGGCGCAGAGCATATGGAGGTGGGCCATTCCTCAAAAAATCTTTCTGTTAGTGGAACATCTGCCAGGAGTTCACAATCAAGTTGCAGATCTGTTAAATCATCAAAGACAACAGATACACAAGTGGGAACTTCATCTGCAAGTTCTTCAACCATTCTTTCACAAGTAGGGACAGCCAGATATCGATCTGTTCTCCACACACCGCAACTCCAAATGCCCAAGCTTCGCCGCCAGATACCCACACCCATTGTCCAAAGGCAATGCAGTATGGATGAGTTGGTCAATCAAATTTGCGTACGCTTTTCCACCTCTCCCACTAATTCCATTAGTGGTACGCAAGCTACAGCAACATTCCCTCACATTGATTCTCATAGCACCAACCTGGGTAAGACAACCGTGGTATACCACACTACAAGAGCTATCAGTAGTACCTCATCAAAAATTAAAACTCTCTCAACATCTGCTGACACAGAACCATGGAGAGATCATGCATCCAGACCCAATATCTTACATTTCTAGTACTCATTTTTTTCTTATAAAAAGGAAAATGCTACTTGCCAGTATGCATCTGTTCTTGGCCTGTATGGCTTCAGAATCACACACGCCCACCCGCCTCCCCCGCTACCTATATCTGTTCCAGTAATATCTTAATTAGATACACAATACATAGACATCCTTATCTATACTCATACAACTCCATCATTTGCCCAATGGCGAAAACAATCTGAAGAGGAGTTGATGCCCATGCGCACTACGATATACAGGAGGAGTCATCCAACAGACAAAGACTCTTCCAAGACAAAAACAAAGTGTAATCATCCAGGCCCACCACCATATGGTGATCTATGCAATAGTGTTTGGTTCTGCAGCCCTACATGCCTAGAACAGATGCATACTGGTAAGTAGCATTTTCCTTTTTATAAGAAAAAAGTCAGTACTAGAAATGTAAGATATTGTGGTAACATATAAAGAGCAGTATAAGAAAGTAACTTACCTGTGGTTTAGTTGAGTTTGAGAACTTCTTACAAAGCCATTATTTTCCTTAATTCCTAAAAATTCAAAAGAGAGGAGAATTAGTCAACTGCTTGCACAGATTACATATAACTCAATAACAATAGAAGAGGGGCAATGTCCTGATTGACTCTGGGTATGTAAACACACACATATGCACAATACTCTGGCCCAGGCAAACAATAGTTTGTAATATTTTAATATATTTATGTTGTGTTTCCTTTCGGTTAACTCTATTGCAACTACTAAATCAGTGCATCAATACTAGTGTGCCTGCCGGAAGATTGGGCACAAACAGAGAGAAGGAAGGGGACCTGAGAAGACCAGGCAGTCTCTTCTTAGCCCCATCCCCTTCAGTACATTCCAGCCAATTTGTGTATCGGTTGGTGGAGCGGACTGAGAGTGGCATTGAGAATTGTCAACATTCTGCTCCTGTGCAGGTTATTCAGCTCCTGACACCTAGGACTGTGATACAGATGGGAGTTCAATGTATTTTTCAGCAATGGATTTGTCATAGATCACAATCTTAAATATACGTTCAAGGCATATGTGGCTATAGATGTATCTAGTGTTGGGTCTGAATGATTGCAATTTGTTTTTGTTCGAAGAAGTTTTTCTTGCCACAAGTCTGTGTGACTCCTCCTTTTGGTTATACTGCACATGGGCATCAACTCCATTGTTAGATTGTTTCTTTCCACGGACTGGACACTTAATTTGTACTATTGGTTAGCATAACCAAATATAGCCAGAAAACAAAACATTCTAACAGTAGCCCAACAGTTTCAGAGTGGGATCCAAGTTACAGTCAGGACACTCATGTGCCTTTTAGGCATGAGGGCATCTTGCATCCCAATAGTCCCACATGACCGTATACTTTTAACACTGCTGCAAGTATGTCTCTCACGTCAATGGATACAGTCACAGGGTCAACTGCACGATCTAGTGGTGATAGACAGCCGCACAGATCACCCTCTGCAGTGGTAGAATTCACAAAACCTATCCAAAGGGCAGCTGTTTCTAGACCCAGTTCCCCAAGCCATTCTCACAGCGGATCCTTCCCTGACAAGTTGGGTAGCTCACATTCAAGATCTTACCATTCGGGGTGTATGGGACTCCAAAAACCAGACTCTCAATATCAATTACCCAGAGCTTCAAGCTGTTCACCTAGCATTGGAAGCTTTCCTACCTCACCTAATACACAAGGTTGTCCTAATCCCGTAGAACAATATGACATCCATGTACTATCTACAAAAACAGGGGGGACTCACTCTGCAATTATCACACCTAGCCCAGACCATACGGCGATCACAACTTTCATTTCCTAGAAGAACACGAATCAGGGACAAGCAATCAACTTGCAGACCTCCTCAGCAGGACGCAGCAACACATCCACGAATGGGAACTGCACCCCAAAGTCCTTCTACCATACTTTCACAGGTGGGGGTTTCCACAAATCGACTTGTTGGCAAACCCCAGAAAACGCAAAATGCCCATACTTTGCGTCCAGGTTCCCACACCCACTGTCCAAGGGCAATGCTCTATGGATGAACTGGTCAGGAATATTTGCCTGTGCTGTTTCACCTCTCCCACTACTTCCATTCATGGTCAACAAGCTCAGGCAAACCTCCCTTACTTTAGTTCCGATAGCTTCAATCTGGGCTCATCAACCATGGTTCACCACACTACTGAATCTCTCACAGGTTCCTCATAAGACTCTTCCCCTCTTCCAGAATCTTCTCGCACAGAACCATGGCTAAATGAGGCATCCCATTCCCAAGGAAATGAACCTTGGCATAGGGCTCCTGAAGTCATAAAATGTGGGTATCTAAACCTACCACAACAATGTATGGATATTCTTAAAGAAACTCATAGGCATACAACTAGAAAATGCTACGCTGTCAAATGGAAACAATTTGTTCCCTACTGCCAGCGTCAAAATGTAAACCCTTTGAATGTACAGGTACAAACAATCCTTTGCTATCTGCTGCATCTTTAAACCTCAGGTCTAGGCTATACTTCAATACTCTTATACCTTGCTGCCATTGTACCCTATCTGCATCTTTATTCAAGATACCAGTAATTAAAGCATTTATGGAGGGACCTAAGAGTAATTCCCCCAACACTTCCACCAGCATGGAATCTCAATATTGTACTAACAAATGGTTGGATGGTTGACGGTAGATCGGACCCAGCATATAGGGTTGATAGATTAGCCATGGGAGTGAAAGGTCCAAGGGAAATCCTATACATGAAACAAGTTGGCAGGGACCTCCTAAATCACACGAAAACAATGGTCAAAGCATGGACGGCTGCGACAAAATACCTGGAATGGGAGGACAGACTCACAGAGATGACACCCCTCTAGACGGGGGGCTTTGCCAAATGGATACTACTGGGACTAGAGACCCTAGGAGACATATGGAGAGATCGGGCATATATTATGTTCACTGACCTACAACTGGAATACGGGTTGGGGAAAGGGGAGTGGTTCAGATACACCCAATTAGGGCGCGTCCTGAAGCAACATTTGAGCGAAGGAGAGACACTGGATGCCTCCTCACCACTAGAAGATAGGATCTTGAGAGAACACTTGCAGGATAAAGCCATTTCACTACTTTACAAAAAATAACAAATAATGCCCCAGACTCCATGGGCACATTGAGAACGACCTGGGAAGAAGACGTAGGCCCCCTGGAGGAAGAGGAGTGGGTGGAGGTGCTCCAAGGGAGAGAGAATTAGCAAAACGAGCAAGATTCCGATTGATACAGTTGAAGGTGTTACATAGGGTATACCCAGGCCAGTGTTACAACGAATGAGAAGGTGTGAAATGACATTGTGTCACAGGGGTTGTGGGCTGGAAGGGACCCTCTATCACTTGATATGGAAATGCTCGATCTTGCAGAGAATTGCAGCAGCAATTGCTGCTGTGGTGGGATTGGAGGTTCAGCTCGCACCTAAATGGTTCCTGCTGATAACTACAGGAAATGAAGATTGGCAGAGGCATGTGCAATAGTGGCTAGCATTAGCAGCTGTAGTGGCAAAACTGAATGTAGCAATGAGATGAGGGCGGCTGCCATTTCGACACTGGAGAAGTGGGAAAACGATTTGAACTGGTGCTGGCAAGCAGAATTTGCGATATATAGGAGCAGAGGGTGCCCCAAAAAGTGGGAGAAAATCTGGGGGGCCTGGCAGACTTACCGAGGTTATAAAATAGACACTGCGATGTAATAGGATACTTTCCAATTATAATTGACGGAAGTTGTAACCTGAATAGTATGCAGAAATGGAAACAATTTTATATTGTCACAATATACTTGCATCCTGTGCGTACAAACTATTATATACCTACTAATAAAAAAAGAGTTTAAAAAAATGTACTAACATGGCTCATCGGGTTGAGCCTCCATCTGAGCCACTACATTCCTGCCAACTCCAATACTTATCTTGGAAAGTAGCTTTGTCAATAGCTGTCACTTCACTCAGACGTGTCCGTGAGCTCCGGGTACTAACCTTAGAAAGCCATTCTTCCAACTTCACGTAGACAAAGTAGTGCTCAGGACAAACCCAAAGTTCCTTCCCAAAGTAGTCTCATCTTTCCATTTTAATCAATCAATAGAATTACCGGTCTTCTTTCCGCAGCCCGATTCTGTAGCAGAGAGAGCTGTTCATACCTTAGACATTAAATAACGAACAACTGGAAAAACACAGCCAAAGTCTCCTTCCCCCATTGGCTCAACTGGATTTCTAACCTCAGAGGTGCCGATAACATTACCCTTGCTTCTAACCCATGGCGACCACAACATAGGAAACTATGGTCCTCACTTGACTCTTACTTTGACCTCTACAAACCCCCGTGAAATGTATAAATTCTGCTTTCCCAATCGTCTCCACAATGTGTTAAAGTATGGACTTGATACAACCTACTGTGCTGATATGCTGATATATTTCCGTGATGTAATAAGCCTTTCATGTTGTACTGATATGATACCTAATTGTCACTTTTCTTTACTTACTTTATCTCTCACCCTCTTATGTTATCTCACCGCTTGATGCTTTTTGTGTAATTGTATCGCGAAAGCTATTTGCTCGTGTATGTACTGTGCTTATCATGGACATTCTCTCTCAATAAAAAACTTTGTGAATTAAAAAAAAAAAAAAAAAAATACATGAGCCCAGGATGTTCACGTGATTAAAAGAGCTTTAATGTATTATATCGATAGAACTAAACATTCAGGAAGACTAATCAAGTATTCATTGCTTTCTCACCTCCTCTCACTGGAAGTCCATTTTCATAAATTTGAACTTCTAGATGGATAGTCAAATACATTCAGACTTGTTATTTTAAAGCTAAAAAACGTTCACCTGTTCCCCCTAGAGTTCACTCAACTTGTAAAATAGGGGCTTATATGGCATTCTTAGGGAACATTCCCATTGCTGACATTTGCAATTAAACCTAGATCTTTGTGACTGGGGGGAATGTTTGCATTGTTTAGCATTCTGGCCATCATTTGTTCCTATTGCTTTAGTCGCCCTAAATGGGAAGGGTATGCCAAGACTTGGGCCACAGTGCCACTGGATTCAAGCTCGTCTGGCTGATGAGGAGTGATGCCCCTAAACCGATCCCAGGATGCTTGTTTCCGGTACAGGGAGGACCTGGCTTGGCATTTCAGGCTGGACTGTTCCCATGAGGAAAAGGGTTAAGACTGATTTGCATATGGCTGTGTCCAAACTGGGGTGGTTTGTTGAGCAAAGGAACGATGGATCAAACGCAGATCTTTTTGACTGGGAATGAATGTTTGCATTGTTCAGCTTTCCGTCCACCCTTGGTTCCTTTTGACATTTACAAAGCAGCAACATGGTCCACGCCACACACCTTCACAAACCATTACTGTGTGGATGTATTAGCATGTCAAGAATCCAAAGTTGGCCCTTCTGCACTCTGTACTCTCTTTCAAACACCTGCGACCCCCACAGGCTAGCACCTCTTTGAGAGAGGGACTGCTTTACTGTCTATGCAAATATGTGTATCTACAGCCACATGTGCCTCAAACTGATTATGTTACTTACCCTGTAAGCATCTGTTCTTGGCATGCAGTGCTGTAGATTCCCATGCACCCACCGTCCTCCCCAGACGCCTGTGTAGGTCACAGTTTTCTGCTTTATTTTACCTTAATTCACATTACTTGCATGGACATCACATTACTGATACTCTAACTCCATTCTCAACCACCTGCGGCAAAACAATCTAACAATGGAGTTGATGCCCATGCGCAGTATCACCAAAAGGAGGAGTCACACATCCTTGTGACTCGTAAAACTTCTTTAAACAAAACAACTTGCAAAGAATCTGAGCCCAGCACTTGATGGCAGACCTATGCAAAGCATGTGAATCTACAGCACTATGTGTCAAGAACAGATGCTTACAAAGTAAGTAGCATAATCCTTCCTGCTGTCAGGCTGGGAACCTTCAGTAACCAATGTTCACTAGCAATGCCCCTGTACACAAAGGAACATTGCAAAAGCTGTAGTTAACATACAACTTATCCACCTCATTATTTGATCTGAAATCTGACCAATCAGAAGGGCAGACACGCCTCTCTCTTTTCTCAGAGGGTCCAAATGCCAGATTTGTACCTGCATGTCATTGTAAAGTGAACTCTCAGGCACTTTGATCCAATATCTGCAGGATTGTTATTATTGTGAAGGAATAATTGATAAAGCATCATTTCTCTGCGATCAGGGGTGTTTAGTGTGCTGTATATGGTTGAGAAATCATCTAAGGACTCTCCCTTCAAGAGATATAAAAAACGTAGTGAGAGGAAGTCATATAGTGATAACAAGCATGCCAATTTAAGGTGCATTAAGACATGCATTAATTTACCAAAAAATACTCTGAGGTACAGATACCGGCGTTTGTACTTAGCCTTGCTGGAAGAGCATGCCAGAGTTTGGCCGCCACTCCAGCATATTCAAAAGAGAAACGTCCTTTGGAATTTCACTAGGTTCCAAGAAAGTCTTCTTTGAAGGCCACCTCTGTGGAACACAGACCCTCTGAGACTGCCTTGAAGGTCTGGACTACTGGCCACCCTCAACAAGGAGGGTAAGACACAAAAATAAAGACAAAAGGACAAAAAGACCTTTCCTTTCATAAAATCCTTTCTAAACCTTCCAGCTCTTAAAAATGCCCCCTGAAGACAACCATCCCACGCCAGAGTCTGAGATTTCAGTCAGGAAAGCTAAGGTGTTAGTCTCTGAAAGTGACAACACTATTATTAAGAAAGAAATTCAATTAATCTGTGGGCACAGTAGCATTTGCGGTTCCTTTGATATTGGTGAGCATGCTAAAATCCATTAGCGCTAGCTCTAAAGTTAAATGATTATCTCTGTTGGCGAAGCTGGGTGCAAATAAGCAGTCATCCACCTCGTCCATATCCTTTCTGCCATGACTAGGAACTAGTCAATTAAGACAAATTGCATGTTGGTTCAAGATATGTTTTTCAGATCTCAGCGCTACTATTAGCAACATCATTAACAACTGCACTGCCCTCGTCTTCCAATTCAGTTGTGACTGTCTCTACAGCACTTGCCTTTTCTCCAATTTCATCTACAGTTCCCTTGCCGACCATGCTGGTGTTTCCTGTATTGTTGCATCCTTCAGAGAGGATTTTACAGTATTCTTCATGTGGGCTGAATGATGAGAGGCTAATAAGTTCCAAGGATGTTCATACTTAAGAATATGGTCAAGGGCTGATTATGGAGCCTTGAATATTAAATGTATCATCTTGGATTCAGATGAGGGTGATGCTGAGGATGTGTACAGGTATCATAGATGGCTAGATGAAACTCCATTTTTGCCCCACAATAGAAATGATAGGTACTTTGACATTCCACAGGTTCCTATTATAAATGTGTCTTGGAAATCCTTACATCGCGACATAGCATGATTTATTCCTTTTATCATAGGTTGCCAAACCCTAGTCTGTCAAGTTCGTCCTATGAAGATGCTGCACACAAGCAGTGTTCCCCACGCTGCTTCAGTGGTACCCATTGCTCCTTCGCCTATGCCTCCACCTCTTCCACAACCATCTCCACAAGAATCTCCTAGGACTTGAGAAACAGAAGATTTATGATGGCCTCAAGACAAAGGGAGCGAAGACAGTGATTGAAATGACAATAGTTCTGTAAATATGAGAAGCGGCGGTGTAAAGAATGCAGACATTGACAGTCAAGATTATCAAGATAAGTTAAATGACTATGCTCATCCAGGACACTGAAAAGACCCAGAGTGGGATGATTATGTGGCTCCTGATGATTTAAGTCCTTGGCTGGAGCCAAAATAGTCATCTCTTGATGATGTCAGCAGATTCCATACCATGATCAAAATGGCATCCAGTAAATTTAGTTTACCGGTGTCCCCGTTTGCATAATCTTGTTTCCAGTTTGATTTTTATTGATCCAACACTTGATCACAATGATCCTGGCAAGAGTTGATAAGTAATTGTCTTTCTTGATCTGACCAGCTGCTGGCCGTATACGACTCTCCGCATCAGGCACCCCATCTGTTGTGGCTGGTGTCTGATTTAATGATAACTTACCGATCTGAACCGAACATAGCTCTTCCATTCCAAGCCTGAATTTAATTGAGCCACCACATGATTTCTTCCTTGGCCTCCTCAGAGAGTTGTACCAGTTCCAAATAGGTAAGGTCCCTCCTAAGGTGGGAGGCTTTCAGGCGCTATAATACTCTGTAGTGAAGTAGTCCCTGAAAGAAAGCACGAAAGAAGATATTAAAACCACTATCCTTGCCAGTTCTCTGAGGATATGAGTTTGACTAGCACTTTCCTGAGGTCTTGGCAAATTTTGAACATCTTTTGTGTGACAGAGTCAGAGATGACTGGACCAAGTTTATTACAAACCCCAAGAACTGCATTGTCTGTGAATGGGGCTGTATTTGATGTCTTGTAATTGATTACAACCCCCAGACTCGGCAGAAGGGATATTGTTGTCGCTAGATGTGCTTTCAGTGTCTCCTGTGACTGATCCATAAGAAGGTTGTTGTCCAGATAGACTATCATTCATATCCCTTGTAGACTAAGAAATTCCACCACCGTTTTGAGGACCTTCCTAAAGCACCATGCTGCTGACTATAGTCTGAAGAGAAGAGTTGAGAGGTCGAAAACTTTCAGTTGCCATACATTTGTTACCCCGAAACCGGTCCCAGGGTGCGTGTTTCCGGTCCAGGGAAGACCTAGCTTGAAATGTTCGAGCTGAACTGTTAAAATGAGGAACAGGGTCATGACTGATTTGAATATGGCTGGGTCTGAACTGGGGTGGCGCAGTGAGCTAAAGAACAACAATGGATTCAACCCAGTTCTGTGACTGGGGGTGACTGTCTGAAAAGTTTCCGCTCTCTGTCCATCATCTTGTGTTTCCTTTATTCACCCTAAGTTGGCAGGGTATGCCCAGATGTGGGTCCCTTGCTCACTTTGCCACTGGATTCAAACTAGCCTGGCTGATGAGGGGTGTTATCCCGAAACCGATCCCAGGATGTTTGTTTCCCGTCCAGGGAAGTCCTGGCTTGACAGATTGGGCTGGATTGTTGCCATGAGGAACAGGGTCAAGAATGATTTGCATATGGCTGGGTCTGAACTGGGGTGGGGAAGTGAGCTAAAGAACGATGATGGATTCAACCCAGATCTGTGACTTGGGGTGAGTGTCTGAAAAGTTTCAGTGCTCCATCCATCATCTCCTAGTGTTTGCTTTGGTCACCATGCAAACTGCAAGAACCTATGTTTGTGTTGGAAGATTAGGGTCGAGAGGTACATGTCTTTAACATCTAGACGGACTGGCCAATCCACTGGCCTGAGAATATCCTGAAGGAGGTGAATGCCCTCCATCTTGAAGTGGCGATCCACTAGCCACTAATTAAAGTCTCTGAGATTTATTACCAGACAGAAGCCCTTTTCCTTCTTTTCCATTAGAAATATGTTGTTGATAAACCCTCTGGGTTGGAAAGATGATCTGACAGAGGCCTGCTTTGCCTCTAGGTCTGCTACTGTCTTGTGGATTGGGGTTGCCTTCACACTTTGTTATGTTAGCATGAGCTTATTAGAAGTTTAAACGCCATTTTCCTTTGCTGCAGCCTCTGCAAACGATACATTTTGTTATGAAAGCTTTTCGCCTAGTAGAACGTTTTGCTTCACACGAGAATAATATGTTTGCTTATAATATCAGCCTTGCTTGGTAAGCTATGTCTGTACAGTGAGTGCCGAGGCCTTCAAGGTTATTTCAACACAATGCTTGTTGTTCGGTTTGATCAGCACCCGGTCTAGACATAATACATATGCAGCTGTGGCCAACTCTGGGTTTTTAGGCGCGATTAATAATGCACTGCACAGAGCATGAACTACACACTTGATGACTATTCGCATGCAGAGAGTTGGTGCAGGAGATGATGTGATCCCTTTCTGCTAAGACCAGAGGTATGGGCCCGCCCTTCTAAACCCAAAGAGATCTTCTGTAGATATAATATAATATACTAGCAAGGGAGGGTAAACTGAGGTTCTATTTAGACCTTTTCCCTTAAGCATTTTAACATGCTTTCACCCTTTGTATTTTATGGAATAGTAACTATGCTGCTAACCTTGTTCCTTATAATATGTTTGCTTGTATTAGCTAAGATACTGCGCTTGAGAACACTGCATTAGAAATAAACATTTCAAACTTGCACTTGTCATCATTTACTCCTCGTTCTGGACTGATATGTTAGTATAACGAAAGAGTGTTCATGTGTTCCACGTTACCTGAGGTGTTCTAAGTCTTTTTCTGGGTTGTCTAAATCATTAGGGGGGGAGGGGTGTAAGAACCAATGAGACACTGATTGCTAGTCTGGTAGGGGATTTTGGATACTAAGGTGAGTTTTGGCATACCCTAATTCACTGAGGTTCCAAGTCTCTATGCATAGTTCTATGTAAGAGCAGGATCCCTGCTACACTACCTCCTGGTCATTGAGACATGCTTAAGCCTTTGAAAAAATTAATGGACATGGTGCAGTTGACTGGACAGGGGACATGAAGAACTCTATATGGAATCCCTTGACTGTCTGAAGGACCCAAGCATCTGTTAACTTATTGGAGTTGTGGGCAAACCACACCAGCCCACCTTCCCCCCACTACTACCCGATCTGAGGGGTTCAGACCTACTAGTATCTGCTGGCATTAGCGGAGTGTTTGGAGATACCTCTGCCACATCTCACTCTTCCGGCACCCTTCGAGGTAAAGACACCCTCGAACTTCGATTGGTTTTGGAAGTACTACGTGCGGCACGCTGGCCCATCTGGGAAGCATTGTTTTTGTTTTTTTTAAACTTATGTTCATTAAAAAAACACTTCCATTTTGACAAGTACATGAAACATGCCCAGACAGTTAGAGTCCATATAGGGAAAGTACAGTTTGCAATATCCATAGATCATAGGTTGGTCAAACACAGTATCCCCATCACATGTGCGTACTATTCATCCATTATAACAGTGTAAATGCAGTTTATATATATATTTTTTGTTCATAGGCTCTAGCCTTTGCATAACAAATAAACAACACTACTAACCAGCCCAACTAGGGAATAAGTCCTTGTGCCCCCCAAAACCCAACCCTCCCCCCCACCCACGTGACAGCGGCAGACAAGTGGCCCAACCTAGATAATCCAGTAGAAAAGTTGGCAGTGCACTCAAAACTAGTATGCGTATCACACTTTCATGTTGCAAGAAGCAGTAGGGGCAGTAACTCTTCAGGGTGCGTTAAGTCGAGTTTGGAGCCCTGTGTGCCATGCTCTACATCAGTCTCACTCTCATTCATAGTTGCTGAAAGTTTGGTCAACATCAGCACCCAATCCAGGAGATCAGCCTCCACATTGTCATCCGTCCGCACTATCTTAAGGCCACACTCCTCAGCTCCCCCATTCCCGTAAGTCCTCTTTCCATTTTGTCCACACAGGAGGACCAGGCTGTACCCAGTGAATAGCTATTCACCTTTTTGCCAGAACTAGTCCCAGGAGGGCGAACCAGTAGCGCATCCTCATCCCTTTCTTGGGCATCGTAAGGACACCCAATAGGCCGTGCTTTATGGAGATCTCCATACGTACTGTGGTGACTGTGCCAAGAGACTGCACCACTTGGTGTCAGTACCGCTGAAGACGTGAGCATCTCCAAACCTAATGTAAAAAAGAAGCCGGATCCGTGCCACATCGCGGGCATGCAGCAGAGAATCTTGGCGTAAAATCGAGCCCGACGCTGGGGAGTCAAGTAAGTGCAATGAAGATAATAAAATTGGATTAGTTTAAATCGTGCATTACTGGTAGCTTCAGCCACCTGTGCTAATGCTCTCCTCCTCTCAGCATCTGTCAGAGGGGCAGGTAAGTCTTCCTCCCAATGTGCCCTTAACCGTCTAAATGCGAGCCCCAGTCAACCTTCAATGCCTTATATAAGCGGGAAATAAGCCCTCGAGTGGATCCTGGGTCCAACAATGTCATCAGGCTATTGGTCTCTACCGGTTCGTCAGGAAATGTTGTCCACATCTCCCGGACGGTACGCGTACTGTAAAAAGCGTCCTGGTGGCAACTGAAACCAGTCCTGCGCATTTTGGAAGGTCATAAACGTTCCATTCTGGTATAAGTCGCCAGTCGTCGCACAGCCTCCCTCATACCATTTTGTGAGGTCCATGACATCCGGTGCCTTCTGAAAACCCTGCAACCATAGCAGCGGTAGCGCACTAGCATATGGGGCTTTTTTAATCACCCAAGTCACCGCCTGCTCCCAGACCTCAGTAACCTGGCGAACTATATAGGGACATGACTTCTGAGCTGTAGAGCCCATCATTAGGTAGCGCTGGAGTTGCATCACCTCATTCCAATTCCCCAGAAATTCTGTCTCAACTGTACGTTCTTCCATGCACCACTGGGCAGCATACTGTAGCGTGCCAGCCATATAGTATAATCTAAGGTCGGGCAACCCTAGGCCACCCTCATTCATGTCAAGTTTTAATAGATCCAATTTGGCTTTACTCCGCTTTCCAGCCCAAACCAAGGATATCAGGAGGCTGTTAAGTGTATCAAACGTCGACTTCGGGATTCTGCAAAAGGAGTTTTGGAGCACATAGAGACAACGGGGTAGCAGCACCATTTTTGTCAAGGCTACTCTCCCCATGACCGACAGAGGTAACCTATTCCAGAACACTATGGACGCCTCTAGACCATCCAAGACCCGTCCCATATTCAGATCATGTTGGGCCTCTGGACTATGTGCAATCTGCAGTACAAGATACCGGAAGCGATCGCACTTCCAGGCCATGCCGACCTCCGGGAGATCCTGAACTTCCCCCTGTGCCAAAACCGCGAGCGGGAAAAGGATAGTCTTCTGACCATTAATACGGAGACCAGAGGAAATTCCAAAACTATGTAATATTTCCCACACCACGGGTATCGCCCTTTCTGGCTCATAGATCTATAGGAGGGCGTCATCAGCATATAGGGAAATTACATGCTTGCGACCATCCACGGTCACACCACATGGCTCCATGTTTCTGCACAGGCATATTGCCAAAGGCTCCATGGCCAGGGCAAACAGCAACGTAGACAAAAGACATCCTTGCTGCGTGCCCCTCCCGATCTTAAGGGAAGCGTTGTTTTAGTCGCGGCCAGTCAAGCTTTCTCTTCCTGCCCCTAGGAAAACCTTAGTGGCAAACCTCTTTTTTTAAATAGAGGCCTGCACCTTGTCTATGGAGGTAAAGGTGGAAACAAACTTCCCAAGCTCCTTTATAAAGGGGTCACCCAAGAGTCCCACAAGTGCCAGTGCCCCCACTTCTGTGGAGGCTAGGTTTCCCAATTTTGGGTCAAACTTGATGAGGAGGGACCTGCGTTTTTTATTGAAATCACCCAGTTGGCGTTCTCCAAAAATATTATCGTTAGCAGGACCCACCCGGATAGTGTCTGGGAAGATTAGAGAGCCAGAAAATGTTACCTTCTTGGCCATGTCCAAAATCTTAGTTAGGGCCTGTTATGTCAAGAGGTTTGTCTTGGCGGGCCGCCAAGAGTGATCAGTACCTTTCTTGGGGTCCTTTAAATACTTATCCAGGAACATGACCTTTTGTGTGTCAGTCTCGGGTTAAGGGAGACCTTGGCCTCCAAGGAAGGGTGTGGGTATTCCGGTCTCACACTATTACATCCCTCTTTACCCAAGGGCTTATGAAGTCGGTCTGCTCCATAAGTGGCCGCCTTATCGGCTGGGAACCATTCAGTAGAACGTGGATGATAAATATCATCTGGGTTGAGCATTTCCATCAGCATGGGGTCCCAGGGTACACAGAAGGTGGGGTTTCAAGTCTGGGCGGGCTCCTTGTCTCCATCAGCGTCTAGAGGGGAGTCGGTAGAATCTCCTTACGGGGGTGGAGAGTCCCAAGTAAAGAGGTTTGAGCGATCAGTTCACCGGGGACCAACCCTGAGCTTTAGGACAGAGAAATCCTTAATCAGGAAAGCCCGTTTTAATCTGTAAACAACATCCTCTGATAAAGGATCACTGGCATTTGGATACTCCCTTGGGCTGCCTTGGAGGTTCATGTCCCCGGAGGGTCCAGGTTGCCTTCTCTCTGAGGGAGGAGTTCTGGGTGACTTGCCGCCTGCTCAAGCAGCTTCATTTCCAGTGGACAGGGCTTTGTGTACAGAGACATTGACAACCTCCTCTATGCGTGCATCCCACAGGATGAATTCATCCTTCTTCTCCTCCTCCAGGTAAGAGTCGTCCTCTTCATACATTTTTGGTGCCTTGGAAAGACCTTATTGAATGCTGTGGACATAGTATTAATAGGGCACCTGCCAAAGGTGGATGTCTTGGTATTATAGGCATAAAACAACAGGTTTAGGGGGTTCGCCCAGTGCAGTTGTATAACAGTAGGGGCAGGGCTTGGGCACCCCCCTTTTAATCAGAAAATAATGGTACCGACCCCAAAAAGGGCGTATTGCTCCAGGCTCCCGCAGGGCTGGGTCCTGCATTGGCTTAGAACCTCCTGCATGGTGAGATCACTGCGGGAAGAGGCCCAATGCTCATCATGCGCCAGTGCAGTAGCAGAGCTGCAATTGGTTGAGACTTCAGCGACGAGTGGCATGAGCAGGAATCCTAATAACGGCCTGCACTCTCTGGTGATCGGAGGATGGCTGCTCCAAAGCGTGGCCCCTGCCCTGAATGTCATCTGCGCAGTGAATAGGGCTGATTCCGCAGATGGAGGAAACAAACATTCCCCGAAACTGGACAGTGATCTATATGCACAATGCGTGTCAGTCGATAACTACCTTGAGAACAGTGGTAAATCCCAATAGCATACAAGACATTGCATTAGAAGTTGAGAGGTTACTTATTTGCTGCTGGCAACAAAGAAAGAGGAGGGGCAGGAAGTGCTCACAGTTCTTCAAAGGAGACCAGGATGCTGATTGGTTGGGTTGTCGCTGTTCCATTTCCCTCTGGTTCTGGAAAATCTAGTTTGGTTGGTGTTCAGGCTGCTGCGGGGAAATAAAGAGAGTTAAGCATAATTTTTGCCTCCAGTCCTAACATAGAATCTAATTTACAACAGGAGCCCAAACTAGAGTGGTTGGAAATTAGTTAAGGGGACTGCATTTAAGAATTCTCAGCTTTCTTTGAAAAAATGAGGCTCTGAGCGACGTGGTTCAGGACGTTATTAATTCTTAAGTGTTGCCCCAGTCAACCCCCTGAAGAATGCAGGTAGACAGTGATCACTTAAATAAGCAGTGCAAGAGGGACATTGCGTCCAGGGGCAGTAAAGAGGTAATCTTTTCCAGATCTTTCTATGGAGCCCGAGATCCATAGGCAGGTTCTGCAGAGTTACTGTAGCAGCATGTGGAGGCATCAGTACTGCGCCGTGTCTCAATTTGTGTCAAATGCAAAGGCAAGACCTATATGTATTTGCAGATGTCAGCTGGCAAGCTGTTGCTTGTGGAGGTCATTAAAGAGAGGAAAAGCTCAGGAGAGCGAGGAAGGATTCTTTATTTGGGCTAATTTATAAGAGAGCAGTTAAGAATAGACCTGAAAAGGCTGAGGGAGGGAGAGACTTGGCCTATGTTTATATGGTGTCAGTATATCCAAACAGTGTTGAGGAATGCTTAGCAATTGTGAGCCCCTAAATCTGCTTATTTAATCCTTCGACCCCTATTTTGCACTCCGATTACACAGTAGTTTGTGATTATTTGAAGATGTATGCTATTTCAGTTATGATATAAGAAGTAGGTATAACTATAGTACCTGGTTTGAAGGTTCAGTGCTGAAATCCAATTCTTTGAAAGAGGTTTGAAGTCTTGCATTTGGAGTAATTGGCAGCTGCTTGAATTACTTGTTGCTATGATTAATAAATAGTTGAAATATAAAAGTTGAACAATCATTTTCAGTAACAGTACTCCTTTAGCAGCAATAGCTGTATCCTCATATCTGGTTAATAAGCAGTTTAAAAAAAAACTTAAGTAATACATTTATTGTACAGTTAATTAAAACATTACAAATAAGCCAAAAACACAAGATTAAGACCAAATTAAAACCACGTGAAGAGAGCCTTCCAACTGAGTACTTTTTGTGCCATATACAGTGCGCGAGAGGTGTTCATTTAAAAAACGAGAAGTTGTCAAGTAATAAATACTTAGTTCATTCATATTGCCATGTTCACAGGAACTTAGATTGAGGTTCCTGATCTTAACATAAGTTCATTGGAAGCAGCATATCAACAAGTTAAACTGCCAGTGCGTCGAAGTGTAAACATGGGTGGTGCAATTTCACCAAATAGGTTAATCACATGGGTTCTAAAAGTGCGTGGTGCATAGTCATGGCTGATGCAAACTCGCCAAATTTGGATACATTTTTGAGTCTTTCTAAGTTAAAGTGCTTGGTGCATAAGCAGATGCAGGGTGTGAGAAGGTGGCCTGATATGCAGTGCTCACTATTCTAGTGAACACTATGTATCAGTCCAGCAACCCTTATTGATGATTGGTTGTAAGTCAACCTTATAGACCAGCTATCCTAGTAGCATGGATACGAGCAGTCTAAGGCTAAAGACTCGAGAGGGCGTGTTAAGCCAGCTGTTATACCACACATATACCCCTTGAACACCAAGTGAAAGGACACCACACAAGTGTTATGAAAATAAACAGTGTATTTATTAAAATCACAACAGCCCTGTACTCTTTATGAGGACAGGGTACTAAGCACAACACAAAACTCTTACGAAAATACTTAAGTTAGCACAGTATATACAAATGCCCGAGGGGCACGGAAAACCATATACTCTGAAAGTGTAATGCGAAATTACTAGCAGGTAAGTACAGTACTAATAGGCTTTGGAATCGCTAGGACTTGACTATAGAATCGTTAGATTACTTCTAGGAGACCCAGGGGACTCGGGTGCAGAGTGTGCACTCTCACGCGTGATGCGGGACAAAGTCTATGGTAGCTAGTAAAGACAAAGTTAGTGTTCTCGGGCGAACCCGACCTGGTAGGAGGAAAACGAAAGTGGATCCTGACCCTTGGATAGTGAGGCTATGCTGGGGCACCGAAATGCCGAAGTTACCTAGCCCAGGGGCTACGGCTGCTTAGGTCTCAAAAGACGTCGGGAATCCTCGTAGACGGACCAGGAGCCTGGAAGAAAGATGCTGGCAGGCGACCAGTGAAGAGAGTTCGAAGTGATCCAAGCCTGGATCTTGAAGAGAGATGACACCTGAAAGCAGAGGGGACCAAGTTCGTGACTACTAGCCAGTAGTCAGGTGGCACCAGGAGGGCACCGGATGGTAGTCACCTCGACTAGGTGAGTGGGTGACGCTGGGCTCGCAGATCTCACGGACCAGGAGGCGTTGTCGGCGACCAGGATGGAGGAGCGAGCTGTCCAACGATGGATGAAGCTGTCGGCGTCGCTGGACCCAGGATTGGGCAACAAAGCCTTGGCAAATTCAAGCCCACGCGGTGGACCTAAAATGGCGTCTGGAGTGGACCAGGAGGGTCCGGGGTGCTTCTCTTTTGGAAGGAAGCAAGGGCCAGTCTGGAGCAACCAGACCAGCAGCAGCGATGTCGTCGGGCGTCGTTAAGAAGGCCACAAGCCAGCCGGCTAGTAGCCAAACAACGCGGTGAGCAGCAAAAAGCAGAAGGGCCCCACGCAGATCGTGGAGATGCTGGGAGGCTGATCTTCGGTGCTGGAGCTGCTCAGGGTCGGGGCTTCTCGGACCCCAAAGCACTCACCAGAGGGACACTCGGCGGGCGTGCTGTAAAGAAGTCGTGCAGTCTTGGCGATCGTCGGTCCCTTGAGGTCTCGTCGCACTCATGGTTCTCAGCTTGGCTGTAGAGGTGAGTAGAGGTCAGAGGTGCCAGGGAAGCCGGGTCTCGTCGAGCTGTGTCGTCGGATTCCTGAGGAAGGACTTGCAGCAGACCGCAGTGTTCTTTAGATGGTGCCTGCGGATGCAGGGTGACTACTCCTTAGTCACAAGGGAGAATCTTGAAGAAGAAATCTTGATGTCCTTTCGCAGAAAGTCATGTCTTGATTCCAAAGATGATCTAATTTTAACAGGGGCCCGCTCCTATCTTTATACTAAGAAAAGGGGCTGACCCGGTGACTAGGTCCTGCCTATGGGTGGGACTAGGAGGGGGGTGGTTACACCCCTCTCCCATGCCGGACTTTCCCCAGGCCAGGGGCTGGGGTGCCCCTGGAACTGGTTCTGACCGGCCTATGCGTAGTGAGCACCGGGGTGCCACTCAGCAGTCACCTTCCTGTAAAGCCCTGCCTACCCAGGATACACAAAACCCTGTCTGGGATGGTGCTAGCACCGCCCCGGACAGGAAACCCTTTGTCCAAGCTCTCCTCGCTGGAAGGACTCCCAGCAGCAGGAGGTCAGACTCGTGTCTGTGGTGGCAGCATCCATTTTGTGGAGCTGAGGCTTCGTTTAACTTTAACCGGGGTTCACAGTTACATACATGTCGTGTCCCTCTAGAAGGGTGGAATGCTAACCCCGTCGCCAGAATTGGCGAGGGGTTAGTATTCCAATTCGTATGACACCTTACTCGACATGTTTTGATAAAGCAATACCAAAGATAGCATTTAACCGCGAGGATTATAATGCACTTAAGAGTATATGGTATGCGTTATCATGGAACAGCTATTAGGACTTGGTTCCGCAAGCTGCAGACAGGCTCAGCTCATGCCAGAGCACCATCTCACACGATTCCAAGCACTCTGCCTTCAGGATTGTCAAGGCCTGCCATAGGAGTGACTGATAGGAATCTGTGTGTCCATTTTTAGGGTTAGATATAGGTATACTATATCTACAGCAAAGGGTGATTACACGACTTTGCCCCAGCTGTCATGCAGCCAGTTGTGTCAAATTTAGGAGGCCAGCCAGGGGTGGCATAATACATGCTTCAGCTCCTGGTAGGCCCTGGGTACACCTATGCCCTGAGTTACAGGGTCTGATAAGGTGGTCCAGTCCCAATTGGAAATGTACCTAAGGTACATGGAATCCATTTTAGAGAGAGAGCAGTAGGTCTGGGGTCCTGATTGGCAGGGTCCCAGGTCGACTATGTCAAAAACCAGCTAAAACACAGGGCAAAAAGTTGGGGGCAACCATAGTCAGGAGGTACCTTCCTACACAGGGTGTGGTGACAATGTGGCGCCTTAAGCAGTTCTATTATGGTGGAGTAGGTTTTTGTTCAGTTTCTCCAATGTTGTGTTTAGTTAATTTCTCCAGATTGTTCTTAAGCTGTTTTTGTTCACCTATTTTTCCATCAGAGAATGGCAGTGGCGCCAGTTTCCTTTCTGCGGTATTAAGGAATCTTGTGAAGCAACCGTTTAATTGCATGTCGGTTGGATCGAAACAGGCCAGCACTGCCTGTCTGCGCTTTTGAATGCCTTTTTTGTTAAAAAGTGGGCAGAGCATTGCTCATCACTCCTCCAATAGGCTTATGCAGATGCATATTATGTGTGGAAGGTCTACACTCCTGATTCCACATAGGTGGCAGGTACTTACTGTTGTGTTCTGCTTCAAAGGTGGTAGGTGTAGGAGCCAAGTTGTATCCTGCGCTGAGGTAGGGGTACAGTTTTTTGGCGATATGGTTAAGTACAAACCAGCCGTGTCCCCTTTTCGTCATCACTGACTTCTCGTCTGTTATAGAGATCGCTTTGATGACTAGTGTTTTTAAAGCTGGCATGGGTTGCTGAAATGTCCCAGGGAGCCTGCATACCTAACTGCATTAAGGAGTCCTAAAGATGCCCTCTAGCTGGAGATCTTTCTCGGGTTTTACAATTCACTACAGAGATGTGAGTCAAGTGTGTTGTGCTCAGCTCCCCTGATTTTGTGCCCGCATTTTATGAACACTCCGCCCCCCCCCCCCCCCCCCCCCCCCTTTCTGGGAAACGTCTGTCTCTGACGACCAAATTCTAATCTTATTTTTGCAGGGGAAGTATATTTTGGGAGACAGAAGATCATTCTCTGTGCCCTGATGATGGTATTATCCATGGTGATTACAACTCTCCCTCGCAGTGGCTCACTCCCGAATGTTATTGTTGGGAGGAGTTTTGCTTGAAGTGCCTGGAGTAAATGGGTTAAAGTAGGGCAAGCCACTATCTTCTTCAAGGATCTCAGCACTAGTGCTACAGTGACACCTTTTCGTCTCTGGGCTTCGTTGTGATGATTGAAAAAAACCCTTATTGTTTTTGATGAGTCATGGGTATTTGTATTTTGCCATCGGCTCCAACCAATGTTCATCCAAATGCCAATGTAATTTTCTAAATTTGTATAGTTTATTGTCATAGATTTTGTTTTTCCTAGGTTGATTTGTAGGGCATTTTCCTGCGAGTACTGTTGGGTGGCATCCAGTAAATGCTGCAATCCAGCTCAAGTGCGGCGTAATAATATTAGAGAAGGTTTGAAAGGATTATGGGGCATATGTAGGTAAATCCATTTTTGAGATTCTGAAAATGCGATTTTCTGCTAATCGCACTTTCGGAATCGCAAAACGGGATGTAGATAAAAAATCGCTATTAAATAGCGATTACCCAAAAAACGCAGAATCATTGTGCGATTACTCAAATAGCGATTCTTCATTAGCGAATTCGCAATAAAGAATCGCAAAAACGGGAAAAAGCAATTCAGGTGCAGAATGATGACAACACAACCAGGAAGTGTGACTGCCCATGCTGCACCTGATTGCCTGCACCTGTTCCCGAGTCAGTTGCTGCCTGAGAGACAGTGAGGAGGGAGTATGTGTTTGTCTCTGCAACTAATAGTAGCTGAAATGGAATCCCAGGGTGGGGACAAGCAGGCTGAGGAACACAGCAGGCAGAGAAAGCAAATGTTTTCAGAGAGGGACCTTGAGGTATTGACTCAGGAGGTAGTGAGGCAACATGACCTCCTGTTTGGGAAAGCCTCACTCCGTGTTCCTGAGGCCAGGAAGAGAAAAATATGGACTGACATCCAAGAGAAGGTAAATGCCATAGGCGTAACCCACCGTACCACCGCGGACTTAAGGAAGAGGTGGTACGACATAAGGCAGAGATCAAAGGAGAGGGTGGCCACCAGATTGGCAGAGGCAAAGGCAACTGGAGGTAGGACCTCCACTGCACCAGATCCAACGCCCCTGGAGGAGTAGGTGGAGGGCACATTCATTCCTGAGGCAGTGACGGGCATGGCTGACCTTGACAGCTCCGACAACAGAGACACCAGAGAAGGTAAGAAGCATTCCAATATCCCCAAAACATACCGATCCCACTCATACCCCAAAATACCCATGCATGAATAGGAATCCGGTCCATGTTTTGAGGGTCACTGAGTATTGCATTATGGGAAATGTAGTCCCATGTACTGTAACTTGGTCCTGTGACACTTACAAAGGGTACATAGGGAACAGTCATACTAGCAATGTGCAAAATAGACAAGTAGTCATGTCATTTGTAGTAACAAGCTTAATTGTCATGGAAAAAAAAATGACACACAACTCGTGTGCTATTTTTTTGTAGCTGGACCTACAACACAGGACACAGTGGCTGCAGTGGGGGAGATAGCAACAGATGAGGACCGGGCAGGGCAGAAAGGCAGGGTGAAACACGGGACACACCATCAGCCTCAACCAAACGGCACAGAATTGTTCCTGCACTAATACCAATGGCATCCGAGTCTACGGATGCGGATGAGGACACACAGGCTGCAGAAATACAAAACCCAAGGCAGGGCACAACACAATCCTGTGCATCAAACATAACTGCCAGTGGTGCAAGACAGTGGGCACGGGCCAACACCAGCAATGCCTCCTTGGGTACAGACTCGGTCTTCGCAGGGCTGGAGGGTAACATGTTGCATGTGCAGCACCTGCAAAGTAAAGGAATTATGTCAATCCAGTATCAGCTAGCACAACACAACCGCCACATGTCGGAGCTAAGACTTGGGGTGACAGCAATTGCACAAGCTTCGGAGGCAAATCTGAGGGAAAACAGAAGGGATAGGCAGGCCCGGCGCAGGGAACAACATTGGTTACAACACCTGCCTGGACCAGTTCACTAGTGCTGTCAGCTGGCAATCCACAGCAATATCCATGCTAGCACGGAGAAGCATAAGCATGCAACATGAGATGGCACACTGCTGCCAGGACGTTGCCTGGGGCCTGGTGCAGGTGACACATGCACTAGACAAACTGCGGGCTGTTGTCACTGGGGGAATTGGGACACCAGGGAGCCTGGACACAGAAGGGCAATCCAGCAGGAGCACACCGACTCCACCTGTTCCTTCTGAAAGGTGTGGGAGTGGGTGTCAGGGCAGAGCTGTGGATGACAACAGCGAGGCAAGTGCACAGGCTGAAGGAGGGGCATCAGGTCGTGCACGCCGGAGGTGAAGGGGCGGCATGCATCAATGGCATGATGTGAGGTAACACATGCTATGAGGACTACCTAACTCACTATCATGATGGCACTGTGAGGACAATAACATGTTACAGTCACACTGTGTGACTTTTCACATCCTGCAGTTAAGGGAATAAACCTAGTTTATTTTTATCAACATTGGTCATTTGGTCTATTTTCTCACCTAGAAGTAGTTCTGTGTGATGTCATCACGTCTCAGGCGCCCGGCAGCTGCCCTGGCTCCACCTGCACGTCTGCGTTGGAGAGCTGGATCCTTCTCATCTGATGTGTCTGAATTTGTCAGAACCACTGGGGTGCCCTTCTTGGTAGCCATGTTGTGTAGCATTGCACAGGCCACCACAATCTTGCAACACGTGTCCGGGCTGTACTGTAGGGTACCTCCACTCTTATGGATGCACCGAAAACGGCTTTTGAGGATCCCAAAGGTCCTCTCAATGGTGGCTCTTGTGGCTCTGTGGGCAGTGTTGTACCTCCGCTCAGCAGCTGCGGATGGATTGAGGTAGGGTGTGAGGATGTAGTCCCACACAGCATATGCATTGTCTCCTGCAGGGATATAGTATGTTGATGAGATACTGCAAGTTCAGACATTTCATACTTCTGTTTGTGTGTGCCACCTAGCAGGTGTGTGCCACCTAGCAGGTATCCCTCTCCAAACTCGCCATTTGTGAGTCTGTGATGTAAACTACAGTGTCGAAAAATGAAGGAATCATGAGTGCTTCCTGGGAATTTTGCTACTATATCTGTGATTACATGTTTAGTATTGCAGACTACCTGGATGTTTAAAGAATGGTATGATTTTCTGTTTCTAAAAACATACTCATTGTGTGATTGGGTTGGGACAGTGCGTCATGTTTTCCGTCTACGCAGCCAATCACGTGGGGGAATTGAGCAATTGGTAGAAATCTTCTTTTGTTTGGTCCAGTTCCTGCTGTGACTCTGGGAATTAGATGTGGTGATGCATCCTCTGCATCATAGCAGTGAGGAAAGCGTGGAAAAAGCACGAAAGTGCACTCTGGGACACCCCTCCTACTGCGGCTATTACCCCCTGAAAACTCCCTGACGCTAGGAGGTGTAGTGAGCACAACACCTGTATGTGTGTGGGAATGGTGTGGGCTCTGTATGTGGGGTGCTCCAGCATGAGTGTCCGCTCCTCTATCAGCTCCAGGATACTTTCTGGATGCAGCCTGTAGTGCACATGGATGTCCTCCTCAGTGCGTTGGAAGAGGGTGATGCTGTGTCCCGTAGATCCTCTCCTGGCATCTCCTTCTCTCTTCAGCCTCTCGGATGCTCAATCAATCAATCAATCAATCACGGCATTTATAAAGCGCGCTACTCACCCGGGAGGGTCTCAAGGCGCTGGGGGAGGGGGTATGTTACTGCTCGAACAGCCAGGTCTTTAGCTGCTTTCTGAAGGAGAGATGGTCCTGGGTTCGCCGAAGGTGGGTGGGGAGGGAGTTCCAGGTCTTGGCTGCCAGGTAGGAGAAGGATCTTCCTCCGGCGGTGGCTCTGCGGATGCTTGGTACAGTGGCGAGGGCGTGGCTGGTCGATCGAAGCTGGCGGGTGGGTGTGTAGAAGGTCATGCGGTCGTTGAGGTACTTGGGGCCCAGGTCGTGGAGAGCCGTGTGTGCGTTGGTGAGGAGTCTGAACGTGATTCTCTTGCTGACGGGGAGCCAGTGCAGGTCTCTCAGGTGTCCGGTGATGTGGCTGTGTCGGGGGATGTCCAGGATGTGCGGAGGCGTTCTGGATGCGTTGGAGTCTTTTTTGAAGTTTGGCTGTGGTTCCGCATAGAGGGTGTTCCCGTAGTCCAGTCAGCTGGTGACGAGTGCCTGGGTAACGGTCTTCCTGGTCTCAGTGGGGATCCATCTGAAGATCTTGCGGAGCATGCGCAGGGTGTTGAAGCATGAAGATGAGACGGTGTTGACTTGTCTGGTCATTGACAGGGAGGAGTCCAGGATGAAGCCCAGGTTGCGTGCGTGGTCCGTTGGTTTGGAAGCGGTGCCCAGGGCCGAGGGCCACCAGGAGTCGTCCCAGGCGGAGGGTGATGATCCCAGGATGAGGACTTCCGTCTTGTCTGAGTTCAGTTTAAGGTGGCTATTCCTCATCCAGTCGGCGACGTCTTTCATCCCTTCGTGTAGGTTGGCTCTGGCGGTGGTGGGGTCGTTGGTGAGGGAGAGGATCAGCTGGGTGTCGTCGGCGTAGGAGATGATGTTGAGGTCGTGTTGGCGTGCGGTGGCTGCGAGGGGTCTCATGTAGACGTTGAAGAGGGTTGGACTGAGTGAAGATCCTTGTGGTACGCCGCAGATGACTTCGGTGGCCTCGGATCTGAACGGGGGGAGGCGGACTCTCTGGGTTCTTCCGGCGAGGAACGAGATGATCCACTCCAGTGCTTTCTCTCGGATTCCGATGTTGCTGAAGCGCTTCACTAGGGTGCGGTGGTCAGACGGTGTCGAACGCCGCAGAGAGGTCCAAGAGGATGAGGGCCGCTGTTTCCCCGTTGTCGATCAGGGTTCTGATGTCGTTGGTGGCTGCGATAAGGGCGGTCTCGGTGCTGTGGTTGGCCCGAAACCCGGACTGCGAGGGGTCGAGGGATCAGTTCGTCTCGAGGAAGGCGGCAAGCTGTCTGTTGACGGTCTTCTCGATGACTTTGGCCGGAAAAATAAGGAGCGAGATGGGACGGTAGTTCTTGATGTCGGTGGGGTCCGCCGTTGGTTTCTTCAGGAGGGCGGTAAGCTCGGCGTGCTTCCAGCTCTCCGGGAAGGTGGCGGTGTGGAAGGAGGAGTTGATGATGTCCCGGAGATGGGGTGCGATGATGGCGTTGGCTTGTTGAAGACGTGATGTGGGCAGGGGTCGGTTGGTGATCCGGAGTGGATGGAGTTCATCGTGCGGGTGGTGTCTTCGGTGCTGATCGGGGTCCAGTTGCAGAGGGTGGTGGTGGCGGGCGTTGGTTCGGTGATAGGGTGCGTGGTCTGTGCATCGAAGCTGTTGTGTATGTTGGTGATCTTGCGGTGAAAGAACGCGGTGAGTGAGTTGCAGAGGTCTTGCGAGGGCGTGATGTCGTTGTTTCCGGCGCTGGGGTTGGAGAACTCTTTGACAATGCTGAAGAGTTCCTTGCTGTCATGGGCGTTCTTGTCCAGTCGTTCTTTGAGTGCCGACTTCTTGGTGTCGCGGATCAGCTGATGGTGTTTGCGGGTGGCGTGCTTGAGGGCGGTCCTGTTGTCTGTGGTCTGGTCGAGCAGCCAGGCTTTCTCGAGGGTGCGGCAGTTCTTCTTGGATTCCTTGAGTTCGTCGGTGAACCAGGGGTTTTCTTGCTGCCGGGTCTGCTGGGAGGGTTCTTTAGTGGTGCGAGGTCGTTGGCGCAGGCGGTCAGCCACTTGGTGAGGTTGCTGGCTGCTTCGTTGAGGTCCGTTGTGTTGGTGGGAGTGTTCTGGCTGAGGGAGGCGGTGAGCTGCTCGGTGGTGATCTTGCTCCAGTTCCGGCGGGGAACTTGTTGCGGGTGGTGGTGGGTTGTAGTTTTTCTGAAGCTGAAGTGGACGCAGCTGTGGTCGGTCCAGTGGAGTCCGGTGGCGTGGCTGAAGGAGATGTGCTTGCTGGATGAGAAGACGGGGTCGAGCGTGTGACCGGCATAGTGGGTGGGAGTGTTCACCAGTTGCTTGAGTCCAAGGTTGGCGAGGTTGTCCAGCAGGGCGGTAGTGTTTCTGTCGTTGTTGTTCTCCAGGTGGAAGTTGAGGTCCCCTAGGAGGATGTAGTCGGCGGAGGGCAGGGCGTGCGGGCTGATGAAGTCTGCGATGTCTTCGCTGAATTGTGTGCGTGGTCCCGGGGGTCTGTAGATGAGGGTGCCTCGGAGGGTGGTCTTGGGGTCAGTGTGTATCTGGAAGTGCAGGTGTTCTGCGGTGGTGAAGGTTTCGTCGAGTTAGTCGAGATGCGGATGGTGTTCTTGTGTACGGTGGCGATGCCTCCTCCCGTCTGGTTGACGCGGTCCTTCCGGGTGATCTTGTATCCGTCCGGGATGGCTATGGCGATGTCGGGCGCTGAGAAGGCGTTCATCCAGGTTTCGGTGAGGAAGGCGACGTCCGGTGCTGTCGCGTTGAGCAGGTCCCAGAGTTCCACGGCGTGACTGTGGACGGAGCGGGTGTTCAGCAGGATGCACTTCAGGTGGTTGCTGCTGGTGCTCGACTTGGCGGGGGTGGTGCAGGTCCGGAGGCAGGTGAATCGGCAGGCTTGGCAGGTGAAGGGTCCGTGGGTGCTTTTCGGGGTGGCACTGTAGCAGGCAGGGTTCCGGCTGGCATTGAGCGCGTTGAGGGTGGCGGAGTCGTAGGTCCGTCGGGTAGTCTTGCAATGGCGTGGGCCAGGGGTCCTGGCGCTGGGCGTGGACGGGCGCGGACGGGCGCAGACGGCCTTACCTTTGGCGCGCCTTCGGCGCACAATCGGCGCGCCCGCTGCACGTCTGTGCGGTCGCCATTTAAGGCTAAGTGGGAGGGAGGAGCAGCTGGGAGGCGGGAGCGGGGAGGACACAGAGCAAAATGGGGCGTGGCCGCGTGAACGGCGGCGGGAAGCGGGGAGCGGGGCGGGCAGGCACAAGGGGAAAACCAACACTTTAAACAACAGCTCTTAAAAAATTGGGCACAAATTAGTACAAAAAGCAACACCTAGATACGGCGAACAGCTGGGTAAGGCAGGCAGGCAGACGGCACAACGAGGCTGCGAGCAGCAGCGAGGGGCACACACACAGCTGGTGGCCGTGCGGCGTGGGGGTGTCCTGAGAACAGGTCACACTCACCTGTGCCGCGCGGTCGCCATTTAAGGACAAGTGGGAGGGAGGAGCAGCTGGAAGGCGGGAGCGGGGAAGGCACGGAGCAAAAGGGGGCGTGGCCGCGTGAACGGCGGCGGGAAGCGGGGAGCAGGGCGGGCAGGCACAAGTGGAAAACCAACACAGCTGGTGGCCGTGCGGCGCGGGGGTGTCCTGAGGGTGTCCTCAGCCTCCTGGCTATTACATAAAGCCCAGCCATTGTGAGAAGCCACTGTTGCATTATGGGCCAGTTTAAATAGGTTGCACCTGATTACCACCTGGTCTGAGTTGGTGGTATTCGAGAAGTGCAAAAATGCGAATTTCGTAAAATCGCTATTTGCGATTTTTACCTACATAGCAAAATACGCATTTTTGTGTGAAAGTGGTTGCAATTTTCGCAATTATTGGGACGAAGCTTGCAAATTCGCAATTTTATTCGCAGAATCCATTACACGCAAATTTTGTGTACATTTCTGGTTTGGTAGGTGCAGGGCCCTGTCTTCGAGATTGCCCCATCAATGCTTATGAAAACTGCTGCTACTTGACGGAGGAGGGCGTTGTACTGCAGGTGGATATAGGAACCAGGGGATGCCTTAGCTCACTTTATTAAGAGTGCCTAAGCAGAAGGTTTAATACCCCTTTCCTTATAACAAGCCAACTACAATAGATAGCCAGATTAAAACTTACATTTTCTACTACCCTGGTTCCAGCTCTTTTTGGATCATCATCCATATTCTTGATGATATTTATATGTACAATATTGAAATACCCTTTCAAGAGAATTTTGGCAGTACAGACCACAAATAGATATATACCGCCCAATAATAAGAACGACTCGGACAGACGAGATTCCTCCACAGAGAACTTTTTGTTCAACAGGATGCTCTATCAAGCATAACAAATCGTTACAGATATCTCCACGCACCCTGATAGTCACGGGAGAAGACACAAGGACACTAGTCTATTTTTTTCACTTCGCCCTGAAGAAGTCCCAAGAGGACGAAACGCGTCGGCTGTAGCTCCTGTGTGTGATTTGTTACTTACAACTGAACTCAATAAAAGAACTCTTAAAGAACACAAGTAACAACTAATGTGATCATTACTGCTAACCTCATCAAAGTTGTCAGTTCATGCAAACTCTAAAGTGGTGCACCTTGACCTTGTTTAAAATGCTTATGAAAACTTCCCTGTTTTGATCCTTAGGCCCCATTGTCTGTTTATCTGGCGACTCAGTGATTGTGGGGCTGATATTGCGACGTATCTTGCTCTTTTTAAAATGAGGGTGGGCCCTCTCACTTTTCCAGATCTCATTGCTCAGACTCTGGTTGTATGAGCGCTGAAGACTCTGTTTTGGGTCTTGATGCAGGCGATGGTGACTAACGGAGTCACAATTCGTGAGGGGGGGAGTGAAGTAAGGGAGATTGGGGGGGTGTGCTGCAACGTGCAAGATGCGCCTGCACCTAGACAGACTGCTTCCGCCCACTGCAGCCAGCAACCCTCTGGCATGCCGCGTTCGTGCTGCACCTTTGCCCTCTTCTCCTCTTTTAGCCTCTTTCAGCCTGGTCAGGTGCCTTTGGGCTGGTAGCCACCTTACTGCCTTCACCTCCCAGGGATTGTAGGGAATGATGAACAGGCTTCGGTTTGGCCGAGGATACAGGCGCCAGACTCAAGCTTCCACATGTTTCCTGCTAGTGCATCCCGCCGGGGTGCTGTTCTTGGATAACCCCTTGCTTCCAGAGTAGCGGCCCTTGGCGATTCAGGGTGTCTGTGCTGCACCAGTGTACTACAAAGACAAGATGGCCGGCTGGAGCATCAGTCAGAGGGGGTGCAGGCAAGGCCCCCCAGCAGCCTTGCAACACTCCCGTGCCCAGCCCTGCCTCAGGCCTCCGTACATTGCTGCTGCTCAGGGGAAGGGGTGCGGGAGGGCAGGAGCAGACTGCCGAAAGCCAAGCTGCGCACAAGTCAAAACCACTGGGACTCAGAGCGCCTGAGTTGGTGGCTCAGTGGACCCATTGATAAAGGCCCATGCAAGTCCGTGCAAAAGCCAAGTCGCTGGGCCCGCTGCTGGTCCGCTATTTTGTGCTGTTTTCTTTTCTTTTCTTTTGTGCTGGGCTCAGCACTTCTAAGACCAGGGGGTGAGGTGGGTGCTGTAGCAGGCCCTCCACAGGATCAAGTTGCACCGTCCTAATGCCGGCTGCTTCCGCGCCTGCTCAGAGGGAACCCTTGGCTCTGAGCCTCACATGCACCTGTACTTGCTGGCCCCTCAGCATCCCGTCTGTTGCAGATTTCCACAATCTTATACGGCTGCTTGGACTCACAAGTTGGGCCTCACAGGGATTGAGAGCATGAGCGTATGGCGTGTTAATAAGCAGTTTAATGATTGCCACACGAAATGTCTGCAATGCGGTCCAAATATTCTTTTGCGTCTGTAAATTTGTAGAAATTATTCTTTGTGAACATTTGAGGAGCTCTCTACTTTTTTCCACTGAGCCAAAACGCGAGTCTTTGCAATTTCAAAGGGTTTGACTCGCTACTACATTTTAAATTTGTATTTGTTTATAGCTGTTGGCAATCAAATACAGAATATTTCAGATGGTTGGGTGGTTACAGCAACGGCATAACAGGGTTTGGCACCGTGGAGAGCAGCATCAGAAGTAGATAGAGAACATTTGCTCCCTTTCCCTAAATCCTCCCCCCCCCCGTGTGGGGAACAGCAGGTAGTGATCTGCATACATAATTGAGTCTGTGTTGAAAAGTGTAGCATTGTCTCAGTCCAATCATCGGGATAGCTCAGGGTCAAGGGGGTGTTCCTTTTGGCGAATGTAACTGATAAAAGACCCGAGGACTAGACGAGACGAGGCATTAGGTCCCAAAAATTGGATAATTGTTCATAACAGTAGGAAATGTATTTGATTGAATCTCCGGTTTGTGGTGCCTGCGTACTACCCCAGCACATCGCAACTCTACGTTGAGTAAGGAGGAGCATTAGAGCGGTGAGTTTGCGCGAACCGCTGGCCACCTCCACCATGTAGCCCAGCAACTCGATCAGGGGTGACTGGGACAGCGGTGTGTTTGAGTTTCTCAATCACACAGAAAACCTCCGCCCAGTATGCGGCAGTGCTGGGGCCCTCCCAGGCAAGATGGATAAAATCTGCTGAAGTGGTATGACCGTGTTGGCAGTGAGAGTCTAGAGATAGGCCCATGCAGTGTGTTAAACCAGGGGTTCGATAAGTGCGATCTAGACAATTGAAGTGGATGAGCCGTAACCTGTAGTGTGGGGATAGCAGTTGGAGTTGGCCACAGCAGAATGTCCTTTGTGCATCGGTGAGGGTGAGATCTCTTCCCCAAGTCTCTCGGGCAGATGTGAGCGCTGCGGGTGCGGTATGATATATGTGTTTGTTATGGGATGTGATTAGTTTGCAGGGTGAAGCAGTATTGTACATATAGTCTAGGGCTGAGAGTGTTGTCGGTGGGGCTGGGAATGTGTCGACTAGTGCTCAGCTCGTCGCCCGCAGTTGATAGTAAAGGGCGGGCCCTCTGTGGCCCTCAGAGACCCGAGGAGGACGGGATGGGGCTATTCCCCTTGACTCTTTGTTAAGAGGAGGTAAAGAACACTTGCTTCCTTTTGGCTTGCCACCTACTGACTTTGCCTTTCTCCAAGGACATTTTTTGTTCCGATCTTTCTGATTTGTCGATAACTATTTTGTTACACCCAAATCACACTATGACTCCCAAGGGGGATAATATAAACAGTACAACATTGTCCATTGCTACAGAAGTCGATAAAGGCATATCTCCCCCGCCCACACATAATAGATGGACTAAGCGATTGCCCTCACAAACAGTAGACACAGACCAAGCTTTCTCGTGGTTAGATGATTTAAACACCCTGTGCAAAACTACACATGTTTTAGTAGAATCACCGCTTCCCACCGAAAGCTTCTGTGTATCACCCGATGCCGACAGTCCCTGCCAACCCCTCCCATCATCCGAAAAAGCCAACACTGAAAACTCCCAAAGGATTGCATTTCCCCAGTTCTCATCTGCTAAAAGGAAACGTAATGGGGTTAATAACATTGGGAACCAATCAAAACTCCAAAAATTGTGCTTAAGCCCCACAGTTCCGGTCAGCAATTATTCCACGACCCCTGAGGCAGTCAAGAAATAAGTCGCTCTAGCATGTCCTATACAGCTGGATTTATTATCCCTTATTGAACAACTGGTCAGCTCTATTATATCACCACTGATAGAAAAAATAAACACACTAGGGGACAGGCTGACGGGAATGGAGGAAACCATCAAGGCTAACCTGATAGCCAATAAAAGTTTTGTAACACCTAATTGTTCCCATCCACCTTCTACTCCCAAAGACCCTAAGCCAATCACGCAAGACAAAAGGGTTTCAACCCAACCAATAGTCTCTAACGCACCAGCCCCAATAGCTCGCAAAACCTCTCTTACACCTGTTTTGCCTTAGCTTGCTGCTCCTAGAGCACAGTATAATAAAGTTACTGCTATCCAACTCCCACCGGAGGCAGCTCCTTTTGTGTGTTTCCTCGCAGGAGTACCAGTACTTTCACCTGGGAAAACCGAGAGACAACATGACCTGCTGAACAAGGTTAAATTTTGGCTGACAAAAAACAGACCCCTGCCACCTAACCTCGAGGGTACAATAATGAGTGTTAGAAGGGTGGGTTGGCTGGGCTCCCTCCAAAAAGATATCCCTGGTGATCTAGTACTCGTTAGATTTAGGCAGAGACACATTGTCCCGTGCCTGCGTACCTGTGCACCCCAAATGGGAGACGGCCCAATCTCCGTCTGGGATTTGCATGATTTTTACCCTAGAATGCCGTGCATCCCCTCACCCAGTTTAAAGGTAGGGTGCAACATGTTAATGAGCAGAGGACTCCATGTATTGAGCGGCCATAGTTTTCCCACTTATACCCGGCAGGAATCATTGTTTTATAGTCCTAAGTATTGGAACCCCTATTAATTACTGTCTGATTTAATCTTAACCTGTGAAAAGTACGTTATAATTAAGATATTTATCCCCACAGGTTGGGCAAAAGTTTTTAACTTGTAGATATTATGTGTTATTGTATGTATGTTTTTATGTATAACTGATTTAAATTGTACGCTTTTATGATTTTTGAACCAAAATCGAATAAAGCTATACTGACTAGTATAGAAAGGTATCGGCTCGCTACTAAGTTGGTGTCCACTGCCAATTGGTCTGGATTTAAAGGAGTGTTTCATTGTAGGTTAATGACTGCCCTCCTCCATCCCATTTGTGTTTCTGCCAAAGAAAAACATCACAAATTATATATTTATGCAAGACACTTTTATAGCATTACTGTGTCATGTGTGTGCCCCTGAAAATTCAAGCTCGGGCAGCTGGATAAATAAACCAAATGATCACAGCTGTTCAGAGGACAAGCACTTTTTTTAAATTGGAAGTACACATCTTCTGCTCAATCAAAAAGTACTTCTGACTCCCATCATGTAGGCAGAGCTAAAGCCCCTCCTCTCTAGTGATGCTCACATAATTTTCTGGCAACAGCGCGTTGTCAAGCTATAGCTGCACTGTCATGTCAGACTGATATATAGATATATATAGCCTGTATGCTGTGTTAAGTTAGCATGAGCTTTTTAGGAGTTTAAACGCCATTTTACCTTTCTCCTGCTTTTGCACATGACACATAGCTGCTGCTTTAGCTTTGAGCCTAGTAGAATGTTTTCGATTCATACGAGAATAATATGTTGTTACACTGATATCAGCCTTGCTTGGCGAGCTGTGTCTGTACAGTGAGTGCTGAAACCTTCAAGGATATCTCAACACAGTAGTTGTTGTGAGCACTGAATGAATACTTTATTGTTTGGTTACTCAAAACCATTACATTAAAAGCAGAATACAAAATTACAAAGTTACAAAAATTAAAACCAAGGGAGTTTGTGCTGCCCTGGGGGCTGGGGTTACGATGAGTAAGGTTCGTATCTAGGCATGGGTCTGCAAAGTCACTATAAGGGCAGGCCCTTCGGGGCCATCAGCAAGGATCGTGTCTGGTGAATGAACTTTCCGAAGGAGGCCATGTGCTTTACCGTTGTCAAGGTGTAAAGATGGATGGTCGCCTCCTTTGCGGTGCAGGATCCTGATTGTCTTAGAATTGGCCTGAGATAGAGACTGCGGGCCATGCGCAGGGCCGGGCAGCAGAATAGAAGATGGGCCAGTGACTCACGTTTGTACCTGCAGAGCCTACATTCCTGGACTCCTGAGCCAACCGTGCCGAAGGCGTATAGTTCTTTGAGAGGCAGCGGATGTAGTCTGTAGGCTAGGATCTTATGGAGGGCTGCGCGGCCCATGGCCTGCTTAAGGTGGTGTTTGGGATTGTGCAGGATGTGCGGTAAGCACAAGGACTCATGAAGGTCTTTTTTTGCCAGCGACTCCAGGTCCAGTTCCCGTGACCGCACGCGCACTTGTTTTTTGATGGAGTGTTTAATGGCGGTGTAGCTGACATATTCGGGATTCCAGGACTCAATGGTGAGATTAAGATGGTCCTTTGCCGCCTTGAGAGTGGCCGACCAGGGGTTCCCTGGTTCTCTGAAGATACAATTCAGGGCTGCCTTAAGTGTGTTCTCCTTAGCCGTTGTTGTTAGAAAGTAGTATTTGCTTAGGGCAGCCATCTCTTCCAAATATTTCTGGTTGAGTGAGAACTCCAGGCGGACAAGGGTGTTTCTGGTGCACCTCGGAAGATGAAATAGTCTCTTGTAGGCTCTGCAGTGAATTTTTTCTAGTTCTTTGTTCAGTTTGCCCGGAAATGCCTGGAGAGCGTAGTTAAGGGCCGGCATTAATTTGGCTTTGAGTACTCGTTGGATGGCCGTTGTGGACGGGCTATGTAAGGAGGCGTGCAGCTTGTAAATAGCGTAGGTTATAGTTTTGCCTTTGCCTTGGATGATCTTCAGGTGCTCGCTTGAGAGCCCCGACTCCTGGAAGCAAATGCCCAAGTAAGTGTACCGCTGAGTACTTTCCAGCAAAAGGTGGCCGAGCCTCCATTTTAATGATTTTTTCTTTGGGTGCTTTCCAAAGATGATGACTTTGGACTTGGATGGATTTGCTACGAGCTTATTTTTATCGTTATATACGGCAAGTGCCGTCAGCGCCTTTTGTAGCCCAATTCTCGTGTGGTCCAAGAGCACCAGGTCGGCGGGGTATTGCATGAAGTGAATTTTTGGCCCGCCGATCTTAGGGATGAGCAATGCTGCCCCAGTCAAGGCTCTCTCCATGTCCGCTGTGTATAAATTAAATAACAGTGGAGCTAGCACGCACCCTTGTTTTAGACCTCGGTCCGTATTGATCTTTGCGGATGCATGGTCCCTCGAGAGTTTGATTCTCACCCACGTTTTGTGGTACAAGGATTGGATCGCCCTCAACAGAGATGGATTGATGTTCCATTGGGCCAGCTTTCTCCACAGGATTGCGCGATCTACCACGTCGAACGCCGCCAAATAGTCAATAAAGCAGGCGAATAAGGGAGGGCTTTTGCATATCCGCGCATGGTAGACCAGATAAGAAAGTGCAGTGATGTTATTGACTGTGGCGGACCCTGGTCTAAATCCGGTTTGGCAGAGTGGAAGGAGACCTTCAGCGTTCGTCCAGTCGGTAAGGTCCCTCAAGATGGCGCTGGCGTAAGCTTTTCCCTCGATGTCCAGAAGGGCGATCAGGCGATAGTTTGATGGTTCAGATTTGGGGCCCTTTTTGTGGACTGGCTGTAGGAGCGAACCTCTCCATGAATCTGGGACATCCCCAGGAGCCAGCATTCAGTGTACAGGTGGGTCAGGGTTTTGGACCAGAAGGTCGATGTTTGCCTTGAATAAGTGTCCAGGAAGGCAGTTGGGGCCCGGGGCACCATTTTGTCTGATATTTTTTTAGAATTTTGGACACTAACAGTTTTCCCGGCGGGGCAGTCATCTCGGTGGTTGGGTCTAGGTCAGCTCCAACGATAGATGTTTCATTTTGCTTGGTAATGGGGCCGTTTTCGATGTAAACGGCTTTTACGTGGGCGGCCCAGATGGGAGCCTCGAGGGAGTTTTCTCTGTGGTTTGTGCCTCGTCCCAGGGTGCTTAAGTAGTGCCAAAACTCCTGCGATTTTCCTGGGCTCAGCAAATCAAAGATTTTCAGCCATTGTGCTTCGCAGTAGTCTCGTTTTGCCTCCCAAACCTTCTTGGAGTGACTTCTGCTGGCTTCTTGAAGTTGTTTCTTCATTGGGCTTGTGCCATTTTTGCGGAAAAGTTTGCGTTTCTTGTTCAGTTGTTTGGCGCTGATTTTGATTTCCGCCTTGTGTCCATATGTAGGTGGGGAGTCCCTGTTAAATGTGCTGTTTGAGGTTCCTCGAAGGATCGCAGCCAGGGTCCCTGTGATGGCATTCCAGGTGGTTATTGCACCTTTTTTCTGTTCATTCAGTGGCCAGCCTGGCCACTGGTTTGCCCAATTATTAAAAGTTGTGATTGAGGTCTGTACCCATTTGATTCTTCTGGGCAACCTTGTCAGTTCTTCGCCGTTAGATGCTCCAATGTATTCGAGCCTATGGCAAGTGCGCGCTATGAGATTCAATGTGAGGGTTAATGCAGCGTGGTCGCTATCGCTGCGAGGATGAACTGTAAAGTTTGACATAAGAGGTTGCAGTTTTTCACTTAGGATGATGTAGTCGATCGTTGTTTGGTTGTTGTATGTAGGACCGACAAAGGACCCTGGGCTGTTCTTTAGGAGGATCGAGTGCGTTGTCGCCAGCTTATAAGTTTTTAATGGATCATTCAGAGCAATGGTGGCCCCAGGCAGATTTCGTCGTGTGGTTAATATCCCTATATTATGGATATTGAAGTTGCCAAGAATGATGCATTCCAAGGCCGGGAATTGGAGCATTAAGGACTCTAGGTGGGTTGTCAGCGTGGCCATGTTGGATATGGGCCCATGTGGATTGTGGTAGAGGTTAATTAATAAAAATGCAAGTTTCCATTTATCAGGCGGTGGCCTTTTAGGATGCCCGCCTGGAGGTTGTCCGGGAGATTGGGAATTACCGCGAATTCCAGGTTGAGTGAATGCTTTATGTAGACACATATACCCCCCGACGGTCTTCCGAATATGTTAAGCTTTTTTGCAGGTTTTCCATATTCTGCGTATCCTCTTAATGAAAGCGGGTGGAGCTGCCAGGATTCTTGTATGCAGATGATATCTGCCTCCTCCATGAATGTCACAGGATTTTTATTAAGAAGCAGCCTCCTGAGCCCTGCGACATTCCAAGTCATGATTTTCAGGCGATCCGGGGGCGGTCCCTGTCTGGAGGCTTTTGTTGAGCGATGGTCGTACTGCAGAGGGGTTGGCCCGAGACATTGTGGCTGTGTTAGGATCTTGAGTTTAGTACTAGCGGCAGCCAGGACCAGTCTTTACTCGCGCATCCCAGAGTTACGCATGTGCGTGTGCCCTGATTCGGATTAGTTGTTATTTTAATTGGGGTGCTGATGGTTGGACCAGTGTTTGTGGCACCTTTGTTGTGAGCACTGATCTTCGCACGTTCCTAGACATAACATACATGCAGCTGCAGCCAACTTCTGGCTTTAGGCGCGATTTATTTTGCTTTGCACAAGAGCATACAAACACACTTGATGGTGCTTCGCATGCAGAAGAGCTGGTTGCTGATGTTGTGATCCCTTACCACTAGGATCTTGAGGTATGGGGCCGCTCTGCTAAAACCCACGAGACCTTCTTAGATATAATATAATATACTAGCTAGGGAGGGTGAGAATTAGGTTTTGTTTAACCCTATTCATTTTAGCATACTACTATGCTTGCACCGTTTGTGTTCTATGGACTAGTGACTATGCTAATTACTTTGTTTCTTATAATATGTTTGCTTGTATTAGCTAAGATACTGCTTTTGAGAACACTGCATTAGTGAAGAAACATTTCGAATATGCACGTGTCCTCTTTTACTCCTTGTTCTGGATTGAGATGATTGTATAACGAAAGAGCGTTCATGTGTTCCACGTTACCTGAGGTGTACTAAGTCCATGTTCTGGTTTGTCTAAGTCTAAGCATTGGGAGTTTGTGATAACCAATGAGACACTGTAGCTAGTCTGGTAGGGGATTTTTGGGTACTAAGGTGAGTTTTGGCACACCCTAATTCACTGAGGTTCCAAGCCTCTATCCACAGTTCTGTATGAGCACGGAATCCCTGCGACAAGACAGACTATAAAAAGGTCTTTAAACCATTTTTGGGTGGCAAGGATGGAGACTCCTCATTTGGTATGTATCTAAATGGAGCCCTATTCTATACCCACTTTTTTAAATCTAACCTTGGACTTCCAAGGCCCAAACTAATTCAAGGCATAAACACATTGTTATTAAGAAATTGAATTTTTCACATTATGATTTCTTCTCTGGTCTTTTCAGAGTATATTCTTAATAAGTCTGCCTAACAGACACCTTTTGTGACTTGCATTGCATTAACATTTTAGTTACCTAATTTTCTAGGCCATTTGGATATAATGGTCAATAACTTCCTCCCAATTCTTCTTTTCTTCAGTAGTTCGGCAAAAAGTCGAAATGTCCTGATGCTAGACATTTTGTTTCTGAACTGTAAGTCCAGGCATGTTATTTTCTTTTCCCTGTCAAAAAGCTTAGCCCTCTTATTTCTTTAGAAATCTGTTTTCAGCCAATTTGAGATGGTCGCAATGCTCCTACCTTATTGTGTTGCGGAGAAGATATATGCCTCTGCAGAAGTCCCAGGGTTAAACTCAATGAGGGTTTTGCTGATTGGATAAGAGTAAAAATAGCACCCCTCTCCTGTCTATTCGGCCTGGATTTGTGGTGTTTTTTTTTCATTAAGGACATCCTGTAAATCCCTTGAAGATTTTAGAGGGGTACTTTAATGCAAGAACAGGGGAAATGAAGGCAGTAGCAGGAAGTCAATTCAAGCCATGCCATCGTCAGAAAGAACACCATATACATATTAATGAAGTCTCTGGAAATGCCATTCCTTTCATGTTTAAATTTCAACGGGGTCTGTCTATAAGGGTACGACTATTAAGGTAGTTAATGAATGAGGTTCTTCAAAAATGTAGGCAATCTTCACTCTCAGAACCTCTGGCGTCCAAAAGAGGTTGTTTATGTCAATGGTATCTCAACCTCTAGGACAAAACTGTCATTTTGGAGATTTAAGGATCAACAACTTTGCTCTCTCTTATTGGACCTAATGTTTGAGATTACTTTCTGCATATGTCTTTGTCCAAATATTTGAAGTGGTTTGATGTGCTAAGGGTTACTTCTGATTGTTCCAAAACCTCCTTGTGATCCAATGTATACTGTCAAGGATATATTAAATATGTTCAAGCTGTACATGCTATGTAGAAATCAAACCATGCAGGTTTTAATAATTTCAGATTGCTATTGCATGTGGAAAGTGTCTAGTTTTGATAGCAAGGCTTTTGCTGTTTATTTGGAACCCCAAATGATACAGTCCATAGAATATTTGAGTCTTGCATTTCACATAGTGATCTGCTATGCCATTGCAGTTTTGCTTTAGAATACATTAATCTGTTTAAGGAAGACGTTCATAGTAGAATTCCAGTTTTTTTTTGTTATTGCTTTTATTTCCTCCATTGACTATCTTGGCATAGACCCTTTTTTCTCAATTAGCTGCGCAGGACTTCTCTTGTAAACAGTTCATAAAAACCTACATCATACACAAGGTTCTTTAAAGAACTGTCACATGAAGCATTGCTCCTGTGATATAGGTGGTCTTTCTTTAACAGCTAAAGATAAAAATGATTTTACTCATTCCCCTCCCTGAGGCCTAATTCTCTAACCCCTAATGTAGAAAAACTACTGACCCTTCCCCAGCCCTTAAAACTATTCAGACACTCCAGCCCTGAAAACTACCCCTGACACCCCAGCCTAGAAAACTACCCCCGGCCCAACCCCAACCCCAAGAAAAGTAACCGACCAACCCCCAGCCCAGAAAACTACCCGACCCACCCCCAGCCCACAAAGCTACCTCAGACCCCCGCCCAGAAAACTAGCCCTGACCCCCCAGCCCAGAAAACTACACCGACCCCCCCCCCTACACCCCAGCCCAGAAAACTACCCCCGACCCACCCCAGAAAACTAACTGACCTACCGCAGCCCAGAAAACTACACCGACCGACCCCCAGCCCACAAAACTACCCCTGCCCCCAGCCCAGAAAACTACTCCGAACCACCCAAACCCCAGAAAACTACCCCGACTCACCCCCAGCCCAGAACACTACCCCTGGCCCCCTCGTCCAGAAAACTACCCTCGACCCAAGCCCAACCCAGAATACTACTCCGACCTACCCCCAGCCCACAAAACTACCCCGACCCCAGCACAGAAAACTACCCCCAACCACCCCAGCCCACAAAACTACCCAAAAGGCAGCACAGAAAACTACAGCCCAGCCCCACTTACCTCACCGTGGATCTCTTCCTGTGAGTTCTTCCTGTTCCCATCCCCAGCAGCTAGACCTCGTATTGCCTTAACCATGCATATGCGTGGTTAAGGCATATGTTTGGTTAAGGCAAGTGTAGTTTAGCTTGCGGAATCTGAACACTCGTAGTTAAAACCGCAGTGTTCCGACTGTTTCCCATCACAACCTAATTTGTGTGTCAATTTGAGTTTTAGCTGTGCATGGAGCAGTTAGCCAGTCTGCAATAATTAGATGTCATGCTTTTCGTCAACTGATGAAAAAAAACACACATTTAATTTTGTGCTTGATCTCACATCACCATAGATAGAGTGAACCACTGCCCATTGTTGTGCATATTTTTCACCTTGCATTGTTTTTGGGGGTAAGGGGAAAGTTTTCCTTTGTCTCCAATCGCTGCTAGTGCAACATATCAGGAAACAGTTATTTAAAATACAGTTTGCTTAATGGTTGATGGTAGATAGCTGGCAAATAGCACCCGATAAAGGAGTAGAAAATATTGCAGACTGTAAAATCCATGCTGAGTTATGGTCTGCGTTGAAATTACCATGGTCGGTACTTGCATGACAGGGGTTTGTCATTGAATTACAGTTAGCAGTAGTTATTCTAGAAAAAAAGACTGCTTGTAAGGGATAGTATTCACTACCCACATAAGACCAACTTGCAATCTGAAACATTGGTTATGGAAGGTTACTAAACACTTGGGCAGTGATGCATGATGTTTCGGTCCTGCAGGAGCATTGTCACTCAACATGACCAAATTATATTTTGGTGCCTGGCAGTTAGATTCATGTACTAAGGAGAAGTTAGAAAATTGGGAACACAAAATAGTCCAACGTGGATTAATATTGACAGAGATGGATATTTATTCAAATTAAGATTCTACTATTTCATTCATGCAGTCATATTAAAAGATGCAGCTTTTGTTTGGGTTTTTTTGTTGGGTAAAGGCAGCAGTTGCGCCTCCGTTTAGTCAGAAAGTTGGGTAAGTACGCCAGAAATTTCAAGCCAAGGCACAAATTGGAGATTGGATTCGGTAGCCTTATGCTGACGTTCAGTACACCTACACTTAAGATCTTCTTCATCAGTAAGACTCCTAAGCTATGGTCTCAGACTATCTGTTACATTTCCACAAAACCTTCTCTGCTCTTTCAGCCAGTGAGCAGTCACAAGACTCTGGGCATTAATGCAGAGTAGGCAGTGGCTCCATGTCCTGTTGTCTTGTCCACTGCAACCGAATGTACAAAGGTCTCTGATTGCAGGAACTGCAGAGATTGCAAATAATTTACAATGCTGCCATGTTTTGTTAGTTTAGTTGTGATGAATGTTGTCTGGTATAGCAAAGCAATGTCCTCCCTTCATTTACTATTTTTTGAACAAGTACCAGTTGCGGTATACCAAAGCAACCTTGAAGCAAAGCTCGGCATTCATTTGTTAGCTCTCTAACATGGATCAGCGAGGTCGAGCTAGATATTCCGCATGTACATCTGGTTTGTTGGATAAGCACTTTTTTTCTTATCTTATTGCATCATGTAGAATGATATGGCAATGCTCATTAGCAGCACAATCTTCAATTCTAGTCATATCTGAAAACATTGCTCCTCTCTGAATGGTCAAACATGAACCTGACTTATTGTGGTGTTTTAATCTCAAAGTTAGTGAAGAGGCCTTTTGACGATGGAGGAATTTACACAAACAAAGAGCATGACTTAAATTTACAAAATGTTGGACCCCAAAAGGATATTTAAATCTCAGTTGAAAGTCAACTTATTTCAATAAATAAAGCAATATAAAAAAGAAGGTGAACTTGCTAGTTTTATGTTAGCAGTATATTGAATATTTAACTAGCTTGAACGTTTTGGGTAGATCGCCGTATGATACATTTATGTGATCATTTGCTTCAATTAAGGCTTTTGCTTTGTTCCCGCAGTGATTCCATCATATTTCTAAGCCTCCAATATTTTAGAGCAACTCACACTTCACCCATACCAGAGTACTGACCATTAGTATGAGTATTTTTTGCCTAAATGGTATTCACACCCATAAGCCTACGACTGGAAACTCCACCTTACCAGTGAGCATACATGTACTTTAGATTCAATGTTATGGCTACTTTCATGTCCACTCAGAGTGTTACATAGATGTACAAAAGTTTTGTGAATCCAAACTGCTTCCTTGCAGTTATTCACTCTTTGATGTTGGTGCCCCATGTTATATATCATGTCGATTATAGACTTATGTTCCTGTTTCGAGGATAAATAGTCTTATAAAATATAAAGCATATTTAATATTATTGTGATGTGGAATCTATAAATGTGTGATACACCTCATCCTAGTATATGTTCTGTATAATATATATAATAATATTTACAAAATCTAAACTAGCTTTGTGTGGAAATGGGTTGTGGAGCCAGGACTTGTGGCACTGAGTTTTATGAAGGTCAACACTTTGTGTTTCTTGACCTTGAGTTTTATCAAGGGTGAGATTTTGACTATTCTTAGCTCACTCTCATTACATACCTGTAATTATAATGCACTGTTAAAGTGGTGTAATAAGAGATTGAATTTGTCATAATGCATTTTGAACCTGTGACTCGCACTTAGTAACCAGGTATACAAACCTATTTTACAAATAAAAACACTCAGATTTGTAGTTTGCAATCTCAAAATAGTTTGTTTTACTATGCACTAATCACATTTTAGGAGTTTGATTAACTATTTGGAAGGGGCATGTTTTAAACATCCTTTCCAAACACCGAATCGGTATGAGATGTATCAGTGTTTTACAACCGAAATACGGTTGCAAATCATTGAAAAATTACTGACTCTCGAGTTGGTGTGGTAAGCCATTCACAAAAGGGATAGGGTTCCTATGGGACCCCTTCTCCTTTGTGAATGTTCAAAAGAAGTTTGTTGGGGACTAGACAGTAGTCCAGAGGACCACTGCCAAATCTTAAACTTTTTTTTTTTAAAGAAAGCATTTTCTTAAAAACACAGCCATGTTTACCTTAAGGAACCGAACTTCATTAAAAAAATAGTTTACTTTATTTAAAAGTGATCAGAAACATGGTGGTCTACAAATCCTAATAGGCCATCATCACTGTAATGGCTCGCATTCGGAATGAGTTTCAATTCGTGACCTACCTTATTGCTATTCATAAGGTAGGTTCGGATTACTACCCACTCCGAATCAGAAATGTATGAACTGACCTATTAATTAAATAGATAGTTCATAAAATTAATTACTATTTGCAGAAATACTGGTCTTAAATTGCTAGAAGATTTTTGTTACCAGGATTTGGTACATATGTGCCTGTAGTTCTGCATGCGAAGTGTGAGAACCCAACCAGTCAGCCTAACAACCAAGCTAAATTATTTTTGCTTTTATCTATTCTTAGCATATTTGATGTTTCTCATTTCTTATGCCTTTTTGGTTTCAGAAACAAATGCCAGGAAAGCAGTGGATCGGGGTTATGTTCAGCTTCTCATATCGACTTATGTTGATTGGCACCGCCATGACACTCGCCACAGGCACATGTTAATTCGGAAAGGATTCCTGCAGTGTATCAAAAGTGTGACCAACATAAAGTTGGGAAGGAAGGCATTTGTTGATGCAAACGGGATGAAAATCCTATATAACACTTCACAAGTGAGTATGCTTTTTATTTGCTTTAAAATACAATCTGTAACCTAATATATTCCAGAAAGCAATAAAATAGGAAGGGTCCAGTACACAAAGCTATTTGGGCGCCTAAGAGACACCTGGATGTGCAAATTCTCCAGTATTGTATCTTTTATAGATTCACATGCTTGAATCTTCCCCGTCATCATGGTGGGAATCACATGGTAACAGTAAAATACCAGTATTAAAACTTAAAATTCAAATGCCCATAAGAATTTACTAGCTTTAGCATCCTATTACCATTGTTATAAAACATCCAAACTCTAGCCAGTCAGAGCGTAGACCATAGAATCTCCTTCCCCTGCAGGGCCACCATACCTCTGATTTCTTACAGCACGTTGTGTGTTAGGGAGTCTCCCTGAGCTCTGCTCAGTCACAGTGTTTCTACTTTTGCCCTTTTGAACTCCAGCTAGCTGTTCATCTCTACACTTCGTTTCTGATAGATACATCTGCCAGTGGATTCCTCACCTTGTGAATATCCCCTTGCGTCAGCAACATTCGGAAATCCTTTTTTAGCTTCGCGCCGACGTGGACTTAGGGTTGTTTAGGCCCTGTAAGACTTGTGGAAAGTCCAGACTTCATTCTGAGGACCCACATAAAGAGTGTCTCCACTGTCTGTATACAGAGCACACGCCCAGAGAATGCAAGTACAGTCGTACTTTTTCTTCACAAACTCTCAAGGACCGTGAGGGTAGGCTGCTTCTCTGGCTGCAAAGGAAAAAAGCAGCAACAGACTCTGAGACTGAGGAGAAGCCCCATATCTCCTTTAGGAAGGGAAAATAAGGATCTTCTTCATTGCTGAAGGACCTTAAAAAGTCCAGGTCTCAAAGTAAGGATAGAGTTGAGGAGAAAAGAGTGAAGAAAGACGAGCCTGGTCCATCCTCATTGTCTCACCAGAGGTCGGGTTCTGCCCCTCCGGCGACGCCTCTCACTCCTTCCAGGGATTCTTCAGGTGACGGAAAACGCCTGTCGACGGGCCGTAAAAGAAGAAATCACCATCTACAACCTCTCGCTCTGCTTCAGCGGGAGCTCCGTCGACTGTTTCTACAGTGACACCTACTACACCGACGGTAAAGACGGCGACCACGACGGCCGTGTCGACGACAGCAGTAGTAGTATCACCATTGTCGGCTGGAATTAGACCATCTCCGTCGGCAAGGGCCTCACCTCTGCAGTCTGCGAATCCATTGACGACCCCGTCAACGAGGGGAGTAATTTGTCTGCTTCAAAAACTGACGCCTTCCCCTATGCAGGATTATTCTAAAGTTTCTACTCTACTTTCTACTCGCCTTCTAGATTTTCAAGAGTCTGAAGATGATGGGCCTTTCGGTCCTGCTTGCAGTCCTTCGCAACTCCGAGTTAAGTGCCATGACTCAGAGGAAGAAGAGATAATAGATGATCCATCTAAGTTTTTGGGGGGGGACTTATCTTTTTCAGATAGGGGATGTCCTACTTCTCAATGCTTGGATGCTTTCCAAGAACACTATCCTTATGAAGAGCACAAAGAGCAAACTCAAGAACCCTCCATAAATATCCCAGTGTCATTGGTGTCTGATTTTTGGCTAATGCTGAATGACTATTATAGGAGATTTCCTGAAGCAAACTCTGCTCCACCTCCACCTCCCGTTCAGGAGGCTACCAGTCCTGTATTGCGGGTAGGACCTCTGTTGCAGAAGATCGTTGTGCCTCCGGTGCAGGTTCCTGCACAAAGTCAGGCTGATGACAACCAGCAGTTAGAAGAAGGGGAATTGCAGTTGGAGCAGGATGTCCATGACGAGTGGGGTGACTATGTGGCTCAGACTCCGCCTTCTCCTACCCCACCTCCAGCTGACTCTCTGCCTGCAGATATCGGCGGGTTTCACGATCTGCTAGAACGTGCTTCCAGGTTCTTTGACCTTCCCATGCCCGTCAAGCAGACGGAGTGCTTTTTATATGATTATATGCCGACTAAGCAACACTCATCTCAATACATTCCGATTGTAGATTTCTTATGGCAAGAAGGCTTGAAATTGATGAAGACGCCAGCTTCTATTCCTGCTGTGGTACCAAAGTTAGACAAGAAGTACAAGGCGCCCAAGGACTCTCCCGCTTGCCTAATTGGACACCCCTGGCCCGATTCAGTCATTATGCAGGCAGCTCAAAGGAGGTCAAAGAACCCTTCCACTCCATCTACGCCTCCCCCTGACAAGGAAGGGCGCCGATTGGACAACATCGGCAAAAGATTCTCTGCTTTGGCAGCCACTGCCATTAGTGCATTCAATGCCTTGGCTATTCTTGGAAGGTATGACTGCCAGATGTGGTCCGATATCTCAGCTTTGCAGGAATTCCTTCCTGAGGATAAAAAGAAAGAGGCACAGGAGGTGCTGTCGGAAGGAGAGAAAGCCTCTTCCCAAATGATCGATGTTGCTGTGGATGTTTCATTGACTGTCTTTAGACAGATAGCTGGAGGAGTGGTATTGAGACAGCTAGGGTGGCTAAAGGCTATGGCATTTCGACCGGAGGATGGATATAACCAGGAGGGGGGAGAGAGAGAGCAAGTGGATTCAGTCTCCCTTGGCAATACGATTAAACAAAGTGGAATCCACTCAGAAAGTGGTAGTGGTCCCTAAAGTGATGGGGAGCACACAGTGTTGTTTAAATGCCCCTCACACACCAACAGGCCCCTTGGTGTCATGCTTCATCATCGGGGCCTTCGCATCCCTCTACGGGATGCGGCGTGCTACGACTCACGACTACGTAGGAGCACTTAGTAGTGAACTATGTGAGGGGGTGTGTTATAAGGCAGAAAGTGTGAGTGAAGTGAGGTGAAAAAAGTGAGTTAAAAAATACCTGGCGCGTAGGAAAAAATTATTTTATTATGTCCTCGGCTGGTATTATTAAAAATGTGCAGAGTGAGGTTGTAAATATACGTACTAGGGTATCACAACCGCTTTAGAGTGTCAACATGTTTTGGAGCGCAAGGGCTCCTTCTTCAGGACAAGGATGTGCACGTTATCCTCACCTTACTCACATGAAATGTTAAAGTGTTCTATACAAAAAATAAATGTGTAATGTACATAACAGTGTTTTTGTATAGGTAAGTTCAGTTGCGCCCAATTGGCGTTGAAGAGAACTTATTGTTCACAGTCTGATAACCTCATGAGCCTATGCGTAGTATAGGGGGGATCCTTCCTTACTGCTCAGTAAAGTAACGGTTACTGCATGGACTAATCGCCTGCCTTCCGCTCAACGCTGCTCCGATGAAGTTCATAGGCATAGGCTCATGAGGTTATCAGACTGTGAACAATAAGTTCTCTTCAACGCCAATTGGGCGCAACTGAACTTACCTATACAAAAACACTGTTAGGTACATTACACATTTATTATTTGTGTATAACACTTTAACATTTCATGTGAGTAAGGTGAGGATAACGTGCACATCCTTGTCCTGAAGAAGGAGACCTTGCGCTCCGAAACATGTTGACACTCTAAAGCGGTTGTGATACCCTAGTACGTATATTTACAACCTCACTCTGCACATTTTTAATAATACCAGCCGAGGACATAATAAAATAATTTTTTCCTACGCGCCAGGTATTTTTTAACTCACTTTTTTCACCTCACTTCACTCACACTTTCTGCCTTATAACACACCCCCTCACATAGTTAACTACTAAGTGCTCCTACGTAGTCGTGAGTCGTAGCACGCCGCATCCCGTAGAGGGATGCGAAGGCCCCGATGATGAAGCATGACACCAAGGGGCCTGTTGGTGTGTGAGGGGCATTTAAACAACACTGTGTGCTCCCCATCACTTTAGGGACCACTACCACTTTCTGAGTGGATTCCACTTTGTTTAATCATTTCGACCGGAGGTTCAGGCAAAATTTTTGGATATGCCATTTGATGGCGAATTTCTATTTGGGAAACAGGTAGATGAAGCATTGCAATCAATAAAAGTGGATACGGAGACAGCTAAATCTCTAGCTAACGTGCAACAAAAAAAGTTTACTTCCTTCCGGGGTAGAGGTCAATATCTCTCTCGCCCACTTCTTCAACAGCGTTTCCAGCCGAATCATCAACAGGGTTTTCGTGCCCAGTACTCTTCGAAGCTCTTTTGGCACACCTCAACACCTGCCTATTCTAGAGCATCAGCACGTCAACACGCACCATCAGGAGGTAAGGCTCAAGACTCTAGCAAGAGACAGTGAGGATCCACAGGCCCCTGCTACCGTAGTCCCACTTCAATTCTGCCTTGTTTGCTCCAAATTCTTCAATCAACGGAAGCTTAACATCTTTCGACAAATGGGTGTTAGACGTATTTCGCCACTTTGTTCAACAGCCTCCGACTGTGCATCCGCAAAGTACTTCCCATTGTCTTCTCCAAATTCTCAATACGGCGATCCAGTTGCTCTTAAGCAAGCAGGCAATCGACGAAGTGCCGCCCAATCAACACAATCTGGGGTTCTATTCTCACTTCTTCTTGATAAAGAAAAAGACGGGAAAATGGAGGCAGATAATGGATTTAAGGTCATTGAACAAGTTCATCAAATTCCAACCCTTCAGGTTGTTGTCGCTCCAGGGAATTCTGCTTCTAATAGATACAGGGGACTGTATACCTTCCCTGGATCTTTTGAACGTATACTTTCACGTTCCCATTCACCCAAAACATTGTTTTTTTCTGGGATTTGAGGTAGCAGGGTGCCATTACCAATGCAGAGTACTACCATTCGGGCTGAAGTTTCCTCCAAGAATCTTCACCAAGTGCTTGGCTCCAGTGGCGGCCTTTCTATGACGAGCCCGTCACCAGGTATTCCCTTATCTGGACGGCTGGTTGGTCAAGGCCCCATTGCTTCAAGCCGCCAGAAGATCGACAGATGTCTGTGTTCGACTCTTTTGCTCCCTGGGGCACAGAATCAATTGGTAAAAGAATTGTCAGCTTGGCTCCTCATCACACAAAGTTCGGCCAATTAGCGCTTTCTGAGGAATATCAGACAATACTACAGAATTCTCGAGCTCCTTCTACTATCAAATGTTACTCGGCCTAGTGGACTAGATTCTGTATATGGTGTACCGCGCACTCTTTCGATCCCCTTTCTTCGCCACCGGAGGACGTTTTGCCTTTTCACTTATCTCTTGTCAAGGCTGGTCTGGCGCATGCGTCCATCAAAGTGCATTTAGCGGCAATCTCCAGGTACAGACGACATTGTGGTTGTTTGTCCCTTTGGTCTAATAGACTGATAAAATAATTCATAAGAGGACTTTTCAGGGTTTATCCTCCAGTAAGACCTCCTCCAGTGCTGTGGCAATTAAATATTGTCCTGTCACAACTTATGAAATCACCGTTTGAACCTATTCACAAGTGCAACTTAAAGTACCTCTCTTGGAACTTGGAAGGGGGCTTTCCTGTTAGCCATCACTCCAGCAAGAAGCATTAGTGAAATTCAAGCCTTCACAACAAAGGAGCCCTACCTGCAATTATTTTCAGACCAATTAATTCTTCGAACAAATCTTCTTTTATTCCAAGGTACCTTCTGCATTTTATCTAAATGAGCCAGTGGTTTTGCCCTCCTTCTTTTCAGCTTCTTCTTCGCCAGCTGATAGGACACTCCATTCTCTGGACATTAAACGATGTCTAAAATTCTACTTACAAAGGACTCATCCTTCTCGAAAATCAACTCAGTTACTTGTTGCCTTCTCTGCCCCTAGGAAGGGTCAGGCTTTGTTGATGCGGGCGTCTATCGCTCGGTGGGTCTCATCGGCTATCCTCTTTTGTCAAGAGAGGGCTGGTCGCCCTCTGGTTGCCAAAGCCCCGGCACACTCAACACGTATGGTGGCAGCTTCCTCCGACCTGTTCCTCCGACCTGTTCGCTGGAGTGTCCTTGCCTGATATGTGCAGGACAGCAACATGGGAGAACGTTCATACCTTCACAAAGCATTACTGCCTGGATGCGTGGCAGAAGGTGGATATGGCAGTTGGTCAAGCTACTTTTCGATGCTTATTCGCATAAGGTATGATGTTCTAAGTTTTTCTTCTCTACAATGTAAGTGCATTGTCATGGGTTCATGTTAGATGCTCTTTTTGATTACCATAAATGGTTAGTTTTTGGGTCGCATGGTGGAATGGTTCACCTTACCCTATGGTACTGCTTACTATTCTGATTCAAGCATGTGAATCTATTAAAGATACAATACTGGAGAAGAAACAATGTGGTTCTCCAGTATTGATGTATTTTATAGATTCACATGCGACCCTCCCTCCTCCCCTTTTCAGGTTCACCTTTCATTATCATGTGGCACTCGTGCTCGAAATCTGAAGTATGGTGGCCCTGCAGGGGAAGGAGATTCTATGGTCTATGCTCTGATTGGCTAGAGTTTGGATGTTCTATAACAATGGTAATAGGTTGCTAAAGCTAGTGAATTGTTATAGGCATTTGAATGGGTAAGTTTTAATGCTGCTATTTTACTGTTACCCTGGGACTCCCACCATAATGATGGGGAATATTCAAGCATGTGAATCTATAAAATATATCAATAGTGGAGAACCACAGTGTACAGGTGAGTAACTTGTTTTTTACATCTTCTATGAGAACAGATTCACAATAGTGATTCACAAAATGTGAATGCGCAGTTGTAAATAGATTTTTTCACATTCAGAACAGTCTTTGGCTAAGCCAATAGGGGCCATATGTATAAAAAACGATTATTGTGATTCTCAAATTGCGATTTTTAGGGAATCGTAATTAGAGAATCTCAAAATGCAGTGTAGGTAGGATTTGGTAAATATTTAGCGAATCCTGCATATTCCTTATTTGCGAATCGCAAATTGAGATTCACAAAGAAGGGATACCTTCCTATTCATCCAGATGGGCTAGCAGGCCCATAGGAATGAATGGGAAGACATTCTCAATTTGCAAATTGAGAATGCAATTTCAAGGTTACAAGGGTGTCAGTAGGACACCCTGTTGCCCCCCTGAAATAAGCATGTGTGCACATGTGGCGCACAGGGCATGTATGTACGCCACATGGCACTTTGAAAAATGCAAAAAAGTAAATTTTTCAAAGAAATCGCAAATTACCACCAACATGAAGTAGTTGGTAATTTGCGATTCCTTAAGCCAAAATCGCACAACTTGGGTGCTTCCTACATTGCATTTAAGGAATCGCAATTTGGGCATTCCTTAAATTAATTCGCAAAATAGGGAATCGCAGATTTTGCAATTCCTTATTTTGCAAGTGGTTTTTTGTATGCTACATTGCACACTGCCTAAATTGCGATCGCAAACGCTGAAATCTCAGCGTTTGTGATCGCAATTTGGCTTCATACATATGGCCCTATGTCTTCTTTTTTTGCCAATTGCCGATGCTGCCCAGGTGTTTTGCCCCACACTTTTCTTTATAAAAAGAAAAACAAATCCCTGGTATCTAGTGGGCTTTTTAACTGGGAACCTATTTGGGACAACCCGCCAACCCTCACCTGCAACACCCCCCCCCCCTCCTCCTCCCCCTCTCCCCAATCTGTCTCTGAGGGGAGCAGAAAGACTGTATTTTCCCCCTTTGGGTTGGCACCTGGCATATGCAAGGATGGGCCATCCCGCCCCTTTTTTTATTTGATTTCCTGCTGGCTTGTTTGTTTTTTCGCCCCAGGAGTGCAGAAAGACCAATGGAAGCCATGGGAGGAGTGGAAGGGAAGTGTGAGCAAAGACCCTTGAACCTGGTGTCGCTCCCCCCGCCCCCAAAAGAAATGAATACCTAGTGTCCGTTGATGTGGGTCCCAAAATGGGAATCCAGTAAGGAGACATACCTTTGAAGAGGGAAGATTCTCCCATCAAAATCGGTACTCACTGGGCCGAGCTATGCACTCGAGCACAGATGCTGGTTGTAGGTGAAATGAGCTGATTAGCTCATTGTACTTACACGTTTACACTAAAAAGGAGATGGTAAAGCATACAGTTGTATTGTTTGCTTGCATGCATGTAATGTATAGAAAAATAAGGAACAGGGTCAAGACTGATTTGCATATAGCTGGGTCTGAACTGGGGTGGAGAAGTGAGCTAAAGAACGATAATGGGTTCAACCCAGATCTGTGACTAGTGGTGAGTATCTGAAACGTTTCAGCACTCCGTACATTATCTCTTTGTGTTTATTTTTTACAAAAAGAAATAAACATAACACCTTTATTTTTAGTAGATCCTCCTTCCCAAAAGAGAGAAGGGAGCTTTAGCCACCCTGTCAGAAGATCAGTCAATTATTTAAATTATGGCCCAAAATTGAACTCAAATCTGTAAAAATAAATAAATAAAATCAGGATAATGCCTACATCATGTGGTGTACTCTCCATTAAAATAAGGAGCTGAGTGATTGGAATAGAATAGAATAGAAGTGTAACCTCTGTCCTCTGTTTTATTTTGATTTATCCTATAAGCCCCCATACCTGTGAAGCCTTGTATAATGTCATAAGCAGAATTGATCACTGACTAGTCATGTATAACAAATATATTTTAAGTAAGTATACAGTTTGATGACAGGAGTATCCTCAGTTGGAGGTATGATTTTTGGAGTTATTCAAATAGAACAGGCTAAGTCTCTCCTGCTGTTAGAGAGCGATCAGTAGGGGAGAAGGTGTGCACACATATTTACTGCCTCATCTTCTAGAAATTTCCCATACATTATCAACCTTTTCTATTACTTGGCTGAAGATTGAGAGGACATGGTGGCAATTACATTTCTTACGGACCAAAGATAGAAAATCTCAGTTGTGGCGGTCAGAAGCCTTCTCCATATGTATCTATCCCTGCTACGAAGAGATGGTGATTAAACACTAAAGATCTGTATGGTACAAACCTATTTTGGTCTTTAGAATTAATCACTGGTTTGTTCTTGTGATGCAGTAGGTTTTTTGCAACTGAGTGATTCTTCATATGAAGATCTGCTATACTATCCTCATTCTAATGAATTGGCTAAGCAATTGAAAGGATTGGTAATGGTTAGTGTACAGTTGGTAGGGTGTTGTGAGTGGATTGTAGGTTGTGGAGATGGTGCTGGAAATGGTGAATGTGTCTGTGTTAATGCCATCTAAACTAGTATGGATCGTTTCTTTTGAGTGACAAGGTTCCTGGTTTGAAATGTCTGCTGCGTTGGTGGATTAGACATTTAAGGTTGATTTGTAGTTGGTTCAAGTTGTGGAAAAGGTGAGCATGAAATTGAGCAAAAGAACAGTATACTACAATTAGAATAAGGGTGTGTAGATAATACGTTATCAGTAGAAATGTGTTAAAAATGATCTATACCTTGGCTGGGACTAAGGGATTAGCTATGATTTTTGAGACAAAGTGCCTCATTACGTGTCTGACAGAGCAGTATCCCCAAGTAAAAATAACGCTCTTCCCAAACATAAGAGGCCAAAGTTACCGTACCTATATGTTCGAGGCATGTGGGCGGCTGAATTCATATCTTGTGCATAGATCGCCGCCTAGTGTTGGGTCCGGATGATTGCACCTTGTTGCCCTGGAAGAGTCTTTGAAGTATCACGAGAGAGGTGACTCCTCCCCTGGACTACAGTGCGCATGGGCATCGTCTCCATCCTCAGATTGTTTTTTTCCGATTGGGCTCGGATGTTATTCCTCTACTCCAACTTCGGAACCGAAACTAAACTTCTTTAAAAGGCCAAAGGGCCTTCGACTTCGACGGTATTGTTCTCGCTCGGTACTTCTTGACTTGACCAAACTTTCCATCCTGATCCGGTCGTCGACGTGGGCCGTTGGGCCTTTCGACGCCACGTGGGCCTGCTATCATTGGAAAGGAGCCCGTTCAAAAGGTGCCCACAATGCCACTCCAAATTCCCGCATACTGACAAACATACAGTATGCAACAAGTGCTTATCACCGGAGCACAACAAACAAAATTGCCCAGCTTGTGTCCAATTCCGATCGAAGAAAACCATCCGGATTCGATGGGCCGCTAGGCAAGAGATGCAGTGACCGGTACCGGAACCGGAGAACATCTTCGATGATGAACAAGACCTCGCAGAAGCGGCGGACTCTGCTCTAGAGATCGTCACCATCGAGGACCAGTCGGACTCCGATGACCAGATCCCGCCGGGGCAAACCGTGAGTACACAGCCCCCAACGCCGCTTATCCCGAAACTGAAGGCTTCGGTCGAAGCATCTCCTAAAGGCCTTAGCCGAGATCGACAAGCTCCTTTAGAAGCCTTGCCTTCCGGCTCGGCTCCGAAGCCAAAAACAAAGCCTTCCGATAGCCCAGGTCCAAGTCACGTTCTTCCCAAGAAGGTTGTCGAACCCAAGAGGGTCGTCGAACCGAAGAAGGCCGTAGAGCCAAAGGACGTCGAACCGAGGAAGGGTGTCGAGCCAAAAGTCGTCGAGCCGAAGAAGGTGGTTGAACCAAAGAAGGTCGCCCAACCAAAAAAGGTTATCGAGTCAAAGGCTATCGAGCCGAAGAAAAGCCTCCAACCAAAGCGGGTCGTCGATCCAAAAGGAACCCACGACCCAAAGAAGGCCGTTGATCCTAAAAAGAGTGTGGATCAACAAAAACAGGATCACACCACAAAGCCCGTCGCACCGAAAAAAGTAATTGACTCGACAAAGAACATTGACCCTAAGAAAGCCGTCGAGCATAAAAAGCATATCGAACCAAAAGCTCCGGTCGATCCAAAAACAGGTCGTCTTCCCAAACAAAGTCGGTGAGCCGAAAAAGACTGCTAAACCGACAAAAGACGTTGAACCGAAAAAGGTTACCGACCCCAAAGCAACAGTCGTGCCAAAAAAGACTCCACAATCAAAGGTCCTCGAGCCAAAAACTCGCAAACAAGTCAGCAAGCCAAAAACATTGACGCCAAAGACACGGACAGTGGAGGAAGAACTCTTCCATCCCGATCCGGAATCAGAGGAACAATCTAAACTGTATATAAACCCTGAGACTGGCAAAGTTACCGTTTATTACTGGAAAAAGAGACCATTGGACACAGACACTCCTTCTCCTGTACCTCCGAAGAAAAAGGACTTTGGGACTTCTCCCTCTAGGCCTTTTACTCCTCCTCCTTTCTATCCCAATATGCCTTTTGTGCCCTACTCCCTTACACATTCAGACAATAATGATGAGGATAACATGGGAGAAGATCCTCAAGATAAGTTTAACGAACCAGAGAATCCACATCCACAGGATGACACATGAGAGGATCAGAATGATCCATATGACACACAACCCATCCCTGACACCTCCCCTACAAAGCTGTCGCCTATCAACGACACCATTGTGTTTAACCAACTGCTAGATAGGGCAGCAAAATACCACAAGTTCGACATGCACACTGACCCAATAGAAGAAGATTTTCTATTTGACACTTTTCCTACCTCTGAGAAAAATGTCAGGACACTTCCAATGCTGAAAGGGGTACTAAAACACGTGCCAGATATATTCAAAGATCCAGCCAGAGCACGTGTACTCAATACCAGGATTGAAAAGAAATATAAAGCGGCCCCTACAGACCCTGCTTACATTAAACGCCAGTTGCCTTTAGACTCACTGGTAGTAGCAAACACTCGCAAAAGAGCTAACTCCCAAACAACTGGAGATGCTCCACTCCTGACAAGGAGTCTAATATATTGGAAGCCTCAGGCAAAAGAGTGGCCTCACAGGCTTCCAATTCATGGAGGATTGCAAACACACAGGCTCTACTAGCTCGCTACGATAGAGCACACTATGACCAGCCTGAAGGTTTACTGCAACACCTGCCAGAACCTTACAAAGCTCAGGCTAGCGACCTCATACAAGAAGGCAAATTTATTACCAATGCTTCCATTAAATGTGCGCTTGACGCAGCCAACACAGCAGCCAAGTACATTAATACTAGCGTATTACTACGCAGACACGCGTGGCTACGCATCTCTGGTTTTAAAAATGAGGTGCAATCCACCATACTCAACCAACCAGTTAATCAAGACTTCCTGTTTGGCCCTGCAGTAGATACCATTTTAGATAAAATGAAAAAAGATACAGAAACTGCAAAATCTATGGGCGCACTGCAGGTTCAACAACACAGAGGTTCCTTTTGTTGCTCCTCCTACAGAGGCACCGCACGACGCAACACTTCACAGACTTCCTCTACATATAAAAGCAACACCCAAAGTTCCTTTAACAAAGGCTCCAACAGGGAATGTTATAGGGGCAACAATAACAAGGGCAGAGGACGTGAGGGCAAAACACTAGAGCCTCCACTGCCGCCAAACAGTGACTTCATCACACTCCCTCCAGACCATCTAACTCCAGCCGGAGGCAGAGTCAAACAATTCCTACCAGCCTGGAATGCAATTACCACAGACAGGTGAGTGAGACAAATTATCCAGTATGGTTATTGCCTGGAACTCACTTCTACTCCACCCAACATACCTCCCAAACACCGTCCTATGTCCAAAGAACACATCACCCTGTTACAACAAGAGGTGAAATCCATGTTAGAAAAGGGGGCCATAGAGCCAGTACCTTTTCAACACCAAGGGACAGGAGTATACTCACTGTACTTCCTTATTCCCAAAAAGGACGGGTCCCTCAGACCAATATTGGACCTCAGACCTCTGAACCAATACATACTCTCGGAGCACTTCTACATGATCAGTCTACAACGAGTACTCCTGTTACTCCATCCAGCAAGGCGACTTCCTAGCAACATTAGACCTCAAGGATGCATATTTTCACATACCTATACATCCAGCTCACAGGAAATACCTCCGGTAAAGAATAGAAGGTCAACATTATCAGTTCAAGGTTCTCCCCTTCGGGGTAACCACAGCCCCAAGAGTATTCACAAAATGTTTAGCGGTAGTAGCTGCACACCTCAGAAGTCAAAACATCCACGTGTTTCCATACCTGGACGATTGGCTCATAAAAGCAAACTTGTACGCGCAGTGCGCAAGCCATACGTCTCAGACACTCCAGCTGCTACACAGCCTGGGTTTTTCCATAAACTACCCAAAATCACATCTACACCCCTCCCACATACAGCAATATCTGGGAGCTACAATAGATAACTCAGTAGCAAAGGCATATCCAAATTTAACCAGGATAGTCAACATGCAGACTCTCATTCAAAGATTTCAGCCACAACACTCTTTGCCAGCTCGAGTGTTCATGCAGCTCATAGGCATGATGGCCTCCTGCATATTCACTGTCCCTCATGCCCGACTTCAAATGCGTCCACTGCAAGAATGCCTAGCACGGCAGTGGAACCAAGCTCAGGGACAACTAAAGGACCTAGTGTTGGTGGACAGTCGCGCTTACAACTCTCTGCAGTGGTGGAACCCACAAAACCTTTCCAAGGGGCGACTGTTCCAAGAGCCGGTTCCACAACTATTACTAACAGCGGACACATCTCTGACAGGTTGGGAGCCCACTTACTTCAATACACAGTCCAAGGGCTCTGGACAACCAAACAAAAGAAACTGCATATCAACCAACTAGAGTTGCTAGCAATATTTCTGGCACTAAAAGCATTCCAGAAATACTTGTAGAACAAGGTTGTGTTGATCCGGACGGACAACAAGACAGCCATGTACTACATCCAGAAACATGGAGGGACACACTCTCCACAGCTGTCCCACTTAGCACAGAGCATATAGAGGTGGACAATTCCAAGAAACATTTTTCTCCCAGCAGAACACCTGCCAGGGAAAGACAATCAAGTAGCGGATCTGCTAAGCAGACACAACCAACAGCTACACGAATGGGAGATTCACCCCCAAGTTCTCCAACCATTCTTCCAGAAATGGGGGCACCCAGAGATAGATCTGTTTGCCACAAACGAAAACTCAAAATGCCAGTACTTTGCCGCCAGGTTCCCACATCCGTTGTCACAGGGCAATGCGATATGGATGAACTGGTCAGGCAGATCTGCGTACGCTTTTCCACCAGCTCCACTTATTCTGCTTTTGGCACGCAAACTACGTCAGCAGTCACTCACAATGATCCTGGTTGCTCCCACATGGGCAAGACAGCCATGGTACACAACGTTCCTAAAACTTTCAGTAGTTCCCCATCAAAGGCTGCGCCTCTCGCCCCAGCTTTTAACTCAGAACCATGGAGAAATCAAGCACCCAGATCCCAATCAGATGAACCTAGCGATCTGGCTCCTGAGGTCGTAGAGTTCAGATACCTTAACTTACCTCCTGATTGCATGAACATCATCCAGGAGGCAAGGCGACCAACTACTAGAGCATGCTATGCAGCTAAATGGAAAAGATTTGTAATTAATTGCAACAATAACCAAATCAGTCCATTAGATGCTCCCATCCAAAAGATTATCTGTTACCTCTTGCATCTTCAAAGATGCAATATAGCATACTCTTCTATAAGGCTACATCTTGCTGCTATAGCAGCATATCTCCAGAAGAGCTAACACCTTTCCCTGTTTAGGGTACCACCAATCAAGGCTTTTATGGAGGGTCTTAAAAGGATAATCCCTCCAAAGCACCCACCTTCACCAGTCTGGAACTTAAATTTGGTACTTACCAGACTTATGGGACCTACTTTCGAACCACTCCACTCATGTGAATTGCAGTTTCTAACATGGAAGGCGGCATTCTTGATTCCCGTTACCTCCCTTAGGCGAGTAAGTGAGCTTCAGGCACTAACAATTCAAGAACCCTTCTTGCAAGTACATGCAAATAGGGTAGTACTTCGGGCCAACCATAAGTTTATGCCAAAAGTCATATCCACTTTCCATATCAATCATTCAATAGAACTGCCAGTTTTCTTCCAAAACCCACAGTCAGTAGCTGAAAGAGCCCTACACACACTAGATGTAAGGAGATCTCTGCTATATTATGTTGACAGAACTAAACCATTTCGGAAAACAAAGCAACTGTTTGTTGCTTTTTCACCGCAACATAAAGGTAATCCCATCTCAAAATCAGGAATAGCCTGATGGATAGTTAAATGCATTCAAATATGCTATCAAAAAGCTAAGCGCACTCTAACAGTTCCCCCAAGAGCACAATCTACACGTAAAATGGGGGCATCCATGGCTTTCTTGGGGAATATTCCCCTTGAAGACATATGTAGGGCAGCTACATGGTCTACCATACACACTTTCACTAAACACTATTGTGCAGACGTGCAATCAAAGTAGCAAGCTGCTGTAGGCCAGGATGTCCTTAAAACTCTTTTTCAGACTGCTGCAGCTGGTACAGGTGACCACCGCTAGAGGAGATACTGCTATACAGTCTATTCACAAGATATGAATTCAGCAGCCCACATGCCTCGAACGGAATATGTTACTTCCCAGTAGGCATCTGTTCTTGACATGTAGGGCTGATGACATTCATATCGCCCACCCTCCTCCCCGGTGCCTGTTGCAGCTGCAGTATTCTCTTTTGCATAGCCATTTCTTACTTTGCTATACTCCATCTCTGCCACAATGGCGAAAAACAATTTGAGGATGGAGAAGATGCCCATGCGTACTGTAGTCCAGGGGAGGAGTCACCTATCTCGTGATACTTCGAAGACTCTTCCAGGACAACAAGGTGCAATCATCCGGACCCAACACTAGGCGGCGATCTCTGCACAAGATATGAATGTCAGCAGCCCTACATGCCAAGAACAGATGCATACTGGTAAGTAGCATATTCCTTTTTAATTGCAGGAAAACTGAGTCCGATGTTAATGCCTCGACAAAAACATGTTCGGGTCAGGATGCAAGCACATCCCACACTCTGAATCTCCCTCTATGTCTTGGGAAGCACAGAACACTCCCTTCTGCCCAGCCCTCAACCACTCAGACCTCCTTACTCCCTCTCTGCCTTACAGGTGTTCCTATTTGAGGAACTTTTATTAGATTTACTATGGTGTACTGTAAATTATTTTCAAATTTATAATATTTACATGGCACCGTTCTTCTAGGTATGCTTACTGCTAATTCACAATTAATGTGTTGAAATTGATTGTATTTCTCCTAGTCTAAAAATGTTATGTTTTATTTCTGCTTTTCTTGTTTGAAGGAGTGCCTGGCAGTGAGAACCCTAGACCCCTTGGTGAACACATCCAGTCTTATCATGAGAAAATGTTTTCCAAAGAACCGTCTTCCTCTTCCAACAATTAAAAGTGCTTTCCATTTCCAGCTTCCAGTCATACCCATCAGCGGACCTGTAGCACAGCTATATAGTTTACCTCCAGGAGGTGAGGTTCTGAAAGATTTTAACTGTAAACTTATTTCTTGATTTATATCTTTCATTGTTTGTACGCTATTTGCAGAACCATTTCCTTCCCTACCCAATGCCTTTTGTAAAGGTGAATGTACAGTCTAGATCATACTCCAGAAGCTGTTTGTGGACTGGGATAATATAATCACAACTGTCTTTTCCCACCTGGGCATTAAAAAGCGCTGTTCGATCAACACTACTGCCCACTTTGCTCATTCTATCTGGTATCCTGGTTTTTGAATGTGGCCTTGGCCTCACAGTAATCTCGTTTTTGGTGCACAGGCCTAGGCCTGTCCCTTGACATGAGTGATGTCCTAGACCTCTCCTGTGACCTGGAGGAGCACATCAAACACACACTATTTTACTGAACTTTGACTACTATCCTTGTCCTAGGTTTAATATGGACAACAATTATAGCAATATACTGTGTTTTGTGAATCCGTAGTTGCGACCAGAACTTTTATGTCTGTGGCATTGGTGTAGAGGCCTACTACCCACTTGTGTAAAGCTCTGCTTCTATTAACTAACACAGACTTGGCACTAACAGTTTTAGTGTATGTTGTGCATATTTGTCTGTGTAGCTCGGTTGGTAGATGCTTTGTCTGTAAGTGTGAGCCAGAGTAATGGAGGCCTGTGGGCTCCATTTTGTAAGGCCCAAGCATGTTCCTGTGACCAAGATGCAGGTGTGGTTGTTTTCCGAGACAGTGAAAGTATGTTGCTGACATTCCTGAAGCTGCAGGATTGAGACTTAGACGCTGATGTGGTGACGGAGGAGTCAAGTGTCTTTGAAAAATTCAGTTAGGCTTTTTGCTGAGAGGAGTTGCTGAGTAGCATTCCTGCAGCACTGCCATTTAGTACATGGGGATGAAGAGTGAGAGTTCGGCCTCTGTTGTCAAGATAAAAGGGACCCCTTTAGGTGAAGCCACAATTTAATCTCTTCCATGATCACTGCTCAGTCTGGGTGTTGATAGGCAAGTGCCAAAAGTTAACACCTCTTTGTGTGTCTGTCGGTGCTCAGGTTGGCGGCAACCCTGCCATGAACAGCATCACTGTACACAATGGCTGTGTCTGGAGAACAGCCTGAAGAGAACACTTGATAGAAGAACCACTCCACTCCAAACCATTTCTCGGTGTACAAACAGAAAATACACATCCCTTGTCTACTTTGAAATTGTAATGGTGGGAGCTACAGACCTATTTGTTGTTCCAGTTCCAAGTTCCCTTTTACCAAGGAGGGGAGTATTCCACAGAATACACAGTGGGCTACTGTGCAGTGAGAGCTGGTGTCTGCCGACAGTCTACTTCCCAGAGGTTAAGGTGCTTGACAACCATGCAGGATGTTTAAATGTCCTAAGAGCACCAGAAGGAGCTGACCGCCGGTGGCATATGGGTCTCCCTGAATAAAGTAGACTGCTATGAGCGATATACTTGCCCTAAGGAATGTGAGCTCAGTCTCTCCGTGCTAAGTTCTTTTGAGCTGGAATAGCAGGCAGCAGTCGCAAATGTATGCACAAACCACCCCTGAATCATACTGCTGTTGCCCCTTTGACCATTGCCACCACAAGTGCTACACCTCACCTGAGATGCAGAGGTGGGTCCTCTGTCCACTGGAGTCCTTTGGTATTGATTAGAACAACTGTCTCTTTTGGGACGGAGAAGTCCTTGTTTTGGCAATGGACGTGCATTCCTGCCCTGAGTTCCCCACCATACCGGTATCTGGATCCCTAATGCTTTGGCAAACACAGGTCATGCCTTTGTGCCGAAACATAGGTCTGTCTCACGGAATGCGATCTTGTTGGACCGGGATGGGCGGCCATAATACTACTGTCATAGTGTCACGAGAAGTTAAGCAGCTCGAGTGCAGTGGGGATCAGTAGGATTGAACAGGTCCTTTTTAACCTATGTCACTGGAGTGAGGCCTACAGGCTCACTCATTCAAAGTTCCTCTTCTGTGTGCTTATCACACCCCTTGGCCTACATCAGATTTTTGAGGATGGCTACGTAGCGCATGAGTGGTGTATCTCCGCTGGGTATATATGTGCATAGTGAAGGCATGTGGTGGGAGTATTTGTGCCTGTGAGTGGTGTAATAGACATAGTGGAGAAGCACTCCCTTGTTTTATGAATTTAAAATTGAACTTTTTCTGTTTTAACCAAGCGTGCTACAGAGGTAGCACGTTTGTCCTGAACCGTGCCTACTCACAAAAACTTCCTACCTCGAGTCACATCGTACTCGACCTCTGTGCACTGTTGCTACCACAAATGTGATTTACTAGAACTCAAAGCAATTTTTAGAACTTTCTTCAGACTTCTCAAAAGTCTCTCTTTTCAACAAACAAAGATAAAGCTTGAGTCGAAGCTGCATTGTTTGAGTATTATTTGTGCTATTCTAAATTTGTTGAAAAGGGAGACTTTTGTGAAGTCTGAAGAAAGTTCTAAAAATTGTTTTGAGTTCTAGTAAATCACATTTGTGGTAGCAACAGTGCACAGAGGTCGAGTACGATGTGACTCGAGGTAGGAAGTTCCTGTGAGTGGTGTACCATACATGAAGGATACAGTGCATTCCAGTGCGTGCATGTTAAAAATATGTGCTGGGTGTATGTGTGCCTATGAGTGGTACAGTGCTTGAAGGATACAGTGCTGTGCAGTGAGTGTATGTGAAATGCATCTACAGTATGTATGTGTCTCTGTGAATGTTACAATACATGGCAATTATGGGTTCCATTTTGGGAGGCGCAGGGCTGCCTAGTGAAACATGAAAAGGAGGTAGAATAATTAACCCAGACATATTTGTGTATTGCTGCATTCCAGTACGCCGGGTTGGATACACTGAAAAAGGGAGAGCCAAGTTTGCCCCATAACCCTTAATAGGTGCTTTTTGTTTCAGGGAGGTCACAAGGAGGGGGCTTGGGTACATCCCAGGAAGGACTGGGGCTGATGAGAGAATCATAATGAGTAGGGCTGAGGTCCTGGGCTAACTTTTTGATACACGTATCACTTTGGCTAAAATCCAGGTGTGAAGTCAAGTCACTCCCATGGCTTGTGTTGTAGAGCTATCCACTTTGGAGTCACTGCTGCTGTGACAGACTGCTTTTAAGAGGACGAGAGGGCAGAGGAGTGGGCACTTCAAAAGGAAGCTGACCGCAACATACATTGTAAAGACTCAACCCCTAAATCACATTTGGTAGCTAGGAATGGACTATAAGAAAGGGAGCTTGAGACTCCAAAAGTTGTCAACTATCAAGCAGCCAGTCTGGCTCTGTGAAGAGTAGACGCTCTGTAAGACTTTTGCCTGTGACCAGGACTTGGGGAGGAGGTAGAAGGGGGGGGCAAGTCCTGCTAGTCTTTCTGCTGTGTGAGGGGACTTCAATCAAGGAATCCAAGACCACATTCTCTGGATTCTGGAGCACCAGCCCCTGCCTACTTGCCAAGACCAGTGTGTCCTGTGAGGAAGAGGAGAGCGTTGAAGGGAGCGAAGTCCAGTGGGGAATCCTGTTGATCGAACTGACTGAGCGAGGTGTGAGGAAACTGCTGCCTTACCGATCGGATCATTACCTTTGTGCAGGAAAAAGTTGATGACTCCCATATGCCAGAGGAGGGCCTCATGAAGTGAATCGAATTTGCCTAGTACGGTAACTTTCAATTCTATTAAGGACATGGAGGCGAGTATTATGCTTTTTCTTCTTTGCTTTTGTTACAATCAATAAACCACAGCAGCCAGAAAAGCACCAAATGACAATTTTCTTTCCAAAATCCAGGAAAAGAACAGTTCCAACACAGCAAAAACGCCTCCAACTTCAGCCAAGAACTACAGAGGCCATGAGTCCATGCGGCGCAGTCCATTCGGAGTCCTTCCACAGTGTCCAAGAAGCCTAAGTAAACACTCCATCTCCACTGCTCCTCTTCTTTCTTCGACCTGCTACCCGATAAGTTCATTGGTCTTGTTACGCATCAGTTTTCCCTGCAACAAATCAGAACCGTAACCTGACCTGGCTTATGCATAACATAACTGAGAAAACCATGACCACCAGAGTACACTTCATCAGAACTGTGAGAAGATTGATAAGAAAGGTTACTTACGCACCTACGGAAGGGTTCGCACTTGGCCATGACGTGTGTGGGATAATCCTTGCCTCCGTGTCCTTAATAGAATTTAAATTTACTGTTACAATAGTTAGGCAAATTTAGATTCTATGTCAGGACCGGAGGCTCCGATTATGCTAGTTCAAATCTTACTTACCACCAAACGCACTACATCTACAACTGGTTTAAAATAAAACCGATTAAGGGTGTAATCGGAGGAACGGTCCACGGCCCGCATCAAATCTTCCAAAAGTGCTCCTAGAGAAAAAGTTTTTATAAGCCATGGCCCCTCTGGCTGAAAGGGCTGCAAACTGCTTTGTATCAATGCCTGCCTTTTGCATGACCCACTGCACCCACCTAGCTATAGTGGGCAAGGGCACAGCTTTGTGAGGCTTACAAAGGGCTGTAAGGAGTTGTTGTTCGCCCGGAGGGCGGAATTCTTGAGTCATAGCCTTGAGGCACTGCATCACACATAGCTTAGGAACATCTGAAAAAGCTGGATATGAAATTGTTCGCGACAAAGATTTAGTACGGCGACCCACCGTAAAAGTCACCCCTTCCGGGGAAAAAAACAGCTCAGAAACGTACAGCGCGCGGACATCAGAAACTCTCCGGCAAGAAACCAAACACAGGAGCATAGCCGACAGTTCCTTTAAAGAGAGGTACTTATTTACCTGCCAAGACAAGAAAAGATTCAAAACCAAATTGACATCCCACAAGGGGGAGTATCTCGGTTCCGATGGTAAAGGCAAGCTGACCCCCCACAATAGTCTACACACAAAAGGATGTGCGCCAATTGGGGCTCCGTCCACCGGGCAATGCGCAGCGGAAATCGCCGACCGCACAGCGTTAACCGAGAGATTCGCCAGACCGTCTGAGACAAGCTCCGCCAGATAGTTTAAGATGGGAACGACACCTGCGACCACGGGATCCAAACCCCGTTGAAGAACCAACGCATTCACTTAAACCAAGCCGAGCGATAACGCTTCCAGATACTGTCTGCCCATGCCTTGGACAAGAAGGCCTGGGAGCGACCAACGTTGACGGAAAGCCGCCATGCCATGAGGCGGAGAGAGCCTTGGAGAACCAGCTGATGGCACTCCCCGCTCGGATTCAGAAGAAGATGAGGAAAGTGGGGGAGTAGGATTGGAAAATCTCAAGAAAGTTCCAGATGAACTGGAAACCACACTTGAGACCTCCAACACGGCGTCACCATCATGACGGTTGCCGCTTGTCGGCGAATCTAGGCCGCCGCTCGCACTATCATCGAGAACGGTGGGAACGCCAGCTCCTGTTCCGGCGCCCAATCCTGGAGGAAGGCGTCTGTCGCCAACGCTAATGGATCCGGCCGCCAACTGAAGAACCGCAGGGCCTTATGATCCAGACGTGATGCTAACAGATCCACCAAGAAGGGACCCCACATGTTGACCAGGATTGAACACCTGCCTGTCCATTGACTCGAGTCCTGCAGATGGCGGGAATGCCAATCTGCCACCTGGTTGGCCTGACCTGGCAAGTACTCCGCCATGACGGATATGTGCTGAGAGAGGCAGTAGCCCCAAAAATCCTTCGCTATATTCGCTAGCGCACGAGAACGTGTACTTCCCAGGTGATTGACATAACGAACCGCCGAGATGTTGTCCATCTTCAGTAGAACTCACGACTTGACTCGCTCCCTGGTCCAGCACCGAAAGGCGTAGGACCCCGCCAGGAGCTCCAAACAATTGCTGTGAAGGGCTTGCTCGTCTAATGACCACACGCTGCCTGTGGAGAAATCCCCACAACTGGCACCCCAACCGGCTCTCCTGGCGTTGGATTCTATGATGAGGTCGGGGACCGACCCGAAAATCGCCCGGCCGTTCCAAGCCTCCATGTGTGTTAACCACCAGGGCTCCTTGACTTCCGCCAATACAAGACAAGAGGAGCCCCACCAGTCAGGCAATCTGCCTGAGAGAAGTATGGGTCTTGGAAATGGTTTGCCGCAACTCGTGACGAATCGTCTCCATCTTGAGAGACGGCTAACTCAAAGTGGCGTGCACCGAATCTATGACGAACCCCAGAAAGACCAACGACTGGGTCGGACAAAGGACATACTTCTGACTGTTGATAACAAAGCCCAGGTCCTGAAGAAGACTGACCGTCTGCTGAAGATGAGTGGTCAACATTGATGGACACTGAGCCATGAGCAACATATCATCGAGATAGACGATCAGGGGGATGCCCTGCCCCGAAGGAGCACTACCACCGGACGCAGATCCTTGCTAAAACACCAGGGAGCTGAGGCGAGCCCGAACAGAAGGGTAGTAAACTCGAAGACCTGGCCCAACTGAAGAAACCGTTAATGCGGGTGATGAAGATAAGCATCTTTTAGGTCCAAACAAACCATCCAGTCGTTTGGGAGCAGAACATCCCTGAGCAGATGGATCCTCTCCATCTTGAAGTATCGATAGATCAACCACCCGTTGAACTCCTTCAGGCTGATCACCGGCCGGCGTCCCCCATCCGGCTTGTTTACAAGAAACAAATTGCTGAGGAACCCATAAGGGTGCAGTTCTGAGCGACACATCACCCATTTGCGAAGCAGGTCTAAAACCTCTTCGTCGACCAACTGTGCATCCACCACTAAAAAGGCAATAGGATGCAGCGGAATGGGTTGTCGTGGGAGATCGTAAAACTCGATGTGAAAACCGTGCACGGACTGCAAGACCCACAGATTGGATGTTAAAGCCGCCCAGGCCCCTTGAAAGGCTGAGAGACGTCCACCAATATGCAGATGCGCAGCAGGTAGCACACTTACCCTTGTTATTGCCACCGGTGTGGTTCTTAAAACCGCTATGGCCCCTGAAGCTCTGTCCACAGGTCGGGTAGAAGTCTGTGTAGGAAGCTGAGGAGTTATACTGGCCTCGACCGGAACCTTGCCCCTTGTTAGGGTGCTGTTGTTGGTGACTACCATGGCCAGGCAAGCGGCCCCTTCCACGCCCGGCCCCCTGGGAAAAACGACTCTGGAAGACCCGTTTAATACTGGACTGTGCCTTGTCCAGAGACGTGAATGTTGACACAAATTTTCCTAGCTCCTTAACGAAGGGGTCACCAAAAAGGCCCCCTCCGCCACAGCTCCCACCTCCGCTGAAGCCAAATCACCCAGCTTTTAGGGTGACCAACCGTCCGTAAATTTCACGGACCGTCCGTAATTTGGGTCTCACTTCCATTGTCCGTGATGATCCCTATTACGGACGCCTTATGTCCGTAATTTTAGGCATTGCAGGGAACAGCACAGTTCCCCTGCATGAAGCCTCAGCTCCCTGATGGGGCCGCCTTGCACTCCTCCTCAGAGCACAAGAGCAGCACCTCCCACCCATTGTCATCATTCTGTATGGGGCTGATGATTTCCACATACAGAATGACAATAGGGCAGTTTGGGCTGTTAAAGCATTTGATGGCCTCTCCCAGCTTCGGTCTAGGGCAGGGCATTCTGTCAGACGGAAGAGTTAAAAAGAACGGGCTAGAGTTCTTTCACAGTCTCATCATTTTAGAATTGATTAATTTTCAATATTATATTCCACAAAGCCAGGGTTGTTTTATGGTTTTATTTTATGCAACTAACAACCATTGACAAAGCCAATAGTTCTGGCTTGTTGCAGGTGTAACGTTACATTTTGTTATATATCCGGATACAATGACAGAAGAGGCAAAATGCCAGTTGGGTGGTACACTATACTAAGATCAGATTTTTAGCTCAGGTGTTTTAAGCCACGCCCTTAATTACATCGAACAGCCCCTTTGGAGAGACCCCCCAGTTTTTTCATTCCACTAAAGCCATGGAAACAACACCATGTCACAGTCACCTCAGGTCCTGGCACTGTGCATCATGCATGACTTCCCCTTTTTCAGATTGTCTATGTGCAGGGCCTTAGTGAACCCTACTCCCACCCCACCCCTTGCTTTAGGAACTACAGCAAGGGTGACATTCTTAATGGGCCTCTTCTGTCTGTAACTCTGCAGACAAAGGCTCAGCTCATAATTAATATGAAAAGGTGGGCAAGTGAGTAAGTGAAGGATGGATGGATAGCTGGATGGATGAATGAAAGGGTGAATGGATGGATAGTAAGAAAGGCTAAATGAATGGATGAGTAAGTAGAAGGATGGATGAGAGAAAAGGTCAATAGATGGATGTATGGGTGGAAGGGTATATGGATGGGTAAAAGGGTGGATGGATAAGTGTAAGGATTAATGATGGGCAAGTGAATGGGTGGATGGATAAGTGAAATGATGGATGGATGGATTGATGAATTGATTAGTGAAAGGGTGAAAGGATGGACGGATGAGTGAAAGGGTGGATCTAAGGATGGGTGAGTGAAAGGGAGGGTAGATGGACAAAAGGATGGATAGATGGACAAAAGGATGGATAGATGAGTGAAGGAGTGAAAGGGTGGATGGATGAGTGACTGGGTGGATGGATGAGGAAGTGAAAGGATGGGTGAAAGGGTAAATGGATGGATGGGTGGAAGAGTGGATGGATGAGTGTACGGATGGATAGGGTGAAAGGATGGATGGATGAGTGACAAGCAGGCTGGATGGATGGAAGGATACATGATGGATAGGTTTACAAATGGTTGAATATGTTTTGATATGGATGGGCTTACTTATATACTATTCCGTGAACCTACTCTGATGTGTCTGTAAAACTTACCTTTTTGTCCTGAATTTTGACCTCCTGTCCTGAATTTTTGTCCTGAATTACCCCTTGTCCTGAATTTTTGCACTCACCGTCCTGAATTTGAACCCATACCAGTTGGTCACCCTACCAGCTTTGGGTACAGCTTAATCAGGAGGTAGTGATGACGCTTCGTGGAAATTGCGCATTTTACATTCCCTACGAAGACAACCGCCCGCTGGGCCCAATTAGACAACACCTCCAGGGATATAACGGAACCCCTTACCTTTTCCTCTTCGGCGATATCCAATATCTTCGTAAGCGGCCCGATGACATCCAGCAACTTGTCCTGACAGGACCGCTAGGACCAATCTATCCCTTTCCTCGGATCTTTCATAAACTTGCCTATAAACGTGGCCATCTTGGAGTCTAACTCCGGTGTGAGTGCAACCTTGTGTTCCAAGGTAGGCCTGGGTCACTCGGCCCTCAACAGCCCGGCACCTCTTTTTCGAGTGGCTTGCAGAGGCAGCCTGCCATGAACTTCACCACCTTGTCCCCCGGTGCCCAGGCCGCGGACCGCAGACCGCGGACCGCGGACCGCGGACCGCGGACCGCGGATGAACGATCTCATCCGGGTCCAGCATACCAGAGGCATCCTGGGGCAACGCAGTGGTAGAACTGGCCGGTCTCCGCGATCATGAGGACCCGTCGTCGTCATCTGGGTCCCCTGGTGAGGCGAGGGAGGGGGGGGCATTCCACGGCTACAACGGACGACGATGGCGCAGGGAGAGCCGAGGACCCTCGTGCTAGGAAAGCGGAGTGCAAGTGCTCAAAGGCATCCTTGTCAACCCCGTGCGCCTCCTCGGGCCCGCCCGGCACACAAACCTTCTTAGGAGGTGAGGGGGCCTCCCCGCAGCCGCAGGGGGTGGCACGGGGGCCACAGAGACGGCCAAATGAGCCTGGGCGAACTTGGCGCATTCTTGGACAATGCGGTCCGACAGTCGCTGTTCCATGGGACCTACAACTTCATAAAAGCCGTCGTCGAAGGGAAGGCACTTGTGCACTTCCTCCTATATATCAACGTAACTCGTCGAAGTTCTTCGCACAAATGACGAAAGCAGACCTGAATTCTGTGCTAATTCAAGGTGGTTTTATTTTTAACAGCTAGGAGATATAATATATATATATATGTATATATATATATATATATATATTTTTTTTTTTTTGCGGTTTACTTCCTCCATAGAACACCGGGACACTTCGATCGCGGTGCACCTCAGGGATAGAGGTCACCCTGTGCCATATTGTGGTTCACAAAGCACAGTAAAGACTGTGCCGATGCACTCCATTCAGGTGGCACGTCAATCACTCGAGCAGTCGGGTGTGCTTGCAAAGATGATATTTATTTTACATCGGTTCCACACACAGATACATGAAACAGCCCAACGCGTTTCAGCGAACCAGTCGCCTTGATCACGGGTCGACGAGGGCGATATGGGCAGATCAGAGGACTGTACCAAATTGGGGCGGGCACAAGCCAGCAATAGAGGCGCGAGGATCCCCCTAGCGTGCCTCTGAGGCAGCTGCCGCGTAAGAAGCGAGAACCCTGCCGCAACCGCTGGAATCTGGACAAAAAGAAAGGAAACACCAGAACAACAAAAAGGCACTGAACACAGGCCGCAATTAATTACCAAACGCGAACAAGCCGCGTGAACACAGTAAAACTGCACAACAAGATGAAGAGAATAGAAAAACGCCTTCAAATTCGATGCCTGTATGCGGATGGTTGAAAGAAGGGGACATGAGGCTAGTGAACATTATCTTGCCACGATTTTCCCACACGCACTGCGCTCTCAGACTTTGCATTGTGGGACTGGTAGTCCTCGTAATTGGAGCAACGTTAAGGAAAACTCATTGCAGATTGTGCCCCATTCCACTGGGAAGGAGGGGCCGTATTTAAAGACTGTTCAGTGGGAGAAACGTTTTTATTGGAATGTTTGACACTGAAGAAAGCAAAGAGCTGAAACAGGTCTGCCTACCTGAATTCGAATAAACAGCCTGTGAAGCCCCTGCCGTGTCTTTTGTTCTTCTACCGCCAAGGTGTGAAGTGGTTGACCAAATATATATATATATATATATATATATATATATATATATATATATATATATATATATATATATATATATATATATATATATAAACTTTGTTCATTAATTAGCGGCGCGCCTCGTCGCTGAGACGCCCCCGCCGCCACACAAGCGGGCCACGCACAGAACTAAAAGTGCATCTGTGGAGGTGAGGAGCCACGATTGCGGGACAAACATATGGGCAGTGACGGCAATGTTCCCCTCCTGAGGACCCACTGTGGGGAATGAAAATTTGTGCATGGAGCCCGTTTTTCATACAGCATCCAATGTGGAGAAGGCAAAGGACTTCAAGACCCAGAAAGCATAGCTGCAATGAGAAACCAAGTGGGTGGGGTCGAGCATTCAAAAAGTCCTCACAGCTGTAGTGACTCTTTGCATAGGACCAGTGATCAAGGGCGGAGCAACCCGAAACATGTTTGGCAGCGTTACCGATGGAGGGTGCATATTGCTGTGTCTGCTACCCACAATAAAGAAAGGAATCCTTACCTGGATGGCGTCTCTTTAGCAGGGCAACCTGAACTTTGTTCATTAATTAGCGGCGCGCCTCGTCGCTGAGACGCCCCCGCCGCCACACAAGCGGGCCACGCACAGAACTAAAAGTGCATCTGTGGAGGTGAGGAGCCACGATTGCGGGACAAACATATGGGCAGTGACGGCAATGTTCCCCTCCTGAGGACCCACTGTGGGGAATGAAAATTTGTGCATGGAGCCCGTTTTTCATACAGCATCCAATGTGGAGAAGGTAAAGGACTTCAAGACCCAGAAAGCATAGCTGCAATGAGAAACCAAGTGGGTGGGGTCGAGCATTCAAAAAGTCCTCACAGCTGTAGTGACTCTTTGCATAGGACCAGTGATCAAGGGCGGAGCAACCCGAAACATGTTTGGCAGCGTTACCGATGGAGGGTGCATATTGCTGTGTCTGCTACCCACAATAAAGAAAGGAATCCTTACCTGGATGGCGTCTCTTTAGCAGGGCAACCTGAACTTTGTTCATATATATATATATATATATATATATATATATATATATATATATATATATATATATATATTATATTTATATATATATATATATATATACTAATATAATAAAGAGAGAGCCCAAACCTTTGAGGCGGGTAATCTCAGGAACCACAGCACCAATCACAACACCCAATACAGCGTTGGAAAGGGCAGTTGCAGCAGAAGTACATAGGCTATGCAGACGCCCACCATATACATTTAAAAGATAATAGAACCGTGCAAGCAAAGTAGTCCCTTGTGGGCGTGTCTGCATTGTGCTGTGGGCGTGTGCTGGGGGAGTGACAAACGCTGGGGGCGTGTGGTATGTTCCGCCCTTCATGCCATGTCTCATATTGTGTGCTAATCCCACCCTGCTCCCTTTAACTACCCCTGCACCCCATAATCATAACCCACCCTTACTCCTTAAAATACCCCAACACCCTTAAACACTAACCCATCCTAACCCTATAAATATACCCTGTACCCCAAAACCCAAACCTAGCCCTGAACCCTATAAATACCCCTGTACCTCAAAACCCAAACCTACCCCTGAACCCTAAAAATACCCCTGTACCCCAAAACCCAAACCTAGCCCTGAACCCTATACATCATGTTTTTTGATGTATATATTGGTCACTGCCTCCTTTTCTCACTCGCCTTCACCTTTGCACTTTGCTGCACAAATTATGCCTTTCCCTTTTTTGGGGCACCTCTGCACAATTTTACTGATACATGTGCTGTGTTTTGAACATGCCAACATGTGTTCACTATGATTAAATATGTTTAACATGCAAAGGATTGTTTGTAATTAATTTAATAGGCGCATTTAAAATCATTGTTATAATTTTGTTTCCACTGGTACCACTTCTTTTTGTACCGTACTTTACCCATTGTTTTGTAACAATGATGAAATGCAGCCCAAGAAGACTGAATTTCAGACACAGAAGACGATTGGCCTTGAAGAATTTAAAGAGTAGAGGAAGTATTAGTACAAGCTTTACCATATGCCTTACTAGCAGAGGAGGGTTCAAGCCCCTCAGTGGCTGCAGCATTACAACCAGCGACAACATGAAATGTCCTTTCATTTCAGAAAAACCACAAAAGGAAAAGGTGGCCAATAAACACCAGTTGCAACAGAAAAATCCGCCTAGCAGTAAATCTCTCCTTTTTCTTCTTCTGTTCTCTATTCTTATGGTTAAGCATCAGCATTCATCTGGTAGAGTGTAGAAAAATAACAGGCTGATGAGTGCTACCTATTCTGTAGAATTGCCATTCTAGTAGGTCACCATCATCTCCTCAATCCATTCCTCCCAAGAAGACATCTGAATACCATCTTACTTTTGTTTATTTCGAAGTCAGCGCACTTCTGCTCAACGAAGTAGTAGATCTGGTCCTTCTGCCCCAGAAAGGAAAAAGAGTGTTTGATGGCATGTGTGACTGCAGGTACACATGCTCTGCAAACTTCTGCCATCTAATGTTGAGTCAAGTTTTGTACAATTTGTTTTTCTTCAAAGAAGTCTTTCAAGTCACAAGGTTGAGTGACTCCTCTTCTCAGTGGTAATACGCATTGACTCCATTGTCACATTTTTTTTTCTCCGCCATATGGTTCGGACGTGTGTGCCTCTGCTCTGTGTTTCGACTCCGTTTTGGTTTGACATTCGGTTCTCTTTTCTATCTCATTCGATAGTACTGTTATCCTTCATGCTACCGCACCTGCACCTCGAGGTCCCTCGCTTGATACACACCACCATACCCATTATTTCTGTTATTCTCTTTCTTTCTCGTTCTAGTCTGGCTTGCACTTCGCGCCTCACCGTTATTTAAAAGATTCCCCTTCTTGTAGATCAGCGATACATATTTGTTTTCTTTGCCATTTTGTTCACAGATTCCCCCTGAAGAAGTGCCATGCACAAAATGCATAGGGGATCATATCCATGCTTTGGTGTTAAATATTACGCTTTATTCAAATACTCAACAATGTTGGATTTTATGTAAATTGGTGTCACCATTCATATGATGGAATATGACAGATTGTGATAAACAGTGAATAAGAATACGTTTAAAAAAATAAAGCACAATTCCTTCAAAACAGCTGATTGATTTGATGACTGATAATACACACTAAGGTGCAACGAGAGTGCTCAGTGTCTGTCCTTACTCGGAGTAAGGCCTTTTTTTGTTCATTATTTGTACTGCACCTCATGGACTAGGAGGTGATCACCCTGAGCACCTAAAAGAAATACTACCTTTTTCTACCATTTTTATATTTTACATTTGGTCACACAAGCGAGTGCAGCGGTCCTAAAGACGTTTTCGTTGATCCTTCATGCTTTCCCCATCTGTGCCTCCTAGGCAAATTCCGCCAGTTCAGTTCTGTTCAACTGAAGTCCCTTTGGGGCCCACCTTCGATATCTTTACCTGCTTTTCCCATAAATGCTCCTCTGGTAATGGAATGCATGCCTTTTCAGTTTTGTCCATGTTGCGATGTGAAGTACCCACTCACAGACCAACATTCGGCGTGCAACTTGTGCCGTCTCCAGACCACAAGGAATCTGACTGCTATGCGTGCAAGTTCTTCAGGTCGAAGAAAGCACTTTGGAACCACAGGGCTTATTGCCTCGATATGTCTCACAGAACCATAGACGACACTCCCAACATTTTTGGTGAGGAGCACGCCCAGGAGCAACCAGCCATCGAAGAAGAGGAGGCCTTCTCTCTCAATGAAAGCTCCGACTCCGGCCTCGAGTGGAGATGTAGGAACTTCCATCTGCTCAACCTGTAAGTCCTGCAGCCCCTGCCCCTGCCCTTCAACCCGAGCCGACCAAAAGACCTTCCACTTCCATGGTTGTAGACTCTGAGGTCCCCGGTACACCACTGCTCTCTGGCCATGGTCAAACTAAAACTTTTGGCATCGACCTCTTCGGACCGAGACCAGTGTTCGGTACCGACTAGATCGTCGGTGTCGGCCCGGCAGTCAATCTCCACCACCTCAACGCTGACAGTGCCTCACAAGTTCAAAGCTTTGGACCTGAAATCCTCGGAGCTGAAAACTACAAAGAGTTCTCAGCCTGTACTTCACCTGTTGAAACCATTTTGGAAAAACTGGATATTCAAGAAAAGAAAATCCACATACAGGCGGGCACTGGCAGCATACTTGCAAAGCCTTCCTCTCCTCCACCACTCAAGTGAAAGCTGACTATTGAAGAAGCACTGGGTGTGCCCCTTCCTCCTCAGAAGAAAACTGTATACAAGGCTACCAACCCTGGGTTTCTTCCAAATCCCTCCACACCTCCACCTCCACCTCCACCACCCTCACCTTCACCATTACCTCATTCTCTTCCACCACTATCTCCACCTCAAGACCCCTCAAAAATGCCACCTCAGGGGTCACCACTGGTGAGTACGGGGCCACAAGGAGACGATACATGGCACATGTTTGACACAGATCCCCCTGTAAACAATGATTCTGTCCTTTACCCCACTCGCCCACCCCACTCTGAAGACGCAACCTCTTTTCAGGAGGTCTTAGCAAGGGCAGCAGCCTTCCACAATGTGGAGTTACACAGCAGGCATTGGAGGATAGCTTCCTTTTTGACACTTTGTCCACCACACAATATCTGCCTATGTTAAAGGGTATGCTGTTACATACTGAAGAGATTTTTAAAGACCCTATTAGGGCTATGGTCATAACACCAACAGTGGACAAAAAATATGTAAACCTGACTTATCTACCCTATTTTTATCATAAGTCAACGGCCACCAGACTCTCTAGTTGCCACCAAAGCATGCAAAAGAGCCAATTCCCAAGACACTGAAGACACACCGCCTCCAGGTAAGGAGAGCAAGCGGATAAACAGTGCTGGGAAAAGGGATGCAGCACAGGCTGCTAGCCACTGGCATATTGCCAATTCCCAAGCTCTCTTGGCATGGTATGATTGAGCCCACTGGGACGAGATGGAGGAGTTTCTTCAGTGTCTCCTAAAGGAAGATAAAAAATGGGGTCAGCAGTAGGTAGGGGAGGGACAAACCATCAGAAACACCTCCATGCTGTGTGCACTAGATGTAGCAAACACTGCAGCAAAAGGGGAATAAACATCAGTATTCTCCTAAGGCGTCACACCCCGCTCAGGATTTCTGGGTTCAAACCTGAAGCTCAACAGCCTGTCTTAAACATGCCTTTTGTCAAAGAGCATTTGTTCGGTTCCCAGGTAGACGCTACTTTAAAGAAGATTAAAAAAGACACAGAGACTGCTAAGGCCATGGGAGTGTTACAAACGCCTGCTCCCCAGGGAAATGTTTGCCACCAAACCTACCATGGGCACTATAAGTCTACCTCTTCAGATGCCTCCACTTCACAGCAGGAGCATTCTCTGGACTATACCAAGAGCTCCTACCATGTCTCAATTAGAGGCAATAACACTAAGGGAAAATGTAAAGGTGCCTCCCTCCGTGAAGCCACAGCTTCAGCTAAGCAGTGACTACCCTATTCTACCCCCCTATTACACAACACCTATTGTGGGCAGACTGAAGCACTTCCTTCCAACCTGGCATTCAATCACCACTGACAAATGGATATTTGCCATTATCCAACATGGTTATTGTCTGAAGCTCATTACCACACAATATTCCACCTCGTGCTCCCAAGTTATCTCAAGAACATTTAACATTACTCAAGCAAGAAATTCAAGCCCTGCTCCTCAAAGGAGATATAGAACACATCCCTCTTCAACATCAGGGCTCAAGAGTACACTCTTTATATGTCCTAATCCCCAAAAATGATGGGCTTTTAAGGCTAATCTTAGATCTCAGGCTTTTAAACAAATACATCCTGTTGGAGCACTTCCACATGGTCAACCTTTGGAACTTCCTCTCTATAAAGGATGCCTATTTTCACTTATCAATACACCCAGCTCATCGCAATTACTTAAGGTTTGTCACAGCAGGCAAACATTATCAATTCAAAGTTATTCTATTTGGAGTAACCTGCACAACCTGAGTGTTCACCAACTGTCTTAGCAGTCGGAGCAGCTCACGTCTGCAGGCAAAATATCCATGTAGTCCCTTACCTGGAGAACTGGCTTATCAAAGCCAGCACTCATCATCATTGCCAACAACACACTCAGATGAAAATAGATCTTCTCCACAGTTAAGGGCACTATCAATATTTCCAAGTCTCAACTGCAACCATTACAAGTTCTATTCTATACTCAACCCTGTTCTCCACATCACTCTCACCACAGACGGGATGGGGTGCTCACCTACAAGGCCTCACAATGCAGAGCCTATTGGATGCCAGGCCACAGTCTCTCCACATCAACTACCTAGAGCTTCAAGCTCTTCACCTAACATTGAAAGCATTCCTACCTCACCTAACTCACAAGGATGTCCTAGTTCAGATGGACAATATGATAGCCATATGTTACCTGACAAAACAAGAAGGGACATAGTCGCAACAACTCTCACAGCTGTCTCAGACCATCTAGAACTGGGCTCTTCATCACCCCATTCATCTGTCAACAGAATACCTTCTGGGAACAGACAACGACTTAGCAGACCTGCTCAGCAGGATGAAGCAACAAGTCCACGAATGGTAACTCCACCCACAAGTCCTCCTACCTATCGTCCATAAGTGAGGGTTCACTCAAATGGACCTTTTCGCCACAGCAAAAAACACTAATTTCCTAAACTTCGCCTCCAGGTTCCCACACCTACTATCCAAGCGCAATGCACTATGGATGAGTTTGTCAGGGATATTTGCCTGTGCTTTTTCGTCTCTCCTTCACCCTTCATTTCTGGGTTGGAAGCTTAGACAGACTTCTCTAACAGTGATCCTAATAGCTTCCATCTGGTCTTCTCAGCCTTGGTTCACTTTACTAGATCTTTCTGTAGTTTCATAAGAGAAGTTCCCCAACAGACTGGACTTTCTCACTCAAAATCACAGACAAATCAGACACCCCGAACCCAAAACTCTCAACTTAGCATTCTGGCTCCTAAGGTCATAGAGTTTTCGTATCTTAACCTACCTGCAGAATGTATGAAAATTCTTAAGGGAGCACGTAGATATACCACTAAGGCCTGTTATGCAGCCAAATGGAATAATTTTGTGTGCTACTGGCACTCAAAACAAATTAACCCTTTTCACAGCCACGGTACAAAACATTATCTGCTATCCACTTCACTTACAAGAGGTTGGTTTAGCATTCACTTCTATTCACATCTTGCTGCTATGGCTGCCTAGCTACAAAATAGACAACACCTCTCTCTTCCAAATTCCTTTAATCAAAGCCTTTAAGGGAGTCATAAACACGTTATTCCACCCAGATTCCTCCTGCACCTTCATGGAACCTTAAAGTAGTACTCACATTTGAACCCCTATACCATGCCCTCTTCAATTCCTATTCTGGAAAGTGGGATTTTTAGTCACCAAAATTTCACTCAGATGGGTTAGTGAGCTCCAGGCTCAAACCTTGGCAGTACCGTTCTTCCAAATACACAAGGACAAGGTGGTTCTCCACACCAAAATTCCTACCTAAAGTAGTCTCTCAATTTCACCTTAACCAATCCATTGAGTTGTCAGTTTTTTGTCCTCAATCTAATTCTTTTATGGTCAGAGATTTTTCATACATTAGATGCCAAAAGAGTACTTATGTTCTTAATTCATAAAACTAAAACTTTCAGAAAGTCTAAGTAACTTTTTGTTGCCTTTTTTCCACCACACAAAGGCAACCCTGTATCCAAATCAGGCATAGCCAGATGCATAGTAAAATGTATTCAAACTTGATATGCGAAGGTAAGAAGACCTTTATCTGTTGTTCCCAGAGCACACTACTTGCAAAAAGGGAGCAACAATGGCCTTTTTAGGAAATATTTCCATAGCTGACATACGTAAGACAGCTACCTCGTCCACACCACACACTTTCACCAAATATTATTGTATGGATGTTATAGTATGCTAGCAAGCTAATTTAAGGCAGGCCGTGCTACATAGCCTTTTTCAAACAACTGCAACACCCACAAGCTAGCCAACCCTTTTAAGGGGTGACTGCTTTAAGTCTATGCACAGCATGTGTATCTACAGCCACACATGCTATCGAACTGAATATGTTTCTTACTCTGTAAGTATCTGTTCGTGGCATGTAGTGCTATAGATTCACATACACCCATCCTCGTCCCCGGACACCTGTGGACATTGCACTTCATTAAATTTACTAGTTTTAACTATTTATACATTTAGCATGGTACTTGCACATACTTTACACTCCTTCCTCACCCGCCTGCCGAAAAACAATGTAACACTGGAGTTGATGCCCATGCACATTACCACCGAGAGGAGGAGTCACTCAACCTTGTGACTCAAGATGAACAACCTGCACAACTCCAGACCCAGCACTAGATGGTAGGAGTATGCAGAGCATGTGAATCTACAGCACTATATGCCCCGAACAGACGGTTACAGGGTGACATATTCCTTATTACTGTTACATTTTTGTTTAAAATACAGGACCAAAGCAGGAACACTGTCCAATTCTAGTCCTCATGGCGATAAACAAGTACATAGAGTGAAATGTCAGATGTTGGCACGTCTCCTGATATAACCCAAGCTCCTTCAGGGGTGTTGGATGTGTGCTATTGATCTCCAAGAAGAATACATTTGCATCTTTATCTTTTTAAGCATTGCAATTTTTTTTAAATTCTGGTGTGCAATCCATGCACTACCTATGAGCAGACACAATATCCACAAGAGTGTATCCTTTAGAGAAGAGACTGTATTCTTTCTGATGAATACTTCTAGCTGAAAACTTCTAGTCACAGGATTTGAGGCAGTTGGAAAATGAACATTCTATTCGGATGGCCTAGTATTGTGATCAGGCATTGCTATTTGTTGATTGGGCCCACATACACACATCTCTGGGACATGGCCAGTGAAATTTTTCCACTGGTCCTGGAAAACATAAGGTTCTCTTTGGCTCAGTCCATTCAAGATGGTCAGACTGCAGCCAAATATGTAATTCATGTTTGCCTTGAAATCATTGATTATCTGAGCTGGGCGATCTGAAAGAAACAGGTTAGTATTAGATTCCTTACCTTAGAATATCCCCAGGCGTCGAACTGCATCCGGAAAATGTTGCGTAGCAGTACCCCTGCGCGTGGGTAGGCGTCGTCTGCGGCTCCGCGTCCGTCGTCTGCGCCGGAATGACGTTGTCGGAGTACTTAGACGCCGCCCTCGCGTGCTGATGTCAATTCTTCTTTTTTCCACGCTAGAAAGCGCAGGTCCGGAGTAAGTGGTAACCTTTAGTCACTTTTTGACTAAACTTTTTCGATCCTTTTTGGATCCGTTTCTAGTCTACGACTCCATCGGTGCTGGTAGAGATGCCCGGGTTCAAGCCCTGTGCCGACTGCAACCGACTGATGTCGGTTATCGACCCCCATCGCCGGTGCCTACATTGCTTGGGGCCCGACCACGATGACAAGTCGTGCCCCGACTGTCGGGCCTTGACGTCAAAGGCTAGGCGGAAGCGGTCCCGTAAGCGCCTCGAGCTCCGGCAGTCGGCCCGCGCCGCTCGAGGTCCCGGTCTGGAAGGAGGTCGAGGGACCGGTCGCGGGGCCAGAGTCATCACAGCTCGGCGAGTCGACACCACTTGTCGGGCTCGACCTCACGACCCCGCCGACGTCGCCCCTAGGGTGTTATCCCCACGTCGTCCCCGCACGACGCCGTCCCTGGTCCACCCCTCGGTCCGGATCCGGCATCGGAGCGGCGTCGCCGAAGCGGAATTCTTCGAGGATCTGGGTCCATCCTTTATCCCTGAATTTCAGGACATGAACGACGAGGGAGACTGAGGGGGGGGGGGGGGTCAAATCAGGACTGGACACAGGAACTAGGGGAAGCCAGTGGCCTGGATACCTCCCCAGACACTGGTTTTGTCTCCCTTCCTACCGTTGCTACGGAGGAGGGGGCTGCTTATAGTGTGGTGCTGATGAGGGCAGCCAAGGCCTTGGTTCTTGAGCTCCCCGTCGCAACAGTGAGGTCTAACATCCTCTAACATACCGCAGGTAAGCTCCCCAGAGGTTCTACTGCAGTTTAATGAGGCTCTCACAGACGTCCTGTTGGGCACTCGGTCCAGGCCCACTACAGGTCCCCCTGTAGATAGGAACGTCGCTAGGGGCCACCACCCAGCCCCGGGCGACCCTAGTTTCTTGTCCACCCACCCCAACCCCGAGAGCCTGGTTATCCAGGCCTCTACTTCCCAATCCGCATTCCCGACTGCACCACCAGATCGGGAATCCAAGAGGCATGAACAGTTCGGAAAGAAGATGTTCTCCTCCCTTAGTTTGGGTATGCGGTCGGTCAACACCGCATGCCTCTTGGGCCGTTACACCCACTCTTTGTGGGATACGGTTGCGGCCGTGCTGCCTGAGTGCCCGGAGAGAGCCCGGGCCAAACTCGCTCAAGCCCTCGCGTAGGGAAGAGACGTAGCGCGGTACTCTATACGATGTGGACTGGATACCACGGACTCGCTAGGAAGAGAGCTTCCCACGTCTGTGGCGGTTTGCCGCCATGCCTGGCTGAGGTCCGCCAACTTATGGACATGCCGTTCGATGGCAGCCACCTCTTCGATGGCAAGGCAGATCATGCGCTGGAACGCATCAAGGACTCCAGGGCTACGGCCAAGTCCTTGGGCCTGTTGGCCTGCGTCCGCAATCTTATGCCCAGCGCTCCTTTCGTGGCCACGGAAGGGGTGCTCCCATACGTCCTGCCAGCCACAGGCCGCAGACTAACATTCAGCGCGGTAGCGGACGTGGTTACTGTCGCGGCGGTAACAGGGGACAACGGCGCGGCCATTTCACTCCCACCCCTGCAGCATCCGCCTCAAAGTCTTCCTAGTCCGAGCTTTCAGGCCCATTTAACGCCAGTGGGGGGGCAGGGTTCGCCATCACCTCCTCCACTGGTGCACCATCATATCGGACAGGTGGGTGCTGCAAATCGTGCGAAGGGGTTACTCCCTCCCCTTCGAGGCGACCCCTCCAGCCATGCCACTGCAGTACCCCCGCGTGTCGGGAGATCACTTGCAACTTCTGCAAGAGGAAGTTTCGGCCCTCTTGGCCAAGGAGGCCATCGAGCACGTTCTTGGGCCAGAAGTAGGACGTGGTTGTTACTCCCACTACTTTCTGGTTCCCAAGAAGGCCCTATCTTGGACCTAAGGAACGTCAACGGCTTACTCCGGAAGGAGAAGTTCAAGATGCTGACTTTGGCACAGGTCTTAGCTGCCCCGGACCCGGGAGACTGGATGGTAGCGTTAGACTTGCAGGATGCATATTTTCACATCCCCGTCCTGCCGGCCCACCGGCGCTACCTGCGGTTCACGTTAGGCCACGACCACTTCCAGTTTACCGTGCTCCCCTTCGATCTTACCAGCGCACCACTGGTGTTCACGAAAGTGATGGCGGTGGTCGCAGCTCATCTGTGCAGGTTAGGGGTTTCAGTCCTCCCCAACCTCGACAACTGGTTGTTGAAGGCGGGCTCTCCCCAGACAGTCGTCAGCCACCTCCAGACTACGGACGACCTCCTGTACCTGCTGGGGTTCTCCATCAATGTGCCGAAGTCACACCTGTGTCCCTCTCAGAAGTTCCTCTTCATCGGAGCGGTTCTAGACTCTGCGCAGTTTCGGGTTTATCCTCCCGAACAGCGGGATATTCAGGCTCTGATTCCGATCTTTCAGCAGTTATCCCGAGTCTCGGTCAGGTTGACGCTGCGGCTTCTGGGGCTGATGGCCTCCTGCATCCTTCTGGTGCATCACGCCAGGTGGCAGATGCAGGCTTTTCAGTGGGACCTGAAGTTTCAGTGGGCCCAGCATCAGGGCAACTTGTCCGACCATGTCTTGATCTCGGAGGGCATTACAAGTCAGTTGTAGTGGTGGCTCACGGACCGCGATTGGGTCAGTGGCAGATCCCTCTCCCTACTCCAACCGGAGCACGTAGTTGTGACGGACGCGTCCCTCCAGGGCTGGGGGGGCCACATGGGAGAGGCGGAGATCAGAGGCCTCTGGTCTCCGGCGGAGTCCCGGCTCCACATCAACCTTCTGGAGCTGCGGGCGATCCGACTTGCACTGAAGGCATGCCTCTCATCTATCCGGGGGAGTGTAGTGCAGGAGTTTACGGACAACACCACCGCCATGTGGTACTGCAACAAACAGGGTGGGGTGGGGTTGTGGACCATATGCCAGGAGGCTCTGCGCCTTTGGCAGTGGCTGGAACATCAGGTCGTGACCCTGGTGGTTCAACACCTGGCAGGATCCCTGACCGCCAGGGCGGACGAACTCAACCGTCTGTGTATGATGGATCACGAATGGCGTCTGAACTCGGACATGGCGCAAGGCCTCTTTCAGCAGTGGGGAGAGCCTTGGTTAGATCTATTCGCCACAGGACAGAACGCGCAATGTCATCAGTTCTGCGCGTTGGAATTTCCAAGGCGGCACTCGCTCGGAGACGCTTTTCCGTCGCGAGTGGAGCTGCGGTCTGTTGTACGCCTTTCCGCCTATACCACTTCTGCCCAGAGTGCTGAAGAAGATCAGACGCGACCGGGCCCAAGTCATCCTTGTGGCTCCGGACTGGGCATGAAGATACTGGTATCCCGAGCTACTCAGCATGTCTGTCGATCCCACTCATATGTTCCCTCCTGTTCCTTTCGTGATGCCTCAGTGGGACTTGAACCTTGTTCTGACTTATCTGATGTGAGCTCCCTTCAAGCCACTTTATAACTGTTCTCTTTGTCTCCTTACTCTTAAGACTGCATTCCTGGTTGCCATCACCTCTGCCAAGAGAGTGAGTGAGCTCCAGGCTCTTTCTTCTCAACCTCCTTTCCTTTCTGTCCATCCGGATAAAGTTGTGTTGCGGACGCGACCCTCTTTCCTGCCCAAGGTAGTCACAGCCTTCCACATGGGGCAGTCCATCACCTTGCCCACCTTCTTTCCGCCTCCGCATCCCTCGAAAGAGGAAGAGAGGCTCCACCGTCTGGACCCAAAATGTGCGCTCTCATTCTATCTGGATCGCACATGCCAGTTCCGGGTGGATGACCAACTCTTTGTTGGTTACGTGGGCGCTAAGAAGGGACGGGCAGTGCACAAGCGGACCATTTCTCGATGGGTCGTCTTGTGCATCAAGGCTTGTTACTCTCTGGCTAGAAAGGAGCCTCCTGTGGGGATACGTGCCCATTCCACTCGGGCCATGACGGCTACTACTTCCTGGGTCGGGGAGTCCCCTTGCAGGACATCTGTCTGGCAGCTATGTGGGCCTAGCTGCACACGTTCGCAAGACACTACTGCCTGGACAGCAAAGTCCGGAGAGATGGCTTTTTTGGCCGTTCCGTTCTCCAGGACTTTCTGGTGTGATCATTGGTTCGCAGACCCACCACCGGGGTTGGTATTGCTGGGGTATCTATTCTAAGGTAAGGGATCTAATACTAACCTGTTTCTTTCAGATGCACAAGTTACTTACCTTCTGTAAGTAACAGTAAGAAACAGTAGTTAGTATTAGATTCCTTACCGGCCCACCCATCCTCCCTGTTCTGCGAACCGATATCTAGGGTTAAGGTCATCCCTCTTAAGGGCCCTAGTTTTCATGGCACCAGTGTTAGTTTTTATCATGGCTCTGCGTTTCTGGCGCGGAAAAGCTGTGTATAAGAACTGACGTCAGCGCGCGAGGGCGGCGTCTAAGTACTCCGACGACGTAATCCCGGCGCCGACGACGGACGGGGAGCCGCAGACGACGCCTACCGATGCGCAAGGGTACTGCTACGCAAAAAATTTCAGATCCAGTCTGACGCCTGGGGATATTCTAAGGTAAGGAATCAAATACTAACTACTGTTTCTTACAGATATATCGTTACCGTAGCTAAGTAACTTTACATTAGCACCAGTGTGCTGGCCACCTGTACATATATTCCTTGTGATGGTTTATGCTATTTGGCGAGAAAACTGATTCTGCCTTGGAATGTTTCAAGGACAGGAGAGCCATGACCTGTTCCTTAGGCCTTTCGCCCCCTACCCAACAGTTTCCTCTCCAGTTTAGGAAGTTCTGAGTCTACTCCAGGTTATTGGCTTACAAATGAGGCGAAGCTGGGGGGAGGGTGGGGGAATGTAAGCAGTTGGCATCACCTGAAGACTCGTATTTTCATATACCCACCTTGTAGGCCCACAGGTGCTACATGTGGTTCAAGGTCAGCCAGGAACATTTTCAGTTTGCTGTGCTGCCCTTAGGTCTGATCAGTGGCCCTTGGTTGTTCTTAAAAGTTATGACAGTGGCCACTGCCCATCTTCCGAGGTTAGAAGTACCAGTTTTCCACTTAGTCGATGACTGGCTGTTTTAGGTGGGCTCATCACAGTCAGTTGTGTGCCACCTCCAGACTATGGTGAACCTCTTGACATCATTGGAGTTCATAATCAACAAGCTGAAGTGGCACCAGACTCCCAGACTCCTTCACAGAGGCATCCTTTCATTGTAGCTATCCTGGATAAGATGCAGTTTAGGACCTTTCCTCTGTTGCAGTGAGTCCACTCCATTCAGGCTATGATCCCAGTGTTCCTGCCTCAGTCTTGGATCTCTGCGAGATCAGCTCTTGACCTTTTAGCCTCATTCTTTCTCCTGATCAACAAAGCCAGGTGGCATATGAAACCTCTGGAGTAGATTCTCAAGTTCCAATGGGCCCAGCACCAAAGACATCTGTCAGATGCCATTCAAATGTCATAGGAGAATGCACACTATCTGCATAGATGACTGATCGACTTCAAATGGACCAGTGGCAGTCCCCGCTCCCTTCCGTATCCAGAGCTGACAGTGGTGGTAGATCTGTCGCTTCTGGATTGGGGGCCACCTGAGAGAGGTGAGGATCAGAGAACTCTGGTCTCCAGCAGAAACGCAGCTCCATATCAATCTCTTTGAGATGTTGGCCATTCGTTTCCCATTGAAAGCCTTCTTACTATCCATCAAAGGGAGGCTGTGGCATGTTCTCACAGACAACACTACCATCATGTGGTAAAGCAACAAGCAGCGAGGATTTGTGTTCAGGGTCCTGTAGCAGGAGCCCATACGCCTCTGGAGTGTCAGGGCATGTCCCTGTTCGAAAACCATCTGGCAGGCTGTTTGAATGACAAAGCATACAAGCTCATCCACTGACATTTGACAGATCATGAATAGTGTGTGCATCCTGAAGTAATGAAGGACATCTTCTGGCAGTGGAGAGAGCCTTGGCTAATTTTTTTCTCCAGTCGGGAATGTCATTGGTTTTGTGGATTAGAGTTCCTGCAAAGAGACACGCTTGGAGATACATTCCGGAGGGAAAATTGGACTTCTGTATTTCTTCCCGTCCCTACATCTCATGCCCTAAGTTATGAAAAAGATCAGGAACGACCGGAGTCATATCATCCAACTGGCTCCTGACTGAAACATGAAAGTCTATTACCCAGAGCTTCTACCCTCTTATTAGGCTACCATTTCAGGAGGATATTCTGTGACAGCAACAGAGCAGGGTCCTTCACCCGAATCTGTGCAATCGAAACCAGTGAATGGAGATTAAGCTGCAGAAATGTACTGCGTTTAATCTGCCATCTGAAGTTGTGGACCTTCTTCAAACCAATCAGTTAAATGTTTTGTGCTTTGTTCTGTTTTTGACCCAGCAAGGACTATTAACGATTATTTGTCTGCCGTTTCTGTATTTACCGTAGCAATTCACTTTGTTTAAATCTCCTGTTGTGATGTGATTCATTACATATTTGAATTGCATAAACACTCTCAAGCTGTTTGTGATGGCAGAGTGGGAACCTTAATTTGGTCTTGATGTATCTCTTGTGCACACCCTTTGCTTCGGTGCACACCTGCTTATTGCGTCTTCTTACTCTAAAGATTGTCTTTCTCATTGTGATCACTTAACCTCTGCATATGAATAAACTCTATGCTCTGTCGGTTGTAGCCGCCCTGCACTACCTTGTTTCCAGCAAACTGGTGCTGCGGACTCTGGCGGCCTAGTTGCCAGAAGTCCTGACTCATTTTCCTGTTAAGTAATCCATTACTCTGTGTGTTCTTTGCTCCCCCGCCCTCCTCATAAGATGATCAACTCCATCGATTGAACCCAAAGGAGCTTTGAGCTTTAACATTAATTGTAACTAAGACCATCAATGGACAATCCTCTTTTCATGGAGTACTCCGGGGCAAGGAAGGGTAAGGCTGTGCGGAAAATGACTCTGAGAGAGTCGATAGTCCTCTGCCTTAAGATCTGCTACATACTAAAAAGCAGCCTCACAAGGGACTGAAGGACTAAGGCAGTGGCCCTTGGGCTGGCACTCAGAATGCCTGCCCCTGACATCTACTAGACTGCAATGTGGGGGTCAGTGCACATGTTAATGAAGCACTACTACCTTGACAGCCAAGTCTAACAGGTGGGACACTTTTCCCATTCGGTCCTGCACAACTTTTTGATCTGGGTTCACTCAATCGATGCTCTACCTCGAGAAGGGACTGCCTTGGTATCGATTTTCAATGTGAGACATCTGTTAGAATTATCCATCAGAAGAGCTAGTTACATTTCTTTGATAACGCTCTTGCTGATGTATACTTTAACAAACAGCAGATTCCTTAGTGCCCTTCCGCTTCCCCATTCTCTGGAGTGTCTTCTATGTACCATCCAAAAAGTTTGCAATTTAGAGATCTGAATTCTGGTACGGTACTGGGGAGGGGCTTATATGCGACTCCGCTCTATCACTTTCGGAATAGTACGGAGTCAACACAAAACAGGACGGCGCCACCTAGTGGCACACCGGATCACTGCTAAGAAATATTCCAGATTCAGTCTGGCTTGTGGGGAGTATTATAAAGGTGAAGAGTCTGCTGTTCAATAGTTGAAAGATATAGCTGCCAAGGTTTCAGATTGCTATGTGTGCCATTTTCATAATATCAGTTTAATTATGAGTACCATTTCAACTACTATGAGTGACGCTTTCTAGGGAGCAAAAATCAAGAAAACGAGGGACACATATACAAATTAGAAATTACACCCATTTGGGCAATGTGACCTTGCCAGCAAAACACATTTTTATAGCAAGCAGTGCAATTGTAGGTCATCATGACATACACTTCTGCAAAAAGAACAGTTGATGGACAGAATTCAGAACAATGTCATACATTCACCCCAATATAGAGATCTGGGCCTAAATCCATCTTTTTTTTGCTCACCATGCCATTTCAGTTTGGACCCAGCCATATGCAATTCAGTCTTGACCCTGCCCCCAATGGGAACAGTCCAGCTCTAACTGCCAGGCCAGGTCCTCCCTGGATTGGAAACAGGAATCCTAGGACCGGTTTTGGGCTTTCAGCCCTCATCAGCCAGGATAACTTGACTCCAGTGGCAAGGAGAGCACAGGACCCACCCACGTCTGGGCATACCCGTCCCACTCGGGGTGACAAATGCAAAGCCAGCGCCATGGCAAAAGGTGGGCCCCACCAGCGTGCTACGAATGGAGACAGTCCCCTGGCAACCAATGCACCCGCCGCATTTTCTGGCACACAACTTCTTCAGGTGACACTGGTGCTCTGGGCTGCTGTGGTTTGCATTACCAGCGGCAGCCTTGTACGAAGCATCACAGTAATGGTGTGGTGAAAGCAGCCAGCTATTATGCCGTGTGGTGTTGGATGTTCAGTGTTGTGTTACTTTGTAGCACAGTACAGTAACAGCCCCCAAGCCATACAGGAGCAGAGCGCACTGAAGCTTTCGGTATTCATGCATTATAGCAGCTTTCTGGCTTGCCAGCTGACAGGCACTATAATGCATGATTTTGCATTTCAGTGTGGTGATGCGGACCACTACACATAAATACGTTACTCTAATGCCTGATGCGTGGAAATTGGCATGGCTGGAACGATTGTTACTAAAGGTAAGTAACTTGTTCATTCGTTTGAAGTGTCAGGGTTTTCTAAGAAGAAACACCTTGTGGCCAGTCAGATTTAACCTGTTCTGGGTTCAATGGCATACTGCATCTGTCTTGTTCCAAATGCCCTTCTGTACATGAGTCTTTTGCAATAGTGTCTGGAAGACCAATGGTGTCAGCTCCCAGACTGTTGGGAAGGCAAGTTGACTCACAGACTTTAAAATACTGTCTTGCTTGGTGGTGCCCATCATTCAGTCTCTTGAATGGGGTCCCCCTTATAACCAGAGACTCGGTCTCAGACAGTTGTGATAAATACTTAACTATTGGGTTGCAGAACCCTTATGGATGATAGTCTGGTCCAAGGAGGGTGGTCTGCAAGAGAAAATACTTGAGTGGCTACAGGACTGTGGGGTACATCGAACTTCTGCATCTGTCAGAGTGGCCCACAGTAGACTGAAGGGCAGTCCATCATGTTCGGGAGTCAAACCTGCATCCCAATCTTCCATCGTTGAGCTTGGCTCCTGACATCTCCCGTACAGACATTTAAATTTGCAAAAGATTACTTGAACATTTTGACAGAAGCCAGACATCCTTCTACGAGAAAGTCATATTGCTTTAAATGGAGGAGATTTTGAACCTGGTTCCTCCATCAGAACATCAATCCAACCATATGTCAAAAGGATGTGGTGCTTCCAGACATTTTTGATTTGGCAGGTCCGGCTGCAGCTTTTTAAAATTAAGATACAGGTATCAGCCATTACCACTTATAGAAAAAGAAACCTTTACAACCTCTTTTTTCAAAATCCAGATAGTTGAGGATTTTTTTATAGAAAGAATTAAGATTTACCCTGCCTTGAGGACTCCTGCACCACCCTAGGAGCTAAATTTGTTTTTGTCTAAAGTAATGTCCCCCATGTTTGAGCCTATTTTTAAAGTGACTCTACAACATATTTCCTAGAAGACAGACCCTTTAGTGGCTATGATTTCAGCCCATAGAGTTGGTGAGATCCAGGCCCTATGTTGAAATGAACCATATACTCTTTTCCATGAAGACAAAGGGCTTTTTTTGGTTGTATGACATTACCACACGTGGTTTTATCACGCACGTCTATACATACTAGTTTTTATCACGTAAACCATAACCACCCCTTTACATTCACTTACTTTAAAAATACACTTGCCACACAAACGACTAACACGCACACTTCCACCGCGCATAACATTACTTCTGACTTTTTAATAATTTTACTTTTATGCGTTATTCAAACTTGCGATGTTGAATGATTAAATTCAAAATTTGAAAAACGCTGTAAATAAATGTAAAGATTATGCTTTTAACACTGTACTTTACATGCAGAGTAACACTGCCACCTACTGATGAATGCAAGTAATAATACCAAAATAAATACCTGTTTACCAATCTTAGTAAATAAATATACTACACACAAAATACTTACCAAATACCCAGCTTCTATCAAATGAATTCTGCAGTCCTCAGATACTGCTTAACTCGCCCCAAAACACTCAATTGGTATAATATGCGCTGACATTTCCACATTTTACATGCCTGTTACAGTAATGTTGATTATCAAATAGGTTAATGTGCTGAACAACAGACAATTTCGATCAGACGACCTAAAATATATGAATCCTATAATAAAATGTGGCATACATACACAAAAGACACAGAAATATTATCTCAGATTCAGGAATGTGATGTGGATTTTCATGGAAACTTGCATTGCAATGACTTACGTAGAAACAGTGAGTCCGGTGTAAAACATGCGTGGTAATTGTCGTTTGTGTAAAACTGTAGTGGTAAAGGTTGTTTCCACTTATTTTGAGTGTGGTGGGCAGGTTACTTCGGTACAAAAGGGGGTGGTGATGGACGGAACATCTGAACCAATCAAACACTCACACCCAGTCAACAGATCTGGGTTTAATCCATCACCGTTCTTTAGCCCACTCTGCCACCCCAGTTCAGACATGGCCATATGCAAATCAGTCTTACCCTGTGCCTCATAGGAACAGTCCAGCCCGAACTGCCAAGCCATGCCTTCCCTGGACCGGAATCAAGCTTCCTAGGACCGGTTTCTGGCATTTCAGCCGTCTTCAGCCCGGCTTGCTTGAATCCAGTGGCAAAGTGAGCAAGGGACTCGCGTCTGGGCAGGTTACTTCATCACCAGTGCTGTAGGATATAATGCAATTGTAACAAGGGGCATGGGATATATCTGTTACTCAAAATCCAGACCAAAGTGCTGATGAGTACTCTTTTGAGTTTCTTTCCCAAAGTGGTGTCTGATTTTCTTATCCATCGTGCAATTTTCCTACTGACATTCTTCTAAAATTTCTCTTCTCCAGCTGAAAGGGATTTTTCATTCTCTTAGTGTTAAAAGGGTGTTTACATTCTACACGGAAAAAACTTAACACATTAGTCAAACCCGCCATCTCTTTGTTAACAAGTGTCCAGTAAGATCGTGCTCAGCCGTTTAAAGCAATAGTTTCAAAATAGACTGTTTCCTATATCTTAGTATGTTACAGTATTGACTGCAAATCCTTGTCTTGTACACCCAGAGCCTACTTTATGAGAGGTAGAGCTGTTACTTTGGTATTATTGAGAAACATTTCCATTGCAGAAATATTTAAGGTGGTCCGTACATAATTTCACAAGACATTTTCTTGACACATATTCCAGAGTAAATACCCAAGTAGGCCAAGCTTCTCTGTGGAATCTTTTTGATGAGTGCTGATGTGAGTTGTTTTTTTACCTTTGAACTTTTTTTCTCCACCCTTGTTAGAGATGGGGATGCTGTTATATTCAATGCTACAACTAACCGTGAAGGTCCACTGTAGGAAACGGAATAGTTACTTGCCTGTGCTCTCAGTTCTCATTCAGGGACATTTTAATTGTAGTCCTAAGCAACCCTTCTTTGTTCTGAAGAATGGTAATTCTCAGTTCTGCCATGTTGCTTCGTCTCCTTAAAAAGAGAACAGGCTTAACTACATCGTACAGAGCATGATGGGATAATGGTGGTTTGCTGTTCCTTAAAGATGCAGCTGCAGTTTTCCCAGCCTTCAGCCAATTATCGGGCTTCATTGTCCCTATTTTCACTCAGCCTTCCGTTAAAAGGTTTGTGGAAGAGTTGTCTTGTCATTGTCTTTCTATCGACCATGTTTCTGCTCGTAGTCATTTTTTTGTAGTTTCTTCTTTTACAACCATTTTTTTAGTAGGCCAGTATAGCCTTTCTTAGGCTGATATAAAATACTTCCTTATTAGAAAATACATTGCTTTTAAACTATCAAAGCGGACATGCACAATATACGTTTTTATATAAATATTTATATCTTTCAAAAAAGTGCTTGAGGATCCGGCACATAGGCGGAACATTTGATTATAATGAAGATACTCCGGGAACAAAACTAGGATTAGAAGAAACTAATCCTTTCTGCAGCTCTGTCTTCCAGCTCTTTATTTGCATCATTGTAGTGTAGGAGTTCTAACATTCAACTTAGAAAATGGTACTCCAGAAAGAGGATGCCTTCAGGAGAGAGCAACAGAAGGGCCCTGCTTGTGATCTGATGGACTGCAAATGACACATGTATTGTGGTTCCCTTATAGGAGGATTATGGACAAGGCACCTATCTCCAATCATGCCTTGAAGGATGGATGACTTTCTCACGCTTCATGTCCGGACCACTGTTGCTTGCTTGAATAGATCTACCTTAACTTTTTACTTTACTTTTGTCTGAAATGCAGGCTGCCACATGTTATGTTCTAAATATTTAATCATCAGACATAATACACCATAATAGTTACTGGAAGGCACACTCTGTAACGTAACCTACATTCTGTGCTAATATCTCAACTGATAATCTGTATTTTGACTTATGAATGTGTTGAAGAGCTGGAGACAATGAGAACTGACCTTTGTGCTAACCACTATGTACACCTTTTTCCTAGAATGATACTTTTGTCCCAAATATCATATTTTTCCCTGTCCAGTTATTATTAGTGCCCCCTTTGCGTAAATAAAAAAAACATCTTTTTTATGCAGCATTTTCGACCCCTTTTCCCCAGTTTTCGAGTCATCTATATCTATCAGGTAGTATTGTTAATACTTGATTTAATTTTAATTACGACCCTGTTATCAGTCAACCACTCACTACTGTCATGATAGCGCTGTGATATCCTATTTAGGATGATTGTTTGCGCTTTATAAGCACCATTGACATTGACATTTAACTTAGGAGTTAGAAAGTATAAGCCAATCCATTTGGAGCCATAGCCCTGACCTATACAAGCCATATCTCATCTTAGCAGCTTGTGCCTGAACCAAATGTTCTAACTGTTCTATAGTTTCATGTAAATAAGAATAATGAGTAGAAGCGGATTAAGGCGCGAACAAGTGGGAGCTGCACTGCATAATTTAAGCATGCAGACATGGTACCTTCTAAGATACATTAATTCGACCTTGTTCATTCTTTTGTATAGGACATTCCTTTTGGGTGTGCCATATTCCTTTGTATAGGACATTCCTTTTGTATGTGCCATGAAAAATAGATTTGTAATTGATTGGCCATGTCCTGAGATGCCCATGGTGTCTCGCTGTAGCCTGTTGTGGGGCTGAGTGGCAAAGACCATTCGTCAGCTGCCAGTGCCTCAGTTCAAGTGTGTGGTCCAAAATATCATGCCACCTTCGTTTCCATTTTTGAGCCTTTACCAAAGGCTAGTGAACTTGGTTTTACAAGGTAGCAAAACTAGTACTGCCCACATTTAATTGCGATAACAGTGACTATCACTGCATAGCATATGGCGCGTGGGAGCAAAAGGTTTATGTGGCACAATTTCTAATTTTTTTCTTTGAAGCAGGAGCCTTCTTATTTTTTAATTCTTAGATTACGAATGCTTTACCAATCTTCCAAGTTTCCAATGAATTTATGTACATCTTTGAATCTGTGGTGCTTACACAATTGTGAAAGTATGGACAGAAAAGGTTCGACAAAGACTTTACTTTTTACTTCTTCAATAGAGTTGAAGTAAATGTTAACTTGTATCTGGCTATGATAGGAGAGCCTTACATTGAGATTGAAATACAAAATGTTATGGTGAATGTGTGATTTGTATTAAGCTAGAGTTTTTGGGACCATTTCTTTATAATAATCAGTTCTTCCCTAGTCGTGGGACAAATGTCTGCATATAAACCCTGGTGGAAACTGTGCAGGATAAAAATTATTTATTTACATTGATTGGCTCTTGCCTAGTCTACAGCAGAAGTAAATGCATAAGTTATATTCTCCGTTAAAGTCCATTAAAGTGTGAATTGCCATTAGTTGAATGTCACTTTTGTATTCATACATTTTGTATATGTTTGGTGGCGGGTGGAGCGTTTGGGTATGTTCTGGAAAACTGAGGGGTGGCCTACCTAAGAGGCATCTTCATTTATCACAGTGGATGATGTAGTGGATGAGAGTGATGACAATGATGACATCGATCCGGAAACCGAGACTGAGGCGGAGAATGACGAAGAAAAGGACCAACTTTTTAAGGTCAGTTTCAACCTTAGTGGAATTGACAAAAATCAGCCGACATCCGTAAATGTACTAATTTATATTGTATGAAATTCAAATCAAAGTGTTTTAGCAACATGCAAACAAAGTATGAAACTAAGCAGTCAGTCAGGGATACTACAGCTAATCCTTTCTGAAATCCTTTCCTCTAAACAAAAGTGTTGCTTGATTGCTAAATTATATACAACTTCCCTTCGCATCTTATATGAGGCATTCCTGATGACACAATTTCAATTTGTACCTGATCTGCTTCCTCATGCATGAGTTGCATTCTAATTATGTGCAGGCCTGTTTACATTCCGACTATTTAAGGGGGCGTCACTTGTTTTCTGTCTCCTAATATGTGGGTAGAAAAGGCAGCTAGGGTTTAGGTTTGACCGTTGTTCATTTTCCATTTAATTTATGCCACAAGGTCAATAAAACATTGATAATTTTTTTGCACTGACAGTGGTTTAATACAGTAATGTACTATTAATCTATTTATTTAGCATGTACCATAAGGTACATTTAGGCAGAGACTTTTGTTTTTGCCTGAATGGAGATTACGTTATGTCTTTATATTTCAAATCGGCAATTGTTTTCTTGCACAAAGTTCTCCATGTAAGGCCTGGTACAATCTCTGGGGGGGAAAAGCTGCTATAGTCAGAGTTTTGCAGCTCGCCACGACTTGCTGTGTTACACCCTAATTCGACATGGAGCATGCTTATTTATATTGTAATAAATGCTTCGGGATAAAAAAAACAGCAGTATTGGTAATTCTTGCAAGGATAATACTACACTGTTTTACTGGGGCAATCTGAAGGAGGCCCTAAAACTGTGTTGCCAACTCCTGAATAAACGGGAAATGAAGTGTATAGACTGATGCCTATTATATATATATTGATAATTGTAAGTAGTTTATCTCACAATTACCGGAGTTAAATCGCAGGTTTGCCCCACTTGGACTTCATCAGGGCTGGATGCCTTGTGTCCCCGGATCCCTCTTCTGGGTTTCATCAGCCTAAGCCCATGCCACCTTTAGTTTAGGGCAGTGGTTCCTAACCTTTTAATTTCTCTAGACCCCCTACTTAGTCATTACTGGAATCCAGTGACACCTACTTAATCAATATTGGAATCTAGGGAAGTCCCACTGAGCTATTATGGAAATCTGAGGTCCCTGACCGAAGCAATTTTGATGATTTGAACCGCAAAACAAAACACAGAAATAAGAAAATAAGTATTTGTTAAACAAATACACAGATGATAAAATATTTAATTTAATTCACAAATATAAAAAAGTCAAAATGTTAATGTTCTAAATTCAGTTGAGGCCACCCATCATTGTTCATATTATGTTTTATTGGATGTGCTTGCACTGCTCCTATAAATCGATCTAGGTATATTAAGTTTTTAGCCTCCTATTTTAAATTCCTTTATATTTACAAAGCATTAGAACATCTCAATTTAACATTTTTTGATCTTTATTTATATATTCTTTATTAACATGTTAATATTGTTTAATTTTCTAAGCAGTCATGGACCCCCTGTGTAGGTGTTGCAGACCCCCAGGGGTTCCCAGGTATCGAGTTCAAAAACGCTGGTTAAGGGAGTGGATCTCAGGAGCCAGATAAAATACTCTGGTTGTATAATTCTAAAGGTTGATCTAACAACAGTTGCTGTATGGCTTCAAAGACCAACGATCTTTCCCTGATCCAGCGTCTACCTCTATTTAGTAGCTATTGGGAAGATACTTATTTTGTAAAAGTCTGTAACAAGATAAAATGGCAGCCTTCATTGGAGACAAATGCTTTGCACCAGTCTTGCTGAGACAGAGCCTCTATACCAGCCTCCCATGCAGCAGCTAGGTCTAGGAATGTATCTGGAATACTAACCAGTGACTTGCATATTTTTTTCTATAAAGTGCGTGTGGTACATTTTGACTCCATTACACTTGGTTGGGGGGGGGCAGGGGGTGGGGGTTGATAGTATCAGACACATGCCCCCTAGCTCCCAAGTAAAAAAAAAAGAAATCTGGCATCTGTAATGTTGAAATTGATATGTTAAGTCATAAAATGATCCCAAGCACATTTGTTTCACTCTATCTTTCTAATATGATATATATCAATTAAGTGTTATCCAATGAATCCATTGAGAGAGGATACCCTAGGCCAATTATCTCTCAACAGAGAGCGGGATTTCACTTGTAAGCTTAGTATCCATATGTTTGCTTGGCAGATGTCTGCCATAATACAAGCTTTATTTTATTGACTGCAGGTACATGTATTAGAACCTTCACTTCTGCATAGATATTGAACAGAGGTGCCAATAACTCTGCCTAGCAGAGCGAAATCCACAAAGTCAGTGTCCTCGTGGGATGATAGGGGCCGGAAAATCAGGCAAGGAGGCCGAATATAGTGGGCAATGACCGATTCTTTATTTCAACACTAGTAGTGGCCAAGTCAAGTGACAGTGGGGAAACACCAAAATAACAAGGTCCAGAGGGTGGCGGCTCAGCTTCTTCCTGGGTCGCTCTGGGGTTGCTGGGTCTTTGAGGAAGTCTGGAGCCGGGGCGGTCCTCGGAGGTATGGGGGAGAGAGAAAACAAGGGAGCCGTTAGTCCGACTGCAATAAAATACACATGAACCGCAACCAATACCCGGGTCAGGTGAGAGGATTAAAAGCGACCATGAGGGAGGGAAAGGCAGGGTAGGGGGTAGGGAAGGAAGGGACAGGGTACAGAGAGAGAAAGGGTGTCTCGTGAGGGGTCCGTGAGGGAATGGGCTATCTCTAAGGTGCTATACAAGTGTAGAAGTGCTATACAGAATGAATACAGTGTTGGGCCAGGCTAGGTGATACTAAAGAGTTATATATACAGAGCACCTAGTGTGCTATGGATGTTGTTCTGGGGTACTCATACGCTCCGCCGCAACTCTCCGGTGTGTTGCGGCTGCTTTCCAGCTTCCTTCTGTGGACTCCACCAGTCCTCACTCCACACGTCTTCGGCTTCTTCGGTCTCCTGTTCCGCTTCCACTCCGGTCCGAGTCTCCTGCCACGAGATCGCTGCTCCGACGCTGCTTCTGTCCCTGCTTCCGCTTTTTCCAGTATCCGGGGCTGGAGTGGAGGAGGGACTTCCGGGGTCACGATGGTGTGTTTCCTGCGAGAGGATGTTCCTGATTGGATCCTGTACGAAAGGACAGAGGGGTGGGGTGCAGGTTGTCATGTCCGTGTCTAGGGACGCCTCGGTGCCGGATTCATGGTAAGGAGAACGTCCGAGCGGAGAAGGCTCGGTCGAGGCATGAGAAGACGCCGCATCACAGTCAGTCATTAAGGAGAACTAGATGGGAGATGCAGTAAAATGGCAGGTGGTATGTCCATTTTGCCAAGGCCCCCCTCCTAATGGAATTAGTAGCATATGACGAGGAGACCCTGATATTCCATAGAAAACTCTTGCCGTTTTAGCTAGAAACACCCCAACGTATACCGTGAAGCTCCCCAGTCAGGTTTGTGGTCCAGATTTTCTATATTCCTGGTTAGGAAAACAACAGACTTGTACAAATTAACCTCCAGTCAAGAAACTGCGCAAACATGTCAAGTAGTTTCATTACCCGTATAGGAAAGTAGGATCTTTCTGACATAGATGCCCCCACTTGTTGCCTGGTGTCAGTGTGTTTTGACTGTAGTTCACTAGGATCCCGCTAATCAGGACCCCAGTGGCAGTGCTCTCTCCTCTAAATTCTCTGGTGAGTACTTAATACACCCCACAATTTACATACTGGGCTACAATTATAAGGCCCTAGTATATGTACTAGTTAACTAAGGCATTGGTACACCAATGGTCTCCCTGGGATTCAGCATGTATTATACCACACATTGGAGCCCATGCAAACTGTGTCTGTAGAGCTGCCATTGCAGTTTGTGTGAAATGGTTCTTGCACCTTTCACTTTGGAACTAAGGTTCATTATAACCCAGTCACTGCACTTTTATTCTATAAGTCACCCCTAAGCTAGGCTCTTCAGTCCAAGGGCAGGGTGCATGGCTCTAAGTTTGTGGGTACCCCTGCATGAGCAGAGGTAGCCCCACAAACCCGGTACTCCATTCTCTGGGCTTTGTAAGTGCGGGATAGTCATTATTAGGTATATAGTGGAGACTGGCAAGTCGAGATGTCCAGCAACATAATGGTTGCCCCAAACCTGGTCATGTTTGGTATCAAACATGTTGTAATTATGCAACTACACCGATTCCAGTATTAATTGCATGGTACAATGTACTGGGGAGGCTCCTTAGAGGACTATCCAATACCTACTAGTGTAGCCTATCTGAAAGAAACAGGTTAGTGTTAGATTCCTTACCTTAGAATATCCCCAGGCGTCAGACTGGATCCGGAAAGATTTTGTCAGCAGTACCCCTGCACGTTGGTAGGCGTCGTCTGCGGCTCCGCATCCGTCGTCGGCATTGTGATCGCCGCGATGACGTTGTCGTAGTACTTAGACGCTGCCCTCACGCGCTGACGTCAGGTCTTCTTTTTTCTGCGCCAGCAAGCGCAGATCCGGGAAGAGCTAGTACCCTAGTCACTTTTTGACTATCTTTTTGGCCTATTTTTGCTATCTTTTTCGAGTCGGTTCGACTCCTGGTGCCGTTAGGGATGCCTGGATTTAAAACGTGCAATGCCTATTACTGCCTGATGTCGGTGACTGACACCCACCGCTGGTGTCTCTACTGCCTAGGGGCCGACCACAATGACAAGTCGTGCCCCGACTGCCAGGCCTTGATGTCGAAGGCTAGCTACTCGAGCTCCAGCAGTCGGCTCCGTAACGCTCGAGGTCCCGGTCGAGGAGGAAGTTGAGGGGCCGGTCGCAGAGCCGGAGCCCGCACCGTTCGTCGGGCTCCAAGTCCTCGCATTCAGGTAAGTCGACGCACTCTGAAAAAAAGTCGAAGAAGCGACATCGCTCTTCTGACTCCCCTAGCTGGTCGCACGACTTGGCTAAGGGTTCGGGTGGCAACACCCGCGCGGCTCCACCGGAGCCGCAGGTGTCGCATCCGGTCCCATACCCTTCGGTCCCTGGACTGCATGCGACGCCGGAGGAGGTACGTGATTTCCGCGTGGCCATGAGGACTTACTTCCCTCCGCCGAGGCCTGCCGGCGCACCTCTGGGCCCCGCAGACCCGATGAGGGGCCTTAGCGAGCCGGTGGCTTCGGCGCCGTCGTCGACTTCGGTCCCGACGTCGCAGGGCCCTGGGGAATCGAGGCCTGGATCCTGGTCTGCGCCTGTTGACCTCACGACTCCTCCGCTGGCGCTGACCCCGATGATGTCACTCCCGGCGCCGTCCTCGGACAAATCCGTCCCCAGTTTCAGCCCCGTCCAGGTGTGGCATCGGAGCGGCGCCGCTCTGCGCCGGTGGGTGAGCAATTCATCTAGGTCCTGGCTCCGTCATTCCTGCCTGTTTATCAGGACACGGATGAAGGGGAGGACTGGGAAGGGTCTGAGGACCCTCTGGCACAGCAGTGCCAGTTGAGTCAGGACTGGGCAGACGAGCTGGGGGTGCCAGTGGCCTTCACACTTCGCCTGACACTGGCTTCATTTCTCCTCCTTCTGTGGCTACTGAGGAGGGTGCTACCTATGGTGTGGTGTTGCGCAGGGAAGCCAAGGCCTTGTCTCTTGAGCTCCATGCTGCGGCCGTGAGGACTAATCTCCTCACCGAGGTGCTTCAGCTGCCTGTAGGCTCTTCGGAGCCTCTGCTGCCGTTCAATGAGGCCCTCACAGACGTTAAATAAAAAATAATAATAAAAACATTTGTAAAGCACCTGGTTGCACTAGAGAAACGTTCTGATGGGCACCTGGTTCAAGCCCTCCACAGTGCCTCCTGTGGATCGGAACGTGGCTCGACACCACCGCCTGGCTCCAGGTGACCCCTGCTTTCTGTCCGTACACACAACCCCCAAGAGCCTGGTGATCCAGGTCTATACGTCCCACACTGCATTCCCGACTGCCCCTCCAGATCGGGAATCCAAAACGTTTGACCAGTTTGGGAAGAAACTGTTCTCCTCACTTAGTCTGGGGTTGCGGCCTATCAACACCGCTTGCCTTTTGGGCCGTTACACCCACTCTTTGTGGGACATGGTTGCGGATGTGCTGCCCCAGTGTCTGGAGAAGGCCCAGACATGGCTCGCCCAAGCTCTTGCTGAGGGTCGGGACGCAGCACGTTATTCCATCAGATGTGGACTTGATACCACGGACTCGCTGAGCAGAGCGATTTCCACGACGGTGGCGATCCGTCGCCATGCCTGGCTGAGGTCCACCAATTTTTCAGGGGATATCCAGTCCACGCTCATGGGCATGCCCTTCGATGGCCATTGCCTTTTCGGAGACAAAGCAAACAGTGCGCTTAAGCGTTTTAAGGACTCCAGGGCTACGGCCAAGTCCTTGGGCCTGTCGGGCCAGGGCCAGCAGCCTTTTGCTTTTCGCCCCTTTCATGGCCAAGAAAGGGGCGCCCCTACACATTCGTCCAGCCACAGGCCGTAGAACCAACTTCAACGCGGTCGCAGGCGTGTTAACCGCTGTTGCCGTGCAGGGGGATTGAGGCCCGGTCAGTCCACATTCACTCGCGCAGCATCTGCCACAAAGCCTTCCTAGTCCGAGCTTTCAGGCCCATTCAACGCCAGTGGGGGGCAGCATCCACCAGCCCCTCCTCCACTGGCATACCATCACTTCGGACAGGTGGGTGCTGAAAATCGTACGAAGGGGCTACTCCCTCCCCTTCGAGGTGACCCCTCTAGCTATGCCACTGCAGTACCACTGCATGTCGGGGGATCACTTGCAGCTTCTGCAGGAGGAAGTTACGGCCCTCTTGGCCAAGTGGGCCATTGAACGCGTTTCTGGGCCAGAAGTAGGACGTGGTTACTACTCCACTACTTTCTGGTGCCCAAGAAGGGCAAAGAGGGCCTGCGCCCTAACTTGGACCTCCAGAGCGTCACTGGCTTCCTCCGCAAAGAGATGTTCAAGATGCTGACTTTAGCTCAGGTCCCGGCTGTCCTAGACCCTGGAGGCTGGATGGTAGGGTTGGACTTGCAGGATGCATATTTCCACATCCCCGTTCTTCCGGCCCACCGGCGCTACCTCAGGTTCACGGTAGGCCACGAGCACTTTCAGTTTACCATGCTCCCCTTCGGCCTCACCAGTGCCCCTTGGATGTTCACGAAAGTGATGGCGGTGGTCGCAGCTCATCTGTGCAGATCAGGGGTTCCAGTCTTCCCCTATCTCGACGACTGGTTGTTGAAGGCGGGCTCACCCCAGACAGTCGTCTCCCACCTCCAGACTACGGCCGATCTCCTGCACTCGCTGGGGTTCTCCATCGACGTGCCGAAGTCACACCTGTGCCCCTCTCAGAAGATCCTCTTCATCGGAGCGGTTCTGGACTCGGCGCAGTTTCAGGATTATCCTCCCGAGCAGCGGGTTCGGGATATTCAGGCTCTGATGCCAATCTTTCAGCCTTTATCCCGAGTTTCAGTCAGGCTGACGCTGAGGCTCCTGGGGCTGATGGCCTCCTGCATCCTGCTGGTGCATCACACCAGGTGGCGGATGCGGGCTCTGCAGTGGGACCTGAAGTTCCAGTGGGCACAGCATCAGGGCAACCAGTCCGACCATGTCCTGATCTCGGAGGGCACTGCAAGACAGTTGCAGTGGTGGCTCACAGACCGCGATTGGGTCAGTGGCAGATCCCTCTCCCTACCCCAACCGGAGCACACGGTAGTGACGGATGCATCCCTCCTGGGATTGGGGGGGCCATATGGGAGAGGCGGAGATCAGAGGTCTCTGGTCTCCGGCGGAGTCCCGGCTCCATATCAACCTTCTGGAGGTGCGGGCGATCCGACTTGCACTGAAGGTATTCCTCCCCTCTCTCCGGGGAAGTGTAGTGCAGGTGTTCACGGACACGGGTGGGGTCGTGGACCCTTTGTCAGGAGGCTCTGCGCCTCTGGACATGGCTGGAACACCAGGGCGTCGCCCTGGTGGTTCAACACCTGGCAGGTTCCCTGATCACCCAGGACGGAGAAGCTCAGCCACCGGTACATGATGGATCACGAATGGTGTCTGCACTCGGTTTGGCTCAAGGTCTCTTTCAGCAGTGGGGAGAGCCTTGGTTAGATCTATTCGCCACCGAAGAGAACGCGCAATGTCATCAGTTGGACACGTTGGAATTTCCAAGGCGGCACTCGCTCAGCGACGCTTTTCATGGTGAGTGGAGCTGCGGTCTATTGTACGCCTTTCCGTCTATACCACTTCTGCCCAGAGTTCTGAAGAAGATCCGACGCTGAGGTACCGGGTTTTTATGGGCCCGGCGGTGCCAGGGGGAACACCCAAAGACCTCTTGAGTTCTTCCTGTTTCGGACCACAGAAACACAGAGTCTTCTAGGTGATGTCGAGGATCGAGTTTATTGGTTGCAACCAGTAACAGGTATCCTAGAAGTACAACAGCATGAAGCGCATGTATGTTCTCAGGAGACTGCTCGTTTTTACAGAACCAGCCTCTTCTTTTTATGCACAAATATAAGCCTCAGGCAAGAATTCTTTGTTTTATGGTTCGACCATATACATATTTTCACAACAAAGAAAAAGCAGAGTCATGATGGCAAGCCCATATTTTCGTTTGTCCAGTTCGTGATAGATTACCCAGCAAGGCCCAGAACTTCCATCAGATATCGATGAACCCCCAATAAAATCGGGCACCTCCTCCTTATAAAACTAGCCATAAAGAAGAAACAGGGACAGGTGTGTGTGAGATTAGCGTAGCTTGTATGCGATGAACGGTTTATGACATGTTGTGCCTTGATGCTAATCTCGCTCGGCCATTGGAATGGGGACTGCCCGAACAGGTTTGGCTTGAGGCAGTGGAGTCAGCTCGCCCAGGTCACAGAGGAATCAGCAAAGGTGTACGTGTCCTTTCAGATCGAATTCGGCCTTGGTCATTTTGACTATGTAAGGGCAATCACAAAATGGATGCCGCTTACAAAATGGAACCCGAGGGATCAGGACAGAAAGTACGATTTCAAGGTGATTGCATCACTCAATCATGACGCAAATGCATAGGTATAATGTCTTGATCATTACCGGCCTGTCGATACCAAAATCGTCATGATACGATGATATTTTTGACACGAGTGTTGGGCTTCGGTACCACATTATAGCAGGGTCCAGAATTTTCAGTACCACAGACCCTCCTTTTGCCCTTATATAGGCAATAACTCATGCTAATCTGAGTCCAAATCTGTATTCATGAAGTCATTGAGATGCTGCTGTAGCTTCATCCTATTACTTAGTTCGTCCCTTGACACAGGCTTCCTTACACATGATGTAGCACAGAGGCCACATATTGCAGGAGCGCACTGTACACACAGGCAGAACAGGAACAGAATGGCTAAGATCATTCCAATGAATATCAGAATTTTCCATCCCCAGGCAGATATCAGTTCCCAGATTCACCCCATTAAGGATCAGTCCCCATTATCCACGTGAATGGATTCAGAGATCTTATGCAGTTTGGAGATGGCCTGGTATACTGTCGGAGCGTTATCGGGGATAAAAATGCAGCAACTGGATTGAATCTCTTTACATACCCCACCACAGTCTGCAAGTATGACATCTAGGGCAACCCTGTTCTGATGAGTCATAAGGCGGTCCGACTGGAGCTCTGCAGTCAAGTTACTAAGGGCACCAGCCGTTTCAATCACAGCGGATTCAACTACCCTCGTCAATTGGCAAATGTTCCTGCTGTTCACCATAGGCCCCCAAAACGGCAGAAAGCCCTTTGCGAAATCCCCAAACTCCTGTTCCGCAGTGCTGTCTTTACTCACAACACCCCTAACTGTCCTTGTCCAATGGTAATCTGCCTCGGCCGTGTAGGTGGGTGGCAACAGGAACGAGATAAAACATGTGCCCGAAAAGTCAGGGGGCAACCATGTATATGCTCTATCATGGCAGACGAAGTAGGTACCCTTAGCTGCTAAGAACGAAGGGGAGGTCTGAGACGAGAAGGCGTAAGTTTCAGTACAGACACTCTTCCCTAACTGAGCTCTAGGGTTTTTGCCATTACCCTGCAGACATAGGTGACCCTGATGGGGTACTATCCAGATTGGGGAGGATTTCTTTGCTCGCTGGCTCTCACTCAAGGAAATTCCATATTTAGTTATATTCCATCTACTGTACGCCTTAAATTCATCCTTGGGGATCGTTCGATACGTGTCGATATCGCTGCTCATATTTCTGATTCCTGTCACTAGTGCCTTGTTGCTTGAATTTCTTCCTGTGGGACGCGGGGGATATGGTTCTATGGCAAATAGGAACATTGTTTGAAATGCCCACAAAGAACCATAGTAGCTAAATGGCAGGACAAAATACGGGATACCCTTATCTGTCGTGTGTGGCATAAGTCCACATACCCAACAATTTGTTGTGTTCATTACAACCTGGTGCTGGTGTAGGAGCTGGACGAATGAGTTATTTATAAATTCTAATCTTCTGGCAGACTCGTGTTCAGGTAGAGGGTGAAAAGAGTGCGGGGAAACAGTAGGAGGAGGTGTGGGCTGTGTGGTGTGTGCAAATGACACTCGAAAGGTGAATAAAGCATAGCCCACCAAAAACATCATTATGCTACACAACATGAAAATGCATATTATTAAAAATCGTGTTTTCGCCAATAACAGTGCATATTCTCGTTTCAAAGTTCGTAGATCTGGCAGGTCTCTCCATCTTGGGAAACTCCATCCTCTAAGTTGCTGCCCGCGGTGGGAGATTGATTCTGCTAAGGAGTGCTTCTGTCAGTTTAGGGCAACTCCCTTAGACCAACCAGAACTGTCGACCTAACCGTCTCCAGCTGTACTCCAAAGACTGTGGCAACCGCGACCCTAGCAGCAGAACCAGATGGCGGGTCGAAAATCAAAAATGAGCAAGTTTCGTGGATGAGAGAGCTGCACAATCAAAAAGAAAAATATTTATTTGTCTATAGTCATAGGTCTTGGCCTCAAGTTATAACGGTTTCTGCCAGGTGCTGTGTGGTCCAGAAATAAGAGTTCAGGCTCAGCAGTGTTCAATCGAATTGACGGAGGCACAGCTTCTTGTAAAATGTTGTCGCTGTCCTTTTCAGAAGTAGTTCCTTTCAAACGTGCATCACTGAAGGGTAAAAAGCGAGGCACAGTCTCAGCCTCAGAGTCAGCAATTCCCTCCTGGACCCACCGGTCATAAGGCAGGGGTAACGGGACCCTCTTGCAATGGGTCCCGTGGATCCAGTTTTTCTTTCCTTCCACCCGAACTGACGATCTTGTGGATAAGAGAACTAGGTGAGTGCCGGTCCATCGGGGCTGGTCATTCTTTGTCCGCTGGAAGATTTTCACGAGGACATAGGTTCCAGGATCGATAGGGTGTCCTGGAGCTTCAGAGGCCTGAGGTAGACTGTCGTAGACCTGTTGGTGTAAAACACGCAATTTAGCCTTCAATTCATACAGATAGTCAAGCAGTACAGGATGCTCTATTTCACTGAACCTAGTGGGCCTTGGCACTCCCCATATGTTGGCCGGGCGGCCGAACACAATTTCATGTGGACTAAGTCCCACTCTAGAGTGAACAGTCATTCTTGTAGATAGGAGTGCCAAAGGCAGGGCGTCAGGCCATTTAAGACCTGTGCTTGCTTGAATCTTGGCCAATTTCAACTTTAACGTGCCATTGTAGCACTCTACTAATCCAGCTGATTGGGGGTGATTTGCAGCGTGGAACTTCTGTCGTATGCCTAACCCTTCACACACTCTCTTCATCACTCGTCCCACGAATTCACTCCCATTATCACTCCAGACCATTCTAGGCATTCCAAACCTAGGGAAGAACTCTTTGACAAGGGCTTTGGCTGTGGACAAGGCAGTATTGTCCTTAAGGGGATACACCTCCACTAACTTGGAAAAGGCACAAACAACAACGAGTACGTATTTCAGATTGTTGCACCTCTCCATGTGGATGAAATCTAGCTGCAAACCTCGAACGGATACGTTGGAGGCGCAAAATTACCAGCTGGAGTTGGGGTTCCCCTACCAGGATTGTACTTCAGACACACCATACAGTTCTTGACCACATTCTCTGCACATTTAGGGATTCCACTATTCTGCCATACTGGAGCCAACAACTTACAGATCCCTTTCACACTGATGTGAGCCATCCCATGAGCCATTGTCACCACTGCAAGCACGTACGCATCGGGTAACAGCCATCTCTGATGCTCTGACAATTCAATCCAACAACCATTCACATCCAATTTACCCTTGCTTTCTCTCCATTTGTTCACCTCTTTCTCTGTGGCTTCGGCTTGGATGGACTTGCTTTCTCTCCATTCGTTCACCTCTTTCTCTGTGGCTTCGGCTTGGATGGACTTCACACTCTCAATCGTGTCTTCACACATGCCAACATCACCAATCCATCTCGCAGGGCCTGCAACATACATTCGACTTATCGCATTCCTTGCAGTTTCTTTTGCAACTTCATCCCTAAATGCATTCCCACGACCAACATCATCCGTCACCTTTTTGTGTGCACTGCATTTCACAATCGCAACTTGTAGTGGCAAGGTCAGTGACTCGAGAAGCTCATTTACTAACTGACCATGTTGGATCTTTGTACCATGCGATGTCAGGAACACACATTCTCTCCACAATCGTCTAAAACTGTGAGCCCGCCGAAGGCGTATTGGCTGTCTGTGTACACATTCACTCGTTTTCCTTTTGCCAACACACACGCTCTTGTAAGTGCAATCAACTCTGCTGCTTGCGCAGAATTATGTGGGATACGTGCAGTTTCAACAATCGTATGCAATGTTGTCACAGCATATGCTGCAGTCGTATCACCATTCAGCAACTTGAAACACGAACCATCAACCCATAAGGTATCATTACATTCAGGAAGAGGAGTATCCTGTAAGTCTACTCTCCCTTTTGTCTCTTCTTCTGCCCTAAAACAGCAGTCGTGTTTTTCGACCTTATCTGTCTCTACTGGAATGGGCAATAACGTGGCTGGGTTCAATGCATCACACCTCTTTATGTGTACGTGACTCGCTAACAGTGTCAGCTCATAACTTGACAGTCGAGCACTAGTTAAGTGCTGTGTCCTTGTTCTGTTTAGCAAAATGTCTACTGCATGTGGGACCATAACTATTAGTGTATTATTCATCACTAACCCAGCAGACTGTCGAATACAGACAGCTGCTGCCGCAGTGGCCATCAAGCAACTTGGCAATGCCTTAGCTACCAGATCCAAAGTCGCCGAAAAGTACGCGCATGGGCGCTGTTTGTCCCCAAAAGATTGTGTCAGGACTGATAATGCACAACCTTCTTTCTCGTGGACATATAATGTGAAAGGCTTACTGTAGTCGGGGGTACCCAACACAGGAGCCGAACACAATGCATCACGTAACTCGTAAAAACTTTTCTGACAATCTTCAGACCATGGAATGGGTTTCGGTGTATCCTTGCAAGTTAATGCCACCAAAGGTTTGGCCAACAAGGAGAAATTTGGTATCCATTGTCTGCAATATGATGTAATGCCCAAGAAAGCATGCCCTTCTCTCTGTGTCCTTGGGACACTCAATTTTGCAATTGCCTGTATTCTTTCTGGGGTCAGCTTCCTTCCCTCCTTCGATAAGATGTGACCTAAGTAGGTCACTTCTTGTTGACAATATTGTAATTTTGAAAGAGAGACTTTGTGACGCAGATCACATAAATGACGCAACAATGACAAAGTGGCTTGTTTGAAAATCTCCTCAGTATCTGCAGCGACCAGCAAATCATCTACGTACTGAATAAGCGTCGCGCCATCAGGTAAAACAATCGTGTCAAGTTGTGATTTCAGAGCCTGACTGAATATCGATGGACTTTCACAGTAGCCCTGAGGAGCGCGTTTGAAGCGGAAGCTTCGGCCTCCTAAATTGAAGCCAAAAATATCTCTGCTCTCCTCGGCAATCGGGATGCTGAAGAAAGCATTCTTCAAGTCAATCACCGAGAACCAAGTGGCTGAAGCTGGAATCATAGTCAATAGGGCAGTAATATCAGGAACAACTGGAAACTGTGGCACAACAATCTTATTCACTTCTCTAAGATCAATCACAAATCTGAACACAGGTGGCTGGGAAGGATCAGTACACTTTAAAACCGGCAGAACAGGACTATTGCAGATGTTGCCTGTTGTCTCTTCAATGACATCTTTCTCAATCAGATAGTAAATGATTGCTAATAACGCATTTTCGCCTTCGCTAGAGATCTTGCATTGGGGAATATGTGGCATTCTAACATTGGCTTTCAATGTTATAACATATGGCGCTATTTCCAAAAGACCCACATCATTAGAACCAGTAGCCCAAAGTACATCTGGAAGAGACGACAATTCTGTTGGAAGTTTCTCTCTTGACAAATATATTGGGGAAACCACTTTCTTACCCAGTGTGAGTTGTACTCCCGAAGGAGAACAGTACAAAGTCGCATATAATCTCTTTAATAGATCCAATCCCAACAAGTTTTCACCACAACCTGTTGTAAGAATGAGGGGTGCTTCTAATTCACATGGCCCAACAGAAAGGGACATAGGACTAGAAATCGGGTTTCTAACCGGGGCGCCAGAAAAACCTACTGAAACGTTCATTTCGCCAGACAAAGGTGCACCAGGGAGCTTTGAGTGCATGATAGAACACTTTGTAGCACCAGTATCCAACAGAAAAGGCTCTGACACATCTGATGTAATCACCTCAACACAGGGTCCATTCTGATCTACTGGAACTGAAACAACTCCCTCTCTTTGTCCATGGCTGTCCTAGCAATCGTTACCCTCATTCTCGTTTTCTGCATAGTAGTAATCAGCATAGTACTGAGCTGTCCTAGAAGACTCTTTATTCTGTTGGTCAAAACTATTCATAGAATTCTGAGGCGGGAAAGAAGGAGCATTCTGGGGGAAATTTCCATGACCCCTACCTCTAGGGGCTTGCTGAACACCTCTACCTCTTGCACCAGAAACACCATTCATACGCCGTAACAAAGCTGGACAACTACTCTTGAAATGACCCTCTTCCTTGCAATACGCACACTGATTGGGACCATACGGTAAACGCTGTTGAGAAGACTCGTTTCTTTGCGAGTTTCTCGAATACTGCTGGGGTTGCTGATAATCGTGCTGACTAGCAGTACGAGGTGGATAAGCTTGCTGTAGAAGGACTTTAGTTTTCAATTCTTTACTCTTTTTGTCTGCCTTCTCTAACTCATCTATTTTCATAGTACTGGGCTGTGGCTAAAATCTGCGCTGACGTGGAAACAGCCCAAGCACTCTCTGAATCCTTCAACTTATTACATAGTTCAGGAAGCAAATTATGTACAATTTTATCAACAAACAATCTTTGGCCACCCTCAGTAGCCATATTCTGACCACTATGATCGACGAAAGTCTCTTCAAACCTTGTGAAAAAGTCAGACACATTTTCATCTTTCTTCTGTTTGCACGCAGACAACTTGTCCCAATTCACACGCAATTCAGGCATTAAAGTCTTCATATACGTGATAATTCTGCCAGGAAGTTCTGCTACTAAAGGCTCTGGCTTAGAGCCACCAACTTGTCTAGCATCAGCAGCAGCAATATTAGCCCATGTATCACCTAACTCTTGGTCATGATCTGCATGACGAATCTTTCCCCATAAAGGCTGTGGAACAACATTTCCAAACAACATGTCTACATCGGCTAGATTCATGATACAGGATCTGACAGTCTGTGATAACTCCTTATAATACCCTGCAGGGTTTTTACGGGGATCAGGCAATGTCTGCTTGAGCGCTAAAACCTCAGATCTTTTCCAAGGAACATGTACCCATACACGCTGGAAATGCGGCAGAATGGCTGGATTGGCATTTGCATCACCTTCCCTCCAAACTGGAGGAACCTCTCTCATGGGATACTGTCGCGCCTTTTTCCTACCTGGCATGTCATGCTCAGATAGTGATCGAGAATTGCTTCCCTTACTTCTATAAGACAACAAAATCTCGATCGCTTGTTCAACATCGGCACCCACAATCATGCCTTCTGCGAACTTGAACCGTACACGGAATAATTCAGGTATGTCGTGCTCTGGATCATTTCTCTTCAAATCTTCACGGAGATATACACACATTTGTTCAAATACATATCTCTGTGTAGATGCTTCCCACTGACAGAAGACTTCCATGACGGACTGAACGTCATACTTTACAGTATTGGTAACCCAGTTACGTGCTAACTCATTCAGTACTTCTCTCTCTTGATAATCAGGCAGTCGACTCCGCAACTGTCTACGTTCTGTGTTAGGGGTCGTATTAGGCGACCCAAAGAAAGGTGAGAAAAGACCAGTGACCGTGTTTGCCACTCTCTGTCGAACAGAAGGAGAAGCTGACGGAAAGGCAGATACGCCAGAAAAGACAGGCTGATGTAAAGCAGAAGTCGAGGCAGTAGCAGAGAGAGTATTAGGATAAGCAGTTGGAGCAGTAGGCGAAGTCGTAGAGAAAGCAGATGGAGTATGTAGCAAAGGCGGCGGCCCTTGAGAGGGCTGCGCCGGAAGAGTAGAAACCAACTGAAGAGGAGCTGGTGATTGTATTAGAACCTGTTGTCCATCCATAGGAGGTTGTACAACTAAAGGTTGTTGCGGTGCTGTAGCACTTTGGGCATATGGAGGTGGAGAACTCAGTAGATGAGACATTAAAGGATCCTTATCATGCTCGTCTTTTGATTCTCGTCCTTTACGTGGCAGAACTGGGTAGCATTTATCTACTGCTAGCTTCCTGCTTCTGAGTACTTGTTCATTCTCTTGCTCTTCCTCATTGTCCCTGTACGCAACGGCAGCTTGCACCATTGACATACCTCGTTTATTTTTCTTAGCTAATTTCATTTCTTTCTGTTTGGCTTCTTTGCGCCATAGGCGAAAGGAGTCAAACATCACCGGCCGGGCTTTCTTCTTGAAAAGTTTCACCTCTAGATTATCTAAAATCTCTGTGTCGAAACTACCATATTGTGGCCATTTTAAAACAGCATTGTTTCTGGTGTATCGGATCACCACTTCATTATATGTGATAGGGCCTACGCCATGCTTCACATAGAGCTTATATGTTGGAGTTCCAATCGGAGGAACCGGACACAAATCCTCTAATCGGGAGTCCCGACTACAACCAAGACAAAACAAGTTTCCAAGTCTGCTAAGACCAGGCATCTTCGCTCTCTAGTCTAGCTTCAAACTTCAAAGGATTATCGAATACGATAGTCTCGTGAATACACGAGTCCCTCGGCTTTGGCGCTTGCAAGTTCCAAATCAAAGCGTATCCTAGGGATACCAAAACTAAGAACCAAACTAAGGACTGGGAGACGCTCCACTTATACTTAACTGAAGTATCGATGATCGATGACGTCACTAGAAGACTCGTCTATCGTTTCGCTCTACCAAGCATCAAGGGTCCAAAACAGGGCGATAGTCAGGGCAGCAGTCCTTCGTAGCCGTCGGGACGCGGGGAACCTCGCAGCAAAGACCTTCGGAACCACGTCGACATACAGGGGTCGCTGAAGTGGCTGGCCGTCCTCTGGAATTTTCACACGAAGCTCCTCACGAACATCTGACTTGGACCGACACCGCTTGATACCACCTACCGTTGGGCGCCAACTGAGGTACCAGGTTTTTATGGGCCCGGCGGTGCCAGGGGGAACACCCAAAGACCTTTTGAGTTCTTCCTGTTTCGGACCACAGAAACACAGAGTCTTCTAGGTGATGTCAAGGATCGCATTTATTGGTTGCAACCAGTAACAGGTATCCTAGAAGTACAACAGCATGAAGCGCATGTATGTTCTCAGGAGACTGCTCGTTTTTACAGAACCAGCCTCTTCTTTTTATGCATAAATATAAGCCTCAGGCAAGAATTCTTTGTTTTATGGTTCGATCATATACATATTTTCACAACAAAGAAAAAGCAGAGTCATGATGGCAAGCCCATATTTTCGTTTGTCCAGTTCGTGATAGATTACCCAGCAAGGCCCAGAACTTCCATCAGATATCGATGAACCCCCAATAAAATCGGGCACCTCCTCCTTGTAAAACTAGCCATAAAGAAGAAACAGGGACAGGTGTGTGTGTGATTAGCGTAGCTTGTATGCGATGAACGGTTTATGACATGTTGGGCCTTGATGCTAATCTCGCTCGGCCATTGGGATGGGGACTGCCCGAACAGGTTTGGCTTGAGGCAGTGGAGTCAGCTCGCCCAGGTCACAGAGGAGTCAGCAAAGGTGTACGTGTCCTTTCAGATCGAATTCGGCCTTGGTCATTTTGACTATGTAAGGGCAATCACAAAATGGATGCCGCTTACAAAATGGAACCCGAGGGTTCAGGACAGAAAGTACGATTTCAAGGTGATTGCATCACTCAATCATGACGCAAATGCATAGGTATAATGTCTTGATCATTACCGGCCTGTCGATACCAAAATCGTCAAGATACGATGATATTTTTGACACAAGTGTTGGGCTTCGGTACCACATTATAGCAGGGTCCAGAATTTTCAGTACCACAACGCGACCCGGCCCAAGTCATCCTTGTGGCTCCTGACTGGGCACGAAGATACTGGTATCCCGAGCTACTCAGTATGTCAGTCGATCCCCCGATTCGTCTGCTTCTTCAGGAGGACCTTCTGTCGCAGCAACAGGGGACGGTCCTCCACCCGAACCTGTCCAGTCTCCACCTTCTTGCGTGGAGAATGAGCGGCGACAGTTGAGGCCATTTGACTTGCCTCCTGAAGTCTGTGATGTGATTCTGGCAGTCCCGGCTCCATATCAACCTTCTGGAGCTGCGGGCGATCCGACTTGCACTGAAGACATTCCTTCCCTCTGTCCGGGGAAGTGTAGTGCAGGTGTTCACGGACGCGGGTGAGGTTGTGGACCGTTTGTCAGGAGGCTCTGCGCCTCTGGACATGGCTGGAACACCAGGGCGTCGCCCTGGTGGTTCAACACCTGGCAGGTTCCCTGAACACCCAGGGCGGACATGCTCAGCCACCGGTACATGATGGATCACGAATGGTGTCTGAACTCGAACGTGGTGCAAGGTCTCTTTCAGCAGTGGGGAGAGCCTTGGTTAGATATATTCGCCACTGAAGAGAACGCGCAATGTCATCAGTTCGGCATGTTGGAATTTCCAAGGGGGCACTCGCTTGGCGACGCTTTTCGTCGTGAGTGGAGCTGCGGTCTATTGTACGCCTTTCCGCCTACACCACTTCTGCCCAGAGTTCTGAAGAAGATCCGACGCGACCCGGCCCAAGTCATCCTTGTGGCTCCGGACTGGGCACAAAGATACTGGTATCCCGAGCTACTCAGTATGTCAGTCGATCCCCCGATTTGTCTGCCTCTTCAGGATGACCTTCTGTCGCAGCAACAGGGGACGGTCCTCCACTCGAACCTGTCCAGTCTCCACCTTCTAGCGTGGAAAATGAGCGGCGACGGTTGAGGCCATTTGACTTGCCTCCTGAAGTCTGTGATGTGATTCTGGGAGCCAGGCGTCTCTCCACAAAAACGGTATACGCCTGCAGGTGGAAAAGATTTGTAGCATGGTGCACAGCAAAGGCTGTGGATCCACTTTCTGCCCCTCTTTCAGAGGTTCTCCTCTTCCTTCTTTCTCTTGCCCAGCAGGTCTCTGCTCTGGGCACTATCAAAGGCTATCTCTCGGCTATTTCAGCCTTCTTAAGGCTTCCTGATCAGCCTTCTCTTTTCAAGTCCCCTGTGGTAAATAGATTCTTGAAAGGCATCGAACACATGTTCCCTCCTGTTTCTTTTGTGATGCCTCAGTGGGACTTGAACTTGGTACTTACTTATCTGATGTGCGCTCCCTTTGAGCCACTTCATAATTGTCCTCTTCGTCTTCTGAAGCTTAAAACTGCTTTCCTGGTTGCCATCACCTCTGCCAGAAGAGTGAGTGAGCTCCAAGGCTCTGTCTTCTAAGCCTCCTTTCCTCTCTGTCCATCCGGACAAAGTTGTTCTGAGGACTCGTCCCTTTTTCCTGCCTAAGGTGGTTACGACCTTTCACATCAGGCAGTCCATCACCTTGCCCACCTTTTTTCCGCCTCCGCATCCCTCGAAAGAGGAAGAGAGGCTCTACCGTCTGGACCCAAAACGTATGCTCTCTTTTTATCTAGACCGCACACACCAGTTCCGGATGGACGACCAGCTCTTTGTTAGTTACGTGGGCACTAAGAAGGGACGGGCGGTGCACAAGCGGACCATTTCTCGTTAGTTCATTTTGTGCATCAAGGGCTGTTATTCCTTGGCGAAAAAGGAGCCTCCTGTGCGGCTGCGCGCCCATTCCACTCGGGCCACGGCGGCTACTACTGCCCTGGGTCGGGGAGTCCCCTTGCAGGACATCTGTCAGGGAGCTACGTGGGCTTCGCTGTACACGTTCGCTAAGCACTACTGCCTAGACAGCCAAGTCCGGAGAGATGGCTTCTTGTGCCGTTCCGTTCTCCAGGACTTCCTGGTGTGATCTTGGTTCGCAGACCCACCACCGGGTTGGTATTGCTGAGATATCTATTTTAAGGTAAGGAATCTAACACTAACCTGTTTCTTTCAGATGCACAAGTAACTTACCTTCGGTAACAATATATCTGTGAGAAACAGTAGTTAGTGTTCGATTCCTTACCGCCCCACCTATCCTCCCCGTTCTGCGAACCGATATCTAGGGTTAAGGTATCTCCCTTTGAGGGCCCTAGTTTCATGGCACCAGTGTCGGTTTCCTGCATGGCTCTGGGTTCCTGGCGTGGAAAGCTGTGTACAGAACTGACGTCAGCGCACGAGGGCGGCGTCTCAGTACTCCGACGACTTCATCCCGGCGATCACGACGCCGACAACGGATGCGGAGCCGCAGACATCGCGCTTCTGTCGACCCTAGACAGTGTTCTTTGAGCCAGGACCAAAGACAAGACTGCTCCTTGGGAAGATTCCTGCTGCATCTTCGTCCCTCTGCTTCTTCAAGTTTTGCAACTAGGTGGCTGTGCATCCTCTGAGTCATCAAGGACTCAGCCTGCAACCCAGCCAGAAGTAATCTTCCTTGGAGTGAAGGAGTCACTACCCTGCAACTGCAGGCACCTCTACGCCGACAACCCGCTTGCTGATCCTGGTTTCCGACGAACATCGCCCTGCTCTGCAACAAAGGTGGTGGTTTTGTGGTTCTCCAGAGGCCTGACCAGTTCTTCCCTGGAACTTGGGTAACTGTAATCCCTCTCCAGCCGACATGAACCGCCTCCCTGTGCACCGCGTCTGGTTGCCGTTACTAAGGCTTGTTGGCTCTCCTCATGAAACGTCTTCAAGCTCCAAGAAGTCCCAGACTCCAGCACTGCACAGCTCCAAGAACAACATCCTGCCTGCATCATCTGCATCATGGGCCTTCATTTTCTGTGTGCTGTAGAGGCTCCTCTGCATCTGCCTTTGCCTGCTGCCAGAGTGTTCTCGAGGGGCCCCCTACAACTCCTGCTCACTCTCCTGTGTGCTAAGGGTGTAGTGTAGTTCCTATATTCCCAATAGGCTCTGCGCATTGGAATAATATATCCTGTAGCTTAGACGCAGGCGTGAATTCCCCAAGATCTCTACTGAATATATTAGACTTAATTGTGAGTGCCAGCTAGCTCAGAGGTCACTAGAAACATTCTCAAATTCACAAGAAGTGATTAGTTTCTGACAACCGCATAAACATTACAACTTTGTTTCCTGTGATTAAGAAAGCAATCTCTAGAGTCGCGGAAACAATAGATAGCTAATTCACTCAGTCAATCGTGCATGCTTAGTTTCACCAGAGCGGCTGGGAAAATAGAGAGACAGTCGTTTTCAATAAAAGTGGTTATTTATTGAACAGTCTTCTTTCTCAAGCATTGAAAATGAACTGCTACAACAGTAAAGCTTGTTATGAAGTACAAGGCATATAATACGAACAGTATTATAAAATAGTACTGTAAAAGCATGATATGGGTGAGCCATAAAGTGCATACAAGGTATAAAATGTATAAAATACATAAAGTAATAAAGGATGACTAAAAGTACTCAACTGGTGCTTCTAAAATACGCCTACCCCGGTGTACCTAACCTTAGTCTAGTACGAGGGAGGGAGTATAAGAGGAGGAGTTTAAGTCTATGATTTGTTCTGCCAGGAATCTAATTCCAAGAATTCCCTAAGAGGGCTAATCAGCTCCGTACCTTTGGTTTTAGAATAAAGGAGGTCTTGTATCTCGTTCCCGGGACTCGATTTCCCAGATACCCGCAAGGGTAAACTGGAAACACTGGAACTGGATTTCTCGGCAAGGGGAAATGGCAGAGTTTCGCAGTGCGTCTGCTGGAGGGTCGGCTTCCTTCGGCACTTGCTGCTGCAGGGCGTCGGGCAAGTAGATAGTCGATCTGCTCCAAACCACCGTTTGTTTGATTGGGCATATTTATACTTTGAAGGTGCCGAGTTTGATGCATGTTTGGACTTAATAACGTCACTCAAAGGCTCAGTTCTTGGAAAATGCAGAGAGTTCTAGGAGAACTTAATATTCAAGCAGGGGGAAGTCCCGGGCTGCTGAAGGCAGGTTTTTCCAAGAAAACGTTGTTAATTCTTGGAGCCTAGTGGAAGTATCCCTGCCGTATTTGGGCTGTATGGTTTGGGCCAAATATGGTAATGATTTATATGCCTTTATAAGGATATGATAAAATATACCTTTATAAGGGCATGAATCGGGAATTTTATACTAGGGTCCTAGATTTGTTTACAACAAGGGCTGGCCTTGACTTAACCTTGCTGACTTTGTCCCACAGACCTTGCTGGCATTTAACACAGCATCTTCTCCCACAAACTTTTGTTTGCATTTGCCAAGGCTTGTTGGTGGTCCTGCCAGCCACTGACCTCCCTGCACTAGCCGACTGACATGGGACAGCTTGTGGACGGCGCCTGTGCTCCTGCATCGTCGCCTGGGCTCCACAGCTACTGCTACAACCTCACCGTTCGACAGCAAGAACCTCCAACCACGGCTGGTATTGTGCTCCTGTGCCTCCTGTTCACCTCCAGGTGGTTTGAAGTCTGTCCCCTCTTCTTTCAGGTTCTTCCTGTCTGGATTCCACGTTCTGGTTTCACCTACCTGGCCCATGAGACGCTGTAGCTGCTGATTTGACGCAAACCTTCATTGGCATCTACGGGCGGTTCCGACACCACTTCATCCCTATGCACCTGGGCTCCCTGGTGTGGTGTCCTGGTTCCTGGGGTATCCATGGGCGGGGTGACTCTCCAGCCTTTCTTGATCCAAGTGGTTCCTTCAGTGTCCTTTGGAAAGGATCCTAGAACTGTAAAATTCTAACTGTAACTTAGCCTGTGTTCTTCTATGGAATTTTAACCCTGTGTAACCACTCTGCACCCTGGCGCCTTGGGGTCCCTGGCTACTCACCTTAGGTGGTAGCGTGTTTTCCCTGTGGTCCTCCATCCTTGAGTACTAGTCCTGTTTTGGTACTTACCTCACATTCCACTGTTTTCGTATATATGTGGCCTCCCCTGGTAGGGCCCTATGTGTTTTTATTTGCTACTTAGCTATTTCTGAAGTATACTTTGTAGGTAATTGATGTATCCGGGTAGGAGATATTCCATTTTAGTGTCTAGTGTGTGCTAATAAATAAAATATATTTTTTTATTCACCTGCTGTGGTTCTTTCTTGTGTGAAAAGCTTACTGACTGACTATAGTGGTGAATGCACTTTCTTTACACCCCTCCCAAATAAGCCTTAGTGGCTCTCCACAGCTACCCCTTGAGAGTTCTGGTTTCTGGGGACCTAAACACTATAATTAAGGGTTTCCTGGACTCAGTGCCTCACCATAGGTGGATACTAAATACTGAGCCATCATCCTACAACCTGCATACCCGAAGTCCTAGTAAGGGAGGTATCTGTGAGTAAAGAGAGACAATCTTTCTTCCCATGGATCTCCGGTTATAGCGCTGTATTTTAGTGTTGGTGCGAAGCCATCCTACAACCCACTCAATAGTAAGCATAAACAGCAGTGGCAACCACAAACACCTCTGTCTGGCACCTCACTCTATTGAGAAAGCTGCAGAAAGTATGCTTAATGGCAACTGACTATGGGTAGAGTATTTATATATCACATAAGAACAAAAGAAACATGACCTAGCCCTATGGAGTCAGTGAATATATTCTCTTAGTCTACAAAATAGAACCACTTATTAAAATCTACCAGCAGGACTGCTTGAGGGCCCTTCCTGCCTAGAAGAGAATGAGTGCATTGTGAATCTGTTTTATGTTATGAAGAGTGGATTTTAAGGACAGAAAGCCACTTTGATGTACATGGAACAGGAAGTGAATAGATGATTGGCTAGAACCTTGAGCAAAAGGTAAGCTTGTAGGAGGAGCGCAGATAATCCAACTTCTTGGCTTTAGGAGAACAATATTGTGGCCTCACAAGACCTGGAGTAAGCATCCCATTTGCCCAATATTGAATGATCAATTGTTGGAGTGGGGGTGCCTTGAGGAGAATCACTTGAAACCCTTTGCCTGAGGGTCAGTGGCCCAGCGGTCTTACCGGATTGAAGTTGAGCCATATCCTCGTCCATTTCCTCAAAAGAGAATTCGGGTTTCTTATTGCCGCAGTCTTTCATGAGCAGGACTTGTGTTGGAATGGCAGCTGAGAAGGCATCTAAGGCCTTCCAGAAGGGGATGGGATTTGACTGTTGAGACCATCAAAGGAACAAATGCATATGTGGTAACTTGTCGCTCAGAGAATAACATGCCGCCATTTGGATGTCCCTCTCCCTCCCCCCCACCCCTGACAATTATTTTATCAAGGTGTTGAATTTCCATGATTATTTATGTGGGTATGTTTTGATCTGCTTAAAAAGGCTTTAGTAGGTGAGTGAAGCACAAAAGGGATATGATTGATGAGCTTCCCAGCCTTGTCCCTGTATCCATAGGTTCTGCTCTGGGATGCCACTCACTGTCCCATTACCTCAACAGTGAGCTACTGCTTCAGTGAGATTTGACGCGAGTTCTAGGTTTTGTACTGTTTTTGTATTGCCTGAAACCCAGTACCTAAATTTATGCTAAAATAATTGTGAATCCAATAATGTCATCACTTCTTGCCTATTTTACCTGACCCCTAGGATATATTCAATTGCTCAGCACCTGAATACAGTTTTAAACACCTCCTACAAAATAACAAGCAAGACAACCGACCCCATGTTGGACCCGAAGCAGGAGCCAACCTCCTGCTGAAAGTAGCTGGCAAAGGCATTGTCAGTCAGCCTGAAAAAACACTCTATACACCTACGGTCTTATACATGTGTGTACAATGTAAGAAGACACACCCTAATGAATCTCTCAACTCTCAAAATTGTGTTATAACACAGGGGAAGGCATCCCTTAAGGATAAGACCCCTCACTCACCCGAGGGTGACATGCTTCATCATATGGGGCCTCCTTACCAGTAGGGAAACCCTAGTCGCCACTGGGAGCTACTACTTCAAGGTTTTAGTCGCCACTGGGAGCTACTACTTCAAGGTTTTAAGGAAGGAGCTCAGAGATGTTTTTTCAGGGGTAGGATGGTAATCCCATATTTGAAATGTTGGGTTGTAGTGAGGAATTATGCAGCACTGTGTGAAGGAAGGGTGTGAATTAAAACTGTCTAGATAGAATCACCAATTGACTTTATTAATGTGTTCTACCTGGCAGGATTAAAAATGTAACAGCACAGTGGTATGGATATAAACCACTGTTAGTGATAGGTTGACATGTTTCAGCCTGTTGATCAATTTTTGTATCAGCGGCTTTCTTCAGGACCAGATATTTAACAATGCTGCTGCAATAATGTGTAAATAATAAAGATAAGTAACTTTCTAGTACACCACCAGTATTCCTGCTCAATTCTTTTCTTTAGTCAGGCCATACTCTGGGAATCTATAAAAGAAACACAAAATACAAGAGCGGCATTTAGAAGAAAAGGAGAGAGGAAAGAATGATGAATAGGTCATATCAAACTAAATATGATCACATGTAGAACTGTACACTGTGCTCTTGTCACTATGTCACAGTTAATCATTCTTATTTAAAGATTTTTGATTATTATGGACTTACCCACAAAAGTTGGATAATCCAGCCTCACCTCTACCTGTCAAGCCGCTCAGGAAGGAGGCCCCGCACTGCGGGAGAAAAAAAGGCACTGTAGTAAACTTAACTACACTGTCTTCTACCTAATAAAAACCAATTTCCCTATTGTAAGGGGCATATGAACTATAGGGTTGGGGAACAAGTGAAATCTAACAATGCTATCAGGACAAAGATTGTTCTTACACTAGCGATTTATGAAATGGTTATTTAGTGACATTAGTCTGCTAAATCTGAGCTCCTTCAAAGAAGCAGGGCCATTGTAGAGCTCCTCGTTTTCTAGAAGGCAACACACACAGAAACCCATGTACATGATATCTGCATACTATTACATATATATATGTGTAATGCATAAATGTGTTACATGCATGATATAAACATGAATACATTGTCATATACTCAAGTTATTTTTTTATATATATAGGTAGTCACCCCACAATTATATATACAAACACACACACACAGAAAAAAAAGGTTAAAGTGGAGCTATATGTAGGTCTTGAATTAATAAAACAACTATTGTTTTAAAACCAAAGTAATAAATGAAATTCACAAGTCATACATTACTGACAAATGAATAACCTGCATCACCATAAATTTCATGTCAACAGTGCGTCGTAATGGAGCAAGTTATACTTATTTCAATTACGTATAACTGGTGAATTTCAGTGTTTTTTTGTTTTAAAATTGTAGCTTTTTTATTATTACAAGACTTACAGGTATCACTTTAAACATTTGTTTTTCCAGTGAATTTCTACGTTTTTTTTAAACATAAAGTAATATCTTATTGCGACATTTCTGCGGTCAATCCCTTGCTGTGCATGGCTGTCCTGGCCAGCCTTGCCTGCCACTGTCCTTTCACCAACCCCTGCAAATGGCCAACCCATCCTTTTTATTTTTTCGTTCCCATGGCAGTCTCACGGGGGGCCACGCTGACTTCTGCTGGACTGTGTCTCCCCAAATAATTTTTTTCAATTTTGTGAATCCATTCAACCCCTTGCCCCTCCCACACCAAGCACTGACTCCTGTCATGGTGACAGCAAGATTTTCTTGGTTCCCACTAGCTAGTGACATTGCATGGTCCATTGACTAAGCAATCAGAATCCTTTTTAGGTCGAGCCTGGGTAGCACATGCGCTGCTCTGCGGGGCATACTGTATTCAGGTATGAATTTGAAGCCCATATTTTTCATTGGCTTGTGTTATTATCATTTAAAAACTGGCTTTTCATTGGTCAGTTGGCTTAGTACTCCCTCCTTAGTACCGCCTTGTCTCATTTTGTAACCTCCCATGAAGACACCCCCTGTTACATGTGTTGTTACTCGAGAGCCTTTAATTACAGCTGCTGAGCACTATTTGCTTAAATGGTTTTGCCCGCTCTCCCGCAACGCTTTAATTATTTTTTTTCATAGCATGGCACGCCATGCTCATACAGTGGAGACCGTGCCTTTGGTTTATTTGCGGCGTCGAACGCGTCCACATGCTCTTGTTTTTTTAACTATTTATTACCTTTTTTTTAACTGCCCCATGCTGCTCTTTCACTTTAATGGCTTTCAATTTGACAAACACATGCTTTTTTTTTGGTAAAAGCTCCCCATACCGTGCTTTCACTTAAATGGCGGCTGCCCCCCTTTCGTTTTACAAACAAACATTTGCAATGCTAATACCTTTGTCATTGTGTGACGAATCTCCACCAAACTTTGCAGACCTTTTGCGTTTTCTACATTGGCAGATGATACAAAGTTCTGTGTAAATTTGTCAAAAGGGATGCAGAGAAAAAACTGAGCGGAGGGTGTTTTTCCACCAATGCATTTTCCACAGGCTTTGTACTCTGGCATGGTGGAAAACGGGCAGTCAGATTTGAATGAAATTGTTTATGGTGTCTAGATGATCACTTTTGACTATAGAAGTAAGTAGGATAAGTATTTCTAAAGTTATACGGCTCTAAAAAGTAGTGATATATTAGGTCGCAGTATAACGCAGTAATTTTGCTGTGCTTGCCAATGGCAAGGCAGTATGATTGGTTAATGACTGCCTTTACACAAGTAAAAGGCAGCCATGTTGTTTTTAGCATGCTTGAACTGTGTTGGAGGTTAGGGCTTTAGATAAAGGTAAGTGGTAGGTTTTTCCAATTTTTTTCTTACCTGTTACCACTTTATTAAAAATATGGATCACATTTGTTCTATTATGTAGGTAAAATGAGATCCAAGGGAGACCGGTACCTATATGCTGGCTTTCTTAAATCTTAGGATTAATGCCATGATTGACTGTGTCGAAGGTAGCTGAAAGGTCTAAGAAAAGGTTTGCAGCATGCCCATTCTTGCATACTATCTTTTTTAAAAAATAATTTTTATTAAGTGTACGACTTGGAACATTATCTCATACAAAAATTAGTTACAGGTATACAACGTTTGAGCTCCATGCTACAACTGGTTTCTCTAGCGTCCATACACGTTTGTCACATGATTGTCTTTGTTAAGTTTTCCAGTATTTGGCACAGCGTTCCATTCAGTGAAGGTTCTCCTGGTGGCAACGTACAAATATGCCCTATGAATTTGTTCCACCCTCCCCACATTCGCTCCCACTTGCATACTATGTTTTTAAGGTTCTTCTAGGTGGAGATCACGTCTGATTCAGTGCATATTTCTGGACAGAATCCAATTTGAAAGTCGGAAAATAGGGAGATACCTTCTTTGAATTTAGACATCTGGGCAAAGACTGCTCTTTCTGTATGTTTGTCTATGAATCTTCTGCTTGCTATTCTGTAATTGTTGGAGTCATAAGGGTCCAGGTTTGCTTTCTTTAATAATTGGTATATGTATGCCTTTTTTAGGTCTCGCAAAAGAGGCCTATTGTCGGCGGTTCTGCTTACAAGGACTAAAAGAGGAGACAAGAGGAGGCACGTGCAGCCTGACGGAATCGGATCAGGTCGTGCGCGCGTTCACCATCTCCTGTCTCCCTTTTAGCTCCTTCTAAGCAGACACTCACACGCACACTCACACGCACACACACAAGCGCACATACACACACGCATGCACACATAGAGACATACCCGCCCCCCCCGCCGTGCGCACGCACACACACACACACACACACACACACACACACACACACACACACACACACAGGAGCACACAGAGACAACCCCCCCCCTACAACTAAGCCCCACTCTGCACACACAGACACGCGCACACACACATCCCCCCCATTCCCCCCCAATCACCGGGCTCTTTCCGCATGTCCCTCTCCCTCGGCAGCAGGTCAGTCTCGGCATCAGGCTCCATGTCTTCTCCGGCGATCCTCCTCAGCTTGCGTGCACGCTCACGGCGACGGCGTATCGTGCACTCCCACCGCGCTTTCAGTTTCGCGCCCGGCGTTGCCCTCACTTCGCTCCCACCACTCGACTCCCTTTCAGTTTGCCGACCCCCTTACTGCCATTCCTACCTCTTCAGGGGCTCTTTTGGGCTCACTACAGGGCAGGGCGCAGGTTCAGTATGACTTTCAGGCTCCTGTGGGTCAGGCTGTGGGTCAGGCTGTCGTTCTTGTGGGATATGGATGTTCTCGTCAGGCTCCACAGGCCCGCGGGGCATGCCGATGGAGGAGCAGCCCATTGAGGAGCTTTCCTTGAGCACGGCGCGTGCTCAGCTCCTGCTTCACCATGACAACCGCACGAGCCAGACTGAGGGCCCCTTCTATGACTGGGGATAGGACGTAAACATAGAAGAGAGACATAATAAACGAAATTGTTCTACAAACAGTAACAGCAACAACAAAAACCTGCACATACAGAAGAATATATGTGCCATCAAAAAGCCACAGATTGTGACCAAATTAAAAGCTCACTGAATGAACGTGTTTCGCTGGAATGACGAGACCAGGAAAGCGCAAGAGAGAAAGCTAATCCATCACAAACAGAAATAAAACATACGCAAAATAGGAGCCTGGACTGGTCTATGAACACATTCGACAACACTATACAGAGAAACTAATCTCAGTAACAATAATCTCAGTAACAAAAAGGATAGGAAGCAAATATCAAATACTAATTAAATTAAAGAAAAACCCCATACATATAGCCCTAAGTACCACGCATCAGGACGTTCCAAAATTACAGCACTGAATAAAATATGCACTGCCGCTCTGCCTGGAAAGAAATTTAACCTACCGGCGCGGGGCATGGAGGACTTGTTGCTATGGTGAACACTGGATAAACTGTATCTTTCCCGTGCGCAAAAAAGACATTGCTCTCTCTACAAGCCTTACCGGCCTCTGAGGCACATTGTGGCTGCTGGTTCTTCCAGGGTGGGTGGGGCGGCTAACTCGAGTTTTGGGCCACGAACTGCTGCTGCACCCCTGCCAGAACGGACACCTAGGGAACAGCTCGCTAGGACAGTTTCCGGCCAGCCTCCTGTGTCGCGTCCTTGGCCGCTGACGAATGGAGCAGCCCGAGGTGAGAGCTTGACACTTTAAAAGTGCCAGAGCCGGCCACCTGCCCTCACCTGACTCCGAGGGAGGAGGGCGGCCATGATGTCACTGGCCAAGTGAGAGAAACTACAGCCTGCTAGCAAAACAATGACGCCGAAGAAGCTGCAACAACAGGCTAATAACTGCTGCTACCAACAGGCCTGAATCGCATTTGGCTTAAGTTCATTGTTGCGTGATATGTGTAGATGCAATAACAAAAGAAGCATTTACAATGCAATAGGTCTCGCATTTATGAGAGTTTAAGCTATTAGCAATGTAAATGACAATGCCTTTTATTTAGGTTTTAAAATCAAAAATAAAAGGCATTGCGATTTGCAATGTCAATAGCTCAAACTCACGTAAATGCGAGACCTATTGCATTGCAAATGCTTGTTTTCTTAAATGTTATGGTATTCTTCATAAGTGTTCTGACTGGAATGCCTGCCAAAGTTGTTAAAAGAATGTTTTTGTAGATTTGTGAGGCACAAGCGTCAGTAGGGCAACTGGCTTGCCTGCTGGCTTTATCGAAATACTGAAATAATTCTTTAAAAGAGGCCCTTGAAAGCAAGCATTTTCCTGGAGGGGTTTGTTGAAAGTGGGTTTGTGCTGTTTATTGTTTTGGTGTGTTAAGTATGAACCCAACCTGTCTGCTTTGTTTGTGGATTTGTTTCCAGTGTGTGATAAATTCCAGAGAAATGGGATAGGTTTCTTTGGTGCATTTTGGATTGCGAAATTCTGTGAATATTTAAAAAAAAAAAAAAAAAAAAAACTTTATGGGGGCATTTTACATTATGGATTCAACTTAACTAGTAGCATCTTTTAGACTTCTAAATGATGATTTGTACATTATTTTATGTCTGTGTAGGTTTACTTTGTCTTGAAGGTGTTTTGTTTTGATCCAGGTTGTCTTTCTTTAATCTGCAGTCATCCAATAGACAGTTTTTTGTTATGTTTTGATATTTTCTGTGAGATTAATATATTAAAAGCGTATTTGAGCCATCCATAAAGTTTCTAAACTGAGTTTATTGTGACCAAATCTGTGTTAGAAGCAAGTTTGGATTCCATGTCCTCCAAATTCAACATGTTTCAAGGTCGATATGTAGTTGCGGGTCAGCTGAGGCGAGTTGGGTTGTCTTGGTTTGAAGGCGACCAGATGGTGGTATAACCACGTGACCAGAGTAATCCTTTAGAACGAAACTAGGTCAATTATGCCCAAGATAACACCTGTTAGCGCCTTGAGACCCTTCCAGGTGAGTAGCGCGCTATACAAATGCTTTGATTGATTGATTGATTGTGTTCTGTAACATGTGCTTTTGGGTATTAGCTATTGTAGGTTCAGTGTGTCTAGGCCTTTGAGGATCGTTCTGGTGTGGGGCATTTTAGGTTTGCCAATCTATATGTTCTGGTCACCAAGGATGAATAGGTTTGAATATTTGGTAATTGGGTTTAAAACCGTGTCTATAAAAATGGCTGGTAATCTTCCATTGCTGGTTATTGGTCTGTAAAGATGGAGAATGTTACAGCTTAGAGGTAGGGTTGCATCTGACAATGAGGGCCTCACAACTTTGTAAGGAAACGTCCTCTACTTTATTTATTTATTTACTTATATAGCGCTTGAATCGACCCCCGAAGAGGTATCTCTTAGCTTAGGACGGACCGTGAGGATGTGTTGCAGTTACAGCTGAATCAGGCGCAAAAAAGAGTAGTCTTAAGCAGCTTCCTGAATTTTAGGTGATCAATGCATTGCCTCAAAACTATGGGGAGTTTGTTCCAATATCGAAGGCCAAGATGGGAGAGGGCTCTTCCTTCTAATCTAGCCTTCCTTACTCAAGGCACCACAGGAAGATGTTTGGAACTCGAGAACAGGGATCTGGAAGGTATATACAGTATACATTTCGGAAACAATGACTTATGGATAATGCAACAGATTTTAATTCTTACTCGTTGGCGGATAGGAAGCCAATGCAGCTTCATAAGAAGAGGGCGAGAAGGAGTCCTAGGAGGAGCATTGAGGACTAATCATGCCGCCGTATTCTGGACTACCTGCAGTCTGCTGAGCGAGGCCTCATTGGCATAGATCAGCAGGCCGTTACAGTAGTCCAGACTGCTTAATACAAGAGCCTGAGTTAAAGTTTTCCGGGTTGAGTCAGGAAGCAGAGGGAAGACTCGACGGTGCAGGCCCATTGTGTGGAAACAGGAGCCGGCTGTCTGAGTAGCATGCTCCTTCAAAGTGAGGGCTTGAGCCAAACGGATATCCAAGTTCTTAACCGTCAGCTTGGGGGCAGGATGGGGACCCAGATCATTCGGCCACCATTCTGGCGTCCATAGTGAAGGGGCTTCTCCAAAGAGCATAATCTGTTTTCCCCACATTGCTCTGGAGGAGATTACTCTTCATCCAGTGTGAAATAGCTCTCATACCGATAGAGAATGCCGACTGCACAGAAGGATTACATTTGTCGAATGGAAAGAGCGACTGAGTATCGTCGGCATAGGATATGGGGGTGAAACCATGCGTCCTCAGAAGATTGGCCAAGGGAGCGATATAGATGTTAAATAAAGTAGGGCTCAAACATGAGCCCTAAGGAACTCCCTGGACAGTTCTGTCGGAGCCAAACGATACGGGCCTAAGTTGACAGTCTGGGAGCGGACTGATAAAAAGCTTGTAATCCACTGTAAGGCTGAATTTCTTCGTCTGATCTCCTTCAGTCTTCTGAGCAATATACAATGTGATACTGTGTCGAACGCGGCAGATAGGTCCAACAGCACCAAAATCATAGAGTGGCCCTTCTCTAGGGGCATCCTGATATTATCCGTGACCACTAGCAGTGCTGATTCAGTGCTTTATTTGGGCCTAAGGCCAGACTGGGAGTGGTCTAAGCAGCCCATAAGTTCAACATGATTGGAGAGATGATTGTTGACATGTTTCTCAAATAGTTTGCTCAGAAATCGAAGGAGTGAAATAGGGCGGAGGTTGGAGAGATCCGTCCAAGGGACTTTACTGTTCTTACAAATCTGCCTGACCTGTGCAGCTTTCCATTCTATTTTTTATTTTCATTATCTTTATTTGCATTTTCGATTTTTCAAGATACACATTTTCATAAAAATATGCGGAGGCAGAACAGTCCCAAAAAGAAATATCAGAAGAATCACAAATTATAGCAACGTCTACCTTCTCAGTGCACAATCTAGAGCACCTAGTGCCATATAATCAATGTGGGATCAGTTGCCAACATGCCAAAATGCCCAAACAACACAAAAATCAACATCAATCAATATATGGATTCCCAACTGGGGCAAAGAAAAAAAGAAAGAAAATTACCAAACAAATGAAAGACCTGAAGCAGAGGATGAATCACAGCAAACAGTTCCAGTGCCGCTAGTGGTGAGGACACAGTATATGAGGTAGTGACAGCAGTGGACCAGCAGGTTAACCCTCAAGGAAGGGTCCTATAGCTAGTACTAAGGTTACTGCCCCCAGAATCGCAGTAAGTCAACAAATGCTATTCCCTCCCAGCCTGTAAACGCGTCGCACTGTCTGGGCACCAAGCCAACCGAGACGGCAATAGGCGATACAAGTTAGGGCGCGCACCCGCATCCGACTCGGGACCCTAATCTATGAATGCCGCCTCCCGTCCCTCCGGGTTCTCCCAGGTCGCCAACACTGCCCTCCACTGGTCTGCCAAGGGAAGCTTCCTCATGCCCTTATTTTCTTTCCAACTGAGCGATCTGCCTTCCGCTCCACCCCACACCACAACATCTCTATGCCAAAGTGAAAATTGTGGTCCCCCGGTAGATTTCCATCCCACGCAATATGACGTTTCGCCAGCTCCAGCGCCAAGCATATAAGTCTGTTACCTACCTTACGCTTCTGCGGTCGAGGAAAAAGACCTAATATACACGTCTGTATTGTGAAAGGTAGATCCCTGCCCAGTATGTCCACCAGCTTACCCAGCACTGCCTCCCAGAAAGGCTGCACGACTCCGCACTCCCAAATCATATGACCAAAGTACGCATCCGGATGCAAACATCTGGGGCAAGAACGAACCTCACCCCCATATGCCACAAATAAGTGGGTGTGGGGTCATGTAAGCCATATGCGTATAATTAAACTGTAGATATTTTAGGCTGGAGTTCCGAGAGATCCTCTTAGGGCAGTACAACACTCTGTGCCATTCTGCATCTGTTAACACCCTATCGCCAATCATGTGCCATTTGGCACATAGTCTGGTCAATGGGCGCACCGAGGCCCCCCTGGTGAGCCACGTAGAACCATTTCACTAGGTGCCTTGTATTTCCAAGCGTGAACAAGGCATGGATCACCGGATGGGTATCCGGCTCACCTCTGCCCTCCCCCACAACTGTGCAAAGGTGCGGTCGAGGGCTTCATAATGCAGAAACTGGCCTGGAGGCAGACCACAATCTTCAACAAGGCCATCAAAAGAGATTAGGCACTTGTCCAAGAAACAATCAACAACAGTATTGAGCCCCACCGCCGTCCAGGGGTCCAGTTGCTCAGCTCTAAAAGACAGATTGGGGATCTCCGTGTGGTAAACCCACCAAAGGCAACACAGGGTTATACTTAGCAAGTTGCCCTCCTCCATTCCCACACCTCCGCCAGGATTGAAAGGTAGTACGTTGCAATAGGGAACAGTACGGTGTGGGCATCAATGGTTTGAGGACTTTCGCTGTCATTAATCTGGGACGGGCTTCCGGGAGGGACAAAAAAGTTTCCTCCCAATTAACCTCTTCTATCCATTGTAGTAGCCACTGCAACTGACCAGCCAAGATATAATATTCAAAATTCGGCACTCCTAGCCCCCCTTCAGCAGCTGGACGCTGTAGCGTCGCCAGGGACACTCTGGTACGACCATCTCCCCACACCAGATCACAGAGCAGGGCGTTTAGGGGCGGAACCAACCTCTAGGTAGAGGGACCGGGAGGTTGACAAAGAAGTACAGCAGGTGAGGGAGCATGACCATCTTGGATAGGGAAACCCCGGACATCATGGGCTGCTGCCGGGTATGCCAAAAGACACACACAGGTAAAGAGCGCACTGCCTTTCCCAAATTACCCTCCTTCAAGTCCTCAAGCGAATGGAACACCTGTATGCCCAGATACTTAAATGTTTTAATTGCCCCAAACAATGTTGGGCGTCAGAGCATCCGGCAGAGGGAGGGGACCAGCTACTGGGTATAGGTACGTCTTCTTTTTATTAACTCGCAGCCCCCGATACACTGGTAAACTCTCCCAATATTCGCATTACCGTAGGGGTGCCCACCACTGCGTCCCTCAGGTACACCAGAAGATCATCGGCCTAGAGGGAGACATAATGTATCCGCCCAGCAGAGTCCAGTCCAATCCTGTCACCCCCTGGCTATGGGTTCAATCGCCAAGGCGAAAAGGAGGGGGAGAGGGGGCACCCCTGCCTAGTCCCCGGTACACACCATACTCCCTAGATATCGTCCTGCCCGTGCGGACCCTGGCGGTGGAGCTGCATATAATAACCGTATCCAATGGATCAGTCCGCCCCCTGCCCCATTCTCCTCATTACGGCAAACAGATACCTCCACCCCACCGTATCAAAAGCTTTTTCCAAATCGTCGGAAAGCACTGCAGCCTGGAGGCAGCTCTAGGCATCAGCATGGTACAGAATAGAGTAAAGCTTTCGGAGGTTGTAGGAGGTGTGGCGGGCAGGAATAAACCCATTCTGGTCCAAGTGCATCAGCTGCTGCATATGGGGGACTAATCTACCAGCTAGTACCTTGCTCAGAATCTTAAAATCTGAGGAAAGCATGGATAGGGGCCTATAGTCCTTGACCCCGGGCCTCGGCGACTTGGTTTTTGGAAGAGGAATTACTAGAGCTCTCCGAGCAGAGGCAGGCAGCACCCCAGTCTCGTAAGCATCCGCATACACCTTAACCAGTTGCGGTGCAAGTATGTCAGAGAAGCGCTGGTAAAACTTGGCCGGAAGTCCATCCGATCCCGGCGTCTCACCCAACGCCAGCCCATGTATAGCAGCCTTTTAGAAATGGGATCCCTGGCTGGCCAGGGCTTGCGCCAAAGTCAGTCAGAGACCACCACTCCTAAGTCAGGGCAAGGGAGTTACACACCAAGATAACCCCTACTCACCCTCTAGGTAACGTGGCGCGAGCAGCAAGGCTAAACTTGGAGCCGATATGAGTTAAGTATTTGCGCACGCACCCCAGCAACAACACCCAAGGCCCACCACAAAGGAAACTCCACACAAGGTTATATATAAAAATAGCCTTTGTATTACACCAAAACACATTAGATTAACACACACTTTACAATGTGCCAGGGGCACGGGCAGAATTTACAGGGGATATGTACAAGACAGGGCCACCTGGACCACTGTCAGGAATCAGAAGTAACACTTTCAGAAATAGCACTTAGAATGTAAAATTATATTAGCACAAAATAGCACACAACCAGTAATCACTGGTAATCAGGACCTCACTAGCACCACCTGTACTAGGGAGAAAACAACCACCTAAGTATTACAATACCTGTAGGGGTGTAAGAACATAACGCATGATGCAATGCATAACATTCATTCAGAGGTGTAACAATAACAATTGCGCCAAACTCACGTAAGTCACCACCTGTGACTGTCCCTAGGCCCTCTGGCCTTGTTGGGGCTAGGACGCCCTGTGTCCAATGTCAGGGGGCCTAAACGTGGCAGTTGCCCACAAAGTGCTGGGCAACTGGTGCAAGCATGGTTGAGCCTTCCAGGGCTCAAGAACAACAATGGGGCCAATGTGGGTGCCTCGCAGCCTCGGCAGAACAAAATGTCCCCCTGAGCCTCTCTGGGCTCTTAACATCAAGCAATGCCCCCAAGAGCCTCGGGGCTCTAAGAACACTTGCCCCTTCGTTGGAGTCCCTCGTGGGGGACTCAAAATACAAACAAAGGCACCCTGAGCCTCTCGGGGCCCTCAGCACGCAATGCCCCACTGGTTGGAGCGGCCCCCCTGGCAACCGGGGCCGCTCTGCGCACGAAGCAGAACTGTCCCTCACTCTGGGAGAGAGCACTGGGGGGGGGGCGGGCATCGGCAATGTGCCCCGACGCCTCCCCCATTCTCTGGGCAACACTGCACTCACCCGGTCTGGTCTCTCCGTAGGCTGCGGGGACGCTGGCGGTCTCCTTCCTCGGCGGGAGCTTGGCTCTCCTCCTTGCCGGGCAGCGGGCGGGGCTCTCTCACCCTCGAGAACCTCGCCGAGGACAAGACGCTGGGCTCCTTCTTCCTCCTGGCCATTATAAAAATGGGGTAACCCAAAACGGTTGTTGGACCTGGGTAGTCAGTATTATCAAAAACAATGGCCCAACCCGTACTTATTGGTTGGATGAATCAATCATAAGCTCACAGTTTATCACTTCTGAAATTCAACGAGGATTAAAGCTATTCACCTCCAAAATGATTAAATCATAAAATGTTCATTCCATTAGAAAAGCAACCACCTATCACAACTCATTTATTTACAAAAAGGAGTTTTAATAGAGTACTCCAAATACAGCGAAACATTAATTTATATACATTTGTACAGTATTCACAGCGAACGGTAAAGGAAAGAGCTAGTGCTTCTATAAGGGTGCCAGAAGAAAGAAGAAAGTGGTGGTTTAAAGAAAAGGGGTGTAAGCCTCAATGAAAAAGTGACATGAGATTTAATTAACTTAAGGGGAAAAAAGCTGGTATTTATCCAACGTATTAAATAAACAGGCCACTCTTAGTATTAATCCAATTTTTTTAAAACAATTATACAGTCTTAACTGGCATGTATAATGTTCAGGGGAGTAGTGGTCCTGGTGATAGAAAGGGGGAGCGTCGACGTTTCGACCCGTCTTGGGGTGCTAGGGTAACTGGGGACCTCGACCTGCGGGTCTTCCTCAGGACGTAAAAGGCAAAGCCTTCGTACCGTAGCTAAAACGCTGTATGCCCAATTTGCTTTAATGGGAAATTCACAATCCTCATGTTTCTCGAAGGACGTGAAGGGAATGGCCAAAATCACACTCCTAATTAATGATCGTATGCCGGAAACACTACAATTCTGGTGTGGAAATACTGTTCTCAAACGCGGACTTGCTTGTTACTGCAAGTGTTCATGTATGCGTATCACCGTAGAAAAAAGGAGGATATGGATTCGTCCTGGCAACTGACGATTCTCTTTACTTTTCAGTGTCACCCTCACTGGGCGTAATTCACGAGAATGGGTGGTGGTCCCAAGGGTCAATTTTCAATTATGCGTGCGAAAGGTTGTTGAATAGACTCGCCAAACTCGGAGCGTACGTGGTGTCAATCACGCATCAGCGCCATGTCCGTGAAGTTGGTTGCAGGGAGTGCGCACGGGTAGTTGCCAATGTTTCGCTGTATTTGGAGTACTCTATTAAAACTCCTTTTTGTAAATAAATGAGTTGTGATAGGTGGTTGCTTTTCTAATGGAATGAACATTTTATGATTTAATCATTTTGGAGGTGAATAGCTTTAATCCTCGTTGAATTTCAGAAGTGATAAACTGTGAGCTTATGATTGATTCATCCAACCAATAAGTACGGGTTGGGCCATTGTTTTTGATAATACCTTCTTCCTCCTGGGCAGTACGTGCGGCCGGCGCCCCAGCCGCGATTAGGCCGCCATTTTCCCCGACGTCCTCGAGGACGCTTCTCCCGTAGCCGGGCAACCCTCCGGCCAGGCTAAAGCTTGATAGGCTTGCGAGACAGCCAATGGCAGCGCGGCCCTGCAGACGAGCCCCCCAGGCTCCGGGTCGCGCTGCTGAGGCCGAGGGGAACTTCTTTTTGCCGCAATCCGGGGTAGCCTCCCAGGAATTCACAAATAAAAGCGAGGTGGCACTCGCTTGGGCGGACAAAGCGCTCCTCAGCGCTAAAAGGCAATTTAAAGCGCTCCCTGCGCTAGCTGAATTTTTAAAGCGCCTCCTGCGCAAAAGTAGCAAATAAAGCGCTATTAAGCGCTGGGGCCGAAATCGAGCGCTACCAGGACTTTATGCATGTACTTTTGATTTGTCCTATGTTACGTAGCTTGCGCAATCGATGGCTTAAAGTAATTTGTCTACGCCTCAGCATCGTCACTTTACAAGATTTCCTCCATGCACTTTACTGCCCACCTAATGAAATGTTTTGCGCCTATGTTTTTAACTTTTTTAAAGGATTTTTAGCTATTTATTAAATTTTCTGGAAGACGGTGTCCCTCTGGCCTTGTGGGACCGATGGTTCGCAGTGTACCTATTATGGCTTGAATACTATGTTTTATAAGTTTGCAATTTTTTATTGATTGTGTTGCTTTGTATGTACATGTTTATGTGGCCCTCTTTGAGAGCCAAAACATAATAAAATAAATTTGAATTTGAGCGCTCCCAAGCGCTAGGGGAGAGCTCAGGCCCCCAAAGTCCAGGCAGAGCCCCTCAGCAAGGCAGGGGGGGGGCAAGGCTGGGCCCAGAGCCAGCTCACTGGGTCTCCAGGCAGAGAGACACCCCAAGTGGCGGTCCTCTGGCCCAGCAGCAGCAACAGCCCCCCTCAGGATCCTGGAAAAGAACTGTTTCAGTGGGGACACAGCCCCATTTTTATACACCAAATCCTTTGTTCTGGCACAGGGTGGGGGCAGACCCAGTCGCAGCTGGTCCTTGAGTACCCTTGATGGCCCAACCACCCCTTTCTTTCACTGGCAGGGCTAGGGTCATCAGTCACACCACAGGGGGGCGGAGCCAGCATTGTGTGGGGAAAACCCAGCCCATCCAGGACACAGGTACACTCCTCCCACACACCACTCATGCTAATCTCGCACTCACCACCAGGCAGACCCACCCAGCCTTCCTGGAGCCAGGCTCACCAGCCAGCTCCAGCCAATCACACGCCAGGCATATTTTACATTAATATGCCAACTCCTGGAAATGGCATTTCTACATATGACACACTCATGCAACACACACCATTGCGAAGCATTCACTCTCACGAGTTCGCACATATCAGATTCGAACCTGTACACCCCACGCATCAGGAACTACCAGGGACACATACATTCCCCATGCATTCCTATGGGAGGGCAGGCCTATCTCATCACATGCACTCAGAGTGCGCACGCACTTTCCACTGGGACACCGTGAAAGTGCGCAGAACCCAAAAATCACCATCACCAGGTCACCATTACAAGCAAAAAGTCTAGGGGTGAACCTGCCATAAGGGCCAAGTCCAACACAGCCTGAATGTCCTGCGAGGTGATCGTATCCCCCAGCTCCTCCCTATCCTCATCCTAGCACCCTGAGGGCCAGCAGATGCAAGAACTCCCCTGCAGAACAAGGGACTGCAGCTGGGGCCGCATAAAGTTGTTCATAGTACACAGCAAAAAAAATCATTAATCTCATCAGGACAATAATGTAGCACACCATCTTCCGCTACCAGTTGGGTAATAGGAGAGCCACCCAGCTCGGGCTGGATCAATCTAGCCAGGGGACGGCCCGCTTTCCCCTTCTCCCTCTGCACCCTATCAAGATATTCGTTATAGTTGTAGCAGCATAGGTGACCCATGGCCACATTGTAGCGTTTGCGGGCCTCCTGGAACTCCTGATGAGATGGGCCCCCGGTGCCTTGAAGATTATCTAATCTACGTATGCCGCCTTCCAGTTGGACCACCTCCTATTGGAGCTCCCAATAGACCCCAGTTGCCTGGCCAAGTCAGTGGCCTTGCACCACCACCTTAAACAACTCCCATTCCACTCCGACTGAGGATGCAGTATTAGCATTAATAGAGTAATAAGTATAAAGAAGAGTGTGAAGTGAAGTCCTAAATGGGTCATATTCTTGCAGCGCCGGATTAAGTCTCCAGGTGGGCATTGGGGGGCGCCGTCCTAATAGCTGGTGCGTGATCAGTGATGGTCTGTGGTCCGACAGTGTACGGCCCAGGTACTCCGATTGTGTGATTTTACTAGTAAAAGTAGGGGAACATAAAAACATATGAAGGCGCGTGTGCACTTGGTGCACTGAGGAAAAGAAAGACAATTCCCTATGACTATCATGCTGTAGCCCCCATGTATCCCCATGCCCCCAATGCTCCATCCAGGCACCTAGCCCCAGAGCAGTGCGGCGAGTTAGGGACCCCAGCAAAGGCGGGTGCGACCAATCTAGATCAACAGTCACAACACATTTAAAATCTCCTCCAAGGATTAGATTGCCCTGCACACTACTCGCCAATGCCGCAGAAAAGAGGTCCAAAAAGCCAACCTAATCCTGATTAGGGGCATAAACCGTCCCAAGCGAAACTTCGCGACCTGCCAATCTCCCAGCCACCAGGACACATCGGCGACCTTCGTCCACCCATGTTCGTTTCACTGCAAAGGGGACCCCTGGCTTGACCCAGATCAATACCCCCTAGCAAAGGTGGAACAGGTTGTCGCAAATACCTGGCCCCTCCACCGTTTTTTCAGTCTCCCAGCTTCCTCGCTGTTTAAATGGGTTTCCTGCAAAAATGCTATATGGATGTCCCTACGCCTCAAGTATGAATAAATATTGGAGCGCTTCGCCATGGACCCCATCCCTCTAATGTTCCACACTAGGAATCGGAAATGCTTTTGGATCCCAGTCATTCCCACTGCATCAAACCAGGAAACCTCCCTGCAACCAAGGTCCGCACCTCGGCCGCGTGGCATACAAAACTTCCCACTCCTCTGTAATCATTCCAGGTCAGAACCACACCACAAGAAAAAAAAAACCTTAGACGGTGAACTCAACGATCTCAGGGCAGCTCGACAACGGTCCGCCACCCAAACATCATGGTGAACAGTATGTGCTAATTGAGGCAGCAACCTAACGTGGCACTCACCGGGGGTAGGCAAGGCAGAAAAGGGCAAGAAAAGTGGAGAGAGGTGACCCTATTAAGGAGGGCACACCAGCCTGCAATAAACGGGACACAGCACAGGGCCCAGAGTGGGCGACAGTCAGACAAGGAGTCTCTAAAGGGCACATCAGTCCTTAGTTACCAGTCCCATTAGATGATACCATCCGCAGTTTGAGGTGTCACCTCCGGCAGCTTTGTGCTATCGCTATGGGAGGAGTCTGTGCCAATTTCCTTCTGACTCTTTAGAGGAACCGGCCTCTGCTCCTGAAGCTATATTTTGGCTCCCCAGCAGATCAGCCACCGCCGTAGAGCCCCGGCCCTCTCATGCTCAGTCTGTGATGGAGTCAGTTTTTTGGAGATCCCTTTGCGAGTACGTCACCTCAGTTGTTTCCGTTGTTCCAGAGGTGGCCGTTCAAGGCCCTTGGGGCCTCCAGCTGCAGGAGTCTCACCTTTACAGACCTCCAGCCAGTCCCATGCATCACTAGGGCTATTGAAGTACTGAGCTGTCCCATCTAGCAGGATAAGGAGTCGGTCCAGTAACATCAGGGAATACTGAAGTCCTTCATTTCTTAGGGCTTTCTTGACCTCCAGGTAGGAAGTCCGTTTCCTCTGGACCTCCAGCGTATAATCTGGGAAGAGTGAGACTTTACTGTTATCCCCTGTAAAACGTCCAATCATTCTCGCCTTTTGCGGGAGGAGGTCTCTGTCGCGAAAGTGGAACAGGCGACCTACCACGGGACGCGTAGGTTGTCCAGGTGCCAAAGTTCTGGCCGGCACGCTCTGTGCCCGTTCAAGGGTATAGAAGGAGGAAAGGCCCTCCGGCACCGCGACAGTCTTAAACCACTGCTCTAGAAAGGCCACCTTGTCACCACCCTCCGTTCCTTCCGGCAGGCCTAGGACACGCACATTGTTCCTCCTGTTACGCCCTTCAGCGTCCTCCGCCCTGCGTTCCATTTGACCCACTCTGTCCGTGAAGGCTCCCACCTTTTGTTCCAAGGCCTTATGGGCGGGCACCAACTCAGCCACAGCATGCTCCGTCCCCTTGACCCTCTCCGCCAGCTTCTAATGTTCGTCGCGCAGCAGGCCAAGACCCACTGCGACAGTGTTAATGTCTTGATAGAGGGTTGCCTTAATATCAGCTATTGCCTTCAGGACTTTGTTGAATTGCCGTTGGAAAGGGCCATCCAGATTGGTCTGTAACTGGTCCTGCGCACTGTCTTCCGGGTCCTGCCCGGCGCCCGCCTGGCGACCTCTTGGTTTCCCCATAGCAATAGAGACTCCTGGGCGGGGCCGCAGCTCCCATTGTGCACTACGTGTCGGGATCAGGGTCAGTAATAGGCCACCCATCACCGAGTGGCCGTCTCTGAGGACGGTAGCGCGAGCTTGATCTTCATTCCACTCCTTCTCCCACACCCAGGGGTTCGCTCCCACTCACCGCAGGGTCCTATCATGAGCGCAGTTCTCTGCCATGTGGTGGATCCAGGCTCCGGTGCCCGCTCTTGTGAGTCCAGACGTCGAATGAGTCCCAGCGGCCCTCCGGCTGCCCAGTCCACCAACTTCTCGACCTTTCTCTGCTGATGGATACTCCAGCCCGGGAGGCGATGATTACCCCCCCCCCCCCCACGCTGCTGAGGGACACCCCGGACCGGAAGGTGATGTTGGCGTCTGGTTCAACCGGTCAGCACAGTCTTTAAGGCGGGGTGTGTGGGAGTGTCCAGGAAACCCAGCCACTTTATCAGGTTGCGGCACTATGCAGTAATGTGGGGCCCTGCTTTTGACCAGCCGGGCAGAAGAGGCCGTAACCCTTGTGATGGCAATAGGGTAGTGAACGCTGGTTGCCCCTTAGCGCAGCAGAACGAAAGCATGCTTGCTCGCCGGTGCCTCACAGCAATGACACCATCCGCTGCAGTGTCAGAAGCGAGCCGCAACCAGGGGTACGAGCGGAGGCAGCGAGGATCCTACCAACACCAGTCCGGAGTCGGGAGGGGCAAGAATGCCGGCCATACACGTGCACAGAGGCCCTTCTCCATCCCCAAAGTCCCGCTGAGCTCCTTGCCTCCGTGGTCCCCGATCGCGTAGTCCTGCTCCCGGAAGCCTCCTATTAAGAAAACCGACGCATAAAGGTTTCTTAACTGGTTTATTAACAAGCCAACACGCATGCCCCAGACACATGGAGCGAAGCTGCAGTCAGCTCGGCGATCAGCTGGTAACTGTCAACTGTGACAGTTGCCAGCTGGTGACCTCACTGCTGGGACGGTGTCCTCGCAGGGACACTGATGAGCACACTGGGTAAGGTGTCCTATGAGGGACACAAGTATAGTAAACACAACACCTCCACTCATGCACAGGGTTGCGCAGTCACCCAAACCCTGGGCCCCCTGCAGGGCGCCCCCATCACCCCGGCAGGTGTAGGTCCCAGTCGCTCCTGGCTCCGTATCGCAGCTCCGGGAAGGCCGTCGGCGCCGATCTCCGCGCCCCTGACAGCTCACATGCAGGGGCATCCTCTCGCAGCCAGTCCCCGGCTCCGCCACAGGCACCCGCGTGTGGCTGAGTCACACACTGGTCAGCGCGGCCCACGCATGACCCTTCGACTGGGATGTGAAGTGAGGCCGAGGGCGCTCCGGAGTCAGCCCGTGCAGTCTTCGTCCGCCAAGCCTCGGCAACCGCTGCGGTAGTCTGCGCACAGCACCGAGAGCCCCAAAAACTGACTGAGTGTCCTCCTGACTGCCACCAGCACTCGGCCGGCGGATGGGACGCTGAAAGATGCCCCGGCTGCAGGTTACAACAGGAGAAGTGATCGGCTGGTGCGGAGCTCCTCGCTCACGCGTCTGCCATCTTCTCCGTCCAAGCCACGCCCCCCTGTGCAGCTTTCCATTCTGGAGGTACCTGGTCTTCTCTCAGGGAGAGATTAATGAGAGATTTGATCGAGGTAGACAAATGATTGGCCAAGGGAGGGATAACTTTGGCCGGGATAAGGTCCAAAGGGGACCCTGATTTTAAATTATATATCAATAATTCAACCTCTGCTGATGTTAGTGTGGGGAAATGCTCTAACAGCTGAGGATGTATCTGTTTGGTTTTAATTGGTCAGATCCCGTTAGGATCTGCGGCTGGCTTCCTGTTGAGATGATTTTTTAATAGATAAGCTCTAATTTCTGTGAGAAGTATAGAGCAATATCATTGCACAGCGTTTGCGAGGGAGCCTCCGAGCTTTCACAGACCTTGGGGCTAATAAAGGACTGGAGGATCTGGTGCAGAATTTTAGGGGTGTTACCAGCCTGAGCTAATTGCGATGCTATATGGGTTTTCTGTGCAGTTTTTATGTTTTTATGATAGCTGGACAGAGTGGTGTAAAACCGATCTCTGTCCTTCTCTTCATGAGTAGCGCGCCAACTCCTCTCATATTTCCTACAGAGTTGTTTTTGGACTCGCAACTGAGGCGAGAACCAGGCTGCCTGTGGACTAGGGAGAGATTTTAATGGGGCTATGTGATCAATAGCTGTCCAGACAGCAGAGTTGTATTTAGCTAATGCTTCCTGATACAATTGGATGGCGAAATAGCCTCCTCTTTTGCCAATGCCATTTTTTTTAGTTGTTTGGTAGCCTGGTGGAACAGCTTCATGCAATACTGGAGCCTTGTCTCCCCGCAGCTATGATTCATTTATGAAGAATAAGTAAGGATGGAAAACCCTGTAACAAAGAGAAGAATCCATTACAAGCAATCTCTAACTATCACTTTCTGGATGTCTCAATATGTGCAGTGTGCCAATATCAGGCATAATAAGAAGATGTGCATTAGATCTCAAACGGCACAAACATGCAACTACAGCTTGTAGCAGATCACTGAAACGTAATCTAAGCATGTGTTCTACACATTCCGCAGTGGTAGTCTGACATTGAACCTAAATAAAAAAGAAGACATGCATTTGAGCTTCATAGATGGAATTTTATGGTACATTGGTCTTCACTTTCATCTGAAATTCTTAGTATTTTAACTTGATCTTTTTATATCTGGACAATGTCAGTACCCTGAACCTCCAGAGGAATAAAACACTTCTATCATTTAGGCTGCCTCCTAGGTTCCTCTATGTTTGAAAAGGAGTTCAGTCTCAGTATTCTGAGGTTAAGTTTGCCCTCATTTATCAGGTACAGGGGCTACATGATCAGATTTACCCAACCACAGTAGTGACCACATAGGGTTTCAGAAACCTGTTTCACCATCTAAGAATTCATTTTTCTAATGTAATGCTTTTATGTGGTTGGGTACCAGGAGGAGTGGCCATGTCCCACGAGAAAAAGAAATTGACTGGTGTTGTGTGCCCATTTAATGTGATAATTTTAAGCAAGTAGAGACAAACCAGAACAGAAAGCGAACTTTGTACCTTCTCACAAATCCCCCAGTCATTGGTTATTGGCTGCTTCGAAGCCAGATTTTCAAGAGATGCATCAAGAATGTAAATTATTACCATTTATATTATTTAAAACGATCCTATTTAGATATTGTAAAACTCTGGCATGTACACAGCCCTTATTGGTCACCACCCCTTAAAAGAAGCAGCAGTGACTAAACTTCTTTCTTGAACCTTCTTCTCTACTGAAGGGAGTAAACTGTGAAGAGCGAAGCCAAGCTGATACTGTTATAAGCTTTGTGAATTTTACAAAGATCAGCACTTCTGAAGAGAGCACCATCAGAGTTGGGGGTGGGGATGAAAGAAACGGAGAGGGTCCTGGGAGACTTAAGAGAAGTGTGGACAATGGACAATCTGAAAAAACTTCACTGGGAAAACTGGTTGATGTCCCCTTCATATTTGACCTGTCCTTTCATTCTGTATCCATCAACACAGCATGGTGGTTCCAGAGGGCTCTGTGGTTGATGGATTGCATTCATGTTGTCCATCATGCTCATTTTTGAATTCTTTATTCTCAAATTCCACTTTTACGTCGTTGGGACCAGACAATATTTCTCTAGTCAGTTCAGCAATCTGTCCATTAGGATATTATACTAGACCTGGATTGGTGGAGATCCACAAACAACCTAATTGTTGGGATGGATTTCTCCATTCTAGACCCTCAGATCTCTGTGATTGCTGATTTTATCCTTTTTTGTATTCTTTTGGAGTTTCCTATCCAACGCTACTTTAGCACCCACTCAGTTCATTTTCTCTATTCAGAGACCCAACCTGTTTAAGTATTTAAAAATTATTTAGCCGTTTCTGTTATAGTAGATATTTGAGCATGTGACAAAAAAATTTTACATTGTCAGAAGACCTCTTGCCTATTCTCAGGTGTATCATCAAGATGAGTGTGCTGCAGTAAAAGAGATATTCTCAGAATATATCCTGTTTTCGTCAAAATTGAAGTTCGTAATGAAAAATGTTTCTTCAGTTCATTCATCAAGCCTCTCAGGTTCTGTTTTCACCATGCAGTTTCCAGAGTATTTAACCAGCATTTTGTTATATATGGTTGGCCCTACCTTTAGCAGTTTTGTTCCATTTCTTGCTACATAGGTTGTATTCTGGATTGTTGCACAATGTGGGATCAAAGCAGTAGTCTTTGACTTTTTCATTTGTATATTATATTTAAAGTAGCCATGAGAGCTGTGGCCTACTATTTTTTGTGAACAGTGTGCTGGATGTTGCCTCCAGGGCTAGTGCTCAGTTTTTCCATTCTATTTCTTTGGAAACGGTTTGACTAGGCTTACGAGCTCCTCAGTAGTTACTTCCCCCATATTTGCTGTGCAGGATTTCCCATTGTTCTAGAGGAAGGGAGGCTGTGATTTACTGTAGCAATAAGTGCAAGCTGCAGTCTGTAGATATATAGATGTACCAAATCCCACCCCATTTTACAATGGACTCACTTCTCATCTGTGCTTGTGTTTACACAGGTCTGAAGTGTGGATGGAGAGAGAAATAATTTAACTTAAGGGAAGCAGTATGATGTTCGACAGGTGGCAGGCAGAGCTATCCAAGAACATCTGCTTCCAAATTACTGTTGTACTTGGTGTCATCCTTTGAATTTGATGGAAACTGAGGCATTAGTAAAAGAAAATGCAGAAGATGATGCGGAGAACAGCTTGTAACATTGACCCTGTCGACCATGCAATTGTCTTCAGTGCCTGAAATGGGGAGGATTTTGTGTTTCCATCCTTTACTTTTTTAAATCACTGCTATCTGGGTAAGCACAATCTGCAGTTTGTCCTGCCTTTGTACTCTACACACTCTTTTTCACTGGAAGGAGTTCCTTCCCATTTGCTTTTCATGGTAGACAACTATCGCCGAGACCCAGGTTATGTTTATGGTACTTGACAGTTGGTTGGACTTGGCTGATAAAATGGAACACTTTAAGACAGTCAGAGACTGGGAAACATCAGACCTAAAGCCCTCTTTAATACCGCACTTAACTCACTCAGTTCCCATGTCTGCCCTTGATACTTCTGCCAAATGTAATCTTTGTAATTTCCCTCTGAGTGTCAAATAACAGGTCTTTCCCAGTTTCTAAAGAATCAAAGAATGTGCACATGGGTAAGTAGAACCATTAAAAGCAATGCTTCTAAAGTAATGAATGCCTATATTTAGTGCTTGGCTAAGCTTGATAAGGGGCCCTGCATAGAAATACATTTGCCAAGACCCCTTTATTTATAAAATATGCCACAATAACTGCACCCATGCATCGTACCAGTTCCTATATTAGTGTTGTTAACATGAGAACGATAATGCACCGATTCTCAATAAATGAACTATATTCATGCAAACGATAGATTATTGAGCTAAGATGCACTAAATATAATTTATCAAAAGAGTTTCTGTAAATTATTTAAGATCTCACCTGTATTACATCTTAGCCACATTGCATTGTTCTTTTACAGAATGACGACGTTGAAACAGATATTGATAAATTGAAACAGAAACAAGAGCTAGGAAGATCGCTAGAGGAACTGAAAATGTATGAATGTTTTTTTCCTGAGCTCATGGAGGACTTTCAGGTAAAGAGGAACTTGCATGATTATTATGTGTGTAAATAGTGTATATTTATTGGTTTTGGTTTTAAGGAAGACATGTTCAATGCCTCTGCTAATGCAGATTGTACTGGCAAATGTCGATCTTCAACCATCAAGTTTTTTGGTGCAGGTAGTGTTGTGCTGTGCAGTCAGGGTAAACTGTTGCATTGATATTCCAGGAATAGAGTTTAAGCAACAGACACAACTACCATCCCTTATATGAACATATGTTTCATGCCGATGATGCCAGTATCAAATTGGTTTGGGGGTTTTCTGCCCAGTTCCCTACCTAAAAGCACACTTTCTTTCTCTCTGTTAAATTAGCCTCTGTGTTCAATCATGTCTTGCCGAAGTCCCAACTCAGCCCACAAATATGTACTATCCAGAAAACCTGTTGCATCAGTGGCAATCTCCTTGGTCTGATATAGACTTCTTGCTGCAGATTCCTTACCTTTGAATTTCCCAGGCGTTAAACTGAATCTGGAAAAGTTTGCGTGAGCAGTTCTCCTATGCACTGTCGGATGGCTCTGTTCGGTTCCGCCTGGTGTCACTGGCGGCGTTGGAGCCAGTTGTGATGTCTCGGTCACCTGTATAGGTATCAACCAGGCGTGTGGACGTTACTTCTTTTCTTACCGCACCGGTTAGTACTGATCTAGCGAAGAGCTACCCCTCTGTCTCTTTTTGACAGACTATTTTTGAAGTTTTGTCGAAGATTTTTTCCTTGTGTGTCAAGGGATGATCTCTAGAAAGGTAGGGTTTAAGCCGTGTGGTGCCTGTCACTGAGCCATGTCTGTTGCCGACCCACACCTTGTGTGGTTATGTTGTCTCGAGCGGGACCACGACTCAAAGTTGTGCTCAGACTGCAGGGCCATGGCACCGAAGGCTTTGATGGAGTGGTCCCTAAAGCTACTTGTAGCCCGTCAGTTAACACTATCTAGCACAACTCCTAGGGGGTATCGTTTGCGATCGAGGTAGCGAAGGTTTCAGGACAGCTCCAGGAGCCCCAAGTTGTCTTCGACGTACTCAAGATCCTCAAGACACTTGGGAAAGAAGTACAGGAAGAAGAAGAGGTAGCCTAGACTGACTTCGACTTCACCTCTTCCGTTAAGGATTGACAAGACGAGTGAGGAGCATTGACAGTTCAGGCACGGTTCGGCGGAGCTATTGCCAGGTCCGACTCCGTGCCTCCCTCTGTTTCCGTGAGGGAGCCCACTCAAATAAAAGAGATTTACAAGGTCATGTGCAAAGTCTTTGAGTGGGCCGACTACTCCGGTGCGCCTTTGGGCACGGCGGGGTCGTAGGAGGGCCCAACATGGTTCAAGGCCGATGGTGTCTCATGGACCTGATCTTGGATCCGAATCGACGCCGGCCGTGTCAATGCGAACTTCCCCTATGCTGGGCCCAAAGTTGATGCTCCTGACGCTGCCGATGTCTATCGGTGGTGCCAGCCCCAGCCCCATTCTAATTCCGGACGACTTGGAATCGGAACAGCGTTGATCAATACCGAAGTAGCTCAGGGGCTCTAGGTTATTGCCAGAACGTTTTGCGGAGGTTACAGACATGGGAGAACAGTGGGAGGTGTCACTTGATGCTATAGAACTCCAGTTACGCTCCTGGTGAGGAATTGGACTGGTTTGAGTAGCTTGTAAATGTATGTAAATGTAAATGTATAGGCATTTATATAGCGCACTACTTACCCGTAGGGTCCCAAGGCGCTTCGACCGCTGCGAAACCCTTCCTGGCTTCCCTGAGAGATGGTCCCTTAATGGGTATCTCCAGGGTGAGACCAGGCATCCCCGGCGGTCTGGTGGGGCCGTTAGTGAAGATGAGGCAAGCTAATGCCCAGAGTTGCCGAGTGTGATCGCTGATCAGAGTGGGCACCAAGGCGAGAGAATTATCGAGTCCGCTGACCATGGTCCAGAAACCTGCCGCGCCGGGAATCGAACCCTGGTCCCGGGCCGTCCTCTGCTCTCGGGTCTGCCGCCTCTAACCAGTGAGCCACACTACTTCACTTGCTGAAGCCAGTGGATTTGACACCTCCCTAGATGTTGGTATGCTCTCTCGACCTACTGTGGCTACGGAGGAGGGAGCATCTTATGCTATGGTGGTAGAGAGGGCATCAGAGGTCCTTGACCCGGAGCTGCCCTCAGTGCAGATCAAGACTAACCTCTTTACCGAAGTATTTCAACCTGGGGTTTCCTCATCCCAACCCATTTCCCTTCAATGAAGCACTAACATATGTCCTGTTAGGCACTTGGTCCAAGCCTAGCACAGAAGCTACTGTGAAGAGTACAATAGCATACAGCTATCGCCCTGCCCGGGTTGATCCGAGTTTTCTCAGCCAACATCCTATCCCTGACAGGTTGGTAGTTCAATCATCAGCATCCCCTGGTGCATTCCCTTCCGCTTCCCCAGACAGGGAATCCAGGAGGATGGATGCACTTGAGTAGAAGGCGTTTTCTTCCGCCAGCCTTGCATTATGGTCAGTGATCAACACATGCCTTCTGGCCAGTTTCTCACATATCTTATGGGAAACGGTTGTGCAAGTATTGCCACAGGTCCCCAAGGAGGCGCGGGCTGTGCTCTCCCAAACAGTGAGAGATGGGAGGGATGCAGCAACGTTGACCTGCAGCTGTGGTCTGGATACGACTGACTCACTGGGCAGAGTGGTTTCGTTGATGGTGGCCTTGGGATGCCATGCCTGGCTGAGGACACCTGGCTTTTTAGGGGATGTCAAGGCCACTTTTGGAGAGATGGCAGACTTGGTGCTCGAGCGCTTTGAGGGCTCATGGGCTACGGCCAGGTCCTTGGGCCTCCCCGTGACACCTCACCCCTATCTGCCTTTGGACCCTTTCGAGGCAATGGAAGGGGCTTTCAACCACGTCAGCCATACCCAGCCACCGTCCTGCATTGGCTTCTCAAGGCTATGCGAGGATGCGGGGCATTCCAACTTTGTGGGAATGGTAGCCAGAAGTCGTCCCTCACCAACGCCCCAGCAGCTGCAGGCTCTAACTCCTCTTTGTTTGGTTCTGAAAGTGCATAGGTGTCCAGTTTGAGGGAGAAACCAACATCATCTCCTCCATTTGCAGTCCATAATATCGAATGAATGGGTCTTGCAGGTCATTCAGAGAGGTTACTCCCTCCCTTTCCAATCCCCCCTCCTTTACCACCATCTCCAGAACGGCTGGCGGAGGATCATCTTATGTTGCTCTGAGAGGAAGTTTCAGCTCTATTGGCCAAGGGACCTATAGAAAGGTTTCGGATATCAGAAGTAGGCAGTGGTTGTTATTCCTGTAACTTTCTGATACCCAAAAAGAACAAAGGTCTTCGTCCTATTCTAGACCTCCGAACCGTCAATATCTTCCTCAAAACGAAGAAATTCAGGATGCTAACATTGGCTCAGGTCTTGTCTGCCCTAGACCAAGGCGACTGGGTGGTAGCATTGGACATGCAGGATCTGTATTTTCACATCCCCATCCTCCTGCCCACAGGCGTTACCTGCTGTTCAAGGTAGGCCACAAGCACTTTCAGTTCACTGTACTACCCTTTGATTTTGCTAGCACCCCTCTGGTGTTCACCAAGGTGACGGTGGTAGTTGCTGCTCATCTGCGCAGTATTGGGGTTTTGGTCTTTCTCTACCTTGACGACTGGCAGTTGAAGACGTCCTCGCCCCAGACTGTTGTTTCCGACCTGGAGACTACGGTAGATCTGTATTCTCTGGGGTTGACTATAAACATGCCAAAATGTCACACGTGACTCTTTCTCAGACGCTGCCTTTCATCTGAGCTGTTCTGGACACAGTGCAGTATCGAGCAGCGAGTCCATGATATTCAGGTTATGTTACCGATGTTTCAGCCTCTATTCTGGATTTCGGTGAAAATGACTCCGAAGCTGCTGGGCCTCATGGCCTCCTGCATCCTGTTGATAAATCATGCCAGATGGGGAATGCAGGCTCTGCAGTGAGACCTGAAGTTCTAGTGGGTGCAGCAATAGGGAACGGCGATTGGGTTAAAGGCGGATCCCCCTCCATTCCCCAACCAGATCTCACCGTATTGACAAACGTGTCATTCGTGGGATGGGGTGGCCATATGGGAGAGGTGGAAATCAGAGGACTCTGGCAGAAACAGGGCTCCACATCAACTTGTTGGAGCTCCAGGTGATCCAACTAGCATTAAAAACATTTCTTCTCTCTGTCAAGCAGAAGTTAGTGAAGGTGTACACGTACAACTCTACAGCCATGTGGTATTGCAACAAGCCGGGCAGGGTGGGTTCGTGGACTCTTTGTCAAGAGGCCCTGCATCTCTAGACATGGCTGGAACAGCAGGGCGTAACTCTGGTGATTCAAAACGTGGCAGGTTCTCTGAATGCCAGGACAGACAAACTCAGCTGTTGGTGCGTAGGAGGGCACAAATGGTGTCTCCAGCTGGAGGTGGTGCAAGGTCCTTTCAGCAGTATGGAGAGCCTTGGTTTGTTCTGTTGGCCTCTGAAGAGAACGCATGATGTCTGCAGTATTGCGTGTTGGAGTTTCCATGGCGGTGTCACTCGACAATACTTTTCACCGCAAGTGGAGCTCAGGGCTTCAGTAGGCCTTCCCACCCATAAACTTCTACCCAGAGTTCTCAAGAAGATCAGGAACGACATGTCCCAAGTCATTCTTGTGGCTCTGGACTGGGTGTTGAGAGTTTGGTATTCTGAGCTTTTGATAGTGAGCATCATACCTCCAATCACGCTGCCCCCTTCGGGAAGATTTTCTGTTGCAGCAGCAGGGGAGGGTTCTCCACCCTAACCTGTCAACTCTCTGCCTCCTTGCGTGCAGATTGAGCAGCAGCAGTTGATAGTTTTGACTTTCCTACTGAAGTTTGTACAGTTATTCTGATTGCCAGGCGGCCCTCCACCAAAACAGTATACACCTGCCGCTGGCAGAAATGTGCTAAATATTACTGATATTCTCTTTATTCTTAACCCTTGCCTAGCAGGGCTCTCCTCTGGGCACTCTCAATGGTTATCTTTCTGCTCTGTTGGCTTTCCTGTGACTGCCTGACCAACCCTCTTTATTCAAGTCCCATATTGTAAATAGGTTCTTAAAAGGGCTTGTACGTATGTTTCCCCCTACGGCCTTCATTACGCCTCAGTGGAATCTGAAACTGGTTCTCACTTACCTCATGTGTATCCCCTTTGAGCCACTATGCAATTGTCCCCTCCAATTGCTTACCATCAAGACAGCATCTCTAGTGGTTGTATCATCTTTTTGGAGGGTGAGTGATATGCACGCTTTATTATCCAAGCCTCCTACCTCATGATATTTCCAGATAAGGTGGTGCTCTGCACCCAGGCCTCTTTCCTACTTAAAGTGGTGGCCCCATTAAATTGGTCCCACTGCCCACTTTTTATGCTCCTCCACATCCCTCTAAAGAGGAAGAGCAGCTCCATCTTCTGGACCCAAAAAGAGTGTTGTTGTTTTGTCTTGATGGCACAAAAGAATTCCGGGTAGGCAACCAACTCGTTGTGTGCTAAAAAAAGCTAGAAAAAGATTGAGCAGTACATAAACAGTCTATTTGACTCTGAGTCTTTCCCTGTAAAAAGATCTGCTATGCCCTGGCTAAAAAGCAGCCTCCTGTGGGCTTAAGGGCACATTCCACCAGAGGGAAGGCAGCGACAACGGTGTTACCTTGTGTCGATGCCAGTCCTGGACATCTGTCAGGCAGCAGCGTGGGCTTCCCTAGACATGTTTGCTAAACACTACTTCCTTCTGGTGAGGAAAGTCATGAAATGTGACTGACGTCCGCGAACCTCAGTGGCGCCTATATATATATATGTGACCGTGACATCACATCCGGAGCCGATGACACAGAGTGGTACTGAACCGAGCCAACCTTCTTCACGCTGGGGTATTGCTCACACAAAAGTTTCCATATCCAGTCCGATACCTGGTAAATCCAAAGATAAATAATCTGCAGCTAGATATTGTCTCCACCATATAATGTGTTACCAAACGTAAATAACCTATTCTTACAAGCAATAGAAGCACAAGCAATATCAGTTCCAATTGAACGCTAACTTGTTCCCTCAAACTTTAATATCTAGTTTTCACGTCCAACCTACTGGCTTAGCAATGATAACCATAAAATTGTCCACCAAGTACAGCTTCTGTCCACTTTAAAACACATGGAATAAGCCAATGTCTATTTAGTACAACATCCTCTTGATTTCCAAATATAGAGGAGTGGTTTCACCTATCTTATTAGACCTGTTAGCAGTCTTCAACACAATTGAGCCCAACATAATTGCATAGGTTTAAGTGGTAAACCCTTTCCTAGTCCTCTCTTATTCATTATTTTAGGATCCTCCCATTATGCTCTCCTGACCTGCACATTTTTTGTCAACCATGCACATATATTGCTTGGTACCATGATGAAAGTTGCCAGTTGCCATACATGCATACCACGTTTAGCTGTTTCTCCAGATTATGAAGACAGAATATACAGTGTTGCTCAGATTAACTGGAACACAAAGTTCATACTGATTTGTCTCAAGGACAAATTGTTTACAGATAGGTCTTCTTTATTAGCTTGTCTTGTCTTGTCTTGATGAAATTATTAGCCAAGCTAAAGCTTGTGCTTCCTTCTAATTACGTCAGAGATGCCATGTCTTCATTATTGAAATTCACTTGTAATAGGTCTTTGAAGAACCAACCAGAGTCCTGCACCTTGTCCACAATGGTGCTGTTAGACTGGTTATTGGCCTGTCATGCTCTGACTATATTACTCTTTTCTACTCTGGCCCCATTGTTTACCTGTGGATCGTGAAAGCATTCATGAATGATTGCTTTTAAGATGGAGGTGTATAGGTTGAGGTAATATTTCCGTTGAATATCCTAATACTTGGCACTGCCTTAACTAGACTTTACTGTCATCTTGACCACTATAAGTCAATCAGTTTTTAATGTAAACCCAGATGCTATTGACATTTATGTGCTGCACTTGAGTTAACTCTCTGAACATACTTGCTATGTTGTTACCTTTCCTGGAAAGTGTATCAGTGTATTAAGTATACTATTCCCAGAACTTCAGTCAGGAAACCTTTCCAGTCTGAAGTACAGGAGACTTCTCTACCATAGGTCTGCCTTGTACCAAACCTATGTATCGCAACTATGGTGCCTGACGTTTTGAAAGTTTTGTGATCAGATAAGTTGCCCCAATTGGTTAAAAACTCTTAGCAACTTATCTAATCACTGAAACAAGGCAGCACCCCTCCCTTCAAGTGTTTTGGTAAGTAGTTTCCCAGTTTCTTCAAAAACAGAACTGTTTATAAGTTGCACATCATTTTTATGTCGTCCCATACTGTTAAAATGTGTGCGGTACATGTGATATTGCTCACACTTTTGAAGTATTGCAGAAATAAAAGATCATTTAGGATCGAATTTCGTGCCCCCAGTGTTTAACTACTGCTCTAAGTTTGTGATGTAACTGTTGCATATCATGCCACCACGTTTCATTTACATTGACCAACCATTGTGCTTTTATTTGAGGATTGAAAGCCCATCCTTCTCGTGGCAGCCACCTCACTGTCCACTTAACTTGCACAGTACCGTTGGACCAGACACATGTCCTCAAAACAGAACATATGGTCCTGTACGCCTGCCGTTGTATACACTAAGAAAAAGGTGAAGGATCGGATCGCAAGCTACCCCTTCTTGAATATTGCAACTTTGGCTAATCTCTTCAGCTCTATACATGTCTTTTGACACTATGATATTGACTCCTCTGCCTGTATGCAGGTTGGCGTCAGATTGAACTAAATCTGTTATTTCAGGAATGACTAAGGTATCCATTCAGCTAAGCCTGCTTTCTTATTATATACAGCTTTCTGTGTGTAAGTCAACCTTTTCTTTTTTAAGGTTATGTAAACCATTTCTTTGCTTTGAGCCATTCCAAACTTGAAACCTGAGCTCTGAACTGAGCTGTATGGCTGATGAAATTGCTCAAACCCATGGAGAAAGAGCAATGGAGACAAATGTGAAGATTAGAGAATTCATGTTGAACATACGCTGGTGTCCCAAATCCTGCCAAAGATAACTTAATTCTAACCAAGTAGCACAGAAACTCAAAGTGCCAATAAATCTTACTCAAATACTTTCTCCACCCCATCTGTTTTCCTTGGCCTATGATCGCGAACATACTTCCTCCCAGAGTAGCACTGGTACACACCTCCTTCCACTGCCTTAAAGCATCAAACCTGTTAAGTATTCCTTGCTGCTTAGTCCTTTACCAACCAGGTACTTCAATGCTGTTTCTCAGTGGACTGCTCCCACCCCTCTTGGATCATCTTGAACCTTTTTTTAGAGTGGCATGAATTGATGACTCTTTATATGAAGGAGCACCCATAAGTTGAGACGTTCTGCAACATGAAATACTGACAATCTAGGAATGAAACTTCATTAAGAACTGGTTTTGTTTAATGAAAATCAACTCGGTTTTGACCTAATTTTCTTTAACTTCTCCAGTATTGAACCGTTCATAGATTCACATGCTTTTTATCAATCCCCGACGTCGAAGCGGGAGTCCCACAGTACCATAGAAAGCAGTAGTCAAACACCTACATAGAAGTCGATGTTGAAGTACATTCACTTTAATAGCTTATTAAAATAGCTCATTAAAAAAGACCCAAAGTTCAGAAATCAGGTGACCGCACCACTTAAGAACCCTTACCACAGAGGCTCCAGTCCCTCAGATTTTCTACTGCATGTTGTGTAATGGGAGTCTCCTTTAGCTGTGCTCAGATTTCTTCAGTTTGTATACACTGAAGAAGAATTCAACATCTGACCCTCCGCAACAACCACCAACACCAATCCGATCTCCACACATTCAGACACCGTAACTTGACCATGTATTTTACCAATAACAATGACTCCTCTACCTACACTAGCAAGTATATTGGTGGACCCGCCAGAAGATGAACCACCTTCCTCAGATTAGGATAAAGAGAGAGAAATCAGGGATTCAGCATCAGTACCCAACGAGTGGTTTGACTATTTAATCCCAGCACCATTCCCTCCTGTACCACCACCAGTGGACTTAGCACCAGATGATATCCGTGGTTTCTGTGGTAAATAAAATAATTACCCTGTCAGAATTTCTATACATTAACAAGGATCATGCATATAATGAGAGGCAGAGTCCGTGGTGTCCGATTCAGAAGGGCTTTATTCAGTAACTCGAGTTAAGGGAGAATCGGGTTCCATCACCACTAGGGATCAGGAAGGATCGTCATCTGAACTTTATTCACAGAGTTCATTATTTATAGTTAAAACATACATTAACTTACATAGAGAAGGCGGAGCGCTCCAGGCGGAGCAAGTGAAAGAGAGAGATAAGAGCACATGGGCGTGTAAGAAGGCGTACACGTGGGTGTTCACTTGATGAGTCACAGGTGTGTCATAGGTGGGTGGATACATGGAGGGGGTCTGAATGGTCAGCAGGAACCTTTACCCTACTTGTGTGCGCAAACTTGGTCATGACGTAGAATTGACGTGTAACTGGGGGAAGCTGGGGGGAGCTGACTTTTGTGCTAGTAGAGGAGTCTTGAATGTCAGGACGACCTGCACTTCTGGTATTATCTGATATCTTGAGTTTGGAGGATGTATTATCTGACTTAAAGGTCGCTCGAGCAGAGGCTGCTCATCACTAAATGCTAGTGTGTGCATATATTTCTTTGTGCATTGCGTGGGGCCATGGGCCTTCTATGGATGCGGGTTCTGTAAATCACTTGAATGGAGACAGAAAGGCTAGGCCCTATCTTCGGCAGGCGGAATATGTTTACCCTTTTCATTAAGCAGGAATGTGTTTCTGTAAAGCAGAGCAGATAACTGTAGGCAGAATACTGTCTTGGCAGGCCGAGCTGGGCACCTCTCGGCTGAGCAGGAAGTATGTGAGAGGTCAGGGATACATAACTAAATTGCAGCTTTCAGAGTGTCAGGAGGCATGGAGCCTGAATTCGGGTCCTGGCTCGGCTGAGCCACAAAACGAGTTAATCTCGACTTTTAAACGTGCACCATGTAAATGCATTGGCAACATGGGCCTCAGTGCAAAATTAACGTTTCTTTCATGGAGGGTCTGGTAACTAACATGCTAATCTTGAACGGAAATGCAGAGGCATTATTATTACAGGCATGAGAAGGGAATTGCATGGTGACAGGGACATACATGGGGTATATGTACATACATAGGGTGCATGTAGGGGACACACTGGCCACGTAAAATTTCCTCATTCCCTCCTTGTCCCCTACTGTGCCCTTCAGGACACATCTATATTCATGATACCATATATCTGATCATACAGCATCATTTGCTCGTCTTTTTTCTTTTGAATACGTGGACGGGGAATACAGGCAGTGGCACACAAGCCGCAAATCACTGGGCCACATTGCAGACAGAGACAGCAACTAAATACAACAAGCAGTATTATTCCCAGGAACGACAATACTTTCCATCCCCATGCTGATATTACACTCCAGAGCCAATCGGACAAAGTCCATGTGCCTGGGTTCTGATGTATCTCGTGAGCTATCTTGTGGAGTCTTGTTATTGCTGCATATACAGATGGCGCGGTATTAGGAATAAACACGCAACAACTGGAGCCGATCACTCTACAAGCCCCGCCCCTATCTGCCAGGATGACGTCAAGAACAAGGCGGTTCTGAAGAACAACAAGTCTCATAGCAGACTGCTCCTCGGTCAAGTTCGCTAGGGCAGAAGTAGTCTCATTCACTACTGCTTCAAGTGTTCTTGTTAACCTGCGTATTAATTTACTATTTTGGACGGGACCTATAAAGAAAAAGAATCCTTTATTGAAATCTGTATATTGCTCTAAAGCTGTCTCAGTCTGATCGACAATTGGGGAATCGGTCTCCCTCCTGTGTCTAACATGTACTAGTCGGGAATCTCGATGATAATGGGATGGGGCTAGAAAGACGGGTGGCAGTAGGAACGCAATATAACACGTCCCACCCCAGTCTAAGGGCAGACGTACATAGGCTGTCTGACCACAAATGAAATAGGAATGGCGGGAAGCTTTGAAAGTAGACTTTCCTTTATCATTGAACTCGACCACAGTATTACAATCACTGTGTCCCAAATGTATTGATCCTTTCTTTCTAACGCATAATTCACCTTTTACTGGTAAGACTGTTATAAACGGTGGACCTATATTTTTCTCAGACTGGACATTCAAAATCATAAAGTTAAGGGAAGCATTTCCTTGTTCATACACTTCATTTTCTAGATCTGTTCCTTTTTTCTGGGGAAGATCATCTTCGTCTGGAAAACATGCCTCATTCATTACTTTATTTAAATCTCCCCAAATCCAATCACTCTGGGAATCTGTGAACTTTCTGTCTTGTGATGACATTAAAGCAAACCATGCTCCGCACGAACCATTGTGCGAGAACGGAAAAGGAAAGAGGGGCAGAACTCCCTTCGTTTTCTGATAAGGTGGGAGTCGGCCACATACCCAGCAATTCGTTACATTGCTGGCCTGATGAGAATGGTGCAACATCCGAATAAAAGTATTGTTGCGCAGTGCTAGTCGATATGACAGTTCATGGGGTGGCAGATCACTGAATGTGTGCTCTACAGTGTCGTTAAAGGAAGAATTAAGGGAACGCCATGTTCCAATCTGGGATTTTCCCAGATAAGTTAAAAAACACGCTGCTGAAACCTCTACTGAAAAAAACTGGTCTAGATAAAACAACTCTCAAAAACTACAGACCCATTGCCAGCTTGCCTTACCTGGCTAAAATAGTGGAAAAAGCAATGAATATCCAATTAGCTGAATACATTGAACAAAATAACCTCCTGGATGAGTCGCAGTTTGGGTTCCGGAAACTTCATGGAACAGAGACTGCCCTCATTAAGGCTGCCGATGATATTAGAACCATTAGGGACCTAGGAGGAACAGCTATATTGGTCCTGCTGGATCTCTCGGCGGCCTTCGACACGGTCAATCATGCTGTCCTGATTGACCGTGTCGAGGACATGGGCATTTGCGCAAAGGCCAAGGAGCTTTTGGCTTCATTTCTTTCCAACAGAACGCAGGCAGTGACTCTGGGCGCATTTCAATCCACTGAGCTCGCCCTCCCATGTGGCGTCCCGCAAGGCTCATCCCTAAGTCCGACACTTTTCAACATCTATGTGTCGGACTTAGCAAGGGTGATTAAGAACTACCGGATGAGCCTTACCTCATACGCTGACGACACCCAACTGGTGATCGCAATTAAGAATGATGGTGAGGAGGTTGCCGCCAGGTTCCAAGAAGGCATGCTTGCCATCAAGGACTGGATGTCTGAGAACTGCTTGCGCCTCAACTCGGAGAAAACCGAGGTAATGATCTTTGGAAAACTATCGCCGCAATGGTCCACTCTTTGGTGGCCGACCCCTCTCGGAGCCCCCCCAGAACCTGTGCAAAAGGTCAGGAATTTAGGAATCATATTCGACGACAACCTTAATTTTTCCAACCATGCCAACCAGGTTGCGTCGTCTGCCTTCCACAAGCTTAAGATCATTAGAAAAATCCTGCCCTATCTTCCGGAGAGTACTGGGAAAACAGTGGTGAGTTCCTTGGTACTCTCAACACTTGATTACTGTAATGGATTGTTTGTAAATGCCCAGGCACGGGTGGTGGCCAAACTGCAGCTTATACAAAATGCTGCTGCAAGGCTACTAGCTGGCATTCCTAAGTTTCAGTCTACCAGGCAAGCGATAAGGAACTACCACTGGTTAACAGTGAGAAATCGCATTAGATTCAAGACCTTGTGTCTCACTTATAAAGCCCTCAAGGGTCTTGGACCAGCATTTCTCAAACAGAAACTTTGCTACTATTTACCAAAAAGATCCTTACGCTCCGAACAGAGACATCTACTGGCAGTGCCACGCACTAGGACGGTGACATGGGGCGACAGAAGCTTCACCAACGCTGCTGCCAAACTGTGGAACACGCTTCCAAAGGAAATAAAATTGGCACCATCGCTACTGCAATTTAGGAAATTGATAAAAACCTGGTTATTTGACCAATAAACTGATCAGGACAACACTTTTTATGGTAGATATATGTCCAATCTGGGATCTTCAGTAAAGTTATAGCGCCAAGACACCCTCGGGTATAAGCTGCGCTTTATACATTTTTAAAATAAATAAATAAATAAATGTATGTGTGAACCAATAGGAGGAAAGAAAACATGTAGCGTCAAGCTGATACATATAATTGATATACTTAGAAGAAACATAATGATCAGAGTTACTATACATCTGCTGCGTAAGGTCTTGCAGTATTTCTCTTTCTTATCTCTCTGTCTGCTATTCTGGTCTACAATCATATACATGTCAGGAACCTGTCTAACCGATTCACCACAGGGTGGACTTAAACAATTAAACGCTGTCTGACTTACTAGACCGTAATTTTGACCTATACTCCTGTTGCGGAGTCTTTTCTAGCAAAGGGGGCTTTGAGTCACTGGTTTCGGGGCAGTCCTTAGTTTCGATCACAGTTCCGGTTTGTCCATGGAATTTTTTTTACGTGTTGGGCATGAATCCAGCCTTTTCTTCCCTCGACCTTGACGGCAGTCCTCGTTGTAAGCAGTACCAACTTCGGTGTTCGCCAGCGGGGCTCGAGAGGGCTTGAACGATCAAAATTCCGTACCAGCACCACGTTTCCTGGAACGACGGTGTGTTCTTTAACTTGGGTGTTGTCGGGGAAGGCGGCTGCAACCTGTGAACGACAAGAGAGGAGTGCAGACATCAAGGAAGCCAGGTAATCTGTCAGCATATTACTGTCAACATCGGTAATTTTCTTTGGCATAGGCGTACCCCACATATTTGGTGGTCTACCAAAAACAACTTCGTAAGGGGACAGTCCTGTTCTGGAATGAGCTACCATACGCATGTAAAAGAGGGCAACCGGCAAAGCTACCATCCAATCCACGCCTTTTTCTGCACAGACTTTCGCCAATTTTGTCTTAAGTGTCTGGTTATGTCTCTCAACGAGTCCGGCTGCCTCTGGATGTCGTACACAATGGAACTTCCACTGGTACCCTAACAGAAGAGATACTTGTTTCATTAATTCAGAGGAGAATGGCTGACCGTTATCTGAGTACACAACACGAGGCAATCCGTAACGGGGAAAGAACTCTCGAACCAACTGCCTGGCAGTGGTCACAGCAGTGTAATCTGGGACTGGGTACGCTTCTGTCCATCTAGATAGTGCACATACAACTACTAGGACATATTTGTATCCTCGACATCTGTCCATCTGGATATAATCCATCTGGAGGACTTCAAAAGGGTGGTCAGGGGGATGGAATCCACCTTGTTCCACCGGAATGCCTTTGCCTGGATTGAACTGGCAACAGATCATGCAGGTACGTACTTTCTGTTTTGCTGCTGCACGCAGGTGCTTGTTGAACCAAATATTCTGTAAACTGTCTAGCATAGCTTTTTCTCCTAAGTGTGCTGGACTATGCGCTGTGTTTATGATGACTTGGACCATAGAGTCAGGGAGAAACCATGTAGCTTTGCCTTTTGTCATCCAACTCTGGTCAGTCTGGACCCCTCCTTGTTCAGTCCATCTCTTTATTTCGTCTGGAGTGGCATGTGTCTGTATATCAAGTACATCTTGTGAGGGATCCCTGACTGTCATGCTGTTTGTTAGTGTTTGTACTTCTGTCTTTGTCGTGTCTGTTGCAGTGTCTATTGGAGTCTGGGCTGTAAGTTTAGCTGTTCGATCTGCCAGGTCGTTACCCTGGGAAATGGTGTCTGTGGCTTTCGTATGTGCTTTGCATTTCATGATGGCTATGGCTGTAGGCAAGTGTATAGCTTCTAACAGAGCCTGAATAAGGGGGCCATGTTGAATTTTGGCCCCATGAGAGGTCAGGAAACCTCTTTCCTTCCATAACACTCCGAAGTCATGAACGACCCCGAAAGCGTACTGTGAATCTGTGTATATGTTTACTTTCAAGTTTTTGGCTCGGATACAGGCTTGTGTCAGAGCGATGAGCTCTGCTGCTTGTGCTGACAGTGTGTCTATTCTTTGTGTCTCTATGACTTCAGTATCAGTGGTCACGGCATATGCGGCCACTAACTCTCCTGTGCTTGTTCTCATGCATGAACCATCCACGTATAGTGTCAGGTCAGGGTCTGGTAATGCAATGTCTGTCAAGTCTTGTCTTGGTTTCGTCACTGTATTAATTACTTCCACACAGTCATGTGGTGCAGTGTCCACTGTGCTTGAAGGCAAAAGTGTCGCGGGGTTCAGAATATTGCATCGTCTGATCTCTATGTGTGGCTGGAATAATGTCAGTTCGTATCCTGTCAGTCTTGCTACAGTCAGATGTTGTGTCTGTGTCCTGTTCAAGAGAACTTCCACTGAATGTGGAACCTGTACTGTCAGGGGGTGTCCTAACACTATGGAATCACTCTGTCTTATTGCTAGGGCTGTTGCTGCAACTGATTTCAGGCACGCAGGCAGAGCCTGGGCCACTGGATCCAATGTACTAGAAAAATAAGCACACGGCTTGTGTTTTCCTGCTTGATCTTGCGTAAGGACAGATAATGCTGTTCCATCTCGTTCAGTGACAAAAAGTGTAAAAGGCTTGCTGTAACAGGGAGTCGCTAAAACTGGTGCTTGACATAAGGCTTTTTTCAATTCTTCAAATGCAAGTGTATGTTCTTGTGTCCAAGGGAGGACAGTCGAAGACGCTGCCTCCTGTGTTGTTAACTGTATGAGTGGTTTTGCTAGATATGCGTACTGGGGAATCCATTGTCTGCAGTAAGAAGTGAGGCCAATGAAGGCCCGTACTTCCTTTTGTGTCTTGGGCTGTGAAAGATTTGCAATTAACTGAATACGGTTTTGTGTCAGCTGTCTACCCCTCTTGGACAGCAAGTGTCCAAGGTACACCACTTGCTGTGCACAGAATTGCAACTTCGAAGGGGACACTTTGTGCCCCTTGTCTGCCAGAAAGTATAAGACTGTCAGTGATGCACGTTCGCAGTCTGGTTCTGTTCGTGCTGTGATCAGGATATCGTCTACATATTGGAGCAGTGCGGTGTTGGCAGGCATGTGAATACTGTCTAGTTGTCTTTTCAATGCTTGGCTGTAAATACTAGGACTTTCTGTGAATCCTTGAGGAGCTCTCGCAAATTTGAAGCTGCGTCCATTTAAACAGAATCCGAAGAGGTATTGGCTCTCTGGATGTATTGGGACACTGAAGAAGGCGTTCTTTAGATCAATTACAGTGAAGAACGTTGCCTCGGAATCAATTGCAGTCAGTAATGAAGAGATGTCTGGAACCACTGGATATTGTGGTATTATGCATTTGTTCAGTTCTCGAAGGTCAATCACTAGTCTGTAGACTGGTGGTGCATTAGGGTCTGTTCGTTTAAGAATAGGGATGACAGGTGAATTACATACATTTGAGTCAGTTTCTACTACCACTCCTTGTGCAATGAGCTCGTCAACAATTTTCAGTAAGGCCACTACGCCATCAGGTGGTAACTTGTATTGTCGGATTCGTGGCAGTACTACTCCAGGTTTGAGAGTGACACAGTGTGGCGTAATGTGCATGTAACCTACGTCATTCGGACCTTGTGCCCATAAATGCTGTGGTACATTCTGGAGCCTGAGATCAAAATCTTTCAACACATAATGTCCTTTAAAATCACGTAAAAACAATTGCACTCCTTCTGGAGAACAACATATAACAGCTCCTAGTTCTTTCAATGTCTTTATACCAAGCAAATTTTCTGGACAAGACTTAGTAAGTAACAAGTCTGTGGTACGGGACAATGGACCGACTCCTAGGGAAACTGGCTTTGACACTTCGTTAACAATAGGCTTTCCTGAAAAACCCAGGGAAACATTCTGTGAGCCTGAGAGGGGTGCCCCTGGAACCTCGTCATGACTGATGGTAGTTCTGCTCGCCCCTGTGTCAATCAAAAATTTTCTGTCTTTTCCCAATACACGACTATGTACATAGGGACCCTCTTGATCTACAGGAACCTCAATAAGGGGCAAGCCAACCTCCCTCTCTAGGCTGTTTCATGAGTATTGCTGATATTCTGGATAGTCCGACTGTGCGTACTGGTACATTTGTTGCGTGACTTGTTGTGTGGCAGCGATTAGTTGTGGTAGAGCTACTGTCTGTTGTGTGTTCTGTGGGGTGCTATTCTGTCTAGGAGGATGCGGTCTTTCTTTTGTCTTGCCTGTAGCTATATTTTGTTTCAGGACAGCACATTCGTTTACATAGTGACCTGGTTGCTTGCAATAATTACAGTTCCCTTTAACAGGTGTTGTGCCCTTTTTATTCCCATTAGTTGGCACTGATTGTGCAACTAGCACTTTCATTTTCGTACCTTTCATGCGTCTCTTTTCATGTTCCTGTTCCTCTCTAATTCTGTTCTGGTGGTATTGTAACATTTGCAACATTTGGGAAGGGCTATTAGCTTGCCAGGTACTCTCAACCTTCAGTACTCTATTCTTGATCGGGGGTAAGGAATTCTCTACTAATTTGCTCACAAAAAGATGTGGGTACGATTCACTACTTGGCTTAAGGCCACTATTAATAGTAAAACACTTCTCGAATCTGGAATAAAAATCACTGGTGTCTTCATCTGGTTTCTGTTTACAGGCTGAAATAGCATCCCAATCTTCCTTTTTAGTGACCAATAATCTTGGCAGGACCTGTATCAAGAGTTCAGGTAGTGCTTTAGCTTTTTCCCCAAGACCAATACCAGGGAGCCGTGTTCTATCCTCTGTTTCCAATTCTGTCCAATTTATCTTTTTCTCTCCCACCTCCCAGTCTTTCTCTTTAAGCTTTTCATAAATGCCTGCAGGTAACAGTACTTTCAATAATTTAATGATGTCAGCGTACGTGTAATCCCCTATGCGGAGATTGTCTTTTAATTCACGGTGGAACCCCCCCCGGGTCTTTATCATGGCAGGGCAACATCTTTTTCATTTCCAATATTTCTATTTTCGTCAAGGGTGTGTAAACATATACTCGCTGAAGCTCACCCCCTGTATTTCTAACGGGATGAACCTCTCGTAGGGGGTTCTGTCTGTCTATGTGGAAGCTCTTTCTGTCGTGGTGTGGGGCAGGAATCATGCACGTGGTCAGAAAAGTCACGTACTTATGTCGTTGGTCCAGAATGACATTAATTACTTTGGTACCTAGGCCTATCCATCTATCCAGAAGTATATCGTCCAGTAATTTATACAAGGGACCGGGATCAGAATGTTGACTCTCGTACAACGTTATCAAATGTTGGACCATGTAAATACTAGCCAAACGCTGTTCGTTCGGAGAAAGGCTCAAAAAGGTCTGAGCCACTGCGTCACCATTATATATGTTAGAATTAGACACCCATTGAACTGCTGACCGGGCCAATTCCTGTTCGTGTATGGTGTGGGGTCTATCGCACTCTACTCGTCTTTGTAGTGCGTTCTCAGTAGCTTGGAATAGATTCTCGAGGGACTATCTTTCTTTTATAGGAGGTCCCTTTTTACGGTAGTCGAGGCATATGGGCCTATCAAACGGTCGTGCTCTGCCTACATAATTTATTTTACTCACTTCCTCTGTTGTGTGCTCATCATCATCATCTGATGCTGAATCCTCTTTCTCGTCTGACTCTTTCCTGTGCAAGTTTAGAATCTCTTTTCGTATTTTCTTGTACATGCATTCTGTCTTACTCACTGTATCATGTTTACCGGCAGCTATGTTGTCACTCCAATCAGTCATACCTCTAGTTACTCCCTTGTCTGGCTGGTCTTGTTCCCTGATCAGACAGTTAATCAAAAAACGTAAAATTTCGCGTTGTACCTCCACCTTTCTTTGCTCCATGGCCTCTTCTATACTCTCGGATCCCTCCCCCGTTCTAATGAAATGGTATATTTTGTCTAAATGTTCCTTCATGCCTGGTAATGTAATCAGATACTCTGCAGCGCGTCTTAGTCGTAGTGAGCACACGAGCATTGCACCTACACCTGGTGCTGGATCGTATATACAATGTGAAATCGTTACATTATGTTTATAGGGTGATGCTGTCGCTTGTGGCGTTCGTTGTAGTCCTAACTCTTGCAGTGCTCGCCTCTGCGGCGGTGTTTGTGGCGTGTTTGTGGACCCCCCTCCCACTGCCCCTTGGCCTAAGTTGTCTTTCACTGCCACTGGAGGCCGCAGTTGTATAAGCTGATCCTGTGTTGGGGGCGGAGGGAGAAAAGGATTGTTGACGGAAGGGACAGGAGGAGGGAATTCTGTGTTTACATAATCCGGGGCAGGTTCCTCTAAATAGGAGGAAATAAAAGCCTCAGCTCCTGTCTGTCTATGCCTTCGTACTTTAGTCGGTATCAGTGGTGGCGGCAAATTACTAGACACTTCTGAGGAGGTTACTTTAGCTAGTCCTTCAGCGAGGACGGGATACATGCCCGTGATGAGGGCATTTCTTTCTCGATCTGCTTGTTCTGCCTTGACCCGTTCCCCCTCTTCCTTTAGTTCTTTTTCTCTGGCCTTTTCTGCTGCTTCTTTACTTCTCTCTGCTTTGTGGAATTCTTTCTCTGTTCTCCTATGCGCTTCTTTACGCCATAACTCAATGGCATCTTTCTGGGACTGTCTAGCTTTCTTTTTCCATAGCGCTTCCTCTACTTTCATAATGCATTCAGCATCCCATGTTCCGGAGACAGGCCATCTATATTTTTCTTCTAGATCCTTCGTGTAATCTACCCATAAGTCTAAGAACAGTATGGCATCTAGCCCATGCTTCTGATACATAAAATGGCCAGGAGTGTCTCTAGGCGGGACGGGAACTGACTCTTCGAGTATCCCTTTCCTGGTCCCTATCTGACGTAATTTCGAAAACAGTGGCATGTTGGAACCTAACTTTAACGAAAACACAATATACACAAGAATAGACTGAAAACAACCATTCATGCAACAACATCAATACATTAAAAACAGATACATCCTAACTAGTACATAGAAAAAAACATGGTCCTGAAAAACTGTTTACTTTATGTACTGCAAAACAGTACAACCATACCGGTCTCATAAAGAGACACGTCTTTACCGTGTCTGTGTACCCAGACACGTCTTTACCGAGCTCAAAATAAATGAACCCGTCTCTATGCGTTCCCAATAACGGTACTCACCGGGAAGCAGAACTTGAAGGCCTCGGAAACTCGATATTGCGTGACTGCGGTGCTGCGGCTACTGCTGCGCATGCGCCTTGGAACAGGTGGGCCCCGGGATACCTCGGACCTTGCTCTCTCGACTTGGGCTCTGGTTGGGATGGTCCGCAATCCTCACGCCTCGTGTGGATGCCTGGTCGCAGTCTCCGTCTCGTCCGTGGGCCTGAGGGAGTAGGCAGGAAGTCCCGCTGTCGTGTACACTTGAAGTCCGTCACGGCTGTAGAAGGGGGCAGGGGGCTGGACCTACATCGCCGGCGCGTGGGGAAGGGGACTGGTCCCTGTTCGGGCGCCAGATTATGTGGTAAATAAAATAATTACCCTGTCAGAATTTCTATACATTAACAAGGATCATGCATATAATGAGAGGCACAGTCCGTGGTGTCCGATTCAGAAGGGCTTTATTCAGTAACTCGAGTTAAGGGAGAATCGGGTTCCATCACCACTAGGGATCAGGAAGGATCGTCATCTGAACTTTATTCACAGAGTTCATTATTTATAGTTAAAACATACATTAACTTACATAGAGAAGGCGGAGCGCTCCAGGCGGAGCAAGTGAAAGAAAGAGATAAGAGCACATGGGCGTGTAAGAAGGCGTACACGTGGGTGTTCACTTGATGAGTCACAGGTGTGTCATAGGTGGGTGGATACATGGAGGGGGTCTGCATGGTCAGCAGGAACCTTTACCCTACTTGTGTGCGCAAACTTGGTCATGACGTAGAATTGACGTGTAACTGGGGGAAGCTGGGGGGAGCTGACTTTAGTGCTAGTAGAGGAGTCTTGAATGTCAGGACGACCTGCACTTCTGGTATTATCTGATATCTTGAGTTTGGAGGATGTATTATCTGACTTAAAGGTCGCTCGAGCAGAGGCTGCTCATCACTAAATGCTAGTGTGTGCATATATTTCTTTGTGCATTGCGTAGGGCCATGGGCCTTCTATGGATGCGGGTTCAGTAAATCACTTGAATGGAGACAGAAAGGCTAGGCCCTATCTTCGGCAGGCGGAATATGTTTACCCTTTTCATTAAGCAGGAATGTGTTTCTGTAAAGCAGAGCAGATAACTGTAGGCAGAATACTGTCTTGGCAGGCCGAGCCGGGCACCTCTCGGCTGAGCAGGAAGTATGTGAGAGGTCAGGGATACATAACTAAATTGCAGCTTTCAGAGTGTCAGGAGGCATGGAGCCTGAATTCGGGTCCTGGCTCGGCTGAGCCACAAAACGAGTTCATCTCGACTTTTAAACGTGCACCATGTAAATGCATTGGCAACATGGGCCTCAGTGCAAAATTAACGTTTCTTTCATGGAGGGTCTGGTAACTAACATGCTAATCTTGAACGGAAATGCAGAGGCATTATTATTACAGGCATGAGAAGGGAATTGCATGGTGACAGGGACATACATGGGGTATATGTACATACATAGGGTGCATGTAGGGGACACACTGGCCACTTAAAATTTCTATTTCCTCATTTCCACAACCTCATGGAGAGGGCAACAAGAAGATTTCACCTTCCTCTTACCACCAAGCAGTCTGATTGCTTCCTCTATGATTTTAAGGAGCCCATGAAAAAATCTACAAGGGCCATTCCTATTGTAGACTTCATTTGGGAGGAAGGTATCAAGACAATGAGGAATCCAGCTACGGTGTCAGCAGTGCTGCCTAGGCTGCATAAAAATACATAGCACCAATGATTCACCAGCATGTTTATTTGGTCATCCTAAGCCTGATTCTGTCATTATGCAAGCGGCCCAGCAACGCTCAAAGAACCCATCAATCCCTAACACAACACCACCAGATAGGGATGGGCGTCTGCCGGATAACATTGGCAAACCCTTTTCCACCATGGCAGCCACCACTGTGAGAGCGACCAACTTCCTTGCAATTTTAGGAGAATATAAGAGTTAAATTCAGTCTGATATTGCTCAATACCTGGACCTCTTATCAATGGACACAAAAGCTGAAGCCAGGAAGATTCTCCAGGACAGAGAGAAGGTATTTGCGGAGATAATTGATTGTGCAGTTGACATTTCCTCAACTGGATTGAGACAAATAATTGGAACAGCAGTACTTAGATGACTTCGTTGGCTGAAGGCAGCATCTTTCAACCAGAAATCCAAAACAAGATCCTGAATATGCTGTATGATGGGGAAGCATTGTTCAGCAAGCATGTTAATGATGTTCAGCAAGCATGTCGACAATGTTTTTCTAACTATCAAGACGGATACGGAAACGACCAAGTCGCTAGGAGACCAGCAAATACGAAGACACCACTTTCGAAGGAAGCAGGGGTTCCTATTATTATAGAGGAGGATTTCAACCTTACAGGTAGCAGCAACCCTTTCAAAGTCCATATCTCTCCCAGTACACCCAGCCATCAGGCAACCACCTCCAGCGGCATACAAGCAAACAATAAGAGGTAAACAACCTCCCAGTGGCCAGAAAGAATCGACCTGTCAACGGTGCCAGTTACCCCCAAAATTTAAAAAAAAACATCTTGGAGGCTATCTTTATTGTTCCTTATAACAGCGGGCAGATGGGTCCTGAATGTCATATCTCAAGGACACACTCTTGAAATTACCAGCAAACCACCGAATGTTCCCTCAAAAGGGCCATCACTTCCCCGTCTAAACCAACTTCTCCTGAAATAACAACAATACTAGAAAAGGGTGCAGTAGAAGAGGTCCCGAAGACTCGGAGGGGGAATCTGTTTCTACTTCAATTTCTTCCTGATACAGAAAAGTCTGGAGACTGGCACCCTACCTTAGACCTTTGAAAACTCAACAAATACTTGAGAAAGCAATCTTTTCACATGGCCACCCTGCAAGATATTTTACATCTCCTCAATCATGGTGATCACATGACCGCTTTACATCTCCAGCATGTATGCACCCATGTTCTGATTTACCCAAAACATTGAAAGTACCTGAGATTCAAGGTTGCGGGCATCCACTACCAATTCAAAGTTCTCTCCTTCGGGCTAAAATTAACTCCCTGTATCTTCAGCAAGTGTCTGGCTTCTGTGGCAGCTCATCTGCGAAGAGAAGGAGTGCAGGTATTCCCATACCTGGCTGACTGGTTAATAAGGCTGCCACATCTCGACAGGCCACAACAGATACATCAAACTGTCTCACACTCTTCAAGAAACTGGTTCTCACAGTCAACAAGCAAATATCAATTTTACACCGACAACACACATTTAAGACTTTGTCATCATGACAGATGTGTCAATAGAAGGATGGGGTGATCATGTTCAGGATTTGACAATCAGTGGGAAATGGAACAACTTCGAAAAGAAGATGCACATAAGCTGGCTGGAGCTCAAGGCCATAGCACTTGCCCTAACATCTTTCCTGCCCAGAATAGCAAACTCATCAGTGGTAATCCGCATGGACAATACCTCCAGCATGCATTACATCAGGGTTCTCCAAAGTCGGTCCTGGAGGGCCGGATCCATGCCAGATTTTTAAGATAGCTCCATTTATGTAAATGGGGCTATGATAAAAATCTGGCCTGGATCCGGCCCTCCAGGACCGACTTTAAAGAACCCTGCATTACATAAACAAACAGGGAGAAACCATGTGTAACAGCAAGCTCAAGAAATATGGAAGTGGGTCCTGTGCAACCAGATAACACTGAAGGCAGAACATTGGCCTGGAGCAACCAGTGCCTTAGTGAATACATTAAGCAGAATGGCTACCAGTTGCCACGAGAGGGAACTAAATCAGTAGATTCTAGAAAACCTTTACGCTTAGTGGGTCAAACCAAATCTGGATCTGTTTGCGACCAAGAAAAACTGTAAATGGCAGTTCTATATCAGCTGGCATCAGCAGAAGGGGTCGTGGGGGGAATGCATTTTCAATAAGGTGATCAAAGATCTTTGTGTACGCTTTCCCCCATCCCATTAATCCTAAAGATTCTCAGGGAACAAAAGAGGGGAACTCTGCCAAATGATCTTGTTAGCTCCCAGATGGCTCAGACCGTTCTGGTTCACAAAATTCCTGTTTCTTTTGGAACAAGCCCACATTCAACTGAAGCTCATACCAGCATTGCTGATGAGGAGCAACAGCCAGGTACATCATCCCAATCCGACATCACTACACTTGTCGGCCTGGCTCCTGAATTCAATGAACTTGAAAGGTTAAATATTCCGGCTTCAGAGAGATCCTCGCAAAGGCCAGGGCTGACACCACCAATAAGCCATATAAGCTCAAGTGGAAGCATTTCTGTCTTTAGTGTCAGGAAATGGGTGTTTATCCAATCTCATGTACTCCAGAACAAATCCTAACCTATCTTCTTCAATTGACAAAATCTGGTCTCCCTCAATCATCAATTATAAAGTACATCTAGCAGCAATATCCTGATCTTGAAGATCATATAAGCTACCTTCCCTGTGGGCGGCTAGAGTAATCAAGAAGTTTCTAAAGCTTTTCAGGGTGGTTCCTTCTATAAAGGAACCTGTCCTGCTTGGCATCTACATGTAATATCGGGACAATTGATGAAAGCTCAGTTTGAAACGATTCATAGACTTAAAATATCTCACATGGAAAACAGCACTGCTGCTGGCACTAATTTCAGCAAGAAATGTTATTGAAATCCAAGCATTTATCATCAAGGCACCATTCATGCAATTTAAACACAACAGTATCATATTAACCACTTAAGCGCTGCCGTCGGCCAATGGCCGACGGCAGCGCTACCTCCCCAGTGCTGCCGTCAGCCATTGGCCGACGGCATTTCACCCGCGATCGAAAACGGCCGCACCGCGGCAGGAATTACCGCCACGGTAAACGGGTTAAAAATTAATTCGAAGTTCATACCAAAAGTCCTTTCGGATTTCCACTTTAATGAGCCCATAATATTAAGGATATTCTTTCCCAATCCACAAACTATGGCAGAGAGATCACTACAACGTTAGACTATAAAATGTGTATCAAAGTCTTAGACAGAAATAAACAACACCACAGAATGTATCAATTGTTTGTGACTTTTGGAAATCTACGAATAGGGTTCCAAGTTTCGAAGCAAAGCATAGCAATATGGATCGCACCAGCTATCCAATTTTGTCACAAACAAGCATTTAAGCCCTAATGCACAAAGTAAAGGCTCATTCTACCAGAGCTGCTTTTACTACTTCTGCTCTTGATGCTGGTGTGCCTAATTAACAAATATGCAGAACAGCAACATGGTCCAGCTGTCACACCTTTACGCAGCATTACTGCCTCGATTCCTCTGGCAAGAACGATACGGCTGTGGGGCAAGCAGTGCTGCGCCATTTATTCAGTAAGGTAAGCTATTTCTAACTATCTTTCCCACCATCCGCTGTGATATGATAATGTTGTTTTTTGCAAATGCTAGCTGCTATCTATTATGATTCAAGTATGTGAATCTATGATAAATCCAATACTGGAGAATAAAATAAGTTACTTACCTCTATCTGTAGTTCTCCAATATTGGTATCTTTCATTCACATGCAACCCACCCTCGCCTTCATAGAGGATCCCCTTATTTCTCGTGACTATTACCTCCCACTTTTGCTGGACAAGCTGAGTGACTGGAGCCTCTGTGGTAAGGGTTATAAATGGTGCTGTCACCTGATTGGCTGGGCTTTATTGCTTTTATAATGATGTTAATAAATTATTAAAGTGAATGTCTTTTAACATTAACTTCTAGTTAGCTCTTTGACTGCTGCTTCCTGTGATACCGTTGGACTCCCACTTCAACAATGGGAAATAATTTCAGCACGTTTACAGGTAAGTAACTTATTTTCTTATTTGGCATTCACGTAAGAAGGCTTACTGAATCTCACTAAGGCTACATATAGGAGGAGGAAGGCGAGGGCAAGGAAAATCATTGCACTTGCAGTTTAGATAGAGCTCATATGCTATTCCATTTTACAAAACACATTCTGGATTTAGATAGTAAAAACTTAAACTATTTTTTTTTAAAGAAGGTATCTTTATTCTTTCTTTATCTGTAAATGTGTGTGTCTTGTAAAGCGCACTGCTACCCAGAGGCGTCCTGGCGCTATAGACCGCTGGGGAACCCGTCCTGGCTTTCCCTGTGAGATGTTCCCTCCTGGGTATCTCCAAGGTGAAACCAGGCATCCCCAGCGTTTGTGTGGGCCGTTGTGGAGATGAGGCAAGCTAATGCCCAGAGTTGCCGAGTGTGATCCCTGGTTAGAGTAGGCACCGAGGCGAGAATTATCGAGTCCGCTGACCCTGGTTCACGACCCTGCCGCGTCGGGGATTGAACCCTGATCCCGGGCCGTCCTCTGCTTCCGGGTCTGCCGCCTCTAACCAGTGGGCCACACCACTCCACCTGTGTTCTTGCTTTGGTCTTGTTCACACTGTTTGCAAAATCACATCATTTTGGAGGGCAGCGTTGTTTTTCAGCTCTAGTCTTGCTCACAGAATTAGCAGAGTCTCATGATTTAGAAGGACAGCCAAAACTTGTTTTGCCCTTACTTGCTGATATAGGCTGTGAGTTTTTCAAGCCTTTTGAATAATTGTTTAAGAGCAATACAATTGAAATTAATAGCCTGTTTGAGGGGGTGAAACCCTACTCAAGCAGCAACCACAATCCTTGTCAGGGTGAATTCACAGGAAGCCTCAAATTAACATGTGCTCAACTTTCTGGTAGCTTGGCACAGAGCAATCAGGCTTAACTTAGAGGTAATTTGTAAAGTATTTGTGCAGCACTTTGAACAGTAATAAAATGAAAACACACCACCACAGGCATTCCACACCAGATTTAATTAATAAGGTCAAATGTAATAAATAAATCAAGACCAAAATGACAAAGGTCCAATCAGTAGAACTGGAGAAATACAATTTTATAGTTTTAAGTAAAAATAGTTTCAAAAAGCACTAATGGCTACTCTCGGCTATCTGGTCGTAGGGGGCCAGGAGAAAGTCGCAGGTTAAGGCCAACAGCGATGGAGCATTGGCCAGATACAGGGGCCAGGTTAGTTCCACCTGAAAAGTTACCTTCTCAGTCCAGTGCGAAGAGTCCAATTCATGGTGTAGGGGGGTCCAATTCATGGTGTAGGGGGGTGCGAGGAGCACGGAAGCATTGCAGATGGTCGTTGATGTAGCGTGTAGAGCAGGCCTGCCATTGCAGGTAGGTGTCACTGTAGCACAAAGATCCTGTTGTCATCGGAAATGGTTGGGTTGGTGCTTCGCGATGGTGCTCCCCGCAAGTGGTCAATGCTGTAGCGAGAAGGGTGGGGCTAACAGAACTTTGCGATGGCGGGCTGTGCATGTGGCGACGTTTTGACTCAAATGGGCCTATTCGTGGCCGCAAAGAGCCCAGCAACTTCAATTCATCCTCTCTGAAACCACACCAAGGGTCTAGGACCTGAGGGACCCTACTTTGGGAGATCAGGGGCTTGCTCCAGCTGCTTTGGGTACTGGTGCAGGTGATTGGGAGCCTGTTATGACCCTGTGGCTCTGAACAGGAAGTCAACACTCTAGCCCTGGGAGTCACTCTCGAAGTCATGGGTTCAGATGCACATCCAAATCCCTCTGACTCAGAAAGGAGGGCAGCAGGGAAGCAATCCAGCAAGGCAGCAGTCGAGCAAGGCAGTAGTCCTGCAGGGGAGCAGCCTAGCTGAGTGACAGGCCCGGACTGGCCGTTGCGGGCACCGGGCAATCACCCGGTGCGCCGCAAGGGTGGGGGCCGGTTTTGGCCCTCTGGGGGCCGTTTTTGTTACAGGGCCGTTTCCGCAGCAGCGTTGCTGCAAAAACGGACCTATAACAAAATTGGCCGAAAACCGGCCCTGGCAACGAGCGAGGTCGCACACCCAACTCCCCCTCCTCCCCCTTGGGGGTGAGGGGGCCGGCCGAGCACTTTGCCAGGGCCGGTTTTGGTTCTCAGTCCGGCCCTGGCAGTGCTTTCAGCAGCTCAGCAGTCCTTCTTCCTGGCAGAGTTTCCACAGTCTAGAAATGTACTGAAGAGTTGGTGTCTGAGGTCCAATATTTATACCAGGAGCCTCCTTTGAAATGGAAGAAGCTTCTTGAGGCTTCCCTTTGACGTGCACAGGTTTCCTGCCTCAGAGGCCCTGTCTTCAGTTTAACTACAGGGGGTATACAGCCCATAATGTGGAGGGAGGACCCAGCCTATTCAGTTGTAAGTAGGTCTGTTCCCTGCTACGTTTTCCCAGCCTACCAGTGATGAAATATCCAAGCACACCTATGCTGTCTATTATATGTGGCTGTCTAGAGGGAATCCACAAAGTACAATTGTCAGCTACACTCAGTCATGTGACCCAGACAGGCTGCAGGCACTAAATAGCTATTGCAGGAAAATACCAACTTTCTTAAAATATTATTTTAAAAATTGTACCTTAAAGTCAGACTTTACCATACGAGAGGGTTTTTTATTACAATTCCAAAGCACCAACAATGAAATGGTTACCTGTTCCCATTTGAAAGTTACAGCGTATTAAATGTAATAAGTGAACTCCTGGGAGAGGTAGGCCTTACAGTAGTGAATAACACATATTATAGTTTTTTGCTACCAGGAGGTGCTAGACTTAAAAGAGAATATATGACGTTGCAACGCATGCATTTACAACACGGTCAGTACAACGACCTCGCTGTTACCAAGCGTACCATTACAACGCAAGTCTTTACAACAACTTGCTGTAGGGGACGCTGGAGTTTGGAATAGTATAATTTGCTATTCCAACTCCAGTCTGTACAACAGTGGGAAAGTGTTGGATTGCAAATCCAACACCTAAAGCCCCCTACAGCAAGTCATTGTAATGACTTCTGTTGTAACGGTATGTGTGGTAACAACACGGTCGTTGTACTGACCGTGTTGTATGGCACTGCGTTGTACCAACAGCGTTGTAAACGCTGTTTCCCCTTAAAAGTTCATATTTTAAATGCACTGCACCCTGCACTCTGGGCTGTCCGTGGACTACCCTTGGGGCTACTTCTATGTATTAATAAAAAAGAAGGGTTGGGCCTGGCAAATAGTTTATTTTGGCAGGTCGAAATTGCAGTTTACAGCTGCACACACAGTCTTCAGTGGCAGGCCTGAGACAGGTTTAAAAGGGCTTCTTAATTGGGTGGCACAATAAGTACGACAGTCCCACATTAAGCATTTAATTTACAGGCCCTGTGTACATGTAGTACCACTTTACTAGGATTTTACAAGTACATTAAATATGCAATTGGGGTTAAGCCTATGTTACATTATTTTAAGGAGTGAGCACATGCACTTTAGGACTGGTGAGCAGTGGTAAAGTGCAAAGAGTTCTAAGGCCAGCGAAAACGAATTCCGCAATAATGAAGGAGGAAGACAAAAGGTTTGGGGGAAGACTACTCTAAAGCTGACAGGTCTAACAGCAAACATAATCCCATCACAAACACTTTATGAGCTAATGTGTTGTTTAATGTCATACTGGTAAAGCACTGCACACATGGTAGAAACAAATTCTATAATTTTAATTCATGGGTCTTAGCTGTCGTGTTCTTTATATGAGATCCAAATGATTAAAGGTTTAGGTTCAAAGGTCAAAAATGTGACTAACCTGGTAATACAGATACTTTACTTGGACTTGATCACTTCTGTTTTCTAGCCTAGGGATAGGTGGGTAGGTAGTAAGTCACTAAAACAGTAAAGGAGCCAGTCAAGGGAAAGATGGAAAAAGGTTAACTAAAGTAATTCATAGGCTTCCGAAATGGAGATTCCTTTACCTAGAGGTACTAAGAAAGGCTATATCTGTAAGACAATTTAGTTTAACAAAGCATCAATTAGGGTAGCCACAATTTTAGTTATGAAAAGCTATTCTCCCATGCATCTTTATTCATCAATGAAAAAAGTATATTATCAAGAATCTAGGTGTGGAGGCCTGATACAGGAGTTGAAAAAAGAGAAGCTATGAAGGTTTGAGGACCTACAGTTGCTTTTTTCTTGTGCATAAAGTGCTTTTGCCATGTGCTCTCCCTGGTCTAAATAGCGCACCAATCAAATGATGGAAAGCTTTGGCTGAGGAGTACAAGAGTGATTGTGGTAAGTAATTTTCAATTGAAAATCACAGAAGCATTTTGTATGCTATAAATATTCCATATTTCTTTATTTTTTACGAGCTATTAGAGGTAATTATCTTAAATTTGGGTAATGATTGTAGTTTGTACGACATCACATCCATAAGTAGTTTTTGGGAAACTTTTCATACTTTTCCTTACAAAGTGAAACTATATAAAGCATATACGTGAAAGTGGAAAGATGTTCTGTAGCTTTTGAGACAGGAACAAATATCTTACCTCAAAGGTTAGTCTTGAAAATGGGAAGAAAAACCCTTGGGGTGACCTACTGCCCAAGCAAAGAGTAATAAGTCACCTAAGTCTGGAAAAGATGGTTATATTGGTTATGTTTGTTTTACAGGTGAGGAGGGTTGGATAATTGTGCACTACCTACACCCTGCATTGTACTTCAAAACCGCAACAAAACTATTTTAAGAAAATGTTTCTTTGCCTTGATTTTTATTCAGTTTTAAGGAAAGGAATTGAGCAGATGTATTCATCTGTGCAAAACACTGAATACATGCGAACGGAATTGGGAGTGTAGTGGCAACGTATAATGTGTTTAAATGTCCCCTCTTAATTCCCCTTCAACATCCTATCGTATTGTTCTGGTTGGTATTAATTTTGAACCATTTAGTAGGCTGCTGCCATGAGCCTGGATTGTGTTTCTGAAGTCGTTGGTTTGATTTGTCAAAGTAAGTCAATATTTTCTAACTATGAGTTTTTTTTGCTTAGGAATTTCAGCAGGTGTCGAAGGAGCCAAAGTCTGCCTCAACTGGTGTGAATCGTATTGGACCTATTGTTGTCCCAACGGCAGGCGAGGAGCAGCCGGTGGAATATAATCACCTGTCGAGGGACCTTGCTTGTAGAAAGAGCATCAGTACTTTACTCGAGGAGGAACGGAAGAAGACACCACACATTCTGGATTTTTCAAGTAGTGACTGTGTTGCAGCAGTAAAACAGCAGCAAATTGTTCAGAATGGGCCCCACCCTCCATGCCAGTGCCTTAATCAAGAAATAGTCAAGGGTTTTGACAGACTCGGTCTTCAGAGTGTTTCACGAAACAACAGTCAACATAGCTTAGCAGGATGCACACCTGATTTGGAGGGCAGGACCAGTCTTACCACATTTCCTTGCAATAGAACATGTCATCATAATTCATCTTGTGAAAACAACCTCTTTGACCCGACAACGGTCCAACTGGGGCCAATGTGCTGCTCTGGTGTTGATCCGGAAGAGGACGATGACAGAAGCTCCCATTCATCAGGGGAGCAGGTTATCCTTGGGTTGTCTGATTTAGAAACACTTCAACCCCTTCAGGATCCTGACCTCTATGTGGAAATTGTGAAAAACACCAAGTCTGTACCTGAATATACAGAAGTGGCATACCCGGATTACTTTGGTCATGTCCCACCTCCATATAAAGAACCTATAGTAGAAAGACCTTACGGTGTACAACGGTAAGGCACATGTTTTATCTTACTGATTGTCTTGTTGGATGGGGTATGATGGAAGGCAATTCTGCACTATGTGTAGCGCAAGTGAATACAAACATAATATTTCAAGCTTTACAGAACAGATTACTTTCTTTTGTTCAACATTTTTCAAAGCAGTACTGTTCTCAGGTAACCGAATAAAAAAATTAATTCATTTTATAATGAAGATGTTTTAGTATAATCATAAGATTTCAGAATGTATATTTTGGTTTATTATTTATTTTAAACTGATTTTCTTACAATGGTGATTAGAATGCCAATAATGTCTGTGTGGTTACTCATGGTAAAATTGACTCATTTAAGAAATCCTTTTATGCACGGGATGAAAAGGAGAAGTAATTTATCTGTAGACCAGTAGTTTCAAGCAGAGTGAAAAGTTTTGTTTTCTGAGCATTGGTGCTGTTAAGATGTACGGTGTCGAATTTCCTACATGGAAGGTTCTTGGTACATTAAGGATTTTGAATGTGCCATTGATGACATGATTGCTGCTAGTTATAATAGATCACTCCTTGATTATATTCTTTGGTGGGTGAGCTAGTAGTCTGCTACTGTTTTCACTGCATAAAAAAAGAATTGATACACCAAAGGCGCAGTAACAATTTTCTTTGATGGCTAGTTTCAGTAGGAGCAAGTTTATTTAATTTTAGGTCGAGCCTAGCAGTTCGCATGTGCTGTCTGGAATACCTGCTGTGTTCAGCATACGGAGTGCAGTCCCGCCTGCTGCTTGTCATTAGTTTACTCCTGCATTGCTCTTTATTTCTGTCTCTTATTGGTTGGCCCTCCAATGCATCACATCCGTTTTCTGGCAAGGAGCACCAGCCAACTACAGTTTACTTATGCTCTAGGTCTTTACGTGTTTTGTTTAGGGATTACTTTATTTTATTTTGTGGTAATAATATTGTATCACCACGGCGCTCGCTTTCATATATTTTTTTTAAATCACTTGTGTGTGCATGGGCAACGCTCTTTATCTTTGAGAACGGTGCCCGCTTTCATATTTTTTTTAATAACTTGTATGTGCATGGGTGCCAAGCTTTATCTTTGAGCACGGCGCCCACTTTCATATTTTTTTTAATAACTTGTATGTGCATGGGTGCTGTGCTTTATCTTTGAGCACTCTCCAAAAAACAGTGGTTCGTAGAGACCAATAGGTCTTTGGAGTGTTTTAGAGAAAACACAGTGTGTCCTATATAGTTTTAGGACCCAGTATGTTTTTTTTTAAAGTTCTTTCTATTAAACCGCTGCATCATACACAATCACAATAATACATACATATATCTTAAACTGACGGTAGTAGGAAGAGATAACAATGCGATTCTAATCATCAGCTAGGTGTCCTGAATGATTCTATATTTATTAATCTCTTGTGTCGACCTCCCCTCCCTTGCTCTGCCATGCGTTCTGTATTTCTCCCAGGCGCCCAAATCTTTTCCCATTTCTTTGGGAATCCTCTGCTCTGGTAAACTACTTACTCCGCTTGTTGGCACCAATCTAAATATTGTTTCTAATCTCTAGGCTTTGGGGCTCTATGGCTCCTTAAGCCCTAGCGTTGTTCCTCTTTGCCACCACAGCAGTTTTAGGAACCAGAATTATATAGTATATCAAAAGCAAGCATAGAGCAGGACACTTATTATTATAATGCAATAAATGTATTCATTGCAGAGTATCATTTCAGTTTTCAAATTTCTTATATAAATATCATGATCCACTGCTCAGAGATAAGTGAAAAGATGTGTTGTGGTGAGTGAGAAAACATTAAAACATGCATCAACTTAAACAACAAGAAGCTCAACTCCTTTTTTGGCAATTTGTTATATAATAAAATAAGGAGTTAGGTTGTTCTATGGTCGACGGTGTTTCGATCTCATGTACTTGAGATCATCATCAGGACAGGGCTGTGAGCACCTAATATCGTCAAGATAAAAATAAAAATAACGAATGTCCGGGTCAAACTTAAGAACCCCGAAAGCCTGCACAATTATATACTTATTATTTTATAGGGAGAACTTGCCTAATGTTTGAGGGAAGGGGAAACCTAATTAGGAGACTTATTACCCAGAGACATAGAACAAGCCCCTGGTATTTATTAGGGGTTATTAATTAACTCAAACCATTTAGGTGATAGGTATAAATCAAGGTCTGTGTTAACTATGCAAGTCGTCTGAAATTGACTTACTTAATGTACGGCCGGCATGTAAATTTCGGCTCACAAAAGGAAGCCTGAGGGGGCTATTGATTCTAGAATTAGAGAGAGACCGCAAATCTAATCCAAAGATTGCACTGTATGCTTGTGTGATCGGAGCACGCATGCCTGCCCCGCCTTTGTGGGACACACTACCATGGTAATGGGAAGGCTCAGAGACTACATGTGCTGCTGCAAATACCAGGACTGGACACAGTTGTTTAAAGACAGGTATGTGAATGAGCGGGCATATAAAGGAATTATAGAGAAAGGCACAATGACACAACCACGTGTAGGCATGAACACCATTAAACGCAGGATCTTGGGTTGGAATGAATACCGTCATTTGAAGACATGCAGATGAGCAGACAAAACCAGATATACGAATTAATTCAATCACCTGAAGCCACATTGAGGAATCACATTAAGGGCACAGGCAGAAATGAGCACATTGACATGCAGGAATGGGCACCTCCACTACGTGCAGACTCACGGAGGAATGTGCACAATCACAGGCCGGTGTAAGTAGGAATGTTAACATTGTATGGCTTATTATTTTTATAGCGCTTTACATAACCTTATGTTTGCCCGAAGCAATTAGTTGGGTATGTGGAAAAGATGCAATCTCGGACTGGGAGCAAAAGACCCAACATGCAAGCACCTTTAGGAAAGGCACAATTATACTCAAGCATACAGAGAAATATGTCAATTCCAGATCCTACAGGGAGCACTCTTAAAGAGAAGCTGGCACAGTATATGGTCAGTACAATAAGTGGTTGTGATGTAATGTTTGAAAAAACAATAGAAATAATCAGACATGCCTTAAAGTAAATACAGTGCAGGAGGGTTCAGTGAGAGGTATATGAAGCGAGGTTACCACATGACTCCATGTCACTAGGGCACGCCTGTTCCACTTCATGACTTATTCATACAGTTTTTTCCATGTGTGAAAGTATACTTGTTGTAATTGAGCTGAATGAACAATAACATTCATAGAATTCACTGACGACGTAAATAAAAACCTGCTGATGACAAACGAGTGCCCTCATGACTGGATAATCTTATGGGGATTTTAATTTAGAGTAGTAGGCCCACTGACAGACGCAAACTAAGGCACGTACATGATCTAGCAGACACAATTGCATGGATAGGCTATGGGGACAGTGACCTCCAGCAGATACAGTGCAGGTTTTCTGGACATCTGCTTTATGTGGAGGCTATGCTGGGAGAGGCCTGAACAAAGCAGATGGTTCCATATAGGTGAATTATGGGGTGGGTAAGAATTGACACATGCATTTTTGTTGTGTTAGTTGTGTATCTTGTTGAAGAATTGACTATTTGGCTGGTTACGGAAGGAGCAGTCCCAAGTGTGACACCAAATTGAAAATGCTAATAAAGATACTAAATAAACAGAAGCCAATCGGTCTTGGCAATGCAAGAACTATTGGCTTTGTCACTGTTAATGCGTTTCAGCATTGCACAGCCAGATGGTAAGTGTTCCCCAGCCAGTTGCAGCACCCAAGCGCCCGCAGCTTATGCACTGTTACTCCTTTGTGTAACCAGGGTCATACATGAACAAGGCATCCCAAATTAAATTTGCCATTTGATAGAGAGCAAAACACAAGAACAGAAGGTACTGTTTGCCTTAGCGCAATTCATACCAGTGACTTGCATGCTAAACACACTTGCGTGCTGGAGGCACTCAACCCACTGAGCTGTCCGACTGGCTATAAGTATCACGGGCAACAATTATCAAATTGCAGAAACCATTGCATGTGTATATTCAAATTCAAGAATCCTTTATTAAATCTATATTACATGGTGTTTGATGGGTTACTGTTGTTTCTATCTGGTTTGACATAAACATGGTATAGTCTAACCATACCTCCCTTCCAGTCAGTGAATTGGATATACAACGACCACCTATATGTTAAGGCCATTTCATGATCACCGGGTCATGTGGCCGGATCCTGGCAGGGCTAACTCGGCCTTTGGACGTTCTGCGGTTGATCAAATTAATCTTGTTAATTTGTGTAACAGCAAAGAATTCTTGAAGTACTTAGATAGGTCTGCCTTAAATGTTATGTAATAGTATTGTAATATTTTTGAACACAGTTGTTGTTAGGGTTCGCACGGGACTTGGTAGACCGTGCACATGCAAAGTACCTCTTTGGTGCCCCTGGTAGTTTGCCGTTTTCAAAATCTGAGTAATATGAATTTACTTGGGTGCTGGTATAAACATTTACCAAACGTACATCCCAAAGGCGGGGTGCCGTCTGTTGAAAATACCTTTGTTTATTTTATCTTCCAATAAGACTTTTACTGATCATTTGCTTTTCATTTTGTTTAACATTTTTTTATTTGATTTTTACATTCTCACACATTAAGTAAATCAACAATAGAAATCATTTCATCTTGTAATTACATTGAGCTTCGACTATTAGTCGGCGAGAAATCGCAACAAAAAGAAAAAGAAAAGCTCTTGTACATGTTTTCACATTGCGGATACAGCATAATAGTCGCCTTGAGGGTTATCTCATGACTGACCTAAGATAAGGTGAAAAGACGTGCATGAGTCCTCGGCTGAACACATCAGTGTTTGAGTCAGAGATCTTTGTGTGTCCCTACTGTGTTCCCTTGTGGTGTGTTCTCGCTGGGTGTTGAATATTCATGTTTCTAACAAGATGTTGTCAGATTCTAGATCTTCGGTGTGGGGAAGAAACCATTAACCATGGGGGTGAACTGGAGATATCCGGTGCGGAGCTACTGGTGGAAGGTGATTGGCTGTGATTATTGCACGTGGTACTATATCGGCCCCCTGGGTGGGAACTGTGGAGAACAAGTTGAATGCATTCTGTTGGGGTTAGTGCCCGTCACGCTATATTGCCTGTCTTATGTGTCCATTTCTCGCCTGTGTTCTCGCCTACCTGCCTCTGGGTGGATACTTGTGTAGACTGCGAGGGGGATGGTGTCATTGAGGATGGTTGTGTTGTTTTGTGAGTAAATCGGTGCATCAGTTGTGCCCACTCTAGGGAAATGGGGTGTTTTTGTGTTCCTCTCACTTCTTCCACCCGCAGCACCTCCTCCTCCGCCGGGTCCCATTTCTTCATTGCCCATATCCAGGCTGCCTCTGGGGGCCCTGCCGGGGTCCACCAGTGCATGGCTATCCCTCTTTTTGCTAAGAGAATGGCTAAGGAAATGAAGCAGTACTGCACCTTCTCGGTTTTACGACTACGGAATATGCTGAGGGCACTAGCTTCCCATGAGGAGAGGGTTAGATTGTTCGTTGTCTGGTGTACCCGGTCCCAGTAGTGGTGAATAATTGGGCAATCCCAGAACATGTGATTAAAGTCTGCTTCAGGGTCCTGGCATCGAGGGCAGGCAAAGTGGGTGTCCGGGTAGAAGCGTTGAAGGCGCTTTGGGGTGAGGTATGCCCTATGAAGAATGTTGAATTGGATGTTCCTGAAGCGTGCGTTTCTGGAAACTTTCTTGGGGTACTCTAGGGCTTTTCCCATTCTTTATCATTGAATACGCAACCTATTTCATCCTCCCATGTATGCCGTAGTATGTCCAGTGGGCGAGGGGTCAGTTCCACAACGGCTTTGTATAGCCAGGTCACTTAGTGTCTGCCCACTCCCATATGAAGTATGGTATGTATTACAGGGTGCGTAGGGGGTTCTCCCGCATGTGGATCACAAAAAGGGCAATTATCGTTTATTAGCTGGCGATGCAGAAGGAACTGCCCTGGAGGAAGGTCGTATAGTTCTGTCAATCGGACATATGTCATTAACTGTCCGTCTTCATACAGGGATTCAATTTCTGTGATGGAGGAATCGGTCAATACTTGTAAGGCACTGGTAGTATAATATTTATCAGTACGAGGGAATCTACCAGAGGGAGTAAGGGCGAGTATGGGGGTTTCCCTTTGGACATGCAATGTATTTTCAGCATACAAGAGCGTGCTATTGTCACCTGTAGGGGATAAGTGCGGAGGGGTTTGGTGCCCGGGAGAAGCAGTCTCTGTATGGCTGGGAGGGGTATCCGTCCCTGCTCTGTGATTGTCTCTTCGGTGTATCGTTCTGCTGTCCAAAACGACAACCATTGGAGCAGCGCCGCCAGGAAGTATGCTTCAAAGGATGGAGCGCCTAGCCCTCCTTGTGTTGTGGGCAGGTAAAGCGTGGTAAAGCCACCCTATGCCATCCCCCACCCCAGATCAGAGTGGTCAGGATTGTGTCTAGCTCTTTGAAGAAGGAGCGTGGCGGTATCACTGGGAGGTTGGTGAAGTGGTAAAGGAGCCTCGGGACCATGATCATCTTTGCGAGGGCCACTCGACCAATGGGAGCGAGAGGTAGTGTCTTCCAGAAGTTTACTCATGTGCATAGTCCGGCTACTACCTTACGGTGATTCCCCTCGACTAGATCTGTGGCAGAGTGAAACAGTTGTACCCCGAGGTATTGTGGCCCGCGGTGCTCCAGGTGAGGTTGTGGGCTCCTATTGTTATGTCTCCCGGGGGCAGATGCGGGCTCAATGGGAATATCGTGGACTTGGCCCAATTAACCTTGAGGCCTGATGCTATCGCAAAGTCATTCAGTGCTGACCAAATGGGGGTGAGGTCACTATTAATATCTCTGACATAGATCAGGAGGTCATCAGCATACAGGGACACACAATGCATTGTGTCCGCTAGTGGTATACCTTATGCCCCGTCATCCTGCCACAGCCGTATTGCCAGGGGTTCTACTACTAAGGCGAAGAGGAGGGGGGATAGGGGGCACCCCTGGCTGGTTCCTCTTTCTACTGGGAAGGGAGCGGAGATGTATTTACCTATTCTCACTCAGGACGTTAGGCCCTTGTAGAGGAGCTTAGTGTATTCCATCAGTACGGGGCCCGCCCTAATCCTACTAAGCACAGCGAATAGGTACGGTCATAATAAGGTATCGAAATGCTTTTTCGAGGTCCAAAATCTGGCATGCTGCATTCAGGAAGTGCGCCTGCGCCCTGTCTTGGACGTGGCATAGCCTATGTATGTTTAGCGAGGTGTTACGCCTTGGTATGAATCCATTTTGGTCTGGGTGAACCAGTGGCGTTAGGAACTGGGTGTATCGGTCCGCTAGAAGTTTCCCCAATAGTTTACAGTCTGCATTTAGCAGCGTTATTGGCCTGTACGAGGCTGGGAGGGTGAGGTCCCTATGGGGTTTGGGGAATGTCACTATAATGGGATTCTCTGAGTGAACCTTGGAGCTCCTTTCTGCTTAGTGCGTCTTCATACATGGCGACTGCCCTGGGGATAAGGTGAGCGGAGAATGTGCTGTCATATTCGAGCGAAAAGCCGCCCATTCCCAGGGCTTTGTTACGTGCTAGCTCTCTAATGGCGCGAGTGATCTCTGGTTCTTTAATCTTGGTCTCAAGCTCTTTTCTGTGGGCTCGTGAAATGTGTGGAATCTGTAACTTTCTGAGAAATTGGAAGATTTCACTGTGATTTGTTCGTGTAAGGGCCCTGTAAATACTGGAGCAGTACTCGTAGAAGATGTGTAGGATCTCTATTTGTGAATGTCTGGGGGTCCCTCTATTGTTTAGAAGCTCCGTGACCGGTTTGGTACCTACGTCCTGTCTGGCTAGCCACGCTAAGAGAACGACCGTTCTGTTTCCCTCTTTGTGTACTCTAACATCGTAAGCACGGAAATTGTATTTGCGCAAATCTTTCAGTTCTTACGCGTAGGAGGTTTTGGCTGCTGCTAATCGGTCGGGGGGGCCCCTATGGCGTCATCTTGTTTTGTTAGTGCTGCTAGCGCTTCCTCTGATTCTCACTTTCGAGTGTTTTACGCACTCCCACTATGTGTGGTATGCAATGTCCCCTAGCCGCGACCTTGAATGTGTCCCATTCCACTAGTCTAGTCTAGACTCTGCTGGGCCTGAGTTGAGCACAAAGTGTTCATGGATATAGTCTTCGTGCTTCTGTCGGAACACTTGATCTGTAAGACAGTCACACAGAAGTCTCCAGGTAGGTATGGGGGGGTGCGGGGGCCTCTACCTGAGGGTCAGCATGTGTGGGCATCATGGTCTGAGAGTACTCTACCCAGATAGTTGGACTGTTGTACCCCCAGGAGTATGGGCGTGGAGCAGAGGAATCTATCCAGGCATACATGTAGGATGTATGGAAGGAGTGTTTCACCCAGGTTTGATATTGGGTTGTCTGTTTGCCGGGGAGTGCGGTGGTGGGGGTGGGACCTATTGAGGTGGATATCTAGAACACAATTATAGTCACCTCCTAGGAGCCAAGGGACTGAGGTGTGGTGAGTGAGCACTCCCGTGAGGGGCTTCCAGTATTGGTCCTGGTCTATATTGGGAGCATATACGCTACCCAACAGGATGGACTGGCCCTCCAGTAATCCCTCCATCAAGGTGTATTTAGGACTTGTGTCTGTTCCTTAAAGGGGATACCGGGCCTAATCCATATAAGTGTACCCCTGGCGAAAGCTGAGTACACGGTGGCACAGACGATGCACCACCATTTCCTTTGTAAACGAACCACCTCAGTTGCTGTTAAATGTGTCTCTTGTAAGAGCGCTATCTGAGCTTGTTGTCGTTTTATACTAATAGACGACATGGCGCATGTTAACAGTATGCATGCCTCTAAAGTTTAATGTGATAATTTTTATATCTGTGTTGGGGGTTTTATTGATCATCGCGCTTAATGGGTATGAACGAGTCGTGTCTGCGTGTTAACCCAACATTTTTGTCCGAGACCCTCCCCGCCAGCCAATACGTGGCAACGTGTGTAGTGCAATCTCCTCCTCTGATGGTATTGGGTGAACCTGAAACCGGGGAGAGGGAAACTTGGATATCTGGGGGATTTCCCAACTAAGGGGACATATCGCAAGGGAACGTGCATCACTTATTTCTTCAGAAGAGATGAACAGGTGGGGGGCTTTTTCCACGTCCGAGTTGTCTTCTTTTCATCTCCCTGCTGCTGCCGCTTGCAGTGCTCTCCTTTGTTCTGCTATTATTTGCTCCAGGTCAGTGGAGCGCTGTGTGAGGGAATCTGTGCGTGTGAGGGAATCTGTGCGGGAGCTCAGCCTGTGTAAGGGTGACTTTCCTTTGCTGACGTCTGCAGTTGCTCGTGGGTCTGTGACTCATTGTATTGTTGTGATCTTCAGGTCCTGCGAGCCGTTGTTCCACCCAGTCCCTGGCTTCCGTCAGGTCAGTAAAGAAGTGTGCAGCTTCATCATGTAGAATTTTCAAGCGGGCCGGGAAGAGGAGAGCATATTGTACATTTTTCTGCGACAGAGCACGTTTGACCTCCAAGAAGGTGGCTTTTTGCTGCTGTACTTCTCTAGAATAATCCGGGAATAGCATTACATGTTTATCCTCCACCTGAAGTGGTCCCTTCTGTCTTGCCCCCTGGAGGATACCATCTCTGTCTTGATTTCAGGAGGAAGGGCCTAGGTGGTGAGCCTGTTGGTGGTTTACGGGCTGGTACTCGAGGTGCCCTTTCTATGGAGAAATATGGAGTCAGGACCGCCGTCCGGGTGAATGTCTTGATCCATGCTTCCATATGTCTAACCGGGTTAGCCCCTTCTGTTCTCTCTGCCAGGTTTAAGATGCAGATATTGCTCCTCCGAGAGTGGCCTTCCAAATCATCTATTTTGCTTTCTAGGGACCGCACCTTTTGTTGCAGCTCTTGTATGGCGACTTGATGGGTCTGTATTCTCGGCTCTATGGCTTAGATCGTCTTCACGCCCTGCTTGACTTTGTCCGCGAGTTTCCAGTGGTCATCCCGGAGGAGATTGAGGTCTGTGGCCAGTTCCCCGAACCTGCTTTCCATGGTTACCCTGGAGTGTTCAATTGCGGCAAGCACTTTTCCAATTTATTGGACATGTATTCGGGGTGGGAGGATTCCCCTTCAGAGTGGGTGGTCATGGATTCTGGGGAGTTCTGCCCCCGATTCAGTGTTTGCGATAGTCCTGTTATGCTTTGGCGCCCCATCTCGCCTGTGGTTGCGATAAGTAGCCTGCTGGGCATTTTATCCCGCGCCAGGCTCAGTTCTGGCAATAGGGGGACGGTGGGGGACGGTGGGGGGGGGTGGGGGGTGGGGGGGGGGGGCAGAGGCCGCTTTATCCCTTTCAGGCTTTCTGACCGCACCGCGGATTGTATCTGGTGGGGTCCTACCACAGATCCGACTCCCTCGGTTGCTGCCCCCGGACCCCGCGAGTGGAAGTTTCGGGGGTGGGGGGAGGGGGGGAGGGGGAAGGGGAGAGGTACCCCGCTGGTGGTGAGTACAGTACCGGCGGCCAGCTGAAATGAAGCAGTCATGTGACCTTGCAAAGTAATGGAGACCATGGAGGGCTATTCTAATGTACTGTACGTTGTATTCTAAACCACACAACGCTTACTATACAGATGTATTTCAGCGCCTAGAAGTGGAGTTGGTGGCATGTGACGTTTTACAGTGACCATTCAGTGAATTGAAAAAAGCTCTTCCTGCAGCCTGTTTTATTAGTAACCAGCGAACCCGTTGTCACATGTTCCTGTTTTATTTGTAACTATCTCAGGGGTAGGGAGTGGGGTGAGAATGAGTGAGCGAAGGGCAGCTGGAATGAAGTGATGATGTGACCTTGTAAGGCAAAGGCCACCATAGAGGGGATTGCTGATGTACTGTGCACTGTGTTCTAACCACATAACGATTGCTATACAGATGCACTCCATGCCTAGGAGTGCTGTTGGAGGCACGTGATGCTTTATATGTTGTATTTATATGGTGCAATTTTATGAACCACCAACACCAGCCGAAGGTATTGAAGCACTTTACATTAGCACCCGTTACTTTCTTTTTGTGCAGTTTTATAAAGCGGCAACACCACTCCACGGTATTGGAGCCCTTTACATTAGCCTCCAGTGAATTGAAACAATCCCTTCCTGCAGCTTGTTATATCAGTAACCAGTGAGCCCTTTATGACTTGTTCCTGTTTTTTGTTACTAACTTAGGGGTGGGGAGGGGGGTGGGAATGAGTGACTGAAGGGCAGCTGAATGTAAGCGGTCATGTGACCTTGCAAGGCAATGGGGACCTTGGAGGGGATTTTGGACTTTCTCTCTCTCTTTCTCTCCCTACGAAGGCTCTCTTGGTAATTGAAAAACATGCTATGGCTTGAAGAACAAGATAAGAGCATGATTTGCAAGACTGTTCTATTATAGTTGGAGAAGCACAGGGCAAGCAGCTATGGGGGTGCTGGGGGTAGCAAGCAACAGCGGAAGAAGGGTGATTGGGTGACTGAGTAAGGAAAAATGTGGAGTGAGGGAGAGCAATTTGACGACAGTTGGAGAAGCACAGGGCAAGCAGACACGGGGCACGGGATGGAGAAAGCAACAGCGGGAGGAGGGTGATTGGGGGACAAGACGAGAAACGAGATAAGAACATGATTTACAGGCCTGTTTACAGAAATGGTGTGGCATTCGGAGCGAGTGAAAACACTACCGCTCTTAAAGAAAAGAGCAATTCTTAAAATGGTCATTAAATGGGAGGAGTAGATGGATAGTAGTAATTGGTCCTTGCTCTTCGGGAGGGTTAGACACAGGAAGAGGCATGACACATGCATGCCATTGACAAATGGGAGAAAGATTAGGAGAGCAACAATGGAGCCAGCAAATGGAAAGTCTATGGGCGTGCTGAAGCCCTCACAGTATATACATGTCTCTTTAGAAACACACGTGCTGTCTAGAGCAGAGAACTAAAAAGCCACTTAATCCTTGCCACTGTACAACTAGAAAAAATAAAGCAGAAGAAAGACAAGCAATGTTTAGTTTTAATTATGCAAATAGATGCTTTAATTAAGCTCTATGACCTGACCTGCCTTTTCCTTTCCTGCTGGCAGCTGACATTGTGACATCAGAACTCAACTGTAATAGGTGACTACGGTTGAGTTCCAGTATCATTTCATTATAAAAAGTGACCTGGTGCATCACAATTCGCCTACTATAAAGAAATTAAAGACCGTTTTTATACAGGGATTGCATAATCCAATGTATTATAATAGAATATATTTGTTTTAATTGTACTGTAATCTAGCAATACAACAAGACATTAGAGCAGTTCTTATCAAAAAGACACCCTTTCTTATTATGAAATTGTCCAGATTCAATTATAAGTGAAAGTACAATCCCTCCTTCATCTTTTGCAGTGGCATTTGAAAGCTCACCATCCTTTAGCTGTCCTATTTCTATCGGTGCACCATAGCACAGTGCGTCAGTCATCCCTGTAGGCTACCTCTATTTCATGTGGAACTACAGCAGCACATAGAAGATGCTCCTAAATTATAATAGCTCTGGTCTTCAGCCAATTAGAATAGCTGCCAAAATATCCACCAAAATACATATTGCTCTCAAGATGCAAGCTGCATATTTACCTCATGTTACTCTTTGTGTGTTCACAAACTGTACCTGATGCACAAAGGGAGGGACGGGGTGTTAAGAAAAGAAGGTCCAGTACCCGTGTTCCCAAGGTAATATGTGTTAATCACTGGAGAGTAACTATTCCTAAGAGTAAGTGCTAGCCCATTCGGCAGCATGAAGTATTGGTAAAGGGCCACAGTAGTGGAAAAAATGCCTATCTTCCTCAGTGATTATAGGTTGTATGCAGGGGAAATCCTCCAAATTGGAGAGTTGCCCTCAAGCACCAGTTAAGGTGACACACTTCCTCATTGAGCGGTGAGCTCCTCGTGGGGGTGGCGTTGCAGTCCCCCACTGGCCCCGCGAGAAGGCTCTTTGGCAGTGATCTTTTTTAGAGGAACACCGCAGTGGTGAGTGCAGGAGATTGTGCTAACGGCGCTATGAAGGCAGGGAATGTCACAGGTCAAGTGGTATGCATTCAACATGTGTGATCATTCCATGCACATTCGCAGCAGTCTCAATGTCTCGTTATATAACAGTGAATTCTCAGAGGTACGCAACTACGACAGTATCACAAACAATACACCTGCCAGTGCTTTACCCAGTACACACCCATAATTCTCACAGTCAACTTGTTTTTTCTACTCTGGCAGTCCCCATATACTTGCGGGTTTTAGATATTTTCATGTGTTCTCACAGCACAACAGTAAGCCACATGGCACTTTTATCAAAAACTACATTTACTCTCAACTATTCCAAGCTACCTTTTGCTTTCTTTCCTGACCTCTCTTCTTTTCTGGTACTCCTCCGCTTCTGTCGTGCACCTCTAACCAGCTGCACACAACATGCCCTCAATGTACATAGGCTCTTCGGTGCTCCTTCTTTCAATAGTAAAAACAACATTTGATGGACAGAATGCAGAACAATGTCATACATTCACCCCAGTACAGAGATCTGGGCCTAAATCCATAGTTCTTTTTGCACTCCACACCACCCCAGTTCAGACATGGCCATATGCAATCAGCCTTGACTCTGTGCCTCATGGGAACATTCCAGCCCGAACTGCCAAGCCATGTCTTTCCTGGACCGGAATCAAGCATCCTAGGACCGGTTTCTGGCTATCAGCCGTCTTCAGCCAGGATAGCTTGACTCCAGTGGTGTGGAGAGCATATGACTTACGTCTGAGCATACGCATCCCACTCGGGGTGACAAATGCAAAAACAACAGTTGATGGACAGAATGCAGAACAATGTCATACATTCACCCCAGTACAGAGATCTGGGCCTAAAACCATCGTTTATTTTGCACTCCAAACTACCCCAGTTCAGACGTGGCCATATGCAAAACAGCCTTGACCCTGTGCCTCTTGGGAATAGTCCAGCCCGAACTGCCAAGCCATGTCTTTCCTGGACCGGAATCAAGCATCCTAGGACCGGTTTCTGGCTATCATCCGTCTTCAGCCAGGATAGCTTGACTTCAGTGGTGCGGAGAACATGGGACTCACGTCTGAGCATACCCATCCCACTCGGGGTGACAAATGCAAAAACAACAGTTGATGGACAGAATGCAGAACAGTGTCATACATTCACCCCAGTACATAGATTTGGGCCTAAATCCATCATTTTTTTGCACTCCACACCACCCCAGTTCAGACATGGCCATATGCAAATCAGCCTTGACCCTGTGCCTCATGGGAACAGTCCAGCCCGAACTGGCAAGCCATGACTTTCCTGGACCGCAATCAAGCATCCTAGGACCGGTTTCTGGCTATCAGCCGTCTTCAGCCAGGATAGCTTGACTCCAGTGGTGTGGAGAGCATGGGACTCACGTCTGAACATACCCATCCCTCTCGGGGTGACAAATGCAACAACAACAGTTGATGGACAGAATGCAGAACAATGTCATACATTCACCCCAGTACAGAGATCTGGGCCTAAATCCATTGTTTTTTTTGCACTCAACACCACCCCAGTTCAGACATGGCCATATGCAAATCAGCCTTGACTCTGTGCCGCATGGGGACAGTCCAGCCCGAGCTGCCACGCCATGTCTTTCCTGGACCGGAATCAAGCATCCTAGGACCGGTTTCTGGCTATCAGCCGTCTTCAGCCAGGATAGCTTGACTCCAGTGGTGTGGAGAGCATGGGACTCACGTCTCAGCATACCCATTAACTCGAGGTGACAAATGCAAAAACAACAGTTGATGGACAGAATGCAGAACAATGTCATACATTCACCCCAGTACAGAGATCTGGGCCTAAATCCATCGTTTTTTATGCATTCCACACCACCCCAGTTCAGATATGCAAATCAGCCTTGACCCTGTGCCTCATGGGAACAGTCCGGCCCGAACTGCCAAGCCATGTCTTTCCTGGACTGGAATCAAGCATCTTAGGACCGGTTTCTGGCTATCAGCCGTCTTCAGCCAGGATAGCTTGACTCCAGTGGTGTGGAGAGCATGGGACTCACGTCTGAGCATACCCATCCCACTCGGGGTGACAAATGCAAAAACAGTTGATGAACAGAATGCAGAACAATGTCATACATTCACCCCAGTACAGAGATCTGGGCCTAAATCCATCGTTTTTTTTGCACTCCACACCACCCCATTTCAGACATGGCCATATGCAAATCAGAACAGTCCAGGCCGAACTGCCAAGCCATGTCTTTCCTGGACCGGAATCAAGCATCCTAGGACCGGTGTCTGGCTATCAGCCATCTTCAGCCAGGATAGCTTGACTCCAGTGGTGTGGAGAGCATGGGACTCACGTCTGAGCATACCCATTCAACTCGAGGTGACAAAGGCGAAAACATTATTAAAAAAAGAAAGTTCCTTTCAGTGTTGTTTACTTCTTATCAGTGACCAAAAGGCCTACACACAAATTACCTTGGTTTTGTGCTTAATAGTGACACAGATAATTATTGCTACACAACACTAAATTTACTTTTTTCTCTCAAATTTTATTCATTATAAAAAGAATTATTTTGTCATTAAAACCTTTTTGTAAATCACATATTATATAACATTTTATAATCGTGAACTCTGTTACATATCTCAGCGATTCATATAACACTTCCTATTACGGTTTCCAACTCAGAGTCACTACTTCATATGCATTAATTACTTCTACGCAAAAATCACAAATCAATATATAATCACATCGCATTGATAATAAAACGATTAAAAACAGTCCTTTGTCAACACGTTTCGGTGCTTTGTGGTATTATAACACCTTCAGGACAGACGTATCTTTAAAAACAATATATCTTCTTTCTAAAAAATGAATACATACAGTTAGTGTTGTTCAGCTAAGTGAGAGTACATTTTGTCTAGTTGTGTGCATTTTTACTACTGTGCCACTGGTATAGTTTAGTTATTATTATAACTGGCATTCTTACTTAGGTTATTATGCCGTGGGTCGTTCACTCAGGAATCTGGACCTCTCAACAAAAAGTTTCTTTTTATCGTCTTTATGGTTCTGTGGATATATAAGCCACAATTTCTGAAATTATAGAGGAAAATGTATGCATAACCTTGCCTCTCCTCCCGAATAAGGAGGACCTAGAGTGGTCTTGTATTACACTTACTTAAAACGGGGAGACTCATGTTCATGGTGTCCTAGTTTGTAGTTGCGACTTTCAATCTGCGCAGCATTTTACTTAGACACGGGCTCAAAAGTCTACTATGCCTGCTGCAAAGAACATGTACCATGCATTTCACAGAGCAATATTTCATGTGCATAGGTCAGTGGGTTACTGCTTTTATCACAGATATCCTTCTGCTACTGTGCAGTTAGTAGGTTTCAATCTTAATCTAGCACAGTGAGTTATGAACTGCCATCAAAGAGCTGCATGCAAACTAAGTGGTACAGGATAGAGAGTAATGTTTTTTTAAATCTTTCATTATCCTAATGTTGCTTAAAAAGGGTTTATTTTGGTAGAAATAAATTCTTATTAGTAAAGTCAACCCCACCTACTGTGTTACATTCTTAATCCTGAGGTTGTGCTTGCCCCGCCAGGCACTCTAAAATAAAATGTGTACCAGTATAGATGAAATGCAAATCCTACACCTTGTAGTCCCCTTTCTCGTAGGTAATATTCTCTATAGACTGATTTACACACATATGATTAATTGTCTCTGTATGTGTGTGATGTAAAGCGCTCTGATGCCCTACGCCGGTATGAGAAACGCTATAAAACAAATTAAATACATTGGAGAGAGGCTATGGAAAGACTGTAAGGTCATCGTTTGCTATGATTTAAAAGCTAGTACAATTGAAAATATAATGAAAAATGTGTTGTAGAATGCACCATTTTAGCCATTGTTTGTCAATTTTTCTTCGGGGAAGAACCTACAAACCCCATTGTAGTGGTTGTATTCCTTTGCTGCGCAACGTATGGGGGCTGGTCTGCTGCCACGCCACACCTCACACCACGGTAGGAGCTTTTACCTGCATCAGCTGCCAGTTGTCCACCAGCCACACCCCCACACAAGTACTAACAACGCCCGCAACACCCTCTCCCAACACACACCACACAAACATCATCAATGCCTACACTCCCACCCTACACCACACTTCATAGCAAATCTGAATGTCTTCTCTCACTCGCATGCATGTTTCTCAACTCATGATCACTCAGCAAACACACAGCCGAAATACAGGACCTTCTGAGCAGTGATGCACCTGATATCCTCTTCATCGCAGATATATGGCTCAACCCCTCATGGGCTCCTGACATCACTACAGCAATTGCAGCGGGCTACTGGATTGCTAAACGGGACCTGTCTTAATACGTAAGGAGAAGGACTTGCTATCATCTACAAGGAATCCACAGAGAACACCGTCACATTCAAGGAAAACCTGCACTTCAAGTTGCTAATATCCACCCTGAATGCAACCCTCACCTACCGACCACCCAGACCCTGAGCGACCTTTACAACCTCATCACTGACTTTATTGCTCCGGTCACCATTGACTCCAGAGCCTATATTTTGCTCGGTGACTTCAACTTTCACCTGGAAGACCAAGATGATCCCTGCTTCACATCACTCCCCAAAAGCTGAGCAACATTGAACTGACCCAGCTCATCACAGAACCTGCTCACATCGCAGGACACACATCTTCACCGCAAGCAACAACATCAAATACAACTCCACCACACGGCTCTCATGGACTGACCACTCCATCATCCACTTCCAAATCAACTCTTCTCAAGCCAACATGCTTACCAGATTCAGCACTCCATGATGCAGCTGGAGCAAAATCTTAGAAGCAGACTGGCCCCCAGCACTGATCAGCCTAGCCCCACAGACAACCTCAACAAGGGTATCAACAATTTCAACAACTAGATCAAGAACTGTTGCTACTGGGTTGGGGCAGCCACCTGGGAGATGCCCCCTTTCATTGGAGCAGTTCTGGACAAGATGCGTTTTTAAGCTTATCCTCTCAAATGGCGAGTCTAGGAAATTAAGGCTTTAGATGTTTTAGCCTCTAACCTGGAGTTCATTGAGACTGACTCTTTGAATGCTAGGTCTCATGGTCTCCAGCATCCTGCTTGTGAGACATGCCTTTTGGCATTTGCAGGCTCTGCAATGGGACCTGAAGTTGCAGTGGGCGCAGCATTGGGGGAATCTCTAAGACATAGTCCAGATCTCGAAGGGAACTGCAAAGGATCTGCAGTGGTGGATAACAAACCGCGATTGAGTCAGCAGCAGACCCTGCTTCCTTCCCCAACCAGATCTGGCAGTAGCGACAGATGAGTGACTCCTATGATGGGGCAGCCATCTGGAAGATGGTGAGATCAGAGGTGAACTCAGCTGCAGATGCCTAGCGGATCACAAATGGCGACTCAATCAGGAGATGGAGCAAAATCACTTTCAGCAGTGGGGTTATATCTATTCACCACCTCTGAGAATGCGCCATGTCAGCAGTTTTGTGTGCTGGAGTTTTCAAGGCTTCTCTTGCTCGGAGACGCTTTGTGAATTGACTGGAGCTGTGGCCTTCTGTGTGCCTTTCTGCCCATACCATTCTTGCCCAGAGTTCTCAAGAAGATCAGGTATGACTGGCCCAAGTCATGCTTGTGGCTCCAGACTGTGCGCGGAGAGTCCGGAATCCTGAGCTGTTGAGCATGGCCATTGGTCCTCCAATCAGGCTGCCCCCATATGGTCTTTTGTTGCAGCAGGGGAGGGTTCTCCACCCGAACCTTTCAACGCTCTGCATTCTTGCATGGAGATTGAGCAGCAACAGTTGACAGCTTTCGACTTTCCTTCCAAAGTCGGTGACGTTATCTTGGCAGCCAGGTGTCTCTCCACCAAGAGGGTATATACGTGCCGTTGGGTAAAATTTCTGGCATGGTGTACAGAAATACAGATCGATCCCCTTTCTGCCCCTCTTTCTCAGTTTTTTTTTTTACTTCTGTTTATTTGAGTAAAGCAGTTTACCACATTATACATTACCATATTCTTATACAATTGGCAATCAGTGCATAGAAAATCAGTAACAAGTACCATATTTTCTGCAAAATCCAAGAGGGTGATACAGCACTCTCTGTGCCCAGGGCCTGCGTTACACTGCGCCCTCACGCGCCGGGGACACCATTACAGCAGCCATCGGGATGACACATGGACTTTCCCTGTATACGTTCCATTTACCCCAGATTCTTTCCCACTTCCGGGGACAGTCTTACTTTCATACAATGACTTCTCCACCACCATGCACCAGTCATTGTCTATCTTTCATTCCCTGAGAGACGGTGCAGGCTCTGCCCCCCACAATCACACTATATTGCGCTTAACTATCATCACGCCCAAGGTGACCCTGAATCAATCCGCTCGCGCCAAGTCAGTGACCTCCCATACATTAAGGAGGCACCACTTAGATGAAAGCGAAAGGGTCACTCCACAGATCTCACTCATGCACAACACCACTGTTTCGCAATAGGTCCGAATCTTTTGGCATTTCCAAATGATGTGATAAAAAGTACCTTCTTGCCCACACTGTCTGTGGCACATCGTATCTGACCTCCTACCCATTTTACCAAAGTGGTGCAAGACATGTAAACCCTATGTAATATTTTGAGTTGCACCAGTCTGAAATGCGTCCTAATGGCCACCGCCTTGGGCAAAGCCAAGGCCTCGGGACAATCGTCTTCTTGCATATGTATTAAATCCGCTGTTCCCACAAGTGCAAAAGGGTATCGGGGAGTTATTGATAAGTTTTTGGTATGTGAGGGAGATCGTCTTACTGGTGAGATTTACCTGCAATAATCTATCCTCTAGTGGGGAAGACTCCAGCAGGCCCTCTCTGCGAAGTAGCACAGCTTGCAGAGCATGGCAAATTTGTATGTACTGAAAAGTCTCAGTTGGAGCAAAAGTATAAGACTTTTGCAAATCGGCAAAGGGAGTTAACATCCGTGCTGGAGCAGAGATCTCCCACTGTAGAGATTCCAGTTAAGTCCCATGTGTCAAACCCCTGTCTCATCGCCATCGTCCCCAAAAGTTCGGAGTCCCACAAAAGTATGGCTTGCGTGATCCTCTTCCCCGTCCTAGTTTACATAGCGTTGGATGCCAGAGACAGACTGTCAGAGCCGTCAGTCCCTCCAGGTGGAGACTGCGCAGTACCTTATAGAGTGCCAGTCAGTTGCCTCCTGGCTTGAGAACCAGGACGTCAAAGAGTTAGGCTGGTTCATCACTGGGCTGATGAACCCATTGGTTAATAGTCATCAATTGCGCCACTCTATAATAAGATTGGCGATTGGGCCGACATATTCCTCCGTCGTACCAACCTTGTGTCAGTTGCACCAGAGCTATACGCGGGTGTCCACCATCCCATAACAGGGTTCTGCTCTCACCCTCTATCTCTTTGAAATAGGTATTGGGCACTGGAAACGGAGTGTTCTGTAGCACTTAAAGAAAGAGTGGAAGTGCCATAATTTTGAAGAGTGCCGCTCTTCCCAATAGAGATAGCGGGAGGGACCTCCAGTGATGAACATCGCTTTTGAGGCGAATCAGAGGGTTTTGTAAGTTTCTAGCCGCAAACACATTGGGGTCAGTAGTGATAAAGATGCCCAAATACCAGAACCCTTCTATTACTATTCGCGCCTCACATCCCGGCGGGAGGCGCAGTGAAGGCCTGTGGAGGACAAACACCACTGATTTAGACCAGTTGATTGTATATCCGGAGTATTTACCGATGATAGAGAAGATATTCAGTAGCCTGGTAATGGAGGATTTCGGAAGAATGATATCATCAGCATATAAAGATATTCTGTCCTCTCAGTCTTCTGTCTACTGTAAACCTCAAATCAAAGGTTCTACCCTAATCCAGGTCGCCAATGGTTCAAGAATTATGGCAAATATAAGGGGAGACAGGAGACAAACCTACTGGGTCACTCGCCATTTACCACTATCTGTGCCAAAGGTTCAGCATAAACCAGTCGCAACCAGGACAAAAAGCCTGGGCCAAAGCCTGTATGTTTAAGCACAGCAAAATACAGCCAAGCCACTGTATCAAAGGCCATGCGTGCATCAAGTGACAGGATCGCTGCATTTTGGACAAATTTTGAAATGAGTGGAATCAGGGGTAGTACTAGAAGCTTGGTGAGAATCTTTGCCTCAGCAGTCTGTAAAGAAATAGGTCTATATAAGGCACACTGCTCAGGTGGTCTGCCATATTTGTGTATTTCTACCACTGAGGCAAGCCTCTGTTGTTCGGGCAGTGTGCCTTTGCCCTGGCTTTCTTCAAACATTTTCAATAGTAGGATGCTACGGTGGGCCCTGTGAGTTTATATAGTTCTATATGTAGGCCGTTAGCCCCCAGGGGAAACAGCCATGACCACGCGGGGATTACCCCGCAATGCCATTACAATGCAGGGATTACAACGAAAGTCGTTACAACGACTTTCGCTGGAGGGCGCTGTTGGATAGGGAATAGTTTAATTTTCTATCCAACACCTTCCCTACTGTCAACGTGGGCTGGAGTTGGAATAGAAAATTAAACTATTGCACTATCCAGCGCAGACCAGCAAATGTTGTTGTAACGACTTTCGTTGTAATCCCCACGTTTTAAGGACATGCGGGGTAAAAGCCCGCGTTGTAATGCCATACAACCGGCCCCAGTGCCTTGCCCAAATTTAGAGCTTGATTAGCCTGTTTTACTTCATCCTCCATGAGGTCACTGTCTGGGAGCATCAGATCCTCAGATGAAAAGGGTTGGGAGCGGCCTATCCGCCAAGAAGTAGAGGGACTCAAGCTCTGTGGTCATGGCCCCAGAGGAATATAAGCGAGAGTAGTAGGTTGCAAATGTATCCGCGATAGCCTACAGATCGCACCCCATTTTCCGAATCTACCTCCGCCACCCACCGGGTCTCTCGATCGCTCCTATCCAACCATGCATGTAATTTTCCTGCCCTGTGCCCTAGTTCATACACAAGCTATTGCATAGCTCCATATCTGGCCCTGGCCGCCTCTGTCACCATATCCCTCTATTGCTGCTGCTTGAGGTTTAGAGAGTGTTTTGCTTTGTCATGTTCATCTCCCACTAGTTGGGCTTTCAGCTCTACAATGTCTTGTTCAAGCGCCTTTACTGCACCTCGTCTGTCTTGGCTGTGCCCCACCATCAAAGAGAGAGCCTGACCCCTACTGGAAGGCTAAGGTACAAGGGATTTATAGATATTGTGCCCCTAATATGCAGAATGCATAGATTATACCATGCGCAAACTGGGGAAATAATCAGAGATTCCTTTTGCCAGGTGCCGTACATTCCGGAAGTTCGGAAGAGAGAAAGGCTCGATACTGAGCCCCACCCTTTTCAATCTGTTCATTGGCTCCTTGTCAGGAATTGTAGATAAATACAAAGTGACCATCGTATCTTATGCGGACGATACGCAACTGATTGTCACCCTGTCCCAAGACTCGGAGGAAGCTGCCAACCAGTTTTCCTCTTGTCTTTTAGAGCTTGCCGCCTGGATGTCTAACAACTGCCTTAAATTGAATGACAGTAAGACTGATCGTGGGGAAGGCCCCCTCTATCTGGGCATCGGCATGGTGGCCCCAGACCTTGGGCTCAACCTTGTCTCCCAAAGACAAAACTAAAAATCTAGTCACATCCAAGATGGACTATGGAAATATACTATACTTAAGAGCCGCAAAAAAATGCCTGAATAAACTGCAACACATTCAGAATGTGTCTGCACGACTGGCCATAAACCTTCACAGAAGAGCCTCCTCTGCCAAGGCCCTGGATGCCCTCCACTGGTTGCCAGTAGATAAAACGATCATCCACAAAGCAATGTACTACTGCCACAGAATGTTGAGTGGAAGAGGTCCTAATTATCTACACCCCATGTTAACTCCACATAATCCTGTTTGAAATTTGAGGTCAACAGGAGCACATCTGGTCAAAGTGGCAAGAGTCCAAAGGGCGAGAATGGGGGCACATTTATTTGGATATCTGGCAGCTAAAAAGTGGAACTCTCTACCACTTACCCTGAGAGCCGAGCCATGTAAAGGTTTAAAAACCTGGCTCTTCCAACCCTAATCTGAGTCTTTTCTAGGGGCATCTGTTATGTCTTCTTTTCTGGTTTTCTTAGCTGCTCTCTGTTCTCTTTTAGGGGGACTGGATCCTAACACGGGGACACACTGCTGGGTGTAACCAGGTGCTCTATAAATGAAATTATTATTTTTATAACAAAATCAATGCTGGAAAGGCTTTCTTGTGCCCTGGAGTGAAATGTAAAGTGTTGTGCGGTAGGGTTAAGGGCCCTCCAGACGTCAACCAAGCCCAAACAGCAAGGAAGTCCGCCAGTTGGGTACTCGAAGGTACTGGCTGCCTCGTAGGTTGCAATCTCTATTATTACATTGTGTCATGGTAATTTCTCCTCGCCCCCTATCAGGAATCCTCCATCAGGCGATCGAAGCATAAGGGCGTCCAGGTCCAGAAGAGTAGTGCTGTGCATGGCCGGCGGGACATAAATGGGTATAATACTAATATTCTCACCCTCCAACGTACCTGTGAGAGCGGCATATCTACCCAACTTGTCCAACCAGGACTTATCAACATAGATGGGTAATTACTTTTTGAGGAGTATCCCAGTGCCCCTGGAGCAGGAGGAGTAGCCTGCGTGAACCACCATTTTGTAGCCTCAGCGATCTAGTGCTTTGCAGGCATTACCCATAAGGTAAGTCTCTTTCAATAGGATTATGTCAGGGGAATGTCGCTTAATATATTGGAGTACCACTCCATGTTTAAACTAATTCCCCCAACCCGTTCACATTCCAGGATAATAATCTGAGCTCAAAAATGGACGTGTCTACCCCAGTGGTCTTTCGTCTCCGTAAGTTGTCACTCCCATCGTCGCCCCCCACTGCGCCAATCCAGAGCTGCACAAATCCAGCCAGCCATATTGAAACATTTAGTGTGGTACATGCGAATTGCCATTCCCGAATCAAGTTAAATGAAAAAGAAAAACATAAAACCTGTTGAACAACCCCCTCTCTCTCTTGCTCAGTCCCCTTGATTGTAAGTGAAAACTTGTATAGGCATAACCAAGGAAACAACCCTCTTCCCGTGTCCGTGAATGACTGACCCAAAACTCCCTGCTCCCCCAACTCTGCAGAGCACCTGTCACCCCAACCCAACATAGTAAACTTAGGTGACTGTGGACCTTCCTACGTACCAGTCACCCACTCCTTAATAGATTGATATTGTCGTCCCAAGCCTCAAACAGGTCAATATCTCAAGACGGAGTCCCCAGCTGCCTCAAAAGGGGGTGTCAAGCACGGGCATAGCACCCAAAAGGAGCACCACCCAGTCAACCGGGCTGTCAAAGCATCTCAACCCCAAATCTCAGGACCAATTTAGCACTGATCACCACAGTCCTCAGAGGAGAGCACTGCTCCCATGAGTTTGAACCCGAATGAGGCAGTTAATCTTCCTGTCGACGCTCTGTATCTTCCTCCAGCATCAGCGCATCCCCTGGAGGCTGACCGTCAGCCTCCTCCAATCTCTTCTGCTGCCTTCCATGCCTCGCCTCATGCCCATTGCTTCCAGCTGTCCTCCATCCCTTGAGCCAATCCCAGGCCTCTTCCAGTGTAGTGAAAAATGAAGCTTTGCCCTTACATTCCATTCTCAGTCTTACAGGGAAAAGCATTGAGTATTTCACTCCTTTCTCTTTCAGGGGCTTTTTCACCTCTAGAAAACTACATCGCTGCCTCTGCTCTTTAAGTGTGAAGTCCGGCAAAAAGGTTATGTGCGCATTATCATACAACACTGACGGAGCCATGCAGGCCGTCTGGAGCATGGCATCTCGGTCTCAAAAATTAAAGACTCAGGCGAAAATAGTTCTCAGTGGACCACCGAGTCGCGGCCTCCCCGGCGGGCCCTTTCCACAGAGAAGAACTTTGAGGCACCCCGGGGCTGGAGGTGCTTGAGAATAAGGCCCTCTACAAATAGATCTGCAGCTAGCTCCTCCGCACATTCAGGGACCCCCAGTATACGGACATTTTTGCGCCGGGATCAACCTTCATAGGCTTCAAAGTCTGGCTTCCAGGAACTTGTTAGTAGCCTCCAGTTCATCTTCTTGACTGTTGAGGATCTTTGTGTCTTGAAGCAAAGTCTTAGCTGACTCCTTCAGCTCTTTGACTCATGTTGCGAAGATTCATCCATATCAGTGAGACCTCTGTTGTTACGGAGTCTATGTGCGATTCCACCGCAGTGTGGACTCTGTGTATGAAGCGACAGATTGGTTTCTCAAGATCGCTGCAGAGTCGTGGAGGATGACTGATCTTTGGAGCCCTCCGGAGCCCCCAGCCCTCTAGGGAGTGCACATTTGTCCTTTTTTGTTTGGTAGGGGCCCGTTTGTTTAGCCTACCTGACATTCCATTGGTGGAGGCAGGATGGCACCAGCGTGGGGTGGAGTGGACATCGGGATACTCACCGCTGCCTGCCAGCTGGTGCTCACAGGTCCCCAACACAGCCTGTCAGATTTCTTCCAGCGTGTCCCCCTCCTCTTACAGAAACTGTGAGTCAGCGGCTTTGTGGTCATGTAGCTTTACCCCGCAGTCCGGGTCCCATGAAGTAGAGAGTAGAGCAGCTTAGAGTTGCCTGGGCTCTGGTTCCCTCTGGACCCCTGGACAGGGTCACAAGTCCTAGCTAAACACTCTTGCTCATATTTATTTATTTCAATTTATATAGCGCATTATCACCCGGGGGTCTCTAAGCGCTTGTACCAGGCAAACAGACAACTCCATAGAACAGACAGCACCCCTACAACTCTCCCCAGGCTTCTTGAAACAGTATTGTTTTTAGCATCCGACGGAATAACAGCAGCTTTGGTTCCTTACGGAGATCTGGTGGAAGTTTATTCCATGCTGCCGGGAGCAAAGTAGAGAAAGCTCGACCGCCCTGAGTTGACAGACGATAGCGAGGTTTAGTCAGAAGCGTAGCCTCTGAAGACCTCAATGCTCTTCCTGAACTGTAATTCAATAATCTACTTTTAATGTAGTTCGGTGCGTTGCCATAGATAGCCTTATGGGAGATGCACAGGCCTTTGAACAATGCCCTCTGTCTAACCGGGAACCAATGCAGCTGGCGCAGGAGCGGAGAAGCATGTGCCTTCCTGGGCTTCCTGTAGATTAATCTTGCTGCATCGTTCATCACAATTTGAAGCCTCGACAGTTGTTGCTGGGGCAGACCCAAATATAGCGCATTTCCGTAGTCCAGTCGCCCCAGAATCATAGCTGTCACTGCACTCCTTAGAGTAGAAAAGGACAGTAAATTAGAGATTTTACGAAGTTGCCTAAGGAGGCCTATGCATGTACCCACCACTGAGGACACCTGCTTTCCCATGGTAAGATTGCCATCAATAAGGATGCCCAAGCTTTTTACCACAGTAGCTGGAACTGGCGTCCTGCCCAACTCCCTGGGCCAAAATCCATCGTGCCAAGGGCTGCCTACGGTGGTAATTGGCAGCACCTCTGTTTTGTCAGGATTGATCTTCAGGGAGTTGGCAGTCATCCAGTTTACTGTGTATCTCAGAATGTTATGCAAGCGTGCTTGGGCTCCTGGAGTGTCCTCTATTTGGATGATGATCTGTGTGTCGTCAGCGTAATTATAGACCTGACAATCCATTTGGTTAAGCGCTGAAATCAGGGGCTGGAGATAGATATTAAAAAGGAGCGGCGAGAGCGCCGACCCTTGCGGCACTCCGCAGGTGATGGCCGCTGCTGCTGATACTAGGTCTGAAAGCTGTACTTTCTGCGATCTATCCTGCAGAAAGGAAGTAAGCCAGCCTAGTGCGGTTCCCCCGATGCCTAGATCTCTCACACGCGACAGCAGTTGACTGTGACGCACCGTGTCAAAAGCCGCTGAGAGATCAAGCAGCACCAGGGCCCCGGGGATTTTTTTATCAGCTCTGCATCTTAGTTCATCCAAGATAGAGACCATCACCAGCTCCGTGCTGTGATGTACCCTAAAACCAGCTTAATTACGTTCCAACAGATCATTGGTCTCCAAATGCTTGGAGAGGTGTGTCAATACATGCTGTTCTAGTACCTTCGCCAAGAACGGTAACTGGGAAAAGGGTCTGAAGTATTTTAAAATCTTAACATCCGCTCCAGGTTTTTTGAATAATGGAATCAACCGTGCCTCTTTAAGCATGGTTGGAACCAGTCCCATTTCCAGTGATTTGTTTAGGAGGTTTAACACATCCTCCTCCATCCCTGGCATGGCTTGCTTAAACACGCTAGGGGGACAGGGGTCCACCTTGGAGCTTGACTTCACCTTCCCTACTAGGTTAGCTAGCGTCTCCTTCTTAACTAGAGGTATACTGTTCATAAGGACCTGAATTTTAGGTCTACAAGGAGTAATTTGCAGTGGGCATTCTAACACAGGGGAGCGCGAGATTTCCAACAAGAGCTCCTCAATTTTGTTGGTAAAGAATTCAAGGAATTTATGACAATCCTCAAGAGAAAACTCGGGCTTCTGTTCTCTGTTCTTCCTTAGTTCAGAGAGCACTTTAAAGATTTCTTTCTGGGGGTTTTGGGCCATAGCAATCCTGGTCTCGAAGAAGTCTGCTTTCTGTATAAGGATCGCTCTCTTGTATGTAGCAAGCTCCTGCCCATACAATACATGTGCCGACACATTGTAGTCCCTTCGCCAGGCTCTTTCCGCCTTCCGAAGAGCTTGTTTCCTAGCTCTCAGAGAGTCGTTGAACCAAGGTGCTCCTGCTCCTTTGCCCACCATTTTCACCTTTCTAGCTGGTGCCACAATTTCAATGGCGGCTTTCAATTTATCAACTACCTTATGACAGACTACTTCGACATCAGCATCTTGACCCAAATGGGATACTGCATTTCGTAGATTAGTTACCAATTCCACCTCATTTATTGAATTCCATTTCCTTACCATTTTCCAGGTGGCCATAGGTTTCCCTCCACCCTTAGACACCACTCTCTGGCCCCTAATAAGGTATTGATCGGACCATGCACAAGGGCTCCCAGTTACCACCCTTGAGCCTGGCTCAGTTGACCATACCAAGTCCAGGGTGTGGCCCTTTATGTGCGTTGGCCCAGCCACCTGTTGTGACATCCCCAACGCAGTTAATGCTTCCTCTAAAACGAGAGCCTGTCCTTCTTTGGGGATGGTCTCCCAATGGAAGTTAAAATCTCCCATCACCAACATATCCTTGTAACGGGATCTGAGGTCATATGTCAGCTCAACGAAGTTATCCATAAAATCCGGTGTAGCCCGTGGAGGCCGATAGACCAACAGAATAACCAAACACTCAGTGCCTAGCTCAAATTTAACCCCTGAGATGTCTGCGCCCCCATAACACTCAGCACAGATTCTTTCAGCCTTCCAGCGACTGTTAAACAAAAGCGCCACCCCTCCACCTCTTTGGTCCTTTGGCCGGTTTTGGCAAAAAGCCAGGTAGTTGGGGGGGAAGAGCGGCCACCACATCTGGCGTGGATGACTCTTCTAACCACGTCTCCGTTAGCCCTAGGATGTCTAGCTCACCCTCCTGTAACAGGGTGAACACTTCCAGATTATGTTTCTGGAGTGACCGAGTATTTAGAAGACCGAAAGGGACTTCTATTTTTGTTTTCCTGTATCTCCTCCCCTCCTGTGTCAGCGAGAGGTTCAGCAACCCCTCCTTTCGTAACCTTTGTAAACAGTCATGTCCTAGCTGCAGGTTACCTCTATGTAGGTCCATCATTTCCTTCCTGCTATACCTGGTGTTGGGACCAGAGGATCTGGCCCCGAGTCCCATCTGGTCGTGGATGGGTGTAGATGGGCTCGCCTCTGGCGAGCCTCCGGCGCGCCCACGGCAAGTCCGCTGTGCGCAAACGCTGCGCGCTAGCATGAGGCAGGTTTAAATAGGCTTCGTAGGATCCCGCCTACCTCCTCCTATGCTGCCCCAAGATGGCGACCTCCAAGCAACCCAGCCAGCCCAATCCAAAATGGCGCCTCCAAAAAGTTCGAGGGGAGTTCACGGGACCCGCCAAACAGCGGTGATTTGGTTGTTTTTATGGTGCAAGTGAGGGGCAATAATCAGCAATTATTTAAACAAAATTCGGCGATTTTAAAATATTACACTAAAATGCACCGAGTGCCACAATCACGCGCAAATCAGCAGCGCGAGCCTACAGGAGCTGAAAGAGTCACAGCCTTCTTCTCTCAAGTTTCGATAAATGAAGGCCCTTCCCAAACAGGCGTTGGTAAGGCCCAGTGTAGCTCCACTCCTCCCTGGCACGGCAGCACTGTCCCTTGGGTTTCCAGCAAATACACAATGTGCCCGAACCACCTTGTTTCCTTGCAGCGCGACTCGAGGTGTCACCAGTGCAGCGTTTCACCCTTCAGGGCCAGTCCAGGTTCCAACAGGCCCGCTGTCTCAAGGGAGTCTCACAGCAGCCTCTCTACCAGCGCGCCTCTCACTTCTTGTCTAGCAGCTCACAGAGTCCGGTCGGTCAGGGATGTACACCACCAGACCGGTGCCGCTTGACTCTACTCCATCAATGGATTAGGGGCCAGGCACCACCTCGCTTTCGGGGAGCGCACTGCACAAGCACCTCCAACGGCTTCATGGGCAGCAGCCTTCGCAAATGCCTGTCACGGAGAGCAGTTTGCCTAATAAGCCCCAGGCTCACAGGGAACAGCAGAGCCAGGAGCAGATACAACATTGGGGTGGCAGCAGCCCCCCTCTACCCACCCACCGCCCCTGCCAAAGACCCAGCCGTCGGTATGGTGCACAGCTCGTTTCTCTTGGTGCCCAGGTAAGGTCTCAAGGAGGTAATGGCCAGCCAAGGGTCTCCAGCAGCACTTCACCAGCGGTACGGGGGGTGGGTGGTGGCAGTGCAACTCAGCAGAAATCAACTCTTAGGGAAGCTCAAGGACTCACTTCTCTGGTGTGCCGCCCACACTTGACCGCTCCACAGGCAGCTGTCACGGCTCACAGCAATCCACACCTGCAGCTCATAACAGGCTGTGCATCTCAGTCTGCGGTTAGTTCCAGATCTCGGTCCAGTGGAGCGGTGCGCCACCGGGAGCACCCACAGCCGGCGGGTATTTTAGCGGCCGACCCACACTTCCCCTGCCCAAATGGGTAAATTGAGGCCGCAGCTCCGCTCGGTCTTTCAGGCCGCATTGCTATTTCACCTGACGGGTGGCGTAGCCTTCCAGCTACCGCACACATCTCCGCCACAGTGCTAGCAGGGCACAGGCTTAAAGATCGCCAAGATGGCTGTCAGATAAACGTGCAGATTACTGCAACTGGTGACGGAGCTGCCTTAGTGAGCTCCCATCTTCCTCGGTTTTCCGCTGCACCACCCTCAGGTTCTTTCTTTATTCTTTTCTTTACCCAGCAGTGCTCTGCTCTGGGCAAGCTGAAGGGCTTTATCTCTGCTAGTTAAGCATTTCTGTGGTTTCCTGATCAGCCATGCTGCTTCAAATCCCCTATTGTAAATAGGTTTCTGAAAGGTTTGTTGCTCGAATGTGAATTTACCTTGTAAAAATGAAAGACAAAAGTTGTTTGTCAAAACAGGAACAATTGGTTTAATTAAACACCACGGCCAGGAGAGAAAGCAATCATGTCAGTTCTGAAGACTATCCCCTCCGGCTTCTTACCGTCAAGATGACCTTTCATGTGGCTATAACATCTGCCAGGAGGGTTAGTGAGCTTCAGGCCTTGTCATCCAAGCCTCCTTATCTGAACATCTACTGAGATAAATTAGTGCTTCGTACAAGAGCTTCCTTTTCCCGAAAGTGGTCACTCCCTTTCACGTAGGCCAATACATCACTCAGCCTACTTTTTACGCCTTGCTTCATCCCTCCAAGAAGGAGGAGCGACTCCACAGTCTGGACAAAAAAAGAGCGTTGTCTTTCTAGCATGACCACACACAAGAGTTGCAGGTATATGACCAACGCTTCATGGAGTATATCAGAGCAAAGAAAGGATGGAAAGGAAAGGATAATCTCCTAATGGATCATGCTCTGTATCAAAATCTCTCTGTGAGGATTTCCATGGTTATTCCACCAGGGCTAAAGTTGCAACCACTGGGTTAGCACAAGAGTTCCAGTACTGCACATCTGCCAGGCAACAATGCAAGCTTCCCTGCAAACATTTACCAAGCACTAGTTTCTAAACAATCAGGTCCGTAGGGATGGGCATTTTGCCCGTTCAGCCCTGACAGACTGCCTCATTTGAAACTGGTCCACAGAACCACCTCGGGAGAGGTGTTGTTTGGGTATCTATTCTAGGGTAAGGAATCTGCAGCTAAAGTCATTATCAGATGAACAAGTTACTTATCTTCGGTAACACTTTATCTAGTAGAGAGACTCTATCTAGCTTCAGATTCCCTACTGACTCATATATCCTCCCCGCTCTGCAAACGGATTTCTAGGTACAGGGCTTTCCTCTTTAAGGGCCCTAGTATTCCACAGCAGTGGTCAGTGTACTTTGTGGCTCTAATCCTGTCATGGACAGTCACCAAAAGTAACTGATATCTGAATGCTGGGGTGGTTCCTACAGAGGCACCATGCACGTCTCTTCTGGCGCGGACGCTCCACGTGGATCTGAACGATGTCACCTACTGGCACACAGGAGTACTGCTCAAGAAAATTTCCAGATCCAGTCTGACGCCTGGGAATAATTTTAAGGTAAGGAATCTTTGGCTGGATTAAGTCTCTACCAGATAATGTGTTACTGAACTTGTTTGATTCATACTCTCATGTTAGGTGGAAGCTTAACAAGTATAAATGGTGATATTACAAGGGCCTACTGATCGGCTTTAACTGCAGGGTATACTATGGGTCACTTGACTTCCTCATTGATAGTATTTGAATTAAATGTGAAGCTGACATTGACAACCTGCAGAAAACATTCAATAAAGCAAAACCAAATGGGATGATGGACAGAGTGTTGAACATTGCAAGCACTCACCCCCAGTCAACTGATCCGGGTTTAATCCGTCATCATTCTTTAGCTCACTCTGCCACCCCGGTTCAAACATGGCCATTTGCAAATCAGTCTGACCCTGTGTCTCATGGGAACAGTCCAGCCCGAACTGCCAAGTCGTGACTTCCCTGGACCGGAAACAAGCTTCCTGGGACCGGTTTCTGGCTAATCAGCCGTCATCAGCCAGACTAGCTTGAATCCAGGGGCAAAGTTAGCAATGGACCCACGTCTTGGCATACACTGCCAACTTAGGGCGAACAAAGCAAAACCAAAGGGACCTCGTCTGGAAATACCCTGCCAACTTAGGGTGAAGAAAACAAAACCAAAGGGGATGATGGACGGAGTGTTGGACATTGCAAGCACTCACCCCCAGTCAACTGATCTGGGTTCAATCCATTATCATTCTTTAGCTCACTCAGCCACCCCAGTTCAGACATGGCCATATGCAAATCCGTCGGACCATGTGCCTCATGGGAACAGTCCAGCCCGAACTGTCAAGCCATGTCTTCCCTGGACCGTAAACAAGCATCCTGGGACCGTTTCAGGCTAATCTGCCCTCATCAGCCAGGCTAGCTTGAATCCAGTGACAAAGTGAGCAAGGGACCCACGTCTCGGCATACCCTGCCAACTTAGGGCGAACAAAGCAAAACCAAAGGGGATGATGGACGGAGTGTTGAACATTGCAAGCACTCACCCTCAGTGAACTGATCTGGGTTTAAACCATCATCATACTTTAGCTCCCTCCGCCACCCCAGTTCAGACATGGCATATGGCCATGTCTGAACTGGGGTGGCGGAGTGAGCTAAAGAATGATGATGGATTAAACCCAGATCAGTTAACTGGGGGTGAGTCCTTGCAATGTTCAACACTCCGCCCATCATCCCCTTTGGTGAAAACATTCAATAGTCACCTCAAGGATACATTTGCATTCATTATGTACATTTTAGACACATAACTTTAAATTCTGCTTAATTATACAAATGCATAAGAAGCTATTAGCCTGTGTATTTAAAGTTAATAATAGCACCTGCAATATGCTCTTTGGAAGCTCTGCAATCTGTTGTGGTTGGAAAGGGGAGTTCTTACTCCTACTACTTCACTAATCTGTCTTTGCTTCAGCATTACCTCAATCATGACCAGTGATGAATTTAGGCGCATAAAAGTGTGTTTTAATTTTAATTGCATAGTAAAAATTGTATATGAATCGCCGCTTGATGAAGATTAGTAGTGCTACAAGATACAAAAAGACAATATCAAGCTCATAGTTTCGGTGACAGGCTGTTGTAATGACTATAAATATTTTACGACACATTTTGATCTAAGTTAGTAGTTCATCTGTGGACTAAACCACACAGAGTTTTCGTAATTTATGTGGGGGAAAGCCTTCCAGATAATTATAAGGAAATGGCTTGCTTTAGCTAAATTGTTAGTTACTGAAAGGCAACTATGAGTGATTTACTGCACATTATTAGAAGAAGGCAGAGGTAACTCACATGTTTTTTTAACTTCTGATTCCAGGAACAAGATTTCCCAAGATATAGAGCGGATGATTCATCCAAATGATATCATAGATAGAGTTGTGTACGATCTCGATAATCCAAGGTTGGTATATTTGATATTTTGTATTCTTGGAATTTTTACCATAAGAAAAAAGTGGAATAATTATCATTTTCCAATATCACTGTTCTAGTGTCAGGGTCTAGTAACCCCTCTACGAAACAAAGTTATCTGACACACTTCTGTGCTTGTTTAACATTAAGGGTCTCTGATAAAGCTGCATAAGTGCCTAATCACACATAGCTGTAAACTGATGTAGCAAAAACACTACTACACAATTTTTTTTTGCACCAAGCATGCGGTTGTGATATGTGGTCTATATAAACTGATGTTCATGGGTAATAGTTATCACAGAATGTGTTTTGGTGCTTTATTTGAATGTGGTCAGCTGTGTCTCTGGTTTGTGTATTGTCAATTACCAGTAGGTAGAATTTGATGATAACTACGTGCACAACCTTAGTGGAGTACACACTATTTGTGCTCATCTCCTAAGAAGCGTTACATTTAAAATGGGTGCCTAATTTTCTCCATTGTTTACATCGATGCAGAGGGCTCAAAAAAGCTGTAGTAAATGTAAAGCACAAACCCGTTCCAGTTTTTTCACAGTACATCATTTACATGCATAAAAAAGCAAGGAAAACCAGCACTGTGTTACTCTGCGAGTGTTTTGTGGGTATGCGCCAACTTCTTTTGACACTATAGCCCTACAATCTTTTTGAAATTGTTTTTTTGGTGCCTATATTTATGTTGGTTGTATTTTCACTTTTCATATCCGATTTTAAAAACCTCTGTCTAGGGTTAAAAAGCCCAATGGGAGCAGATGTAATCTAGCTGAGCCCTCTTTATAGCTTCTGAATGCCTCTAAACGTGAATGAACTCCTTTTAGTGTAGTCCCCGTAGATTCCAATGCCAGGCTCTGGTAATTGTGACACACTTCATGTTTTAGGGTAACTCTAACCACTGATCGTGGTTCCAATGCACTGCGAAGAATGCTAAGTAGTGTTGTCCTTGGCCAAGTCTAAGAACCATCTTGTCTGCCCAGTAACCCTCTCTGCCCAGGGGGATTCGCCACTAAAAGGGAATTTCCATTGTTAGGCTGGGAACATGTATTGTGTGACTATGTGAAATGGTGGAAAATTCCAGGCTAGATCTCTTCAAAGTACCAAGGTGGATACTACAAAACAAAGGTACATTTTCATTTGAGCTTTTAATAGAACTAAAATGTGTTTCTTTGGTGCCAGACACACACACCTGCTCAGCGCCAGGATATCGTTGCAGGTGATAGTGCGCTTTCATAACATAATACGGCAGCCATTCTTGTAGAAGAGTCTAACTTATGAGTGCTACAAGTAACTGATATCTACTCAGGAAGAAACCCATGCCCACTTTCTGTTCCGTCTTTTGCTTGCACCCCATGACACATACCCCCCAAAAAATTCTGAAATCCCAGGTTGAAGCCCAAGGTGTGTTCTCAAAGGATCTGTGCAGCTGATCACGTCACTGCAGCATCACATCCTACTTTGAGGCATGCCTTTTCTGTTCATACAGTGATATTTGCAACACTTTGAAGGCTGCGTTCAATTTTGAGCAATGTTTGTGGTCCACATAGATTTTTCAAGCGGTTTGGTCTAACCATCTGTTGGCAAACACTCTGTTATTAGTTGTTGAGTATGTTAGACATTTCTAGATGCCGCTTTGCCTAGTGCGTTTGCTGTTCCACTCTTTGCTAACTGGTTTTTACCTTCACTGTGTTGCTTGTTATGATGAATTCTGGTTGTCATCGTTTTGTGCAGATAGTACTAGCAATTGGTATGTAAATCTGTCCAGAGGTACGTGCTCAACATGTACACTTTCTATTCCCTAACATTAGGTTGAATGTGTATCCTGTCTGTCTGACAAAAGTTGAATTGCTAGTACAAAGAGCTCCATTTTAAAACGTTACCTAAATGTCACCAGAACATGTAACATTGCAATTTATTTTCTCACTACATTTTGAATTTTAATTTCATTTATTCATTTGTTTTGTAATTTTTGTTAAGCTTTTCAGATCGTCTCAATTTTGTAATTTATGATTGTTTAAAAATAAATAAATTGATGTATTTTCCCCAAACTCCGTGCCCCATTGGCATTTGTTAGTTTTATTTTACACACGTGGTTAATACCCAATTTTAAGCGATACTGAGCATTTCTGGTGCTATTTCTGCTTGACTTTCAGTGATCTGTGGACCTCTTAAATTAGCAAAACGTATGCCAGATATTATTGAGCGCTTTTATAGGATTTTTCATGTGTCATTAACTGACCACTAAATCTCAGAAACATCTTAATTGAACAAATTGTGAACGCCTAGTAACCTGCATATATATTTTTTTCTAGCTGTCCTGTGCTAGAAGAGAGTGAGATTTTGAAATTTAATTCTAAATTTGAATCTGGAAATCTCCGGAAGGCTATTCAGATTAGGAAGTAAGTTGCATTTATGTTATAATTAAACATGACATACATTTAAAATGAATTACTAAGCAATATGTTTTATGTACATTTCTAGGTATGAATATGACCTCATTCTAAATTCCGATATAAACAGTAACCATTATCATCAGTGGTTTTATTTCGAAGTGAGTGGAATGCGGCCAGGAATTGGATACCGCTTCAATATTATCAACTGTGAAAAGTCCAACAGTCAGTTTAACTATGGTAAGCGCTAGCTAATTTTTGGGGTACTGTTGACTGAAATATCTATACTTTGCACAAAGCCACACCTTAGCACAGCTTTATGGTGTCACACAAAATAATAACAGTGCAACACTTGAAACAAGTAATCATAAAAGAACTAATACAGGTGTGCACAGAAAGATACAACTACACATCCACAGAATAATTATCCTCCATATATAACCATTATAATGTATCAGGTCTAACAAAGTGATAACAAAGTGCACATTTACAGCTCTAAAAATAACTGAATGCCGAGAACATGCATTGCAAAGAACTAACCTTCAAGTCTCCCTAAAGCTTTCTAGTCTCTTGAGACCTTTGTGTTTGCTAAATAATTAATCTTCAAACCAAATGACTGTCTTCCCTCCTACCTATTGATTTCTTCTGAGGGTGTAAACTCCTAGTTTGTTTTCTCTCAACTAACTATTTGGGATCAGGATGAGCCTTAAGTCTGACTCTCCTTTTGACCTCTGCTTGGTATGGGTGCTAAAGATTGCTCCCCTCTGTTGGTCCTAATCTTAGGAACTTGTTAGTTAATATTCCTCTACTTTTAAAGAAGTAATGGTCTGGATGACATTCAGCTAAATGCATAGGGCAGCAGTTTCACAGCCCCTGGCCCTCTTTACCCTGGCTACAGTGTTCACATTCTAACACAGTGTTTTGATATATTGTCCACTGTTGCCTGGTTCAGGTCTTTCTTGAAAAAAGGTATCAATCAATTTCTCTTCCTCCCTTCCACCTCTGCCTAGCATCCCATTTGTTTTCAAAGAATTCTCCATGTCATCTTTACTGTTTACTTAGAGCCTCTGGTGTGACACAGTTGCTGGTGGTGGTGGAAAGCTTCCAACTTTGCAGCAAGATTGGCATATAAAAGTCAGATAAAATACTAATTAATGTCATTGGCGCTAACTAGGCCTTCTTCGGGGTCCATCGTCCTTACATTCAGAAATGTGGCTCTTCACCATTCCATTTATTGGAATACTTACTCTTTTTCTGAAGGGCAAACTGACACTCTTGTCACCTTATGAATGTATTGTAAGCTAGTGATCCCCTGAGTCAGGAATAAAAAAGAAGTGGGTCCTTTTTTTCATTCCTTACATTGCCACTGGTTAAAATCCTACCAGTTGTTATACGTCAGACACTAATTTCGTGGCTTTAGGCTGGCTCTGTGCTTTATTTACATAACAAACTGGTGAGTTTAAAGAGCGCTGTTCATTCTGAGTAGTTTTCCGATGCCACCACCAGATATTTATTGTCACCCAGTTCATTGATATTCATTTAATCAACCTTAGAAAAGCTGATGGCCCACTGGAAATCCGACCTGTAACTATGTTGTCAAGCACAAATTTCTACAGTTAAAGCTTTACTTCACGGAGGCCTGGACCTGCCATGCTTACTGGGATCTGTAGCTTTCACCAGCACCAAGAAACTTCAGGGTGTACGTTTGCGCTTTAGAAATTATGACCATACCATTGTTTTGACTATCTCGAAAATCTTTTTAGGTGCAATGGGCTTACACATTGATTACATTCATTTTATGTCATTCTACTTTCTCTGCCTCTTGCCTACCCATCTCATGCTTTGCGAAATTGAAGTAATAGGTCTGGTCTCTTTGTCACATTTATTCAGTTAGAGGCTTGTGGCTTTAAAACAGAATAGCATTAAGCATAAACCTCTGTCAGAAGAGGAAAGCCTGCCAAATGTAGCAATAATTCAAGAAGAAATCCTTTATTGAGACCTGGTGATAGGTCTTTAGGGAGGAGTATTTTGTGGTTAAATAACCCCTTTCCCTCTGTTGGTGGCTGCAGTTAGCCCCAGGGCTCAGTGCTAATTCGGGAGCAATGGTTCCTTCAAGTAAAGTCTCATCCCAAACCTCTGAATAATTCCACTGGATGCAATAGGAGAGACATAGAGAAAGGAATTAAGCACATGCATTACAATACATCGGGTTGACCTTTACCTGGTATTGTAATACAAAGCAGGGCTTAGTTATGTGTGTCAGTCCCTCTGTCCATCTGGTTTGGTGAGAGAGAACACCCACCTCTCCCTTTTTAAAAATAAATACATATTTTAAACATATATGGTATTGTTCTCTCTCAGATACCCTTTTGCATTTACCTCATACCTATCCCTGAACCTTAAACTCACCTGTAAACCCTTACAAACCTGTACCGTTACTCAGCCGTGAGCCCAAAAAATACCTTTTTACCACATACCGATTGATATGCATGCTGTACAATAAAAATGCCTCTACAATAAAAATGCCCTGTACTGTTATCCATCACTGAACCTTGAAGAAACCCTTTATTAACCATCCTTGAGCCCTAAACCCCTCTGTAAACCCATTACTACCCTGTGCCTCTTCCCATCCCTGAAGCCTAAACATCCCTATTTGATAGAGACTTCTAGCCGCAGATTCCTTACCTTAAAATTATCCCCAGGCATCAGACTGGATCCGTAAATGTTTTCGTGAGCAGTACTCCTGCGTGCCAGTAGGTCTTGTTGTTCGGCTCCGAGTGGCTTTGTCCGCACCGGAAGTGATGATTATGGTGTCTATGTAGCTGTCACCTAGGTGTGCTGACATTGGTTCTTTTCTTTCTGCTCCAGTAAGAGCAGATTTGGGAAGAGCTACCTTTTAGTCACATTTTTGACTTTGATTTCTCGATGTTTTGTAAAAGAAGTCTTACGCCTGTTGTGGCAGAAATGTCATCAAAGAAGACAGGCTTCAAGCCCAGTGGTGGTGTCACCATCAGATGTCGGTGACGAACCTGCACCTTGTTTACCTCTGATGCTTCAAATGAGACATGAAGGCCTGTACTGACTACGACGCCATGTATCCCCGTCGAGAGGAAGGTACCCGGAACGGTTGCGGAGTCAGAGGACATAATTTTACTCCAAGCCATTAAGCGAAGTCTCGGCCCCACAAAAACAACAAGATGAGGGAGCATCACTCCATGGTTGAGCCAGCGTCTTGGCCGACTGCGCCTCTCTGTGTTTCCAGGAGGGGTAGCGATACCTGCTCAACTTCAAGAGTTTTACGAGGCCATGCGCCTCATATTTGAGTGGCCCATTCCCTCTTGCTCACCTTTGGACCCCACAGGTTTGCGAGGGGCTCCCACCGGATCCACACCGGTGGTTCCGGTGCCAGTCGGGCTCCAGCAATCTACAGATGGATCGCCAAACATCAAGCAAATACAATAATAGAAGGAAGCATCCATACAATTGACCTAAAACGCTTAAAATGGTCAAAAGAAAGGATAGATACACTTCAGACCAAGTTAAAGATGATGATAATGGCTAGTGAACTAGAGGCCTCAAACAAAATCCAAGCTTGGGTAAAAGTTACCCCGGATCTCACAACATCAATGACAATCAGACAACAACAGAACAAAAATCAAACAATCTGAAATTAATCTACTCAAAAACCATCAAAAGGATTAAGAGATTTGAAAAACCAACTCAAAAAAGCCATTAGGAGGCTAAAACAATTTGTCATGACCAAGTAGCCTGGGACAAGGTACGTCATTTGAGGAAAAACAGCAGTGGGAAGAAAAAAGAGCAAGCAGAGATAAATTCTGGGCTGAACTGCTTTGTAGTGCTAAGAAAACGTACTCAAACACATTTTGGAAAATTATAAATAAATTATAACGACCAGTGAATGAGCTATCATCAAATATTCCAGAACATAAGTGGGCTGGATTTCTATCCACAAAGTTTACAGAAACAGCAACCCATGACATGTTAGAGGCAAAGCCCAAGGAGCACCTTCAGGAAAAAATACATCGAACCATTATACAATGAGCTAGTGACACAACAACGCAGGAGTGAACTGTAAAAGTCACAGAAGAGAAAAAAAGGCCCCATGCCCTAATCCAATGGAAGCAAAAACCCAAAGCTCCGGTAAAAAATGGCACCAACTCTTCAAAAGCAAAGATATGTGAGTCCTCCATGTTAGTTGACGTAATACAACACATAATAAAGAAAGGCAGAGGAGATGGCGCTCCAGGGCCTAATGGAATCCCTCAAGCCATTTTTAAAAATGATCCGTCTTTTTGGAGCAAGCATTTACTCAAACTATACAAGGAAATCGTGCTCTCAAATTGTATCCCACCGAATTGGCAAGGCTCGATACTGACACCTATTTATAAATGTGGAAATAGCATGAATATATCAAACTACAGGCTAATTGCACTCCTGGACGTCACAGCCAAATATCACGCCACACTCATTTTGGAAGACCTTAAGGAATGGACAGACAACCTTAATCCTATTCCAGTTAATCAGACAGGTTTTAGGCATGGTATAGGGACAATATCAAATATCTTATCCCTATCCTTGATGGCAAATAAAAGTAAACAGAGTAAACAACAACTTTACCTCTGTTTCATAGATTTAAAGGTGGCATTTGACATGGTAGACCGTCACCTCCTTTGGAAAAAACAGCGAACCTGGAACATTCCCGAAAGGATACTACAGGGGATACTATTATTCTACTGAAATACATGGATAAGACTCAAGATAGGAGACGGCACCCGAATATCAAGAAAGCTAAATACGATAAAAGGCCTCAAACAGGGTTGAGTATTGGTGCCATATCTCCTTAATTTGTTTTTGTCCGACCTTGCTCAGAGGCTAGACAGCACTAACTCGCATCCGCCAAAACTTGGAGGGCTGGTACTCATGCACCTCTTGTATGCCGACGATGTGGTTTTAATGAGTCTAACAAACATCGGCCTTCAAAGGGTTTCAAATGAAATGTCAGACTACATCTCAGAGAACAAACTAGAAATAAATACATTAAAAACTAAAACAATGGTGATTGGAAGTCAACAGAGATGCAAACAGATCATCTGGCTTAATGGCAGTCAATAAGAGGAAGTAAAGATCTATAAATATCTGGGATTTGACAATCTTCAAAACCACAAGGAGCAAAAAAAGTATATGACTCGGAGAACTGGTGCACTTGTATTCGCATTCAGTCAACTGGCAAAAATGTTGAAAGGCCCAACATACAAACCTCTACTAGCGGTGATGACGGCGAAATATTCTCCCTACGATAACATATTCCAGTGCCACTTTTTTACAGCAAAGATGCAGAGCTTCTAAACCAACTAATAGTGTCCACATATAAAAAAGTTTTTCAGGTAAAACGATCAGCTTCTCCGGCACAGGTTTATCTAGAATTCGGCCTAATTAATGAAAAAATAGGGCAAATATATGCTACTGTAAAGCTTTGGTACCGGTTGAAACTGTATGCTGCCACATCACCAATTAATAAAGCCCTCTGGACCGAAGTAGAAGATAACAGAAAATCACCCAATAATCAATATCTAAACAAATCCTTGTCTATAACCTGTACAAACGATTTATGGAACAAAAACCTACCTTACCAATCCTTCAAACAAGTAATAAATAAAGTAGCAAAAACTCACTCATTACTAACTGACAAATACATCTTCAGGACAAGGTCGCATGCCTGTATGGTGATCAACAATTACAAGGCACTTGCACCAGCCCATTATTTGAACACAGCATTTCCTATTTACCTGAAAAAGCAATTAATGGCTATACGCTTCGGAAAATTACCATCAATAGCGGATCAGCCTACTTGGGTACACAAAGGGCCAAAATCATGTTGACTTTGTGGTCCTGAGGCTGACACTCCCGGCACCACTGATGCCCACCAGCAACACCATTATCATTTACAGCCCCAACTCTGGCATCAGTCAGAGGGGCATTGCCTGAAGCATACTTTCACGCCTACTCGAGCCATGCCTTCCAGGCCGGACCCTGAGCCCTATTCCTATGGGCTAGGACGCGGGGAAAAATGGGAGGGGGTCACTAGACCCTGGAGAATACTAGCCTTATGAATCCATGGACTGGTGTGGGGATCTGTGTGAAGCCAGTGAACTGGACACTTTTGGACTGGCAAGCTTTCTCCCCTACCGTGGCTACAGGTGGAGGCAGCTTCATTAGCAATGGTGGTGCTGAGGGCAGCTGAGGTCCTTTGTGGCAGTCAAGAAGACTAATGTCTTGATGGAAGTGCTTCAACCGGGAGTGTCCCCTTCCGAACTGCTTCTCTCACTGCTGTCCTATTTGGGCCCTGTTCCAAGCCCAATACAGGCTTCTGTGAACAGGACAATTGCCCTCCGCTACCGCCTCCCTCCATAAGACTCCAAATTTCTCACGTAACACCCTACCCTGGAGAGCTTGGTAGTCCAAGCCTCCAATTCATATGTAAATCCTGGCACATTCCCACTGCATTGGGAATCCAAGAGGCTAGACAATTTAGGCAAGACAATTTTTTCTTCCATCACCCTGGCATTGCGGTTGGTGAACACCACATACCCCTTGGGCCGCTATTCCCACGCTTTTTGGATACAGTTGCGCAGGTGCTGCCAACGGTCCTGGAGGAGGGCGGGCTATGCTCTCCCAGGCTGTTGCTGACAGGAGGGATGCAGCTAAGTTTTGGACTTATGCGGTCGGTCCGCAAGATTCTCCCCCTCCTTCCCCCCCTCTCCAGGAAGCTACTGATCCAGGGACTGGTTCTGGCCCGCCTGGACTATAGTAACGCTCTCTACCTGGGAGCCCCGGAATCTACCCTGGGAAAGTTGCAACGAACTCAAAACGCTGCCGCTCGTCTGCTGCTTGGGCTCCCCTCTAGGTCTTCTGCAAAACCTGCCCTTAAAACACTCCACTGGCTACCAGTGCGGGAGAGAATAGAGTTTAAGGCTATGTGTATCGCCCATAAGCTCATGAACGGACAAGGCCCAGCCATTCTTAAAGAAATGGTCACCCCGTATAAAGCTTTGAGATCCCTAAGGTCGGACAACGAACATCTGGCGAATGTCCCTAAGTTTAGGAGATCACGTACCGGAGGCCGTCGCTTCTCTGTTAAAGCTGCCACTCGGTGGAACCAGCTACCCCGCAGATTGCGAATGGAACCCTCATATTTGGCCTTCCGCAAACAACTTAAAACGCTGCTATTCCCCAATTAGTGAGTCCAACTCTACCCTCCCCCCTTCTGAGCCATCCTACAGTTCACAGCGCGGGGATGCCTTCGGGTCACCAGGCGCTCTACAAATCCTTAAATAATAATAATAATAATAAGTTCACCATTTGATGTGGACTAGACACCCCCGACTCACTAGACAGAGCAGTTTCATCTACAGTGGCCCTGCCATGTCTGGTTGAGGTCTACTGGCTTTTCTGGGGAAGTCCAGACATCACTCATGGACATGCCCTTTGATGGCTCCCATTTCTTCTGAGACAAGGCGGATTCAGCGCTGGAGTGATTTAATGACAGCAGGGCTGCGGCCCCTTCCTTGGGCATTTCCATAGCCCCCTGGTCACCCTCAATCTGCTGCTCGCTCCTTTCGTGGCCACGGAAGGGGCTCGCAGCATCGCCTTTACCCTCCCAGCCACCGAGGTGTATAAGCTTTTCATCTTCTGCTTAGGCATGGGCATGGTACCTACCAGCCCCGTGCGTCGGGTGGCCAGCGTTCGGGTCAATTCACCACCCACCCAGCAGCTTCCGCCTCCAAACCTTCCTAGTCTACCTATTTACCATGGCAGAATTCGCCATCACCTGCCCCACTGGCAGTCCACAACATTGGATAGATGGGTTTTGCAGATTGTCCAAAATGGCGAGTCCATCCCCTTCGAGACTACCCCTGCCTTCATGCCACCTACTTATGACAGGCTGACGGAGAACCACCTATCTCTCGTCCTACTAAAAGTGACTGCTCTTTTGGCCAAAGAAGCCATTGAGAGAGTGCTGGCGAGAGTGGGTCATGGTTGTTATTCCCTCTATTTCTGGTGCCCAAGAAGGGTAGAGGCCTTCATCCTATCCTAGACCTGTGCTCACTTTTTCATCAAGAAGGAGAAGTTCAAAATGCTCACTCTTGCTCAGGTTCTATCTGCCCTGGACCCAGGAGACTGGATGGGTGTGCTGGACTTGCAGGATGCATATTTCCATATTCCCGTCCTGCCTGCCCACAGGCCCCCCCTGCGATTCAGGATGACACAGAGGACTTTTAGTGCGCTGTGCTACCCTTTGGCCTCACCAGCGCCCCTCGAGTGTTCACAAAGGTAATGGTGGTGGTTGCAGCTCATCTGCTGAGATCAGGGGTGTGAGTCTTACCCTCTCTAGACGGCTGGCTCCTAAATGCTGGCTCGCCATGGGTTGTTGTCTCACACCTCCAGACTATGGCGGACTTCCTGAATTCACTGGGGTTCACTATCAAAGTGCTGAAGTCACACCTGACTGAGGCTCTCTTTCATTAGAGCTGTTCTGGACACAATACAGTTTTAGGCCTATCCTTTCAAATAGTGAGTCCAGGGTATTCAGGCTATGATACTGATAGTTCAGCCTCTATCTTGGATTTCTTTCAACCAGACTCTGAGGCTGTTGGACCTCTTGGCCTCCGGCATCCTGCTGGTGGCACATGCCCGTTGGCATATGCAGGCTCTGCAGTGGGATCTGAAGGTCCAGGGGAATCTCTTACTTGGGTCCAGATCTCGGAGGGAACTGTGAAATATTTGCAGTGATGGTTAATAAAACACGATTGGATGCGTGGCAAAACCCTCACCCTTCCCGAACCAGATCGCACAGTAGTGACAGATGCATCACTCCTGGGATGGGGCGGCCATCTGGGAGAGGTGGAGATCAGAGGACTCTGGTCTCCGGCGGAATCCGGACTCCACATCAATCTGTTGGAGCTCTGAGCTATCTGTTTAGCATTGAAAACTTTTCTTCCCTCCATCCATGGAAGGCAGGTGCAGGTGTTCACTGACAACACACCACCATGTGTTACTGCAACAAGCGGGGTGGTGTGGGGTTGTGGACCCTTTGTCAAGAGGCCCGGTGTCTCTGGACATTTCCCTGGTGGTTCAACATCTGGCGAGTTCTCTGATCGCCAGAGCGGACAAATTCATCTGAGGAGGCCTCGCGGATCAGAAATGGTGTCTCCATCTGGAGGTTGTGCAAGGTCAGGTCTCCTTCAGCAGTGGGGAGAGCCTTGTTTATATCCGCTCACCACAGACGAGAACATGCAATGTCAGCAGTTCTGTACGTTGGAGTTTTCAAGGCAACTCTCACTCTGAGACACTTTTCATCCTGAGTGGAGCTCAAGTTTCCTGTACGCCTTTCCACCCATACCACTCCTGCTCAGAGTTCTCAAGAAGATCATGAATGCCCAGCCCAATTCATCTTTGTGGCTCCGGATTGAGCACGTAGAGTCTGGTATACTGAGCTATTGAGCATGGCCATTAGGCCTCCAATCAGGTTGCCTCTTCTGGAGGATCTTCTGTTGCAGCAGAAGGGGAGGGTTCTCCAACCAAACCTGTCAACGCTCGCCTTCTTGTATTGAGATTGAGCAGCAACAGTTGACAGCTTTCAACCTTCCTTCCGAAGTCTGAGACGTTATCATGGCAGCAAGACGTCCCTCCACCAAGATGGTTTACGCCTGCTGTTGTGCAAAATTTGTGGCATGGTGTACAGAAAAAGAACTTGATCCCCTTTCTACCCTCTTGTTCATCCTTTAAATTGCCCAGCAGGGCTCTCCTCTGGGTACTCTGAAGGGTTGCCTCTCCGAGCTTTTCTGCGGTTGCTTGATCAGCCTTCCCTCTTCAAATCCCCTATTGTAAATAAGTTTCTGAAAGATTTACAACTTTTGTTTCCACCTTCTCCCTTTGCGGGACCTCAATCTTGTCCTCACTTTCCTTATATGCGCTCCCTTCGAGCCTCTGCACAATTGCCCACTCCTTACCATCAATACAGCCTTCATGGTTACATTAACATCTGCCTGGAGGATCAGTGAGCTTAAGGCCTTGTCATCCAAGCCTCCTTATCTCAACATCTACCCAGACAAACTGGTGCTTAGCATGAGAGCTTCCTTTCTTATGAAAGGGATCACTCCATTTCACGTAGAACAATCCATCACTCAGCCTACTTTTTATGCTCCAACTCATCCCTCTAAATAAGAGGAGCAATTTCACTGTTAGGACTCACAAAGAGCTTTATTGCTCTACCTTGATCGCACATGAGAGTTCCAGGTGGTCTACCACCTTTCCGTGGGGCATGTCGGAGTGAAGAAGGGATAGGCTGTATCGAAAAGGACCACCTCACGTTGCATCGTACTCTGTATAAAAATTTGCAACGCATTGACTAAAAAGCAACCCCCTCTGGGTTCATGTGATCATTCCACCAGAGCATAACCAGCAACAACTGTGTTAGTTCACGAAGTTCCAGTCCTGACATTTTCCAATCTGCAACATGGACTTCCTTGCACACTTTTACCAAACACTACTGTCTGGACCGCCAGATCCGTAGGGATGGGTACTTCACCTGTTCAGTTCTGCAGGACATCCTCGTATGAAATTGGTCCACAGACCCCCTCCACAGAGGTATTGCTTGGGTATCTATTCTAAGGTAAGGAATCTGCAGCTAGAAGTCTCTAGCAAATGAACAAGTTACTTCTCTTCGGGAACGCCTTATCTGGTAACGACTCTTTGTAGCCATAGATTTCTTACCGACACACCCACCTTTTCCACTCTCTAAATGGATTTTTAGGGGCAGGGCTTTCAGATCCCTAGTTTTTCACAACAGTGGTCATTGTACTTAATTGCTCCATGCTTCTAGTCTAGACTGTCGCGAAAAGAAACCGACATCAGTGCCCCTAGGTGGCACCTATATAGGCACTGTGAATGTCACTTACGATACAGACATCGCCACACAAACTCGAACGACCCCACCTACAGGCGCGCAAGGGTACTGCTAATGAAAACATTTCTGACACCAGTCTGACGCCTGGGGATAATTCTAAGGTAAGGAATTGGCAGCTAGATAGAGTGTCTACCAGGTAAGGCATTATCTATGGTGAGCAACTTGTTCTACCCATACCCTTACCCATCCCTGAACCCTAAAAAAAGCCTTAAATCTCTTACTAACCCATATCCTTACATATCCCATGATCCCTGAAACCCTCTTAATACACATACCGTTACCCATCCCTGAACCCTAAACAACCTTAAAACCACTACTTTTGCATACTTACCCACCCTGAAACCTAAAAACCCCTTTGCAACATTTACTACTCTGTACACTAACTCATCCACTAACCCTTAGCCCCACCGCTTTATTTAAATGACATAATTATGTAATTAAAAAAATTCTACCTGTGTGGTAAAGTGCAGCATGGTAAAGGGTCAAAAAAAGGCCTGCATGGTAAAGACGTGAGGTCACGTCCTGCAGGGTAAAGACCTTGACATAAAAGCTGTAAACCAGATAAAATAGCTCAATGGCCTGAGTGTGTTCCCAGAGGCTTGAAGGTCACATGCTCTGCATTCCAAGTGGGCCGACTTGGCCTTTAATGCCATTGGGGTCAATTAAAGGAATACTATTAAGTAGTTAATTAGTAAGACCTATGATCTCTTCTTCTATGGCAGCTTTTGCTTATAATCAGTGTTGTTATTGCTGCTTCTGCTTATCCTTTAATTTTAATTACACATTTTGATCTATCACTAAAATGACTTTTTACAGTGTACTGAGGAAAGTGCCTTTAGATGACCCTGCACTTATTGTGAACAAAAGAAAGAACTCTTTCTGTGTATTTGGACTCAATCAATCAATCAGGACATTTGTAAAGCGTGCTACTTACCCGTGAGGGTCTCAAGGCACGGGGGGGGGGAGGGATGCTGCTCTGCTCGAATAGCCAGGTCTTGAGGAGTCTTCTGAAGGTTAACAGGTCTTGGGTCTGCCGTATGGGGAGGGTGTTCAAGGTCTTGGCGGCGAGGTGGGAGAACGATCTGCCACCGGAGGTCGCTCTTCGGATGCGGGGGACCGTGGCGAAGGCGAGGTTGGTGGAACAGAGCTGGCGTTTGTGGGTGTAGAAGCGGAGTCGTCTGTTGACGTATGCTGGTCCGGTGTGGAGTGCCTTGTGTGTGTGGGTGAGGAGCTTGCTTGAAGCTGATCCTCTTGTTGACGGGGAGCCAGTGCAGGTCTCTCAGGTGGGGTGTGATGTGGTCGCGGTGAGGGATGTCGAGGATCAGGCGAGAGGAGGCGTTTTGAAAGCGCTGGAGCGTTTCAGGAGTTTGGCCGAGGCTCCTCCATAGAGGGCGTTTCTATAGTCCAACCTGCTGCTGACGAGGGCCTGGGTGACGTTCTTCTTGTTTCAGTGGGAATCCACCTTTAGATCTTGCGTCGCATGCAGAGGGTGTTGAAGCAGGAGGACGAGATGGCGTTGACCTGCTTTGTCATGGGGATAGTAGAGTCGGGGATGAACCCTAGGTTGCTTGTGTGGTCGGTGGGTGATGGAGCTGTTCCCAGTGCAGTCGGTCAACAGGAGTCGTCCCAGGCAGATGGGGTGGAGCCGAGGATGAGGACTTCCGTCTTGTCCGAGTTTAGCTTCAGTCGGCTGTTCTTCATCCACTCCGCAAAGGTTTTCATTCCTTTGTGGATGTTGGTTTTGGCGGTTAGGGGGTCCTTGCTGAGGGAGAGGATCAGCTGGGTGTCGTTGGCGCAGGAGATGATGTTGAGGTCATGCAGTTGGGCGACGTGGGCGAGAGGTGCCATGTAGATGTTGATCAATGTTGGGCCGAGGGATGAGTCTTGCGGTACGCCGCGGATGATCTCGGTGGCTGCGTTTGACGATGAAAAGTACACTTCTGTTTTGAAATATTTTTCCTTCTAGCCATTATGTTTACAGGCAGAGGAAGGGCAGAATAGGGGCTGCTTCAAGCAGAAAATGTGTGGTGCACGAGCATGAACAAAGAATTATATTTCCTTGACCCTTCCAGGTAAGTCGCTCCCCCTCTGCACAGCAATCAATCTATACCCGCGAGGGTTTCAAGGCGCTGAAGGGAGAGGGGGCTGCTACTGCTCGAATAGCCAGGTCTTGAGGTGTTTCCTGAAGGTGAGATGGTCCTGGGTCAGTCATAGGTGTGCGGGGAGGGAGTTCCATGTCTTGGCAGCCAGGTAGGAGAACGATGTTCCGCCGGTGGTGGCTCTGCAAATCCATGGGACGGTTGCGAGGGCGAGGCTGGCGGAGTGGAGCTGGCGGGTAGGAGTGTAGAATGAGAGGCAGTTGTTGAGGTATTCGGGGCCCATGTCGTGGAGCGCTTTGTGTGCGTGGGTGAGGAGCCTGAACGTGATCCTCTTGCTGACTGGGAGCCAGTGCAGGTTTCTCAGGTGGGCAGATATGTGGCTGTGGCGAGGGATGTCGAGGATGAGTCGTGCGGAGGCGTTCTGTATGCGCTGAAATAGTTTCTGAAGTTTGGCTGTGGTTCCTGCGTAAAGGGCGTTCCCGTAGTCCAGTCGGCTGGTGACGAGGGCCTGGGTGACCGTCTTTCTGGTTTCTGTGGGGATCCACCGAAAGATCTTTCGGAGCATGCGCAGGGTGTTGAAGCATGAGGATAAGATAGCGTTGACTTGTTTGGTTATCGTGAGGGAGGAGTCCAGGATGAATCCCAGGTTGCGTGCGTGGTCCGTGGGTGTCTTTGCGGTGCCCAGTGCTGTGGGTCACCAGGGGTTATCCCAGGTGGATGGGGATTGTCCGAGGATGAGGACCTCCGTCTTGTCTGAGTTCAGTTTCAGCCGACTAAGCTTCATCCATTCCGCGACGTCTTTCATTCCTTCCTGCAGGTTGGTTTTGGCGGTGATTGGGTCTTTGGTGAGGGAGAGTATCAGCTGGGTGTCGTCGGCGTAGGAGATGATGTTGAGGTTGTGTTTGCGTGCGATGGCGGCGAGCGGGCTCATGTAGATATTGAAGAGGGTTGGGCTGAGCGAGGAGCCTTGTGTCCCTGCCCCAGCTGCTGCTCATGAGGAAGTTCGAGGCCCTCCTCCACCCGCAGGCTACCACCTGCGCCTCATCCCTGGTGGCCAGTGGTAGGCAGTAGGTTTGCTCATCCTCCATAGTATTGCCTGTATTTTCTTTCATTGCTCCCTTTGTAGTGACTACATTTTCATTGTTGTGTCTGTGACTGCTGCTGTCTGTCTCCCCCGCTGCCTGTATGTGGTCTGTGCCCGTTCTCTCCCTCTGTTCCCCTCGCTGGCCCCGTGTCTCTCTGGCCGGTTTCCCTTCTGCTCCCCTCGCTGCCCCAGTGTCTCTCTGCCTGGTTTTTTCTTCTGCTCCCCTTGCGGCCATCGTGTCTCTCTGCCCGTTTTTGCCTTCTGTTGCTAAGCTGCCCCTGAATTTCTGTGACCTTTCTGCCTTTTCTTGTGACCTTTGTGCCCTCTGTGCCACTCGTTTCCCACCGTCTTTTTTTGTTACCTTTTTGCCCGTTCCTGGGACCTTTCTGCCTTTGTGCCACTTGTTTCCCCACGTTTTTTGTGACCTTTCTGTCCGTTCCTGGGACCTTTCTGCCTCTGTGCCACTTGTTTCCCCCCATTTTTTGTGACCTTTCTGCCCTTTCTTGTGACCTTTTTGCCTTCTGTCCCACTGGTTTCCCTCTGTATTCTTGTGATCTTTTTGCCCATTTGTGACCTTTCTGCCCTCTGTACCACTCGTTTCCCCCTCAATTGTTGGGCCCTTTTGCCTTCTGTTTCCTTCGTCGCCCCTCACTGCCCACGCCGCTGCGTCCCCTGGGGCTCCGCCCCCTTGACTTCCCATTTGCTTCCCCCGCCTCCCAGATGCTCCTTACTCCCACCTCCCCATACAGGCTGGCCGCTGCGCGCTCGCGCCGCTGGCACGCGGCAAGCCCGGCTGCGCCCGTCCGTGCCTGGACCGTGCTCAGCGCCAGAACCCCTGGCCCCCGCACCCGCCACGACGACTGCCGCCACTACGATGCCAGCACTCTACACGCTCACAACCCCGGACGGACCCACAACTGCTTCAAGGCCGCCACAAAATGCACACACAGTCCTTTCACCTGCCAGAACTGCAGCTACACCAGCCACAGAGCCGACGAACCGCCCAGCAAGAAAGACCTCAACCACCTCCGATGCATACTACTGAACACCCGTTCCGCACGCAAACACACCGTCGAACTCTGAGACCTGCTCAACACAACCTCCCCGGACGTCGCCTTCCTGTCCGAGACCTGGTTGAACAACTCCTCCGCACCTGACATCGCCATAGCCATCCCAGACGGCTACAGAATCACCCACAGAGACCGCACCAACGGAGTCGAAGGAGGAATCGCCATCGTCCACAAGAACAGCATCAGGGTCTCGACTAGCACAGACGACGAGCTCAGCACCGCCAAACACATGCACTTCCAGATCCACACTTACCCCAACTCCACCCTCAGAGGCACCCTCGTCTATCGACCCCGGACTCCGCCCCCAGTTCAGCGACTCCATCTCCGACTTCATCAGCACGCACGCCCTGACCTCCACCGACTACATCCTCCTCGGAGACCTGAACTTTCACCTTGAGAACAACGACGACAGCAACTCCACCACCCTGATCGCCAACCTCGTCAACCTCGGAATGAGTCAACTCGTCACAATGCCCACCCACTCCACTGGCCACACATTCGACTCCGTCTTCTCCTCAAGCCCGCACGTCTCCGTCAGCCACACCTCCGAACTCCTCTGGACTGACCACCGCTGCATCCACTTCACCTTCCAGAAAGCCACCACACACCACCGCACCCAACAGATGCCCGCCGCCGCTGGAGCAAAATCACCGAAGACCACGTACATGCAAACCTCGCTCTCAGCTCACCCACCGAACCATCCAACACTGACGTCGCTGCTCACAACCTCAGATACTGGATCGAGGACTGCGCCAACACCCTCGCCCCACTGAGGAAACCTCCCCACAGAGACACCAGCAAGAAGGCCCACTTGTTTTACTCCAGAACTCCTAGATTCCAAGCAAGCCTGCCGGAAACTCGAGAAGAAATGGCACAGTGAACATACTCAGGACAGCCACCCAGCACACAAGGACGCCATCCGCAACCACTACCACCTCATCAGGGCTGCCAAGAAGACCTCCTTCAAAGACCACCTCGACAACAATGCACATGACAGCAAGGAGCTCTTCAACATCGTGAAGGAACTCTCCAACCCCAGCTCCAAGACCAACGACATCCCGCCGTCGCAAGCCCTGTGCGAATCCCTCACCACCTTCTTCCAACGCAAGATAGCAGACATCCACGACAGCTTCAACACCCAGACAGCCCCAACGGACAGCAACACAACAGACCCTCCGCACACCATCGACCACGTCCCCTTGCTAGCCTGAACCAGCGTGAGCGTCGATGACACCATCAAGTCCATGAGCACAATCCACTCCGGCTCTCTGTCAGACCCATTCCTGCACCACGTCTTTAACAAAGCAAGCAGCTCAATCGCACCCTACCTACGCAACGTCATCAATCTCTCCCTTGAAACTGCTACCTTCCCAGAGAGCTGGAAACACGCCGAGATCAACGCCCTACTCAAAAAACCCAAGGCAGACCCAAGAGACCTCAAGAACTTCAGACCCATCTCTCTGCTCCCCTTTCCGGCCAAGGTCATCGAGAAAATCGTTAACAGACAGCTAACCCGATACCTCGAAGAGAACAGAATCCTGGACCCTTCCCAGTCGAGTTCCGCAGCAACCACAGCACCGAGACCCCCCTCATCGCCGCCACCGACGACATCAGGACCCTGCTAGACAACGGGGAGACTGCAGCACTCATCCTCCTAGACCTCTCCGCCGCCTTCGACACCGTCTGCCACCACACACTACGCGCACGCCTCCACGCCGCAGGAATCCAAGACAAGGCTCTGGAATTAACCACCTCCTTCCTCTCCGGCAGAACCCAGAGCGTCTGCCTCCCCCGTTCCGTTCCGAAGCCTCCGAGATCATCTGCGGTGTACCCTAAGGATCCTCCCTCAGCCCGACACTGTTCAACATTTATATGGCCCCGCTCGCACACGTCGCCTGACAGCACAACCTCAACATAATCTCTTATGCCGACGACACGGCCACATCACCCCCCACCTGAGAAACCTGCACTGGCTCCCCATCAACAAGAGGATATCCTTCAAGCTCCTCATCCACACACACAATGCACTCCACAAGAACGGCCCAGCCTACCTCAACAGGCGGCTCTCCTTCTACACCCCCAACCGCCAGCTACGTTCCGCTGACCTCTCACTCGCCACCGCCCGCACATCTGAAGAACGACCACCACGGGAGATCCTTCTCCCACCTCGCCGCCAAGACATGGAACACTCTCCTACTGAGCCTACGACAGACCCAAGACCTGCTGACCTTCAGGAGGATACTAAAGACCTGGCTGTTCGATCAGGTACCGCCCCCCACCTCCCCCTCCCCCCACCCCACCCCCCCTGCGCCTTGAGAGTATGTAGTGTGCTTAACAAATGACTGATTGATTGATTGGTTGTAAACAGCAACCAGGAATCATGGAGATATACTCATTTACAACACAATTATCCAAGCTGAGTTCTCCAGCCCCAGACAACTGGAACCCTCTTCCCCCGGTGTTATGACTTAGCAAGGCAAGTTCAGAACAGCCCAGCGGTCAGAACTACAGGTACACTCAAGAAAAGGTTGAGAACAGCGATGTGGAGCCCCTAGAAGACCAAGGAGTGTCAGCTGGGGCTCAGATACAGGGTTTGGGATCATCCACATGATGTGGAGAGAATGGACCAGACAGAACAATTACAGGACTGCATCTTGGACTGTTTAAGCAGCCAGGTAGCGTGAAAACGTTGCCGTGCAACTGATTGGTTCTTTGTTCCCGTACACAGTTTGCTCTCCATGTTTTAATTACTTGCATTTTTGTTTTGTTTGGCTTACTTCCTCATTTTTCCTACTTTGCTGCTCTTCGCATTTGCTGATTGAAGAGTTTTGCTACCCCCCCCCCCACCAGAGGCCATTGACAGCAGATTAGCATCTGACACAATGCTGCCACTCGTACAGTCCCCTGGTGCTCCCGAGCTCCAGGAAAGTCTCCATGCACTTCCTGAGTTGGTTAACAGCTGGGCTTTTGGAGCGGAAGTTGATTTATAATGGAGTGGGCAATGTATTTTGATGTTAATCCTATGCACCTATTTCCCCACTTAATTGTGTGTGTTTGCCATTATTGCCAGACTAGTTAGTCCTTCAACATGTGCTGTCGCCCTATGGTCCCTGCGAGAGATGTGTACCAGCCAGAACCAGTGCAAGACAATTTACCAGCCTACATTGTGTTTCTCTTCTCCTCCCTATTCTCATTTTCCCTTTTAAGAACTATACACTAGAGATCATTTACATTTCAGCCTGAAGCTCTTATTTGGTGGATAGTATAGATATGCATTTGGGTTAGTTTAAGACCAACATGACCATACCAGGTTGTGTGACTTATGTATTTTAACGCACCATGTGAAGAGCAAGAGGCCTCTAAATAGACACTTCAAAACAATTATCTCACTCAGGTGCTCGTATTCTTAGGCCATTGTGTATTGTTTTTAAATATATTAAGCTAGTGCTCTCCCATTGATTTTTTCACTGTTAATTAAATCCAGATGAGCCTACTAGCTATGGATTAATTACCTGCACACCTTTCTAGACTAAAATCATTTGAAATGTGGTTCCTAAGCAGCTAACCGATCATCAGAATGAAATTCATGTTTGGGTGATCTGCATTGAGTATTATAGGCACATTGTAGTATGGAAACAGTTTTTCTGACATTTGAAAGACATTGTTCCAGATTGCAAATGAGAGGGGGTGATAGTACTTTTAGTGTTTCTGGACCAGTTTGCCACATTTAACTCTGTTGACCACACCACTTTGATCAATGGTTTGTTGTATATTGTAGGTGTCCCTTTGTTACCATTGCAGTGATTTTTAGAAGACCATCCTACACACTGGGTTTATAATGGTGTGTCTACACCTTTTGTGTCATCAGCTTGTGGAGCCCCCTCGCCTTGCCATGCTTCATGCTGTTAAGCCCTTACATGATTTGTTAGATGTAGGAAAGTGCCCCTTTTTACATGGTTAACCCCACTTTTTGCCTGACACATGATGCACTTTGACTTGGTGTGCCTTGGGACCCCGCCTATCAGGTCCCACGGCAAGTGTTCTTTCCCAAAACTGTACCTTTATACCCAAAATTGGCACATCTCTGGCCACAAGAAAGCCCCTTGTAAAAGGTACCATGTGTACCAAGGGCACTGTGAGCAGGGAAGGCTTGTAAGGGCTGTTGTACCTATTGTGTCACCCTTAAGGGCCCTGTACCAAAACACCCACACACTGCCATTGCAGGCTGCATGTTTTGGTGCAGATAAACGTAAAGAGTCGACATGGCCCTCATCCCTGAGTGCCCCGTCTGCAATCCGCTGCCTATGGCCTAGGTTAGCCACCCATCTAGCAGGGTGCACTAGACCGCAGGTGAGGGTACAGATGCAAGAGCACTGTACCCCTACAGTGTCTTAGTTCATTGTAAGTGCAGTAAAGCCATAAAGAGTATATGGTCTGGGTGCTGGTCATTACGAACTCCACAGCTCCATAATGGTTTAATGAAAACTGGGAAGTTTGGTAGCTAACTTTTCAGCACATTGAACCCACACTGATGCCAGTGTGGGATTCAATGTAACATGCACAGAAAGAGAGAGAGCATCTTAGAGATGCCCCCTGAAAAAGGACCAGCCCTGGTGTGGTTATTGGTGTTTTAATAGTAAGCATAGGAGACAAGATTACGCTATTGACCACCCAATGCAAGATTACCAGCCGTGATCACCTCAGTGCGTCAGGCAGGGTTGCCAGATAAAAAAAAAAAAGCTTTATCAATATGAAATACACAGGGCTAATAATGAACCATGCTTCTCCGAACTTCAGCTTATGACTTTTGAAAATATGCATATTTATGTTTCAAATATAGGCTTTCCAGTTTTGGGAAACATAATTCAGCAAAGCAAAAATGTCTAATTTATTAGAGTGGGCTGAACACAGGAGAGCTACCTGTAGGTAGCTCGAGGGCTACCACTAGCTCATGAGCTACTCGTTGGACAAGCCTGCTCTGGGTCATATAGACCTGTTACACTAATTGATAGCAACACCAATCTTTATTAAAAAAAATCTAGCAACAAGGCTTAGCAGTGTCACTGGTAAATTGGTATCGCCAAGACAACATGACTTTATAGCTGGTAGAGGAACTACTGATCATATTCGCCGATACATAGCACTGTTTGATGGAGCAACAGTGACAGGAGACCCCATGGCCTTGGGTCTGTTAGATACCGAACAGGCTTTTGACAGGGTAGGTTGAGACTATTTGTGGGCAGTCCGGAAGTGGAATAAAATTGGTCCAGGTTTTGTCAGGGCCATTCAAGCAGTTTATTAAAACCCTGTAGCCAAGCTTCAAATCTGATCACTTCCAACAATGAGGGACGAGACAAGGGTGTCCCTGCTAACCCTTATTGCTTGCTCTCTATATAGATCCATTAATACGGTAATTGGAATATAATTTATTTATCAGGCCAATGAGATCTCACGGTGGTAGCACAAAAACTGTGACATATGCGCATGATATTCCAATTGTGACACCGGACCCAAAATGGACAGTTAAGGAGTTAGAAAATGAAGCGCTAAAATTTGGGAAATTCTCTGGATATTCCCTGAACCATAATAAAATCCAGTTTGTTATCAACGACCAGATACAAGTGGAAGATCCCCGTATAGCGGATCAGGCCGTTTACCTGGGGTCAAATATTAAATCCAAATGGATCAGTTTGTGGAATAAAATTTAGCCCTAGTAATAGACAAGGCGAAAAAGGACTTTAGGAAGTTGGATAATCTCCATCTTTCGATTATTGGCCGCTGTAATGTGATTAAAATGCTATTCTTCCTAAACTTTTGTATCTATTTAGGGCAATTTCACTAGAGTTTGAGAATAGGTGGTTTAAGATTATGGTGGAGCTTTCCACCTTTTTCAAACCCAAAATATCAGTGTCGATGGCACTGTTGATGGGCCTGTTGACAAAAAAAATCTAACAATATTCCAATTAAAGAGAAGCGAATACCAGTTCCTATCTGGCTGGAACAAACGTCTCCCAGCAAGATCTCTCCTCTTACACCTACTCACTGGTTGTTGATGAGTCTAAGTATGAAGGTCCTTTTGGCCCTGCGTAGAGTCCGGAATAGCTTCATGTAATGTGTCAGGATGATGATGAAGATGAGTATATGGAGAAATTTTCTTCTTTCCAAGATAAGTCGGATGCTAAAAAATCCAGATGTAGTGTGACCTTTGCGGCGCAATACTCTTATGATCCATATGATGATCACAACCAGTATCAAAGCCAATGATGCAGGGCCCCACAACGCCATTAAATGCTATTAGATTATTACAAAAGATTTCCATAGTCAGGTGGTTCTTCTGTTCCTCCTGCTCATGAACACACTGCATCTCCTCATGCTTCTCTCTTGCCTACTCGTTAAGGAGTTCAGGTACATATGTAGTTAGGTAGAGACAGAACATAACCACCTATAATTTTCCTAGGATGTTTATTCAGATGATGACTGTTAGAAATGGGTGTCTCTAGTTGGCAATCGTTTGCCCCTTTGTCCAAGTAGGGACCCTTCTTCCTAATCAGGGTAAAGGGGATACACTTATAAAATAACCCCTGCTCATCCCCTTGGTAGCTTGGCACGAACAGACATGTTATTTCAGAGGCAGTGTGCAAAGCATCTGTGCACACATACAGTAATATAGTGAAAACACTACATATGGACACACCACCAGTTTAGTAAAATAAATAATCTTCATCTAGACCAAAACGACAAAAATCCACAATACAGGAATCAAAATGTACTACTTAGAATGTAAACACAGTTCTGTCCATAGCAAACTATAGATGCGACACTTTCAACACAAAGTACTTTGGATGCATCATAATCATAAACAAAAACAGCCGCAGGGAAGGGGATGCGTCGGTTCCTTATGCGCAGGGAAGGTGATGCGTCGGTTCTTTACTCCAGGGGAGGTCATACGTCGGTTCCTTACTGCCACGCAAGGGAGGTGATGCGTCGGTTTCTTATTGTGCAAGAAGGTAATGCGTCGATTTCTTACTGTGCGAGCAGGTGATGCGACAGTTTTTTACTGCGGCCCCTGTGTCCTCGCTGACATGGAGCCCCGGTACGATGTGCGGGGATCGTGGATGTGTCGGTTCTCGATGCGGCGATGGCAACAATGCTGCGTTGGTCTCTTCAGCTGCAGTCCCACGATGCGTTGGTTATTGCAGCCACATAGCAGGGCTTGCGTCGGAATCAGTGCAGTGATCTCTGACTTCGTAGATCGGTGCACTCAATGCGGTGTGCAGCAATTTCTCCAGCCGTGGGCAGGGGCTGCGTCGGTTTCTTCAACGATGCGTCAGAAACAGGTGCAGATGCGTGACGCTTGTCATAGTTGCGTCCCTTTTCCAGCTCCCAACAGCAGGAACAATCTCCAGAGCCCAAATTCAGCAATAGGCACCGTCTGGCAGGTCAGAACTCCCAGCAAAGAAGTTATGGGGGGCTAGTGGTGAAGCCTTTGTATCCTGAGACTTCAAAACAAGAGGCAAGCTTTACTTCAAGCCATTGGAGATCTTCCTCAAGCAGGAGACACAGCACACAGCAAAGTATATATCCTCTCCTTGGTAAAACGGGCACCTGAAGGCCAACCCCAAACAGCACTCAGCAAAGGGGCAGTACTCCTGCTTCAGTGTCTCCGGTTCTTCTCCTTGGCAAAGGTTCCTCTTGAATTCCAGAAGTGATCTAAAGATCAGGGGTCTGGGCCCTAACATATATAGTGCCTTTTTATTTGTTCTCTGGTGTAAGAAACACTCTGTGTTCAGTCCAAAACAGTTCTGTTCTCTGTGGTACAGCATTGTGTGAGGCAGACAGGGCCTATTCAGGTAAGAGGAAATCTCCTCCCCCTACTCCAGAAATGCAGCCGAGGTCTATTCAGCCCAGCCCTGACTCATCCAGGAAAGGCAGGATGCACCTCAACCCCCCCCCCCCCCCCAATCCTGGCTGTGTGCACATTTCCAGCTCGTCTAACTCCAAAGCCAGACCAGCAGAGGCACACAGAATGGCTAAGCAAGAAAATACATACTTTCTAGAAGTGGTATTTTCAAACACAAAACTTACTACAAGATGCATCTTTATATTCTGAGTTCAGGCATACTAAATTGTACCATCCCATCTATTCCCAATAGGAAGTTAAATTCATAATATATATATCTTATAAATAAACTCCCATTCCATCTTATGAGACAGGTAGCCTTTCAATAGTGAAAAACGAAATTCCCTGTAGTTCACTATCAGGACATGTGTTACACACATCAGGACATGTCCTACCTTTCACATACACTGCACCCTGCCCACAGGGGTACCTTGGTCCTACTTAAGGGGTGACTCAGATGTAGGAAAAGGGAAGGTTAGGGCCTGGCAAGTGGGTTCACTTGTCAGGTCGGCATGGCAATACCAGACTGTGCACAGACACTGCAATGGCAGGTCTGAGAACATTTTGCAAGGCTGCTTGTGTGGGTGACACATCCAGTGCTGCAGGCCCACTGGCAGCATTTGACTTACAGGCCCTGGGCACACACAGTGCACTGTACTATTGACTTAGTATTAAGTCAAACAAGCCAATCATAGAAACACCAATCCATAGTCACAATTTACAGAGGGGGCACTTGCACTTTGCCATTGATCAGCAGTGGCAAGGTGCCCAAAGCATCTAGACCAGCAAAAACAAAATTCAGCACACAGCACAAACAATGGAGGCAGAGGCCAAAATACAGGGGAAAACCACACCAAGGATGCCAGATCTAACAATGACGAACTGGAGAATGGTGAAATAACCCAGGATCCACCAGCTGATGGTGGACTAGAATGGAATAATTATGTGGGACCGCTACCTGCGCCAACTGCTCCATAGGTTGCTAGCTCCCCTAAAGAGAATGTTGATGAGTTTCATGCTGTTTTGGAGAGAGCTTCCCAAAGGTTTCATCTTCCCATTCCTATAAATCAGGCAGACTGCTTTCTCTACAATTTCAGGAGCTAACACACAAGTCAGTTAAAGCAACAACCATAATAGATCACATATGGGTTGAGGATCAGAAAGTAATGATAAACCCAGCAATGTGGGCTGCTATTGTGCCATGTTTGGACAAAAAAGTACAAGGCCCCAAATAAATCTCCAACTTTTCTTGTTGGGCAGCCCTGGCTGGTTCTGTGATGAAGGAGACTGCTCCGAGCCCATTTAGAACACCTTGTTTCACTCCACGTAGCAAGGAGGGTAGACGCCTGGATAATGTGGCCAAAGGATTTTCTGCAATGGCGGTTACCATCTTTAGAACGTCTAATGCTCTAGCCATGTTAGAGAGATCTGACAGGCAAATGTGGTATGATTTAGAAGCTTATCTAGAGTTTGTACCAGAGTCTAAAAAGAATTCATCAAAGGCAATTACACTGGAGAGTGAAAGAACATCTGCCAAAGCCATTGACACTGCCATAGATGTTGCCTTTACTGGCTTTCTCCAATTTGCTGGAGTGGCTGTCTTCAGGAGGCACGGATGGCACAAGGCAACATCCTTTCGACCTGAGTTTGAGGCTAAAATAGTGGACATGTCCTGCAATGTCGAGGCCCATTTTGGCAAACATGTAGCTGACGCCCTCCAGTTCATAAAATCAGATTTAGAGATGGCAAGGTCTTTGGGGTTTTTACAGCCGCGCAGCTTTCATCCCTTTCATGGTGCTGAAGGGACGGGCCAGTTTTTTGCAGAGGGAACTTCAAATCCTACATCAGACCTACTTCCAACCCCAACAAGTTTACTACCAGCAACAGTATCGACCTTAGATACCTTCTGCCTTCTGAAGGCAGCCATCATGTAAGAAATTCGCAGCACCGAACATAGGATAAGACTCATCTAGGTTCCGTGGCATCTCGGACACCATGACAGGAGGGCGAAGAGTCTCCAATTAATACATCAGCTGAAAATCTTTTACTACAGATCGGTTGGAGCTGGATCTAATTCAACATGGCCACAGTTTACAGTTTGTCCAGAAACCCCCATGAAATCCACTTCACAGCAGGTTACGTCATCATCTTTGTTAAACTTGGAGCTCCTCTTGCTACTCCAGAAAGTTATTTTTCTTCAAAGCACAGGTTTCTGTCACAAGGTGATGGTGATCCCTCCCCTGAAACCCACAATTCAGTGTGAGGATGACTTTTGTGGGGGAAGGATATGGAAGATCATGCCTTTTAATTTTTTTCCAAATTGCAGCAATCTATTTCCGTGGTTGGACCTCTGTCTAGTTTGTAATCTCTGTTTACTGAAGGACCACTACCAGTTCACCTATTGGTGCAAGAAAGTTATCTGACACTGAAGCGATGAATGAGGTGATATTATAAGATGCAGCAAACAGGAGGTCAAGGAAGTTGAGGGGACCTACTCTGATTGTGAAAGTGGTGGGGCCGTCAGTATTGCAGGGACCCATTAGGAGCGGAGTCCTGAGTGTGTCCTCTAAGGAATCCGCTTTTGTAGAGTAGTCATACTCCAAGCGCTCAATGAAATCCACACCTAGGGCAAAGACTATAGCTAAGGATTACGCAAAGATCACACACAGATGATCTTCTCTCTAGAGTTCTATATCCATTGGAGCCTTGGCTCCACAGCAAGAAACAGAACCAAGTCAGTTGTGACTTAAGCCCTGAATCCAATCCAGAAGAAACCTTGATTGTTGTTTAGCCTACTGCTCCTGAGCTAGTTTGATCCCAAAAGGCCTTTCAGCATCATGGACACAAAAGAACGAACCTTGAGTCTGAGATCCATAGCTTTGACACCAAGAGGCCCTGCAGTCCTAGCCTCGACACAGAGATACCCAACCTCATCACTGACATTTTGGGCAGTCTTTCTCAAATCCAAAATCGATGTTCAAGACGCACTCAAAGCCAATATCATGCTCAAAACCAATAAAGCCATGCCCTACTTAAAACATAGTGGTTCTACTGGATGTATGGCACAGGAGGATTTACATTGAAACTGTCTCTGGCCACACCTTAGCATGACCTATAGCAACAAATCTTCCTATGCCAAAAATGAAGTTTCTCATTTTGAGAGGCTGTTTCCGTGGACCTTGCACCCTTTCAAAATCTGAAGAAAAAGCCAAAGGAATGCTCATCTTCAAATTAACCATCTATTGCTGAGTGTGTGCACACAGATTCAGATCAAGAGGTCCTGGAACATCAACCAAACCCTGTCTACTAATGACAGGGATGACCCTTGGCATGATTCTAACATGGACATTCCAGCCGTCCTATCATGCTGTCATTCAGTGAACATATGAGCACCATAAGGTTAAGTTGTATTTTCTGTAAGAAGAGGATTATTTCCGAATTGAGTCCTTCTCATAAAGTGAACAGTGCGATTCTTAATTATACTTAAAAGTATACTAAAGAGTTTCATCAGAAGCTTTAAAGATCAAATAAAAACTCATGTAATCATGCCTCTGATGGAAAAGAAGTATATAGCAGCCCCACAGGATCCACTTTAAACCTGTGGTCTTGTTAAGCTAGACTCCATGGTTGAACACAGTGCGCGCAATAAGACATTCACTCAGGCTCCAAGTGACAAACCTGAGCCATATAAGGAGAGCAAAAAGAGCTATGTCTCAGGAAAACTGCAGGTAGTGGCAGCTTCAACACAGTTCTATTAGTTTGCTTCCCAAGTACAACTAGAACCAATGGGAGGAATGGAGGAGCTTATCAAGAATTTCCTAGAAGCCTCTCGTAAGGTAGGGAAAGATATTGTTCAGAAGGGAAAGACCGTTTCAAATTGCGTATATCAGTTGTGCCTAGATACTGATGACATGGCCACTTGTGAGTCAGACATTAGTGTCATTCTTCAGTTGTTCTGGCATGTGAATGGGGAATTGACCTACCTTTTGATGAAGTACATGTCTTGCATTTGCAAGTAAATGCAGTGTTAAAATAGATACAAAAGGCACAGAAAAGGTGCAAGCTGTGGGGGATTACAACACCAACCCCAAAAGTCTGGGTTATGGCTCCGGAAAATTCGGACAGCAGTTAAAGCAACAGCCAGCAGTACTAGCCACGGCTGTCCTTCCCTGGTGCCAGGGCATCCACAACAGGAGCTCCACAGCCGCAAAATTTGACTTCCACAGACTCCCTCTGATCACACAGCACTTGTCGGAAGACAAATAAGTTAATGCCACACCACACTGTTCCATATTCCACCTAACCGGCAAACCATCAGTTAGGACCACCAAAAGATCCTGCAGGAGAAAGTGCAGGTATTGCTTCACAGAAGAGCGAAACAACCTGTTCCACCACGGGGAATTGATTTCTACTCCCTGTACTTTCTAATCCCCAAAAAAGACAGGGCGCTGAGGGTAATACTCAGTGTCCGGCTGCTCAAACAACACATCATTCAGAGCACTTCAATTTAACAACCCTATAGGGCGTAATTCTGTTGCTTTGCACCTGCACCTACATAGTGACTTCAGGACACCTACTTCAACATTCCCATCCACCTGGCACACCACCAGTGACTTAGGAATGTGTTAATTGTCAAACGTTACTAGTTCAAAGGACTACCTTTTGGAGATCACAACTGCAGCATGAGTGTTTGTCCAATGCCTGGTGTTCATTGCGGTGCATCTTTGACAGTTTATTCATGTATTTCCATGACTGGATGACTGGCTGGTAAAGGGCCCCACTCAGCAATCAGTCTCATCCCGCCACAGATTAGGTTTTCCAGTCAGTGACAAAAAGTGCCACCTCTCTCCCCAGCAAAAACACATTCTTTCTTGGGAATGATATTGGATACTATACCAGACAATGCCTACTCCAACAAAGAGTGTTGGCATTTAAAAGGCTGCATTTCCTTTATGAGACGTTGCTTCCTCTGACAGTGATGGCAATGCAACTGCTAAAAATAAAGGTGTCTTGTTTTGCAGTTGTCCTAAAAGTTTGTCTGTGCGTGCTCCCGTCCAAGAGTGTCTAGTCAATCAACGGCTACAAGTGCCTGTGCAGCAGGAAGATAAAGTGTAGGTGGGTCCCATAGTTTGACTGAAACTGCAATGATGGAACACCAGAACTTGTTACTGGTTAGGTGGTTTCTCAACCCCCAGCTGCAAGTCATCATCACCACAGGCGACTGTTTTACAGAGTGGGTAGCACATTTCAATCACCTCACACTTCAAGGCCAATGGTTTCTTCAGCAACTGAAGTAGCAGTCTCCTAGAATTAATGACCGTTCAGTTATTGTTCAGAGTGTTTTACTAACTGATTCCCAAGGCATTGCTCATTTTGTCAACCAACAAGAACACATTGTATTACAGTTGGCTTAAACAATCTGGCATTGGGCCATTTGCCATCTAGTCCTTCTCCCGGTGGAACACCTCTATAACAGGAAGAACAATTACTTTGCAGCCCTGCTCAGCAGGATGCTTGAACAAGCAAATCAGTTGAAGGTCACCACTCAAGTACTTCAGCAGTACTTTGACACCTGTTTGAAACGAGTGAGAACACAAAGGGCAAAAGCTTCTCCTGGTACCCACAGTCCATCTGCATTATGCTATGGATCAGGATTCTACAATGTCAGTCCTGGAGTGCTGGATCCATGCCAGATTTTTAGCATATTAAGATTTAAATGAATGTAGTTATCTTAACAATCTAGCATGGATCAGGCCCTCCAGGACCGACATTGGAGAACCCTGCTATTGATGAATTGGTATGATATATTTGCATACCCTTTTTCTGTATTACTACAGATACCTTATATTGTAAAGAAAATTAGGTAGACATCTATGAGGCTCATTCTCATAGAGCTCATTTGGGTGAGGCATACAAAATACTTAGTACTTCTAGAGATGCCAGTATATTCCCATGAGAGACTGCCTCTATGTGTAGACCTACTCACTCAAATTGAAGTCAGCTACTACAGCCCTATCACAGAGAACTGAATTAAATGATTTGGCACCTGAAGTATAAGAGTTTGGGTACCCTCAACTTCTATAAGAGTGTATGATAATTTCAACTTCCAAAAGTGTGTATGATAATTTTAAAAGATCCTACAAGCCCACCTTGTTATGTGGCCAAATATTGGTGGTATGTCAACTACTGCACCAACCACAGTTGAGGGACAGAATGCAGAACAATGTCATACATTCACCCCAGTACAGAGATCTGGGCCTAAATCCATTTTTTTTTGCACTCCACACCACCCCAGTTCAGACATGGCAATATGCAAATCAGTCTGACCCTGTGCCTCATGGGAACAGTCCAGCCCGAACTACCAAACCATGCCTTCCCTGGACCGGAAACAAGCTTCTGAGGACCGTTTTTTTTGCACTCCACACCACCCCAGTTCAGACATGGCCATATGCAAATCAGTCTGACCCTGTGCCTCATGGGAACAGTCCAGCCCGAACTGCCAAACCATGCCTTCTCCTAACTACTGCACGACCTTTAACAAGCCACTTCTGTGCGAAAGTTGTCTCCTATATATTGCATCCATAAAAAGCAGCCTTAGCATCCACTTTGAGAATGGGTCATTTAGCTTCCATGGAAATGTACATGCACAATCAACCACACTAGTGAATTTTCAAAATACCAGTAATGAATGCATTTTTGGAAGGTATCAAATGTGTAAATGTAACTAGTGAGCCACTAGTCCACTCGTGCTATTTGAACATATTTATCCGGTTCCTAAAGCTGCCATTTGAACTTTAACCGCTAGGGGGAGGGAGGGGCGCGCACAGCGCCACCATGCTTGTGATGAGTTCAGCTTGTCACGCTGCACGGTGGCGCTGTGTTCATGACGAGCTGAGCTTATCATGACCACGCCCGTTTAATGGAACGCTCAGCACCGCGGGGGAATTAGCCCCGCGTGTGAGTGCCGCACGTGTCATGACGAGATCAGCTCGTCATGAGCACATGGCCACCGTGCCTCATGACGAGCTGAGCTCGTCATTAGCACGGAAGGAGTTAAACTCTTGCCAACTACAGTTTCTTTCATTGAAGGCGCCTTTCTCATTATAGTCACTCCCCTTTGTACAGATCATGAACTGCAAGCTCTAACATTGGAGGAACCTTTTATACCAGGGTCATCCATAGGAAAAACCCTTGTTTACCGCCTATGGGTGTCACCCATTTCATGTCAATCAAATCAATCAATCAATCAAAATATTGACTTGCCAATGTTTTCCCACAGACTCATACAATTACTGTCTCGTGCATTACAACAGAACCAGAGATAAAGCAATTCTTTGTAGCTTTTGCTAAGCCATTCTTAGGGAACTTTTATTTCCAAGTGGGGCATTTGTTTGATGTGTTCTCAAGTGTATTTAACTGTGCTTGCTAAAGCTAGTCGGACACTGCATGCTGTGCATAAGGCTCATTCCTAGGCAACATTTTGCTTGCATACGTGTAGTTATGTAGGGCTGCACGATGATCTACCATTTAGCCTTTTGCAAAGCATTATTCTCTGGACATTCATATCCACCAAGAAACACAAGCAGGTCAAACTGTTCTTAAAACTTAGCTCCAAAAGTTTTCTACTGTAGCTTGCAAGGACACTGCTTTCCACTCTGTGTAGAGCAAGTCATCTAAAGCAGCACATGCCGCAGACAGAAAATGTTACTTACCTGTAGCAAACGGTTTGAAGTTTGTTGTGCTGTAGATTCACATCTACTATCCCACCTCCTCATATGTGAGCTTATGGTACAATGCTTTGAACAGTACTTATTTTCAAATATTTAGTCATTCTACACCAGTATACATAGACTGCCCTGTTTTGCATCGCTACTTGTTTTTACTCTCACCTGCATGCGAAAAACACAATTTAAGCTGTATTCATTGTCCTGTTTCATTGTGGGTTCAAGGGGAAGGATCATGAGTCCACCCACCCCGAAACCAAAATTTTTACTTTGAGGAAAACAAACTGTAACATCTGCGCCCAATTATAGGGGGCAGGAATGTGCGCAGCATTTGATTCTACGGCACTCCATGATGCAGACTAATTGTTACAGGTAAGTAGGATGTTCCTTATTTGGGACCTAGGTGAAAAGGTGTTACCGTTTTTCTGGCTTGTAGTATATGCTTGAAATTTCCTCCTTCTGTTGTTCAGCCCCTTACTCTTCCATGTTCCCTTAGTGTGAGCAAACTATGTAACAGATGTTGTCAGTGCAGATTTAGAAGTGGCATTCAGCTATTGTTGCAGGTGGTATTGGTTTATGTAGTAGCAGTCCATAGTGTTGACCCTCTTTTCATTACCGGGAATGGTTGAAATGCTAGCAATCTGTAGATAATCTATGGCATAGGAATACAACAATTGATGCTCTTAAATATACCGAGTATGTTATGTTAAGCATGCCTTGCTGAAAGAGTAAGTGTAAAATAAATAGAAATTGCTAGAAATGTCAAGTGCATAGCTGAATGTTAAAACTAAACATACAGCTGTTCCTGAATAATCAACTTGTTCCTTTTGGTATTTTGAAAGGTATGCAACCCCTTATGTACTCTGTTCAGGAAGCGTTAATTTCAAAGTCTTGGTGGACCCGTGTTGGGACAGATATTTGTTACTACAAGTAAGTAGTATATAAACGTAAGAGGTTGGTATGGTTGGTTGTATGAGGACTGATTACAAATTGTCAAATTACAAATATGTTTACATTGCCATGGGAAATCACAAAAGGAAACCCCAGATTGATAAATATCTGGCACTATATATAGAATACTACTTCAGTGAAAATGGAGACTGCATCCAACAGCCCTTGTAATAGAAGGGTAGATGAAGGTTCATGGGTGAAGTGAGCATGGTGTTCTCTAAAGTGGTCAAGACTCAACTCAAGACAGAGGATGATCACCCCACAATATACACAAAACCTTTTCCAACTGGACTGGTAATAATCAAGCATGGGGTATTGTCCTCATTGTGCAATTAAGGGCTTTCCTCTTGCTTTTGGTTTCCATCTGTTCCGTAGTCGATTCCAGAAAATCATGGGTTGCTATGGACTATTCACAATGTAACCTCTGTCACAATTAACAGTTTAGTGGAGTGCTACGGTGAGGCCTACATGCCCATGAATTAAACTTTTTTTTGATTAACTTAATTTAGGAGCACAACGTAAGTCCAGAAAATATGCATCGTTGCCACTCTGTGTTGGGTTCTTTTTGTCTTTGTTTGTTGTTAATTTCTTCCTTTGCCTTGGTGAAATAAGTCAACTATAATAGCAAATTCAGATAGAGTTTTTCCAGAGCCCTTCCTGGAGGTAGAACTCAACCATGTACTAGACACCCCCCCCCCCCCCAAACTAAGACTATGGCTGCTCTTGCTGTATTCTCAAGTCCTTCAGTTTGGTTTTGGCAGAACCATTGATGTTATGTTGCAGTCCCTAAATCCTTTTAGCTGCTGAATCTCCAATTCTGTGCCTGGATTCGCAAGTTGACATATAGGTTAAGCTGCGCAGATTGCATATGTACTCACGCTCTGCATGCAGGCATAGAGGTCTTAAAATTAGCACTCATGGCAGGTCCACAGTGTGTGTCTGAGAGATAATGCTTATGGCAGTTGGTCCCTGAGCTCAGAACAATCAATTGTTTCTTCCCTCAACCTAGCCTCCAGGTCCATGACTTCACCTGTAAATGGCTGATTATTCAGACAGTCATTTAGTGAGGAAGGGGGCACAGAGTCTTGGACGAACAAAACACTAAATAGTTGTGCATGTCCCTGCCCTCGCTGTTGCCTGCCATCTCTATTGCTGGCCTTCGCTATCCCCAACAGTCCTTGGCCAGTGTGCACTGTGACCTCTGAGTCCAGACACTTTCTGTCCTCCTAGACCATTTCTTGCAGGTTCTAGACTTCCTCATGGTTCAGGGGCAAGGAGCTGCACTGAGCCCTGTTGAAGCAGTGTACTAGGATTAAGTTACACTAGTAAGGAATCAAGTGTATTCCGGAACTGCTACATGGCTCCTCACTCCCTATTAACTCAACTCCTATCTGTTGCTGCCTATATTAGGTAAAGTTGAGCCCTGTTATAACTTTCACCTGAACTTAAATATTGACATACGCATAACCTTGCATTAGCTATTGCTAAAATTGTGTTCAGAGTAGAACCACTTACTTTATTTTGGCCTTCCATTCACAAAAATTAAAACAAAGTAGGAGAGATAATCATACTCTCATTTGAGCTGATGTTGCTTGACTTTAATCGGTCGGATGCATTCTTCTGGGCTTTGACTTTGTATGTGAGAGGTGTAATTATCATTCAACCATTTGTTAGCATGGGTTTTGTAGTTCTTTGCTCAAAGCTTGTGGTAAGGTCTGTAGTGAACTGAATAGAGAAAAATAGGCTGGTAAGTTGAACTAGCTCTCCAGTCATGATGGTTATAAACCACAACAAGCATAAACACTTCAAGTGCTGGAATAATAGATTGTCCAGATACACATTGCTGTGTACCCTTGAAAAATAAAAGGGAGTAAATCACGTCTGTAGTTGGTTCAAGACAGAATCCTCATATGTTCGATAATAGGAATCATAGTGTCTCAAATCCCAGAAGTCCACCTTGGCTTATAAAGAAAAAGAAACAAACAGAATATGCATCATAATGTGGCTCTAGTAGGTAGAAATACTCTCTCTGGTGAGAAAATTAAATATCAGGGTTGACTTGCCCATTTGGGCCCTCATTATGAGTGCGTATTTAATTCAGATGAAGCTTGCAGCAGTAGTTAATGGCCTCATCATAAAGATGAGATGTTTATTTTCCTCTGTGGAGTTCTCGGCCGTTGAAAATGCAGGTGCAATGGCCAAGCCAAAATGAAAAGTTACTGGCTGACTAGCAATTATCAATGCTAATTCTTCAGGGCCCAACTTGTAATAAAGTGGATTGTCCCTGGCCCTAGAGTTTACTTATGCCCTCAGTATCGGCACCTCTAGAAGTGGGGAATAATTAGGGACTTTAAAGCTAGAGAGTGTTGTGGGAATGATCTCCATCTTGTTTTACAAAAACCACACTGGTTTGAAAAAATTCACCTAAAATGCTTAGCCTTGAAGTATTGATGCCATTCCTGCCAACACTTTGGTTGTGACTGGCACAATAGTGACCTATCATCAATTTGCTGGGTATATTCTTGTCAACAGTGGGGCAATCCCCTTATTCTGTTGAAAAATGACATGTTGTCTGCATTCTTGATATAATTTTGCCTATCCATAACATTGTGGTCTATACTTGATATAAGAACAGCATTTTTTGCAAATGTTTGGGTATCCCTATCTTAATAATGACCCATACTTGGCTTGTTGTGACCATTTCTTTCAATAATTGGGATATTCCAAACATAATAGAGTGGATCCAGCACATAAGCTGAGGTATTTATGATTTTATTGAAGATACCCTTAATAGAGATCCAAATTGCATGAAAGTAACACTTTCTTTATCTCGAAGGGCTTCATGTAGGGAGTTATGTAATATTAGAACAAAGAACACAACTCTTAGACTTTCAGTTTTGTAGTGTTTGAAGACTTGAATTGGCATGTTTGGTGAAATTTACTTCAGGTATTTAGGGGCATTGTCATAAAGTAACATGAGTGTGATTCCTAATTTTTATATACCCTCAATAGTTTGCAAGTGTATTGCTCTCAAAACCCCTTTACTGGGTGTAAATGTTGATTTGAATGGGTCAGATCGTGATTGTCAAGATGAAATGGAGACCAAGGTAGGGGTAGTTTGCATAGTTGAATCCTGAGAGAATGACATCCCTGACTAGTGTGCCTTTGGGATGAAAAAGAAGTGTACAGTTTTCTAAGCAGGAAAACATGGTAACCACACAATTTAACTAGCTGGTTTACATGTGTTGTAAATGAGGAATTGTCCTCAGCTCACTCTTAAGTTTTAGGTAGACAAGACAAGTGGAGATTAATCAAGGTTAAAAGTAAGTAACGCCGTGTATCAAGGAAGAGAGAGAGGACTAGGTAGCTAGTCCGTATCCCCAGGGATTTATATGTAATCAAAAAGGACTAGCCTATTGTGCACATTTACAGGACTCAGAACTGTATGATTAAGGGTGAACCATTAGGTTTTTTCATGAAGCCCTCACCCACCAACCTGGTTGGTGGCATGCTTCATCATCGGGCCCACCCAGTGACACCGAATGTGTCCCAGGTGTGCTTCGACGCCTGATTACAGCGGATCAGGTATGTAACTGAGCGTGCAGTGTGGTGACGTGAAAAGTGAAGATTAAAATGCTATATAGTGGTCCCAGTACCTGAGGGTAAATGATACTTTAATAGTCGGACCTCTGTTAGCGTTTAAAACAAGGCTGGTGGATGTAATGGGAGTACAAGTTAAGACCTCCTACATCCAAGTGTGGTCTACATGTTTCAGTCAGAGCCTTTATATTAAGCTGGCTTTCCTTAGGACCGTAAAAAAAGTGAAAGTGCAATTTAAAACTTAAATGAGTGTGTAATTTAAACTATGTGAAGCACTCACTAAGGTGCTATAAATGTGCGAGGGGGATTCCCTCACCAAGCATACCTGGACATACAACATGTATGACAGAACGGAACATACAAGAAAAGAGTCTTAGCATGATTGTTTAAATTCACAATGATCAAGAAGAATTGCCGATTTTAAGTGCAGCGTGAACGGCTATAAATGCGGCAAAGGTGTAACAATACTGGTGGTACTGTTAGCGTGATAGTTATCGGGATATATGTATAGGTGTAGTGAGCTAGAGAGGGAGAGCATCACACACAATCTGTGTTTTGGAGGAATTCGCTCTTTTATCTAATAATTATGAACCATCCAGGCTTTGATTACTTTGAGACATTCACTGAGCATTGAAGATGACTGGTTTGAGTTAGCACCATCCAGGCGCCCATTGAGCTGAAAGGGCTTAATCAAAACTTGTCAGTGCAATGTTGACACATTCTCCCCAAAGTACACCAGTACATTACCTCCCCTTGACATGCTTGCCGAAACCTCCAGGCCACTTCACAGCTAAACAACATGAGGCATGAAATACAGACAGTGTGCAAGAGTTGCCTCTCATTGGCACTAAAAACCTTGCAACAACAGATAGAGGAGGATGACTTACCGACGGGTGACTTTCTGCTCTACGGCTCCGTTACTAGAGTCATATGAGGACAATGGAGCAGTAGAGAGGAGGAACCTCAATACACAAACTACATGGGCTGTTAAAATCGGTGCTTTTGGAGGATGTGGATGACAGGTCACATGGCTATATAAAGCCATAGACTCCATGACAAAGAGTAACAAAGAGTGTGAGACACCAGTGTGGACAAGACATAGGGTAATAAGAACTAACAGATAGAGAATAAGAAAAAAATTGATAAGGTATTGCCTTGAAGTGTTCAGAAACACAGACTTTAAGTATATCTTATTCATGTATACCAAACAACATACTTAGCCCTAAAAGGCTTACCAAAGTATACATACTCGTGATAATCCATTGTTCATGATGTAAGCTTATTGATGTGAGATTTCTACTTATGATATGGGAATGTCCTGTCATCACTGATTATTGGAAAAACATGACCAAGGCCCTGGAGGTAACACTAGAACTCACTGATTTGCACAGTCAATACATTTTATGCTTACCTGTTTTCATCAACCCAGTCCAAACAAGATTTGAAATACATTTCATGAGTGCCTGTGTGTGTGTGTGCGTGTGTGTGTATGTGTGTGTGTGTGTATGTGTGTATATCTTGTTGTTCACTGTTGGCCACACCACTAACCGCCTGATTACAAGTAATTCAGAACGAAATTAGCACATGCTGGCATGCGATACCTTCACTCACCCTGTTAGTGGTGGTTAGGTATTTCAGCACCTGGATTTATTGGGTGTGAAAGAACCTCACCATCAAGAGATTGTGGCTGAAGCAATAGTCGAGTCTCATTCCGTTTTTTGTTCTTAACAGGAAAAGCATATAAAGCTTCCACCAGCACAAAAACTTGCCCTACCTTACTCCTCCCACAAGTGCACCACCCCTCGAATCTGTCGAACTGCATAGCTATTTAATGGTCTAAGATGGGTCCAGAGACTAATTCCTTTTGAGGCTTTATGCTCCCTCACCACTAGATGTAAATAATCTCACCATTTTGCTGGTTCTATAATTCTCCAGTATTGAATCTTTCATAGATTCACATGCTTGAATCATCTCCATCGTCGTAGTGGGAGTCCCACAGTATCATTATAAAAGCAGTAGATAATACTATTGTAGGCTACAATGCAATGAACAGTCACTGCAATAGCCTATCTACCTTCTTTTGTAAAAAAAGAACCCAACTTGAACAGCAGCCAATAAGGTGTCAGCACCCTGTAGAACACTCCCAAGCGAGGCTGAGTTCCTCAGATATTGTACCGCATGTCGTGAGACAGTTAGTCTTCCTGAGCTCTGCTCAGTTTTTTCCTTCAAACTTCACATTTCTTCTAGAAAACGTCTTATTCTTCAAAGAAAGGGCTCTTCAGGACATGTGGAACATAAAGTAAGGAGAGGCTCCAGACAGGCTCCATACTGAAGATCCTAAAAAAAACTGTATTTACTGTTTGTATCCCAAGCATAACGTAATGGACTGCAAGATTTGTAGAGCTTTCTCAACCAAAACCCTTAAAGATAGGGAGGGTAGGTTGTTGATTTGGCTACAGAGACTTCAACGTAAATCTGATGTCATCTCCGAGGATGAGGAAAGCTCTGCCTCACATACCTCTCTAAAAAAATCTAACAGTTGAGAGAGGTTAAAGGACTTTCCAGAAGACAATAAAAAAGGTTCTAAAAAATCCCGTCTTGAAGCAGCAGGTCCCTCATAAAAAAGAAAGCATTCATTTTCTGCTGAGGAGAAAGCCCATCTGGCCTCAAAGTTTGAGAAACCCTCCTCAGAGCCATCTATGAAAAAGATCACTGTTTCTAAAAATCTTGTGTCATCAATGGCACCGCCCTCTAGGTCCCCGTTGACGCAGAAATCACCACCCGGGCATGTTTCCCCTCAATCGTCATTGAAAAAACCACTGATGAAGGTTTCCGATGCACAGTTGATGTCAGCTTCATCGACAATGCTCTACCATTGGCGAAGAAACCCTCCCCGCCGACTACTTCCTCGTCGACAATTCCTTCACATTTGACGACGACTTCCTTGTCGCTTGTTCTTTCGACGACCACCTCTTGGTCGATAACAACTGCAACAACGACAACAGTGTGTACATCGACGGTGATAACACAGACACTTATGCCTGCGAATAAGCTGATGACGATGCATGCTACGCCAAGACTTGAAAGACCTTTGACGTTCTTGTCGACGTCACCATCGACTAGACGTTTTCTTCAAAATCCGTCAGTGATTTCACCTTTACCTCCTCTTTGGAAGAGTCAGATGAGGATGACATGTTTGGACATGCTCACAGTCCGTCTCAGCTTCATGTCAATTATAAAGGTAATGATGATGAAGATGACTGTGAGTGCTATTATCAACAGGACTTTCACACTCCACATGCTAAATTGCAATACAATGAACCTGTTCCTGAGCCCATGGTCCACCTTCCAGTAGTTCAGGATTTGAAAACATGTTGCAGGATTATCGTATTAGTTTTCCTTCATCGACGAGTGCACCTCCACCTCCTCACGCATTTCCGCCATGCATGTCTTGAAGGACTGGGTTCTTTAAGACCCAGCGGTGCCAGGGGACAACACCTGAAACCTTCGTGGGTTACCTGCTCCGGCGTACGAATGACAGAGACACGGGACACTTCCTTCGGCGTCAACGATTCAAGGTTTATTTACTGCAGGGAACACAGAAGTCACGACAAGTACAACACGTGCAACTTGGGGAGACTGCTTCAAATTGGTTCTGTGGATCGCTCCTTTTATACACAATTTTCCCATAGGTTTGCATAGCAGACAAAGGTTTACAACCCGGTTCCCACAATTATCCCCGAGAGGGGTTGCTTTGGTCACTTTGATACTCATAAGGTCCGGAACATAAGTGCGGAAACATTTGGCGGTTCCCAACTGTAAAAACCCATCTTCCCACCATTAGTACATTCCAAGCAGCAGTAAAACAGATCGAAATAGGAACAGGGACAGGTGTAGAGGAAGATGGAAACAGTGGGGAGATTGGAAAGGGTGTAAAAGGGGAGGTATCGGGAAACACGAGCTACAGGCATAAAAGGGACGTGCCTAATGAGATGCACGGCTGAGACAATAAACCGGCACGGCGAGATGAGCCTCGAGCGGGGCCATCTGCCTTACAGTATCATCCCCCTCGTCATAAAGACACTTACAAAGGACATGTGTCTTCCGCAAATATCTTGGGAGTCCCAGGGTCGCGAAGCGGACAACGTCCGTTCGCTGGCTACTTGAGGGCAATAGACAAAATGGATGCCGTATCTAAGATGGAACCCGTGGGTACAGGTGAAAAACCCACGTAGCAAACGAACGGTTTAAGTTTAGCACAGCGAAACTGCGCACACTTACTAAACTCGTCATTTGCGGTTCGTAGATACCAGACTCGACCATATTCGTACGAGTCGAAAACACCACTTACAATTGTCACGGAACCTCAGACGCTCCTTTTGCCCTCATGTAGGCAAGCACTAGTCGGAATCATACTCGATATTCATCAGACCATCTAGATGTTGCTGTAGCATAGCTCTGTCCAACCGAGTTCCATTGGTAACAGGCGGCTATCTCATACACGTTGTAGCGCAGAGGCCACATAAGGCAGGACCGCACTGCACACAAAGGCAACACGTGAACAGGAACGCCACAACAACTCCGATGATCATCAGAATCTTCCAACCCCAAGTCGACATCAGGCCCCAAAACCACCCAAGTAGCGTCCAATCCCCTACATCCACGTGTATGGATTCGGAGATCTTATGCAACTTCGAGATGGCTTGATAGACAGTCGGAGCGTTATCAGGAATGAAAATACAGCAGCTCGAATGGATCACCTTACATACCCCACCTCGATCTGCTAAGATCACGTCTAAAACCATACGGTTTTGTAACGTCATAAGTCTATCCGCCTGAAGTTCCGTGGTGATATTACCAAGGGCACTGGCAGTAATATTAGCTGTCGATTCTACCACTCGAGTCAACTGTCTCAGGTTCCTACTGTTTACCATAGGTCCCCAAAACGGGAGGAAACCCTTGAAAAAGTCTCCTGCCTCTTGACCGGCAGTATCCTCTTCGCTAATTACGCCTCTCACAACTCTAGTCTTGTGATAATCTGCATCTACAGTAAACGTCGGAGGCAACAAGTTTGCGATAAAACATGAGCCCATAAAGTCAGAGGGCAACCATGCATACGCACGATCATGACAGATAAAGTATGTACCCTTGGCAGCCAGAAACACAGGGGACGAGACCATCGGCAGAATGTAATTTTCAGTGCAAGCACTCTCTCCAAGTCGGGCTTTCGATCTTCGGCCACGACCCATTAGACAAAAATTACCAATGTGGGGTACGACCCATATCGGAGGCGAGCTTTTAAGCTGTTTTTCACTAGTGAACACACTATACTCGCCTCTACTCAGGACCCTGTAGGCTTGTACCTCTTCTTCTGGAATAAGCGACGGATCATAGATATCGCTATCTAAGTCTTCAATCGCTATAGACAAAGGTTTTTGATACGAGCTAGGACCAGAGTAGGGGGAACGTGGTTCTCGAATGGGGTGGAAGCCTAGTGCGCTTCGAAACATTGTTTGAAATGCTCGAGCAGACCCTTGGGAACTATACGGTAACACCAGATATGGAATTCCCTTATCCGTGGTATGTGGCATCAACCCACACACCCAACAATTAGTAGTGTTAACCACTAACTGATGCTGATGAAGGAGCTGAATAAAGGAATTGTTGCGGAATTCTGCACGTCTAGCCTGCTCGTGTTCAGGTAAGATATGAAAAGAATGAGGAGAAGCAGTGGAGGTGAGTTTAGGGTCAGGGGTAGGAGTAGGTATGGCAGAAGCACATCATTTCAGCGCCAGGACACCTGCCCGGTAACAGTGCGCTTAATAAATGGTAAAAATAAAATAAAATAAGGTAAGAAGTAAGACATCGTGTAATACACCCCACCCGCCAATAATGCAGAAACAGTCAAAAGCAATACGAATATTTGGAACATAAAACATTTGGTACGACTAAGTTGTTGCAGCTTGAACCTTTGCGCCGGAGCTTCTTCCAAGTCCATCAGCTTCGAAAATGCCATCCCCTACGACCGTCCGCAACGTTTCTTGACGCACTTCGTTCTGTGTAGCAGTAGTCAATCCCTAGGAGTTCCCAGGAACCGACGGTCTTTAACCTAGTGTCAAGACCTACTAACCAGAAGGAAGTACACACGCGGCCCTACGGCCTTTATTCACAATTATGTGTATGCAAAAGTGTCTCTCAGCTGTGGAAAAAAAAATATGAGGAACGAAACTCAATGTACATATACAAAAATAATTACAGTGATACGAGTGTTCAAACTGATCGTGGAAAACGGGATAATGCAATTGTCAAGGGACAGAACAGGATCTTTTATTAGTCTTTAGTGCTGGATCGCAAAAAGTATCGGGTTCTCCCAGGACGTGTCTGTTCGTCGAACAAGGGATCCGTTGAAGAGACAGCGTTCTGTTGATTAGTTGAATGTTCTGGTCTTGAGTCTTTTGATGACAAATGTTCAACAGTGTCTTTCTGCTGCACTGAGGATTCTCCGACAGGTTGTGCGTCGCTGAAAGGTACAAACGCCGGCAATCCTTCGGTTTCAGTTGATGCAATGCCTCTCCTCACCCACGAGTCTGCCGGCAACGGAATAGGGACTTTTTTGGTATGGGTGGCATGCACCCAGTTTTTCCGACCCTCTAGACGAACTGCAGTTCTCGTGGCAAGGAGGACCTGGTAGGGTCCAGTGAATCTTGGCTCCAAGTTTTTCTTGCGCGAAAAATTCTGCGTCACCACCCAGTCTCCGGGCTGGAGCTGGTGGCCTGGACCCTCCGTCTGCGTCGGCAATGCTTCGTAAACCTGTTGGTGAATTAACCTCAGTTTAGCAGTCAAGTCATGAAGATAATCGATCAACATTGGATACTCAAGATCACAGAACACACCCGGCCTAGGGACCCCCCAAACATTGGCAGGACGACCGAACACTATTTCATAGGGACTGAGCCCTACTCGGGAGTGTACAGTTGCCCTTGTTGACAATAATGCTAAGGGTAAAGCGTCAGGCCACGAAAGACCAGTCGTAGCCTGAATCTTTGCTAGCTTTAGTTTAAGGGTGCCGTTGTACCCCTCAACCAAACCAGCTGACTGGGGATGATTGGCACTATGGAATTTCTGATTAATTCCAAGGCCCTTACACACACTCTTCATCACACTCCCCACAAACTCACTTCCGTTATCGGACCACACAACTCTAGGCATTCCGTACCGAGGAAAGTATTCCTTCAGTAGGATTTTCGCAGTTGACAAAGCAGTGTTGTCCTTAAGAGGGTAGGCTTCGATCCATCGGGAGAACGCACAAACCACAACTAAAACGTATTTCAGGTTATTGCATCGCTCCATATGGATGAAGTCTAGTTGGATCACCTCAAAGGGACATGAAGGGGGAGCAAAACTACCAGGAGGAGTTGGGGTTCCCTTACCAGGATTGTACAACACACATACCATACAATTCTTAACCAGTCGTTCAGCACATTTTGTGATACCATCATTCTTCCACACAGGAGACAACAACTTGCAAATACCTTTCGCGCTAATATGTGCTAACCCATGCGCCATAGTCACAACAGCCAGCACATACGCATCAGGCAACATCCATCTTTTCTGATCCGATAAGTCAATCCAACAACCATTCGCATCCAACTTTCCTGTACTTTCTTTCCACTTCATCTTTTCAGTCTCGGTGGCCTCATTCTGAATTGCTGTCACACTCTCGATAGTGTCCTCACACATACTCGATTCTGTAGGCCACCTAACCGAACTCGTCACATACATTCGAGTGCTAAGGTTCCGGGCAGTCTCCTTAGCAATCTCATCCGCAAACGCATTACCACGACCAACATCATCCGTCACCTTACGATGCGCACTGCATTTAACAATCGCCACTTGCTTAGGCAACGTAAGTGCATCCAAAAGATCATTCACAAGCTGGCCATGCTGAATCTTCGTACCATGCGATGTCAGAAAACCTCTCTCTCTCCACAATCGTCCGAAGCTATGAGCGACGCCAAAAGCGTATTGGCTGTCGGTAAACACATTCACACGTTTCCCTTTCGCTAACACACACGCTCTAGTAAGAGCGATCAGCTCTGCAGCTTGGGCAGAATTCTGATTTAACCTCGCAGTCTCAACAACAGTATTCAGCGTTACAACAGCATACGCAGTAGTCACATCGCCATTCGGCAGTTTAAAACATGAACCATCCACATACAGCGTTCCATCTGGGTCTTCCAAAGGAGTGTTTTTAAGGTCCATTCGACCTTTTGTTTCCTCTTCTGTCCTCAAATAACAGTCGTGCTCTGTTATTTCATCTGACTCTGAGCTAATTGGTAACAAAGTTGCGGGATTCAGAACATTGCAACGTTTTATCTGAATATGGCTTGCCAGCAGCGTCAGCTCGTACCCAGACAATCTCGCACTCGTCAAGTGCTGAGTTTTCGTACGATTTAAAAGAGTGTCGACTGCATGCGGAACCATCACCGTAAGCATATTATCCATGACCAATCCTGCTGATTGTCGGATGGACACCGCAGCTGCCGCTGTTGCTCTCAAGCAACTCGGCAATGCTCTAGCTACCGGGTCCAAGGTCGAGGAAAAATATGCACATGGACGTTGCTTACCACCAAAAGGTTGCGTTAAGACACTCAAAGCACAACCTTCCCTCTCGTGAACATATAATGTAAACGGCTTACTGTAGTCAGGAATACCTAACACAGGGGCCGAACACAATGAATCACGTAATTCAGAAAAACTTTTCTGACATTCTTCCGTCCATGGTAAAGGAGCTGAAACATCCTTGCACGTAAGAGCTACCAATGGTTTCGCTAGCAATGAAAAATTTGGAATCCATTGCCTGCAGTACGACGTGATACCTAGAAAGGCACGCAAATCTCTTTGGGTTGTTGGCACAGCCATTCGTGCAATTGCTGCAATTCTCTCTGGGGTCAACCGCGTTCCCTCCTTTGACAATAAGTGACCTAGATAGGTTACTTCTTGACAACAATATTGGAGTTTAGAAGGTGACACCTTATGATTTAACTCGCAGAGATGTTGCAGCAGCGATACCGTAGCAATTTTGCAAATGTCCTGAGTATCTGCAGCTACCAATAAGTCGTCGACGTATTGGATTAAGGCCGCACCAGCCGGCAACCTAAACGCATCCAGTTGACCCTTCAAGGCTTGACTGTAAATCGATGGACTTTCACAGTAGCCCTGAGGAGCGCGTTTGAACCGGAAGCTGCGTCCACCAAGAGAGAAACCGAAAAGGTCTCTGCTCTTTTCCGCAATGGGAATGCTGAAGAACACATTCTTCAAATCAATCACCGAAAACCACGATGCAGAAGCTGGAATCAGAGTCAGTAGCGCCGTGATGTCAGGCACAACGGGGAACTGAGGAATCACAATTTTATTCACCTCCCGTAAATCGATAACAAAACGATAAACAGGTGGTTTCGAAGGATCGGTACGTTTAAGAATGGGCAGTACAGGGCTGTTGCACACGTTTCCCCGTGTTTCCTCAATAACGTCTTTCTCGATCAAATCATAGATGATCGCTAACAATGCTCGTTCACCATCAAGAGAGATACGATACTGGGGAATACGTGGCAACCGTACATTAGATTTCAACTGAACAACATAAGGGGAGATGTCAAGCAGGCCCACGTCATTGGGACCTGTTGCCCACAAAGATGCAGGAAGAGAATTCAATTCCGGTGGAAGCTTATCGAGAGACAAATACATAGGAGAGACAACCCTCTCTCCCAACGTAAGCTTTACACCCGCAGGAGAACAATACAAAGTTGCATACAAATGTTTAAGCAAATCCAGACCCAAAAGATTTTCACCACAACCAGTAGTCAAAATCAACGGAGCTTCTAGCTCACGAGGCCCAATTGTAAGGGGCAAAGGGCGCGAAACTGGATTGCTAACGGGGGCGCCAGAGAATCCAACGGAAACATTTGTTAAGCCAGACAAAGGTGCGCCAGGGAGTTTCGAATGCTTTATGGAACTTTTCGCTGCACCAGTGTCCAACAGAAAAGGCTCAACGACGCCCGATGTAGCAACTGCGACGTAAGGCCCTCTCTGATCAACCGGAACTGATACCACTCCCTCTCCTTGTCTTCGGCTGTCCTAGTAATTACTGTCGTCAGTTCCCTGATCGACGTAATAATCGTCTACATTGTACTGCGCAGATCGTCCTTGCGACGATCCACGTTGATCAAAACAATTATCGGAATTTGATGAGTTATCTGAACGGTCATTTTGCGCACCACGACCTCTACCACGTGGTGCCTGCTGCGAACCACCACGACCTCCTCTAGATGAATTACCACTATTACGATCGTTTAGAACAGGACAATTTAATTTGATATGACCCTCCTGTCTACAATAGGCACATTGATTGTACCCTAACGAGGATCTTTGGGAAGAGGAGTCATTACGAGATTGTGATCGGTTCGATTGCAACTGCGATCTATTTTGTTGTGAAGCATTCTGATTCGAACGTGGAGGATAGGCCTGCTGTAACAACACTTTAGTTTTAAGTTCTTTCGTCTTTTTATCAGCACGGTCGTTCTCTTCTTTCTCTCTATTCTCATAATATTGTGCCGTGGCCAATATCTGAGCTGAAGTAGAAACGGCCCACGCACTTTCTGAATTCTTTAATTTATTGCTCAAATCGGGCAATAAGTTTGAAACAAATTTGTCGACGAACAACCGTTGACCACCCTCAGTACCCATATCCTGACCACTATGGTCGATGAATGCCTCCTCGAACCTCGTAAAGAAGTCGGAGACACTCTCGTCCTTCTTCTGTTTACAAGCTGACAATTTGTCCCAATTCACCCTCATAGCTGGCATTAGAGTTTTCATTAGGGTAATTATTCTCTGAGGAAGAGCAGTAATGATTTGTTCAGGTTTAGCCCCGCCAACTTGTCGTGTATCGGCCGCAGTAAGAGCAGCCCAATCGCCACCTAATTCGTTTGCGTGATCTTCGTGCCGAATCTTAGCCCATACCGGTTGTGGTACGACATTACCGAACAACATGTCGATATCGGCAAGATTCATTATCGTAGCGTCTACGAGCTGCGATAATTCTTTGTAATACCCCGTAGGATTTTTGCGAGGGTCAGGCAAAGATTGCTTTACCTGTAACACTTCTGATCGTTTCCATGGGAGATGTATCCATACTCTCTGGAAATGTGGCAGAATAATAGGATTAGCATTAGCATCACCTGGCATCCACACTGGTGGAACTTCCCGCATAGGAAATTGACCAGACTCATCTGGCTGTCTTTCAATATCTTCAACAAAGAGGGCTTGAGGTATAGGAGTGGGACGGAAAGATAGCAACCGTTCAACAGCACGTCGAACATTGGTATCCACTATCAGTCCAGTCGAGAACTGAAGTTGCAAATCAGACAAAGCGGTCAGCACCTCGTCAGGTGCGTCGGCCGATATCTGATCACGAAGAACCTTACACATTTCTTCGAACACGAATCTTTGGGTCGGTATATTGAATTGACAAAACGTATCGAGTACAATACGTGGCGGATTTCTAAGGGGATGCGTCATCCAACCCATCGCCATATTATATAGCGAAGCGCGTTCCCTGTTACCAGGAAGCTGACTACGTCTCTGAGGACCATCTGAACCAGCAGACCCAAGAACAGGTCCGAGCGAATGAAAGAAGCTAGCCGCAAGAGGAGAATTACGACTACGAGTAGAGGGAGAAGTATAGGACACAGGACTAACAAGCGAAGGAGTAGAGACAGAAGCAACAGCAGGAGTTAGCAGAGCAGGAGCAGTAGCGGGAGCAGGAGTATGTGGAAGCGGAGGAGCAGTAGGGATAGCAACAGGCAAAGGAGCAGGAACAATCGGAAGAACAGGTGCAGGTTGAGGAGCAGGTGGAGTAAGAATAGGTGGAAGAATAGGTACAGGGGGGACCACAGGAGCTGCGGTACCCTGTACGTACGGAGGTGGCGACTTCATAAGATAGGACATTAAAGGATCCTCAACTGCCTCTTCCTTCTTTTCCGACTCCGTAGGCAAAGCAGGATAGCATTTATCTATAGTCATGCGCTGCAGTCTATCAAACACTTCCTTTTCCTTAACCTCCTTATCACGCTGAAATTGCTCTGCTTTCTTTACAATAGTAGCGACACCATCTCTCTGATTTCGTTTAGTCTGTCTGATTTCTTTCTGTCGGGCTTCTTTGCGCCACAACCGAAAGGCATCAAACTTGGCCGGCCTTGACTTTTTCTCGAACAATTTAGCCTCTAAGTTATCTAGGATCGGGGTCTCAAAGCTACCATGAGGTGGCCAACTAAGGACACCATCCTTTTTAGTATAACGAATCCAGTAATCGTTAAAGGTAATCGGGCCTAGCCCATGTTTACTGTACAGTTCATAAGTCGGAGTTCCAACCGGAGGTATCGGACACGAGTCCTCCAGTCGGGAATCCGCACCACAACGTCTGAAACAACTAAACAAAGTACTACGACCAGGCATCTTGCACACTAGCCGAGTTTCACAAACTTCAAGGGTTACAGGATTTACCAAGTCCCAGCAAAAGCAAAAACCCTCGGTTTTTGGCGGCTGCAGTCGTCAAACAACACAACAAAGTACCAAGAACTACAAATGCAATGGAACCATGCAACCACTAAGCAACCACAACCAAGAACTCTGGGAGCGACCCACAAATACTTAACTCAAAGATCGATGGCGTCACCAGGAAGGCCCGTCAATCGTCTCGCTCTACCAAGGTCTACGCCAGGCGCCAAAGCAGGTCTACAGTCAGGGCAGCAGTCCGTCGCAGCCGTCAGGAGGCGGGAATCTGCGCGGGAAAAGTCTTCGGGCCACTTGTTTCGACAACAGGATCGATGAAGCGGAGTGCACCTTCCCTCGGAGATTTCACACGAAGTTCCTCACGATCGTCGGGCTTGGACCGGTACCACTGATGCAGCCCCACGTTGGGCGCCAACTGAAGGACTGGGTTCTTTAAGACCCAGCGGTGCCAGGGGACAACACCTGAAACCTTCGTGGGTTACCTGCTCCGGCGTACGAATGACAGAGACACGGGACACTTCCTTCGGCGTCAACGATTCAAGGTTTATTTACTGCAGGGAACACAGAAGTCACGACAAGTACAACACGTGCAACTTGGGGAGACTGCTTCAAATTGGTTCTGTGGATCGCTCCTTTTATACACAATTTTCCCATAGGTTTGCATAGCAGACAAAGGTTTACAACCCGGTTCCCACAATTATCCCCGAGAGGGGTTGCTTTGGTCACTTTGATACTCATAAGGTCCGGAACATAAGTGCGGAAACATTTGGCGGTTCCCAACTGTAAAAACCCATCTTCCCACCATTAGTACATTCCAAGCAGCAGTAAAACAGATCGAAATAGGAACAGGGACAGGTGTAGAGGAAGATGGAAACAGTGGGGAGATTGGAAAGGGTGTAAAAGGGGAGGTATCGGGTAACACGAGCTACAGGCATAAAAGGGACGTGCCTAATGAGATGCACGGCTGAGACAATAAACCGGCACGGCGAGATGAGCCTCGAGCGGGGCCATCTGCCTTACAGTATCATCCCCCTCGTCATAAAGACACTTACAAAGGACATGTGTCTTCCGCAAATATCTTGGGAGTCCCAGGGTCGCGAAGCGGACAACGTCCGTTCGCTGGCTACTTGAGGGCAAGAGACAAAATGGATGCCGTATCTAAGATGGAACCCGTGGGTACAGGTGAAAAACCCACGTAGCAAACGAACGGTTTAAGTTTAGCACAGCGAAACTGCGCACACTTACTAAACTCGTCATTTGCGGTTCGTAGATACCAGACTCGACCATATTCGTACGAGTCGAAAACACCACTTACAATTGTCACGGAACCTCAGACTGTACCTTCGCCTAGAATATTGCCAGGAACAGACCGTGTTCTTCCTCTGCAGCAACATGACACTTCAGATGATGAAGATTTGGAAGAAGGCGAAATTCAAGGTGCTAGACCAGCTAGCAATGAGTGGGAAGGCTCCATAATCTCGACACCTGCTTCCCCATTTCCTCAAACAGCGGATTCTCCGCTGGAAGACATTGGCGGTTTCCAAGCATTGAAAGAGAGAGCAGCCTCTCGGTTTCATTTACCGATCACAGTCAAGCAGTCTGCCTGCTTTCTTTATGACTTTAAAGACCAATCTAGGAAGACTGTGAGATCAATCCCTATAATAGACCATAATTAGGAAGAAGGTGTGAAAGTCATGAGAACACCTACTACAGTGATTACAGTTTTGCCTGGAAGGACACCCGAAACCAGACTCAGTAATTATTCAAGCTTCACAAAGGAGGTCAAGGAATCCTTCAGCGCCTATCACCACTCCCCCAGACAAAGAAGGTAGACCCCCTGATAACATCAGCAATAGGTTTACCACCACCTCAGGTACTACTGTGCATGCGGCCAACGTGCTAGCGATATTAGGCAGATATGACTGCCAAATGTGGTCCGATATCACCCCATACGTGGATCGTCTTCCAGAAGATAAGAGGCTAGAGGGGAGAAAGATTCTTTTAGAGGGAGAAAGATCTGCCTTGGACATAATTGATCCGTCCATGGATTTGGCCTTGCCTTTCGCCAGCTCGCTGGAGCAGCCGCCCTTAGATGTCAGGGTTGGTTGAGGGCAACAACATTCCTAACTGAGGTGCAAAGTAAGGTCCTAGACATGCCTTTTGATGGCAATGCGCTTTCGGTGAGCACATTGAGGACAGGGTATTAATGCGGACACCGAGACTGCTAAAGCTTTGGGTACATTTCTATACAGGAAGACCCCCATTTATGGAGCTAGTGGTAGAGGAGCCTATTCATTTTGTGGTGGCTACTGGAGATACCGACCTCAGACCTATCAATCATTTTGCCCTTCCTACCAGCAGCAATTGGCCGATTGTGCACCACCGCAGGCTGCATACTCCAGGCAACCTAGACGTAAACAACCAGTACAGTCCAGAGAAGCTGTTAGAAAACAGTGACAATGTCTTGGTGCCTGCTGCATTCTCCCCTATCATGCTATCCAGAGGAGCACGCATCTCACGTTATTTCAATCAATGGCAAAATATGACCACAGACAAATGGGTTCTGGATATAATAAAGTATGGCCGTACTCTGGAGTTTGTCACAGTGCCACCTCCTCATCCACCACAAAAATCACTAGCAACCCATCTTCAGTTAGGAAGGAAGCATTTGTCATGCTACAAAAAGGAGCCATAGAGAGAGTACCATGCCCTCAAAGGGGAATGGACTTCTACTCCCGCTTTTTTCTTGTGAAGAAAAAGTCAGGAGAATGGCCTCCCATTCTGGACCTCAGAAAGCTCAACAAATACCTACAGAAAAAAATCCTTCCACATGGTGACTCTCCAGGAGATTTTGCAACTTCTGAACCATTGGCATTTTCTGACCAGCCTCGATTTGTAGGATGCATATTTCCATATTCCTATCCATCCCAAAAACCAACGTGTTCTCTATTTCACTGTGGCAGATGCGCACCATCAATTCAAGGTCCTCCCCTTTGGCCGCCGCTCCGCTCTTCAGGTATTTACCAAATGTCTCACTTCTGTGGTAGCACATCTACGATTATGGGGACTCCAGTTTTCCTGTATCTCGACGATTGGCTAGTGACAGCTCCTTCTCTTCACTGGGCTTCGGAAGCTGTATCCATCTGCCTACATCTGTTTTGCTCTCTGGGGCATTCAGACAACTACCAGAAGTCCATTCTCACACCCTAGCAACAGATTTTCTCGGAGCAACTTTGGATACACTTCAAAACAAAGCATTCTTATATGCAGATAGGCAAAACACAATATTTTCAATGGCTCACAGTCTCGCCAAAAAATACTTTGCTTCTGTTCATCTCCTCAAATCATTTCTCAACATGATGTCCTCGGCCAACCTCATGGTGCCCCACGCACGTCTCAGAATGAGACCTTTCCAAGAGCAGTTGGACAGGCAATAGCTTCAGGTGACCGGATCATTCAAGGACAATATTCAGAGCACTACGATCGTGAAAAAAGTACTTTCATGGTGGCAGCCCACAAACAATCTCTCTGTGGGTCTTACATTCCTCTCTCCCCTTCCAGAGTTCGATTTGACCATGGATGCCTCTTCGGAAGGCTGGGGAGCCTACCTTCAAGACCTCCAAGTAAGTGGCAAATGGAGTCTCTCTCTCTCTCCAAAATGCACATCAACTTCCTGGAATTGAGGGCAATTTTCCTAGCTCCTCAGTCATTTCTCCCAAGAGTACAATCATCATTCCATCCTCATTCGTACAGACAACACCACCTGCATGCACTATCTCGACAAGCAGTGAGGAACAAGGTCTCAGATTATATCTTTAGAAGTCCAAAAGATACAGGTATGGGCATTGCTACACCGAATCTTCATAAAAGCGGAACATCTTCCATGAGTGGGAAACAAACTAGCAGACATCTTGAGCAGAATAGGCCAAACATGGTAGGAGTGTAACTCGATCAGCTAATTCTCAACTCCATCTTCCAGAAATGGGGAACACCCAACTTAGATCTCTTTGCATTTTTGGAGAACCGAAAATGCTGGTTCTTCGCCAGCTGGGAACCTCAGAGAGGGTCATGTGGGAATGCGTTTACGATAAGGTTGTCAGGAATCTTTTCTTATGCTTTTCCCCAATGCCCTCCCATCTCCAAAGTTTAATTGAAGATGAAAAGAGAACCTTGCCGGCTGATCCTCAATGCTCCACGTTGGCCCTGTCAGCATTGTTTCACGGAGCTACTCCTACTCGCGTTGTCCAAGCCTTATCGCATTCTATTGATAACAACTTTTCTGACCATGAGCAAGGGACAAATCCTGCACCCACATCAGCCCCTCTTCAGTTGCATGCTTGGCACCTGAATTCAAAGATTTAGACTGGCTCCAGGACTGTAGGGATGTTTTGTCCAGGGCTAGACCTGAGTTCAACAATAAAATGTACAGATGAAAATGGAAGCGTTTTTGATCTTGGTGTCTTCGGAACGACATCCACCCTCTTCTCTCATCTCCGTAACAAGTTTTGCTTTATCTAGTCTCTCTTGCAAAGTCAGGTCTGGCGTACGTTTCGGTGAGGGTCCACCTTGCAGCCATCTCCCCATACTAGCGAACTTCTGATGCTTCCCCCCTTTGTTCCTCTCGTATCATCAGACAATTCATCAAAGGATCATTCTGATAGATACATCTGCCATTGGACCCCTTACCTTGTGAATATCCCCCTGCGTCAGCAAACGTTCGGAAAACTCTTTTGTAGCACGCCGGCGTGGGCGACGTCACAGGAGCACGGCATCGCGCGTGGACTCCGGCTGACGTCACCAACTCCTTATTAGACCTACGTCGGCGTGATGACATCAGTTCCCTTTTTTCTGCGTCGTCGACGCGAACGGTTTCTTGGGATCTCTTGTGTTGCGGATAGTAACTTTGTTGCTATTTGTGTGTTTCTCTATCTTTTTCGAGCTGTTGTTCTTAGCCGAAGATGTCGTCGAAGAAGACAGGCTTTAAGCAGTGCAGATCGTGTGCCAGGATGATGTCTATAACCGATCCTCATAGTGATTGCTTGTGGTGTCTGGGCTTGGACCACGATGTCAGAGGCTGTCGATTCCAAAATGAACCCGAAGGCTCTGCGTGAACGTGAGGCTAAACTTCTTCTGGCCAAGGTAAAGGGAAAGGATGCCAAGAGGTCTTCGAGGTCAAGATCCAGACGCTCGAGGTCGAAGCTGAAGGCGAAGACGAGGTTGAGATCCCGATCGGAGTCGGCATCGAAGTCGGCTTCGGGTCATGCTTCGGGTTCCTCGAAGAAAAAACATAAGAGGAAGAAGCATAGCTCGAGGCATCATTCCGGCAAGGAGTCGGATTCGAAGAAGAGGTCTTCATCTCGTAAGCATCATAAAGTCTTTTTGTCTCCATCACCATCTCGTGAGCCTGAAGGTGAAGCCTCGCCCTTTAAGTCCCAAGGGCCATCTCCGGATCCGGAACCGAATCCGTCTCTGTATCCGTGTCAGTCTTCTGAGCATGAGGAAGAAGACGTTGAGAATTCTCAGGCTTCGGCGACTCCGGTGCATCATCCAGAGGAACAGGAGGGTCATTAAGCATGGGCGAATTTTGCGAATCTCGCGTTCGCGAATTTTGCGAATTTGCGAACTCGCAATCCGCAAAATCCGCGAATTCTCGCGAATTTGCGGATTTTTTTATTTTGTGTGTTCGCGTGGGTTTCTGCCAGGTCGCGAGGGTTTTTGTACAATTACGCGAACTTACCTGTCGGGTCGCAAGTTTTGCGAACTTGTTGTTTCTACGTGTCCAGCCTGTTTGGGACACTCTTCTTCATCACTGCCACCCTCTGTCACCACATGCCACCCTCTGGCTCACCCATGCCACCCTCTGTTTCATCACAGCACCCTCTGGTTGTCCAGTGTACATTATTGTGGCAAAGCAAAGCACACCTTCCCTGCCTCAAGTGACCTGAATTAATTTGGGGCTGATTAATGTGTCACAGAATATTTTTTTAGCTGGCAGCTGCTTCCTTAGTGCTTCCTGATTAGTGATCTTTTGCACTTGCTAAGTGCTTTCATTGTTGCAAAATTAGTTACAACACCTGCCCTGCCCCAACTGACAATAATGAATTAGGGGCTGATTAATGTGTCACTGGATTTGAACTTCCAGCCTGGCTCCTGCTTGTCTCCCTTAGCTGTAATTCTGGACCTTTGTGGCATATGTGTAACTATTCTGAGGGTCAGAGCAGGGTCACATAATAGTTGCAAGTAGGCAACTGAACTCTGGAGGGGCCCCTCAGGAAGCACTACAGGAAATGGCTACTAATGATGAGCTTGAACTTTTGAACCTGGTAAGTAGTTTCAGTTTTGCTAAGATCGTATTTCTGCAATTTAGCGCTTATTCGCGGGGCGCGAAGTTGAACTGGGAAGCCGCGAACTCACGCAAACAGTGCGAGCAAGCCATAAAATCCGCTGCTCGCGGATTTTGCGGGAAATTCGCGAATCTCGCGGATTGCGAATTTACCGAAAATCCGCAAAATCCGCGAGCGGAACGGATTTTCCGCCCATACTTAAGGGTCATGAAGATACGATTCCAGTGCAGCCTCCTCTGGAGTAGCCAGTGGGTTTGTACCCTCCGTTTCCTGGTCCTGGACAGGACTCCTCGCATTTCCTTAACGCTATGTATGGCGTATATGCGAGAGCAATGTACCCCACTGGTGCACCGGCTGGTCCCATGGGTCCATTGTCGTACAACTTGGGTGTCCCTCAAGCTATGCTCCGGCGCCTTTCCTGCCGTTTATGCCGACGCCATATCCACCTTGGCTTGGTTCGGCGCCGCCGAGGTCATCGACTCCGCACATGGCTTCGCCGGCTCCGGAGCGACCTCGGGATCAGAATCGAGATTCAACGCTGGTTCCAGCTTCCCATCCTCAGGCTGTTCCAGCTCCTCACTCGACGCCGGCCCCGGCTCCATCGGAGTCGTTACCGGATCCGCCGACTTCGGTTCGGTTGGAGTGGTCGAGGCGTAAAGTTCAGCGTCTTATGGAAGAGAAGGAATATGAGGATCCAGAAGTAGAGGAAGGCGAACTTCAGGATCAGGAAGATTATTTTGAGGATCTGCATAGTGCAAGTGGTTTGGAATTTCCACCTGAATGGGGGTTGCCTGCAGTTTCTGATGCACCCTCTAAAGATGTGGCTCCTTAACACGTTGTTATTAAAAAGGCTGCAGATCTGTTGAACTTAACTTTGCCTTTGGTAGAGTTTAAATCTAACATCCTAACTGAGGTTCTACATTCACCTTCATCTGTTGTTGAGCCGACTCTTCCGTTCACTGAGGCTCTTACTGAGCCAATATTGGAAGTTTGGAAAAAAGCCTCTGACTGCTCCTGTGGTGTCTAGAACAGTGGCAAGACGTTATAGGGTGGCACCTGGTGACCCTGAGTTCTTGACATCCCATCCTTCGCCAGAGAGTCTGGTTGTTCAGGCAGCTTGTTCAAAGAGGTCGGCTGGTGCATTCCTCCAGTTTCCAGGGGATAAGGACTCAAAGAGGTTGGATCAGAATGCAAAGAAGGTGTTCTCATCAAGTAGCATGGCCCTAAAATCGACAAATGCTACTTGTCTGCTGGGCAGATATGTACATGCTTTGATGGACACGGTTAAGCAGTTATCATTTAAGCTTCCGGAGGAGGATAGAAAGAACTTCAATGAGGTGGTTTCTGACACTCAGGCTGCGGCTCGCCAGGTGATTCAGAGTGGCATGGATACGGCGGACTCTGTGGCTAGGATAATGGGTTCTTCAGTCGCCACTAGAAGGGCCACTTGGTTAAAATCGTCTGAATTCTCAGCTGATGTCCAGGCTGCTCTTTTGGATTTGCCTTTTGATGGCACTGACCTTTTTGGGAAGAAGGCCGACGCTGCCTTAGAAAGGTTCAAAGATAGCAGGGCGACTGCAAGGTCTTTGGGCTTACAGATTAGAGGCTCTTCCACCAAGAAATTCAGGGGTTTTGGAAGGTCCACTCTTCGTGCTTATAAGCAGAGCCAACAGCAGCAACAGCAGCAGAATCCTTTGTACAGGTCCTATAGAGGTAGACGTCGTCAAGCCTCCTCCTCCTCCTCAACTTCCTCCTCTAATACCCACCCCCCACCTACAACAGCAAAGCAGCCCTAGATCCACCATTCTGGATCATGCGGGTCCTGTAGGGGGTCGGCTTACCTATTTTCTACGAGATTGGGACCGGTTACATCAGATCTTTGGGTTCTCAATCTCGTAGAGAATGGGTATGCTCTTCCCTTTCGGGAATTTCCCCCCAATTACCCTCCTTGCCAAGGTTATTGTTCGGAGGACCACCTGCTTCACTTGCAGGAAGAAGTCCTGGCACTTTTCAGAAAGGGTGTGATAGAGGTGGTTCCGGAGCAGGAAAGGGGTCAGGGATGCTACTCCTGGTATTTCCTGATCCCCAAGAAGGATGGCAGACTTCGTCCAATCCTGGACCTCAGGGTTTTGAACCTTTATCTCAAACAGGAGAGGTTCAAGATGCTCACTCTTGCGCAGGTTCTTCAGGCTCTGGTGGAAGAAGACTGGATGGTGTTGATCGACTTGCAGGATGCGTATTTTTACATACCGATCCTGAAGTCGCACAGGAAGTATCTCCGTTTTACGGTGGGATCGCAGCATTACCAGTTTGCTGACCTTCCGTTTGGACTTACTGCTGTGCCTCGAGTCTTCACCAAGGTGATGGCTGTGGTGGCAGCGCATCTCAGAAGGTCGGGGATTCCAGTGTTCCCCTATCTGGACGACTGGCTGATCAAAGCAGAGTCGCCGGAGAAGGTGCTCCACCATTTGCAAGAGACAACTCAGTTGTTGTACAGGTTGGGTTTTTCGATAAATGTACCCAAATCTCACCTGGTGCCCTCCCAGCGCAACCTGTTCATAGGTGCGGTACTGGACACTACTGTGTGTCGTGCATTCCCTCCTCCTCAAAGGATTCGCGACATACAGGAAATGATACCTTTATTTCACTATGGAGCGGTTGTTCCAGTCCTGAAGGTCCTTCGTCTGCTCCGTCTGATGGCTTCTTGCATTCTGTTGGTCAACCATGCACGCTGGCACATGAGGGCACTCCAGTGGTGCCTCCGCAGGCAGTGGTATCAGCACAACGGAGATCTCAGGGAGTCAGTGAGGATCTCCAGAGAGACTGCAGCGGATCTCTCCTGGAAGGCAATCTGTCTCAAGAAAAGCCTTTCCAACTTCCTCCAGCGGTGGCCACAGTGGTAACAGATGCATCCCCTCTAGTGTGGGGTGCTCATCTGGGAGACCAGGAGGTCAAGGGTCTTTGGTCTCCAGAGGAAAGGTTGCTTCACATCAACCTTCTGGTAATGCAGGCCATACGTATGGCACTCAAGGCCTTCCCCCTTCCCGGTCGGTCGGTTCAAGTCCTGACGACAACACCACCGCGATGTGGTATGTCAACAAGCAGGGAGGAGTAGGGTCGTGGTCTCTCTGCAGAGACTCTCTGTGTCTCTGGTCCTGGGTTCAGGATCATCAGATTTGTCTGATGGCAAGTCATCTGGCCGGGGTTCTGAACGTGCGTGCAGCCAGTCTCAGTCAGCAGTTCTCGGCCAACCACGAGTGGAGGCTTCACCCAGAGGTGGTCCGTCTCATCTTCCTAACATGGGGAATTCCTCAGGTGGACCTGTTTGCCACTCACGAGAATGCTCACTGCCCGTCATTCTGCAGCCTCCAGTTTCCGATGCAAGGAGCTCTGGGAGACGCGTTTCAGTTGAGTTGGGACTCGCGACTCCTTTACGCGTTTCCTCCCATACCCTTGATTCCTCGGGTTCTCAGGAAAATTCGCCAAGACCGGGCCCAAGTTATATTGATCGCCCCGGATTGGCCAAGAAGGGTGTGGTACACAGATCTTCTCCACCTCTCCTTGTGCTCGCTGCTCCGTCTCCCTCACAGGGCAGACCTCCTCTCCCAGATGGAGGGGCAGGTTCTACACCCCCACCTCCAGACCTTACACCTTCATGCCTGGAGATTGAACGGGACAACCTGAGTTCATTTTCTCTTCCTCACGATGTGGTGCAGGTAATCTTATCGGCTAGGCGTGATTCCACCAAGTCCATCTATTCTTATAGGTGGTCTAAGTTTGTTGCTTGGTGTGGGGAGAAGTCCAGTGACCCTTTAAGGGCTCGTTTGTCCAATATTCTCCAATTTGCACTTTTCTTGGCCCAGCAGGGTTTTGCAGTGGCAACTATTAAAGGTTATTTGTCAGCCTTATCGGCTTTCCTTTGTTTGCCGGACCAGCCCTCTTTGTTTAAATCTCCAATTGTATTACGTTTCATTAAGGGCCTTACCAATACATTTCCTCCTACACCTTTTATTGTAACTAAATGAGACTTGAATCCTGTTCTTACATTCTTGATGGGTTCTCCTTTTGAACCTTTACACTCATGTCCCTTGAGCCTTTTATCTTTTAAACCGGTCTTCCTAGTCGCAATTACCTCCGCAAGGAGGGTAAGTGAGCTTCAAGCTCACTTAGCTCAAAGACCCCGTTCTTGACCATCCATGCTGATAGAATGGTTCTTAGGACCAGGCTGCTTTTCTGCCTAAGGTGGTTACTCCATTCCATTTAGGACAGTCCATTACCCTCCCTACCTTTTATCCTCCCCCTCACCCTTCCAAGGAGGAGGAGAGGCTTCATCGCTTGGACCCTAAGAGGGCGGTGAGCTTCTACCTGGACAGGACAAGGGAGTTCAAGTTGGATGACCAGCTGTTCGTTGGATTTGCTGGCTGCAGGAAAGGAAGATCTGTGCACAAGCGCACTCTATCAAGATGGATAATATTATGCATCAAGATCTGCTACTCCCTGGCGGGTAAGGACCCCCCTGAGGGTATAAGAGCTTACTCTACTACAGAAAAGTCTGCTACTTCTGCTTTATCTAGGGGTGTACCTGTTGAGGATATTTGCAGAGCCGCAACTTGGGCCTCCCTCCACACTTTCGCAAAGCATTACTGCTTGGATACCGAGGTGAGGAGGGACGGCCACTTTGCGCGCTCTGTCCTTCAAGATTTCTTGGTATAAGAGAGTGGACACCCTCCTCCGGGAGTGGGAACTGCTGTGGGACTCTATTCACAAGGTGAGGAATCCACTGGCAGATGTATCTATCAGAAGAACAAGTTACTTACCTTGGGTAACGTTTTTTCTGGTAGATACAGTATCTGCCTGTGGATTCCTCACTGACCCACCCGCCTCCCCGTTGTCCACTCTGTTATACCTGAGTTTATGTATTTTGATGTATATATTCGGTTTTTAATACCTATGCTACGCACTATGTGTGCAGTTTTGAATTTTATGTACTATGTACACTGTATGTATGTATATCTGCTGTCATTGGTCCGTCCGGGTGCCTCGAAGGCACGGAAAAAAGGGCGGAACTGATGTCATCACGCCGACGTAGGTCTAATAAGGAGTCGGTGACGTCAGCCGGAGTCGCGCGCGATGCCGTGCTCCTGTGACGTCGTCCACGCTGGCGTGCTACAAAAGAGTTTTCCGAACCTTTGCTGACGCAGGGGGATATTCACAAGATTAGGAATCCACAGGCAGATACTGTATCTACCAGAAAAAGCGTTACCGACGGTAAGTAACTTGTTCTTTGGGACTTTTCCTCTCCCTCCACCGGAATGGCGTCTCAACATAATCCTATTTCAACTGATGAAACCACCGTTTGAGCTAATGCACAAAATGGAACTCAAGTTTCTGACAAGAAGTCGCATTACTTCTGGTTTTTTTCTCTCTGGTAGAAGAGTAAGTGAAATCCTAGATTTCACTATAAGAGAACCTATCTACGATTCACAGAAGACTAGGTTTTACTGAGAACAAATCCTACATTTTTCCTGAAGGTTCCAACTCAGTTTCACCTTATTGAGCCTATTGTCCTCCGCACATTTTTTCCAAATCCATCCTCTCCAGCAGAGAAGTCTCTTTACTGTTTAGATGTTAAAAGATGTCTTAAGTTTTATTTACAAAGAACTAAACATCTACGTAAAACAGATAAATTGCTGGTCTCATATGGACCTTAAAGACTGGGTGTTTCAGTCACAAAGAGGACTATTGCAAGATGGATTGCTGCGACTATTCGTCTCTGTCATACTACAGCGGGTAAACCACTCACAGTCAAAGCCAAAGCACATTCCACAAGAGCAATATCCTCATCTGCTGCTCTGTTTGCTGGTGTCCCGTTGGACAAGAGTTTCCATGCCGCAACATGTAATAGTGTACATACTTTCACACAGCATTATTGTCTGGATCTGGCTACTTACAGTGACGCAGCTGTAGGACCGGTGGTCTTACAACATCTGTTTAAGTAAGGTAAGCCTATACTTCTTCATTTATGTGTTTTTCCAATTATAAAGTTATAATATGCGGTTTTGTTTTTGCAAGAAAAATAGCTGATATCCTAGTGATAAAGGCTACAGTGAATATAGTATGACTTTGCCAAAGACAGTTCTGTCGAAACGCGTCAGTCAATAAATATTTAAAACTCTTCTAAAATCCTGAGTGCGAGTTTTTCTTATGGACGTGGAACGTAAGGATACGCTATAAATATACATATATATATATATATATATATATATATATTCACTGAAAAAACCATAGGTTATAGACCATATATAGTTAGGAATTAGCATTTACAAAACCTTGAAAATTCACTGAAAAAACCATAGGTTATAGACCATATATAGTTAGGAATTCGCATTTACAAAACCTTATTTTACTCACACAAAACCATTGAAATTCCATATATAGTTAGTTGCACTAACTATATATCGCGCACCCGCAATCCACTGCTGATGATGTCACATATTACATCATTCATGACATGGTCAGTGACATCACTGATGACATCACTGATGACATCTCAAATGACATCACTGATGACATCTCAAATGACATCACTGATGACATCACTGATGACATCTCATTTGACATTACTGATCACATCACTGATGATATCATTCATGTGATAATACGATGAACCTCTTCAGACTCTAATATAACCTTAGATACAATCAGTGTAAACAGACACACACAGACTGTCACTCATCCATGGAGTTACTCACACACCTAGTCAGTCAATCAAAGAATCAATCACACCTCCATTTCCTCAACTATACAGTTATACAAACTTTACTTATTCAAACATATACTAACACATATTAACTCTCTTATACAATCCCTGATACAAGTTCACAATGATCCATACAGCCACTCACACATTCACTGGCTCTTATGCACAGTTATTTATATATGTCAACTCTCACATGTACTGTGTTTTACATATGTACTTACTTTGACATGTAGCACTGAGATATCCATTCACTCACCAATACACTCATGCACACAGTCAACCGCCCATACAGCTGTTTCCACATGCACTTTTGAAACCATACATCTAGTGAATCAACTACTCACACATCTATGCACAGAGTCATACACCTCCCAGCCACCCACACACACACTCAGTCTCCCATACAAATACTTGGGCAACCAATCAATAACCCATATAGTTACTCATATAGCTACTTGTCAACACATGCAACAGTTTACAGAACAACAGACATAATGATGCACAAATTAAGACAGTTTAGTCACTAACCCATGCACTCAGTGAGACACATTTAATCACTCACTCATACAGTCAGTCATGCACCTACTAAATCCTTCATCCAGACACTTATACATCCACTCATTCTTCAATATGTAAGACATATTTTAACTTTACAGAAACATACAGTCACTGGATGTTGTCATCAGTGATGTCATCAGTGATGTCATTTGAGATGTCATCAGTGATGTCATCAGTGATGTCACTGACCATGTCATGAATGATGTAATATGTGACATCATCAGCAGTGGATTGCGGGTGCGCGATATATAGTTAGTGCAACTAACTATATATGGAATTTCAATGGTTTTGTGTGAGTAAAATAAGGTTTTGTAAATGCGAATTCCTAACTATATATGGTCTATAACCTATGGTTTTTTCAGTGAATTTTCAAGGTTTTGTAAATGCTAATTCCTAACTATATATGGTCTATAACCTATGGTTTTTTCAGTGAATTTTCAAGGTTTTGTAAATGCTAATTCCTAACTATATATGGTCTATAGCCTATGGTTTTTTCAGTGAATATATATATATACATACATATATAAACATATATCATCTGTATATCTATATAAATACAAACATAAATGCATGCATACATATACTTATATGCATTTTAGGGTTGTTAGGGCGTTTTCGTGTGTATTATGTTGCTTTTTTAGGGCTTTTGGGTCAATTAAGTAGGGTTCCCGGAGCCTAGGGCTGAGGGGCCGGTTCAGTTTCGTGCGTATTGGTGTTGGCAAGGTTTTGAGGGATTTTGGCGTTTTTTGGTCGAGATTTGGCCGTTTTATGGCTTTTTTTGTGTTTGCGGGGGGCGCGTATTCGGGTTGAAATTCGTCCCCGTTCCAGTGGATGGATTGGGCTGATTTTTGGTGATATGTTAGGGAATCGCTGGAACTAGTGTCCAGCCAAGTTTGAAGCGGATCGGAGCAGTGGAAGTGCTTTAAAGAGCAATTTTAGTGCGGAGTAGCGAATTGTCATGTTATTCAATGGGAGTTTTTGGTGCGCATGGAGAAGGTGAATTTGGGGTGTTCCAGTTGCGCTAGAGGGACGGGGCTTGGGTGAGCTGTAGGGAGAGTGGATCGGCAGGTGTGCCGAATTTTTGGGATTTGTTGGCCGAAGGGAAGGGTGTGCTTGGGCAAAGTCGATTTGGTGAAAACGGTGCGTTATTTACATGAAAGTTGAAAAAACACTAATAAAAGCAAAGCTAAAAAGCCACCTCATTACAAACAGAATGGCTTTAACTTAAACGAGGGCGAGATCTATTGCATTTTCAATGCTTGTTTACTTTGGTTCCATCAAGAAGGCATTCATATGTGTCACACATTTGCCATAAATTCTGAATGTTAGCACTCTAGTTGCACATTAGATCACTGTAGTAAAGCTACTGCTCACCAGGGACGTCTGCTGCTGGTATTCAAAGTGCATGTTTCAGTCTGCATGTCAGAATTTTTTTAATGAAATAGAAGAGGATTTGAGAAGTCACTCAAAATGATCCCTAATTTTTCTTTCTGAAGCACTAATCATACTTTCTATGGCAAAATTAACCCCCTCATGTTGTTCCTTTTTAAATTGAGTGTTTTCAGACTTACCACTTCATTCCAATCAAGATGGCTTCTGGTGTGCCATACTTTTGTCATAAGTAAGACTGTTAGCGCTCTAGTTGTTCTTTAGAACACTCTGGGACATTCTGTCATTGGGCTATACTTGGGGTACATCTGGGTGATATTTGGGCTACATTTAGGCTCTTTTGTCTCTGGTGGCCATCTTGCGAGACTATGTCAGAATTTTTTAATGAAATTGAAGAGGGTTTGAGAAGTCACTCAAAATGTGCCCTAATTTTTCTTTCTGCAGCACTAATCATAATTCATATGGCAAAATATACCCCCTCATTTTGTTCCTTTTTAAATTAAATGTTTTAAGAGTTACCACTTTATTCCAATCAAGATGGCTTCAGGTGTGCCATACCTTTGTAATAAGTAGGACTGTTAGCGCTCTAGTTGTTCTTTAGAACACTCTGGGACATTCTGTCATTGGGCTATACTTGGGCTACATCTGGGTGATATTTGGGCTACATTTGGGCTCTTTTGTCTCTGGTGGCCATTTTGGGAGACTGCATGTCAGAATTTTTTAATGAAATAGAAGAGGATTTGAAAAGTCACTCAAAATGTGCCCTAATTTCTCTTTCTGCAGCACTAATAATACCTTCTATTGCATAATATACCCCCTCATTTTGTTCCTTTTTAAATTAAATGTCTTAAGAGTTACCACTTTATTCCCATCACGATGGCTCCAGGTGTGCTATACCTTTGTAATAAGTAGGACTGTTAGCGCTCTAGTTGTTCTTTAGAACACTCTGGGATATTCTGTCATTGGGCTATACTTGGGCTACATCTGGGTGATATTTGGGCTACATTTGGGCTCTTTTGTCTCTGGTGGCCATTTTGGGAGACTGCATGTCAGAATGTTTTAATGAAATAGAAAAGGATTTGAGAAGTCACTCAAAATGTGCCCTCATTTTTCATTCTGCAGCACTAATCATACTTTCTATGGCAAAATATACCCCCTCATGTTGTTTCTTTTTAAATTAAATGTTTTAAGAGTTACCACTTTATTCCAATCAAGATGGCTTCAGGTGTGCCATACCTTTGTAATAAGTAGGACTGTTAGCGCTCTAGTTGTTCTTTAGAACACTCTGGGACATTCTGTCATTGGGCTATACTTGGGCTACATCTGGGTGATATTTGGGCTACATTTGGGCTCTTTTGTCTCTGGTGGCCATTTTGGGAGACTGCATGTCAGAATGTTTTAATGAAATAGAAAAGGATTTGAGAAGTCACTCAAAATGTGCCCTAATTTTTCATTCTGCAGCACTAATCATACTTTCTATGGCAAAATATACCCCCTCATGTTGTTTCTTTTTAAATTAAATGTTTTAAGAGTTACCACTTTATTCCAATCAAGATGGCTTCAGGTGTGCCATACCTTTGTAATAAGTAGGACTGTTAGCGCTCTAGTTGTTCTTTAGAACACTCTAGGAGGCTGCAGTAGAACACAAAGGAATCAACTGACAGTCTCTGTCCTTGTTGGATGTACATGTTTTACTGAGAATGTCAGACTTCATTTTCACATGACTGAGAAAGATAATGTGAATTTACAGAAAATATGCTTTCAGTTTAGCTTATAGATCCCCTTCCAAACCACTGTGGGAAAATCATGAGATATTAGTTTTCTTTCAAACAATATTCATGATATCACAGCAGAAGGTTTTTTCACATGGTAAAATCACCTTAGAACCCACCACAATTCCTAAAACGAGTATGGTACCATCAACAAATGATTTATAATGTAACTAAAGTCCTAAAACCCTCTATTAACTACAATGCTTTTTAATGAGGTGCTATCATGTATATTGGTCCCAAGATGGCTGCCAACACTTCTTGGATGAAGTGCTGACAGCCAATCAGATCAGATGTGTGGTTAGGCTCCGCCCAGATATATATATTTTTTTGAACCTAAATTACTCAAAATCCACTGGAGCACATATATTGAGACCTAGCAAAGGCACATCAGGCTAACAGTCCCTACAATTTTGCCAAGTTTCGTGCAAATCCATTCAGCCGTTCGAGCTAAAAGTGAGGCCAACCGCCCTATGGAAATTAACATGGGAAAAATGCATTTTGGGACCCCCCTTTTTTCTCGGCCCCCCCTTAATGAAACCCCCCCAAATTGTCAGGGGCTGCTCAGAAACAAAATGTTCCATTTTCCTGAAAATTTCAGCCAATTCCGTCCACAAACGCCAAAGTTATTAGACATAGAATTTTCAAAAATCCCATAGAGAAAAAATCCTAACTATATATACCTACTGGCGACCGCCAGTAGGTAATATATATATATATATATATATATATATATATATATATGAAGAAAATCCTTTTCGAAGAAAAGAACAGAGGCCGCAAGGGGAATCAGGTTAGACACAGCTTTATTTCATGCAGTCTCAGCTCTGGCGAATGCATTTCGGCGGTTGCGCCTTCTTCAGCGCCTTAGGCTGTTAAGATCCACTACAATGTTCTCCTCCTGTTTTAAATAATGGCCGGCACCTGTGTCCCTCCTCCTAACGCGGTCCGCGCACCAGTTAGAGTCCGCGTGCATAGTTAGTGGACTCCATATCCCAGCATACCCCATCATGGCATCCCGAGCTGGTGGTGTGGAGCAGTGGACAACAATGTATGCAGTGCAGGCTTCAGGTGAGTCGGATGGGTCACAGAGCCACTGAAACAAAATGGGTCCTCGCTGTGTCCCCTTGAACTCAGCAGCTACCAGATGCGCTCGGTATATATATATTCCTTGCAGTTTTCCTCATACACCGCCGCTCACAATCGCAGCGGATGCCTCACCACATGAGAACAGACTCGCGTAACACATAAATTTCGAACAAAGCGTCAGGCACTCAAGGCTGATTAATTTCGTAATGTTTTATTTTCAGAAGCAGCCCATAGTGAAAAAGAAAGACTGACAAACACGTTTCGGCCTTCGGCGGTGTCAGTTCGAATATGTAAACGGCCCCTCATATGAAGTAGCATCCCGTTGGTTGGCAGCACGTATCAGGACATAGAAAAAGGACATGATAGTCCTGACATGACAGTTTTTCTCTGCCTCGCAGATATTGTTGAATATAAATAGAAAATAAACCCCACCCCACCAACAGCTTTGCAGGACCAAAGATGTCATAATCAGTTCTGTCCCAAGCTATACCACCAGGTACAGGAACGGCTTAGATGTTCACTGATGTCAAGTCTCTTTGTTCACGATGAGATGATTTGTGTGGCTTGAGGAGTAAGTTGATGTTTCTTACCTGCTGGGTCCATTTTACTATATCTTCCATTTATCCATTTATCAGCATTCTCAAACCTAATACAAGAACTAACCAAAGTAGGAGAAAAAGTACGCCTAGCACAATCCAAAGTTCAACCCATGGTGAAACCAGATACGTTTTTTCAAGGTGCTGAAAAAGTACTGTTACTTCTTCTTTAAAAGTTGTATTTGCTGGCGTCGTTTCAGGCTCACTGGGATCCTTGGAAAATGTATCAAAGTTAATGAAATAGCAGAGGTAGTTCTGTCAATGGTAGGTATGGCATCAGGATTGCTTGAAATCACTGGAGCTACTGGATCCTTTGTCATATTAGTATAGTCAGATGCTACATCATTGTACACAGGTGTGTCTTGCTGAACTGTTATTTGGGTCTCAAGAGGCACAAGTTCCATGGCTTTATTGCTTAGTCCTTCTTTTCGCACTGTATATTCCTCAAAGGTGATGAGATATTCCTCTCAGTTTGAACCTCTTGGATAGTAGCCAGATTTGGTTGTCTGCTGCATCTTTGGAGTCCACTTGGCCTACTACTTATGATTGGCCACATGATGTGGTTTTACCAGGTCGATAGATACAAACCTGTTCTCCTTTCTTCCAGCAAGGGGCGGCAGTAACACTGTTCTTGATCCGTGGATTGCCTGCACAGGTACTGGTTGTCTGTAAGAAGGCCCAAATTCCTTCTTATCTTTTCTCTGACTAGATCACCAATCTTTGGAATCCAGGTAGGCCTTGCTGGGACGGGTAGTTCCCCTTCAGTGGTCGTTGGCTTCTGTAATGTGTTGCTTTGACTTCTCCTTGTTACATTTAAGTCGTCATGCAAAACAGCCAAACGGTCTTTGATATCAAAAGGTTTTTGTTCTACCACTGAAGTGTGACAATCAAGGGCCTGGACAATCATTCTAGTACCAAAAAGGATTTCATATGGAGTGATTCCACCCAGAGAACTTCTTGGCAGATTGTTTAGACTACGGTGGACACTTATTAGATGTTTGACCCACCCGTCACCCGAGCCTAATACCCTAGCTGTTATAGATTGCTTTATGTCCCGGTTTTTTCTCTCCACTACTGAATTTCCCTCAGGAGGGAATGGACTAGAATACCGCAATGCAACGCACAGATTGGCCATGGCCTTCTTGTAAGCTTTGGAGCTAAACACAAGACCCTGGTCAGAATGTAGCATGCCGACTACATATGTGCTGATAAAGATTCGCAAATCTATTATAACAGTTCAGGCATCAGCCGAGCGCTGAGGCCACATCCAAATCAATCTGTCCTAATAGTTGTGGGACCGCATTTGTCCATAGTGACTTCTGCATGTAGATAGTCTAATGCTGTCTAACAACTGTGTCTTTACTGTGCTGGCTACACTGTAGTCAGGTATCTGGCGGCGTTCTTTGCTGCGATGTCTGTTGCAGTCATGGCAATTAATTGCAAATTCATGAATGTGGGCATTCATCCCTGGCCACCGGTATGTCTCCTTTAATTCTAGTATAAATTTAGAGATCCCTTGATGTATCAGATCCTCTCCCAAATGTGCTTCGTGTATCAAAGTTACTCTACGTCTCTTGTTTGGAATTACTCTATCCCCCACTCCAGGGATTCGAGCAAAAGGAACAGAGTTGGCATCAATTATGTATGAATATTTGAGTTGATAATTTTGAGGTAACGCTGCATCGCTGCCTTCGCTTGTGGCATTGACAGCTAGCAATATTTCGCTGTCTATTTTTGTTTTTGAACGAGTGATTGCAGCTACGGAAGCCGTTTGCACAGCTGCCTTCACAGCTTCATCAGCCAATGAGTTCCCTGCAACGTGTACGCCATCTCGTTGATGGCCCAATGTATGGATCACGGGAGTCTTTTGTAGTTCTTTCTGTAATTGAACTACTTCTTCTCAAAGCAACTTATACTTGATTGTGCCACCTTTTGCATCTTTAAAACAGTTTTGAATCCAGTTCTGCAAGTATTCATTGTAAGATTGAACGCAAGAATAGGAATCGCACATTATGAGTGTAGGGAATTCGCGATCGGTATTTTCAAGCGCCATCTTGAATGCCGGTAGTTCAGCTCACTGAGCTGTACAGTCTCCCAGAGATTGTGTTTTTGTGAACATAGGTCGGAATTTACCATAGCGCCAGCGACCTTTAACGATCGCGCACGCAGCACCATGAGCTAGTTTACCCCCAATTGCGGGCTGGGCTGATCCGTCTGTATAAATTATACATTCGTACTGTTCTAGAGGCAGAATCTCAGTGGGCAGAGTATATTCTTGTTCATTTTGTAGAAATTCTTGTGTTTTCAAATATGGGTCAAAAACGTATTCAAAGTCTGTTGCAGCAAGAGAGTTAACCCATTGTATCCATCTTGGATGTAAAGCCTTTGCATTCGGAGTGCTTGCTTTTGTCACTGCCTCTAAGGCAGGTACAGGAGTAATGACCATTATGCGCTTACCAATGTGTGAGGGCTCTCTCTTTTGCTACTGCAGTTTGAACCGCTGTCAGAATTTTCTCTGTAGAAGTGAATTTCATTTCAGCTTGTGATTTATAAGCAATTGGTACTTTTTCACCTTCTTTAAAGGTTAAGTACATAAATCCGCATCTTCCTGGAATTATTCGTATTACAAGGTTGCATATGTTTACGCGAGTTTAGTAAATGTGTTGTTGCTAACGTCTGTTTGCACTGAATGCAACATTTCTGTGTGTTTTTAGTCCAATTAGTTGTTTTGAAATCAGGTTTGATTAATTCGTAGAGATTTTCTGCGTAATTTAGAATGTACGTTTCTCCGACATTTAGGAAACCTAGAATTGACTAGGTTTTTCAGCGTTTTTGGAGGTTGGAGCAGCGCACACTTTTCTAAAAAAGTTGGCTGCCAGGCTTTTGCCTTCACTTGATAACTGGTATCCTAGAAAAAGGATATTGAGGTGGGCAATTCTTGATTTTTTTAAATTGAATTTTTACCCTTCAGAGGGGAATCCAAGTATAATGGTATTCCCTCTGTTCAAGTGCCTGTCCAAGTCATCGTCTGTTAGATAGATGTCATCGACATAAGATAATGCCTCACCATCATACGTTTGTAGTAACTCTGTTACTCTAGCTGAAAATAACCGTGGACTATTCTTGAATCCCTGGGGGAGACGACAGCAGTGACGCTGTGTCCCCATTATTGAGAAAGCGGTTAAGTACCGGCTTTCAGGTGCAATGTTTTGACAGAAGAAACCATTAAAAATATCTAATGTTATTTTATATTTTTTACGCACAATGTTATTCATTAGTGCTGCACTGTGTTCATTTTGTACTGCAAATGTTTTGCAACAAGAGTTTAAATGTCTGTAGTCCAAAACTAGACGATATGCATTGTCTGGTTTGGAGACAGGAAACAAAGGATTGTTCATTGACGAGGTGCATGTTTCAATCACCCCTTGGTATTCAAGTTGATCAAATATCTCCCTGACCTGTTTTTTAGCTTCTTGCTTAACTGGCTACTGCCTCTGTGCAGTTGGTTGAGTTTTCAACTGGATTTTATGGTGAGGGGAATCCTTATCCCATCCTACTGGATTTTTATATAATGCTGGTGCCTGGGCTACATCCCATTTTCTGGCATAGGTGTATTTCAAGTGAATTGGAATATGATTCGAGAAGGCTTGCATAATGATGTCTTCGCCATGTGGGCACTCCCTAACAAATTTTGGTGGCCATTTTTTTTCAGCTAGAAGAATGTCATAACCCTTAGAGAGCTTCTCCCAAAAGAGTGCTCTTATCTTCCTAGTTATGTCCCCCTCCATCCGAAGCGTTACTTCATAGAACTTATTGGGTACACTAACCCTGGTATCAGCAGTTTCAACTTGGATGTACTCATTCAAGTCCACTGTCTACAGATGATCCTTCAAGATCTTGCGAGCTATGGTGACTTCTGCTGCGGTGTTCAGCATTGTCTGAGCCCAATCCCCGTTCTTGAGTTGTGTCCTCAAGATCCCCGGCATGTCTGATTTTTAGACCTGCTACCTTCTTTTTGGTGAATTGAGCTTTCTTATTATTTGGAACGTGTTGATCGTCTTTGGAGTTCACACTTTCTTCCTTGTGTTCTGACCGTCCTCTTCTTTCCGATTTCTGTGAGGAAGTCTGAAAGGTACGAGAGGAACGTGCATCAGAATCTTGATATCTATCAGGTTTTTTAAAATTATCCCTGTTCCTGAGGTTATATCTCTTTTCAGAAAACTCCTTTTGAGGAGACCTTCCTTGGGACTGAGTACGCTTCTCTTTAGAAGTTTGTTTAGTATTTTCACACTTCTTTTTGGGAGTAGTGAGAGTGTTTTAATAAAGACCTTTTCAGGACTTTCTGTTAGTTGGTGCTTAACTGGTTTCCCACCCAAACTATCTCAACCTAGTTCTTCATAGGATTTTTTAATTATTCTGGCCAGTTCATATGGTTGCTCAGTTAAATCAAATTCTCTTAATGTTTGGCTGATCGCCACAGATGCTGCCTCACCTTTAATATTAGCTACTATTATAGATGAGACCTGTTTGAAATCTCTCAGTAGTTTCATACCCAGATTTAAAGCAGGCTCTGCCCCGTATTCAATTTGAACCTGTTTCAGTACAGCTAGTATTACCGCCATAGACTGAACACCATGTGTTTTTGTGTAGATTGCACCCCAAGTGCCCATTGACTATACCCCAAGTGTCGCAGTCCTTCAGGTGTGGTGCGATCCCCATTGTTAAAATTCTGTGTTTCTAATGAGGGGTAGTATCGGGAAATACTGCCTCTATTTGAGTAATTTTTTTAGCTATCCAGAATAGAATTTGTTCCCTTTTTGCGGGCAATTTACCAATGACTGATTGTATTGTCTGTGGTGTGATTTTATTTGTGTTCCCCTGGGGAGAGGTTTGTTGTGGAATCCTTATAGGAGGTTTGACTGTTTGAGTCTGCATGACATATTGAACCAATTGTCTATGTATTTTGATTAGTTGTTTTAGTTGAACTAACAGTTCCGCGTCTGACATTTCTTCAATGTCAGGATGTGGTGTATAGCTGGCTAGTACCGGCCTAGTTGCTTCTGGTCTACCTAGTGGACCACGCCTGGTAATGTGATTTTGATGTTGTAGGGCGCCTTTAAACCAGAGTGCATGCTCTTGGTAAGTGAGTGGAATTTCGAAAGGAGTGTATTCTGTTGGATGTTCCTCTACTTTGTAGAAGTGAAACACATGTGATACTGAATTTGCTTCAGGGAAGAAAATCCATGAATAGAATACCTCTGTCTGCCGATATTCATGTGCCTCTATGACAAAAATTACCCTACCACCCCTTAGTGATAGGCCATATGGCCTACCACACAGTTTTCTGGGATGATTATAGCATCCGGGTTGTCTTGTTGGAAACCTGTAACGTCCTGACTCGTCAGAAGCCGTCGCTCCTCCTCACGCTGCTTCCCCGACCTTCATTGTGGTATCGTGACCTGCTTTTATCTGCGCCTGATTTGTAGAATTATTTACCTTCGTGACCCAGATCGCCACATAGCACTCCATTACATTACAACTTGTGCAGATTGACATAGAAGCGTAGCGCTAGTCCGAATTGTGCTGATTAGCATATTAGCATAGCGCTAGCCGTCCATAGCGCGCCTCAACGCTCTGCTCTGTTTGTGGTGCCTGCATTTCACTTTGGGATTAATTGTGTCCAAGTATCTTAGCGTTTTATACATACTGTGTGCCCCAACCCTGCATTGTATTTGGCCGACTGCCATCTTGTTTAGCTTGTTGTTGTTTAGCCTTCCCTCCCCGAATCTCCACCCCGCCTCCCGCCTCCCAGCAGCTCCGCCCTCGCCCCTCCACTATCTATATATGACAGATGTCTTATCGCGCAGCGTTTACGCGCAGCGGTCGCGCCCCATGCGCGCCGAAGGTGCGCCAAAGGTAAGCCCGTCTACGCCCGCCCGCGCCTGGAACGCGCCCAGCGCCAGACCCCCTGCCCCCCGCAAAGCGCACTCCTCCAGCATAACATGTGACGCCGCCAGCCTCCTAGCCCTTAACCCTGGACGCACACCTCTATGCTGCGTAGCTGCCCCAGGACTCACCCATGGGCCCTTCGCCTGCCACTACTGCAAATTTACCAGCATCAAGAACCAAACCACACCCACTAACCCCAAACACAGCTCCGACTCTATCCACCTGAAGTGCATCCTGCTGAACACCCGCTCGGTTCACAAGCACGCCACCGAACTCTGGGCTCTACTCGACACTACATCACCGGACGTCGCTTCCTAACTGAAACATGGATGAACACATCATCAACACCCGATATCGCCATAGCCATCCCGGACAACTACAAAATTATCCGAAAAGACCGCACTAACCAAACAGGAGGAGGCACCGCTATCGTCCATAAGAACACCATCAAAATCACGACCAGCTCCAACGATTACCTCACAACCGCCGAACACCTTCACTTCCAGGTCCACACCGACCCTAGAACCACACTCAGAGGCACCCTCATCTACAGGCCTCCAGGAACCCGTAAACAATTCAGCGAGGACATCACGGACTTCATCAGTCCACATGCCCTCGCATCCGAGAACTACATTCTATTAGGAGACCTCAACTTCCACCTGGACAAGAAAAACGACAGCAACACCACCACCCTTCTCGACAACCTGGCCAATCTCGGCCTCAAACAACTTGTTGACACCCCCACCCATGTAGCCGGACATACGCTCGACCCAATCTTCACCTCCAGCAAACACATCTCCTTCGATCGCACCACAGCTCTCCACTGGACGGACCACAGTTGTGTTCACTTCAGCTACAAAACCACCTCGACCCACAACCCCCCACAACCTATCCCCCGAAGAAAATGGAACAAAATCACCACCGACCAACTCCTCACCTCGCTCAACCAAAACCCACCCGCCCTCTCATCGGACCCAAACCAAGCTGCCATCAAATTCAAACAATGGATCACTCACAGCGCTGACGAATTAGCACCCTTGAAAAACCATCACACCAAACAAGACAACAAAAAGGCCCCCTGGTTCAACGACGACTTTAAGAAATCCAAAAAGTTATGCCGCACTCTCCAGAAAACATGGAGAAAAACCCGACCACCGACAACATGTCCACCTTCAAGGCAGCCACCCGTAAACACCACCAGCTGATCCGAGCCACCAAGAAATCAGCACTCAAGAATCGACTCGACAACAACGCCCATAACAGCAAGGAACTATTCAACATCGTCAAAGAATTCACCAACCCCACCGCTGCCTCAAACGACATCACTCCCTCCCAAATCCTCTGCGATTCGTTATCCTCCTTCTTCTACAACAAAATTGCCGACATACATAACAGCTTCGAAAACAGTTCCAACAAACAATCCTCTCCACCCCCCTCAGAACCTAAACCGCCCTCTAACAACCTCAGCGCATGGAACACTATCACCACTGAAGACACCATCCGCCTCATGAACTCCATGGCTCGCCAACCGACCCTTGTCCCCACCACATCTTCAACAAAGCAAACTCCATCATCGCACCCCATCTCCGTGATGTCATCAATTGCTCCTTCACCTCTGCTACCTTCCCCGAAAGCTGGAAACATGCCGAAGTCTGCGCCCTCCTGAAGAAACCCACAGCAGACCCCTCCGAACTTAAAAACTACCGCCCCATATCCCTCCTCCCTTTCCCGGCCAAAGTCATTGAGAAAGCCGTCAATAGCCAACTCGCCGCCTTCCTTGAATCCAACAACTCCCTCGATCCCTCACAGTCCGGGTTTCGAGCCAAACACAGCACTGAAACCGCCCTCATCGCAGCAACAGAAGACATCCGAACACTACTGGACAACGGAGAAACAGTGGCCCTCATTCTACTCGACCTCTCCGCCGACTTCGACACTGTTTGTCACAGCACACTCATACAATGCCTCAGCAACGTCGGCATAAAAGGAAAAGCCTTGGACTGGATCATCTCGTTCCTAGCCGGGAGAACTCAGAGAGTCCGACTCCCCCCCCTTCAAATCAGAAGCCACCAAAGTCATCTGCGGTGTACCACAAGGATCATCACTCAGTCCCACCCTCTTCAACGTTTACATGAGCCCACTCGCCTCCATCGCGCGTCAACACAATCTAAACATCATCTCCTACGCTGACGACACCCAACTGATCCTTTCTCTCACCAAAGACCCCAACACCGCCAAAACCAATCTTCACGAAGGCATGAAAGAAGTAGCCGTATGGATGAAAGACAGCCGCCTTAAACTTAACTCAGACAAAACGGAAGTGCTCATCCTAGGATCATCCCCCTCTGCCTGGGACGACTCATGGTGGCCTTCGGATCTGGGGCAAGCACCCATACCTACGGACCATGCACGTTACCTCGGCTTCATCCTAGACTCTTCACTCTCGATGACCAATCAAGTCAACGCCGTCTCGTCCTCCTGCTTCAACGTACTTCGTATGCTCAAAAAAATCTTCCGCTGGATCCCCGCCGAGACAAGAAAGACTGTCACCCATGCACTGGTTACGAGTCGACTAGACTACGGAAACACCCTCTACGCCGGAATTACAGCCAAATTACAGAAAAAACTCCAACGCATCCAAAACGCATCAGCAAGACTCATTTTGGACATCCCTCGCCAAGATCACATCACGGCCACCTGAAAGACCTCCACTGGCTTCCCGTCAACAAGAGAATAACGTTCCGTCTTCTCACCCACGCACACAAGGCCCTCTACAAACTAGGACCCGAATGCCTCAACACTCGACTATCCTTCTACACACCCACTCGCCAACTAAGATCATCCAATCAAGGCCTCGCCACAGTTCCACGTATCCAAAGATCCACCATGGGAGGTAGATCCTTCTCCTACTTAGCGGCCAAGACCTGGAACTCACTCCCCACTCACCTCCGCCTTACACAGAACCACATCTCCTTCAGAAAAGAACTGAAAACCTGGCTTTTCAATAAATAATTAACCCCCTCCCCAAGCGCCTTGAGACCCTCTGGGTGAGTAGTGCGCTATATAAATTCTTGAACTTGAACTTGAACTAAGCATGGTTAAGTTGCAGTTGCTGGAGCTCCAGCGGTTGCGTTATTGCTGTCGTTATTTGAGATTGTTTAATGAAAGTTTGCAGAGCAAGTTTCAAGGAAACAAAGATAAGGTGTACAATATTTTGGAACACTGTATCCTTCAACGTTGAACAAACCAAAAACTAATACATAGGATTTTCGACCTACTCAGTTATGGCGGATATTTTATCCTTTTACCCACTCCAGATGTCTATTGGAGTATTTTTAAGGGATAAAGGGGTCTCTGTGAAAAGCACGACTGAGTTATTCTAGTATCTAGCATTAAATTAGTGCCTTACCAAACGTTGGGCGCCATGTAGTGTAGTTCCTATATTCCCAATAGGCTCTGCGCATTGGAATAATATATTCTATAGATTTGACGTAGGACTGAGGTCGACTAGGTCTCTATCGAATATATTAAACTTAATAGTGAGTGCCGGCTAGCTCAGAGGTCACTAGAAACGTTCTCGAATACACAAGAAGGGAGTAGTTTCTGACAACCGCATAAACATGACAACTTTGTTTCCCCAAGAATAAACTTATCTTCAGAGTCGTGGAAACAATAGATAGATATTTTATCTCAGTCAATCGTGCATGCTTCGTTTCATCAGAGGTGCAGAAAAATAGAGAGACGGGCGTTTTCAATAAAGGGATTTATTGAACAGTCTTCTTTCTCATGCAAGTAAAGTGAACTGCTACAATCGTAATGCAGGCGGCAAAGTATAATGCGTACAGCGAGAAGAGTATTATAAAATAATACTTTAAAAGCATTGTATGGTTTCTAAGCCATAGATAAATACATACATAAATAACAAAGGCTAAAAGTAGTCAACTGGTACTTTTAAAATACGGCTACCCCAATGTACCTAACCTGCTGAGTTTTGGCCCCCGGAAAACTCTAACAACCCGCCACCGGTCACTAGTGTTCGCAACCTGGGCGTCATGCTAAACCACCAACTAAGCATGGAAACGCAGGTTGCAAGAACAGTCGCTACCTGCTCAGGCCTTATGCGCTCATTGCGCAAAGTCCTGCCTCTATTACCACCTTCTGCTCGAGCATTGATAGTCAGGTGCACTATTCTTAGTCGCCTAGACTATTGTAATGCCCTGCTGTTTGAATCCCCTGCGACACTACTGGACAGACTCCAACGAGTTCAGTCAGCAGCAGCCAAACTGGCTCTTGGCTGGACCAGGAGATCCTTGGCCACCGCAGCACTGGCCAGCTGCACTGGTTGCCGTTGAAGCAACGCATTGCCTTTAAAGCCCTTTGCCTGGTCTTTAAGGCACTACACGGTGCCGGACCCAGACCTCTCCAACGTCTGTTCTCGTGGTATACTCCCACCAGAACACTTAGGTCCACAACCGCTTGCCTTGTGAAAGTGCCCAGATGTAAGAAGGCCAGGATTGGGGGAAGATCGTTCAGTGTAGCTGCTGCCAAGCTGTGGAACAGTCTGCCTGTCGATATTCGCCAAATCCCTCATCTCCTTCCCTTCAGAAAACGAATTAAAACTTGGCTCTTTCCTCCGCCCCTTTAAATCCCCAACCATAGTTCAACCCCCCGTCTAAGAACCTCCAGGAGTAGCCAACAGCGCCAGGATACCTGCCAGGTGACAGTCGCGCTCTATAAATATTTTAAATAATTTTAAATAAATAAATAAATAAGTCTTAGTACGAGGGAAGAAGTAAGTGTGGTGTAGCATAGGTTTAGTTTCTTTGCCAAAAATCTATCCAGGATTTCTTTTAGGGTCTAATCAGTTGCATACCTTAGTTTTAGAATGAAGGAGGTCTGGTATCTCTGTCTTGGGACTCGATTTCCCAACACCCCGCGAGGGGAGCTTGGAAACACTGGAGCTGGATACTCAGTGAGAGAAAGGACAGCTTCTAGATCAGTGTGCCAGCTGGAGGGTCGGCTTCCTTCAGCACTTGCTGTAGCGAGCTGCGACGGGCAAGTAGATAGTCGAGCTGCTCCGAACCACCGTGTCTTGCTAGTGCAAGTGAAGGCATATTATACCTTGACGGTGCCTAGTTTGACGTAAAGTCGGGCATAATAACGTCAGTAAAGAACCCCAAGGGAATGGTAGTTCTTTGTAAACTCCATGAGTTCTTGGACAAATCAATATTCAAGCAAGGGGATGTCCCTGACTGCTTAAGCCAATTTTCCAAGAAATCGTTGTGACGTTTTGGTACGGCTGGAAGTAGCCATGCCTGATTTTGGACTGCATGGGCTATGTCTAAATATGGGTATGATTTCTATGCCTATATTAGGGCAATGTGAATTGTACCTATATAAGGGCATGAATTGGGAAATTTAGCACGGATCCTAAAATGCCATACAACAACTGTTGCCTTTCATAAAATGTACTTATAATAACAACCATAACAAACCCAATCGTCTTCTAGGGTAGTCCCTACTATTCTAAGTTGGGGTTCTGTGCAGCTATACCCTGTCACCCAACCCTTTGTCGTCTTAGGAGGAAGGGGGCAGGCTTGACCTGGGAGGGCACTGGGGCGAGCCCAGGCGAGACCTCACACCACCCTACTGCCTCCCACCTCTGTGTTCAGGTTTGGGCTCTGGGGTATGTGGCCCGTTTCACACGAACATTTGTGGGCATTAGATAGCTCTGTTCCGAGTGTTCTCCAAAGTGTGGTCCTTGTATTCCTCTGTGTCTGCTAGGAGTTCTTGCCAGACCTATCCTCACCTCATTGTCAGTGGCACCTTACAAGTCCTCAGTTGGCTTTTCCCAGTTCCCCAGTGTCTCTGACCACAAGCCTGCAATTGGGCACCTACGCACTCCTCTGTTATCTTCTCTTAGAGGGCTCTCTCTTCCACCCTGGCCCATGTCATAACGTCCCACACAAAGTCGTCTAATCGTGGGCCTGCTTCAGATTTTTAAACTAGCGATATTCATCTCCTTGCCGGGGCAAGGGCCAGGTCTATAAATCGAGAACCCACTCTCCTCGTCTTGGGAATAGTCCCAGCAGGCAGACGTCTAAGGAACAAGCAAGTGGACTGCTTCGGGTACCAGTCAGTCTACGCATCTCCTCACCCCAAAATGGGCACCGTCTGTAGCTGCTCCAAATCATGTACATGAAATCTGCGTCCAAAACTGCACATTTAGGACACAATCACATGTCACCCCCAAAGGTGTTTTGAAGCTTATGTGAAGTCAAATAAGTAATGTGCAGGTAGTTGAATAGGATACATTTCAGTAGCATATTCCTAGAAATCTGCTTAGGGTATGCCAGAGCTCTTCTCCACTCGCGCTCCAACTGTTTGCGCCTCAATAGGGCTTCCCACTTGGTCTTCAGGGCTATATGAGTCTGTCTAGTCATGTCCAGCACTGCTCTATAGAACCATTTCACCGGGCGTCTGGTTTCTCCCATAGTCTACAATAATTGTAGTACCCATGTGTCTCAGGTTCATCCCTAATGTTAGACTGCATGTCGTCAAATGTTCTCGTAAGTGCTTCTTAGGTCAGAAATTGACCTGGGGGCAATGCAAAGTTTTCCACCAGGTCTTCTAGTGGAATGAGCGTCCCCAGCAGAAAGCAGTCACCCACCGTTAGTAGTCCAGCATGCATCCATACCATCAGCCGATGGGCCCTATAGAACGTAGTTGGATCTCCATGTGGGAACCCCACCAGTGGCAATGACGGGACTTACAGTGGGCTCCTACCTGTTCATCGAAAGCACTGTTTCCAACAGTCTAACACTACAGACAGTAACACCCCTGGTCGTGGCATGTCAATCTTCTGGGACAAAAGCCGAGCCATTAACACCACCGGGGGAGTTAATCATCTTGTCCGGCCCATCTCCTCATGTCCAGAGTCTGCTAACCAGTGTGCCATCCATTGTAAGTGAGCCAATAGATACTAAAGTTTAAAATCTGGGACCCCCAGTTGGAGGTCGAAGTATCTCTAGACCACCATCCCACAACACCTCTCTAAGGAGCTTGGCCAGTTGTCTAAACTAGGACCTAGGTATCTTGGCCGGGAGATTGGTTAAAGAAGTACAACAGCCGAGGTAGCTGGACCATTTTGGACAATGAGATTCGCACCATAATAGTCAACTTCGGTGACCTCCAAAACGGGATGCAAGACTTTAGAGAATGTAGGGCACCTCCCGGGTTCCCTTCCAGCAGAACGTCCATTGTGTGAAAAACATTTATTCCCCGATATTTAAATGTGTTCGGGGATCAACTCAAACCATGCGGCATGGTGTCTGGCCTTCGACTGTCACCCACCACAGTAAACAAGCTGTATTGATTCAGAGACCCGAGTTTAGAGCAAATTCCTCTAGTAAGTCCACCACGTGTTACGCCCGCCACTGAAGATAAATCTGCGTACAATGATGTGACATGCTTCCTAACCTCCACTTGTATACCATATCCTGAGCCTTCCCTCCTAAACAGTTCAGCCAACGGTTTTATGGCTACAGTGAACAAGGGGGGTGACAGCAGGCATTCCATCTTGTAGAGATACTGTGGCTCATCTTAACACGTGCAGTGGGAGACGAATATAATAGTCATAGAATATACCCACTTCTTCCCTTGCTGCATCCAGAGCATTAACTCATGACGATAATCCCACCTTACAGAGTCGAAAGCCTTCTCCAGGTCAATCGACATAATGATAGTATGAGGTAGTGCCAACACGTCTTGGTGGAATAAAACATAGTACGTTCTACAGAGGTTTAGTGATGTGCTACTTGCAGGTATCAACCCATTCAGATCACAATGGATTAATGTTGGTATATTGGGTGCTAATTGCATTGCCAAGACTTTACTGAGGATGTTAAAATCCATGTTTAACATAGATATGTAACAGAATGCAGAGAAAGGGACATCCTGGTCTTTGGCTCTTAGGTAGAGGTAGAACTATGGCTTCTCAGGCAGTGAACCCCTCAGTGAAATTTGGCAGATAGAGCCTCCATCCTAGCGGCCAGAGATCCCTCAAAGTCAGCAACATGTTTTTCCAGGAGGCCATCCAAGCCCTGGGTCTTCCAGTCAGCCATACCTTTGATGGCCATACTAATCTCATGAATGGATATTGGGCCACCCAGCTCCACCCTTGCTGTCTGGTCAAGCTCATGCAGGGGCATTCTCCCTAAAAAGGTTACCAAGCCTTCCATGTCCATCGGATCCAGCTGCCTGTACATAGATTCATAATATTCCCAAAACGCTTTGTTGAACTACCCAGGTGCATAAAGCAGTGTGTCATCTCCTGAACGGAGCTGGGTAATGGGTGTCCCCCTGGGATTCAGGTCTAACCAGCCATGTCAGCAATGTACTAGGTCAAGCCTCCTCGTCATGTGCCCTCGCCACATATTCTTTATAGTAGTGGCAGCACAGGCTTTTTATTGTTTCACTGTAAAGTTCTCAAGCCTCCTGGAGCCTGGTCGGGGCTCTCTCATCTGTTCCTATTTCATTATCTAGATCATGTGGTCAAGTATCTAGGTGGAGGAGCGTGGTATTGAGTTCTTTCTGTACACCCACAGACTGCCCCATGCAATGCTGTCTCGCCACACTTTGAATGCCTCCCACTCGACCGGAACAGAAGAGGCTGTGCCCTTGTTTTGGGCAAAAAAATCATAATGGTGTTAGGCATCGTCTCCCTGAAGCACATATCCTCCAGTGATTGGGAGTTGAATCTCCATGTGGGTGTCACCGGCCATTCCTGACTAGTCTAAACTTCAGGAGCGGGCTTTGGTCGGACATTGTGCGCCCCAAGTATTCAGCGTGTATTACCCATTTACTAATTCTGACAGTGCAAAATAACATATCTAATCTGGTGTTCAGTTGGTATATGTTTGAATGATATGAGTAGCCTTGTTCCAACCCATGCTGAATTCTCCAGATGTAGACCTCCTCCCAGTGTAACATCCACTCGCTAACACCCTCTGGAAGTCTATGTGGCGATGCCCCCAGTGAGAGGTGCGTGGAACGGTCCAGTACCACATCCACTACACAGTTGAAGTCCCCTCTCACCAGTAGATTTTGGGTAGCCATGGGCGCTAGCTAAGTCAACACTGCTTGTAGAAATGTTATCTGATTTTCATTGGCGCATAAATACTGCACAAGACAATATCTTGCCCATGTAATCTGCCTCGCACCAATACAGAGTGTCCACCTGTATCAATCACAGTGTGTGCCTGTACAAAGGGTGTCCCCACTCTGACCCTTATAGGCGTGCCCCTGGCAAATGCAGAATATGTGGTTCTGTAGTAGGGGATCTCTGTGTATAGTCATAATCTAGTGAATAGTCCCGCCCATGTGCGTGGACCCCGGCAATCAAAAATAATCTCTTAAGTTGTCAAAATAATGCAGAAACTGCAAAGACACTTAAGAGTGAATTTAAAGACAAATAATGCAGCCTATATCCACAGGCTACACTGTCCAGTACTTCAACTAGAAATTCCACCAAAAAAACACCACACATAATACAGCCTGCCCAGTTTCTACCATAGAGAAACTTGCCTCCCCCAGTAAAAGACTCTGGAATGATAGAGAGGAAGGTAGGGACAGACAAGCCCCATAGGCTGCCATTATGTGGCTTAAATAGGATACTGTGCCTTTAAGAGAACTTTCCAGAACTTCTCACAGTATCCCAGAATGCATAGCAGGTCCCTCTACTTTCAGTTCTTTTTTCCGGCTCCTGCTTACAGGACCCTGGCATTGAGCTCTCCCTTGTTTCAAGGGTTTATTGGATTTTTTGGCACTTTTGTGTTCTAAAAGTGTTTCAGTTTTCTGTCTTGGTGTTCTCTTTCTCTTTTGTGTGCTGTTTCAGGCGTGTTAGGGCTCTAAAATGCCTGGCCTTTTTGATAAGTGCCCAGCATGTGGGAGGAAGAAGGCCAAGAGTGATCCCCATGATGTCTGCATCGTCTGCCTCCCTGAGGATCATGTCCCTGAGGACTGTGTCATCTGCCAGCAGTTTACTGCTCGGACTCCGAGGGACAGGATGAAGATCAGGCTTTCTGGCCTTGAGGAGAGGCGTCTGCAGGCTGCAGGTGGGTCTTGGCAGGCTGGGAAGGTTCCCTCTGCCTCTGCTGAGGCCTCTGGGGGGCTCCCCAGGGGCAGGAAGTCCAGCAAACGGTCCGGTCTCCGTCGACGTCGATTGCATCGACGACAACGTCGAGAGGGATGACGGCGGTGTGCTCCCCTTCTCCCCGGGGCTCCGGGTCGAGACGGCGTGACGGCTCGACGTCGAAGATCATGGAGAAGTCGCCGTCGAAGCCACCGTCGACGTCATCGTCTTCGTCGACGTCAAGGTCTTCCTATCGACGCCGAAGGCGAAGTGACAAGCATCGACGCTCGCCGTCGAGGCGACACCGTTGATCGCCGTCGAGGCACCGGTCGACGTCGAGGGGCTCCTCGACGTCGAGGAGGAGACGGCGACGCTCGTCGTCGAAGACGGAACGCTCGACGTCTCGGAGGCGGCGTACGACGTCGCGGAGGAAGAGGTCGACGTCGAGGGGTCGGCGTTCGACGTCGAGAAAGAGAGGGTTGACGTCGCGGAGGCGGCGTTCGACGCCGGAGTCACGGAAGCGTCGTTCGACGCCAGAAAAGCAACGCTCTGCGTCGAGCAGAAAGCGGTCGGCGTCTGGGAGTCATTCAGCCTCTCCAAAACGGCGTAAGAGGGATTCTAGTCCCAGAAGTCACGCTGCTTCTAGTGGAGGACGCAAGAGGAAGCGGTCACCTGCTGAAGGGGCTGGATCTCCGCCCCCTTCGCCTAAGGGGTCACCGGGCTCGGTGTACTCAGAGGTGTACATGCCATCTCGGCCTCGGACTCCGACTCCTCCTCCTGTTCCTAAAGAGGATCCTCCACCCAAACCTCCACTTCCTTCAGGCGACCCACCACCACCTCCTGTCCCTCCGCATGGGCCCGCCCCGCAGCCGAAGGTTTCTCCGCCGAGGTCCACTTCGCTGCCGTCTTTGCCTGTACCTCCTAAGAGGACCCCAAAACCGAAACCCCGTGAGGAGCCAAGGAAGACCCCACCACGGAAACCGGTGGAGCGGCCACGGGCTGGCAGGTCTCGCTCTCTGGGAGAAGGGAGAGATTGCGACGCAGATCGTCCACGAGCTCTAGACGCCGCCATAGGAGGCGCGAATCTCGCTCACACACGAGGTCCTCTGGGACCAGGGACTATTCTCCTACCTTGTCAGGGTCACCGGACACGAGGGTGTCCCCGATTGATGACCTGGTGGCGTTCCATGACGTCCTTTTAAGGGGTGCTGCGAAGTTGGGCATATCCCTGACGGCGCCTACTCCGAAAACTTCGGTCATTTTTGAGACATTGCATCAAAAACACCTGTCTCGTCCTCTCCTGCCTCTGGTGCCGGGCCTGGAGGAACCGGCTATGGCCCTTTTTTTCTCACCCCTGCGGTGACGAAGGCGGCTCCATCGAGGTTGCTGAAAAGTACCGGGCCCCCGATTCGGATCCGGCCTTTCTGAGAACGGAACCCCCTCCTGACTCTGTAATTGTGACGGCGGCCCGCAAGCAACATGCCACCACCCAGTCATCCACGGTTCCCCCGGATAAGGAGTCCAGGTGGATGGATTCGGCGGGGGGAAAGTCTGTGGAACTTCCACTACCTTCATGAAAGCTGCGAGTGCCACGGCGCTGTTGGGCCGATACGTCCGCGCCCTCTGGGACACCCTCGAGCGATTTGCAGAGCACTTACCTCGGGAGAAGCGTGAGGACTTCCTGGAAGTGCTGAATAAAGGGATGCTGGTGGCGAACCAGATTATCAGCGTTGCAGCGGACTCTTCCCTGTTGGCTGCTCATGGATTTTGCCATGGAGTCAACCAACGAGGCCACGCATGGCTCCGGCTTACGTCACTGAAGCCGGACGCACAGCAGAGGGTGGCCAACCTACCATTCTCCGGCGAGACCCTCTTCGGGAAGCATGCGGACGATGAGATGGCCCGCATGAAGGCGGAGGCCGAGACGCTCACGGCTGTGGGCCTGGAGAAGCCTAAAGAGACCAAGAAGACGTACCGCCCTTTCCAACGGCGGTTCGGTGGGCAAGGCCGAGGACGAGGCCAGGCTTCGGGACAGTCTCAACAGCAACAACAGTTCCGTAAGCCGTTCCAGAAGCGCCAGAAGGGCAGAGGAGGCCAGCAGTCGGCTCAGGCGCCCAAGGGCCAGGCTGGGTCTAGGCCCTAGGAACCTACTTCCCCCGGATCTGTTACCCACTCCGGTAGGGGGAAGCATTCAATTTTTTCTGGCAGAGTGGAGAAAAATTACTCAGGACAAGTGGGTGCTGAATATTGTTTGCAATGGATACAGTCTTCGGTTCACCAGCCCTCCTCCAGCAATTCCACCGGTCAGCTCGCAGTTTCAGCTGCGCGAGCTTTAGGCGGAAGCGGATATCCTGCTGAGGAAAAGGGCGATAGAAGACGTGCCTCTGTCTCAGAGAGGAAGAGGTCTGTACTCCCGGTTCTTTCTGGTTCGCAAGAAGGACAAGAACGGGTTCAGGCCCATTCTGGACCTGCGGCAGGCAAACAAATGGATTTGCAGGGAAAAGTTTTGCATGCTGTCATTGCATCTGATTTATCCTCAGTTGCAACAGGGAGACTGGCTATGTGCTATAGACCTACAGGATACCTCCTTCCATGTGCCCATTGCGCACAAACACAGGAAGTTCCTGCGGTTCCAAGTCGGCACCAATCACTATCAATACACAGTACTCCCATTCTGACTGAAGTCAGCGCCGAGAACATTCTCGAAGTGCATGGCGGTGGTAGCAGCACACCTGAGGAAGAACAAGGTGTTCGTCTACCCGTACCTGGACGATTGGTTGATCAAGGCATCCTCCTTCTCGGAAGCGCGAGTACACTTCCAGAAGACGTGCTTTCTCTTGAACAATCTGAGGTTGCACATCAACATGGCCAAGTCTGTCCCGACTCCGGTCCAATGCATACAGTACTTGGGAGCCTCCATCAATACGCTGTCAGCAAGCGTGTCTCCTTCGGAAGAGCGACGATTATCTCTCCTTCGGAAGGCTCAGGCTCTTATGACAACTCCATCTACAACAGTGAGGACGGTGTCTTCTCTACTGGGATCGATGGCCTCTTGTATCTTCCTGACGCCACACGCACGGCTGCACATGAGACCGCTGCAGGAGTGCTTGGAGGACCAGTGGGATCAGAGGAAAGGATCTTGGGACGACAAGATTCGACTGTCGCTGCATCCTCTTCAGTCTCTGAAGTGGTGGTGTTCGGCGGAGAATCTCATCAGAGGGGTTCCCTTTCACAAGGACATTCCCACGCAGACTGTCGTGACGGATGCTTCTCTCCTGGGATGGGGAGCGCATTCCGGGACTCTACAGATTCATGGAACGTGGTCGCCGTTGGAGGCCACGTATCACATCAATTTCCTGGAACTCAGAGCTGTTCACTTGGCACTGAAGGCCTTTCTTCCGTCCTTCCAGACCAACTCTCTGCTTGTACAGACGGACAATACCACCACGATGTATTACCTCAAAAAGCAGGGGGGCTCGAGATCACGCACTCTGTCACAGGAGGCGCAGGCGATCTGGCACTGGCTCCTAGCCAGAGGACTGACGATAACGGCCACCCATCTACCAGGTGTGCAGAATGTTCAGGCAGACGCACTGAGCAGACTGGTTCAGGAAAACCACGAATGGGTCATAAACGACGAAGTACTAGGAGAAGTCTTCGCAAGGTGGGGAACTCCAGACGTAGATTTGTTCGCCACCGATGAAAACAGCAAGTGCAGAGACTTCGCCTCCAGGTACTACCAGCAGGGGACGCTGGGGAATGCGCTATGGATCGACTGGACGAACAGCTTTCTGTACGCCTTTCCTCCCATTCCCCTGATTCCGGCGGTGCTCATCAAGCTGGCCCGGTCCAGGGCTCGGATGATACTCATTGCCCCGGAGTGGCCCAGACAGTGGTGGTTCACGGACCTGCTTCACCGGTCTCTCCTTCCTCACATTCGGCTGCCGTGCAGGCCGGACCTTCTCACGAAGTTCGGGGGGCAGATGTTGCACCCCAACCTCTCGTCTTTGAGTTTGGCGGCATGGCTCCTGAGATAGTGCAGTATGGCCATCTGAATCTGCCTGAGGATTGCATGGACATACTAAAGGGGTCTAAGAGGCCTTCCACTGGAACTTCATATGCTTACAAGTGGAAGAGGTTTTGTATCTGGTGCCAGTCTAAGAACCATGACCCTACGACCTGTAAGGAAGATGTCATCCTTCCTTACCTTTTACATTTGGCGCAGTCTGGCCTTAATGTTCATTCCATTAAGGTTCATCTTGCTGCATTGACTGCCTACAGGAAATGCCCTTCACAGACTTCCTTTTTCCAGATCCCTGTGATCAAAGATTTTCTGGAAGGATTGAAGAAAGTATTCCCTCCTGTCAGGCTTCCTTCGCCTTCATGGGAATTGAATGTGGTGCTGTCCAGATTGATGAAGGAGCCTTTTGAACCTATTCATAAGGCTTCGTTGCAGCACCTGTCCTGGAAGGCGGCGTTCCTCGTGGCCATTACATCGGCCCGCAGGGTGAGTGAAATTCAGGCGTTGTGTTGTACTGAACCTTATACTGTGTTTCATGCTGCTAAGGTTGTTATGCGTACTCACCCTAAATTTCTTCCCAAGGTTACTTCTGATTTTCATGTCAACCAGACCATAACGTTTCCTACGTTTTTTCAGAACCCTTCATCCCCAGCGGAGAGATCTCTCCATTCCCTGGATGTTAGGAGGGTGTTGAAATTTTATCTGGATAAAACCAAAGATATTCGTAGGTCTGACCAATTGTTCATCAATTATGGATCGGTCAGGACGGGTCTTGCGACCTCTAAGCAGTCCATCTCTAGGTGGATTGTGTCCTGCATACAATTATGTTACCAAAAGGCTAATAAGACCTTAGGAGGTAAGCCTAAGGCTCATTCCACCAGGGGCAAAGCTGCCACGACGGCTCTGCTCCGTAACGTGCCGATTGCTGAAATCTGCAAGGCAGCCACTTGGAAGTCGGTTCATACCTTTGCTAAGCATTACTGCCTGGACACTGACGCCAGGGCAGACGCTCAGGTTGGGCAGGCTTCGCTGCGGAATTTGTTCGCGCAGTAGTGGCGTTATATGTTTATTCTCCACCGCCGCTTTGGTGTGAGGATGGGCTTGCCATTCTATTCACTAGATTATGACTATACACAGAGATCCCCTACTACAGAAGGAGTAGTTTCTGTCCTGTAACTCCAGTTCTGTAGTAGGGGTATCTCTGTTATAGTCATAAGCGCCCGCCCTCCTCCCCGGTGGAGATATTTCATCATGTAAGGAATGCGGCAGGTCTGGCGTGCTTCGCCTTCAAAAAGAACTGAAAGTAGAGGGACCTGCTATGCATTCTGGGATACTGGGAGAAGGTCTGGAAAGTTCTCTTAAAGGCACAGTATCCTATTTAAGCCACATAATGGCAGCCTATGGGGCTTGTCTGTCCCTACCTTCCTCTCTATCATTCCAGAGTCTTTTACTGGGGAAGGCAAGTTTCTCTATGGTAGAAACTGGGCAGGCTGTATTATGTGTGGTGTTTTTTTTGGTGAAATTTCTAGTTGAAGTACTGGACAGTGTAGCCTGTGGATATAGGCTGCATTATTTGTCTTTAAATTCTCTCTTAAGTGTCTTTGCAGTTTCTGCATTATTTTGACAACTTAAGAGATTATTTTTGATTGCCGGGGTCCACGCACATGGGCGGGACTATTCACTAGATTATGACTATAACAGAGATACCCCTACTACAGAACTGGAGTTACAGGACAGAAACTACTCCTTACAAACATTTGTACTTGCCATCTGCGCCTCAGGCACTTTAACTCACTACCATTAAGGTGTGTTTTCTGCAACATAACTATTTGGGCTCCCCGCCTCTTCAAATATCTATGTATGTTATAGCTTTTAGTGGCCGAGCCCATCCCCCTCACTGTTACTGTGAAACTAGGGTCCACCGTCTATGCAAACTATGGTCAATGAGTTCGCTCCCCCTTCACCTCTTGCATTTTGATAAAAGAAAACCAGCAGGACATCCGCGAAGACGTGGGTAAACACCCCCCAACTACAAAGTCCCAAATCCAAGAGCAGTCCAGCAATGACCAACCATCTAAACCTGTAAAGAAAACAAAAGTTAAATGTCTGCCATTCCCAGAGTTCCGATTAGGGCAAACTAGGTGAGGTGGGTTGAGTAATGAAGGCAACAAAGATACCACACTAGCCCAGAAGCCCATATGGGTCCAGGCAGTGCTTAATTTGTAAAATAATAAGTGCCAAGGCCCCTACCAGGAGGACACTGCGACTTGCACCACCCATCACCCCTGTCATTGCCTCCTAAACAACTACTAACCATCTCTTTCGCCTACAAGTGCGACAGTTCAGATTATTCCAGGTCCCCAAAGCTAAAGGAATGACTGGGGAGGCAGTTATTATACATTTTTAATGTATATTGTATTAATAAACAACCATTGTTCTGCTCATCTCTAAATTAGATGCACAGCGTCACCATTTGGCAGACTGTCCTTAGTGCGGTGTTGGCAAGTAAGTGCTGGTGCGAGCACAGAAAACCAATTAAGTGGCTGTGTTGAGCATCGGAAACCACTGGCTCAAATTAAGTAGTGGGGCGAGGTCCAGGGGCCGGTCAAGGTTTGTTTTGCCCAGGCTCAGCGCTGCCATAAGGTTGCCGGTTTACCCGTGGGGTGCAGCAGTGCACCTCCATAGTCACCTCGGCGGAGACCCCAAACTTCTTCAGGCTCGCTCACAGGCACAGCGCTAAGTCAGGTCAACCAGACCACACCTCTGTTAGAACAGCCTCAGAGCAAGTTCTCTGCCATCTGCGGTGTCACCTGAGGCAGAGCCCCACTGTCCGGCAAGGACGTCCCGGAGTCTGAGGCCCCCGATTTGTGTTCATGATAGGGTCCATGCCTGAAACACTGCTGCCTACCTGACGCCATTCTTCCTGGGGAGCGGGACCAAGACTGCAAATCCCAACCTCCTTAACGGCTCGTTGCCGCCTCCGACTCCAGCATTTCCCGCCTAGAGGAGCTTAAATCACCTGAGGGCTCCCGCAGCGCGGGACGCCCATAACACTGCTGCCTACCTGTTGCCATCCTGCCTGGTGAGCAGGACCAGGGCTGCAAGTCCCAACCTCCTTAGTGGCTCCTTGCCTCCACCAACGCCAGCATTTCGCGCCTGGAGGCGCTTTAAAATGCCTGAGGGCTCCCTCAGCCCGTAACACTGCTGTCTACCTGACGCCATCCTGCCAGGGGAGGTGGACCAGGTCTGCAAGTCCCAACCTCCTTAGCGGCTCTTTTCGCCACCGACGCCAGCATTTCACACCTTGAGGCGCTTTAAATCGCCTGAGGGCTCCCTCAGCGTGGGACGTACCCGGGAAAAGCCCTGGCCAAGGGCCGGCCCGGACACACCCGTCAGAGACCGGAAGAGGCTGGGCTGGGCCACCCCGCTAACAACAATGCTTCATCTACCAATATGGGTAAGTGTAAACAACCTTGTAGCCTGGACAAGGGGAGATGAAGAGTCAAGGTGCCCAGGAATTCAGCTTCCATTATATCTTATTTGACTTCAGCAGTGGGGGCTTTAGATGAGGAAATTAAAAATGCCTAGGTTGAACTGGGTTTGAGCTCTGACCATCCTGGGTCAAATACTTTGCCAGTTGTCTCGCCCTTAAATACTGTTATTATCGAGTCAGGAGCCTCTGCTAGTGTTTTGGGAACAAATGGGAGGGCCCTATAACTGATGTTTTAGTGCTACAGGGAGACGTGAGAAATACCAGAGTAGAGACACTGAGTGTGGATGCACTTCTGCAGAAAGCCCAATTGCCACAACTTGGTAAAAAATGGGTTAAAGAGATCCACTAAACACGGTCATTTAACTGCTGATACACTGTGTAATTATCCTGGAGATATGGATTCACTCGTCCAATCAGACGTTTGGAAAGTATTGGAGGAACATTTCAAACTACTTATGGAGCCCGTTTTTACAACTATTGCCAAAGACATTATAGACTTACTTAAAATTCTTGTAGAAGGGGAAATGGGGAAACTAGAGCGCCTTGAGACCCAACTAGGGGGTCTAAAAAACAATCGTGTGCAACCTACCTATCATGTCCCTACCCAGCTACAAACGCACACTTGCCCAAGAATAGTTTAGGGTCTATTCCCATAACAACAATGAGAACAGACCCTGGGAGCCAGGCAGTGGGCGTTAACCACAACCAAATTGAGTCAGCCTCAGGTCCTGTGCCTAACAACGAGCCCCCATATCAGGGTAGGACTCATAGCAGTCATGAGTATAAGAGGGTGCCAAATAGTTGTAGACTTAACTGCCACCAGAAGCCACTCCTCCAGTTGCTATTCTCACAGGGGTTCCCCTGCTCAGAGAGCACTGTCCGGAATCTACTCCCGAGCTGTTTCGTAAAACTAAACACTGGTGCGACCAACATTCTAGCAGTAAGCATAGGGTTGCCGCGCACATCATACTGGTTAGGAGAGTAGGATGGGTTGGTCTTGGACCTTAACAGACAGCCGGCGACTGCATCGTCGTCAACTTTGATAGGGCAGATGAGCGGGTCAATTACTCCAAGAACGCCGAAAGGAAGGTCATGGGTTCAATTAGGGCCTTAGAGTTGGATTTCTTTTTCCACCACCTGAGGGGGCTCAACCATCTGGCAGATCACAGTGGGGGCTGGCCCCCCAGCAGACAGAAGGGGGTGTCCTTTTACCCGACCAAGTTCTAGGGAGGAGATTCTACCTGACAAGCACCCTGTCGGTCATCGACCCTAATTAAACTGCCGAAATTGCCCACCAATAGGGTAGAAGTTGAAAATAGCTTAGCCTGCCAAAACAGATTCCTGCCATTAACCCTCCTGGATGAAAATAACTGACTCAAGTCTTCTCTCTGTCACCGGAGCCCCATTAGTGACACTATTAGTGGACAGGGGATTGGTGTGAATAATAACCCTAACTGTAAGATTATGAGATGGAATATAGTGGGTTTTAGAAGTAAAAAAGATGATTCCAGGTGGCTGATGTCATAAAAGTTAGTTTACAGGAGACTTGGGACCTGGAGAATAATTTCTGGGTGGATGTGTTTAAATCCTGTAGTGTGCCGGCACGGCCTTCTTCATCTAGCGGAGCAGAAGGGGTCTTTTAATGTTATTTTCACTAAAACTGTCAGGAACCTATAGGAGGGTGGATGTGGGTTCTCACAATTGTTTGTTAATTGAATTCACCTCTACCAACACATCCAAAATACTGTTTGTCAACTTGTACCATTCAGTTGAGAGTAGTTTTTTAAACGAACATTTATGCCATTTGAAATGTGTCCTAAAGGAGTAAAGATTGAAGCAAACCACTTATTATTCTATTATAATCATAGGTGATTTTATTATTAATTTGTGTGATATGAACTGTCAGGTTGAAGATTTTTTTGGGCCCCATTTTGAGCATACACAGCATGGTGAATGTCTGGAAGATCTTATGGCTGTAGTAGATCTCACTGAACCCAGCCCTAACGTAATAGTGGCGAGGGCCCCCACTTTTAAAGCTTGAGGGCGGGATACTATAATAGACTTTATATTTATCTCCCCTGTTTTATTATCCAAGTGGTCCCATTTTAGTCCTATTAGTCTTGGGCAGGGGTTTTGGTCTAAAGGGTTAACAGGAAATGCAATATATAGAAACCTGTTTAAAAACCTACTGATCAGGGACGGAGGCTAAAATGGCCAAAGTAATCCTGGATCTTTTCTTTCAGGATCTCTGTGAGAAGGCTGAGAGCAAGCTTGCATTCTGCCTAAATAAATCTAATCAAGGGATTAAGGTACTCCCAGCCTTTGAAGGCATTTGAGCACAGGTAGCGTTAGGCCTCTCCTTGCCCATGATAACCCAGCAAGAAATTGGTGAGAGATGGTTCGATAGTAACTTTTCTGAAGCTCACCGCAAGTTGGTAGTTGCACTGAAACAGGAACCACGAGACAAGGTTTATAAAGCCTCATAAAGAAAGTTGTATGAGTCTGCTCCTAATAATCGTAAAAATGAAATTAAAGAGGAGGCCTGGAATGATCTTATAGCAGTGCTGGTCGTAAAGGATAGCTCTAGATTCTGGGTTATTGTTAATAAACCTTTTTTTTCTAGAATTGAGAACACCCCCCTAGAATGTAACATCACAGAGGCACAATGGTCATCCCATTTTGAAGCTGTATATTATTATTAACTCATTTGTAAGGCGCACAAATTATCCCCAAGGGGATCTCTCAACGCCCGAGGAAGGAGGCAAATGGAAGAGGAGTAAGATGTTATATGAGGTCCCTGCTGCTTTGGATCCACCAGCATGTTCATTACATAATAGGAACTCCCCATAAAGGGTTTTTAACGAAGGCGAAGTAGAATTGGCATAAAGCAAATGACCAGCAACAAGGCCACTGGACCGGACGGTGTCCCGGCCGATTTATATGAACAAAACCCAACTTTTGGGCCAAAAGTTTGACAAAAGTATATAATGTGTCGTGCCAACAGGGCTCCCGTCTTTGTGGTCTTCTTCCATTATTATTCCAGTTTAAAAAAAAGAAAGATAGGGGACCCACTTTGCTACAGACCAATATCTTTAATCGATTCTGCTGTAAAAGTATTAGGGAGATTGATTTTAACTAAGTTAATGGACTGGTTGAACTAGAATGGCGTTTTCACAAACCTCCAATATGGTTTTAGACTAAGAAGATGTACACTGGATCAGTGTTTAAATTTACATTTAATAGCAGAGAAATACACACTGGCCAAAGCGGGGACTTTACAGTTGCCTTCCTCAGCGTTTGATCTGGTAAATAGATCAAAGCTATGGGCCATTTTAACAGACATGGGCATAGATCGAAATTTAGTTCATTTCTTGACTGACTTACATATGGATATCGCTGCAAGGGTGAGGGTCAACCAAGAAGGTAATTGCACAAAGCACTTTAGGTCTGGTAGAGGCGTCTGCCAGGGCTGCATTTGAGCTCCTTTGCTTTTTACTTTATATATAAATAATCTAGGAAAGTCCCTGGATTCGCCACCTTAGATCTTCCGCAAATAGGAGACAGGGTTATCCCTGTGCTCCTATACGCGGATGACGCTGTCTTACTGGCTGTACTGCTGTAGGGCTTCAGAGGCTTTTGGACTCCTTCGGGCCTTTATGAAATCACTGGACCTTGTAGTTGACATAGCAAAATTACATACAATGACAATCGGTCAGAGACCAAGAAAGCTAAAAACTTTCTATTGCCAAGACGTGGAGCTGTCTAGAGTGACCTCTTTCACCTATTTGGGGGTACTATTTGATGAGAGGGGCTAGTGGGTCCTACAAGAGAAGGTTAAAAAAACGCGATGGCAAGGTCCACGGCTGATTGTCTCGGTTTTGCACAGCGATTGGGGGCCAGACCAATCGCAGCTATGCTCAATATCTATAGGTCCAAATGTATAGCTATTGCAATGTACGCATCTGCCATCTGGGGCTTCTAGCCGGTGGAAGGGTTACAGACCGTTGAAAATAAGTTTCTGTGCACTCTCCTGTCGGTCCCCCAATCTACCTCTACCTTTGTAATACACCAAGAGTTAGGTGTTAGCGATGTATCAGATTGGCTTAGGTTGGTCCCGGTGGTTTCTTGGCTTAAAACCTTGATTAATCCAGAACTAACTCTGGATCTTGAGATCATTAGGGATTGTCTCTGTATTTATTTAAAGTTTTTATAGAGCGTGAACTTAACCCATTAGGGTATCAGAGCGCTTTACAGGAATCAGCAATAATATACAACATACTTGGGGGGAGCGGGAGGGGGGTGGCTGGGTACACAAGGGATAAAGGACAAACAGTTACATTTGAATTTTACGAGACAATGTAGGCCCCTGATATTGATCTAGGTGTCGTCAGCGTACATATGGTAGGAGGCATTTGCAGTTTGCAATACTTCAGCAAGCAGTTTGAAGTCAAGGTTGAAGGGAGTAGGGGACAGGGGTTGATCCTTGGAGGACTCCAACCGTGACCGGAGAAGGAGCAGAGAGGTTACCATTAATTAGGAATCTCCGAGATCGGTTATGGAGGAAGGACCTAAACCAGTCCAGAACAGAGTCATCCAATCTCATCCTGAGTTTGAGGCGTTTGAGTAGTTTATCATCGTTGACCATATCGAAGGCCGAGGATAGATCAAGGAAGATTAAGAGACAGGTTTTGCCTTGGTCAAGGGCTTGAAGGGCATCATCCACGTTGTGCAGAATGGTGGTTTCTGTGCTGTGCCTAGGCCTGAAACTGGATTGGAAGTCCTCTAGAAGGTGGAAGTTGGTGATGTGTTGGCTCAGCTGCTGTTGCACACACTTATCCAGAACTTTGACTAAGAGTGGGATATTACAAATAGGTCTAGCATTTTCATGGAGGGCAGGGTCAAGCGCCGTTTTCTTTAAGATTGGTCGGACTTGGCCGGCTTTGAGAGAGTCTGGTATCGTTCCTTGAAGCAGGGTTGATGGATTGGGTGGTGGCAGCTAGGCAGTTGGAGGGGAGTGGGTCATTAAAGTGGTTGTGTGGGTTTAAGGTGGATAGGATTTTCATGATGGCGTGTTCCTCATAGATTTTAAAATCAGTGCAGTGCGCTTGGTTTTTAGGAGAGGCCTGGGGAGGTGGCTTGGAGGGAGGTGGCAGATCTGGAAGGGGTTGAGAGTAGTTGGCTGATCTGAACTCATTGCCTATGGCTGTGATTTTGTCGAGAAAAAGAAGAATTCCTCAGATGATATTAGTGACTTGGGGGTTTCTTTCGATGTTTTGGCGTTTGACCAGTTTGAAGACCTTCCGGGGTTTGTTCTTGACGTTTCCCAGTTCAGACCTGAAAAATTATTTGTTTGAGTTGAGAATATTACTATTGTAGGCATTTCTGGCCTGGCGGACAGGTTTAAAATGCGTGGCTGAGGTGTGCTGTCTCCAGATTCTTTCTGACTGCCGGAGGGACTTCCTCTCGCTGTTGAGGGACCCATTGAACCAGGGGTTTCTGTCTTTGATTTGTGTTCTTTTTAGTTTTAGCGGGGCAAGGTCACCAAGAATGTTAGTTATAGTCGCAGAGTAATGATTATTGAGGTCACTGACCATTGTGATATGAGGGGGGAGTGCAGATTTGCAACGGTCCCCAGGCAACACAAGCTCGGACTCATTCCCCGGCAGATACCTCGCCGTTTGGAGATTCATTCTCTGATGGCCGATTGCCGATCCCATCCTGGATCGACAAAGTAAGATCTAATTCCGGATCCATTGCTCGATCGCCTTTCCCGCCACTCGGATTCCCACCGTCATTGGCTCCTAATCGTCTGATTAAAAAAAAACCCGGACCTGGCGCTAGACTCGCGCTGTCTAAGCACTACACCTTACCCAAGTCCTGATGATGATTCTGAATTGAAAAGGATCGAAACGCCGTCAACCGTCCAGCGCGGACATAGGCGCCCCAGACTATATGGTTCCTAATACAATAACTGCATCACTGAAGTTTATTTCAAACAAATGAGGAACCATTTTTGCTGTCTTTTATTCACTGTACACAATTATCACCAGTCACCTGCGCCGCCATCGCTGATTATTGTCACTTTTGTTGCTACTGTGTCGTTCACTCACTCGCACTGAGCACCAAGTACAATTTGGGTTTTCTTGAATGTGTTACATTGCCCTTTGCAGTGCTGCAATAACTGCAAAATTATTTCTCTTTTTTACTGTATGTTTTCCTTCTTATTCCTATAATAAATATGATGCCGTGTGCACTTAAATGAAATACCAAAAGAGACTCCTTATCTCCTTGTGATAATGTTTTATGCATATCTTCTCTAAGTGTCTCTAAGTTAGACCAGTTGGGATATCATATGTTAATTGCATACTAGTCTTGAGGGTGCCAGGTAATAAGAAACTGATAGCGTGGTGGACCGACCAGTCACAAGGTTCTGTAGCGATAAGCTTGACTGTTTATTTGTTAGTGATGATCCAATCTAGAGTGGTGCCTTTCGAGTGTGTAGGGAGTGAGCAGTCTTGGGTTAGGGCTTGGTCGGCAAGGAAGTCTTTGATGGCGTTGACATGAGGATCTTTGAGGTCATTCCAATGCAGGTTAAAGACACCAAGGAAATTGTCTTTAGAGTCGGAGGAAACCTTGGCTGTGATGATTTCCATGATGTGGTCGGTGAAGGAGTCAATCGTGCCTGGGGGTGATAAAAGAAGTGCAGATAGCACAGTTGGGTGGTGTTGCTGTATATGGAAATTCCGAGGTATTCACAGGAGTCTGTGGTGTCTGCCAGGAGTTCCGTGACTAGGAGGTTAGAGCGGTAAATGCAGGCGATGACTCCCCTTTTTTGCTAGATTGTCTGTCCAGCCTTACAATGTTGTAGTTGGGAGGGACTAGGAGGTCCAGGCAGGGAGATGAAGATTCGTTGAGGCACGATTCGGTCAGGATTGCTAAGTCAAAGTACTGGCTCAGTATGAGATCTGAGATATCAGCGGCGTGCTTAACTGCTGAGCCGCAGTTGATTAGGAGGCCAGATAGAGGGTGGTCGGAGAGGGTGTTGTGCGAAGGGGCCGACAGGGGTACTGGCACTAGGTTGTTGTCAACCAGACTTCTGTTGCAGAGGGTGGCTGATCTGTTGGGGTTGATTGCGACTGTGCGGATGGCATGTTCAACATTCACGTCTAGTGGATTGGGGGTTACTGGGGCAGAGTTGTAGGAAGGGAACATGGCTAGAATTTCCTCTTCAGTAAGGTCTAGCGGATTAGGGGTTACAAGAGTAGAGTTGTAGGAGAGGAGGAGAGTTAGGATTTCCTCCTCCAGAGAGGTGGCATGGTGGCTTGCGGGGGCGAAGGTGTCTCAAGGATAGCGGTAATGGGTGATTTGGGGGCTCTTTGATAGGGAGGGGGTGGTGTTCCACAGTGGCTTGAACTTGGAGAAGGAACATTTGGTGAGGTGAAGGAGGTTCTTTAGATACAGAATGGAATTATGGATGCTCTGCGTTAATTTGGCTGCTCTGTGGTGCAGAGATTCAATATCAATATAGGAGGGAGGCGCTTGATGGCAGGGAGACAGTGGTTAGGTAGCAGTTCTATTGGCATGCAGTGGGGGTAGGGTAGAGAGGCTGGGACGACTTGTGTCATAGGCCAAAGGAAGAGTTTCAGTCTCAATGTCAGAGGCAAGAGCTGGCGGGGAGGAGACCGAAGGTCTGGGAGCGGTTCGGTTGGTAGGCATAGGTGGCGTGATAGAGGGGTTAGGTTGAGCTGAATTGCGAGCGCTTGGGGGGTGGTATGAGGGTGCCTGGGCAAGCTAGTTGGAGGGTCATCAGGATGAGTGTTTGGTACACTGCAGGTGTCACGCACATGGATTTTGAGGCGTGTAAAGAGGTCTGTGAATTTATTTAGGTTTTTGGTTGTAGCTTGTATCAAGATGATGCCGTTTTTGTAGAGGGTGATAGTGAGGTCCGCTCGCAAGATTGCAGAGGACACTATCGTGAGCTTGGTCTCATACTGTATGTTCCTAGCTCCGTGTATATTGAGGAGATGTTCGATAGTTTTGTGCCATATGGATGTTCTTCTAGAGTAGAAGATAAGGTTGTTAAGACAGTTCCCTTGTCATCGCTGTGACGTAAATCAGAGATCAGGTACTCAGGGTGGAGTTTCAGGGTGGAGTGCTTGAAATATATAACAGTTTTCCCCAGTGCCGGTCAGGTCGGGTCCTGCAATGTTGGCTAGGGCAGTATAGAAGTGGAGTTGGTCAACTAGAGCCGAAAAGGTGAGTCTTCACCACCCGGAACGTGGTTGCGTACAAATTTTGCAGCGTAGTCCGAAAGGCCGGGACAGCTTCAGCGCTTAATGCCAAGGGTAACACCAGGGCAAGCCGGGACCCAGATAAGAGATGGCGCTCACCGGATCCCAAAGGAGTGTTGAGGTCCCTCTCAGGGCGGCGCGGATCTCTCAGGATTGCATCTCCTCAGTCGTCTGGGTGGAACAGCATCTTGTTTGTTCGCTGATAGGATTCATTAGTTTCTGATAAGTTTAGCATTTGCTCAGATAGTTGGAGCGAGTTAGCTGTATCCCGTGGCTACAACATGTTAAGCAAATCTTATATAAATTAGGGCGTCGAGATCTCTTTGACTTTCCAGACAAAACAAGGAAAGAGGATCTGGCGTGGGTTTTATGAACTTATTGTTGGGTGAGAGAGAGGTGATTGAGTTAACTTAACCCTCACTAAAATCCTATTTCCTGCTAAAAACTTCTCCCCAGATTGAACCTTGTATGACAATTGTTACTAAGCCCTTCCACCGTCTGCTTTTAACTAGATTTCATTTTAATCCGATTCATTTTTTATTAACCCATTCGCAAGGCTGGAGCAGGGTGTATGATTTAGGACCTCCTGTGTCAACTTTTCAACCCAGGATACTATGCACTTCATAATGTTCTGTGATCATTATAGTGTAATCCGTAGCAGGTTTTTACTTCCAATTTTAAGGGGAAAAGGTTTTATACAGGTTAGACCTGCTTTACTTTATCTTCAGATGCTGAATTATACATTGGAGATGTTTAATATTGGGAGTTACCTAGTCACAGCCGTAAGACTTAGGTGGAAACGGCATCCCCTGAAAAGCGTTGCGAGAGTACCCGTATGATTAATAGGATTACTGTTTGGATGCTGGCTTTTCAATTGTGAACTGCTTAATTATTATTTTAGTTATTTTCTACTACATATGTGTTAATGCCAACCTGAGCTTTTTAGGTTTAAAGTAATTTTATTGCAGCATTGAGAGAAAAAGAAACAATACAAACAGACAACCACAGGTGCCCCAAAATAAATAGTGCAAGTGGTGCACTATAGACGTGCAATCTGCAAGTACAGTGCATTGGGTACATCATTCTCCAGTTCCTGATGTCGAGTGCACATGCGGTCGGGGCAGACCAACTCCCTCTTATCCAACTGCCCCCCTCCCGCCCCACCCAAACCCCCCCCACCCTCCGTACTGTGCTAAAGATGTCTCTCTTCCCCACCCCTGCAGCACAGTCATCCTTCCCGCTCAACCGTCAACCCAGGCATTTCAGTTGGACGGGGCCGTCTGGGACATCAGCCGTAGCAGTCTGAGGTATCTAGGACAGGTAATTTCCCTAAATTCCAATTGTAATAATGTATGGAATGGCAACCACAACTCCTCGAATGTTCCCACATCCCCTGCCACCACCAGGGACATCTTTTCCATTCCTAAGACATGCCACAATCTGTGTAACCAACCTACAATAGTGGGAAGCGTGGCAGTGCGCCAGTGGATGAGTATGTTCTGAATCGCCGAGCCCAATGCGATCGCTATCTGTCTACCTTTCTTAGATCTTAGGGGGTACATTAGGCCGTTGGGCAAACCTAGCAGAATATAGGCAGGGAAGTGGGGCAACTCAATGTCAAAGCACCGGTCTATCTCATTCAACACCTCCTCCCAATAGGGATTCAGTAAGGGGCATTCCCATAGTATATGAGTGAGTGTGCCAGTCAATCCACAGTCCGGCCAACAGGTTCGTGGAATGTTATGATTCATTTCATGAAGTCTCTCGGGAGTGTGATACCAGTAAGTGGATAACTTGGTAAATGTTTCAGTGAGCCCAGTGTGATAAGCAGAATGTCGTGCCCGGTAGGAGATGTGGTCCCAGTCAGTGTGGCTCAACGATCGTCCCAGCTCTCGTTTCCAGCGTTCCCGTCCGGGATTGTAGATATGAAAGGGGGGGGGGGGCTGCAGGAGTTTATAGAGGTCTGAGATGAGCTTGGAGTCTGAAGAGCGCGTCGCTAGCCAATACTCACAAGGCGTAAGTTTCCGGTTCGCCAAGTCGCGTACCTGCGGCTGGAGCGCCCAGTGACGCGCCTGCATGTATCTCATGCGCTCTGTCTCGGGCAGGTCGAATTCCCGTCGAAGGTCCTGGAAGGAGACGATGCCTTCCGGGCCATACATAAGAAATAGTGCAGAGCACCGAGCCGCCTGCCAGAGGGCCAAGGCTCCAGGCTCCATACCAGGGCCGAAGTCCGGGTTCCCAACTATCGGCGTAAACGGGGAAGGAAAGGTGGTAAATTCGTGTTTGTGATTCACGGCATCCCACACTTGAAGCGGGACTCGCGTGATAAAGGACGCGTAAAGATTGGGGGGGCGGTGGGGTCTGCGCAGGAAAGGCACCTCTTGCAGCGTTCTGCCCGCCACTGCCTGATCCTGGAACAACCAGTGTTTATCAGATTCCCACCTACTCCATTCCACTAGATATCATAGTTGGGCCGCTTGAAAATATTTGTGCAGGTCCGGTATGCCGAGCCCCCCGGATTCAGGCGCCAGCTTGGACAAGGTTCTTTTGAGCCTAGGTTTGCGGCCCTGCCATACGAAGCGTGCGATATCTGACTGAGTCTGTCTGAGCCACCCCTTTGGGGGCTGTAACGGGAGGGCCCGAAAGATATACAAGACCTGCGACAGGAGGGTCATCTTCACTGCGGCTATTCTGCCCAGCAAAGATAACGTGCCTTTGTCCCAGCGGGTCAGTTCTTCCTTAATTTTCCTACTTAAGGCTGTGTAATTGGCCGTGACCATGGCAGGAAGAGAGGGCGCCAAAAGGATGCCCAGATAGGGCACCTGGTCCTTAGACCAGCTCAGGGGGAAGAGTCTCTGCAAATCAGTTTTCGTGGTGGCAGCCAGCGAGATATCGAGGGCCGCCGATTTCCCCAAGTTCACTTTAAAACCTGCCACAGTGGCGAAGGTGTCCAGCTCAGCAATGCAAGCAGGTAGCGACTTCCTAGGATCCTCCAGTGTCAAGATCACGTCGTCTGCATAGAGGCTAAGGGCGTGGGTAAACTCCCCCATGCGGATACCCGTCACATCAGGGTTCTGACGAATCCTCTGAGCGAGCGGCTCCATATAAAGGGCAAAGGGCAGCGACGACAGCGGGCACCCCTGCCTGGTGCCTCTCTCTATCGCGAATTTCTGGGAGCTGCAACCATTCACCCTCACCACTGCGGACGGGAATCTATAGCAGTTGAATATCAGGTGTCGAAACCTCTCTCCTACGCCCAGTTTACACAGCACCTTCTCTAGGTAAGGCCAGTGCACCCGATCAAACGCTTTCTCCGCGTCTATAGAGAGGAGCATCCGCTCCCCGGGAATTCGGGAGGCTTTTTCTAGTATATGGGTTACCCTTTTGGTGTTATCGACTGTCTGCCTGCCCGGGACAAACCCCGCCTGGTCCGGGTCCACCAGACCCGGTAGATGGAGTGCCAGACGCGCCGCAAGGATTCCGGTGTAGAGCTTCAGGTCCACATTCAGGAGCGAGATCGGGCGGTAGGAGCCGCACTCGGTCCGGTCCTTGCCTGGCTTAGGGATCACCGACACTGTCGCTTGGAGGAACTCCGGAGGGATAGCTCCCGGTTCAGAGAATGAGTTGAAAAGACGTGTCAATAGCGGTGCCAAGTCGCTGCAGAATGTTTTGTAGAAGAGAGGTATGAAGCCATCAGGCCCCGGAGCCTTCCCGTGTTTGAGTCGGGAGATAGCCGTGACCACCTCCTCAATCCGAATCTCCCGTTCGAGGTGCTGGGCTTGCTCCGGGGTGAGGGAGGGGAGAACGACCGACTCCAGATAGTCAGTCTCGGCTTGTGTCGAGGGGGGGACACCCGTATAAAGATCGGCGCAGTATCTACGAAAGCCATCTGCAATCTGGCCATCCTCCGTGGCAACCCCACCGCCGGGGACCGACAGTTCCTTCACCCGATGTTGCTGATGCTGTATGCGAAGCTTGTTCGCAAGAAGCCGGCCACACCTGTCTCCGCCAGTGTAGTACTTGTGCTTCAGGCGCAGCACTGCGTACTCCGCTCTGTCCATGTCTAGCGCGGACAGGAGCTTCCTGGCGGCCTTAAGTTGCCTCCAAACACGGGGGGCCCCTGTACGCTGATGCACCTGTTCCAGCTCCCTAACTTTGCATGTAAGCTCGTCCCTTTTCAACTGTCGGTCTCTATTCTCCGCCGAGGAGACTGCAATAAACTCACCGTGGAGTACCGCCTTTAAGGGGGCCCATTGTGTCGCCCGAGTGGTGTCATCATTATCGTTGTGACGCTGGTATTCAGCAATCGAGTCGCGTATATGCTTCACTACCGCTTATTTGTATAACAGGGTGTCCCTGAGACGCCAGACCCCTCGCAAGGGAGACACAGGAGGTAGTCGGAAAGTGCCCTCCACCGGGGCATGATCCGATAGCGACAGGACCCCTATAGCAGAGGCCGTGGCTAGCTCGTACATCGGACCCGTCACCAGGAGATGGTCCAGTCTCGCGTAAGATTTGTGAGCGTGTGAGTAGTATGAATAGGTACGTGCTGTAGGATGGAGTCGGCGCCACATATCATGCAGATCAAGATCCTCTAGGTGGGACCTGGTCGATTGTGAGAGTTCCCCTGATTGCAGGCGTCTCTGCACTGACCTGTCCAAGAATGCGTCAAAGACCACATTCAGGTCCCCTCCAATAACAATATGTCTGTCGGGGGAGGTTGTCACCTCCTCCAGCGCTCTGTGCAAAAACTGTTCCTGATGGTCGTTGGGGCTGTATATCGAGCCTACAGTGAGCACCAGACCCCCCACCTTGACTCTGTAAGCCAGAAGCCTCCCCTTCTGTTCCGTCACCTTGTGTAGGATCTCCCCTTTAAACTTCCTAGACACCATAATTGCTACCCCCGCTGTTTTGGAATTACAGGAAGAGAAGAGCTGTGTAGGGAATTTTGGAGACCGCAGTCTATGGCAGTCTTTAGCTAGTAGGTGGGCAGAAGACAAATGTCTGCCTGGGTATCGACTAGTAGGGACAGCACCGCCTTTCGCTTGACCGGATTATTCAGCCCCTTCACATTTAAGGTGACAATCTTAAGGGCCATCAGTGAGGAGAATACCAGTAGTGCTCAGCGAGGCGGGCTCGGTCCCGTATGGGTAGCCTCAGTGATAGCAGAACGTAAGTGTGGCACGCGGTGGACGTAATTGACATCACAGCACAGTACAGTCCCTGTGTCCCTTCCCCCCAACTGTAGGAACTTTCCCCCTGGAACCCAACGCCACCCTCCCCCCCCACCCCCATTCAACTCCCCAAACCCCAAACCTCCCCGTTCAACTCCCTCACCCGACCCCCCCATCCCAAACCATGCATAGTACTCCATTGTCCCAGTCTGGTCCTCAGCGGACGAGTCCGTGGAAAGTTATTTAAGTGGACGTCCAGCCACAACCCAGCTCTCCCGCCACCCCCCGCCCCCGGAACCCCCGCACCTGCAATGAAGATGAGTCTACTGTGATCTCCCCCCGGAGTACGTTCAAGCCGTCAAGGCTACCTCCTCAGCCATCGTGTTTCTGGAGGCCTCCTGTATGGCGCTGTCCATTTCTGCCCGAATTGTAGGTGAGTCGGGTCTCGTGGGCGGCGGTGGGGATCGCCGTCCCCCGATCTGCTGCCAGCCGTCCCTTGTGTTGTGCCTGCGTCGAGGTGTTGGAGTGTCCGCATCCGTCGCGGTGATTCCCAGTATTCCGCAAACATCCTGGAGGGATCGGAGCTGGTGTAGAGCCCCATTCCAGCGGAAGATGAGACGAAAGGGGTGACCCCAGGAGTACTGCGTGTCATGATCCCTCAAGAAGTCCGTAGCTATTTTAAAGGCCTTCCGTTTTTGTAGCGTTATCGTGGACAAGTCTTGATACAGAGCCAACTGATGGCCACGATAGCGTAGAGGTTGCTTCCGTCGGGCCTCCCGAAGAATCCGTTCCTTCAGAGGGAAGTTCGGCAGAAAGGCTAAAATGTCTGGGGGGGGGGCGCCGAGGCTCTTCGTGGTCGGGCCACTCTGTGCGCCCTATCTATTCGGACCGGGAAGTCTTCAGATTCGCCCAGTATGTCGCGGAACAGGGCCCCCAAGTAGGTGGCCACGTCTTCTCCTTCTTCACTGGATGGAACGCCTCGGACCCGGATGTTGTTACGTCTAGACCTGTTTTCAAGGTCCTCGGCATGGGCCTGGAGGTCGATCTGCTGTTCCCTCAGTCTCAGGACTTCCTGTTGTAGGTGCGTGATCTCCTCATCTCGGGAGTGGCCAGCTTCTTCCACTGTATTCACCCTTTCCCCGAGGGAGTCGACCTCTCTCCGGACCTCCCCGGCCATTTCCTGTTAATGTCTGAAAATCCTCCCTAAGGGAGCTAAACAGCGACTCCAGAAAGGATCTGGTTACTGGAGGCTCTCGACCTTCCGCGCTTCGAGAGCCGGTCGGGGGGCTTGGGGCTGGTTGGTTCCTGTCCTGTCTCGGGGCGCCCCTGCCCAACATGTCGGGTAAGGTCCGGCCACCCTTCTTACCTCCTCTGGCATTCGACATCGCGGAGGCGGGGTTTCCACAAAGGTCCACGCGTTATGGCGAGGAAGGGGCCAGGACCCGTGCAGCAACCTCCTACGGGGTGGCAATCCCTCCTACCGGTGGGACCTCTGGGCCCCTGGGGTGCCGATTCAAGCCAGGGCCCGGGTGGGCGCCTCCCAGCGCAGGAAAGACGCTCCACGGAACCGGTGTGAGTGCCCCACCACCGTTCAATATATCAATCCGCCTCGCCTTCAAGGGCCAGTCACTGCGATGGTATGGCGCCAGCCTCGTCCTCTAGGCAATATGTGCGGTACACCAGCCTGATCGGGGCCGAGGTCGGATCTCTCCTGCCACAGAGAGTGGCGCCACAAGTTAGCTCCCCCTCTCGCTGCCACCCCCTCACCGTGGTCTCCGTCCCCTTCTTAGCTGTGCCCGTGGGCAGCCTACGTCTTCCAGGGCCCCCTGTAGTAATCTGCCGGCCACACAATCTGGTTAAAACACCATGCGGGGAGGTGAGGGGGAGGGGGTCCACTCCCAGCCTGCTCGATTGTTCCCAGTCTCAGGGCCGACAAAGTAGGTCTCTCAGCAGCAGGGACCGGATGAGGGTCAAGTTCTGTGGGCAGTGGGAGTGTCTCTGGGTAGCCTCTAGTCAGATCGGAACACAGGGCGGGGGACCGGGGTGAGTCCTTATGGTACAGGCCTCGCGGCCTACCTGATCCCCGGGCTCGCGTAGCTGCTCCTCGCCGGCTCCGCCCCCTTCGCTCTCCGCAGACGTGCTCTCGTTCCGCTGGGGGTAGCCGCGTCTAGACCGCACCGGAGGCTCGCAAGAAGGGCCATCCGCAAGCCGCCGGGTCCCGCCGTGCCTTAAAACCTCCTTTATGGACCTCCAGTGGTTCGCGGTCGGTGGCTCTCCAGGCCCACGGAAGCTCCTCAGTCAGCTCTCGGCGCAGGTCGGCTCCGATGCGGCACCGCCGCCGCAGTAAGGCAGTTGGAGGCTTCGGGTCTGCTCCGCCGCGCTGTGGGGTGTTCCAGGCTTCCTACCCGCTCAATCCGGGGGAGATCAGCGGTGCAAGACGGTGCATGATTCTCAGGGGCTCGGGAGCTCACGGTAAGAGCGGCCTCTCAGCCCGCCATCTTGGCCACGCCCCCCAACCTTAGCTTTTTATCTGTTAATGAAATTAGACTTTTGTAATGTTTTTTAGATCGCCCATATTTATTAATGAATTGTGTTGTGTCATATGTAAGTGCTGTACTTTTATGGTTTTTATTAACCACATAAAGTGGTTTGACTTACTGACTGATGATTCCTCATGTGACTTTTGTGTCGCAGCAATTTCAGCCACCGCAAGCAGTGCTGACACTCTTTCTTTTTCTGACTGTGATGGTGATGTTCTTTTCAATGATTGGCCAACTGGGGGTCTCCTGGAGTGTTTCCGTATCCTAGATCTGGTGGCGGGTGCATCTCTGCCGTGTATGCCTCCAAACAGGTCCAGGCAGCATCAGGTTCATCACAAAAGTGGGTTTTCCCATCAAGCACAATCCGTAACTTGGCTGGGAACATGAGAGAGTATTGCAGTTCAGCCTTACGCGGGGCCTTCTTACCCTCTAAAAGAGGAAGCACGTTTCTTCTTGGCCAGTGCCATGAAGTCTGGAAACACTGACACTTTGGCGTTTTCTATTTCAAAAGGCCCCTCTGCCCTAGCTCTTTGTGGGATAATACCTCTGTCCCTATAGTGGAGCAATCTGGCCACCACAGGGTGGAGGGAGAGGCCAGGCGTCAGCGTGTGTGCCAGCACTCTGTGTCCTTTCCAGAGCAAAGAAGGGGGTCAGGTCGTTCGGTTCCTCTGCCTCTGCCTGAAGCCAGTTTTCCAAGTACGACATCAGACTGGGAACCTAAAGCAGCCCTGGCAATTTTGTTGGGCCTGCCTGGTGGGGGGGAGAGGGGGCTAAACGAGGATACAAGTGTGAAGCACTGATGCTTTGGTTACTGGAGGCCGATATTGCAGCACTGCTGTAAAACCGCCCCTCAGTACCAATTCCTGACCCCTCCCGTCCCCGGGAAACACCCGGTGCCAGTCCGGCCCTGTACAACACCATGCCTGAGCCCTCTACTCCCTCAGGGGGATTCATCACTCTAATATTAGTTTGGCTATTTCCTCCTTCTGCGTCTTCTGCTCGACGTTCTAAGGTGCAAACTCTACCTGTGAGATCTTCCACTTTGCGGTCCAGAGTTGTCTGGTTGGGCTGCTGTTCATTCAGGGAAGCTCAACAGTGCCCATCAGATCCACCAAATTTATGGTGCTCCGCTCGAAACAGCCCCAGCCCAAATGATACTACACTAATTTCTTGCTGGAGAGTCAGCTTGGTATCATCTATAGCAGCCAACACTCTGTCAAATTCTAACTGCATGGAGGGCTCTGGGGCATCTTGGCTGTCTATCATTATCGCTGCAGGAGGCGTGTGTTGCTCCTTATTAGGTGCGTTGTCGTGTGTGTGGCGATTGGTTTGCCCATAGTGGTTCACCTGTTAGTCAACTTGATGGAGGTCTTTAATACTAGGGTCACCAGCGATATCCTCCACAGTCCAAGTAGCATCCCAGTCTCTCCCGGGCAAATTCTCCAGGACAGCCCAATATGGGCTGGTTCCCCTGTTACTCCACGGCAGTCCCAGCAGGGGATAGGAACCTAAGTATCTGCCCTCCACTCATGCCCCCTGGTGCTGCATCACATTTACAATGTGGGCGCTCAAAGGTTCCAATTTGATATGTGCCCCTCCCTCCTCAGTGATCACTGACCTTGTCAGATTTTCAAAGCCACTTTGTATATAGGTCTGGCCCCTCACTCCCAGATTCAGATATCTATCTAAACAATTGCATCATATTTCGTATTGGGGGGCCCCTTTTTTGAGACGTGGCCATGGGGCACTAGCCTTCTCTCCCAACAGTCCCATCGCTGATGCAGCCCCCCCCCCCCCCCTCCAGGCACCCACTGTCTTCAAAGCTGGTGTGGCCTTATAGTAGCAGGGAATGCACCCTCAAGTAAACCATCTTTTTTATGCTGCAATGCCCAAAATGCATTATTTCCCCTACTTCTCGGCTGGTGAAGTTGTGGGCCAGCTCAGGGCTCCAAAGTGATTCACTCAGTTTGTCTTCTCTGTGTTTGCAGGTTCATCACCAAGCTATGCCACAACCCTGTGGCCTCTTCCTGCAAATGTCCCACAGCGGGCCCCAGAGGTAGGTGTCTCTCAGTCCTTAACGGGGGCCTCCCTGTATTACCACCTCCTGGCTGCGTGGAATCCGAAGGCCACTATTTCCACTCCTTTGCCCCCGCAACCTGTAGCCCATCAACTTAAAAGGGAAAGAGGTGCACCCACTACTCTCCAGGTGCCCCCCCCCCCCCACAGCACGTCAGCCGTCTCTTGGGTGTCTCTCTCTCAAATCCGTAGCATCCCCCAAGGCCCAACAGCCCTCCACCATCCTCTGCCCAAGCTCTATGCGGTATGAAACCTCTGTCCTTATAGTGGAGCAGTCTGGCCACCACAGGATGGGGGGTGAGGCCAGGCGTCAGCGTGTGTGCCAGCACTCTATGTGCCCTTTCCATAGCAAAGAAGGGGGTCAGGTGGTTCGGTTCCTCTGCCTCTGCCTGAAGCCAGTTTTCTAAGTAGGACATCAGATTGGGAACCTAAAGCAGCCCTGGCAATTTTGTTGGGCCTGCCCGGCGGGGGAGAGGCAGGGCTAAACGGGGATGCAGGTGTGAAGCACTGATGCTTTGGTTACTGGAGGCCGATATTGCAGCACTGCTGTAAAACCGGCTCCCAGTACCACAAAAAGAAAGAGCGTCAGCTGGGAGGAGGGTCACACTCAGGGATCCTCCGGTCCACACCACTCGTCTCGCTACTCCAGCACCTTGCCTAGGATTGGTGTCCGGCTCCTTCCCTTGCAGTCGGGTCAACCTCCACTCCGAGCCATGAGTCCAGGACCCTCTTGCAGTGTCCACTATGACCGCCATCTGCAGCAATTCTGACCTCGCGCTGCAAGCCAGCTAGCCCTCTCCCTGCATCTCGTATCTTGCTCTCTCTTGGCAGGCAGCCTCCGTTCTCCGTCAACGCTCTCGCCTGGGCCCACCTCATGATGGTGCCGCTATTTTGTGTGACTCAGGCTAGCACTGCTCTGCATCTCTGATGCCCACCAGTCCTTTCCGCAGCGCCCAGGGTTCTTCTTGGCTATCTCCTCGGTCACTCTCTTAACCGTGGCCAATGTTCTTGAACCTGGACCTGCGGATATGGTCAGGACTCTTGTTGGGCTGGTGCGGAGCAGCAAGCTCACATGCCAGCAATGATCGGCTCTCAAGCCACCAACTGCTAATGGTTCAATTACCTGGGAAACCACACTGTCAGTAAACTCGTCATTAATCTTGAGCGGTGGTCAGCACTGGTATCCAAACAATACCTAGTATTCCTTGGTGAGATCAGCACAGCATGCTATCTCCTTTCTTAAGGACATATAATTTCCTTCTCTCACTAAACCTATGGAACTCGGTGTTGGTGTAGAAGAACCCTTATATTTCAGAGCGTTTCCCCATAACTACCAGGGCGAACATCCGGGTCAAGACATGTAAAAGAATGTTTACATTTTTCTATCAACACTTGTCAGAAATCAATTAGCCATGCCCCTGAGTACTTTCACTGTTCATGTAACTGGACCTCCCCTTCGGCATGCATTTTCTTACAAAACGTTCACCTGCTAGAGATTCACCTCATCCAACTCTCTCACTTCATACACCTTATTCTCCCTCACAATTTACACCACTTGCTAAAATGTCTTCTCTTATTACACGTCACAAATGACGTTGAGAGTGGCACATTCTTTTGAAATGGCATAATAACTGTTAAACACGCTCTCTTTGGTTTCCATACATCTTCCATATAATCTTTTCTTAATCATCCACCTGTTGAATGACAGTTTTTGAACGTTTTACCATTTTTATCTCTTTCACACGATATTGTAATTACTACTCTTAGCAATCACTTATATATCAGTCAAAGATAGGTATTATTCCAAACATATTTCTTTACAAATTGTATCCAGATGACTGAAACATCAACTGGTCTCTTGGATGTTGTTTTGCTCATTGTGGTAATTTTCTTAGACCAGTCACCTAGTCCTTGGCCCTTGGCACTTTCTCGTTCATGCTGCTTGCTTATTCCAAAGTGATTACACTCAAGCACAGTACTGACCTTGGGAAGAAAGTGTAAATCCAACTTATTGCTACAACCTCAAACTTGTTTAAACTTTCTGCATCATTATCACCTAACTTTGGAAAACGATCCAACGTTTACTGCCCTTCCGCTCCTAAATAATGTAGGAGTGTTTTCTATTCTTTGGATAAATTAAAGAGAAACACCCAAACTTAATGACCTTTTCCCTTTTGGACATTTCAGTTCTGGTTCACCAGGAGAATAGAAAAATTAAGAAAGAGGCTGGTAACTTTTGCATGGTAAGAAAATGAAAAGGAAACTTTACAATAGATTAAAATGAACATGCGTCTATAGTTGATATTTATACACCAGTTATATTGAGTAAAAATGCAATGTTCATAAGCATAAAGGAAGAAGAGCATTTACACCTCAGGGAGCTTGCATTTACAACCTATTGAAATATTAACCACATGAAAAACCTTCCCTGTGTAGAGTATAACACATTTCCGCTGGAGTGCAGCATCTTAAAATTCTTTATAAGGTGCAATATCCTTTACCTTGGTAACCCTGAGATGTCCTTCAAATCTGTCGGTAGAGCTTAAATAGTTAACCATTAAAGTTATTAGATGTGCAGTGCTCAACCAACAATTACTCAATAAAGTTGTAGAAATAAGGTCAAATAGTGTTACTCAGAAGTAACGTGCCTCCGATAATTATGCATTTTGAATTGCTTTGCAAATCTCTACTGATAAAACGCTGATGTAAAGTGAAGAAACTTCTTGTTAAGGTGTGGACATAGCTGATTGTTAAAGTGTATGCATACATTTCGTCAAGAAAAGGACTGTGTAAGCATCCAAAATGGCCACCAAGTTAAGTTATGTTATGTTTCTGTGATCACGTGGGCGCAGAGGTCACACACCACCACATTATGTGTGCGTCAACTGGTTCAGTGATGCTCACATGTAAACCGTCACTTGATACTACTTTTCCTCTGGCTATGAGGGGAAGTTCGTCGCCAGTGTGAAATGCAGGAATGAACCTGAGAAACACCTGTTTAGTAAGGTGCAACTGTTCTTTATTGAAGCATCTCTACCACAGGATTAGTCACAACTCATCTTGATAGAACCTTGTTCAAAACATAAACAGCAGCTTAGAATGCAGAATCAGAACACAGGGAACTCAGCATGGAACACCTGACCAGGAGACAAAGCAAACATGTAAGTGAAACCGGATGCTACAATACTGTATGCTAACTTCTCTTGCCCATATAACCACTCTGCAGATGGGCATTAGTCACTGAGGTTAGGTTTTGATTTCACGAGGGTAGAATCACCTTTTTTGTGCCCAGTAGAAGATGAGGGATTATCTTCCTTCTGACAGACCAGAGATGATAGATATCCTATTTCGGCCGACCCAAGATAACTGTTTTGGTACTGCATTGTATTTCTTTCATTGTCACGTTAGTGATTCTTCCAGTAGTTAACCCTCAGTCCCAAATTGTTAACACTTTGGGCATGGCAATAGTTTATGTAAGATAGTGCCTGCATTTTCACAGCCCCTCCAACATTACTTTTATTTTATATGTATTTCATGTGCTGTCATCTCAAAATGAACTTGTATGCTGCTTCTTTCTGCCTTGGAATGACTTGCATAATTGTTTGCTCCTGTAAGGATACCAGCATGAAGAGCATGCAGTCTCTTGTATCCCCTCTCCTGGTTTCTGGGTGCTTAATTTGAGCTGGTGGTATATAGGACTTATGTCAGCCACCACAGGTGGGGCTGTTTGACTGATTTTAAGATGAGCTCCACAACAGAGAGTTTATTAACTCAATAGACATTAAAAATGAATAATACCTGACCCCCAATTTATTCTTATAACTTTGGGTCATGTAGAATAGTCTGAATTGTCACATTGTAGGAGTGTAATGGTTGGTAGAGGTGTTGGTACGGTAATCGGCAGTGCTGGCAGAGGCAAAGCGCGGACATTATCTCAGCAGTAAATATCAAATCTCATATTCTTTTTTTCATAGTTTCAAATATTTAATTGTCCCTTTGCTGAACAGGTCACATAGTCTGAAGAACCCTTGATTTCTCCATATCTGGAAGATGAGCCTATCCACCTCGTGAGAAAAAGTGTTGCCAAATAGTGGCGAAAGACAGGTTTAGAAGGTGGTCAGTTCTTCTCTGTCAATATGGTCCGAAGAACCGGGGTTGTCGCAGGTTTCTGCCCATGAGAGATTTCAGAGGTCATGGCAGGTGTGGAAGACCACTCTCCTCGGACAGTTGATCAAAGAGAAAGAGATAAATCTCTGGAGAGGTCGCCCACCCGAGCAGGGAAGATCAGTCCAGACCGGTAGCTCCCCGGTGGTGTAATAATCTCGCCTTTGGGGAAGGCTAACCAGAGGTGAATTCGGGGCATAGAGTGAACTCTCCCAGAAGGGGAAGTGTATCCTGGCCATACAAGTCTTCCTGCAGGGGCCAGGGGATTGTAGATTGTGCCCCTGGGAGAAGTAGGCGTCGGATCTCAGACATTGGTAAGGACCCAAAGTCCAAGTTGGCCTCTTCCAGTTAGCACCCAGCTGTCCAGCGATACAGCCATTGAAGCTGTGCCCCCAGAAAGTATGCAAGTGGTCATACCCTTCCTCCAGTGGCGCAGTGAGCATTGGACAGATTGTTCTGCATTCTGTCCATCAGTTGTTCTTTTATCAAAAGTATGTGTCAAAAGATGGAGCCCCTAAGCTTCCCCGGTCCAATGAAGAGCTGTAGTTTAGTCAGGGCGACTTGCTCTTAACCAGATCCCCATATGAGAGAGCAGAGGAGTGTCCAACTCCTTGAAGAAGTCATGGGGTGGTATAACTGGACGATTTACAAACTAATATAGAAGAAAAGACAGAATAACCATTTTCGCCAAGGCGATTTTGCTGATAGGAGCTAGGGGTAGGGACCTTCAGAAGTTAGCTTAGGATCTAATGCCCGCCAAGGTTTCCTCTCCTAGAGTTCCAGGGGATTGTGATAAAGGTGGACCCCTAGGTAACGCGTCGCCTGTGTGTGCCAGTTGAGATGGGAGTTTCTGAGATGAATACACTGAAGTGGCTGTTCAGGGCTTAGCAGGTAGTTTAAGAGTGTACGATCGGTTGCTATGTCACGTAAGTATAGAAGAAGATCATATGCATATAAGGACACTGCATGTGTCCTGTTTGCCAATGGAATATCCCATTCTAGCCATTCTAGGCTTCCCTAACGCAGCTGCACAGCCTGTGGCTCAACGCCGAGCGCAAATAAGAGGGGGGACAGTGGACATCCCTGTCTCGTCCCTCGGCCCACCGGGAAGGGAGCCAAAACCAGGCAACTCAAGCGGATCCAAGATGTTGGGTTGGAGTACAGTAGTTTTGTATAAGCTTAGGTGCCTGGGTCTGATCCCCATGCGGGTGAGCACTGCGAACAGGTGATGCAAGGTCAGGGTGTTGAATGCCTTCTCTAAGTTAGGTATGAGGCAAGCAGACTGTGGGAATCGCTCCCTCACCTGGTCCTGTACGTGGAAGAGATGGTGAATATTCTGGAAAGTACTATGATCCAAGACAAATCCGTTTTGATCGAGGTGTACCAGTTCTAGAAGGATCTGGGCATATCCATTAGCCAGAATTTTACCTATGATTTTGTAATCTGCCCTGACTTTAGCAATAGATCTGTAAGAGAACAGCTGCATGGGGTCCCTGTCCAGTTTAGGGAGGGAAACCAGGAGGGACTCGAGAAGAGAGTCCCTCCTGGTATGGCTTCAGTACCTTAGTGCCTAGCACTTTTCCAAATGGTGCTGCTCCTCTCCTTTTGTCCCTTTTCTATATTTACAGTTTTTTCGCACACTGTTCCCATACTCTCTACAGTTTTGTTTGTGATGGCTCCGTTTGTGGTGCTGAAAAGTTCTCAGAAGAAAACTGACGTCAGCGCGGCAGGGTGGGCCTTATGTGACCTCACTGATGCCACGCCCGTGGACGACGTCAGGGTGGAGTCATGTGGTACCGCCCCGGGCGCTCAGAGATGCTGTGGCAAATCGGATCCAGTCTCGCGCCTGGGGATTTTTCTATGTTAAGGAATCTGCGGCTAGAATCGTCTCTACCAGATACATCGTTACCGAAGGTAAGTAACTTGTACTTTTGAAATGGCTAAAAATCTGCATGTCAGGGGCATTTTTATCGCATACATTTGTCATTACAATTTAGACAAAAATGTGTTAAAATCTCTCTGATGTTTTACCCGTAATATGATTCTGATAAAACGTTATTTATATTTTAAGCTCTAGATATTATGCAGGAAATTATGTAAATTAGAGTAGTCACTTATGCTCAAGTTGACTAACACCTGTTTTCCTGAACTTCCAGTGACATGATCTGTGCATTGCGTACATTGTTTGTTTAGTTTTAAGGAGGCCCACAAGTTCTCGATTTGTCTTTACTTTTTCAGTTGAAAAGATTTCATACTGTGTCACTTCTACCTACACACCCTTTTATGAAAACTGGATGCTAATTCAGCTGGCTTATTGTGGCTCAAAGCAGATGAGTTGAAATTTTTGAGACATACACGTATGAATGTTTGTGAATAATCACAGCTAAAACTGATTTTTTTTGGGTCAACTCATCCTCTTACGATTTACCTGACCAATCCAGTAACACATCTCTAAATTGCTCACTGGTGTAAGTTATGCCCTTTTAATACTTTGCGACCTAAAAGTAAATTGCATATGCAAAACATCTAAACATTTCCTAGCACAAGTCCCTTTGCATGTCAACAATCCTTTATGAATTGAAGCCTTAATGTTTCATCTGAATTTGGGTTTTTGTCTTCTGCTGTGTGAAACAGGACTTGCTTTTTTAAATTGTTTTGTGATTAGTCGTGTTTGTAAATTGCAAATGTTTATCTTCTTTCATTTAATTTGCTAGGAATCACTTTTCTAGAAGTTCAATTGCTACTGGTGGCCAGAAAGGGAAGTCGTATTACACCATGACTTTTACTGTGAACTTTTCCCACAAAGATGACGTCTGCTACTTTGCTTACCACTATCCATATACATACTCTACACTAAGGGTGAGAAAATGTGAATTTATGTTGTATGGTAAAATACTGAAAAATGGAGATACAAGTAAAAATATCTTTCTCTGCTATTGGATCATACAGAGTCTTACTTTATTGAATTTGTCTCTGCGTAGTTTAGTGCAAATTTTGAATACATTACATTTAGTCCGCTACAATTTTTTGAGGAGAAAATTAAATTGAAACAGGACTTTGAGTAGCGCTAAATTTGATTTCATACATTAACATTTAATGGTTTCAAAATATATTTGGAACAATAATTGGAAAAAGTACATGATGAAGTACAAAGTCGATGTAGAGATTATGTAGCAAGTTGAAGTACTTTGTTTAAAAAGGAGCGCATGATTTTGAACTGACAATATAGGTCTTAGAATGTGCTTATAGTTCTTTAATCTTGAGTTTTTCACCTGAAAGCCAAAAGATGACGTAGCCTATTGAGTGAGCATTTGGCTACCCCAGGCTTTTAAAGTGCCTCCAGTCTTAGTTTGCTCTAATCTCCAACATGCACCACAGTTGAGCCCAGCTCCTCCTGTTGGTGGTCTCTATCATTAACAGGATAATTTATATCCATCTCTGTGACTCCTCCTCCAGCTCCCATACTGTATAGACCGCAGTTGAGAGTAAGGGTATCACCCAGTCAGTGCCTCACTGCATAAAGAAGCAATAGATGCAGCCTCCTGCAGTGTTTAACACACCATTAATCTCCCTCAAAACACAAAAGGCACAAGAATAAAGCAGATGCACCTAGAGACATCAGTTTCTGCTGCATTATCACCTGGCTATCCCTCACACTGGGCTTAAGGGCATACCGGTCAGTCTCCTATGACTCAAGAGACCAGGAGCAATATGCCCAGGAGTTGCCAAACTCCACTGAGACAGATGCATATTTTATCTGATGCTGTTCTCTGTCCTTGGCTCAGACTCTTCCTTGGATGCTGTGAATAAAAAATGAAGGCAGGGGAGTCCACCCCAGACACTCAGTACCAAAGTCTTTGCTTCCTGGATTCTGCCAGCTGCACATATAGTAATGATACAAGCTTCTCTAATGTACAAAAGTGTCTGGTGACTTACTGCAAAACAATATTCCATCCCATTAATCCTTGAGGCAGCCAAATGACAAAGCCGTCATAGTTACTTAAGGGCTCCATGAAGGGTTATGAATTTATCTTGTACACCTCCTTTATCCCAGTCTATGCACAAAAGAAGTTTATTTTCATGTTCAATCAGTGCATCCCAGGCTGTACTCAAGAGGAGTGTAAGTTCATGTTCAACTTGAGCAAAAAAGCTTTGAAACATAAACTGCTGATGTCCCAGGGCTTCTTCAACACTGAAGCAAGTCCATGCGCAAGCAAATGTGGCTCAGGTCTATTTATTTTTTGCCAGAGGGACAGAAAGTATTTATTGAAATCTGTTAAATCAATCAATCAATCAATCATAACACTTGTATAGCGCACTACTCACCCGGAAGGGTCTCAAGGCGCTTGGGGGAGGGGGTCCGTTACTGCTCGAACAGCCAGGTCTTGAGTTGTCTCCTGAAGGCGAGATGGTCCTGGGTCAGCCGAAGGTGGATGGGGAGGGAGTTCCATGTCTTGGCTGCCAGGTAGGAGAAGAATCTGCCTCCGGCGATGGCTCTTCGGATGCGTGGCACGGCGGCGAGGGCGAGGCTAGTAGATCGTAGCTGGCGGGTGGGCGTGTAGAAGGTCAGGCGGTCGTTGAGGTATTTGGGGCCCAGGTCGTGGAGAGACTTGTGTGCGTGGGTGAGGAGCCTGAACGTGATCCTCTTGTTGACCGGGAGCCAGTGCAGGTCCTTCAGGTGGCCGGAGATGTGGCTGCGTCGGGGGATATCCAGGATGAGTCGGGCGGAGGCGTTCTGGATGCGTTGGAGTCTTTTCTGTAGCTTGGCTGTAGTTCCGGCGTAGAGGGTGTTTCAGTAGTCCAGTCGGCTGGTGACGAGTGCCTGGGTGACCGTCTTCCTAGTTTCGGTCGGGATCCATCGGAAGATCTTGCGGAGCATGCAAAGGGTGTGAAAGCATGATAAGGAGACGGCGTTGACTTGTCTGGTCATCCAGAGGGAGGAGTCCAGGATGAAGCCCAAGTTGCGTGCGTGGTCTGTTGCCTTGGGAGTGGTGCCCAGGGCGGGGGGCCACCAGGCGTCGTCCCAGGCGGAGGGCGATGGTCCCAGGATGAGGACTTCCGTCTTGTCCGAGTTCAGTTTCAGGCGGCTGTTCTTCATCCACTCGGCGACGTCTTTCATCCCTTCGTGTAGGCTGGTTCTGGCGGTGTCGGGGTCTCTGGTGAGGGAGAGGATCAGCTGGGTGTCGTCGGCGTAGGTGATGATGTTGAGGTTGTGTTGGCATGCGATGGCTGCAAGAGGTCTCATGTAAACGTTGAAGAGGGTGGGGTTCAGTGATGATCCTTGTGGTACGCCGCAGATGACTTCGGTGGCCTCGGATCGAAACGGTGGGAGGCGGACTCTCTGTGTTCTTCCAGCAAGGAACGAGATGATCCACTCCAGTGCTTTCTCTTGGATGTCGATGTTGGTGAGGCGTTGAACTAGGGTGCGGTGGCAGACCGTGTCGAACTCTGCAGAGAGGTCCAGGAGGATGAGTGCCGCTGTTTCCCCGTTGTCGAGCAGGGCTCGGATGTCGTCGGTGGCTGCGATGAGGGCGGTCTCGGTGCTGTGGTTGGCTCTGAAACCGGACTGCGAGGGGTCGAGGGATCCGTTTGTCTCGAGGAAGGCGGCAAGCTGTCTGTTGACGATCTTCTCGATGACTTTGGCAGGAAAAGGGAGGAGCGAGATGGGGCGGAGGTTCTTGAGGTCGGTGGAGTCCGTTAAATAGGAAAAGCCTTTTTAATCTTTGGATGGATGAGGTGCATCATCAGTACAAGTCAGGTTCCTTCATGGCCATATTATTGATAGCTTCATAAGTGATGGTGCTGAGACTTTATCTTTCAGCCAACAATGGCATACCAGGCCTTTAAGACTACAAAGTTTCTTCATTCTGATACCTAAGATGGAGCCCCTTCCTCTGGAAACTGGCATTTAAAGAGAAGGCAAGGTAGAGAAAAGACTAAACCTGCACCCCTGGACTCTTCAGAGACTGCGAAGTTCCAGTGCCAGCATCTCTCCCTTTCATCATCTCATGAGGCTCATTGAATCCAGGGGCAGGTAAGGGAAGTACTTTATCCTCTGCATTTACTGTACCTACATTGCCTCCAGTGCATGGGTCCTCTCGGTGTTGGTGAACGACTAATCTCTACATCTTCCAGTGCCTACTCCTTCAAGGTCACCTTTGTCATGTTCGGCATTCCAATATCTTTTGGAAGAAGCGAAGTCTCTGCTCAATGTAGGGTCAATTGACCTGAAAGGAGGTGGCACATATAGCTTCCGATATTTCCTGTGCTTGGCAAAACAGAGAAGGCCCCATCCTAGATGTCTGCGATTAAACCAAATTCTTAATCGTAAAAGTTCAAAATGCTGAATTTGGGTTAGGTGCTGCAAGCTGTCCAAAACAACCACATACTGTGCTTAGTGAACCTTCATGTACTTCCATGTGTACCTGTCCTGAAAGAAGACAGGCAGTACTTCTATCTAATTGTGGCAAATCAACACTGCAGTTAAGAAATCTACTCTACTGGAGAATGACGCTGCCATTTGGTCTCAACATTTTCTGTCTGTTTTTTCCAAGATCTTAACCAGAATGGTAGCCCTCCTGAAATATTAGAAGGTCCACTGCTGTCATTACCTAGATGACCTTCTCTGACCAGCAATGTCTCTTAAGAAGCAGGGTCTGATCTAGCCTGGTCACTCAGCATCTCATACACTCTTTGGTCCTCAGTGAGCTATCCCATGTACTGCTTGGCAAAACCCCGAATTATTCAATTAATAGGGACCTTTCTTGATTCCAGCCTGGCAAAAGCCTTCCCTTCTCCTGTGAGGGTAATGGCCGTCCATACGATAAGGAACTTTTTCTCGACCAACAAGACATTGCTTGCCTTGTGATACCAGAGGCTTTTGGGAGTTTGTGTCTAGCATTGCGGTTGTACCTTATTATGTATTCCACATGCACTCGCTGTAGCCCCAGCTGATGACATATGGTGTCTGGATGCCAGTCAAAGCACATCCTTATCCTCCGATCCATGTCTTCAACCTTGTGATTTTAGCAACATACTTCCTAATTCTTGGTCCACTACTTGTGGTCACACACCTCCTCAGAGTAAGGGTATAGGTGTACTGAAAAGAGTTATCCAACAATGTTTCATGAGATTTGTCAAATGTATTTTCATACATAAAAGTGTGAGAGCTGAATTCTTTCTTCCAGGGCTGAGCTTAGTCAAAGAAGGAGTTGATTGACAGAGAGCACATCACAGTCCCATGCTGCTATACCTGAGGAAATATTGCATAATCTTGACAAAGTTTCATATTCCACTTTTCTTTCGAATTGGAGGAAATGATGCCAGCTAAATCAGCCATTGCCAGAAGTGTAATCACCTATTGTTGCCCCTTCCCTATAGCCCATCCTTCATCCCATTTCTTAGTACACTCCTCCAAGGCAAAGGTGACAACATTGGCTTTTCTCAGTTATGTACTAACTTGTCAGAGACATATGTTGAGCAGCTATGTGGGCTACTGCTCATCCACTCTTCCCACGCTTTATTCTTGAGGTTTCTTCTTTGAACAGTACTTAAATTGGCTGGAAATGTTTTACATGGTGTTTGCCTAGGATTAAGCTGGTTGATTTTTCCTTCACCTCTTTCTTTTTCCCACCTTTGTTGCTGTGGAATCTATCCACAAAATTGAGTATGGCATATTGCCTGATCGTATGACATCTCTGTTATTTTAACTCCCTCTGCTCTTTCACAGTACCTGCACCCTCCTCACCGACCCCTCATCCATTTGTCTAAAATCACATGCGGAATTACTCTTTTTTTCATGAAGGGAACTGTCAAGGGCGAGAACTCATGCAGGGATGGATGTGTATATACCACTGCTGTGTATATATCATTTTCATATGTTGTACATGCATGCAAAACAAGCAAGCATTGGTAATGTATTGGTTCGCCTATATAATGAATAAAGAGCTGTTTTCATCAATCATTGTCGGGAAAAGGAAAGAGCTCCCTGACAGATAACACGGGATTGGAGAGGATGTGTTGCAGTGGCCAAAGCTGCTGACTCAAGAGCTGGGGATTCTGAATCTCTGCGGCGCTGCGCAACATCCTGTGATTCTATACAAATCACATTGGGGCATATGCATCAAGCCCGCATTTTGCAAATCCCAAATAGCGAATTTTACTGATTCACCGTCTGGACCCCAAGAGGGCGGTGAGCTTTTATCTTGATAGATCAAAGGACTATCAAGTGGATGACCAGCTCTTCGTTGGATTTGCTGGCTGTAGAAAAGGAAGAGCTGTGCACAAGCGCACTCTCTCAAGATGGATTATACTATGCATCAAGATCTGCTAGGCCCTGGCTGGTAAGGAACCTCCAGAGGGTAGAAGAGCTCATTCTACTAGAGCAAAGTCTTCTACATCTGCTTTGTCCAGGGGTGTACCTGTAGAGGACATTTGTAGGGCGGCGACTTGGGCCTCCCTCCACACTTTCGCGAAGCATTACTGCTTGGATTCCGAGGTGAGGAGGGACAGCCACTTTGCGCGCTCTGTCCTCCAAGAGTTTCTGGTATAGGAGAGTGGACACTCCTCCGGGAGTTGGGACTGCTGTGGGACTCTATTCTCAAGGTGAGGAATCCACTGGCAGATGTATCCATCAGTAGAACAAGTTACTTACCTTCGGTAACGATTTTTCTGGTGGATACAGTATCTGCCTGTGGATTCCTTACTGACCCACCCGCCTCCCCGTTGTCCACTCTTCTATACCTGAGTTACTGTAATGTTGTATTTTTATTGTCAAAAGAAAGGTTTTATTTAAATTTATTTTCTGCATTGGTTTCACACTATGTGTGTTATCTTGACATTTGTGTACTGTGTATACTGTGTATATATCTACTGTTGTTGTTCCGTCCGTGTGCCTTGAAGGCACGGAAAAAAAGGCGGAACTGATGTCATCACGCCGGCGTGGGCCTATTATGGAGTCGGTGACGTCTGAGGATGCTGTGCCTCTGTGACGTCGTCCACGTCGGCGCGAAGCTACAAAAAGAATTTCCGAAAGTTGCTGACGCAAGGGGATATTCACAATGTGAGGAATCCACAGGCAGATACTGTATCCACCAGAAAAATTGTTACTGAAGGTAAGTAACTTGTTCTTCTACCCCGAAGCCTGGTGGCGCTTGGAACGGACGGGCAAGAACATGAGACCAGAAGTATACGAATTGGTGGAAGAGAAAAGTTTTCAGGAGTCTACAAAAGGTTAGTAAGTTGGATTCACTGCGCAGAGTGTATGGCAGAGAGTTCCAGAGAGAGGCAGCATTCTGCGAAAAGGAGCGTCCTCCCCATCTGGCTCGCCGTACTTTGCATGTAGATGCAAGGACGGCTGTACTGGAGCTCAAGCTTCTAGAGGGCTGGTAGGGGGTCACTAACGAACAAATCATAGCAGGGCCTGATTTCCACATGGCTCTGTGAGCAATACACATCGCCTTAAACTGAATTCTGGCCTGAATTGGCAGCCAGTGTAGCTTCTTCAAGGCAGGAGAAGCCGACTGCCTCCGAGGAAGCTGCAGTAGAAGACGGGCCGCACAGTTCTGGGTCACCTGTAATTTGTTGATAGTGGCCAGTGGCGCACCCAGATACAGAGCATTCCCGTAATCTAGGTGGGACAGGATGAGAGCCTGCACCATGATCCTACGAGCCTGAACAGGGAGAAGGGGTAAAAATGTTCTCAGTTTCCTCATCAGGCCGAAGCAAGTGGCAGACAGCTTGGTGGCTTGGTGATTAAAGCATAGAGTGCTATCCAGCCACACTCCCAGGCTCTTCATCTGCTCTTATGGCTTCGGCATAGCGCCGAGACAGGTAGGCCACATTAACAAATGGAGAAGTGTGGCTCAATGATTAGAGCGGAAGACTCTGATGCAGAGGTCTAGCCCGGGACCAGGGTTCAATACCCTGCCTCAGCGGGTCTTGGGCTCAAAAATTCCACCGACCTGATAATTCTCGCCTCAGTGCCTATTCTAATCCTGGGGTCCCACACTGCAACTCTGGGCAATTGCTTGCTTAATGTCCACAACGGCCCCCACCAGAGTGGACGCCTCACAGGGAAAGCCAGGATGGGTTCCACAGCGGCATTCGTACAAGCGCCTTGAGACCCTTGCGGGTGAGTAGTGCGCTATACAAGTATCAATTTACAATTTTTACAATTTTACAAAGACCGCCGGGTTGAAGATTGGCTTTTTGTTTGGTTTTCCGGAGTGAAGAAAGGCAAGGCAATTCTACTGGATCGTGCTCTGCATTATGTTCTGTTATGAATTAGCCAAAAAGCAGCCTCCGGAAGGACTGGGTGATCAGGGCCAAAGCTGCTACAATTGAGTTGGCACGCAGATTTCCTGTCCCTCTCATTTGCAAGCGACTACGTGGGCAATGCGTTCACGAAGCACTATTGTCGGGACAGTTAGGTTTGCCGAGAGGGACCCATTGACCACTCAGTAGTTCAAGACTTTCTGGTTGGAGTCAATCCACAGACCCACCTTCAAATAGGCCCTCCTTTGATATCTATTCAGAAGGCGAGGTATCTGCGACTAGAGGTCTCTACCAGAGGACAAGTTACTTAACTTCATTAATGCTTTTTCTGGTAGCCACAGATTCTTCACTGACCCTCCCATTCTCCCTGTTTTGTGGCTGGACTCTATCCATTAATAAGATCCCAAGTCTAGCCATTAATAAGATTCCAAGTCTAGGAATCTGCCTACTGGTCACATCAATTCACTTTTGGAGCTCTGCATCTCGGGCACAAACACATTTGAAAACAATTGAGATGAGCGTAGGAGTGGAGCCATGTAGGCTCTGCACATCATATTCGGAGTGGAACAGTGTTAGTGTGGACCCACATGGCGCCACCTACCTGTGAGCAGAGGTACTGTTGAAAAGTTTCCCGATCCAGTTGGATGCCTGGGGAATATTCAACAGGTGAGGGATCTGTGGCTAGATAGTCTTTACCAGAAACAATGATACCGAAGCTGTATAAATACTGCCTGATTGATTGATTGATTGATTGATGAAAGGTAACAACTTCTTGAAAATGATTAGGGCAAAAAGAAGGGCATGCTAAGTGATAAAAGGCTTTTCACACTCAGAAGCAATCTTGCCTAGCGCAAAATTAGGGAAGAAAGTCCTAGCTCCATAATACTCTTGGGTGTATGTTGCACTCTATAAATATATAAATAAATGAAAGCCACTGCCAGAAAATGATGATACTATCCAGCAGGATATAGCCACACTAGAAGCTGACAAGCAAATTACAAAATGCTTCCTGAAAAAGTTCTTTATGGACATCTAAGCAGAAATAAGTGCCATTACAGATGAGCTGAAGCAAAATTTGAAGAGGTGAATAAAGATGTGTCAGAACTTGGACACTAAACTGCACTCCAGAAGAAGTTTACAGTGCTTGTGCCCTCAGCCAGAAACAAATAAGTAACCCTATTGCTGCTACCCCTGCAGGAACAGTACATTCATCTAAAGGTGAGTAAACAAAAAACTTGGAAAACGGCGGAGTATGCTCACACCTAGGTTCCATACTTACTGTGCCACTTTAATCAAGTGACAAGAGACTGAAAAGCCCAAGTAGGCCGAAACCAGTCTTAGCTTGCTTGTATTCCAGTTCAGAGAGCACCTGACTTAGCACTTCAGTCTGGACAGTTCCTACTGGAGCAGGACCAAGGTTGATTTGCAAATGCCTGGAATTAATCTCAGGTAGCATGGTGGCCCAAAAAACGACGAGCTGGAATGTTATCCCGATTTCCCTTTATTAAACTAGTGGCAAACATTCTTCCCATCACTTTTTGTGTGTTCACTTCATATATCACTTCACTCTCCAGTTTGATCATGGCCTGGGTTACTCTGTGTATGTGAAGAACTTTAAGCTCAACAAGACACCCAAGGCTGTCAAGCAACAGAGATAGCTTAGATTACACCGCTGACTAGAAGACATGTCCTGTGACCACATTTGTTGGAAACATTTCAACCTGGCTGGATATGTTCTAAAATGTTCCAGTCTGATAGAGCTGCTTGAAGAGAACTGCACTGTTAATGTTAAAGGCCAGCAAAAATCCAAGTGGATCATTGATCTGGTGCACTTATAAGCAAGGACTGAATGTAGGTAATCTACTAGACTAATTATTTTATTATATCAGATCAAGAACATAACTGTTGTGGATGTTTGTCTTTAATGTATCTCACCGTACATTTCTGCAATTTTACTATAGGGGCAAATTGTAAATGGGTTTGTAGTTTCTAGGCCCATTTCTTTTTCACATTTGTGGAGAAACCATTGCCTGTTTAAGATTATTTGGGCAGGTGGGGCTGGTTTGAGCCCTAGAAAGCAGTGGAATTTTGGAGCTCCTAATATGCTCCTTTTGCTGTTCCTTTGGAGACGGGACACACTCCGAAGAAGTGTGTAGAAGCTTCCCTCCTGTCATGAACCTTGGGATATTGCTCCTGGAGATGTCTTGTCAATGTTTCCTTAGCACCCTCGCAACTTGTGCAGTCAGTGCTTGGCTCATCAAACCAATCAGTCCAGGGACATATCCTATTCACCCTTCATCACTGTCTGGGGCTAGTTCTATTGACACTGATGGTCATGCAGTTTATGAGAAGAGTACTGAAGAATGCTGTCAACTGTTGTGCATGCAATTTAACCATAGTTTCTGGTGAAATCTTGAGGTGGTGGTCAATGTGTGTGTGGGAATAAGAGCATGGCTTTGGAGGGGATGACCACTGGGTCATGGGTGGTGGCGTCCCAATGCTTCCTGAAGACGAGGCTTCACTCATCAGGATCCGGGATGCTAACCCATTTTGAGGATGCTTGCTGTAGGTTGTAGCATGCTAATAGGGTGAAGTGTTCAACAAGTGTTGGAGCACTTAGTGTTTTGTAAAATACCCCTCACACACCAACAGGCCCCTTGGTGTCATGCTTCATCATCGGGGTCTTCGCACCCCTCTAACGGGATGCGGTGTGCTGCGACCAACGACTACGCGGGAGCACTTATAGTTAATGACTATATGTGGTGCATGTGTGTGGGGTGTATTTACAAGTGAGTGGTGGGACGTGGTGAAGGTTTAAAAAGTACCTGGCACATGAGTATATTGGAAAAAAAATTATTCTAAACTCTGGCTGGTACTATTAAAAAAGGGTGCAGTGTGAGGTCAAATCTGTTGTATTAATGAACAGGACCTCTGGTGTGCGTCAACATGTTTCGGAGGCAAGCTCCTTCTTCAGAACGGGGGCACAACTTCCCCACCTTACTCACGTATTTCTAGATAATATCAAGATGTATTTACAAAAAAGTGAAATATTAGGCTAAATGTGCCTACAGGTGTCTGCTACAAGCTCAATGACTTATGAAGCTTGCTTGCTTGCTTCATGAGCAATAGGAACGTCTGGGGTGTTGCTATTTTTGCAATAGGATCAGGACATAGTAATCTCCGCCTTACCCCCACACGCTGCTCCGCTGAAGTCAGGAGCAGCGTGTGGGGGTACATTTAGCCTAATATTTCACTTTTTTGTAAATACATCTTGATACCTTCACCACGTCCCACCTCTCACTTGTAAATACACCCCACACACATGCACCACATATAGTCATTAACTATAAGTGCTCCCGCGTAGTCGTTGGTCGCAGCACACCGCATCCCGTTAGAGGGGTGCGAAGACCCCGATGATGAAGCATGACACCAAGGGGCCTGTTGGTGTGTGAGGGGTATTTTACAAAACACTAAGTGCTCCAACACTTGTTGAACACTTCACCCTACCTGCGAGTTGGATTCTCCTTGTTTATTAAAGTATCTTTGTGGAGCAAGAATCCAATCCCCATTTGCTCTACCTCCCCCTCTTGTTTTTTGTGTAGCATGCTAATATGCACAAGAAGAATTAGCAGATAAGAGTGAGGAACTTAGGTTAACAAAGGATGAAAGCCAACATTATAGAGACAGTTTTCAGAGTCATAGAGCAGACGACTGAAGGATTAATGTTAATGGAACAAGGATTGGAATGCTTGATGACCAAAATGTATCTGTCGGAACACCTGTGACAGGAAACCAAGTTAACCTGAATGACCAAGGAACTTACGAACCATGCAACAGAAAGCATTGTAAAGTTGTTTTTGGGCTACAAAATTAAGGAGGGAAGCCAAGTTCAGAATTTTGAGTGTCCACTAATTGTTTGCAGCAGAATCATGCACTCCAAAGATGGAGAAAATTATGAGGGATTTGTTGTAGTCTTATGAAGAAAAGGACCAGAATATGATGTGTGAGTGTATTGGCTCTCCTCCTGGTAACTTTTTGTGGGACTGTAAATGTTGTAACTGACATATTGACTGGGGTATCACCAGAGATATTGCATAAGTGTAAGGACTGATGCTACTGTTTTTTCGACTCTGTAAGTGCAATGAGTCATGACAAACAGGCCTCAGTGCCAGTCCTCTGACCCACTAAAATGTATATGTCTATTTGGTTCACACACAATCAGCATAAGTTAATGTACCTATAAGTACCTTGTACGTGGTGCCAGGAGTACCCAAGGCCTGTAGGTTAAGTCGCTCATTGTGCACTGCAGCTCTTATTTTTCCACCACAAATGTGATATAGCAAAGCATGACTCACAGTCTCAATTGCTGGCTGGCAGAGCAGTTTTTAAAAGTATTGGCAAAGTCGAAACCTTCCTTTTTATTAATATTTATAAGTCACCTTTAAGTTAGGCCTTTTTTAGTATAATCCAGCCTGTCTAAAGGAAGAATGCATTATATTAAAAAGTTGAATATGTGTTTTCTAACTTTACATGTTCTAACAGTCGAAACCCTGCATGTCATTTTTTTCTGTGGAAATACTAGTAGCCCCATTGACGAGTACAGAGTTACACACTGACTGCCAACTCAGCAGTGCTAACTTCTGAATGGGACTACTAACTATGATACTTCGAGATATCAAAAAAGATGTTGCATTAAAATTCACTTGATGCTCAAGTCGAATTTAATGTAACCTTTGCACAAATGGCAACTTTACAAAGTTGCCACTTTGTTCTCCAAAGTTTTCTAGTGACCGTTTATGGTTGCTGGCCACGAGACAGCGTGCTGCCCTCCATTGAGGATGACTCTCAGGGATAAACAAAAAGGGCCTGCCATTGGCTGAGGTGTAAATTCTCCCAGGCAGGTAGGCCAAACAGAATGTGAGCCCAAAGGGTGAGCTTCAAAGGGAAAGCAGCCTTTGAAGGACAAATAGTGAGGACACACAAGAGGGACTTCTCTCTTGTTTTGGCAGACAGGCTGGCATTGGTACTAGAGAGGGGAAAGATGCTGCCGAACCTGTTTTTCCGTGGTCCTGTAGCCCCCGGGTAGCCACACATCTGGGATGTGCTAGAGAATTCATTTGCCAAGACAAAGATTCTGCACTGTTGGGAGTGGTCAGAATAGTGCATACTGGGCTAGCTAGATACCATACTCCACAGGACATTGTCACTAGGCGGGAGGGGACCTGCTAGCCAATTGGCTAGTAGTCGTCGCATCCCACTAGGGCAAGAACTGGGCATAAAAGTGGCCTCCAGACATCAGATCATGTCTGAATAAGAGAGTGAACCGAATAAGAACTGTTCTGTTGTTCCCTAGACCCAGGTCTGCACCAAAGACTGGACTGCATCTGCTGCTCCTTGAACTAGCAAAGAGAGGACTGTGCCTGTGGTGGCCTGCTCAAGGAAAAGTTGTCCCCAATACCCAGACAGAAGAAGTGACTCCAAGAGTCAGTTGACAGACTTCCTGTTACAGCTACTGTGCCAGAAAAGCTGAAGAAGGCTGCCTCTGTGAGCTGGTCTCCTAGATCTCCTGATTGCCGCTGACTGCTGAAATGCAGCCTGGGAGACTGAGTCCCATCCCTCAAAAGTTGCACCGAGTCTGCTGGATCCGGGAGAATCTTCGGAGTGCAGCTTTGTCACCCAGCAAGGAAGGTACCACTAGTTAAAGAGCACCACTGGTTTCACTGTAACCGGAGACCCGTAGATCATTAGTAGCTGTTTTTTCAACAACTGGACTTCAAGGGACATAGTCCTCTGCAGCCAACGTTGCCCCACTACATTCGTAGACAGAGGAGGGGTGGCCCCAGGAAGACCACTGCCACCTGCTTAGCATGCTTGAGCATCTTCAGCATTCTGTATCCCTTACATCAAGCCTACACCAGTAAAGTCAATGGCAGTTCACCCATAGAGCCTGGAACTGGACTAGAGACTGATTTGACTGTTAAGTAACTGCTTTAATCAACCTTATTGATCCCAGTGACTAGTTCCCTGTCGTAGTTGGTTGCCTCAAGAATGCCTCTACAGCTGTTTTCAATGTACTTGTCATTACCCAGAAACTGCAAGTCACAATAGATTACAGTGATTTTTTGTGTTAAGTGAAAATCTGTGATTTATGGTCATTTTAAAAATTCATACCTCTGAAATCTTCTGGTGGATATTTGTTGTTAATGTGTCTATTATAAGATAAAAATGCACCCTATTTTTATAAATGGATGTTAGATTTTTATTTTGTTCTTATTCAGCTGTTTTGGCACTTCTTAATGCTTTATACTTGTTCCTCTGATAAAGCCTGACTGCGCGGAGCCACAGCTACTCAGGGTAAAGCTAAGATTTTTCAAACAAACCTGACTGGCCTGAAATGGGATTCATGTCTTTGTTCTTCAGTGAGGTAGTACAACCACGCCATATAATAAACCACTTTCCTCACAATAAGAACATAGTGATTCTGTGGGATAGTCATCTACTCTTCTTTCCAGATTTATACCTGAGACTCTTGCTAAGAAAAAATGCTAATTGCAGGTAGGAAGTTCGAGAATTAAGGGTGTTAAGGCTGTTTATTGAAATCAGAAATTAATTTCTAAGGGGACAAATGTTTTCATCCCAACTTGAGATGCTTATGACTCCTCGTGCTCTGCAGCCTGACTTCAATCCATGTCCAGGGCAGAGAGACAGACACTGCATCAGACTTGTAAACAGATGCTGCTGGCCTACATGCTGCACATTGCCAGGGACTGCTGTGCTGCCAAGAGGGACCACCATTTGGACTGCTTGCTTTGCTGTGTTGGCCAGCTGATTACTGGCGAGCGCTTTCACCTCTCAGGGGGATTTGCTTTCCAGGTGTGTGCTGCGCGATTTCTTCTGTGCCCACTCTGCAAGGACCAAGAGTTTGGTGTTTTAATGTAAGTCGGCGCAGCACGCTAGCTGGCTGAGCTTAGCGCACTGTGAATTGAGTGCCCACTTTTTAGGTCTCGCGACCTATCAATGCGCGTATGCGCATTGAGCGGGGAGAGAGTTCAAGTGCTCAAAATGCTCGTCAAACCAAGGGCTTTTTCGTGCGGTTTTCTTGGAGTTCACGTGGCCACAGGCACACGCTTTTGGCCCCTCCCCAGCCAGCTTACCCCAGGCCGTAGCAGCACTCCTCCCACACCTTTGAAGTGAAGCTTAGCTTTACTTCAAAGGTCCCTGCTGCTTCACACCCTCATCGCCGCTCTCCCCGCTCGGCCCCCTCCCCTGCCCGTCGTGTCGCATTTCTCCTCCCCCCTCCCCTTCTCTGCCTTCCCTCCGTCTTGTTACATTTAAGTGTCTAGCCTTGATAATATATCCTTGCCTTTACCCAGCCCTTCTGGACTCTCAAATCTTCATTTGACTTACTCGGGCAAACCTTACAGGCCTTCCAGAGTTCGGAATGTGACTGACTCCGTCCAGCCCTGTAGAACGGTGTTTGCCCGGCCCTTCTGGCCTTTCAAAGCACGTCGAAAAATCTCCAAATCTGCCCAGAAGCTTCAGCCCGACAGATGACTGATTCTGCCCATCCTTACCGTCCCTTCGCTAGCTTGACATTCGCCAGATCTACCCAGTCCTGCTAGCCATTCAGAGCTGAACATGTGATTGACTCTGCCCAGCTCTTCTGGCCTTCCGTAGTTTGCCGTGCACCTGACCTTACCTCCCTTACCTGCCTTTCAGAGGCATGTCGAAAAGCCTTTAGATTCCATCAGGTCTGATCGCATCAGCACCTCTGCAGAAATATAGTGCCCACCTGCTTCTAGCGCTTCTTCTCCAGGCGTGTGCTTTAATCTCCTGTTTGAACACCTTCTTGCCGAATGTCTTGTGCACGTGTGGTGGAATGAAGCTCACCACGGTGTGAGTTCACATTTCACTGAAACCCCAGGAGTTCCCGGCAGTGACGCCGCTCTGACCTTCTTCTGTCCTCTCACACAGCTGTGGAGCTGCAGATACGAGGCAGAGCACAGAGGCAGCGTCACAGCTCGGAGGGGTAATGCGCCTCCTGCAGCGCACTGGACGTCATCTTCAAAAAAGGAGTTTGAACTCGTTGGACTCACTCAGCCTTTCATGCTTTCCAGGTCGAGTGTCCCGTTTCGCCTCTCCATTGTATGAAGCTTCTAGATGAAATGTGTGCCTTTTGCTCAAAAAGTGACTACTACAGAGTAGCCTCCATCTTTATTTTGCATAACACACCTACATGTCGCAGTGAACGTCCTCCACCCGCTTTTTCGGGATCTATGACACCCCCACCACCCTCTACCCATCCATGCATTGTGTATTGATATGCGGCTTGTGGTGCACTGGTACATTAGGCCAGGATCTTATTGGGTGGATGAAAGGCGTGTACAACTTGGGTATTGCGTGTTTAAGTGCTTGTGGACTGGCTCAATAGATGCTGATGACAAGCCATTGACAATGTAGCCCAGGTTCACTGTGTGAGCAGGGCGCTGAGCAGTCACACTGATCCTGCTAGAGTGATGTGAGTGAGGTCTGGGTGTGTGAGGTGCACATGGCATAATATGGAAAAATTGCTCAGCGAGTGAATGTGCCTGCGGATGAGAGCTGTGCACAACCTGTGAGCCATAGCGATTTATCAAGAGGCTAAACTGGATTTCTTTCTTCAGACGTTGATAAATCAGTATCTCTGGGAAAGCATACACACGTTTGCCTAGAATGGTGCAAAGATGGAAATGCTGTCGCTGATGAATGTTTATTATTCCATTGTTGAAACCTCTGAACTTCTCAAGTTCGACCTGCTCTTCTGTTTTTTTTTTTTTTACAGCTTTTATCTGATGAACATATGATTTGTAAAGTCGTATATATTTATTAAAAGCTGCTGAGAGATTGAAATATACTTGGATTCATTCCTTTTGGGATATATGATTTTAGACCATTCCCACAAGTGTGACCCACTTTTCTGTCTTCACACTTTTATCTGATGAGCTTGTTATTTTAATGTAGTGTGTTTTAGGTCTTGCGCCTAGCGCGATACACTGCACAGCAGCGTTCACGCAGTGAGAGTCCACCACACACACACACCACACACACCAGACACACACCACACCACACACACACCACACCACACACACACCACGCCACACACACACACACCACACACACACACACCACACACACACACCACACACACAAACCACACACACACAAACCACACACACACACCACACACACCACACACACTACCACACACACACACACACACCCACACACACATAAATACACACAACCACACCTAACCACACACACAACCACACAAAAACACACACACACAAACACACAAATACACACGGCCACACCTAACCGCAAACCCACACAACCACACACACAACCCCCCCCACACACACACACACAACCACACACACAACCACACACACACACACGCACGCAGACACACGCACGCAGACACACGCACGCAGACACACGCACGCAGACACACACACCCACAATCCCTCACACACACACACACACCCACAATCCCTCACACACACACACACCCACAATCCCTCACACACACACACACCCACAATCCCTCACACACACACACACAACCACACGACACACACAACCACATGCACAATCACACAGCATCAGTGCACAATTTCTACTGGCACACACACCACCAGCCATCAGTGCACACATCAATTGTTAACGCATCCACAATTCACTATTGTAGCAATCGCAGTATGGCGCACTTTACTTTTAAACATATTCATTTAAAGCGCAGCATAGCACCATTGCCACAAAAATACACATTTTGTTGGCCTACAATTTATAGACTTGTTGCAATTGGTGTTGCAATATTTAGCAATGCCATTAGCTCAAACTTAATTAATGCGAGACCTATTGCATTGTAGATTGCTGCTGGACTGCGTTTCCGGTAGTAGAGAGGAAGTAGGCTCCTCCCACGACCCCTCCTGTTAGAAATCACATACTTTTCATTCTTTTCCGTCGACGTCCTTTTACGGAAAGAAAGAAGTCCAAGGCAAATTCCAGGACTGTCTGCAGACAACTCATTTATAATCCCTCAAATGAATGTATGTGCAATCTCCATGTGATGCAGGGATGAGCAATATGGCTGACAGTGGTGCTTAGTTTTCCCCTACATCATGAACTTTCTGTGACCGAGTGTGTAGAGTGGGGCTAAACCACCCTAAAAGAAGGGGGTGTCGAATTCATGATTTAAAATGTCATTTGTAAATCAGTGGTGAGAGGTGCTGCAGCATGGACACTACCTCCCAGTTCGAGGTCCTGGTAGTTAAGTTATATGCTGTTTCAAACTAGCACACGAGTCCCAGCTCTCCCAGGCGGACAATTTGTGTGGCCTTGTGCCGATCACTATATGTCTCCCTGTCCCAGCCAGACCATCTCTCAAAAACTGATGGAGCCCAATGTGATTCAGTTCCCCGTGTGCACCACACCATACATTTCCTTCATTCTTATGGTGGATGGGCCCAATTCACAAAAGTAAACTGAGACAAAAGTAACTTTTACTACTCGTAAATGCCCTTTGTGAATACCAAAAGTTGAACATTACGACTTTCGATATTCACAAAGGTCATTTACTAGTAGTAAATGCCCTTTGTGAATACCGAAAGTCGTAAAGTTAGACTTTCATCGTATTTTACTTTTGTGAATCGGGCCCGATGTGTTTCGTGTACGCCATAAACCGAATTGCCTATTTGATCTTGAATAAAAGCTTCTGTTGGGATTGCGGACCATGGCACAGTGGTGGCAAGACTTGGCATAAGGTGGGCATTCCTACTCACTACCCAACTCTTGTGTGTGGATAGCCTTAACTTAATGGAAGTCATTCTTGGCTTACTGGTGGAGCTCACTCCTGGTAGTTCTCTGTGCTTGGCATAAGTATGGTAATTGCTGACACACTGAAGGCAGTCCTTGCATCATGGTGCCCATCCATGGTGTTGCTGGCCCTGGCATAACGCTAATAATGTGTTGCAAAAGGTGGGGCTGGTTTGAGCCCTAGAAAGCAGTGGAATTTTGGAGCTCCTAATATGCTCCTTTTGCTGTTCCTTTGGAGACGGGACACACTCCGAAGAAGTGTGTAGAAGCTTCCCTCCTGTCATGAACCTTGGGATATTGCTCCTGGAGATGTCTTGTCAATGTTTCCTTAGCACCCTCGCAACTTGTGCAGTCAGTGCTTGGCTCATCAAACCAATCAGTCCAGGGACATATCCTATTCACCCTTCATCACTGTCTGGGGCTAGTTCTATTGACACTGATGGTCATGCAGTTTATGAGAAGAGTACTGAAGAATGCTGTCAACTGTTGTGCATGCAATTTAACCATAGTTTCTGGTGAAATCTTGAGGTGGTGGTCAATGTGTGTGTGGGAATAAGAGCATGGCTTTGGAGGTGATGACCACTGGGTCATGGGTGGTGGCGTCCCAATGCTTCCTGAAGACGAGGCTTCACTCATCAGGATCCGGGATGCTAACCCATTTTGAGGATGCTTGCTGTAGGTTGTAGCATGCTAATAGGGTGAAGTGTTCAACAAGTGTTGGAGCACTTAGTGTTTTGTAAAATACCCCTCACACACCAACAGGCCCCTTGGTGTCATGCTTCATCATCGGGGTCTTCGCACCCCTCTAACGGGATGCGGTGTGCTGCGACCAACGACTACGCGGGAGCACTTATAGTTAATGACTATATGTGGTGCATGTGTGTGGGGTGTATTTACAAGTGAGTGGTGGGACGTGGTGAAGGTTTAAAAAGTACCTGGCACATGAGTATATTGGAAAAAAAATTATTCTGAACTCTGGCTGGTACTATTAAAAAAGGGTGCAGTGTGAGGTCAAATCTGTTGTATTAATGAACAGGACCTCTGGTGTGCGTCAACATGTTTCGGAGGCAAGCTCCTTCTTCAGGACGGGGGCACAACTTCCCCACCTTACTCACGTATTTCTAGATAATATCAAGATGTATTTACAAAAAAGTGAAATATTAGGCTAAATGTGCCTACAGGTGTCTGCTACAAGCTCAATGACTTATGAAGCTTGCTTGCTTGCTTCATGAGCAATAGGAACGTCTGGGGTGTTGCTATTTTTGCAATAGGATCAGGACATAGTAATCTCCGCCTTACCCCCACACGCTGCTCCGCTGAAGTCAGGAGCAGCGTGTGGGGGTACATTTAGCCTAATATTTCACTTTTTTGTAAATACATCTTGATACCTTCACCATGTCCCACCACTCACTTGTAAATACACCCCACACACATGCACCACATATAGTCATTAACTATAAGTGCTCCCGCGTAGTCGTTGGTCGCAGCACACCGCATCCCGTTAGAGGGGTGCGAAGACCCCGATGATGAAGCATGACACCAAGGGGCCTGTTGGTGTGTGAGGGGTATTTTACAAAACACTAAGTGCTCCAACACTTGTTGAACACTTCACCCTACCTGCGAGTTGGATTCTCCTTGTTTATTAAAGTATCTTTGTGGAGCAAGAATCCAATCCCCATTTGCTCTACCTCCCCCTCTTGTTTTTTGTGTAGCATGCTAATATGCACAAGAAGAATTAGCAGATAAGAGTGAGGAACTTAGGTTAACAAAGGATGAAAGCCAACATTATAGAGACAGTTTTCAGAGTCATAGAGCAGACGACTGAAGGATTAATGTTAATGGAACAAGGATTGGAATGCTTGATGACCAAAATGTATCTGTCGGAACACCTGTGACAGGAAACCAAGTTAACCTGAATGACCAAGGAACTTACGAACCATGCAACAGAAAGCATTGTAAAGTTGTTTTTGGGCTACAAAATTAAGGAGGGAAGCCAAGTTCAGAATTTTGAGTGTCCACTAATTGTTTGCAGCAGAATCATGCACTCCAAAGATGGTGAAAATTATGAGGGATTTGTTGTAGTCTTATGAAGAAAAGGACCAGAATATGATGTGTGAGTGTATTGGCTCTCCTCCTGGTAACTTTTTGTGGGACTGTAAATGTTGTAACTGACATATTGACTGGGGTATCACCAGAGATATTGCATAAGTGTAAGGACTGATGCTACTGTTTTTACGACTCTGTAAGTGCAATGAGTCATGACAAACAGGCCTCAGTGCCAGTCCTCTGACCCACTAAAATGTATATGTCTATTTGGTTCACACACAATCAGCATAAGTTAATGTACCTATAAGTACCTTGTACGTGGTGCCAGGAGTACCCAAGGCCTGTAGGTTAAGTCGCTCATTGTGCACTGCAGCACTTATTTTTCCACCACAAATGTGATATAGCAAAGCATGACTCACAGTCTCAATTGCTGGCTGGCAGAGCAGTTTTTAAAAGTATTGGCAAAGTCGAAACCTTCCTTTTTATTAATATTTATAAGTCACCTTTAAGTTAGGCCTTTTTTAGTATAATCCAGCCTGTCTAAAGGAAGAATGCATTATATTAAAAAGTTGAACATGTGTTTTCTAACTTTACATGTTCTAACAGTCGAAACCCTGCATGTCATTTTTTTCTGTGGAAATACTAGTAGCCCCATTGACGAGTACAGAGTTACACACTGACTGCCAACTCAGCAGTGCTAACTTCTGAATGGGACTACTAACTATGATACTTCGAGATATCAAAAAAGATGTTGCACTAAAATTCCCTTGATGCTCAAGTCGAATTTAATGTAACCTTTGCACAAATGGCAACTTTACAAAGTTGCCACTTTGTTCTCCAAAGTTTCTAGTGACCGTTTATGGTTGCTGGCCACGAGACAGCGTGCTGCCCTCCATTGAGGATGACTCTCAGGGATAAACAAAAAGGGCCTGCCATTGGCTGAGGTGTAAATTCTCCCAGGCAGGTAGGCCAAACAGAATGTGAGCCCAAAGGGTGAGCTTCAAAGGGAAAGCAGCCTTTGAAGGACAAATAGTGAGGACACACAAGAGGGACTTCTCTCTTGTTTTGGCAGACAGGCTGGCATTGGTACTAGAGAGGGGAAAGATGCTGCCGAACCTGTTTTTCCGTGGTCCTGTAGCCCCCGGGTAGCCACACATCTGGGATGTGCTAGAGAATTCATTTGCCAAGACAAAGATTCTGCACTGTTGGGAGTGGTCAGAATAGTGCATACTGGGCTAGCTAGATACCATACTCCACAGGACATTGTCACTAGGCGGGAGGGGACCTGCTAGCCAATTGGCTAGTAGTCGTCGCATCCCACTAGGGCAAGAACTGGGCATAAAAGTGGCCTCCAGACATCAGATCATGTCTGAATAAGAGAGTGAACCGAATAAGAACTGTTCTGTTGTTCCCTAGACCCAGGTCTGCACCAAAGACTGGACTGCATCTGCTGCTCCTTGAACTAGCAAAGAGAGGACTGTGCCTGTGGTGGCCTGCTCAAGGAAAAGTTGTCCCCAATACCCAGACAGAAGAAGTGACTCCAAGAGTCAGTTGACAGACTTCCTGTTACAGCTACTGTGCCAGAAAAGCTGAAGAAGGCTGCCTCTGTGAGCTGGTCTCCTAGATCTCCTGATTGCTGCTGACTGCTGAAATGCAGCCTGGGAGACTGAGTCCCATCCCTCAAAAGTTGCACCGAGTCTGCTGGATCCGGGAGAGTCTTCGGAGTGCAGCTTGGTCACCCAGCAAGGAAGGTACCACTAGTTAAAGAGCACCACTGGTTTCACTGTAACCGGAGACCCGTAGATCATTAGTAGCTGTTTTTTCAACAACTGGACTTCAAGGGACATAGTCCTCTGCAGCCAACGTTGCCCCACTACATTCGTAGACAGAGGAGGGGTGGCCCCAGGAAGACCACTGCCACCTGCTTAGCATGCTTGAGCATCTTCAGCATTCTGTATCCCTTACATCAAGCCTACACCAGTAAAGTCAATGTCAGTTCACCCATAGAGCCTGGAACTGGACTAGAGACTGATTTGACTGTTAAGTAACTGCTTTAATCAACCTTATTGGTCCCAGTGACTAGTTCCCTGTCGTAGTTGGTTGCCTCAAGAATGCCTCTACAGCTGTTTTCAATGTACTTGTTGTCATTACCCAGAAACTGCAAGTCACAATAGATTACAGTGATTTATTGTGTTAAGTGAAAATCTGTGATTTATGGTCATTTTAAAAATTCATACCTCTGAAATCTTCTGGTGGATATTTGTTGTTAATGTGTCTATTATAAGATAAAAATGCACCCTATTTTTATAAATGGGTGTAAGATTTTTATTTTGTTCTTATTCAGCTGTTTTGGCACTTCTTAATGATTTATACTTGTTCCTCTGATAAAGCCTGACTGCGCGGAGCCACAGCTACTCAGGGTAAAGCTAAGATTTTTCAAACAAACCTGACTGGCCTGAAATGGGATTCATGTCTTTGTTCTTCAGTGAGGTAGTACAACCACGCCATATAATAAACCACTTTCCTCACAATAAGAACATAGTGATTCTGTGGGATAGTCATCTACTCTTCTTTCCAGATTTATACCTGAGACTCTTGCTAAGAAAAAATGCTAATTGCAGGTAGGAAGTTCGAGAATTAAGGGTGTTAAGGCTGTTTATTGAAATCAGAAATTAATTTCTAAGGGGACAAATGTTTTCATCCCAACTTGAGATGCTTATGACTCCTCGTGCTCTGCAGCCTGACTTCAATCCATGTCCAGGGCAGAGAGACAGACACTGCATCAGACTTGTAAACAGATGCTGCTGGCCTACATGCTGCACATTGCCAGGGACTGCTGTGCTGCCAAGAGGGACCACCATTTGGACTGCTTGCTTTGCTGTGTTGGCCAGCTGATTACTGGCGAGCGCTTTCACCTCTCAGGGGGATTTGCTTTCCAGGTGTGTGCTGCGCGATTTCTGCTGTGCCCACTCTGCAAGGACCAAGAGTTTGGTGTTTTAATGTAAGTCGGCGCAGCACGCTAGCTGGCTGAGCTTAGCGCACTGTGAATTGAGTGCCCACTTTTTAGGTCTCGCGACCATACGCGCATTGAGCGGGGAGAGAGTTCAAGTGCTCAAAATGCTCGTCAAACCAAGGGCTTTTTCGTGCGGTTTTCTTGGAGTTCACGTGGCCACAGGCACACGCTTTTGGCCCCTCCCCAGCCAGCTTCCCCCAGGCCGTAGCAGCACTCCTCCCACACCTTTGAAGTGAAGCTTAGCTTTACTTCAAAGGCCCCTGCTGCTTCACACCCTCATCGCCGCTCTCCCCGCTCGGCCCCCTCCCCTGCCCGTCGTGTCGCATTTCTCCTCCCCCCTCCCCTTCTCTGCCTTTCCTCCGTCTTGTTACATTTAAGTGTCTAGCCTTGATAATATATCCTTGCCTTTACCCAGCCCTTCTGGACTCTCAAATCTTCATTTGACTTACTCGGGCAAACCTTACAGGCCTTCCAGAGTTCGGAATGTGACTGACTCCGTCCAGCCCTGTAGAACGGTGTTTGCCCGGCCCTTCTGGCCTTTCAAAGCACGTCGAAAAATCTCCAAATCTGCCCAGAAGCTTCAGCCCGACAGATGACTGATTCTGCCCATCCTTACCGTCCCTTCGCTAGCTTGACATTCGCCAGATCTACCCAGTCCTGCCAGCCATTCAGAGCTGAACATGTGATTGACACTGCCCAGCTCTTCTGGCCTTCCGTAGTTTGCCGTGCACCTGACCTGACCTCCCTTACCTGCCTTTCAGAGGCATGTCGAAAAGCCTTTAGATTCCATCAGGTCTGATCGCATCAGCACCTCTGCAGAAATATAGTGCCCACCTGCTTCTAGCGCTTCTTCTCCAGGCGTGTGCTTTAATCTCCTGTTTGAACACCTTCTTGCCGAATGTCTTGTGCACGTGTGGTGGAATGAAGCTCACCAGGGTGTGAGTTCACATTTCACTGAAACCCCAGGAGTTCCCGGCAGTGACACCGCTCTGACCTTCTTCTGTCCTCTCACACAGCTGTGGAGCTGCAGATACGAGGCAGAGCACAGAGGCAGCGTCACAGCTCGGAGGGGTAATGCGCCTCCTGCAGCGCACTGGACGTCATCTTCAAAAAAGGAGTTTGAACTCGTTGGACTCACTCAGCCTTTCATGCTTTCCAGGTCGATTACAGGAGTATCACTAGTTAGGCAACAATGGCACTGACAAGTCAAGCGCCTAGAACCATTGCGATGTTAATTAATGCAGTGTTCGACTATTGCATAATAAACTGCATACAAGAATTCTGGTTTCTTCTCTTTGGTATTCTGAGGGAGCCGGACAGCCCCCCTTGCCTGAGGAAAGACAGTTGTGCTTCGGGGACCCCTGACATCAGTGGAAAACTGATTATTTGGAAGCCAACATTTTGTGAGTTGTTTTCACTTTTGCTGGTTTTACCTTGGTGAGTGCATTCTTGAAGCCCTCTGACGAGGGTTTGGCTGGCAGCACCTGATAAACTCTAGCCATGGGGAAAGCGCTTGGAATATTACTTTTTCTGTGCGCGCTGGGACCAGCATTTGCCGAGCATGGTGAGTAAATGGTTAATCAAAGTGCGTTCACTCTGTAAAGACGTTACCACGCAAGCCGTATGATTGGTACATGAAGACTGCGTAAGTGTGAGTGGGTATGGGAGTACTAAGTGCTTTAAATGGGCAGCTGCTGCTCGGTATGGAGTACCACACTTTTTTTTATTTTGAGAGGGAGAGTACCGGCATTTCTCAAGACCGACATAATACTTTTAATTAGAGAGTACCGTCACTTCTCAGGAACAAGCAGTACCTGCAATTCTATATTTCCATTTCAAGGAGTACTGGCACTTTGAACCATCCGGAAGTCTATCCTCACCAGGCACTGGTATGCCACTGGTGATGCCATTGTGCAAACTGTTGAAAGTGCAAGTGTCCCGTTTCGCCTCTCCATTGTATGAGGCTTCTAGATGAAATGTGTGCCTTTTGCTCAAAAAGTGACTACTACAGAGTAGCCTCCATCTTTATTTTGCATAACACACCTACATGTCGCAGTGAACGTCATCCACCCGCTTTTTCGGGATCTATGACACCCCCACCACCCTCTACCCATCCATGCATTGTGTATTGATATGCGGCTTGTGGTGCACTGGTACATTAGGCCAGGATCTTATTGGGTGGATGAAAGGCGTGTACAACTTGGGTATTGCGTGTATAAGTGCTTGTGGACTGGCTCAATAGATGCTGATGACAAGCCATTGACAATGTAGCCCAGGTTCACTGTGCGAGCAGGGCGCTGAGCAGTCACACTGATCCTGCTAGAGTGATGTGAGTGAGGTCTGGGTGTGTGAGGTGCACATGGCATAATATGGAAAAATTGCTCAGCGAGTGAATGTGCCTGCGGATTAGAGCTGTGCACAACCTGTGAGCCATAGCGATTTATCAAGACGCTAAACTGGATTTCTTTCTTCAGACGTTGATAAATAAGTATCTCTGGGAAAGCATACACACGTTTGCCTAGAATGGTGCAAAGATGGAAATGCTGTCGCTGATGAATGTTTATTATTCCATTGTTGAAACCTCTGAACTTCTCAAGTTCGACCTGCTCTTCTGTTTTTTTTTTTTACAGCTTTTATCTGATGAACATATGATTTGTAAAGTCGTATATATTTATTAAAAGCTGCTGAGAGATTGAAATATACTTGGATTCATTCCTTTTGGGATATATGATTTTAGACCATTCCCACAAGTGTGACCCACTTTTCTGTCTTCACACTTTTATCTGATGAGCTTGTTATTTTAATGTAGTGTGTTTTAGGTCTTGCGCCTAGCGCGATACACTGCACAGCAGCGTTCACGCAGTGAGAGTCCACCACACACACACACCACACACACACACACCAGACACACACCACACCACACACACACCACACCACACACACACCACGCCACACACACACACACACCACACACACACACACCACACACACACACCACACACACAAACCACACACACACACCACACACACCACACACACAACCACACACACACACACACACACACAACCACACACACATAAATACACACAACCACACCTAACCACACACACAACCACACAAATACACACACACAAACACACACCTACACACGGCCACACCTAACCGCAAACCCACACAACCACACACACAACCCCACACACAACCCCACACACACACACACACACAACCACACACACAACCACACACACACACACACACACACGCAGACACACGCACGCAGACACACGCACACAGACACACGCACGCAGACACACACACCCACAATCCCTCACACACACACACACCCACAATCCCTCACACACACACACACCCACAATCCCTCACACACACACACACACAACACACACAACCACATGCACAATCACACAGCATCAGTGCACAATTTCTACTGGCACACACACCACCAGCCATCAGTGCACACATCAATTGTTAACGCATCCACAATTCACTATTGTAGCAATCGCAGTATGGCGCACTTTACTTTTAAACATATTCATTTAAAGGGCAGCATAGCACCATTGCCACAAAAATACACATTTTGTTGGCCTACAATTTATAGACTTGTTGCAATTGGTGTTGCAATATTTAGCAATGCCATTAGCTCAAAGTTAATTAATGCGAGACCTATTGCATTGTAGATTGCTGCTGGACTGCGTTTCCGGTAGTAGAGAGGAAGTAGGCTCCCCCCACGACCCCTCCTGTTAGAAATCACATACTTTTCATTCTTTTCCGTCGACGTCCTTTTACGGAAAGAAAGAAGTCCAAGGCAAATTCCAGGACTGTCTGCAGACAACTCATTTATAATCCCTCAAATGAATTTATGTGCAATCTCCATGTGATGCAGGGATGAGCAATATGGCTGACAGTGGTGCTTAGTTTTCCCCTACATCATGAACTTTCTGTGACCGAGTGTGTAGAGTGGGGCTAAACCACCCTAAAAGAAGGGGGTGTCGAATTCATGATTTAAAATGTCATTTGTAAATCAGTGGTGAGAGGTGCTGCAGCATGGACACTACCTCCCAGTTCGAGGTCCTGGTAGTTAAGTTATATGCTGTTTCAAACTAGCACACAAGTCCCAGCTCTCCCAGGCGGACAATTTGTGTGGCCTTGTGCCGATCACTATATGTCTCCCTGTCCCAGCCAGACCATCTCTCAAAAACTGATGGAGCCCAATGTGATTCAGTTCCCCGTGTGCACCACACCATACATTTCCTTCATTCTTATGGTGGATGGGCCCAATTCACAAAAGTAAACTGAGACAAAAGTAACTTTTACTACTCGTAAATGCCCTTTGTGAATACCAAAAGTTGAACATTACGACTTTCGATATTCACAAAGGTCATTTACTAGTAGTAAATGCCCTTTGTGAATACCGAAAGTCGTAAAGTTAGACTTTCATCATATTTTACTTTTGTGAATCGGGCCCGATGTGTTTCGTGTACGCCATAAACCGAATTGCCTATTTGATCTTGAATAAAAGCTTCTGTTGGGATTGCGGACCATGGTACAGTGGTGGCAAGACTTGGCATAAGGTGGGCATTCCTACTCACTACCCAACTCTTGTGTGTGGATAGCCTTAACTTAATGGAAGTCATTCTTGGCTTACTGGTGGAGCTCACTCCTGGTAGTTCTCTGTGCTTGGCATAAGTATGGTAATTGCTGACACACTGAAGGCAGTCCTTGCATCATGGTGCCCATCCATGGTGTTGCTGGCCCTGGCATAACGCTAATAATGTGTTGCAAAAGGTGGACATTTATGTCCACTTGCTACCCTTGCAAGAGTGTTGGGCCTGGAATAATGGTGGCAAAGCCTGGGGTACCATGTGCAACTACGGTGTCAGTTCCAGCAAAAACGCAAGCAGTGCGATAAAGGCGGTAATTTGAGGCCTAAATTGAGAACTTTGATGGTGCCAATTCTAATTATTATGATAATCCTGCCATAATTATGGTAATTATTGCCATATTTTGGGAATCTGTGGCCTCAGATTGTGATACTTGGGCATATAACACAAAATGTACCCGTGTGTGGCTGTGGTACATGTAGATGCTTGATGAAAATGATAAACTGATGTGTGTAACTGACAAAGCTATTAATTTTGCTATTTTCAAAACCAACACATAAATTAAAAAAGTGTCATTTACAATACCAATCGCTCAAACTTTCCAAATGCGAAAAGTTAAAAGTATGGGCATTGTAAATCACAAAACAAAAAAATAAAATGTCATTTAGAAAACCAATAGCTCAAACTTTCCTACTGCGAGACCTATTGGCAACGCCAGTGCTTGTTCCTGTGGAGGCCATCCTGCATTAGCTGCAGCTGTATTTAAGAGCGTTTTACTTCTGGTAGCGGGCCTTACTGGATTGAGCGTGGGGTTTGATTTTCCCCCACATGCTCCACTCGGGAGAAATCAGCACATTCACTGGGCTGTCAGCTTCTCCAGTACAGCCCTCTCTGGCCCACCGCCAGTGTGGTAGCGTGCGCCGTGAGCGGCACCTCAGGCTGTGTGTCTGTGATCTTCTCGTCAAAGGCTGGTGGCCTCATGGCCTGGAGCAACGTCGAGCTCGTTGATGAAAGCCCGCCCCCAGAACGGCAGAGATCACCAATGCGGGCCCCGTTAAGCTAACCCCAGCTGGCGGTGCAGGTCCAGAATCAGCCCATGAAGGTACTGTCAGGGAGGAGAAAGGAAGCCCTTCCTTCCGAAGAGGCTGAGTTTTCCTGAGAGTTTGGAAGTTGAATTGCGCGTTTGTGAGCAGCTGCCTTTCGATCATTCTGCACTCGAGGGACCCTACAAGGTCTCCCTGCGAATTCGGCAGTGTGGTGCCCCTCCCCCATTTTGGGACATACCTTGGGGGCTCTTGTTTTCATTGGTGGCAATCCCGGGGGGAGTCCTCGACGGAGGTCCCCTGGTAGGAAGATGCAGCATTTATGAATCTGCTGAGAATTACCACAATACTTGTAGTAGGCACACAGGTGTTTCTGCGGCCTACACTCCGTATCTGCCTGATTCGCATTAAGTATTTACTGCGCCTGACCCAAGACCACCTCTCCTTCAGGAAGAAGCTGAAGACCTGGCTGTTCGAGCAGTAGCGGCACCCCCCCCACCCCCAGCGCCTTGAGACCCTACGGGTATGTAGTGCGCTCTACAAATGTCTTTGATTGATTGATTGATTGATTGATTAAAGAGCCTAATAGAGGCACTGATACTTCTGAAGCTGTTATGCGTTCAATAGTAATACAGTGATTCATGTGCTTTTTCATAACCTGATTTGCGTTCTTGTACTCATGTGATGATTCATGTTTTCTTTATTTCATAACCTGTTGCCTTTCATACCCTAATGTTTCCTAATGTATGTCGTTTTCGATTCTTGCACTGTCCTGATAACTTGTACTATTTCAGGATAGCATAATATGCACAGTATTTATGATTAATGTCGTTTTGGTCTATCGTTTGTGTATAATATATTTTATATTTTTATTCAACATTGTATGGATTCTCTTTTGTTGTGTATTTATTGTGTCAATGGTGTGTGTGTGTGTCTTTTGCAAACTCTTTACACTTTGCCTCTGGGATAAGTCTGACTGCTTGTGCCAGGCTACCAAGGGGGTGAGCAAGGGTTATTTTGATGTGTAACTCTAAACTGAAACTCTTTGTTTATTTAGACAGTAGTCTTTAAACACAACGGGAACCTAGAATAAATAAATGACAGTACAATTCATTAAAACTTCCTTACAATAATATTCATAATAAAAAGTACGGTATCCACCTCCTTTCCTCAATAGCAGCAACCTTTTAACCGAAAGAAATTCAATATTATATATATTCATCTTGATAAGTAAATAGCAATACAATTCATTAGAGGTACATTATCAGTTATGCACATATTAAAAATACGGTACCCTCATCCTTTCCACGATAGCAGCAACATTTCAACTCAATTCAATAGTGTGTACATTAGACTAAGGTATTTTGCGTAAACTGGGTGCGTAATCTTACAAAGAGGAATAGAATCTCTCACCCCCCTTCAGTTTTTCCCTCAAGAATTTTTTTATGCCTTTGATGTAATTTCCCAATGCAATGGCAATATCAAGATTTGATATTTCTATAAGCATAGCTATAACTTGAGCTTGTGACCTTATTCCATATTTTAAAAAAATTGGGCTTAAAAACAGTTATCTCAAAGCTAAAACCACAAGGCAACCGACCAATATGTGCAAAATATAGTTTTTAGTTCCAAGCCCACATTTACAAATTCCATCAGCATGTATCATTTCGGCCTTTGTATTTCCCTCCATCAGCCACGGGTTAATACCAATTTGTACTCTTAGTATTTCGCACCTAAGCCCATAGTTGGGCAAGGTGTCCAAATACGGGTACCGCGATTCCTTTACCCATGAGTTTCTTATACCTTGCACTGATTTTTTCATACTCCGATATTCCAAGTGCTGCTTCCTTCACACTTCCTGACCTTGGAGTCTGAGTGAACACTTAGTAAATTCTATCTCTGGTGAATGCTGGGTTAGTCTCTCCGCTATAATCAGGAGTTTCTTTGTTGCTTCCCTAGCCCACTTTAGGCTACTGCCTCGAATCTCCTCCCTGCACCATTGTGAGACCTTCTGCACTCCCCCTGGGACCTGGCGTTTCCAAAATCTTAACAGTGACATTTGGATCTGAATGCTCCATACTATTGTTCCTGTCTCCATTCTAATAGCCTGGATCATTGCAGAACTTGGTAGGGACAGTAAAGTTTTTAGGATCTTCCCTTCTTCCTGATCCCATCCGCATTTACCACTTAGGTTCAGGTCTTCTGCCCCATACAATATCTGCGGGGGGATCATTGCTTCATATGCCTTTAGCATTGGTCTATGAGACATGTCTCCATATTCCTTATAAAAATGTTCTGCCTGCAATTTGAAGAAAAGGCTTTTGCTCTTTGGGCTTCTAGGTGGATATACCATTTTAGGGCACTATCAACCCAGAGACCCAAATATTTATATTCTTTTACAATCTCCAATTTCGTTTGTCCTAAATACCATCAAAATGTTTTAGCTCTTTTCCCAAAGCATACAATCTTCGTTTCATCCATATTTACAACTAAAAACTTTTCCTCACAATATTCTCTAAAAACTTTGAATTTCCTTTGGAGTCCGAGCTCCGTTTCATCAAGTATCACAAGGCCATCTGCATATAGGAGGCATGCCACTTTATTTCCGCTCATTCTAGGGCTTGCACTTCTTTCCACTTCTAATACTGCTGGTAGGTCGGCCAGGAATATGGCAAAGAGCAGGGGAGCCAAAACGCAGTCCTGTCTTAGCCTGTTCCCTACCGCTATTTTCTGCGCCAGTGCCCCTTGCGTATCCTTAATTACCTGGGCCTAATTTCCTCTGTGTAATTCCTTTAGGATGGCCAATAAGCCCTCTGGTATACCATACCTAGTCAAGCATTCCCATAAGCACTTGCGATTCACTGAGTCAAATGCTGCCCGAAAGTCAACAAAACAGCAATACAATTTCCCCTTCTGCTCTATTGACTTCCGGGCGAGTGTCCAAAGGGCAAAGCAGTGGTCTATGGTAGAGTGACCTTCTTTGAATCCCCCCTGTTCTACCCATACAACTGAATCCTGTTCCACCCAATCTTTCAGCTTTCCTAATATTATTTTTGCAAAGATCTTTTCCACCAATATCTAACAAATGTATTAATCTGTAGTTCTTTGGGGAGTGCATATCTCCTTTCTTATGCACCAGTCTGATTATTGCTCCCTTCCAATTATTAGGAATCTTCCCAGTTTCTAAAATAACTTGAAACATTAGTGAAAGGAATTCTGCCTACCAATTCAGCCGTGATTTTATTATCTGGGCTGGGAGATTGTCTAGTCCTGCTGCCCTAGTTAAGTTCAGGGTTTTTATCGTGTTTTTTCGTTTAGGGTAGAAAATCTGCTTTGAGCTCTACTACTAGCCCGCACCACTCCTGTGGCTCCCCAACTTCCGGTTCTCTACCGGGGCTATACAGTTCCAGCAGATATTCCTTCCATGCCACCTCTCCCACCACACAATTCATTGAGACGACCAGGAGTTCAGCTGATGATTGTATCAGCTTCCAGAACTGACGTATGTTCTTTCTTTCAATTGTCCCCAGCAGTTTTACCCAGCAGCTTTCTTTGTATGTTCTTTTCGCGCTACTGATTATCATATTATATTCTTTTTTAATTTTACAAGCTTGTTCAGCCCTTTCCTGTTCATATTTAACGCTTAAATCTACGTGCTTCTCTCCTTATTTCCCTCTTCTTTTTAAGGCAATCCTCAGTGAACTACTTTGCTTGTCTCTGCAGTACATTTTGTTTCCTCTTTACATTTTTTGTGTCCTTTCTGAGTTCTCCCTGGAGACTTTGAACCACGTGTTCTAATTTTTCCTTGTACCAATCTAAGCACTGCCCTCTCGCATTACCCAGATCAAGGTTCTGTTGTAATCTTTCCAACCTTGCTATGTATTCCTCTGATAGCCTCGTTGTGATCCGCCTAGGGTACCCCACCTGTTGTTCAATGACTTTGTCACAGGGCTTCAGGTGGACCTCTAAGAGCTCTAGCTTGAAAGGGTTATGGTCGCTTCCTTCTCTATGATAAGTCCTAAATCCCTTAGCTAAGGCAAAATTCCAGGGTGACATGAAGACATAATCTATTGGGCAATTTTGTGTGCCTGGTTTAAATGTTTTCATTGCAGGGCAATCTAGGGCTGACCTTCCTTTTAGACATAAGAGGTGTTGGACTTGGCCCGCAGGGCAGGTTCACCCCTAGACTTTTTGCCTCATGTGTGACCCTGTGTCAGTGATTTTTGGGTCTCTGCGCACTTTCCCCTGAGTCCCAGAGTGAAAGTGAGTGCGTGTAGTATGGCTGGCCTGCCCTCCCATAGGAATGCATGGGGAATGTGTGTGTCCCTGGTAGTTCCTGATGCGTGGGGAGTGCAGGCTCGAGTTTAGTATGTGTAAACTCGTGAGAGTGAATGCTGCGAGATGGTGTCTGCGGCATGTATGTGTCTAGAAGGGAAGTGCTACTTCTGGACATTGAGATATGTGTGCAGTGAGGGTGCTGGAGCGTGATTGGCTGGAGCTGGCTGGCATGCCAGGCTCCAGGAAGTCTGGATGGGTCTGCCCGGTGGTGAGTGGGAGATTAGCATAAGTGATGTGTGGGAGGAGTGTACCTGTGTCCTGGATGGGCTGGGTTTTCCCCACACAATGCTGGCTCCGCCCCCCTGTGGTGTGTCTAACGACCCTAGCCTCCCCAGTGAAAGAAATGGGTGGTTGGGCCATCAAGAGTGCTCCAGAACCAGCTGCGACTGGTTTTCCCCCCACCCTGCACCCTGAAACAAAGGATTTGTTAGTATAAGAAGGGGCTGTGTCCCCTTAGAAAATGTTCTGCTTTTGGATCCTGCCAGAGGGGGCTTTTGCTGCTGCTGGGGCCAGGAGGACCGCCACTTGGGGTGTCTCCCTGCCTGGAGACCCAGTGTGCTGGCTCTGGCCCAGCCTTGCCCCCCCTGCCTGCCTCCAGCCCCTGCTGGAGCCTTGTCTTGTCCTCCAGTGCTGGGGAGCACTGAGGATTCTTTGCCTGCAGCCTGAGAGCGCTGCTCTCTGCCCTTCAGCGCTGGGAGCGCTGAAATCGCCTGCCTAGCGCTTGGAAAGCACTGGATTTTGGCCATAGCGCTGTGAGCGCTGTATTCTGTCCTGGAGGCGCTTGGGAGCGCCTGCCCTTCGTTACTAGCGCTGCTAGCGCTGGGTGTGCACAGCCGGTGCCCACCCGGCATCTGACTGCCCCGTGTGGCGAGTTGGCGGCGCGGGTGCCACCCCGCTCATTGCCGCTTTCATTGTGCCCAGGTCCGTTTTGTTGTTGATCCACGAGGGAGCCCACTCCTCGGATCATGGGAGCCCGCCTGCCTGCCTAAGAAGCGAGCCGCCGCGCTGCCCGCGGCGACCCGGAAGTGGTTGGGAGCCCGACCAATCCTAGCGCGGCCCAGGAGAGGCCGACCGGAAGTCCCGCCTCGGAAGCTGAGCCGGGAGGAGAGAAGCTGCCGGCCGGATCCCCGAGGCTCCCCGAGTGGAGAGGAGAGCCCCGGGACCAGAGGGAGAGACCCGCCTCCGCTGGAGACCAGAGCCGGTGAGTGTGGCCGTTCTGGAGGGAGGGGCGCCGGGACACATTGTCGGTGTCCGCCCCCCCCTGCCCCCTCGGCAGCGCGACCTCGCGCCCTCGTGTTTAGAGCCAGAGAGGCTCTGGGGGCATTTCCTGTTGGCGAGCCTTGCGAGGCTCGATTGCCGGCACCCTTGCTCGACGAGCCTGAGAGAGGCTCCAGCCCTTTTGCGTTGCAAGCCCAGAGAGGCTTGCATGCCCATTCGAAGTGAAGAGCCTGAGAGAGGCTCAGGGCGCCATTCCTTGTCTGAGAGCCCTGAGAGGCTCACCAGTGCCACAGTGGTGGTTCTTCGAGCCCAGAGAGGCTCCAACGTTGCCCTAACTTTCCCTGCTCCAGTTGCCCAGCACTTTGTGGGCAACTGCCACGTTTAGGCCCTGACATTGGGACACCGGGACAGTCACAGGTGGTGACTTGTGAGTTTGGCGCAATTGTTATTGTTTGTACACCTCTGAATGTTAATACATCATGTGTTTTATCCTTGCACCCCTACAGGTATTGTGATGTGTAGGTGGTTGTTTTCTCCCTAGTACAGGTGGTGCTAGTGAGGTCCTCTTACCAGTGATTACTGGTTGTGTGCTCTATGGTTATATTGTGTGCTACACTGATTTTACTTTCTAAAGTGCTATTGCTGAAAGTATTGCTTCTAAAAGTGCTGATACCCTTGACAGTGGTCCAAGTGGCCCTGTCCTGTACAAATATCCCTTGTAAATTCCGCCCGTGCCTGTTGGCACAGTGTAACAAGATGTGTGTTTTATCTGATGTATATTTATTATAATACAAAGGCTATTTTTATATAACCTTGTGTGGAGTTTTCCTTTGTGGTGGGCCTTGGGTGTTGTTGCTGGGGTGCGTGCGCAAATACTTAACTTACATCGCCTCCAAGTTTAGCCTTGACTGCTCGCACCACGTTACCTAGAGGGCGAGTAGGGGTTATCTTGGCGTGTAACTCCCTTGCCCTGACTTTGGGAATGGTGATCCCTGACTGACCTCGACGCGAGTCTTGGCCAGCCAGGGTCCCGTTTCCAACATTGGCGGCAAGCGGTGAGGATAAGGATTTGTGTTTGCGTTGTACCACAGTGGCAACTGGCCACTACAAAGCTCTGCATTTTAGATGACCACATTTTGGGGGATTATTGTGTTTTTGGTAGAATTCCATTGTTTCTTCTTCCAAAAGGTATCATTGTGCAATTGTGTCCAGTACATTTGTTCCCCTGCCCCGCGCCCAGAGTTTGGTACCTGTGTCACGTGTGGTCAGGTTGAGGAATCAGGGGTGGTAGAAACTGCCTTACCAGTCCGAGGGGGGGTTGTGTGTGAATGAATGGTGTGTGGCACTAGGCAAGTGAGTGTGAGTTCTCTGGGAGAGGGAACTTGCTGAACCTTTGTGAATTGTGTACTCCTGTGTAAGCTCAGACCCCTAGGTTCCCTGTGTAATCTTTTCACTAGAACGTCCGCCAGAATGGAGCCTGCTTTTGATTTCTGTGATCTGTTTGGATACAGTATGGGAGAGTTGGTAAGGTTCTGTGAAGAGAGAGACATAGGGGTGGATGAGTCCGACACTCAGTCCGAACTTAGGAGCAGCCTGATCCTATGGCAGAAGGGTCAGTGGGATCTTGCGCGCAGTGAGGAAAGGGCCTGGGATTCACACCAGGAGGGTGGTGGGTCTGTGGGGAGCCCTGAAGATTCAGAGGAGGAGGAAGAAAATGAAAGCACAGGGACGCCAGCAGAGAGCAAGTGCCCCCTAGATAGGGAGTCCCTTGCTGGGTCCAGTGTCAGATGTAGCACCCCATCCCTTTCCCGGTCCCCAGAGGAGTGGGTGGATAGGAGAGAAGAGAGGGAGCACCAGCTGGCCATGGAGAAGCTCAGGTTAGAGCATGCCAGAGAGATGGCGCAGCTGGGTGTGAATGAGCGGACTGCAGAGGCTGAGAGGGCCTTGGCCAGGGAGAAGATAGCCCTAGAGTGTAGGTTATCCCCTGACCGCAGTCTTAATTTTCTGGATTCCCCAGGGAGGGTGGAGTCCAGTGGTGGCAGCTATTTGAATCTCAGTCTAGAAATTCCCAGTTCCCCCAGTCTGGTACCTGTTTCCCCAGAGGAGGAGTTAAGGTTGAAATTCAGGGGCAGTAGGAAGCTGCCTCACCAGTCTTGGGTAGACTTTGAGGAGGACTGTTGTGGAGCCCTGTGTGATTGGGTACGGGAGCCCACGAAATGTGATTGGGACATATTGTTCGATATGTTTCTCAGAGAGCAGTTGCTCAGTTGTTGTTCCCCAGGGTTGCGCCAACACCTGTTGGGGTGTGGATTGTCTGAACCATGGGAGCTTGCAGTGGAAGCAGACCACTGGGAGAGGGCCAGAGGTTCTGTACAGTCATTGGAGAGTGAGTCCAACAGCAGTGGTACAGGGAGCTTCCAGCCCAGCGTGGTGGAAGAGGCTCAGTGCAGCCCAGCTAGGTCCCAGTATAGTGAGAGGGGTGGAAGGGCTGACTGCCTGGCTCAGTGGAGCAGGTGTCAGTGGGTGGCTGAGAGCCCCCAGAGGCCCGAAGCCCTGTCTCAGAACTTGGGTGGTTTCTTGAGGGAACACCAGGTTAGGGACCTGGGCTGTCCTGTTAGTACACTTGAGGAGGATCTCCTAGTGTCTAGGGAACCTGGAGCGTCTGTAACTAGAGCTCCAGGGGTTCCAGTGTCCGGCAGTGTCGCTCCAGTTGGGAGGGCACAGAAGTCCGAAGCGAGGAGTGATTGGGGGATGAGTTTCCCAGTGGATGCACCAGTGGACCAGAGACTAGCCAGTTGGGCTAGATCTTCTTGGGTGGACCCGGGTGGCGCCACTTCTGGTCTGGGGGATCTTCCCGCACTGTCAGGTGGACAAAGGACGGGAGATCTGCGCCAGACAGACAGTCACACGACACATGGGTCATGTGTCAGCCTCAGGGGGATTGCGTGTGAGTCCCCAGAAGTCCTGGAGTGCCAGGCAATTATTCCACCAAAGGTTTTAGACCGGAGGTTCGGAGGCCAGGTTCAGGTTCTGCCTGACCTGAAGGGTAGGACGACTGTAACCAGTGTCCTGACCGGTTCTTCCAGAGGAACTTCTCCAGTTGGGAGAGGGCAGACCTCTGGAAGGGGGTGCAGAGGGTGGGAAAGCCCACCTCTGACCCCGGTGCAACCTGAGGGGTTAAACCCTGGGTTGGAGTGGCGTTGTAAGGGTACCCCTCACAGGAGGAGGAGGAACCCTAGAAGAAGAGGTAGGGGGAGGAGAGCCTTCCCTGAGACTCCTGGTCCGCCTGAGGTTGTAGACCAAAGGCTGGTGAACCAGTGGCAGTCTAGTCCTGTCTTGCAGACAGGGAGAGTGGAGAATGGGTACTATGTGCCAGGGGTTACTACCCCCCGCTCTGCGAATTGGCAAGGACCGGTGGCACCTGGGTGGCCCAGGGCCTGGTCCTGGCCGCGGACAGCTAAGAGAGTACCAGTGGGGTAACCCAGTTGGTCCTTACAGTAGCTTTAGAAGGAACCCTAGGGGTTCACCGTGGCATAGAACAGGAGGGTGTCCCGGCAGTGGCGGGCCTGCGTCCATGTTCTATCGCCCCAAGCAGGGAAGTCCATCACGGTGGTGATTGTTCTCCCCTGCGTTTTGGCTGGAAGGGGGTTGTGTTGGACTTGGCCCGCAGGGCAGGTTCACCCCTAGACTTTTTGCCTCATGTGTGACCCTGTGTCAGTGATTTTTGGGTCTCTGCGCACTTTCCCCTGAGTCCCAGAGTGAAAGTGCGTGCGTGTAGTATGGCTGGCCTGCCCTCCCATAGGAATGCATGGGGAATGTGTGTGTCCCTGGTAGTTCCTGATGCGTGGAGAGTGCAGGCTCGAGTTTAGTATGTGTAAACTCGTGAGAGTGAATGCTGCGAGATGGTGTCTGCGGCATGTATGTGTCTAGAAGGGAAGTGCTACTTCTGGACATTGAGATATGTGTGCAGTGAGGGTGCTGGAGCGTGATTGGCTGGAGCTGGCTGGCATGCCAGGCTCCAGGAAGTCTGGATGGGTCTGCCCGGTGGTGAGTGGGAGATTAGCATAAGTGATGTGTGGGAGGAGTGTACCTGTGTCCTGGATGGGCTGGGTTTTCCCCACACAATGCTGGCTCCGCCCCCCTGTGGTGTGTCTAACGACCCTAGCCTCCCCAGTGAAAGAAATGGGTGGTTGGGCCATCAAGAGTGCTCCAGAACCAGCTGCGACTGGTTTTCCCCCACCCTGCACCCTGAAACAAAGGATTTGTTAGTATAAGAAGGGGGTGTGTCCCCTTAGAAAATGTTCTGCTTTTGGATCCTGCCAGAGGGGGCTTTTGCTGCTGCTGGGGCCAGGAGGGCCGCCACTTGGGGTGTCTCCCTGCCTGGAGACCCAGTGTGCTGGCTCTGGCCCAGCCTTGCCCCCCCTGCCTGCCTCCAGCCCCTGCTGGAGCCTTGTCTTGTCCTCCAGTGCTGGGGAGCACTGAGGATTCTTTGCCTGCAGCCTGAGAGCGCTGCTCTCTGCCCTTCAGCGCTGGGAGCGCTGAAATCGCCTGCCTAGCGCTTGGAAAGCACTGGATTTTGGCCATAGCGCTGTGATTCTGTCCTGGAGGCGCTTGGGAGCGCCTGCCCTTCGTTACTAGCGCTGCTAGCGCTGGGTGTGCACAGCCGGTGCCCACCCAGCATCTGACTGCCCCGTGTGGCGAGTTGGCGGCGCGGGTTCCACCCCGCTCATTGCCGCTTTCATTGTGCCCAGGTCCGTTTTGTTGTTGATCCACGAGGGAGCCCACTCCTCGGATCATGGGAGCCCGCCTGCCTGCCTAAGAAGCGAGCCGCCGCGCTGCCCGCGGCGACCCGGAAGTGGTTGGGAGCCCGACCAATCCTAACGCGGCCCAGGAGAGGCCGACCGGAAGTCCCGCCTCGGAAGCTGAGCCGGGAGGAGAGAAGCTGCCGGCCGGATCCCCGAGGCTCCCCGAGTGGAGAGGAGAGCCCCGGGACCAGAGGGAGAGACCCGCCTCCGCTGGAGACCAGAGCCGGTGAGTGTGGCCGTTCTGGAGGGAGGGGCGCCGGGACACATTGTCGGTGTCCGCCCCCCCCCCCCCCCTGCCCCCTCGGCAGCGCGACCTCGCGCCCTCGTGTTTAGAGCCAGAGATGGTTTTGGGGGCATTTCCTGTTGGCGAGCCTTGCGAGGCTCGATTGCCGGCACCCTTGCTCGACGAGCCTGAGAGAGGCTCCAGCCCTTTTGCGTTGCAAGCCCAGAGAGGCTTGCGTGCCCATTCGAAGTGAAGAGCCTGAGAGAGGCTCAGGGCGCCATTCCTTGTCTGAGAGCCCTGAGAGGCTCACCAGTGCCACAGTGGTGGTTCTTCGAGCCCAGAGAGGCTCCAACGTTGCCCTAACTTTCCCTGCTCCAGTTGCCCAGCACTTTGTGGGCAACTGCCACGTTTAGGCCCTGACATTGGGACACCGGGACAGTCACAGGTGGTGACTTGTGAGTTTGGCGCAATTGTTATTGTTTGTACACCTCTGAATGTTAATACATCATGTGTTTTATCCTTGCACCCCTACAGGTATTGTGATGTGTAGGTGGTTGTTTTCTCCCTAGTACAGGTGGTGCTAGTGAGGTCCTGTTACCAGTGATTACTGGTTGTGTGCTCTATGGTTATATTGTGTGCTACACTGATTTTACTTTCTAAAGTGCTATTGCTGAAAGTATTGCTTCTAAAAGTGCTGATACCCTTGACAGTGGTCCAAGTGGCCCTGTCCTGTACAAATATCCCTTGTAAATTCCGCCCGTGCCTGTTGGCACAGTGTAACAAGATGTGTGTTTTATCTGATGTATATTTATTATAATACAAAGGCTATTTTTATATAACCTTGTGTGGAGTTTTCCTTTGTGGTGGGCCTTGGGTGTTGTTGCTGGGGTGCGTGCGCAAATACTTAACTTACATCGCCTCCAAGTTTAGCCTTGACTGCTCGCGCCACGTTACCTAGAGGGCGAGTAGGGGTTATCTTGGCGTGTAACTCCCTTGCCCTGACTTTGGGAATGGTGATCCCTGACTGACCTCGACGCGAGTCTTGGCCAGCCAGGGTCCCGTTTCCAACAAGAGGCTTTTGGTCCCCAGATTACAACCACAAAGTCATCCTTTTGTGATTTTCCTCAACCATGCCAAGTGACTGTTGACACTCAGTATGCACACTCACCTTCAGTGGTAAAATGGGCTTAAGTAAGCTTGTAAATAGAATGTGAAAGAACCTCAGTCACCCCGCTATTTTAAGGGGTTGCGGAAAGGGATGTCTCCTAATGGAAACATTTTTCCATGTGGAGAATTGCATGTATTTATCTGCGCTGTGAACATCTGAGAAATACCAGCTCTGGAAAGCCACTGTTAAAGATCATAACTTTTTTAGGTCGAGCCTAGAGTCAACGCAAGCGCTCCTCTGCGAGGCATGAAGTAATCCTTCTCGGTTGTTGGAACACATCCAGCTCTTTTTTATTGGTTGCTTGGTCTGACGTCACGCATTCCATTGGTCCCTTAGGTTAATTCTGTACATTAGACCTGCCTCCTGGCTCTTTTGACAACGCCCTGGCGACTGGCCCTGCTACTTGGATCCTAACAGTAGTGGCCATTTGTTTTTGTTTCTATGCACTACTTTTTCTTTTCGTCGTCTGGTAGCTTGCAAGTCTTTTTTTTTTTTCTTTAACGCACGCGGAGGCTCGAAACCTGATTCTCAGTACCAAAGTCTTAAGAGCATCCTGTCAAAATAAGAATGGGCATTTTTTTGGGCCTTTTATCTTCATTTCCCGTCCCGAGGCACCCTTCCAGCACAGTTTATTAATGTTTAATTGAATGCTGGTTTTGCCCTGTTCAGCCCAAAAGTGCATGACATTAAATGTGCGTGTAGTAACTTAATTCCACAGAAGGATGGGGTCTGTATGTGCCTGAAAGCACTAAAACATTAGCTAGTTGTTTATGGGCGTTTTCAGTCTGCAGCTCTGCAGACAAAAAATTCATAAATAACACTGTTAGGGGATGCCATGACAGAGAGGCGTGGGAGGTGGGCTGGCATGTACAGGGAAGGAAACATACATTACAACTTTTTTTAAATGACAAGAGAACAATGGGAAAACACAGAGGGGGTGAACAAATATAAAAAAGTAAGTGAGGGAGACAGATAAAAAAAGTAAGGGTGAGGTAAAAGAAGGATAGGTAAGAGCAAAAATGAAAGAACTGGAAAGTGAAAGGAAGAAAAGAATGAGGAAATGAGGAAGAACATGTAAAAGGTAGCATAGCAGGGTAAATGGAATGATGGATATATATATATAAGTGAGCGGTTGATCGTGAGCAAGGTATTTGAAATACCGAAACGCGTAGATCGTAACATCTGCCTGTGGAATGTAATGAAAAATAAAATAAAATAAAAAACAAAACAAAAAAAAAACTGCAAAAGATAACCCGTGGAGTGCGACCCATTTGTTTCCTGTGCAAGGGAGCTGTGGAGAATATATTAGCAGCGTGGTTCAGCTGCAGGGCGCCGCACCCGTCTTGAGCGCTGTCTAAGTGGCAAAAGGAACCGGCAATGGAAAATATATATATATATATATATATATATATATATATATACAACAAGAGCATTATGGACTTCAACAAATTGTTGGGAATCTGGAAAGATCATGGAATGCTCAGTATGGATGAACTGTTATATTTACAATGTGATTCACCCATTCTTCCAACATTCTATCACTTGCCAAAAGTCCATAAGAATCCAAAGAGACCTCCAGGATGGCCAATTGTCTCGGCAATTGGCAGTTTACTCGAGAACGCATCCAGATTTATTGATGGTTACATTGCACCAATTGTAAAGGAACTTCCCTCCTATGTGAGGGATACACAGGATTTTCTTCGACTAATTGACAATATTGCTTGGGAACCTGGTTTCCTATTAATAACTCTTGACGTTGTCAACCTCTATACCTGTATTGCCCATGAAAACGGTATTGCTGCAGCGAAGTGGTTCCTAGATCAAAAACATGATCAATATCGGGACCACAACGAAATGTTGATACAACTGATAACATTCTGCCTTAACAATAATATATTTTTGTTTGCAGGACAGCTATATAGACATGTCAGAGGAACATTTATGGGCTCGTGCTTCTCTCCCAGCTACGCGAATTTATTCGTCGGATGGTGGGAGAAGCACGAGGCCTGGGGGGAGGCCAAAGACCAGTGGACAGACAACATTCTTCTATGGACAAGATACATAGACGACCTGTTTGTGGTTTGGCGCGGCAGTAGAACCTCGGCTGAGGAATACATTGCCGCACTTAACAACAATAATTGGAACCTCAAATTTACAAGTGAAATCAGTGACACCAGTGTCTATTACCTTGATCTGGAGGTCTATGTAGACAACGGGAAAATACAGACCCGGTTGTACAGAAAACCCACGGCAGGGAATGCTGTTTTTACATGCAGCTAGCCAGCACCCTAAATGCCTAATAGGAAGCATACCGTACGGCGAATTCCTTCGCCTAAAAAGAAACTGCTCGGATGAGGAGGAGTACGTTCGGGCGAAGGAAGAAGCCAAAACGAGATTCCGGATCAGAGGGTATTCTCACAACGTACTAAATAGTGCGGAAGAGAAATCCAAGAAAATTCCAAGGGACCAACTTTTGGTAGTAAAACAGGTGTCAAAGCATGAGGAAAATCCAAGAATGATCACCACATTTAACTCAATGTCAGGAAGGATAATGCACATATTCCAAAAGAACTGACATATCCTCAACACTGACCATGTAATGAGAAAAGTCCTTCCAGTAAGACCGATCATAACATACAAACGTAGTCAGTCTCTGGCGGACCATCTTGTCCATAGTCACTTTGTACCTAATAAAAAGAAGTCTGTCCAAATCTCCAAATCCAAAGGATTCTTTCCATGTCGAGCCTGCAAGGCCTGTAAGAATAGCAAAATAACAAAATCATACCCAGGTAAAACTGATGAAAATGAACCCGAGAGAAACATCAAAAAATTACTCAACTGCAACTCTGAGTACACCATCTACTGCCTCCTATGTCCGTGTGGGAAACGCTATATAGGCAGTACTATCAAGCCTACTAAAATGCGAATTCTCGAACATCTGCGGGCAATTGCGAATAGAGACAAGTCGTACCCTGTGGCAAGACACTTCGCAGAATTCCACAAAAGCGACAGGGTTCTGCTTAGCTTTTACTGTATCGACCAGGTGGAACGCAACGAAAGGGGTGGTGACAGGGAAAGAACACTCCGCACTCTTGAGTCTAAATATATCATTGGGTTAAAAACTATGGTTCCCTGGGGACTCAATAATAATGAGGAAATGTGGGTACATCTGTAATAACAACTGGGCACGAAATAACATCAAACAGTACCCTATCCCACATACAGGTCCTTGCCTATGCCGCACTCTCAATACTGTTCTGATCACCCTACCTGACCTTGCCCATTCAGGGCTGAATAGACCGCTCAGATTTAAAATTCTTGTATATGCCCATTCAGGGCGCAGGTCTGAGCAAGTAAAAAGTCCTGTATGCGATAATAACTCAAGGGCAATGGTCCGAAATGAATTATAACACCTACATCGCAACAGGCAGAGTATAACTGTGTTTTGATTAAATGTCAGCATGCATGCACTTTAGATAAAAAAGATTAATTGCTTACCTGAATGTTTTTAAATGGCACTGAGCACTTTATGATACTACAACGCCATGACATGTAAATATTTCTGTGAGATTTGCACATTGAAAGATGGCTGCCATGAATTTTATGTCGAAAATGTAAACCATCGTTGATTTCCATGATGGGCTGGCTTTAAATGGCGTTGTAAATTACAACACGGGTGAACACTGACGAAGCCTTTGGCGAAACGCGTCTGTTGTGGGGGTAGGGGCTTAAATTAAAGACTTTTGAAACCTATGGTATAGCGTGCTGGTCGTTTGTCTAGCCTAATTGGAGTGGACGGTTTCGTTATATATATATATATATATATATATATATATATATATATATATATATATATATATATATATGTATATATATGAAAGGATGGAAGGCTGGATTGGTGGATGGAAAGGTGATGGGGTGGTCAGATTAATGGATCACTAGATTGAAAGGTGAAAGGGCAGATGGCTAAATGGATTGACGTGGTGAAAGGGTGAAGGGAAGTCTCTCAAGGAGGCTTAGGTTTGGTTGTTTCACATGCTCTGTGTAATTGGAGGCATAGTTCAAGTGGGATATATTTTAATTTTCTAGCTACTTCCCTTTGTACGTGCGATCTAATTAACACCAGGATAGCCACTAGGAAACAGCTCTGAGAACTGCATGAAAACGCACAGTTCTTTAAGGAGTTGGCAAACAAATGTTGGCAAATGATGACAACGGGCACCAAATGTTTAAATTAAAAAAAATCACACAACTCAGCCTCATAGAAAAATGGAGCATAAAGCGCTTTTGCTTACAAGGAACTTGATTAAAATCTATCATTGGCTAGATTTGAAGGAGCAATAGAGACCAGGTTTACAGTTTAAACAGTACCAGCTATTATTACTGATAAACAAGACACAACCTAATAATTCAACCCATGCCCCAAAGTATGTTCATGTGCCTCGTTTTCAGCAATAAAGGTGGCCAACAAGGCTGGACTGGAAAACAAAAGCATACCTTGCAAAAACATTTAAACCAGCCTTGCTGTTCAGGAGGCTGGGGGTGAAATGAGGCCATGGGGCATCCATGTGTCATGGCGGCCCATCCACCCTAAAAGCAGCCCCCAAACGTGAAGCCTGCTGGGTACATTGGCTAGTCCAGCTCTGGCCAACAGAAGAATAACTGATGAACATTTCTGACATTTCTAGATTCCACCTACACACCCCATCCTATTGCCACAACCATTATTTCTATTTGTAATCAAAGCCAATTCCAACAAGGCAGGCGAGAAAGATGAGAAAAAGGCACAAAAAGAGCAGAAAAACAATGTTCAGCAATGGAGAAAGAGGAACAAAAAGAGCACAGAATATGAAGTAGTCACCCAAGGACAACGAGAGAGGGACATAAATACAGCAGACAAGAAACAATGAATAACAAGGCAGAAAAGTATTAGAAAGAGACACGAGGAAACTGCAAGGGCTAAAGAGGGGCCTAATGGCACAGAAAGTAATAGAGGCATCACAAAAGTGTAATGAAAAGAGACACAAACGAGTAATGAGAAAAGGCAGAAAAGAGTACAAGAAAATAATGAAAGAGGCACAAAGAGTAATGAAAGGAGGCAGAAGAGAGTACAACGAGGCACGAGAGAGAGATCGAGAGGACAGACAGTAGCAGAGGAAGGCAGGAGCCTCAGGTGTGGGGACAGGTATGAATGAGCCTTGATTGGTTGAAGGAGCAGTTGCAGGTAAGTCCAGGAGACTGCTAAGGCCAACCACCTGCTTAATGGCTGTTCAGCGCTGTGACCGCTGTTAAGTAGGTCCAGAGAGGGGCGAGGAGTGCAATGGAGCAGTGTTCGGGGCATAGATTGCAGGAGAACGGGAAGCAGGAACTGGCATAACAAAAGGTACAGAGATGCACACATTGCCTACTAAATAATTTTTTTTGAAATGCAGAAAAAATAATGGTCAACAATGGTCAAAGACCCACAAAAAGAATAACATGGGTACAAAAAGCGCAAGAGTCACACAGTCAAATTGAGAGGGATGAAAGAGGGGTACAAAGACGGGAGAAGATAAGCAATGAAATACGAGGCAGAACAGAATTAAAAAGAGGCACCGAGAGCAAAAGAGGCAGCAGAAAAGAGTTATGAATAAAGTCACAAAGAGTTTGAGTTACGAAAGGAGGCAAAAGGAGTACAACCAGGCACAAGAATGTGAGAGAGAGATACATCAAGTGTGAGAGAACAGAAAGGAGTGGGGCAAGGCTGCAGCCTCAACAAGCTCTCGGCATTGCTGTGGTGGGGGCGGGGGAGCGCATTCCTTTGAAGTCTGATGGTGGGGAGGGGGCGGGAGAGCGGATTCCTTTGAAGTCTGATGCAGAGGCTCAGACAAATGGTGTGCGATTTGGCTGGCGATGTGCACGCGCCTGGCTCACATGAACTGTACCTAATCCGCAGTGTGGGTACACTTTTGAAAGCCCTACTATAATCTCGCCAAACAAGCATTGCTAAAGCAATGCCTGAGGCTCGACCTAAAAAGGAAACCAAGAATAAACAAGCATTTGCAATGCAATACGTCTCGCATTGGCAAGATTTTCAGCTATTGGCGTTGTAAATGACAATGTCTTTTACCTACCTTAGTTTTTTTTGTTTTGTTTGGAAAAGTAGCCAATATTCGTTGTGAAATGTGAGTACATACACATACACATATATATACTTGCAGCATTCCCTGGCTGTATTATTTGCTACAGAGTGTGTGATCCAGGTGCCCTTTATGGTATATTACATCAGTTGTGTGCAAAGTTTCAAATGTCCAGCATGAACATTTTGTACCTAGAGAGAACCGCTGGTGCATTTGCTTGCCCGCCAGGCATTTTCCAGAAAATGCAGTGGAGGTTGTATGAGTTGAACAAGGAAAAAACTATCCGCGTGGGCAAAAGTTCAGCGGGCAGGGGGTGCAGCAGGCTGTGGCGGTGCTGAGGAGGGCTGTCTGAAGATGGAGATGCAGGAACAGGGTCGATAGCCATTCATCTTCTAGTCTAAGACCTATTAAACAATTCATTATTGAATGGCTGCCTTGTATTGGGTGCAATGTGAAATCTGTGTTTTTACTTTGTTGAAGTGACTGATTTGTCAGAAACCTTTTGATGAAGGATGGCGCCCACTTCACGTACAATTAGCACAGCAAAGCCGATCCAAGGTGGTAGGAAATCTTTTCCAAGGATATAAGCAGACCGTCTGATTATATTCTTGGAAAAGCTTTGCTACCGCCTCAGATCGGCTTCACTTCAGACGTCACACAGAATGCCAGGGACATTATTGGAGACGTAAGAGCGACCGAAACCGACCGGACATACCAGCCCTCCCTTGTCATTTAACGGACTTAACTTTAGTCAGCATACGGGCTGTTATGTAAAGTGTATCCTTTCAACACTGTTGATGAAAAACGTTTTTTTTCTCTTCTTTACTTCTCATTGGGTGTGATACGGGTGTATGTTAGGCCGTGTCTTCATGCTACCCGAACCATCTTTGAGAAAAATCAACACAGCGCCCAGCAGTGACTTTTTCGAGCCCTAACGGTAATCCCAGAGGACCAGTCCCTAATGGTTTATGTAGTTTGTAGAAAATAGGCTTTTAGAAAATGAAACTGAATTTTACAATTAACCATGCTAAATAATGAGGCACATTCAATTAGTTACATAAAGAACAAAGTACCAGTTTCAAAAGCAACTAGAAATGTTTCCGTAGTAGTTCGTACTCCATATGCCTTCACCAAAATACAATGGTGATAGATCTGGTGAAATGTTCACCAGGGAGTGTGGCACGAATTGCTTTGTTGCGAAAACTTGACATCCCTTCTATCCACTAAGAACCCCCTCCTCAAAATAACACAACAAACGAACACAACAGCATATTTTCGTTACAGGTTCGTCTCTTGCATCCTTTTCTTCCTATGGTGCAGGCACGAAGAGTTATTGCGTTGCAACAAATAATACGGCGGAAGTGGGCAGCGAAGACAAACATTCCCAGTCGTTTTCGTTTGGTTTTATCAAAGAATACAAACTATGCAGTTTCGGACTTCCAGTGAAAAAAAATCAAACAATAAAGAAAGTGTGCAAGCTTTACTTCTCTAGCGCTTTGGGATGAAGAAATTGCCTTTTCTGCGCTATGAACAGACATACTCGGGTCGGTCCATGTGTTTCTCGGGCTTCGTGTAGACAATGACCCCTCCCATCTTGAAGTGCTGGGACAGCTGTGCACATACAATGCACTCACTTCTCATTCGGGCATACTGTGGAAACTTCCCACCTCATGTGTACAAAAATATAAACCGTGTACGGGACCTCAGTATCTAATGTCTGATGACTGATGATACTTGTAAAGCGCACTGTTACCCCATCTCGGGGTGTCCTGGCGCTGTGGACCGCTGGGGAACCCGTCCTGGCTTTCCCTGTGAGATTGTCCCTTCTGGGTATCTCCAAGGTGAAACCAGGCATCTCCGACGTCTGTGGGGGGGCCGTTGTAGAGATCAGGCAAGCTTAATGCCCAGAGTTGCCGAGTGTGATCCCTGGTTAGAGTAGGCACCGAGGCGAGAATTATCGAGTCCGTTGACCCTGGTCCACAACCCTGCCGCGTCGGGAATTGAACCCTGGTCCCGGGCCGTTCTCTGCTTCCGGGTCTGCCGCCTCTAACCAGTGAGCCACACCACTCCACAATGTTAACACCTCTTTGCTATACTCCCACCAAACACACACCTTATCTCTAATTGTTACTACCTCCTGTGTTGCAATAAACACTCCAGTGCTCTGGACTCCATGCAGAGAGAAGCTGCCAGCGCATGTGGACCATTTGGTAATTTAGTGGCGCTGTGAAACCAGCACCGCCTCTCCCCTACCTCCTCCACCGCCGAGGAACGTGCAGGAATGACTGCCAAAATGAAAAAAAATAAAATAAATTGCCGGAAACGCGATAATGAATCCCGCCCCTCCAGGACTGCTGACCTGACTCATGGTTGCCATGGCGATATTTTAGAAAATACGCTTGCGACACCGTAAGTCACGTCACCCAGTCATCGAGAGGCAGGATTACAGCCGAACAAATCATCCGAACACGGGCTTTGTCCAGTGGCAGGCCTCCGTTTGGCGAGGCCGGCCAATGGAAGAAAGGGCGTGGTTTCATGCCCCTTCTTGCTAAAAAGAACTCTCGCCTGCGATAGTGCATGCGCTGCAACGCAGACTTCGACCTAAAAAATATATTGCCTTAATTGTTTTTAGTGTTAGTCGAAGAAGACCTCTACCACAGAAAGAAACAAAACATGAAGTAGTCACTAAGTTACTCTGCTTTTACAGACTGCTGGGTAACAGCAGCTGTGTTAGGGGAACTACTTTTTGTCTGCTGGGGAACAACTTCTGAGGGAAGGATATTTTCTCAACTTGTAAGGATGCTTCGAGGAAGACTGACGAGGAGGTAATGGGAGACACTAAGAGCGCTGGTCTGCCTGTGTTGAAACGTAAAAAGTGGGTGAGACACTGTACATTAACTCCTGGGAGATGACTGATCGGGGGCTCTGCACAACAAAGTTAAAAGGAAAGCCATATAAGGGCCAATAGGCGCTTGGGAGTGTATGAAAACGCCAACAGACGGACCCTTGTAACATAGTTTCTGACCCTCACCAGGATTTGGGTTTAACTACTAAAAGAGCATTGACATTAGATCATGGATACGTGAGAAACTCAGTTATAAACTCTTAGGGAGAAACCACTTAATCCCACTGCACCTATTCTCAAAGAGAAATTCTGTAGAGGTTGTAACACATAGGAAAAACTATTTTCTAAAAGATAAGTTGAGCCTTAAAAACTGAAGAACTTTTTCAAGAAAATCTGGCAAATGTTAAACAGTGACAATACAAACAAATATGAACAATCATTGGCATAGTTAATAGGTCTCGCTTTTGGTACCTTATAAATGTTTAGCTATCCAGCACAATATGCATGGTGCAACAACATCAAGTATTGCATGGCTAAACACTTATAAGGTCCCAAAGACGAGACCAATTGGCTATGCCAGTGCTTGTTGTTCCTTATTGAGACAATGCGTACTTCCACTTCTGCTCTATTTCATTGTAGCCATGCAGTGTTTTGAAAAGGGAGCTTTTCAATTAACAATGGAACTAACAGCTTTCATCCTCTTGGGACAACAACTTTGTGTGTTTATTCATTAAAGATTGCATGTGAAATACTGAAAGATTAAAACAGCCACCAGAAAGAAGAGAATGGAAACAGCGAACGTGATGGAGAGATGGGCTTTAGGATAAAACGGATGCCAGCGCCACCTAGAGTCGAGTACAGCACAAGGCACAGTGGCACATTTAGCAAAGCCAAGCTCTCCTCGTTGGTAAACCTGGACAACTTGATCTTTGATGCAGCTATCTTCAGACTGGCCCGTGAAAAGGCTGCAGCTGCTGCTTCATTTCTTTCCTCCAGCAGAAGCGAGAGCAGGACACTTCTGTTCGCCCGGGGCGCTATTGGAGCAAGATGATGTACCAGTAACCGTGACTCTTTCTTGGCATGGCACATTATTAAGGTAGAGACAGACACTCAAAAATAACAATTTAACGAGCGTGGATGACCCCACCACCCCTATATTTGTAAAGCGCACATTAACAATCATGAGGGCGCTTGAAAAAACTTGTCAACAGTTTACACGAGATCTCAACTAGAGTTATTTAAATGAGTCTAGTTGTACAGTTTGAGATGTTAGGCAAGCAAAAAGCTTTTGGGATCACTATCTTTTATTAAAAGGTTTGTAATGCGCTGCTCATCAGGTAAATAATTTCAAAGTATTGGAACAGAAAGAAAACCAGCATATGCAATGCAATAGGTCTCACATTTGCGAGAGTTTGAGCTATTGGCATTGTAAACGACAATGCCTTTTATTTATGTGTTGGTTTTAAAAAATAAAAATAAAAGGCATTGCCATTTACAATGCCAATAGCTTAAACTCTAATAAATGCGAGACCTATTGCATTGCAAATACTTGTTCAAATGTGTTACTGTTGTTTTGATATTGTCAATTGTAATTCATTTGAAGTTGGTAGAAAATTCATTTATTGATTGATTATCAAAATAAACGAATAACTCAAACTGTAAATTCTTCTTTCTTTCTGAAATGAAGATGCATCTGCAAAAATTGGAATCCACTGTTAACTTACAGCAAATCTATTTTCGACATGATTGTTTATGTGAAACCCTGGGTGGGAATAGTTGCCCTGTACTCACCATAACAGCCATGCCTCAGTCCAATCAATATGAGCAGATCTGTCAGTTCAGTGAGTATACTTTTATTCTCAGCACTTTTAAATGTTTGCATTTTTTTTGTCATTGGATATAAATGATGTGGTAGGATTATTTTATTTGCCAAATACAATTAATTTTATTGGGAAGTTTAATTATGCTTATAAACAGATACAAGCTGGACGTCAGTCATTGTGTGGTGATAGATAACATGTTCTCTAGGTATATACCCTTTTCCTCACTCACATTTTCCTAGAAAAGTGCCTGTAAGCTTCATTTAGTTTTCTCTGAAACGGTGTGATGTAAACCAGTAGTTCCTTTATGATATGTAAGATTGCAGCTCTTGTTCAACCGTGCAGGGAAAGAACTGTTTCTGTTTTGGGGGATAAGGGTAGGGAATGTAGTCTGTTTATCCTGTCATTGCAAAACATAAGGAGATACAAAAGCAGGTGCCGGTCTTAGTGATCTGAATAACTTGCACCCAGTTACAAACCTACTCTTTCTTGGGGAAGTCCAGGTAAATGAGTAGAGGCTCTGTTGAATCATACAATAACTTAAAAAAAACCTTGTTGACAAACTATTCTGGCGTCTGATCGGGATTCAGCACAGAAACAGCAAATGAACAAATATCAGAAGGTGTTCTTCACGTCTTAGAAGAAGGTGACTTGCCTCCTCATCCAAGATAAGGCAGCCCTCTCCAAAAGAACGCATGGTTGGATGACCCTAAACTCGTACACTACTAAGGCACCACAGAGCTACCTTGGCGAGGGATACTCCAAATCCGTCAAAATGCGTTTCTTAAAGCATAGGCTGGGCTTACTACCCTGTAATCAAAATCTCCCGCGCTGGATCAAAATAAAAGCTGATCCCCTTTGTCGGCTATGTGGCTTGGGGCAAGAGGACCTGCTGCACTTGATATGCTCTTGCGAGAAATTACACAATGAACGGAAATACTTGTTGAAACAACACTTCAATCGGCAAGGAATCCGCACACGAAGGAATGCAGTTCTGGCATGCTTTTCTCCCCATGACTCTCGCTTGAGCTGTAGCTTCGTAAAACTTATGAAGGCGGTGGAAAAAAAGATACCTGAAATAAATCTATAACGGTCTCTGCACTATTGATCTATTACCGCTTTGTCGAATGACATTACTGACTCAAAGAGTTTATGGGGATATCAGGAAAGTGGTAATATTTTACAATTATAAAGCTGAACTTTGGGTAAAAAAAAAAAAAAACTTACTGCTTACGAAGTTGCTGTGTGCACATTCGAACTAAGGAAATGTGAATGTTTTATTCTCTTTTATTAGAATTGTATTTTTATTATTCCCTGTTCTTAACCTATCTTTGTATTGCAATGGTTTTAAGTAACTATGCGAAATAAAATTACTTACTTACTTCCTCATCCTCTTACACCTTTCCTCAGCATTGTACACGATTAATCACTCAAGCTTACTGGAAATTCTTAAAGCTTGAGTGGGACTGAATGGTGCAGTTCTGAGCTGGTTTTCATTTTGCCTCAAAAACGGATGCCACCATTTAAAACTAACAATCTGCCCCCAACTTTCAGCTCTATGACAGGGTGTACTCAGCACTTAAATCTAGCCGATGGTTGCCACTGGGCACCACCAACGAATATTTTAGGGGAAGCAGACAATTTAAATGTGTTGTGCGGAAGCAGTCCCTACTATCAAACATTGAAAGTAAACAGGACTCGTAAATGGCTGTATTGCATCACCAACAAATGAGAATCTTGCCCACCTTTTGTCGGGATAATGCACTGCAGTTTGGTAATTAAGTAATAAAATGCCGATGTGCTGTGATAGTGTGCTTCATTGTTGCAATCATGTTAGAAAAAGAAGAAGCAGTTCCGGGTGCTTAATACAATCTGCCACCACTAAAGTACAGCATCGGTCACTGTGTTTGGAGGTTGCTATGAATTAATAGCATGAGTCACTTGTGAGTCACTTGTGGAAGTGGGCCACATCAGTGGTGAAAAGGGGCAGATACATGGAGATATATATATAAGGATCCAATGCATACTGGAAGCTGAAAACTTGCAATTTTATTTCAAGTTACGTAGTTTGCACATTTTCAGCTTCCAGTAAGCATCGGCTCCTTTGTCGAATTGAAGAAAAAGGTTGGGGCCAGTGAATGCACAATTTGCGATTTCTGCAACGCCACTCTGCCGATCTAACAGGAACATGATGGCAGTCAGCAAATTAGTTTTATATATATGTGTATATATATATATATATATATATATATATATATATATATATATATATATATATATATATATATATATATATATATTCACTGAAATATAACAAAGGTTAAAGTGACATTATAAGTGGGCATTGTAAACATTGCAAAAGTGCAAATTTACGAAAGGACCACAGAGGTGAGCGGGCTAACATAAGAGCCAATAGGGGTGAGGTTCTGTGACAATTGTAAGTGGTGTTTTCGACTCGCACGAATATGGGCGAGTCTAGTATCTATGAACCGCAAATGACGAGTTTAGTAAGTGTGCGCAGTTTCGCTGTGCTAACTTAAACCGTTCGTTTGTTACGTGGGTTTTTCATCTGTACCCACGGGTTCCATCTTAGATACGGCATCCATTTTGTCTCTTGCCCTCAAGTAGCCAGCGAACGGACGCTGTCCGCTTCGCGACCCTGGGACTCCCAAGATATTTGCGGAAGACACATGTTCTTTGAAAGTGTCTTTATGATGAGGGGGTTGCTGCTGTAAGACAGATGATGCCGCTCGAGGCTCATCTTGCCGCACGGACTTATTGTCTCAGCCGTGCATCTCATTAGGCACGTCCCTTTGATGCCTGTATCTCGTGCTTCTCGATACCCCCCCCTTTTTACACCCTTTCCGATCTCCCTACTGTTTCCGTCTTCCTCTGCACCTGTCTTCGTTCCTATTTCGATCTACTTTACTGCTGATTGGAATTTGCTAATGATGGGAAGATGGGTTTTTACAGTTGGGAACCGCCAAATGTTTCCGCACTTATGTTCCGGACCTTGTGTGTTTCAAAGTGACCAAAGCGACCCCTCTGAGAGCGACTTGTGGGAACCAGGTTGTAAACTATTGTGTATCATGTTATCCTATGGGTAAAAACTGTATAAAAGGAGCGATCCACAAATACAATTTGAAGCAGTCTCCCCGAACTACACTCGATGTACTTCCTGTGACTTCTGTGTTCCCTGCAGTAAATAAACCTTGACTCTTTGACGCCGAAGGAAGTGTCCCGTGTCTCTGTGACTTGTACGCCGGAGCAGGTTACCCACGAAGGTTTCAGGTGTTGTGCCCTGGCACCGCTGGGTCCAAAAGAACCCAGTCCTTCAGTTGGCGCCCAACGTGGGGCTTCATCAGTGGTATCGGTCCAAGCCCGACGATCGTGAGGAACTTCGTGTGAAATCTCCGAGGGAAGGTGCACCCCGCTTCATCGATCCTGTTGTCGAAATAAGTGGCCCGAAGACTTTTCCCGCGAAGATTCCCGCCTCCTAACGGCTGCGACGGACTGCTGCCCTGACTGTAGACCTGTTTTGGCGCCTGGCGTAGACCTTGGTATAGCGAGACGATTGACGGGCCTTCCTGAGGACGCCATTGATCTTTGAGTTAAGTATTTGTGGGTCGCTCCCAGAGTGTTTTTGTTGTAGACACTTTAGCGGGTGTCTTTGTTGTACACGCTGTGTGAGTGTTTTTGTCGGTGACACTTTGCTAGCGTACTTTGTTGTTGTTGTATTTGTTTGACGACTGCAGCCGCCAAAGACCGAGGGTTTAGTTCTTTGCTGGGACTTGGTAAATCCCGAAATCCCGTAACCCTTGAAGTTTGTGAAACTCGGCTAGTGTGCAAGATGCCTGGTCGTAGTACTTTGTTCAGTTGCTTTAGACCTTGTGGTGCGGATTCCCTGCTGGAGGACTCGTGTCCGATACCTCCGGTTGGAACTCCTACTTATGATTTATATAGCAAACATGGGCTAGGCCCGATTGCTTTTAACGATTATTGGATAAAATATACAAAGAAAGACGGCGATCTTCGTTGGCCACCTCACGGTAGCTTCGAAGCGTCGATCTTAGATAATTTGGAAATAAAGTTGTTCGAACGCAAATCTAGGCCGGCCATGTTTGATGCCTTTCGGTTCTGGCGCAAAGAAGCCCGACAGAAAGAGATCAGACAAAATAAACGTAGTCAGCGAGATACTGTTGTTACTATAGTGAAGAAAGCTGAGCAGTTTCAGCGTGATAAGGAGGATAAGGATAAGGAAGTGTTTGAGAGATTACAGCGTATGTCCATAGACAAATGCTATCCTGCTTTGCCTACGGAGTCGGATAAGAAGGAAGAGGCAGTTGAGGATTCTTTAATGTCTTATCTTATGAAGTCGCCACCTCCGTACGTACAGGGTACCGCAGCTCCTGTGGTTCCTGCCGTACCTGTTCTTCCACCTGTTATTCCTCCACCAGTTCCTCAACCTGCACCCGCTCTTCCGCCTGTTCCTGCTCCTTTGCCTATTTCTATTCCTACTGCTCCTCCGCTTCCACATACTCCTGTTCCCGCTACTGCTCCTGTGTTGTTAACCCCTGTTGCTGCTAATGTCTCTACTCCTTCTCTTGTTAGTCCTGTGTCTTATTCTTCTCCCTCTACTCGTAATCGTAATTCTCCCCTTGCGACAAACTTCTTCCAGTCGCTCGGACCTGTTTTTGGGTCTGCTGGTTCTGATGGTCCTCAGAGACGTAGCCAGCTTCCTGGTAATAGAGAACGTGTTGCGCTATACAATATGGCGATGGGTTGGATGATAAACCCTGTTAGAAATCCACCTCGTGTTGTCCTCGAAACGTTTGATCAATTCAACATACCAACTCAGAGATATGTGTTTGATGAAATGTGCAAGTTTTTACATGATCAGATAGTGGTTAATGCGCCTGACGAGGTGCTGACCGCCCTGTCTGAACTTCGGCTCCAGTTCGCAACTGGACTGATAGTCGACACTAATGTTCGACGTGCTGTTGAGCACTTACTATCTCTTCGTCCCGCTCCTATTCCTCATGCATTGTTCGTTGAGGACATTGAAAAACAAACCGAGTCTGGCCAATATCCTATGCGTGAAGTTCCGCCAGTTTGGATACCAATTGATAATACTGGTGCCCAGCCAGTTCCGGCACATTTCCAGAGAGTGTGGATACACCTCCCATGGAAACGATCGGAAGTGCTTCAGGTGAAACAAACTTTGCCCGATCCTCGCAAAAATCCTGCTGGGTATTATAAGGAATTATCGCAGCTCGTAGACGCTACGATAATGAATCTTGCCGATATCGACATGTTGTTCGGTAATATCGTACCACAACCGGTATGGGCGAAGATTCGTCACCAAGATCACGCAAATGAATTAGGTGGTGATTGGAATGCCATTACAGCGGCAGACGCTGGACAAGTGGCTGCCACTAAACCCGATCAGTTGATTGCTGAACTTCCTCAGCGAATCATTACATTAATGAAAACGCTTATGCCAGCTATGAAGGTAAATTGGGATAAGTTGTCAGCCTGTAAGCAAAAGAAAGATGAGAGTGTCTCGGACTTCTTTACGAGGTTCGAGGAAGCATTCGTTGATCATAGTGGACAGGATATGGGTACTGAGGGTGGACAGAGGTTGTTTGTGGATAAGTTTGTGTCAAACTTATTGCCCGACTTGAGCCATAAATTAAGGAATTCTGAAAGTGCGTGGGCCGTTTCTACCTCAGCTCAGATATTGGCTACGGCACAATATTACGAAAATAGAGAAAAAGAGGAAAATGACCGTGCCGATAAAAAAACGAAAGAGCTAAAAACTAAAGTGTTGTTACAACAAGTATATCCGCCGCGTTCTAATCAGAATGCACCTCAGCAGAATAGATCGCAGTCGCAATTGAATCGATCGCAGCTGCGTAATGATTCTTCTTTCCAAAGATCTTCATTAGGGTACAACCAATGTGCTTATTGTAGACAGGAGGGACACATTAAATTCAATTGTCCTGCTTTAAATGACCGTAGTGGTGGTAATTCGTCTAGAGGAGGCCATGGTGGTGCACAGCATGCATCACGTGGTAGAGGTCGTGGTGCTCAGAATGATCGCTCTGACCATTCATCAAATTCTAATAACTGTTTCGATCAACGTGGATCATCGCAAGGACGATCTGCGCAGTACAATGTAGACGATTATTACGTCGATCAGGGAACTGACGATAGTAATTACTAGGACAGCCAAAGACAAGGAGAGGGAGTGGTATCAGTTCCGGTTGATCAGAGAGGGCCTTACGTCGCAGTTGCTACATCGGGCGTCGTTGAGCCTTTTCTGTTGGACACTGGTGCAGCGAAAAGTTCTATCATGCATTCGAAACTCCCTGGCGCACCTTTGTCTGGCTTAACAAATGTTTCCGTTGGATTCTCTGGCGCCCCCGTTAGCAATCCAGTTTCGCGCCCTTTGCCCCTTAAAATTGGGCCTCGTGAGCTCGAAGCTCCATTGATTTTGTCTACTGGTTGTGGCGAAAATCTTTTGGGTCTGGATTTGCTTAAACGCTTGTATGCAACTTTGTATTGTTCTCCTGCGGGTGTAAAGCTTACGTTAGGAGAGAGAGTAGTCTCTCCTATGTACTTGTCTCTCGATAAGCTTCCACCGGAATTGGATTCTCTTCCTGCGTCTTTGTGGGCGACGGGTCCAAATGATGTGGGCCTACTTGATATCTCCCCTTATGTTGTTCAGTTGAAATCTAATGTGCGCTTGCCACGTATTCCCCAATACCGTATCTCCCTTGATGGTGAACGAGCTTTGTTAACGATCATCTATGATTTGATCGAGAAAGATGTCATTGAAGAAACTCGGGGAAACGTGTGCAATAGTCCTGTACTGCCCATTCTTAAACGTACTGATCCTACCAAACCGCCTGTTTATCGTTTTGTTATCGATTTACGGGAGGTAAATAAAATTGTGGTTCCTCAATTCCCTGTTGTGCCTGACATCACGGCGCTACTGACTCTGATTCCAGCTACTGCTTCATGGTTTTCGGTGATTGATTTGAAAAATGCATTTTTCAGTATCCCGATTGCCGAAGAGAGTAGGGACCTTTTCGGTTTCTCTCTTGGTGGACGTAGCTTCCGGTTCAAACGCGCTCCTCAGGGCTACTGTGAAAGTCCATCGATTTACAGTCAAGCTTTGAAGGGTCAACTAGATGCGTTTAGGTTGCCGGTTGGTGCGGCTTTAATCCAATACGTCGACGACTTATTGGTGGCGGCTGATACTCAGGACATCTGCAAAATCGCTACAGTGTCGTTGCTGCAACATCTCTGTGAGTTAAATCACAAGGTGTCACCTTCTAAACTCCAATATTGTTGTCAAGAAGTCACCTACCTAGGTCACTTATTGTCAAAGGAGGGAAGGAGGTTGACCCCGGAGAGAATTGCAGCGATTGCACGCATGGCTGTGCCACAAACCCAAAGAGATGTGCGTGCCTTTTTAGGTATCACGTCGTACTGCAGGCAGTGGATTCCTAATTTTTCATTGCTAGCGAAACCATTGGTGGCTCTTACGTGCAAGGATGTTTCGACTCCTTTACCATGGACGGAAGAATGCCAGAATAGTTTTTCTGAATTACGTGATTCATTGTGTTCGGCTCCTGTGTTAGGTACCCCTGATTACAGTAAACCGTTCACGTTATATGTTCACGAGAGGGAAGGTTGTGCTTTGAGTGTCTTAACGCAACCTTTTGGTGGTAAACAACGTCCATGTGCATATTTTTCCTCGACCTTAGACCCAGTAGCTAGAGCATTGCCGAGTTGTTTGAGAGCAACTGCGGCAGCTGCGGTCTCCATCCGACAATCAGCAGGATTGGTCATGGATAATATGCTTACGGTGATGGTTCCGCATGCAGTCGATACTCTTTTGAATCGTACGAAAACTCAGCACTTGACGAGTGCGAGGTTGTCTGGGTACGAATTGACGCTTTTGGCAAGCCACATTCAGATAAAACGTTGTAATGTCCTAAATCCGGCAACTTTGTTACCAGTTAGTGCAGAGTCAGATGAAGTGGCAGAACATGACTGTTACTTGCGGACAGAGGAGGAAACAAAAGGTCGTGTGGACCTTAAAAACACCCCATTGGAAGACCCGGATGGCACCCTGTATGTGGATGGGTCATGTTTTAAGTTGCCGAATGGTAATGTGACTACTGCTTATGCTGTGGTGACATTGAATACTGTTGTTGAGACTGCGAGATTGAATCAGAATTCTGCCCAAGCTGCAGAGCTGATTGCTCTCACTAGAGCATGTGTATTAGCAAAAGGTAAACGTGTGAATGTGTACACCGATAGTCAGTATGCTTTCGGTGTAGCGCATAGTTTTGGACGGTTGTGGCGAGAGCGTGGTTTCTTGACGTCGCATGGCACGAAAATACAGCATGGCCAGCTTGTGAACGATCTTTTGAATGCATTGACTTTGCCTGCTCAAATTGCAATTATTAAGTGTAGTGCGCATCGTAAAGTGACGGATGATGTTGGTCGTGGTAATGCGTTTGCAGATGAGATTGCTAAGGAGACTGCTCGGAACCTTAGTACTCGAATGTATGTGACAAGTTCGGTTAGGTGGCCTACAGAATCAAGTATGTGTGAAAATACCATAGAGAGTGTGAAAGCTATTCAGAATGAGGCCACCGACACTGAAAAGATGAAGTGGAAAGAAAGTACGGGAAGGTTGGATGTGAATGGTTGCTGGATTGATTTGTCGGATCAGAAAAGATGGATGTTGCCTGATGCGTATGTACTGGCCGTTGTGCAAATGGCACATGGGTTAGCACATATTAGCGCGAAAGGTATTTGCAAGTTGCTGGCTGATGTGTGGAAGAATGATGGAATTACTAAGTGTGCTGAACGTTTGGTGAAGAATTGTATGGTGTGTATAATGTACAATCCTGGCAAAGGAACCCCAACTCCTCCTGGCAGTTTTGCTCCTCCTTCGTATCCCTTTGAGGTGATCCAATTGGACTTCGTCCATATGGAGCGATGCAATAACCTGAAATACGTTTTGGTTGTGGTTTGCGCATTCTCCCGATGGATTGAGGCCTATCCCCTCAAAGACAATACTGCTTTGTCTACTGCGAAAATCCTACTGAAGGAATACTTTCCTCGGTATGGAATGCCTAGAGTCGTGTGGTCAGATAACGGAAGTGAGTTTGTTGGAAGTGTGATGAAGAGTGTGTGTAAGGGCCTTGGAATCAATCAGAAATTCCATAGCGCCAATCATCCTCAGTCAGCTGGATTGGTTGAAGGGTACAATGGCACCCTTAAACTAAAATTAGCGAAGATTCAAGCTACGACTGGACTTTCGTGGCCTGATGCTTTGCCCCTAGCATTACTGTCAACTAGGGCGACTGTACACTCCCGAATAGGGCTTAGTCCCTATGAAATAGTGTTCGGCCGTCCTGCGAATGTGTGGGGGGTTCCTAGGCCAGGAATGTTCTCTGATCTTGAGTTTCCGATGTTGATCGATTACTTACATGACTTGACTGCTAAACTGAGGTTAATTCATCAACAGGTTTACGACGCCTTGCCGACGCAGACGGAGGGTCCAGGCCACCAGCTCCAGCCCGGGAACTGGGTGGTTACTCGTAACTTCTCACGAAAAAACAATCTGGACCCCCGATTCACCGGACCTTACCAGGTGCTCCTGGCCACGAGGACTGCCGTTCGTCTTGAGGGGCGGAAAAATTGGGTACATGCTACCCATTGTAAGCGAGTCCCTATTCCTTTGCCGGCAGACCCGTGGATAAGGAAAGGCATCGCGTCAACAGAAACAGAAACATTGCCGGCGTTTGTACCTTTTAGCGACGCACAGCTTGTTGGAGAACCCTCAGCGCAGCAGAAAGTCACTGTTGAACATTTGTCAGCAAAAGACTCAAGACCAGATCAACGAACTGATCAGCAGGACGCTGTCTCTTCAACAGATCCTTTGTTCGACGAGCAGACACGTCCAGGGAAACATCGATATTCTTTGCGATCTCACACTAAGGACAAATAAAATTTGCTTGCTTTGCTGAGATTGGTAACTGCAATATCCTCGTTTCCCATGATCAATTTTGAACATTCGTATCATTGAAAGTTTTGTATATATATATCAAGCTTCTTCCTTGTATCTTTTTTTCTTCCACAGCTGAGAAATATTGTGCTAAATAAATACATATTGTGTATTGAGGGCCGTAGGGCCGCGCGCGTACTTCCTTCTGGACAGTAGGTCTTGACGCTAGGTTAAAGACCGTCGGTTCCTAGGAACTCCTGGGGATTGACTATTGCTGCACAGAACGAAGTGCGTCAAGAAACGTTGCGGACGGTCGTAGGGAAATGGCATTTTCGAAGCTGAATGATTTGGAAGGAGCTCAGGCGTATAGAGTCAAGCTGCAGAAACTTAGTCGTACGAAATGTTTTGTATCCCAATTGTTTGTTTTGTTTTTGACTGCTTCTGCATTTTTGGCGGGTGGGGTATATTACGCTATATCTTACGTTTTCCTTGCTACTCCTACTCCTTACCCTAACCTTACTTCTACTGCTTCTCCTCATTCCTTTCATATGTTACCAGAACACGAACAGGCTAGACGTGTAGAATTCCGCAATAATTCCTTTATCCAGCTCCTCCATCAGCATCAGTTAGTGGTTAACACTACTAATTGTTGGGTGTGTGGGTTGATGCCACATACTACGGGTAAGGGAATTCCATATCTGGTGTTACCGTATAGTTCCCAAGGGTCAGCTCGAGCATTCCAAACAATGTTTCGAAGCGCACTGGGTTCCCACCCCACGCAAGAACAACGTTCCCCCAACTTTGGTCCTACCTCGTATCAGAGGCTGCTATCGATGGCTATAGAGGATATGGAAGATGAGATCCATGATCCTTTTCTTATCCCTAGAGAAGAGGTACAAGCCTATAGGGTCCTAAGTAGAGGGGAATATAGTATGTTCACTAATGAAAAGCAGCTTAAAAGCTCGTCTCCAATATGGGTCGTACCCCACACTGGTAATCTTTGTCTTGTGGGTCGTGGCTCGCAAGCCTCACTTGGAGTAAGTGCTTGCACTGAAAGTTACGTTCTGCCAATGTCCCCGTCCCCTGTGTTCCTGGCTGCCAAGGGTACATACTTTATCTGTCATGATCGTGCATACACATGGTTGCCCGCAGACTTCATGGGCTCATGTTTCGTTGCAAATCTGTTGCCTCCGACGTTTACTGTAGATGCCGATTATCATAAGACTAGAGTTGTACGAGGCGTAATTAGCGAAGAGGATACTGCCGGTCAAGAGGCAGGAGACTTTTTCAAGGGTTTCCTCCCGTTTTGGGGACCTATGGTTAATAGTAGGAACCTGAGACATTTGACTCGAGTGGTAGAATCGACAGCTAATATTACTGCCAGTGCCCTTGGTAATATCACCACAGAACTTCAGGCGGAGAGACTTATGACATTACAAAACCGTATGGTTTTAGATGTTGTCCTAGCAGATCGTGGAGGGGTGTGTAAAGTGATCCATTCGAGCTGTTGCATTTTCATTCCAGATAATGCTCCTACTGTCTATCAAGCCATCTCGAAGTTGCATAAGATCTCCGAATCCATACACGTGGATGTAGGGGATTGGACGCTACTTGGTTGGTTTTGGGGCCTGGTGTCGGCTTGGGGTTGGAAGATTCTGACGATCATCGGGGTTGTGGTAGTGTTCCTGTTCACGTGTTGCCTTTGTGTGCAGTGTGGTCCTGCCTTATGTGGCCTCTGTGCTACAACGTGTATGAGACAACCATCTGTTACCAAGGGGACTCGATCGGACAGAGCTATGCTACAACGACATCTTGATGGTCTGATGAATATCGAATATGATTCCGACTAGTGCTTGCCTACATGAGGGCAAAAGGAGCGTCTGAGGTTCTGTGACAATTGTAAGTGGTGTTTTCGACTCGCACGAATATGGGCGAGTCTAGTATCTATGAACCGCAAATGACGAGTTTAGTAAGTGTGCGCAGTTTCGCTGTGCTAACTTAAACCGTTCGTTTGTTACGTGGGTTTTTCATCTGTACCCACGGGTTCCATCTTAGATACGGCATCCATTTTGTCTCTTGCCCTCAAGTAGCCAGCGAACGGACGCTGTCCGCTTCGCGACCCTGGGACTCCCAAGATATTTGCGGAAGACACATGTTCTTTGAAAGTGTCTTTATGATGAGGGGGTTGCTGCTGTAAGACAGATGATGCCGCTCGAGGCTCATCTTGCCGCACGGACTTATTGTCTCAGCCGTGCATCTCATTAGGCACGTCCCTTTGATGCCTGTATCTCGTGCTTCTCGATACCCCCCCCTTTTTACACCCTTTCCGATCTCCCTACTGTTTCCGTCTTCCTCTGCACCTGTCTTCGTTCCTATTTCGATCTACTTTACTGCTGATTGGAATTTGCTAATGATGGGAAGATGGGTTTTTACAGTTGGGAACCGCCAAATGTTTCCGCACTTATGTTCCGGACCTTGTGTGTTTCAAAGTGACCAAAGCGACCCCTCTGAGAGCGACTTGTGGGAACCAGGTTGTAAACTATTGTGTATCATGTTATCCTATGGGTAAAAACTGTATAAAAGGAGCGATCCACAAATACAATTTGAAGCAGTCTCCCCGAACTACACTCGATGTACTTCCTGTGACTTCTGTGTTCCCTGCAGTAAATAAACCTTGACTCTTTGACGCCGAAGGAAGTGTCCCGTGTCTCTGTGACTTGTACGCCGGAGCAGGTTACCCACGAAGGTTTCAGGTGTTGTGCCCTGTGAGCAGGTGGAGTCCAGGAGGGGAAAAGCATTGCATGAGGGAGAGAGCAACACAGCGGGCGGGTGAAGAAGCCCACTTCGAGAGAGGAACACACAGGTTGAAGGTGAAAACACAAAGCGAACAGAGTAGAAATGGCAAAAGACTTTGCCACTTTCTAGCTTGGCGTGAATGGCACTATGCTAATTCTATGCTTAAAAACTTTGCTAGAAAAGCAGACATTTGAGGTAAGCAGATTCAGAGTGTCGCTGGTGTTGTAGGGCGCGCTGTACAGGAGCTGTTCTCCACCTAAACTTGGAAGCTAAGCAGAGTTCTCTCCTTTTTTTGCATAATTTATGCGGCACTGTACGCCTGAAAGGGTATTATTTTGACTTGTACTGGGTGCTCCCTTGTGTCCGGACAAAGCTAAACCTTTTTGAATAACTATAATGATAGTGAAACAGTGACAATGGTTGCTTGTATTCATTCCAAGTTAACTGGGATGGTATTTTACCAATCCAAAGCTGTAATACGGTGCCTGGAGTGGTAAAAATGTTTTTGTCATTTTACAGCTCGGCATGGATGTCACTCTGCTAATTCTGTGCTTCAAGACTGTGCTGTAGAAATGGCAAAATACGTTGCTCCTTTTTAGCTTATTGTGGATGGCAGAATGCTAATTCTATGCCTAAAAACTTTGCTTGAAAAACAGACATTTGAGGTGAGCAGATTCAGAGTGTTGCTGGTGTTGTAATGTGCTCTATACACGGGCTGCTCTCCACCTAAACTTGGGATCTACCCAGAGTTCTCTCCTTTTTGGCATAATTTATGTGACACTCTAAGCCTGAAACTGAAAAATAACAAAGTTTAAAGTGACATTATCGTTAGGAATTTTAAAAATTGCAAAAGTGCAAATTTAAAAAAAGGACCACAGAGGTGAGAGGACTAACGTAAGAGCCAAAAGGGTGGCGGGTGAAGGCCAGGAGCGGAAAAGCATTGTATGAGGGAGAGAGCAACAAGGGGCAGGTGGAGAAGCCCACATGGAGAGAGGAACACACACAGGTTGGAGGCGAAAACACAAAGTGAACAGAATGAGAGGGGAGGCACACAGGATATTGAGAACACGAAAGTGACAGCAACACAGGTAGTGAGGGAGAAGCACGAGTGTGAGAACACCACTTAGTCAGAGGAAAACTGGAGGAGAACTACAAAAGAGGAACAGTGTCCGGAGGGTGGGCATTTGAAGTGGACAAACATCAAGGGGAAGGAGATATACGGAAAACACATGCACTATCAGGTGTGGAAGGATAGAATCCAGACAATCAGAAATATGTCAAAGACGCTATGTCCCTCATTGGGAGAGACAAACACGAGATAGACAAGCTGGCTGAAGAAAAGCCATCTAATAAGAAGCAAGGATATGAGAGTGACAATATGGTCAACCAGTTGTAAGCAATAGGCACACTGGTTGGTTGCCATGTCACTCTAGTTTCCTTGTTTCCTATTGGTCAACATCCCCTCTTAACCTCCGTCTTCCTCCTGGGCTTCGGAGTCTTTGCTCATGCCGTGGACCATGGGTCAAGAACGGCTTACTGTGGCCAGTCTCCTTTCCCTGGCCAGCAGGCTCCTGCACATCCTCCTTTTTCCTTACCAGCATGCCGCCTCCTTGTCTCCTCCTGCTGGCTGTTGTTTGAAACATTGCAGCTCCCCCGCCCCCCCCCCACCCACCCCCACCCGTGGTGTCACCCCCTCAGTATATATGTCTCGTCATTTCACATGCAGGTCTTTTTTTTGTTTTTGCTTTATGGTTTGGAAACTTAAACCATACATAGTTCAACGTGAGCCTTGTGAGTCTCCTTTATAATGTGATGTTAGTTGAAAAAGGGTTTCTGTAAACAGGACGTAAGGATTTCGTTTCTTCAAGCCTCCGAACAGAAAATGAGAATTTACGCTCCTCCTTACAGAGAAAGTCCACTAGAGGGGGCTAAACATCCAGCAGAAAACCACGACTTGCATCCTTTTCAACATTCTGCATACCCTACTATCGCATGTTCTGTTTCCCAGAGCCTCCCCCACCCCCTTAAATTAAACGTCACTGAAAAAATAAATCCGTTTGGATATGGTCTCAATTGTGAAGTAACGTATTTGCCAAAAAAAAATCTATGTTGTTATATTGTTTATAGATATAACGAGTTGCGCAAGAAGACAGGCAAGGAAACCCATCGAAGACAAGCTTCTTTTAGAAATGCCTTTCCTTCATGGGGATTCTTTTTCAAATAAACTATGCTGGGAAATAGAGTCAGATTTTGCGGTATCTGTGTGCGTGCTCATATTCGCGCAGACAAGAGCAAAGGCGTGTGGAGAATGAATGTATTCTGTATTACATCCACGTCCCTGGTGCTTGCCCCAGTCATAACTGCCTGTGGTAAATTCCACTGCAGTGAGAGACAGCATAGACGAAAAATGTTGGCTTTGCCAATGCTTTATTTCTTTATTTTTTAGTCATGCGTATTTAATGACTGGCACACGCATGAAGTTTGGGCCATGAGGAGGAAACTCATATTTAATTTCCTTTTATCCTCAAAAAGCTTTTTTGAAGTAATTGAGACTAAGCATCAATTAGTAATTTCAGTCACACCTCAAATGTATTAGGGGAGATGTCAGACAAGGGCGTTGCATGAACCATGCATCACTTTACAAATGGATATTTCAGCCTCTTGTTGAAATGTAAGGCTCACAGCTCATGAACTGTCTAGACATGCAGAAAGTTCAGCATGTGCATGTATGTTTTACCTTGGAATGTTGTGTATTCTTATTTTAGGAAATCGCCCCTATATATTCCTCACTGCTCGTGTTCATCCTGGAGAAACGAACGCAAGCTGGGTCATGAAGGGAACTTTGGAGTTTCTTATGGGCCACAGCCCCAGTGCTCAGCATTTGAGAGACGCATACATTTTCAAAATTGTGCCCATGCTAAATCCAGATGGTGTTATCAATGGAAGGTAAGTGGAGGTACACTGTTTCTAATCAGTTTCATATATACGTATTTTACTGTATGTGAAGCAGTGAAAGATTGTTTCAGCGCACCAATAGAATTGTTTTGTACAGATTCCCCGTAGTCCATTTACACTTCTTTTATTTCTGTAAATACCCTAGTCACTGCATTACAGGTGTTTGTGTGTACTGAACACATTGTGCATCAGTCTGTTGGTTTGCCATCTAAGACATTTAGTCGTGAGGCAGTCTGGATTTATCTTCAAAGGGCCGTTTAGTAACTGCCTGATGCACAGCATCAATTTTCCTAGAAAGGCCAAACTATAATGCTCAGTCCATGAGCAGTGGCACTGCAACAAAGCAGCAGGTTGAATGACAAGGTAATATCCATCCATGATCAAGAATAGTCAGGGTTTAACAAGATCGGCACCAGCAAACATTGATAATGAACCCTCTCAAATTGTCAAGATTTTCTCCTGCACCCATACCTCTTTCGTTAAGATTGCTCTCACTCCACAAAGCATCTTAATGTACATTCCCTTAACTTGTTGTCTCCCACCCTCTCAAAACAGGGGTTGGAGCTTGCAAGAATAGGATTTACAACTGTAAAGTTCTATTAATAACTTTTCACATGTAGGCATTGGTCTCCTCCACCCTGTCTGAGATCTCCCTATATTAAAATATAGGGAAAAATAATCAAGTTTAATAATATTTTTTTTTAGAAATGAAAAATTGAAATGTAAATTAACTTAAAATAATTATTAACCTAGAACTAAATAAATGGGACACCAGAGATCTCTGTATAGAAAAGACAGAAAGTCTTTGTACGTAGGTCTGTGAAAAGCATTTTGTAGTACCCGAGTAGTAATATTGTAGTACAAGGAAACTTACTAAAAAGTGCAACTTGTGACTAGACCGCACAGTGCATATCCCACAGACTTTGCAATTAATTTGCTAAAATCAAGTGCCACCTGCACTAAAGTTTTTGTCTAACTGATATGCTGAAATGGTCACTGGATGAGGAAAAAGGAAATGTATAAGACTTGGAGTGATGAAACTTTGACAGAATACTTTTCTAACAATAGCCATATGTGTGGACTCTCCTGTGATCTCCAAGTTGCAGAGCCCTGTAGTGGACTGTGTCATATCAAATCAAGTGTGGTGCACCTTACTATTGAATTGGGATGTGACGGAGCTTGAATGATTCATCAATGGCTAATATATACTTTTAAATTGGCCCCAATACATGGAAACCCCAAGATTAAATGACTTTAATACTCTTTCTCTTAGCACGTTTTGAAATGTAAGTTGTCTTATTTATATATGTGCTACTGTGACTCTGGGTGTGCTTGCCTACGGTTCCCTTTGATTTTGAGGAAAGTTACTAAATACAAAAATATATTTAAAAAAAAATCTGTTTTCATCAATGTTTTATTTTGGAATTCAAAACCATCAGAAATTTGGAACATCTGTTGTTGTATTATTCATGCATTGCTCCAGTTCTTCTTGCTGATTCTAACTTCTTGTTCTGCTGCAGCCATCGGTGTTCTCTAAGTGGAGAAGACCTGAACCGACAGTGGCTGAACCCCAACCCAGATCTTCATCCTACAATCTACCACACCAAGGGCCTGCTGCAGTACCTGGCTGCTATAAACCGTGCACCTCTAGTAAGCCTAATTGCTTGTTCATGAGCTAATTATTAGCGTAAGACATTCATTATTGGTAATTTGGCATTTGCTTTTCAGTGCATGGTTTGTAATATGCACAGCATATTTCTAATGGATACTTACTCCCAATCAAATTTCCTTGATTGAACCCCTTCAGAGGGACTTGACTGGATCTGGATATTATGCCACAGCTACATCCGTCATGAATGCCAAGTGACATCCCATAACAGATTGCTGTCAACAAACATTTTTACTTTTTTTGATTGGGCTTCCCTTCACTAATAGCAAGGGGGGAGAACCCAGACAGCAATCTGTGTAAAAGCAGTTTGGTTAGAAGAGCAAAGGGAGTGCTGCAGGAGGATGGAACCTTTATGATCACACAAACATTCAGATGAGAGGCTCATGCTCCCACCGCACTCCCTATTTTTCCACATTACGGATGTTGGGAGCTGGCCAGCCACAGAATTCTTCCTTTGAGGTCAATAAATGTTACATATAACTACCAAAGGGATCATTCTTATTGGTTGCCCAGCTCCCAATGTCCAACTCACAGTACTAATAATAAATATAATAGACTAAGCTGGTGAACATTCTTCTTCATTGTTTGGCAGTGTTTTTTTGTGTGTGTTTATAAGCTTGCTGTATTGGGCACCTATTAAAACACTATATTTAATTTTAAAAAGTTACAGGCAACTCAGTAACTTGAATCAGTAGCATAGCATCACATACTACAGCATTGTTATATATGCACAGCAGTAATATCACATGGAATTTCAACAGGAGTAGGTACAGCTTTGACAGCAGGTGAACCAGTAGGTCTGGGAATACTAGAATAACCATTGCAAGGTTAATCGTTTGTCATCGCCTATACAGCTTATAATTGTTCATTTGTTTTGGCCAGGTATGCACACAGTGGTTTCCAAAAAGCCTTTGGATCTGCAAGATTCTGGAAGCAATGTACCATATATTTGGCATTGTGCAAACTGTTAGCAAGACCACTCAACCACAGTGCGCAACTGGGTGTCCCTTTACCTCGCCTTTGTAAAGTGACTTGTCCCATGCCCAGGAGTAGCAGCTAGTTTACTATAAGTCCTGGGTATGTTATTTACATATCTCAACATGGTTATAAGTGGACCATTTTCATGAGTGCAACCTTGCTTTCCATTGTTAATGGTAGTTTAATCTTATCTACCAGACTAGTAATGTTGGTCATGCATCTCATGTGTTTTCCCTGAGGATTACCTCTATGTCCCAAATGTATTGTATCCCTAGGTAATATGTGGCCTGCAGCTGCCACTTCTATGGAAAAGACGGGGGCATCAAATCTCTGCTCAATGACATTATTAGTGAGTTTCACCTGTCGCTTTTTAGGCTTCACTATTTGCCAAATGTTGCTATTTCTTCAATGATGGGGACAAATTCGATCCTGGGTCTCTTACCAGCAACAAAGTCATCTACCTACATGCATAGTACTGTCTTGTGCAATCCAAACCATAATCCTCAATGACGATGATATTCCCTTAATATACTAGCGAGGACAAAAATGAGAAGATATAGGGGACAGTCTTGTCTAGTCCCCCTACCTATTGGGATTAGTACAAACAAAATGGTGGTAGTGTTTCTCAACAGAGAAAACGTCCGCACCTACTGTTGTTAGTTATTCTCCCTGGGTACGTAATACGTGAGGTATAGAGAAGATATAGAGGTGCACTGAGAACTTGATAAGACACCCACCACCAGGGGTGTTTGAGCAATGCAACTGAATGCAAATACCATGAATCAAGCGAGAAAACCAAATTGCACAAGCACCCTCTTAACAGTCCATTAATCTATGAACATGAATGTGGTCATTTCCGAGGTTATTGCACCAACATTATTAAATGGTTCGATGTCAATGTAAAATATGGATCCAAAACCGAATCTTGTTCTTAAAGTTCTTTATTATTCAAATAGGTTAAAAGATTCCCAGCTTATCTTTGCCGACACGTGTTTCGCCCTCTCCAGGGCTTTTTCAAGGCTATCTTGTTCTGGTCTTATGCTGCTCTGGTCGTGTGCTGCTCTGGCATCGGACTGGTTTGTAATCAAAAGGGTGCTGGTACGAAGCGTTTTATGCGAAGCCTATTGAAAGTTTTTAGTCACAGCGAGCTCTTAAGCAAGTAGGTTCCCTTTAGGTAACACGGATCTAGTTTAATCCCTCATGGATCATTGAACGAACAGAGCTGATTTGAATTAGTCTTGTTATGAGGGTGCGTCTCACTGCGTGGAGGTACGTCCTATCTCGTTAGATGAGAGATTATTAAAGACCTTGGTAATTTTGTTATGAGGGTGCGTCTCGCTGTGTGGAGATACGTCCTATCTCATTGGATGAGAAATTCTTAAAGACCTTGATAAGTCTTGTTCACGTTGTTTCCGGGCGCCGAGTCTCCACTGCAAGGCACGGAAACAACGTGAACAAGACTTATCAAGGTCTTTAAGAATTTCTCATCCAATGAGATAGGACGTATCTCCACACAGCGAGACGCACCCTCATAGCAAAATTACCAAGGTCTTTAATAATCTCTCATCTAACGAGATAGGACGTACCTCCACGCAGTGAGACGCACCCTCATAACAAGACTAATTCAAATCAGCTCTGTTCGTTCAATGATCCATGAGGGATTAAACTAGATCCGTGTTACCTAAAGGGAACCTACTTGCTTAAGAGCTCGCTGTGACTAAAAACTTTCAATAGGCTTCGCATAAAACGCTTCGTACCAGCACCCTTTTGATTACAAACCAGTCCGATGCCAGAGCAGCACACGACCAGAGCAGCATAAGACCAGAACAAGATAGCCTTGAAAAAGCCCTGGAGAGGGCGAAACACGTGTCGGCAAAGATAAGCTGGGAATCTTTTAACCTATTTGAATAATAAAGAACTTTAAGAACAAGATTCGGTTTTGGATCCATATTTTACATTGACATCGAACCATTTAATAATGTTGGTGCAATAACCTCGGAAATGACCACATTCATGTTCATAGATTAATGGACTGTTAAGAGGGTGCTTGTGCAATTTGGTTTTCTCGCTTGATCTATTGGGATTAGTAATGACGTACAAAATCCACTGTCATTGCTGTATCGATTCCCAGCCTCTGTACAACTGTTAGGAGAAAACCCGTTTGATTGAACCAAATGCCTTTACCACGTCTAAAAAGGACACAGCCCCACCTGGATGTCATAATTGATTTAGTAGGTTACAGCAAATAGCATGCAGGAATTATCTGCCTGTCCCATGCCCAAAGCAATCTGTGAAGAATCTGGGAGTGCGATTAGATCAGTGACTAGATCTAAAAGAACATGTGAACTTGGTGACTGGATCATGTTTTCGGACAATTGGTCTTCTAAACGAGTATTTCCTTTTCTATCAGACGTCTATAGAAAGACCCTTGTCCAGGCCCTTGTGATAAGTCGGTTAGATTACTGCAACGGTCTTCTCATCTCCGCCAATGAAAACGTGCTTAACCGACTGCAAGTGGCCCAAAATACAGCGGCCAGGCTAGTCCTTAATGTCCCATCGAGAACTCCGTCTAGGCCCCTTTTGGAAGAGCTTCACTGGTTGCCCATATGCCAGCGTATTAAGTTCAAGATCTGTTGCATCATACATAAAAGCCTCTTTGGCACAGGTCCGCAATATCTGGCCCAAACATTTCAGCTTCATAAACTGGAACGCCTTCTGCGTTCCTGCAGCCAACTTTTACTAAAAGTTCCCTCTGTTAGGAAGGCTAGGCAGGGTGGCCGAGCCCTCTCATACATAGGGCCCACCCTCTGGAATAAACTTCCTATCAGTATGAGGCAAAATTCCAATCTTCTCTCCTTCTGGAAAATACTGAAGACACACTGGTTTCTAGAAGCATAGTTCTGTTGGCACCTCTGAAAGGCTTGGATTTTGACATTATTGGCGAGTCCTGCGCTATATAAGCGAATAAATAAATAAAAAATAGAAATCTGAAGTGGACGTGTCTGGGATAAAGCCTGACTGAGTCAGTCTTGTCAAATCAGGGGACAAGGGGAGCAGGCTGTTGGCAATGATTCTAACCAAAATTTTATCAGTATTAATCAAAGCTAATGGCCAGTCGAATCACACAGGTTGGGTGGCTTTACTGGCTAAAGAAGAGGTATTAAACCAGCTTCCCTTCGTTTTGGGGGTAACTCCCCACACTCAAAGGTTTTGTTAGACACCTCAAAAATGGGGCTAGATCTTCTATATACTCCTTATAAAATTCTATAGGATATCCATCACTCCCAGAAGCCAAGCCATTACACTTTGATTTTATACTCCTTTTATTTCTTGAACTGTAAAAGGGGAACATAGTGGTTCTCATTAGTTTATCTCAAGCCGGCTAGAGTTGCCTTATTTAAGTAATCATGTAACAGAGAAGGCTGCATTGCCCTCTTGTTAGAAATGGGGGTCTCTAGTTGGCAGTGGTTTGCACCTTGTCCGAGTAGGGACCCTTCCTTCTAGTCAGGGTAAGGGAGTTACACTCCTAAAAGAACCCCTGCTCACCCCCTAGGTAGCTTGGCACGAACAGTCAGGCTTATCTTAGACGCAGTGTGTGAAGCTTTTGCTCATAACCAACAGTAATACAGTGTAATCACTACAAAAGGACACCACACCAGTTTAGAAAAATATCCAATATTTTTATATACTTAAGACAAGACCAAAAATGATAAAGAGCCACAATGCAGTACTTAGAAATCTTCAGTTATCGGAATAACCTTGAAATACAGTTCCTTGAAGTCGATAGCTCCATCGGGGGCTATTACAGCGTTGTGAACAGACAAATCCAAACAGTTCAGGCTGACCAAGGCATCACGGGCCAACTATAGTGTCGGGAAGACCCGCAAAACAGTACCTTTATAAATGCAGGGGGTTGGCGGCCTCTCGTTGAGCTCTGAAAGCCCGGCGTCTGCAGGGGTCGGTTTTTGGAGATCGATGCAGGAGTCGTCCCGCCCATGAACTAACACTTGTTGCAGATCGAACTCCTCGCAGTCGAAGTCAGGAGCGCTGTCATAGGATGCTGCGGTGCGAAGTGCAGCGATGCAGTGTGCAATGCCCTCAGGTCGAGGTGCGAGCAGTGGCTCGGTGGCGGCGTCAAATGGCATCGTCGGTGAGACCAGGGTCGTGGCGCGAATTGATGATGTTCTCGTCGCGGTGCTGGGAGGTCACGGTGCAGGCAGCGTCGTCGTCATTTCTGAAGCACTGTAGGTAGCTGTTGAACTGGAGTCGATGGCGCCGGCTTTGGTAGGCTAAATCTGAGGTGTGGGAAAAGGGCAGTGCGTCGTGTAACTTTATGAGGGGTGCCCTCGAACCCCGGTGCAAGCAGCGACTTCTATTTTGGCGTTGTCGGGGATACCAAGGCAGCGGCGTGAAGCGAGGCGGTGCGCAGTGGGCAGTGCGGGGCCCACAGGTCGCGGTGCGAGTAGTGGCTCAGTGGCGGCGTCAGATGGCGTCGTCAGTGAGACCAGAGTCGCGGTGCAGCATTGCGGCAGTGCTTTGCGGTGCCTTCAGGACACGGAGCCACTGCTCCTCCCCAGCCCCTGTCATCCCAAAACCAGATAGTCAGTCCACAAACCCTGCAGAGGCCTACCGGATGGCTGAGCAAGAAAATATCTAAGAATGTAAACATCACCTTCACTAAAAGATGCATCTTTAGATTCTGAGTTCAGGCATACTAAACTGTATTTCTATACCTTGTTCCCAGGGCTAGTTATGTTTATAAGATGTTATAAACAAACTCCCATTCTGTCCTAAACGAAATTGGCAGTAATTCACTATCAGGACATGCCACACACACCAGGGCATGTCCTACCTTTCACATACACTGCACCCTGCCCACAGGGGTGCCTTGGGCAGACCTTAGGGGTGACTGACATGTAAGAAAAGGGAAGGTTAGGGCCTGGCAAGTGGGTACACTTGCCAAGTCAACATGGCAGTCCCAGACTGCATTAATGTGTAGCTGTTCAGGCACGACATGTTTTGTAGCTAAGTTTCGAAGGTCTTGTGTGCTCCTTGGGTGTGTACTCCCGTCATGTACACTTACATAAGTATAGACTGGGTACCCAACTATAGGGGCACAACTGGGCCACGTGAGGGGTTGTAAAAGCTGTGTGCTTCGTATAAACACCAAACACCAATTCTCAGTTCAATGTTCATTTATTCATATTTATTTTTCTTCATATGAATTCACTCCGTGATTGATTTTATACATGATGTTTGATCCAATTTTATTAGTTCATACTCCTCATGCTCCAATGCATTTCGGGTATAACACCCTTCTTCAGGGAATCAAAAGCTGTAAATAATGTAATAAGTCTTAATACATGAGGGGACTGCCATGTGTGACTCATAAGGTAGTTAGATTCTTTATTGAGATTTATCAGCATCAGTCTGGCTTTCTTATAATTATTAATCCCTCTGACATTCCAGGACAGTCATTTTACTTTATATGTTGTCTGTTCACCGACTGCAGTAGTCTATCTAGGAAATTCACCCGTTTTACATTCTCTGCTGTGAAAGCAACTTGTGTAGTTGTCCACTAATTTCTACCACTCCCACCTTGAGCCCCAATTTATCAATGAATAATCCCTTTGGAACAACAACATTGTTAATCCATACCACATATCTTACAGTCGTTTATGTTCAGCCTGGGGTGTCCAGAGGTGCAATTTTAGATATTTGTGTCGAGCCTAAATATCTAGTGGATAGTAAGAGAACTGAAAGGTAGCAAACTTTTTTGCTTTGAGATCATAAGTAACTCTGAAGACTGCAGGCACACATTCTGAAATCATATCTACATTCCACACACTTAAATTAAATAGCTATTGATAAACTCATTGTACTTTATTGCAGTAGAGATGTCTGCTCCAGCTCGTAAACAGCACCGACCCTTAAGTGACAGTGCAGTGGTGCCAACAGCTCATAACTCCACATCACTGAGGTGCCCTAGTGAGGTGCTAGATGTAGAACTTTGCCCCCATCCCTTTTTTTAACGTAACCAGTTTTTTATGAAGGCCTTTTCCTCTTCAGGGGAGGGGAACTCACAAAGGCTGCCCGTTAAGGTACTGCGCAATCTAGCACGATATAGCATTGCGTATTGTATTCCCAGCTCTCTTAATTTCTTCTTGGTGGGATTAAACTTGCTGCAGGCCTCTTGCATTGCTTGAGTAAAGTCTGTAAAGAAGGAGCTCAAGACACCTGCATATTAAATTCGATCTTTTCCCTCTGCATCTGAAGTATTTTCCCCTATCTGAACAGTTGAGTAGCTTTATGATGATTGGGCGACTAGTGGCACCTGTTTCCTTTCTAGGTGGCTTTTATCTTTTCTAGGTTTTGATTTGTAAATTGCTGCTCTGTGCCACTTTGGTGACTTGAGATGAAAGGGCACTGTCTAAGAAAACACCAAGATTATAGACTACTTTATCAGGCACACGAGGAGGCCCCAAACTTTCCAGTCACCAAGCTGATTTCCAATAAATTGTGGTTTTTAGGGCAAATTGAATTTCCATCTTTGCTGAAATCAGACATCCAGCAATTAATTGTAAATAGTGCACTGGCAAGAGACTGATGACTTTGCCTATAAAGGTGAGGGAGGCCAAAATCCAGATGTGTATCATCTGTGTATAAGTAAATCTCCCAACACCCTGTTGAGGAGTAAGTATGGCTAGGGGTGTCAAACATAAACATTGAAGAGGAAGGGAGACACAGTGGACACCTGGGTGACCCGACAAGTCAGTGATTTTATTGAAGATGACAAAGGAGATAGACCTCCTCTTTGATTTCTGCCCAAGAGGAAGGATTTAGTCCACAGTAGAACTGTCCTCTTCTAAGGTGGAGAATAGAATATTATGATGAATGATATTGAAAGCGGCATTCAGATCTAACAGGATCAGCATTCTGCCTTCACCAGTATTCTACAAGCTCCCTCATAACATCCAGCACTGATTGCACTGCCAGTTTGGTGTGATGCCCTGGGCAGAAACCTTGTTGTTGCTCATCAGAGTTGAACTTGATGAACTGCTTCAGTTGTGCTTAGGTGAGTATTTTGACCACTTTGCCTAGACAGAGAAGCAAGGAGATGGAGTAGAGTTTAAGTCAAAAGGGTTATGAGTAAGCTTTGTCAACAAAGGCCAACCAGAGGTGGAGTAAAATCCCTTGAGCAAATGAACTATTGAGAGTTAGAGGAGAATCTGCATTATTCTGAAGTTGATGCTTTATTCCCGCTGGAACAATACCCTTGGGAAAGCCTGAGGCGAGTGTTTTTAATCACTTCTATGAGTTGTCGTTGTATAACATGGTGAAGTAAGACATGCTGGGGTTAATCTGTAAAAACAACAGTTGATGAACAGAATGCAGAACAATGTCATACATTCACCCCAGTACAGAGATCTGGGCCTAAATCCATCGTTTTTTTGCACTCCACACCACCCCAATTCAGATATGCAAATCAGCCTTGACCCTGTGCCTCATGGGAACAGTCCAGCCCGAACTGCCAAGCCATGTCTTTACTGGACCGGAATCAAGCATCATAGGACCGGTTTCTGGCTATCAGCCGTCTTCAGCCAGGATAGCTTGACTCCAGTGTTGTGGAGAGCAAGGGACTCGCGTCTGAGCATACCCATCCCACTCGGGGTGACAAATGCAAAAACAACAGTTGATAGACAGAATGCAGAACAATGTCATACATTCACCCCAGTACAGAGATCTGGGCCTAAATCCATCGTTTTTTTTGCACTCCACACCACCCCAGTTCAGACATGGCCATATGCAAATCAGCCTTGACCCTGTGCCGCATGGGAACAGTCCAGCCGGAACTGCCAAGCCATGTCTTTACTGGACCAGAATCAAGCATCCTAGGACCGGTTTCTGGCTATCAGCCGTCTTCAGCCAGGATAGCTTGACTCCAGTGGTGTGGAGAGCATGGCGTCTCACGTCTGAGCATACCCATCCCACTCGGGGTGACAAATGCAAAAACAACAGTTGATGGACAGAATGCAGAACAATGTCATACATTCACCCCAGTACAGAGATCTGGGCCTAAATCCATCGTTTTTTGCACTCCACACCACCCCAGTTGAGACATGGCCATATGCAAATCAGCCTTGACCCTGTGCCTCTTGGAAACAGTCCAGCCCGAACTCTCAAGCCATGGACCACTGGACCAGAATCAAGCATCCTAGGACCGGTTTCTGGCTATCAGCAGTCTTCAGTCAGGATAGCTTGACTCCAGTGGTATGGAGAGCATGGGACTCACGTCTGAGCATACCTATCACACTCGGGGTGACAAATGCAAAAACAACAGTTGATGGACAGAATGCAGAACAATGTTATACATTCACCCCAGTACAGAGATCTGGGCCTAAATCCATCGTTTTTTTGCACTCCACACCACCTCAGTTCAGACATGGCCATATGCAAATCACCCTTGACCCTGTGCCTCATGGGAACAGTCCAGCCCGAACTGCCAAGCCATGTCTTTACTGGACCGGAATCAAGCATCCTAGGACCGGTTTCTGGCTATCAGCCGTCTTCAGCCAGGATAGCTTGACTCCAGTTGTGTGGAGAGGATGGGGCTCACGTCTGAGCATACCCATCCCACTCGGGGTGACAAAAGCAAAAACAACAGTTGATGGACAGAATGCAGAACAATGTCATACATTCACCCCAGTACAGAGATCTGGGCCTAAATCCATCGTTTTTTGCACTCCACACCACCCCAGTTCAGACAAGGCCATATGCAAATCAGCCTTGACCCTGTGCATCTTGGAAACAGTCCAGCCCGAACTCTCAAGCCATGGACCACTGGACCGGAATCAAGCATCCTAGGACTGGTTTCTGGCTATCAGCCGTCTTCAGCCAGGATAGCTTGACTCCAGTGGTATGGAGAGCATGGGATTCACGTCTGAGCATACCCATCCCACTCGGGGTGACAAATGCAAAAACAACAGTTGATGGACAGAATGCAGAACAATGTCATACATTCACCCCAGTTCAGAGATCTGGGCCTAAATCCATCTTTTTTTGCACTCCACACCACCCCAGTTCAGACATGGCCATATGCAAATCACCCTTGACCCTGTGCCTCATGGGAACAGTCCATTACGAACTGCCAAGCCATGTCATTTCTGGACCGGAATCAAGCATCCTAGGACCGGTTTCTGGCTATCAGCCGTCTTCAGCCAGGATAGCTTGACTCCAGTGGTGTGGAGAGGATGGGACTCACGTCTGAGCATACCCATCCCACTCGGTGTGACAAATGCAAAAACAACAGTTGATGGACAGAATGCAGAACAATGTCATACATTCACCCCAGTACAGAGATCTGGGCCTAAATCTATCGTTTATTTGCACTCCACACCACCCCAGTTCAGACATGGCCATATGCAAATCACCCTTGACCCTGTGCCTCATGGGAACAGTCCATTACGAACTGCCAAGCCATGTCATTTCTGGACCGGAATCAAGCATCCTAGGACCGGTTTCTGGCTATCAGCCGTCTTCAGCCAGGATAGCTTGACTCCAGTGGTGTGGAGAGGATGGGACTCACGTCTGAGCATACCCATCCCACTCGGTGTGACAAATGCAAAAACAACAGTTGATGGACAGAATGCAGAACAATGTCATACATTCACCCCAGTACAGAGATCTGGGCCTAAATCTATCGTTTATTTGCACTCCACACCACCCCAGTTCAGACATGGCCATATGCAAATCAGCCTTGACCCTGTGCCTCATGGGAACAGTACAGCCCGAACTGCCAAGCAATGTCTTTACTGGACCGGAATCAAGCATCCTAGGACCGGTTTCTGGCTATCAGCCATCTTCAGCCAGGGCAGCTTGATTCCAGTGGTTAATCTGTAGGCATCTGGGAACATTTGCGTATTAAATCTGGTTTGGAGATGCTCTCATTGGAGATAAAATCCTGAATCCTGGCAGTTCCTTCACAGATTTGATTGGACGAAGTAAGACAGCATGTCTTACCTCTCGGTTCCTGTTTTTCTGAGACAATATGAAGAATGCATTAGCTAGTTTGGCAGCTGGTCTCGCTAGATACTAGCAAGAGGTTGTCAACTTTATTTTATTCTTGTAGTTAGTTGCAGCTTTAGCATAGGCTACTTCATGTTTTGGATCGTAGACCCTTTCACGCAGTCTTTCTACTCATTGTTCTCTACATTTGAGAGTTTTCAGTTCAGAGGAGAACCAGGAGATATTTATCTTTTTAAAAGATACCTGTTTCTGTGTCTCAATCAAGTGTTTTCTGCATCTCAGTGAACAGATTACGGTTTAGGCTTTCTATCTGAAAGAGACACGTTAGTGATAGATTCCTTACCTTAGAATATCCCCAGGCGCCAGACTGGATCAGGAATATTTTGCTTTAGCAGTTTCCCTGCGCGTCAGTAGGTGACGCCTGCGGCTCCGCGTCCGTCACTGGCATCGTATGACGTCAGGGAGACTACTTAGGCGCCACTCATGCGCGCTGGCGTCAGTTCTTTCTTTTTTCACTCCAGTAAGCGCTGATCCGGTTAGAGCACGTACCCTAGTCATTTTTTTACTATCTTTTTGAGACTTTTGTCTCGTGTTGGTTTTCTCTGGTGTGAGTAGGGATGCTTGGTTTTAAGTCTTGCGGGACCTGCCGTCGCAATATGTCGGTGGCAGACCCTCATGATGTCTGTCTCTACTGCCTGGAGCACGACCATTACTCCCGGTCCTGTCTGGACTGTAGGGCTATGGCCCCGAAGGCCCTGAGGGAGTGGCGATGGAAGTTTTTGGAAGTTTGGCACTCGTCCCCGCGCCATTCCAGATCCAAGGTTCATTCCCGTGACTGCTCGCGTAGTCGTCACCACCACTCCTCTTCACCTTCGGAATTCAGGTAAGAAACGGCACAAAAAGAAGTCAAAGAAGCGTTTTCACTCTCTGATGTCCCCCCGTCGGTCCCCGGATGCGGACGAGGGGGACATGGGTTCCACCCCTGCAGCTCCTTTGAAGCCTGGGAGTCCCGCGGCCAACCCACCTTCCCCGGGTCCGTCAGCGACTCACGCAGAAATGCAAGAATTCCTTGCTGCCATGGACTGCCTTTTTAGGTCTTGGGCTCCCGCCGGTGCGCCTTCTGGCCCCGTGGTCCCTTGTCTGGATCCTGCTGGTCCAGCGACTCCTTCGGCGGATCCTGCCCCGGCGCCGCAGCCTCGGCACCAAGAGCCCCATGTTGCCGGCTCTGGCGCCGCCACAGTGAATACCGCTGGTTCCGCCTCTGCCTCAGTTCCCGGAGGGATTTGTCCCGGCCTGGGATCCGAATTGGGAACCGGCGCTGGCTCGGCCCCAACCGGCGCCGTTCCCAACGCTGTTTATTCCTTCACTGGTTCCTGCTCCGCCGCCGAGGCCTGTGCCTTCACGGCTGGCGGAGGAGGATGACTGGGAAGGGTTTGAGGACCCGCTTGCTCGTCAGTGTGATTCTGAGCTGGATTGGGTGGATGACTTGGAGGAGGCTGGGGGCCTCGACATCTCCTCTGATCCGGGGCATGCCTCTCCCTCGCCCACTAAGGAGGAAGGTGCCTCGTATACGGTGGTGCTCCGTCAGGCTGCTGAGGTCCTTAACCTCGATCTCCCCACGGTGACCCTGAAGACAAACCTCCTCACTGAAGTGCTCCAGCGGGCGTTCACTTCAGAGCTGCTGCTGCTGCCCTTTAATGATGCCCTCACTGAAGTCTTGGTGGGCACTTTGTCACGGGCTGCCACGGGGGTCCCTGTGGATAAGAACGTCGCCAGGCGTCATCACCCGGCGCCGTGTGACCCTGCCTTTCTGACCACTCATCCTACGCCCGAAAGTCTGGTCATTCAGCCTTCTACATCCCAGAGTGCCTTTCCCACGGCTCCGCCGGATAAGGACTCTAAGAGATTGGAGCAGTTTGGCAAGCGGTTGTTCTCTTCGGCCAGCTTAGGACTGCGGTCAGTGAACACCACATGCCTTCCGGGCCGCTATTCCCACGCGGTGTGGGATTCTGTGGCTGAGGTTTTTCCTTGGTGCCAGGAGGAGGTCCAGACTGTGCCGTCTCAGGCTGTGGCTGAGGGTAAGGATGCGGCTAGATTCGCAATTCGTTGTGGCTTGGACACCGCGGACTCCCTTGGTAGGGCAATTTCCACGAACGTGGCTCTTCAGTGCCACGCCTGGCTGCGATCCACTGAGCGTTTAGAGCTCGATCATGGACATGCCTTTTGACGGCACTCGCCTGTTTGGTGATAAGGCTGCCACGGCACTGGAGCGTTTTAAGGACTCTGGAGCTATGGCCAAGTCCTTGGGCCTTTCTAGCACGCGACCGGCCACGTACACGTTTCATTTCTTTCGTGGCCTTGGCAGGGGCACCCCTGGCCGTTCGTTCATCCAGAAGCCTGCGCAGAACCAGACTCAGTGGGCCCGTGGGCGCGGCAGCCTCCGCGGTGGCTCCAGGGGCCGGCGTGAGGTTCAGTCCACCTCTGCCCCCGCAACATCTACCTCAAAGCCTTCCTAGTCTGAGCTTCAGGTCGTATCCCGTGCCAGTGGGTGGCAGGATTCGCCATCACCTTCCCCAAAGGGGGCTTGCGCCCCATCTTGAACCTCAGGGACGTCATTCCCTTCTTCCGGAAGGAGAAGTACAAGATGTTGACTCTGGCTCAGGTCTTGGCTGCCCTCGACCCTGGAGAGGGGATGGTAGAGTTGGACTTGCAGGACGCATATTTTCACATTCCCGCCCTGCCAGCCCACCGGCGTTACCTGCGGTTCACGGTAGGCCAGGAGCATTTTCAGTTTGCAGTGCGCCCCTTCAGCCTTACCAGTGCCCCTCGGGTGTTCACAAAAGTGATGGCGGTGGTCGCAGCTCATCTGTGCAGGTCAGGGGTGTCAGTCTTCACCTGCCTCGACGACTGGTTGTAGAAGGCGGGCTCGCCCCAGGCAGTCGTCACCCACCTTCAGACTATGGCCGGCCTCCTGCACTTGCTGGGGTTTTCCATCAATGTGCCGAAGTCGCACCTGAGTCCCTCTCAGAAGCTCCCCTTCATTGGAGTGGTTCTGGATTCAACGCAGTTTCGGGTCTAACCTCCCAAGCAGCGAGTCCGGGATATTCAGGCTATGATTCCGATCGTTCAGCCTCTATCCCGGGTTTCAGTCAGGATGACTTTCCGGCTCCTGGACCTGATGGCGTCCTGCATCCTGCTGGTACAACATGCCAGATGGCATATGCAGGCTCTGCAGTGGGACCTGAAGTTCTAGTGGGCACAGCATATGGGCAACCTGTCCGATCACGTCCAGATCTCGAAGGGCATTCCACAGCACTTGCAGTGGTGACTCATGAATCGCGATTGGGTCAATGGCAGATCCCTCTCCCTTCCCCAACCGGAGCACAGAGTGGTGATGGATGCGTCCCTCCTGGGATGGGGATGCCACTTGGAAGAGGCGGATATCAGAGGCCTCTAGTTTCCGGCGGAGTTTCGGCTCCATATCAACCTTTTGGAGCGCCGGGCAATCCGGCTTGCACTGAAAGCATTCCTTCCCTCTGTCCGGGGGAGTGTAGTGCAGGTGTTCATGGACAACACCACCGCCATGTAATACTGCAACAAACAGGGCGGGGTGGGGTCGTGGACCCAATGTCAGGAGGCTCTGCGCCTCTGGACATGGCTGGAAAATCAAGGCATTACCTTGGTGGTTCAACACCAGCAGGGTCTCTGAATGCCAGGGCGGACGAACTCAGTCGCCGGTGCATGATGGATCACGAATGGCGTCTAAACTTGGACGTAGCGCAAGGACTCTCTCTGCAGTGGGGAGAGCCTTGGTTAGATCTATTCACCACCGAAGAGAACGCACATTGTCTTCAGTTCTGCGCTTTGGAATTTCCAAGGCGGCACTCGCTCGGCAATGCTTTTCGTCTCGAGTGGAGCTGCTGTCTGTTGTACGCCTTTCTGCCTATACCACTTCTGCCCAGAGTGCTCAAGAAGATCAGGCACGACCGGGCCCAGGTCATTTTTGTGCTCCGTTTTGGGCACACAGATACTGGTATCCTGTGCTACTCAATATGGTGATCCGATCCCCCGATCTGACTGCCTCTTCTGGAGGATCTTCTATCGCAGCAGCTGTGGACGGTCCTTCACCCAAACCTGTCCAGCCTCCACCTCCATGCCTGGAGATTGAGTGGCGACAGTTGACAGCTTTCGATCTTCCTTCCGAAGTCTGTGATGTCATTCTGGCAGCCAGGCGTCTCTCCACAAAAACGGTATACGCATGCAGGTGGAACGAGCTTGTGGATTGGTGCACAGATAAGTCTGTGGATCCCTTTCTGCCCCTCTTTCCGGGGTTCTTTTGTTCCTTATTTCCTTGGTTCTTTTGTTCCTTCTTTCCTTGGCCTAGCAGGGCTCTGCTCTGGGCACTATCAAGGGTATCTTTCTGCCATCTCCACCTTTCTGCGGCTTCCTGATCAGCCTTCTATTTTAAGTCCCCAGTTGTTATCCGTTTCCTGAAAGGCATTACGCACATGTTTCCTCCTGTGCCTAAATGGGACTTAAACCTTGTCTTGTCATATCTGATGTGCGCTCCCTTTGAGCCCCTTCATAACTGTCCCTTGCGTCTTCTTAATCTAAAGACGGTTTTCCTGATAGCTATCACTTCTGCCAGAAGAGTGAGTGAGCTCCAGGCTCTTTCTTCTAAACCTCCTTCCCTTTAGGTTCTTGCCAAAGGTTGTTATGCCCTTTCACATCCCGCAGACCATCACTTTGCTCACCTTCTTTCCACCTCTGCATCCCTCGAAAGAGGAAGAGAGGCTCCACCGTCTGGACCCAAAACGTGTGCTCTCGTTCTATCTGAAGCGCACACAACGTTTCCGGGTGGATGACCAGCTCTTTGTTGGCTACGTGGGCGCCAAAAAAAGTTGGGCCGTGCACAAACGTACCATCTCTCAATGGGTCGTTCTCTGCATCAAAGTCTGTTACTCGTTGGCTAAGAAGGAGTCTCCTGTGGGGCTGCGTGCCCATTCCACCAGGGCGACGGCAGCCACTACTGCTTTGGTATGCGGCGTTCCCTTGCAACCGTATACCTAAGTATATTTTGCACACACACATGGGCATGGTAGGAGTTGACAATCTAGACGATTTTTTGTGTATCTTCAGCGTACTTGAACACCTGGCAGTCCATGCGGGCCAGAGCGGCCACAAGTGGCCGGAGATAGATGTTGAAGAGAAGGGGGGACAACGCGGAACCCTGGGGGACTCCTCATGTTAGTGATCTGAAGCGCACACAACAGTTCTGGGTGGATTACCATCTCTTTGTTGGCTACGTGGAGGCCAAAATAGGTCGGGCAGTGCACCAACGGATCATCTCTCGATGGGTCGTTCTCTGCATCAAAGTCTGTAATCGTTGGCTAAGAAGGAGCCTCCTGTGGGGCTGCATGCCCATTCTACCAGGGCGGCAGCAGCCACTACTGCTTTGGGACGCTGCGTTCCCTTGCAGGACATTTGTCAGGCAGCTACTTGGGCCTCGCTGCAGACGATTACCAAGCATTACTGCCTTGACAGTCAAGTCCTGAGAGACGGTTTCTTTGGCCGTTCTGTTCTCGGTGACTTTCTGCCCCTCCCATCCTCCCCGTTGTGCGAACTGATTACTAGGGTTAAGATCATCCCTTTTAGGGCCTTAGTTTTAATGCACCAGTGGTCAGTATCTTGCATGGCTCTGCGTTCCTGGCGCGGAAAGTCGTGTACAGAACTGACGCCAGTGCGCATTGGCGCCTAAGTAGTCTCCGTGACGTCATCTTGGCGCATACGATCCCAGGGACGGACGCGGAGCTGCAAGAAGCCACCTACTGACGCGCAGGGGTACTGCTAAGCAAATCTTGTTAGTGACCCGATACGAGACACCCTGTCAACCAGTTGGACCCTTTAAGACCGACCTGTCAGGAAGGATGGAATCCACTGAGGTGCCAACCCGCAGATCTAATTATGAACTAGTTACTACTTATCTGATGCAATCATGTAAACATATGAAAGATCCAGTGCTTGAGAAAATATAGTTGGTTAACAGTTTTCCAGTGTTGGTATCTTTAATAGATCGACATGCAACCCTCTTCCTCGATCAGAGACACTCCTTATCAATATCCTCTCACACATGTGCTATAGGAATATGAAATATTGTTGCATCTTTGGACAGTGGAGCTTGGTGCCTTCACACCTCCATGGTTGAAGTTTGAGTCTTCTCTAATGAGGTGATTGTGCTACAAAAGTGGGATTCTTTTGTACTGTTTTCTAATGCTGTTTCTTATTGCTGATATTGAATCATCAACTTGGGACTCCAGTGCAGCATCGAGGAATGATTCAAGCCTGTGAATCTAAGAAGCATAGCAACCATAAACAACAGTACTTCTCATTTCTCAATGGATAATTTTCAGTTCCGTATGGTGATCATATGGATGATCTACAAAGACTTGTTTCTGTTGACCTGCTGCGCATTCAATTTTTACAATAGAACACATCTCCCATAGACAGCATCATGAGAAGAATGTCTACATGTAAGCAGGACATGTCTACTTTTGATGATTGGAACAACATGCTGTTCTGCAAACAGCCCTTTGGAGAAAAAGCAGTTCATTAAAAGTCTTCTTCATCTGAAGCATGACAACACTATGAAATGTTTTAATATGTTAATATGCCATTTAGTGGCAAAATGCTAACTAAGAAAAAGTTATTACGACAGCATATTCATTAGCATGACAATACCAATGGCTGCATGTTTTATATAACACCTGGCAAATATTAGAATGTGTTTACATACTTTACATCCAACTTCAAATAATCTTATCCTTTGAAATGTGTTTGCTTGATTGAGAGAAGTTGCCTTTTCAAAGATTATTCACCTATTGAAGCAAATAGTTTCTAAAGCCTGCTCCTGCTTCAGTGAAGAATGTACCTCAATCTGTGCAATGAAAGGTGCCTCTAAAGGTATACCAATACAGCGAATACCCAATTATATTGCAACTGCATGATGATGAGAGAGAAATACTCCTCTGGGCTGAACACAAATGTGATCCCAGTTTCTCAATGCAGTTACTTAGGTGGATCGCCCAAAACAACTGATGGCTGAAGGAGGCAGACCCAAAAGGCCTTCATTTCTGTTTTTTAGAAAGGTCATGGCAAAAGATCTGGCTGACAGCTAAAGCTACCTGTAGACATACCTAAAACTTAATATTGGTGCCAGATAATGTGTATGAATTTAAAGGTGTATTTATAAAAAGTTAAATTGCATTAAAAAATATTTGACTCTGTTATGTAAACTTTAGTATGTCAGTGGAATAGGTTGCTGCTTGCTTATACTTTTTATTTTATAGGTCTACTGTGATTATCATGGTCATTCTCGCAAAAAGAACGTGTTCATGTATGGATGTAGCATCAAGGAGACTGTGTGGCATACCAGTGTTAGTGCTTCTTCCAGTGAACTAGTAGAAGACTTGGGATACAGAGTAAGTAGGTGAAAGAGAAGCCATAATGCTATCAGAAAAAATGGGGGAGTTGATATGTATGCACTTCTTATTTACTCTTGAATATCGATTTGAATGTAACCATTTAAGTAACACTTGTCTTTCCATTTCTGAGAATATGCATGACATTCATTACATTTATTATTTCCTTTCTAAACTCATTTTTCAGCTTTCCTTTGCAATGCAGTCAATCATAGTGTTTCTGGCTTTTTATGACTGTAAATATGTTGACAGCTTGATCTTTTCAGCAAGTTAAAATGTAATGCAAGACAAGAGCAAATGTCATACTTAACTAGCAAGTCACAGAAACATAACGATAGCAATAAAGCTGCTACAAATTAATCACACATAACCTTTTTTGTAAATTCCACAAGTTTTTTTTGTTTTTTTGTAAGAAGTGTACAGAGTATTAAGCCCATACATAGGTAATGAGGTAGCTCTGAGTGTCATTGAAAGACTTGTACAGTCCTCTAGTGGGTACATCTGCATTATTTCAGTCATATACTGGTGTGGTTTAACAAATTGAGCATTACTATGTATTATTTTGAGAAAAATACAGAAAATAGGCAAAACGAAGTAGAGCCTAAAGAAACAAAAATAAATATATGAAGACAGCCACACTCAAATAGATTAGAAAACCTTTGTCTTGACTGGTCCGATTTAGGGTATGAAGGTGTGTGTGATACAGAGCAAGGGCAAGATGGGGGTTGATCATGTAAGCAAGAGGTTCTGTTTTGCGCATCTAAGTAGCCATCCTAAATTGGCAAAGTAATGGGGGCTTGGATTTTGCATAAATAAACTGTGTTTGGGGCAGAGACATTAGGAGTGTTAAGTTTGAAGGTATTATCTATTATCATCACTTCTTATAAAGCAGGCCCAGGCCAACAAGTTGTAATATGAAAGCTTTTAGAGTTTTTCCATTGACACAGAATAGTTGTAGTCCCCACGTTTAGTAGTAAGCCTAGGACGAGAAGGTCTGGGACTCTAATGTCCGATATAAGGTTGAGAGTCCTTAGGTCTAGGGCTATATATTAATAAAATTAGGTGAAATATTTTGTGTGTAGTTTCTTCAGCAACTTCCCAAAAGGGTATATTATGTGTTTGCAATAATACAGCATGTTTTCTGTAACTTCCATACTTAGTAGGCAATTTCAACATGCATGAGATTTTATTATCCTGTTTTAAATAGCTTACTAGGTGTCCAGAAGCTTCAATGGTTTATTCAGAATTTGCATTGAGACACTACCCCTAGGTGCAATATTTTGGCTTGGAACATGTGTTGTACCATTTCTTTTGTGTATAAGCATTATTTTTCATGTTACTTATCTAGTAGTATGTAAATGTTTGCGGGTATGTGTCCCTGCAGGAATAGTTTGCTAAGTAAGGAGATTAGATGAGTTGACTTTGCTTTCTTTAGCTTACTCAGAGCAGCTTTAAGCGTAAGGAATCTAACAAAATCAAGGTTAGGCGGATTGTATTTATGCTGTAGTATAAGTAAATGAAGGGGACTATCTGGACAAACAAGATCTTTTATGGGGATGATTCCTTTTTTGATCCATTCTTTATAATAAATCACTCTGCCATCTTTGTTGATATGTGAGTCACGAAATAGTGTAGCTAATGTAGATCCTCGTATTTTGTTGGTGAGGCATTTATAAAAGTACTTTGTGCCGGGACAGAGTCTTTTATAGTATTCTGAGAGTGTAGGGCTTTCATATACTTCACTGTTAAAGTGTTAATAGGTTTGTGTAGTGGAATAAGGAGATGAGACACAGGAAAGTGGTATGGTGATAACGAGATGTTTTGTTTAGGGTCAAAGGAACAACCTGCTTTTGCTCAAGTCCAAATCTGGCTGAAAGCTCAGGGACCTGTCTGGGGAACTTTTGGAGCTGGTGTTGGGCCTTCTTCCTAGGTGTCCCAGATGTGTCATGTCACTCTAGCACAGAAAGGGGAAAAACAAACCAAAAATTGGCTATTAGAAGGATATATATAAAGCTGGTCGTCCGACCATAGTGCCACCTTCGCCAGTCAGGATGTGTATGTGACTATGGAGAGTGTGGGAAGACTCACTGTGGCACTACTGCATGCTTCCCCCCCCCTCCCCCACCTCCAGTCTTGTGGCGCCCCACCAACCCCACCAAAAGGATCGCCTTGCTGGCCCTTGCCTCTGGCCATAATCGTATTCAGGGCTGGGGCTTCTGTGGCACTCTCCTGGCCGCTGGGCCAGGTGGTTGTATATAGAAGGGTTGGCTCGTCCAGGTCTTCCCTTTTCTCCGTTCTCGGGATGCTGCCTGCTTGCCTCCGCCAGCCTGGTCCTGCACCTTGACTTCCGGGGAAACTGCCTGTCTCCCCGCCTTCCCACGTCACTGTGATTCCTCCACAGACTCTGTCATCTGCTTCTCCTTCCTACGGGTCCTCGATGGCGCTGGGTCTCGGCGTGGCCACTCCCCTGCCTCCTTTTCCAGAAACACTAGAGCACTGCTACTCTCATGTGTGGGGCCTAAGACGTCGACCATGATGGATTCGAGATCAACTCCTCTTTCTTTCTCCCAGTGTGATAGGTTTCAAAAGGTGAGCCTCTATTTGGACTCCAGAGTGTAGTAATACATTATGATTTTGTTTCCACTGTGTGGCTTGTCTAACAAGAAATGCTATTTGGTAGTTGAAGAAATTTGGGAAAGTAACTCCTCGTCTGATTTATTCACTCTAAGTTTGGTAAGCAAGATTCTTGACCTTTTATGTTTTTTGTATGATGTCTAAGACAAGCTTGTCCATCATTTTATAGAAAATAGTAAGTAGTTGTACGGGGAACGTACTTGTTATGAAGTGAATTTGAGGTACTGTCATAATTTTAGTACATTCAACTCCAGCCCCCCATTTAGGGGACCAAGTATCAAATAATTCTTAATTTTGGGATAGAGTGTCTTCTGATGTGGTCTCTAGAGTTTTCTAAGGAGTTCCAAAACCATATGCCCAAGTAGTTTATATATTTTGATTTATATTATAGCCCGGTATTCTCAACTATAACTGATAGACCTAGGCTATTCAGGGGAATACTCTAATTTTCTCAAAGTTTAGAGTAAGTTTATTGTTTTACATACAGGTTAATTGTTTTAGGAATTTCGGGGATAGCTGAGACTGCTTTTTCAGAGGAGATTAAAACATCATCTGTGTAGGCAGCTACTTTTGGTGGCCGGGTAGAACAGGGTCCTTTTAATGTTCCAATTAGAGCAGAGGGATACTAGTAGGGGTTTGATGGCTAAAAGGATGGCTAATACTAATAAGAATAAAAGAAGTGAGAGTAGACATCCTTGTCTGGTGCCTTGTGAGAGATAACATTTTGCAGACAAGTTTCCGTTGATTCCAATACAAGAGCCGTAGGGCAAGAGTAAAGGTCCAAGTCCAGGTGTTCAAATGAGGGGTGAAGCTCAAATTTGTCTAGCACTGTACACCAGAAGGTCCACACCTTATTGTATGTTTTCTTTTCTTCCAGTGCCATTGCGGGGAAATCATCAATTTAGGTTTTTGTAAAACGTGTCCTAATAATCTTATCTGATTTGACGTAAGTCTCACCCTCCCCAAACACTGTTTATGGAGATATTACCTTCCCAAGTATTGTGGCAAGAATCATGGCATATATTTCACAATCTACAGTAGGCAGAGATATGGGTCAGTAGATCTTGCTTTCTTTTGGGGACCCCATGTTCTTTATGAATAACCAATATATTAGCCTCAGAAGCCATTTTCCCTGATTGAACCTGAGCTTGCAAAACGTTGTTCCCTGTGGTTTAACAGTTGTTCCTCGCAGTTTTTAAAATAAAATCTTTATGGAAGCCTGTCCGGATGTTAAGACCATTTTTTGGACATTAATGGTCTAAATTTTCTCTGTTTTTTCAATTTAATAAGCTCCAATTATTATCTAATGAGAATAGTTGTAGCACGTCATAGTATGTTATATGGTCTTCCAGGGACCGTAGTGGGTTACAATTTTTTGGGAAAATAATCGAGGAATATTGCAAGTGTCCTTTTGGATATGTCCTCTATTATCTTGGATTGCGGTGATGTTCCACTTGTAACCCTTGGCTTTAAGGTAGTTGTCTGGTTCTTACCAACTTTGTTATATTTACCAACTTTTTTGGCCTTAATATGTGTGATGTCAACTACAAAGGCACTGTTCCTAGAGAAAGAAGAAGTCAAAGAAAAAGGATGATTCCCAAAAATATAATTATAAGAACATGAGGGAGAATCCCACTGTTTTTTTCTTGTTGCTCTCACACACTCCTAAATATGTCATGCTTCATCATTGGGCATTGCTCCTTACCAGGCTGATGCTGCAATGCCCTATGGGCCCCATGAAGGCTCAATTTGGTGGAGATCTTTTTTAGGTTTGTGTGCAAGGGTATGATAAGTGTGTGGGGTGGTCAAAAGTAAGAGAATAGAGAATAAAACTGTCTAGGAGATGCCAAGAAACTATTTGATTGTAGACAGGATTAAAAGGAACAAGAAACTGGTTGAAGCTATTGGTGGGGCGAAATGTGCCCAAGTAGCTGTAAGTAAGAAATAAATGTTATCTGGTCAACATGTTTCATGCCCGATGGTCCATAACAGATCCTCGATGCTTCATCAGTACCAGTAAAAGGTGGGTAGTGAACCTACATCAAACCTGTGATTTGCAGGAGCTGTTTACCTTAGGCGTTGGCGTATAGCCACCGCTGCTGCTTCCCCCATGTGTCTATCTAAGGATGTGGAGTGTAAGTTGCTAAGACCGGCACTGTTGCTCCTCTTGTGGTGAGCGGACAGAGTCTTACAACAGAAGTTATGTGTTTTAGGGCGCCTTTAAACCAGTTTTTATGTTGCTGCTAAGTAAACATGACTTCAGTGTCCTCGTATGGGATGTATTCTTCCGGTGGATCCACTTCAGTGTATTCATGGGTGTTAGAACCGGCTGTCTCTAGTTGGCAGAGGTATACACTTCTGACAAATAGGGACACACCTTTTCTAGTCAGGGCAAGGGGATCACACCCTTTGATAACCCCTGCTCACCCCTTTGGTAGCTTGGCAGAGCAGACAGGCTTATCTCAGAGGCTGTGTGTTAAGCATTTATGACCACATACAGTAATAAATACACTACCAATGGACACGACACAGTAGTATTATAAAAATAAGGATTTTTATATAAGGCTTAGCACAAGACCAAATAACGACAAAAATATACACAATCTTAATAAATACTCTTGGAAGGGAAAATAGTTCAAATGTAGTTTCTTCTTAGCACAAAGTCTTTTTGTATCAAAGCAACTCTTCTTCCTGGAAACACAGTTCTTGGCAACAATGTAACCCACACGGGAGTTACACGACGTCGCGGCAAAGTTAATCCAAAGGTTCGGCGTCGACCGCGAGGAGCGCTACCTCGAGCCCCGAGTCACACGGACCCCCAACAACACAGTACCTTAGGAAAATGAAGCGCATGATGATTAGCGGCGTCGAGTAATCCGGCGTCGCGTCTTCGGTGTCGATCAGGCCTCGGTAGTCGTCGATGTCGATGATGCTGTTGCAAAGTGTGAGCAGCGCTCACGGCGTCGAGAAGGCACGAGGGCGATGCGATCAGCAGCGGTGCAGACACGAGGTCCCTTGGAGCTGGAGCCGAACTCACTACTCACTGGCGTTGCTGCTGGCGTCGGTCGGGCCCGGCGTCGAGGGAGCGGGACACTTGAGCCGTCACTCACGGTGTCGAGCTGGATTCGGCGACGTCCGTCGGCGTCGAGATAGCTGGTTCTTTCAGAGGTGCTGGATTCACAGGTTCCAGCAAATAGCACTTTAGCAGATGAAGTCCTTTAGCCCTGTGACTTCAGCAGGAGACTGGCACTCTTCCAGCCCTTGGAGATTTTCTTAGCAAGCGTGAGAGTACACACACAGTTCCTCTCTCCTGGTTCCTTGGCAAAAATAAAGAAGCACTGCAGGATTCCCCCCAGCAAACAGCACACTGGCAGAAGGGGTAGGCAAGTCCTTAGATCAGCAGGCCTCTTGTCCTTGGTTTCAGGGTTCCTTGTCAGAAGTGATCTGATTTCTTGGTTCAGGGGTCCTTCTCTTATACCCCTTTTCGGCTTTGATCCCTTTGTCCATGCAGGGGAATTTCCCAACATCCTGGGTCTGTTGTGGGCGGAGCCAGGCAGAAGCACCTGGCCTATTCACTGAGCAGGGCTGGGCCCTCAGACGCCCAGCAGGAGGTGGAGCCAGCATTGTCACTAGCAGGAGCAGAGCTATCGGCCTCCTGGTAGGAGGTGGGGCTAGGATCGTCCATGGCAGGCACAGAGCCATCAGCCGCTTGGCAGGAGGTGGAGCCAGCATTGTATCAGGCAGAGCAGGCTATCAGCAACTACTCTCCCCCTACTCTCAACGCAAATGTCCCACTCATCCCACACTGACTCATCCAGACCTCTGGAGCCACCCAGCTCCTGTCACACACACGCAAGACCAGCAGAAACCAGAAATGGTTCGACAAGAAAATAGACACCTTCTAAAAGTGCTATTTTCAAACCCAAAGTCCAAAACCCATCCACACCAACGGATGCGTAATTAAACCCAGAGTTCAGGGATACCAAACTCGACATTGCACCATGCTCCCCGAGCCAGCTAGGATCATAGCATTAATAATCCCGGCGGCCCATGCTAACTAACGGAGAGCAGGTTACCTCGCAATAGTGAAGAACGAAGATGGCTGTTGTTCACTATTAGGACATGCCAACTTGGTCAGCGTGTCCTACCTTATACTTACAACGCACCCTGCCCGTGGGCCTACCATAGGGGTGACTAACATGAAGTTAAGGGAAGGTTGGAGGGACTGGCAAGTAGGTATACTCGCGCAGCCCGCGTGACAGTACCAGACTGCACGTAGGTCTCTCAATGCCCGACCCGTAGACATTCTTTTACGAGGCCCCTCTTGTGGGTGGCACAACACGTGCTGCAAGCCCACGAGCGGCATTTGGATTTACAAGCCCCGGCACTCCTGGTGCACTAGACTAGGGACTGATAGTAAACCAAATAAGCCAAACATGGAATACAATCGATACATCAATTTTAACATAGGGAGCACTTGCGCTGTGGCACTGATCAGCAGTGGCACAGCGCCCAAAGCGTATACCAGCAAAAACATCGTAAAACAGTGGAGGCAAACAGAAAAAATGGAGGAGAGACTCAAGCCAATGATGTCAGGTCTAACACGTGTCCCCTCCAGCTGAAATGTGGGGAGAACTACCCTTGACCTAGGGAGTCCTCTTCACTAAGGCGGAAAAATCTGGACAGACCATCAGCATTGGCGTGATCTGTACCAGGGCGGTGTTCCACCGTGAAGTCCATCCCCTGTAGGGAAATGGACCACCTCAACAGTTTCGGATTCTCACCCCTCATTTGCATCAAACATCTGAGGGGCCTGTGGTCTGTCTGAACCCGGAAGTGAGTCCCAAACAGGTAGGGTCTTAGCTTCTTCAGCGCCCAGACCACAGCAAATGCTTCTCGCTCTATCGCACTCCACCTCGTTTCCCTGGGAAGTAACCTCCGGCTGATGAAGGCTACGGGTAAGTCTCGGCCCTCTTCATTCACCTGAGCTAGAACAGCCCCCACTCCATGCTCTGAAGCGTCCGTCTGAACCATAAATTCTTTCGAGAAGTCGGGTGCCTGGAGTATAGGTGCTGTGCACATGGCAGTTTTCAGGGTATCGAAGGCCGTTTGACAGGCATCAGTCCAGATCACATTTCGTGGCTGCTTCCTGGAAGTCAGCGAAGTCAAGGGGTGCACAATGTTACCGTAATCCTTGACAAACCTCCTGTAGTAACCCGTGAGTCCTAAGAAGGCTCTCACCTGAGTTTGGGTTTTGGGCGGCGCCCAAGCCAGGATGGTATCAATCTTGGGTTGCAGGGGGGCAACCTTGCCGCTCCCTACTTGGTGCCCCAAGTACACCACAGAACCCTGCCCAATCTGGCACTTACTGGCTTTGATTGTGAGGCCTGCTCTGCGCAGGGCCAACAACACTTCCTGGAGGTGGCGCAAGTGTTCCTCCCAGCTGGCGCTGAACACTGCGATGTCGTCCAGGTAGGCGGCACTGAAATCCTCCAGTCCAGCCAAGACCTGGTTGACCAACCTCTGGAAGGTGGCAGGGGCATTCTTCATCCCAAAGGGCATCACACGGAACTGGTATAGCCCATCTGGTGTGGAGAATGCGGACCTCTCCTTTGCCCCATCAGTCAAGGCGATCTGCCAGTACCCAGACGTTTATTTATTTATTTATTTAGCGATTTATAGAGCGCCTGGTGACCCGGAGGCATCCCCGCGCTGTAACATTTGTGGAGACCAGAGGGGAAAGGAGACCTTATTTTGGGAACAGCAGAGTTTTCAATTTTTTTCGGAAAAGGAGATGACTGGGTTCCAGCCGCAGGGGGCGAGGAAGTGAGTTCCATCCTGAGGACGCTTTTACAGAAAAGCGTCGGCCGCCGGTGCGTGCCTTCCTGAATCTGGGGACGTTGGCCAGACGCTCATTGTCCGAGCGTAGGGACCTGGGGGCCTTGTATGGGGTGACCAGGTCTCTCAGGATAGCAGGGCCAAGACCGTTGAGAAGTTTGTGTGCGGTGCACAGGGCCTTAAATTCTACCCTTTGTCGTATTGGAAGCCAGTGGAGGGCCTTGATCGCTGGTCTGGCTGAGACTCTGGAAGGGAGATTCATAAGGAGCCGGGCAGCTGTGTTTTGCGTACGCTGAAGTTTAGCCATGGTGGCTTCAGGAGCTCCCAGATAGACCATGTTACTGTAGTCTAGCCCCGCAAGGATCAGACCTTGGACCAGGAGTTTCCTAGATAGGGGCGGAAGTAGTGGGAGGATCCTGCGGATGGAGCGCATGAGACCAAAACAGGTGCCTGCTGTTTTGGCTGCTTGAGTTTTCAGAGACAGCTCGGGTTCCAGCCAGACTCCTAAGGTCTTAATTTCTTGTTTCGGGGTGGTTACTTCCCCGAAAATGTCTGGCCAGACCGATGGGGGGATGGTGGTCCATTGCTTGCCCAAAAGCATGACTTCTGTCTTTGATCCGTTTAGTTTGAGCGATGACTCGCACATCCAGTGGTGAATTTCCTGGAGGCAGTTCAGCAGATTGTCTTGGTGGTTGTCAAGATGTGAGAGTGAGACGACCAATTGCGTGTCGTCCGCGTAACTCACTATCTTGATCCCGAAGGGGGCGACGACATCCTCGAGGGGGGCCATGTAAACATTAAACAAAGTGGGGCTTAGTGAGGACCCCTGGGGGACTCCGCTCGCGAGGGGAAGGGAGGCAGAGTGGGTGTTGCCATCCCATACCTGGAACGAGCGCCCTGAAAGGAAGGATTCTATCCATGTGAGCGCGGGACCTGCGAGCCCTGCCACGGCCAGCCGATGGAGTAGGACACGGTGGTTAACCGTGTCAAAGGCTGCGCTGAGGTCCAGGAGGATCACTGCCACTGACCCTCCTGAATCCAGAATGCACCTTGCCTCCTCGATGACAGCGAGAAGGGCGGTATCTGTGCCGTGGCCCGGGCGGAACCCAGTTTGGGACTGCCGCAGAAGGTTGTTTGATTCTAGAAACTGTGACAGTTGCCCATTGACCAGTTTCTCGGCCATTTTGCTGACGCAAGGGAGGAGTGAGATTGGCCGGTAGTTCGCCATGTCGGCGGGGTCCAGATGAGGTTTTTTTAGAAGTGCCTTGACTACTGCACTTTTCCAGCTTGGGGGGACAGAGCCTTGAGAGAGCGAGATGTTTATCAGCTCCGTGATCGTGGGCACGATGACAGGGGCTACTGTTTTCAGGAATCTGATGGGGGCGGGATCCAGAGGGGAGCCGCTTTTCATTTTGGCCATGGTTGTGCCTACTTCGTCCAGTGTAACTGCCCTGAAAGCGGTCAGCTGCGGATGCATGTTGTTTCCTGTGAGGTTGGTGGATGCATCATTGTCCATGTGGTTCGGCAGGCAGGGAGGGGGGAGGGAGACTAGGATACGGGCGATTTTGGAGTTGAAGTAGGTTGCCAGTTCGTCACTTCTGTCCGCAGGGGGTGAGTTGGAGGAGAGGGGGGCTGGTATTTTAAAGAGCTCTTTGGCGATGAGAAAGGATTCTCTTGCCGAGTTGGTGGAATTTTTTATTCTAGTGTCGTAGTGTGAGGCTTTAGTGAGCTTCAGAGTTGATTTGTAGATTCTCACCGACCTCTGATAGGCTTCCTTGTTGGCGTGCAGCCAGTCTTTCCTCCATAGTCGCTCTGCCTTTTTGCAGTCTTTGCGGAGAGTCCGGAGTTCCGGGGAGTACCATGGGGCTGATCCTAGTTTCCCGTTTTTATCCTCACGGGTTTTTATGGGGAGGATGGAGTCCAGTGACGTGGAGATCCACTCCCTGAATTTTCTGTCTGCGGTGACCGGATCTTCCGAAGAGGTAGGCGTAGTAGAGTTCAGGAATCTGGCCCATTCCTCCGCGGAGAGTCTGGACCATGCCCTGTCCCTGGTATAGGTAGATGGTTTGTGGAGTTTCTTGAAGGCTCCTGGTAGGCGGAGAGGGACCATGAAGTGGTCCGTCCACGGGAGGGGGAGGGGCTCTTTGGCTTGAGGGGTGGGAATGTTGGTAAACACCGGGTCAAGCAGATGACCTTTAGTGTGTGTGGCTCCGGAGTTGGTGAGGTGGAGACCGTAGGTAGCAAGTTCTGCGATCAAGTCGACTGCCCCTGTGTCTAGGGGGTCATCGAAATGGATGTTGAGGTCTCCTAGTATCGAGAAGTTAGATGTGGAGTGGGCCTGAGACGCTATGGATTCTAGGAGAGCGCTAGCAAAAGGGCCAGAATGGCCAGGGGGACGATAAACTAGGAGGCCTGACAATGAGCTAGTCTGTGCTAACTGGATGGTAAAATAAAGGCTTTCGGAGTCCAGGATATGAGCGTCGTTGGTTCTACAGGAGAAGTAGTCCCGGTAGATGATGGCCAGTCCTCCTCCTCTGCCTGATGGACGAGGTAGTGACTGGATAAGGAAGCCCGGAGGGAGGGCTAGAACAACGTCTGAGTCCGAGTGGTCAGTAAGCCACGTTTCAGAGAGGAACAGAATGTCGAGCTCGTGGTCTTCTATTAGGTGATTAATGAGCAGCGCATGCATAGGGAGTGAGCGACAGTTCAGAGTGGCCAGTTTAAGAGCCGGAGGAATGCCGGGTCGACTGGGGAGTTGTAGCTGAACTGGGTGGCAGCGTGTACAGCTGGTAAATGGTCCGTCTAGACCATGAACATAGTTACATGAGCTGTCATTGGTGGGTCTGAGACTGAGGAGGTCCCGACGCGAGTAGCTTACCCTAGGGGAAGCTGGGTCCGGCATGGGTTCTGGCCCTGAGCCCGGCCGAGCGCGGACGGGCGCAGACGGGCTTGCCTTAGGCGCGCCTTCGGCGCGCAAACGGCGCTCCCGCTGCGCTGGTATGGCCGACACATTTGAGGCGAGGGAGGAGGGCGTGGCCTCGTTGTGGGCGTGTCTACTCCTTCGAGCCGCGATGGCGGTTAGAGGGGTTTCCCTGTCTCCGCGCTATGATCCGCTGTGTCAGGGGATGTCAGGAGGGCTGCTCGGCGCGTTTGGCAAGCGCTTCAAATGCAGGTGAGTTTGTTAAATCAAACGTACTAAGGTACCGGGCAGCCCCCAACCGATCTATGAGCTCATCAGCTCTGGGGATGGGGTGCGCGTCAGTCTACGTAACTGAATTGAGTCCTCGGTAATCCACACAGAACCGAAGTTCCGGTGAAGCACCAGGCGCTGCAGCCTTCGGGACCAAGACCACTGGGCTGGCCCAAGGACTGTTAGAGGACTCAACCACCCCTAATGCAAACATTTTGGAAACCTCCTCCTTAATGTAAGCTCGGACCTTGTCAGTCACCCTGTAAGCCTTGTGCTTCACAGGAGGGCTGTCTCCGGTGTCAACGTCATGGACACACCAATGAGTGACACCCGGAACCAAGGAAAACAGATCCGGGAATCGTCCCAACAGTTGGCGACAATCCTGTTTCTGCTCAAGGGTCAGTGTGTCAGAGAGGACAACACCATCCACTGACCCGTCTTGCTCTTTAGCACACAGGAGGTCAGGAAGAGGCTCACTCTCCTCCTCCATTCCAGCATCTGTAGCTAGGAGCATGCCCACTTCGGACCTTTCTAAGTGGGGCTTCAAACGGTTGATATGCAGGACCCGCAAGGGGTTCCTGGGAGATTTCAAGTCCACCAGGTAGGTGACATCGCTCTTCTTCGCCACAACCTTAAACGGTCCAGTCCACCTGTCCTTGAGCGCACAAGGTTCCACAGGGGACATGACCCACACTTCTTGACCAGGCTGAAGCTCTACCAGAGTGGCATTCCGGTCGTACCAACGCTTCATCTCCTCCTGGCTGGCCTCCAGATTTGCCTGAGCAAGGTCTCTGAAGCGCCGAGTCTGGTTCCTGAAGGCCAGCATGTAACTGTATACATCCTGGGGAGGTTTCCTGGGAGATTGCTCCCAGCCTTCCTTGACCAGACTCAAAGGCCCTCTTACCGGGTGACCATACAAAAGCTCAAAGGGGCTGAACCCTAGAGACTTTTGCGGCACATCTCGGTAAGCAAACAACAGGCATGGCAAGAGGACGTCCCATTTCCGCCTCATTGGTTCTTCAAGACCCATGATCATGCCTTTAAGGGTCCGGTTGAATCTTTCAACCAGCCCATTTCCTTGAGGGTGGTAAGGAGTGGTGAACTTGTAGGTTACCCCACACTCCTTCCACAGAGACTTCATATAGTTAGAAATGAAGTTGGTGCCCCGGTCTGACACCACCTCTCTGGGGAACCCCATCCGGGAGAAAACACCCATCAGTGCCCGTCCCACCACGGGGGCCGTCACTGTTCGGAGAGGGATGGCTTCCGGGTACCGTGTGTCATGGTCCACCAAGACCAGGATGAACCTGTTGCCCAGGGCTGTCTTGGGGTCCAGGGGCCCAACAATGTCAATACCCACCCGGTCAAAGGGGGTACTGACCACTGGAAAAGGTTGGAGGGGAGCCTTCTGCTTCCTTCCGCTTTTCCCACTTGCCTGGCAAGTGTGACAAGTCTTACAATGGATGTCTACATCCCTTCTCATCTGAGGCCAATAAAAATGGGTGACAAGCCTGTCATAGGTCTTGTCCTGCCCCAGATGTCCAGCTAACGGAACGTCATGAGCCAAACCCAGTAGGAAGGTTCTAAAGCGCTGGGGTACCACCAGCACACGGGCTGACCCAGGCTCAGCAGCCTTAGGCTCGCTATACAGGAGGTCGTTCTCCCAGTACACAAAATGTGACCCTGACTGATCACCTGAGGATTGGGCTGAGGCCTGCTGCCTCATGCCCACAAGAGAAGGGCACACCTTCTGTTCGGCACAGAATTCCTCCCTGGAGGGACCACCATCCTGCTGCCAATGGGTCAGCTCGGGCAGGTCTCCCAGTTCGGCAATTTGTTCCCCTGTGGGCTCCAGGGCATCCCCCTCAGGGTCTACCTCCTCCTGGACCACGGGAACTACGGGGGCCGGTTTCCCGCGCCTCCTGCCTCTTCTCTTTACAGCTGGGTCCTGGGCCATACTTTCAGGCTCCGGGACCCCATCAACACCCTTACTCGCTGTCATTGATCGAGTGGTTGCACACACCCACTCTTGCACACCCAACATTTTCAAGTGCGTCTCCCTCTCCACCTTAGCCCAAGGGGAGTCTTCCAAATCATTGCCCAGGAGACAATCGACAGGCATGGCGGGCCTCACAGCAACCTGAAGAGTACCTGAAACTCCCCCCCATTCAAAGGAAACTTGAGCTACCTCACACTCTTTCTGGGAGTTGTCAGCAGCTATCACGGGGTAGAATGCGTGGGGAACCACCTGCTCTCTGGACACCAAGTGACACTTGACAGCTGTCACACTCGCTCCGGTGTCTCTGAGAGCTTCCACTCTATGGCCATTAATGGTCACCCACTGCCTATATTTACTAATGTTACTAGGCAGAGGGGGTGGAGGGACCATTTGCATGTCTCCTAGCGAGACCAGGGACATTTCTGCGGGACCCCTCCCACCAGGGACAACCATTTCCTCCCCTCCCAGGGCTACACTCGCCAACTGACGGGGGGGTGCACGCGGCGGTGCATACGAATTCTTCATGGGACACTGGGGGTCATAATACCGGTGTCCCACCTGCCCACAAACGTAGCAGGTCAGGGGGCCCCTATGAACAGGTTTACCCATCGGGGCCCCTGGCTTCTTCTCAGGGGGAGGCTGGGAACCTTTCCCTTGGGGATTACTTTGGGGCCCTTTCTGGGACTCCTTCTGTGTACCCTTGTCCCCCCCACTCTTCTGCTGGGGACCCTGCCCACCCTTGGCTGAGTCTCCCACTGGACCCTTGTGGACCCTGGTACTGACCCAGCGGTCCGCCTCCTCAGCAAGTTTTCTAGGGTTAGATATCTTGCTATCAACAAGGTGCTGGCGCAGCTCTGGAAAACAGTTATTAGACAAATGCTCCCAAGCAAACAAATCATAAAGAGCTTCATAACTTTCCACTTTGCTGCCCTTTACCCAACCATCCATGGCTCTGCAAAAATAAGACACATATTCAACCCACGTCGTACCAGGCAACTTCTTACATTCTCTAAAAGCTTGTCTGTACTTCTCGGGGGTTAGGCCATACCGTAACATTAAAGCATCTTTCATATGAGCATACGACATCCTATCCTCAACAGGCATGTCTAACAGGGTATCTCTCCCCTCATTCACAAAGCGACCCCACAACCCCGCTCCCCAATCCTTCTCAGGGACCCGGTGGGCCAACAATGCTAACTCTTACGCTTTAAACCACGGACCAATATCTTCATTCCTATGATAATCTTTGATGACATCTTTGGGAAAGTAAAACCTACTTTCTGCAGGCACAGATAGAATGCTGCCACCAGAGGGATTCAATTCTAACTTCTTAGCTTGGATCACCAATTCCCTCAACTTGGTATCACGCTCCAAAGCTAACTTCTCTCGTTCAAACTCCAACCTTTTGGTCTCCAAATCAGCTTCTCTCCTACCTCTTGCATTTTCTAACTCCAACTGCCCATTTATCTTTAGCCTTGCCATTTCCATGTTGTATGCACGCTCCTTCGCCCTTTCTTCTCGTTCTTCAGGGGAAAGACCTTTGGAGGAAACACTGCTTCCGGGAGAGGACTCGGGCCCATTCACTGGCGCCTCCCCATCCCCTTCCCCTGGCCGAGGGATCTCTGGACTCCAACCCGGCCTCCAAAGCTTTGAGATATTGCTCTTTTCTTGAGATGCCTTTGGTAGGCACTTTCAGCTGCTTGCAAAAGAATTTCAGCTCCTTCAAGCCGTAGTCGTTTATCTTCGCTCTGTCGAATTCCTCCACAACAACAGGGGTAGTGACTCCGGTGTCACTCATGGTCAAAACTGGCAGTGTTCAAAAAATCAAGTTTCAGAAAAGCGGAGAACCAAAAATGGATCCTTCCAAATTAGATTGTGGCTGCGCTATGGTCTGCTTTCACTATGTAGCGCACACTAATCACTGCACATGGGTCATAAATGCAAAGTTCAAATCCCACCGCTGCCACCAATGTTAGAACCGGCTGTCTCTAGTTGGCAGAGGTATACACTTCTGACAAATAGGGACACACCTTTTCTAGTCAGGGCAAGGGGATCACACCCTTTGATAACCCCTGCTCACCCCCTTGGTAGCTTGGCAGAGCAGACAGGCTTATCTCAGAGGCTGTGTGTTAAGCATGTATGACCACATACAGTAATAAATACACTACCAATGGACACGACACAGTAGTATTATAAAAATACGGATTTTTATATAAGGCTTAGCACAAGACCAAATAACGACAAAAATATACACAATCTTAATAAATACTCTTGGAAGGGAAAATAGTTCAAATGTAGTTTCTTCTTAGCACAAAGTCTTTTTGTATCAAAGCAACTCTTCTTCCTGGAAACACAGTTCTTGGCAACAATGTAACCCACACAGGAGTTACACGACGTCGCGGCAAAGTTAATCCAAAGGTTCGGCGTCGACCGCGAGGAGTGCTACCTCGAGCCCTGAGTCACACGGACCCCCAACAACACAGTACCTTAGGAAAATGAAGCACATGATGATTAGCGGCGTCGAGCAATCCGGCGTCGCGTCTTCGGTGTCGATCAGGCCTCGGTAGTCGTCGATGTCGATGATGCTGTTGCAAAGTGTGAGCAGCGCTCACGGCGTCGAGAGGGCACGAGGGCGATGCGATCAGCAGCGGTGCAGACACGAGGTCCCTTGGAGCTGGAGCCGAACTCACTACTCACTGGCGTTGCTGCTGGCGTCGGTCGGGCCCGGCGGCCGGCGTCGAGGGTGCGGGACACTTGAGCCGTCACTCACGGTGTTGAGCTGGATTTGGCGACGTCCGTCGGCGTCGAGATAGCTGGTTCTTTCAGAGGTGCTGGATTCACAGGTTCCAGCAAATAGCACTTTAGCAGATGAAGTACTTTAGCCCTGTGACTTCAGCAGGAGACTGGCACTCTTCCAGCCCTTGGAGATTTTCTTAGCAAGCGTGAGAGTACACACACAGTTCCTCTCTCCTGGTTCCTTGGCAAAAATAAAGAAGCACTGCAGGATTCCTGCCAGCAAACAGCACACTGGCAGAAGGGGTAGGCATGTCCTTAGATCAGCAGGCCTCTTGTCCTTGGTTTCAGGGTTCCTTGTCAGAAGTGATCTGATTTCTTGGTTCAGGGGTCCTTCTCTTATACCCCTTTTCGGCTTTGATCCCTTTGTCCGTGCAGGGGAATTTCCCAACATCCTGGGTCTGTTGTGGGCGGAGCCAGGCAGAAGCACCTGGCCTATTCACTGAGCAGGGCTGGGTCCTCAGACGCCCAGCAGGAGGTGGAGCCAGCATTGTCACTAGCAGGAGCAGAGCTATCGGCCTCCTGGTAGGAGGTGGGGCTAGGATCGTCCATGGCAGGCACAGAGCCATCAGCCGCTTGGCAGGAGGTGGAGCCAGCATTGTATCAGGCAGGGCAGGCTATCAGCAACTACTCTCCCCCTACTCTCAACGCAAATGTCCCACTCATCCCACACTGACTCATCCAGACCTCTGGAGCCACCCAGCTCCTGTCACACACATGCAAGACCAGCAGAAACCAGAAATGGTTAGACAAGAAAATAGACACCTTCTAAAAGTGCTATTTTCAAACCCAGAGTCCAAAACCCATCCACACCAACGGATGCGTAATTAAACCCCGAGTTCAGGGATACCAAACTCGACATTGCACCATGCTCCCCGAGCCAGCTAGGATCATAGCATTAATAATCCCGGCGGCCCATGCTAACTAACGGAGAGCAGGTTACCTCGCAATAGTGAAGAACGAAGATGGCTGTTGTTCACTATTAGGACATGCCAACTTGGTCAGGCGTGTCCTACCTTATACTTACAACGCACCCTGCCCGTGGGCCTACCATAGGGGTGACTAACATGAAGTTAAGGGAAGGTTGGAGGGACTGGCAAGTAGGTATACCCGCGTGACAGTACCAGACTGCACGTAGGTCTCGCAATGACCGACCCGTAGACATTCTTTTACGAGGCCGCTCTTGTGGGTGGCACAACACGTGCTGCAAGCCCACGAGCGGCATTTGGATTTACAAGCCCCGGCACTCCTGGTGCACTAGACTAGGGACTGATAGTAAACCAAATAAGCCAAATATGGAATACAATCGATACATCAATTTTAACATAGGGAGCACTTGCGCTGTGGCACTGATCAGCAGTGGCACAGCGCCCGAAGCGTATACCAGCAAAAACATCGTAAAACAGTGGAGGCAAACAGAAAAAATGGAGGAGAGACTCAAGCCAATGATGTCAGGTCTAACAATGGGATAAATGTGTCTGTGGCTCTGCAGGTGGGAATTTTACCCAGGAATAGAATACCTCTGATCCAAACACCTTGTGTGCCTCAATCACAAAAGTGGGGAAAGAAACAACAGGAGTATTACCCGTAGACCAGATTGAGATCTGGGTGTACATATGTATAAAACAACAATATCTCAATAGGATTCACTTTACCAACAGATATATTTGCATGTGCAAGACATTAGAAAAGATCTGGACATAAAGGAAGAGAGACTCAGAATTTTCGTTTTTCAAAGGTGCATATAGCATCATGTATTAAAGGGTCATTTTTACACAATAGTCAAAAACAACAGTTAGGAGAAGCAGCACTTGAAGCATGTAATGCAGTGGCAACCCAAGGGGGCTTTGTGCACTACGTGATAGTGAGACAAACTGTGACGGCGCAAGTGACATACGGGTGAAAACAGTGATAGGCGCAAAAAGGAACAAATGAAAACAGTATATACAACATTGTTGGTTCCTCCTTAGTAAATCGGTAAATGCTGTTAGTTTGGGAACTAAGGATGGTGCTGCGCCATGAGTTGCGCTGAAATATGGGTCAACAGCGTTTCGATCTTATTGATTTAGGATCTTCATCAGGACCGGGTTGCCGATTGATGGGAGTGATAAGGGGTGCTGGTCCAGAATTGGGTCCCCAATCTGGTAATGGATGACTGCGTAGTCGAGTAATACAGAATATCCAGTTGAAGGGGCCCAAGAATGTGGAAGAGAATAGCGGGCGCAAAAACGGAGCCCTGTTATGGCCAGTAAGTTAACCTGGGCGGGAGGAGCAAAAGGATGCGTGAGTCCGGTAGAGGGATCCGGGGTTGTGTCATATGCGGGAGAAATCGGCGCGTGGACACCGGAGCAACTCTCGCGGATCCAGGTCTACTAACCAGACTAATTGACTGCTTTCTGACTGCCGGAATTCTACGGCACCAACACTATTCTCTAAGGCAACTCCACTGGACTTAGACAGTGGATCGCTCCTCCCTGCCAATTTTAATCGTCCACCCGGCTGGAACGGGGCTCCGTTCCCTTGCCTCCCAATGACTCATTGATAACTCGTGGTTTTTCAACCCACCTCACAGACAGCTCCATCATCTGTCTGCACCTCGGCCGTGACGGGGCTCCGTCCACGCGCCGATTTCTCCCGCATATGAAACACAACCCCGGATCCCTCTACCAGACTCATGCCTCGGGCACATCAAAAATACATGTTGACAAAAACTACAAGAAATTAATCATATCAGTCAGGAGACAGGAGGACACGACTACAAGTAGGAGTGTAAAAGAAGAAGGGTCACTAAGAATGCAAATGAGCGATCAATTGAATAGGATAAGCCGAGAGCCACAAAGAAGCACTCAATATTCCTGATGTCCAAGGGGCCCATTAGATACCTTATGGTGTCAACAAGGGTCTCCAATTGTAACACCTGTAACACCTCAAACGTTCAGTACATTCCACATCAACTACAAATCGCTCTCCAATCTCAAAATCATCTTGTGGAATGTGGCAGGAATACGCAAAGCACTTAAACATGAAACTGTCGCAAAAATACTGCAGGAAGGAGACATCGTATGCCTACAAGAGACCTGGGCCACAGACTGTACACCTCAAAGCCTATGCTGGCTTTTACAAACTAGCAACCAAAAACAATCGGTTTGGTAGACCCTCGGGGGGCATTTCGATCTATGTAAAACATCTAAAACAGATGACAGTAAAGAGGGTAAAAATCGAGTCTGATGCGTTACAGGCACTCATAATAGAGGGTGACAGGGTCAGAAAAGACAGTGCCCCTATCCTAGTTATAAACTTATATCTAAATGCACAGGGTCAGAAAAAACTGGACGCCACTAAACATATCATAACACTAATAAAGGAAATCTTATACTCTAATGCTAAAGTAATCATAGGAGATTTTAACCTGTTAGCCTGGGGACTAATTCCCCCGCTGTGCTGGGGCGGCGGGGGAGCGTGCACAGTGCCCTGGTGCTCTTGATGAGCTCAGCTCAGCTCATCATGAGCCACGGTGGCCGTGTGCTCATGACGAGCAGAGCTCGTCGCGGCCACACCCGTTTTCATAGAACGTTCAGCACAGCGGGGGAATTAGCCCTGCGTGCGAGCGTTCGGACCGTTATGATGAGCTGAGCTCGTCGTGAGCGTTCAACGGGTTAATCTGCATCACCTGGGAACAAATCAGAATGACAGCCTGGTTCTAACCAGCTCTGAAAGGGTTTTTAACTCCTTCCTAAAAAACTATGACCTAAAATCTGCGAATGAAACCCGGAAAAATCCAGGTTCCAAGCCTTCTGGTTCAACCACATTCAAGAACTGCTCCACAATAGATTATCTCTTTCTATGCAATTTGCTATCCCAGAAAATTGTCAACTTTGAAGCAGAAGTACATGAAACTAGTGACCACAAATTATTGCTGGTGGATCTAAACTTCGGCTTGTTACAGAGGGAACAAGCAGCCGCAGTATCCCAGTCAACAGGGACTGAAGAACACACACTAGTTAAAAGGCTAAAATGGAACAAGCACCAAGTATAGCGGTTCAATGTTTGGAAAAAAAACAAGAGTGCAAAGAGAAGAGTCCGTAAAATCAACCTAGTATGGAAAACTGGACAAAGTGGATTGGAACCCTAAAAGCCATATTGGTTAATGACCTCAATGTCAGCGCATCGGGTAACACAACGCATACCCCACGATTTAGATACAACAATATAAAACTAACCACAATAACACGTAAATTAAAAACGGCAAAAAGACTACATAAAAATCGGAGGAACCCAGGAAACAAGGGAGAGGTGTAAAGACTTATCTAAGATGCAGGAACATTTGTTATGGTCGCTTAAACAAGAAAAATTAGAGAAAGATTGGGTAACAATGCAGAAGCTCTCAAAACCCCACAAACAACGACAGCTTTGGCAATACATAGCAAACTTGGAGAAAGGTAAAGTGGACAGGCGCAACTCAGTACACGCAGATGCTTGGCTGAGACTCATCGCTTCAATCTATACTGAGAAAGCAGTTTCCGTAGACCATGAAAACTACGAGGTCCATCCTGCATATAGTGAAGACATAGAGACGGAGGCCCCTGTGGAACCCCTGGGCAACGATCAAGACGGTATCACAGTCAAACAAGTAATAAAAAGGATAAGAAGAGATGAGGCACCCGGGCCCAATGGCCTCCCAGGTGCCATCTTTAGAGAAGGTCCAGTTTACTGGGGTAAAATTCTCTCTAAATTGTTCATCGAATGTAGTCTAAAAGCAAAAGTACCAGACTCGTGGCGAGGGTCTTTCCTGCATCCAATCTTTACGAGAGAGGAGAATACAGACCCAAAAAATTATAGACTAATTGCTCTCCTGGACATTAAAGGAAAAGCCTATGCTAGCACCTTACTGAAGGAACTAAATGGATGGATTAAAGAGAACGAAATCCTCCCCTATTATCAGACTGGATTCCGTAGGGGCTGCTCTACAATTGATAACATCGTGGCTATGTCATATCTGAGCCAGCAAGCTAACTGCAAAAACAATAAACCAGTTTATGCATGCTTTGTTGACTACTCATCTGCCTTTGATGGGGTACCCCGACATAAGCTATAGGAAAAATGTAGTAATTGGCATATTCCAGCAGGTTTCCTTAATGCCATTATCTCACTATACAGTAACACCAGGATCAAAGTAAAGCTAGCGGATAACACCATAACAAAGAAGTGCCTGACAAACCGCGGATTAAAACAGGGATGTGTACTTCCCCCCATGCTGTTTAATCTGTACACCGCTCTTGATGCCAGCCTCGTAACCCCGAAAATCGGAAACAACAAACTGCAAATTTTACAATACGCAGATGACTTAGTGGTAATGGACCACACAAAAATCGGACTACAAAGAGGCGTAGACAGCCTCAATAAGTACAATGAAAGCAACAAGCTTACAATAAATGCTCAAAAAACAAAAGTAGTCATTTTTGGCCACTTCCCCAAAAAAGCTTTACTAAAATGGCATGTGGGTAATGAAATTATTAATACCACAAGATCGTACAATTATCTCGGTTGCTGGCTAAGTGAAACAGGTAAAGCAACATAACACATGCACAAAATGAAGGCCAGAGCACAGGCAACAATCTTTTTGCTATGCAAATTAAATGAGTTAATGCACAGTCCAACATCAGCCCCTATTAGAAAAGTAATACAAGCTAAAATTAGGGCAACTGCAGGTTATGCACATCAGGCATCTCCAGGCAAAATGGACGCAATGTTGGACAAAGTGCAATGCCTGGCCTACAAACGCATTTTTAAACTTCCCAAATTTACTCGTAACAGCCTAATTTGTTTGGAGTTCGGCCTAAGACAACAAAGTAAGGAATGCTTGGGAACGCATGCAAAGTATTACTATCAAGTGTTAACAGCCCCAGCCGGAAGTTTAAAAGGTATGCTTAAGCCAATTTATGGAGAGACCACCAACCCGTGGCAAGGTTACAAGGAAAAAGTGGTGGATACATTGGGTTTGGCAATCGAAAACTGGCTGGTAGGATCAATAAACTACCTGGCAATTAAAAACACAATTAACAAAGAATGTTTTCAATTGTCGCGCACAAATGACCTAGCGGAATATGCAACAGGAAAGGACCACCCGGGTTGCTAACATTATATACTGGATATAAAACCCAGCCCTATCTTAATCAAGCACTAGCACGGAATGCACTTAAAAACATTATATGGGCCAGACTAGTGCCCCTCCAAATCAAAGAATCAAACCCCGGGTGGAAGTCCCTTGAACATAAAGTCAGATGCAGACTCTGCAACTATAAACACGAATCTCTGCTACACTTGATTTGTTGCTGTCCCGGTATGCTTCTGCCTCGTCAGACTCTTTTAAAACAAATCTGGCTATGAAACGGGGTTCGAACAGTAAAAGAAGCCGTTTTGGTATTTTTTTCCTGCACCCTTCCGTCTGACTTGGCCAAGTTTTGGAAATACATGGCCGAGCTTCGAAATAGGCTCATGGAAGAAGAGGGGTCAGGCAAGATGAAAGATAATTTGACTTGATAAGTAACGTGCCTCCACTAACCAATCGGTGAAGATGTCATTCTAGCTATTAAAATGTTAGATCCTGCAAGAAACTTCGCAAAAAGGATGAACTGGCAGTTTCTTGCCATTTTACCAATGTGTATATATATATACACACAAATGTCTTTCTTTTATATTTGTTATCTCAATTTCCTTTTAAACTGTATGTAAGACATATTGCAAATGGTTTTAAGTAACTGTGCAATATAAATAAATAAGACACATAAATTAGAATTTATTCAGAACTTTATTTGATGATCCGTTCTGAGATGGTATGAGGATGTTTTTACATATATATAGGAGGAATCGGGTGAACAGTGATCGTTATCGATGCAGTACACATATCTTGCCCGGGGGGGAACAAACGCAATTTTATTTCCAATTTTTTCCGATTTGTTTGATCAACAAGATGCATCCAGGTATATGGTCTGATGTTAAACTGTAGTTCCGGTTACTATTTCTTTAACAATCCACACATTGTAAGATGGCGGCCGAAATGTGCGCAGGTACCGGTGGGATTGGATGTGTTTTGTCTGTCTTCGCCTTTCATGCCTGATTATGGCAAGCCCATATAAGGAAGATTGAGATGCTTCAGTGACACAGCGTGGTTAGTAACATAGGACTTGACTTTGAATTCACCAGTAAGCGGGCGGTCAAAACTTTCTTTATATTCCATTTAACTACATTTAACAGCAATGTAGGCGAGGACACTTGTTTATGACTAACATAAGGTTGTTTGGTTATCCACACATATATTTACTCTGAACACTCGTTGTTGTGGCAGGAAGGAAAAATATATTGACATTCCTTGAGAGATGAGCTCTCATGTACTACGTGGGTTGGTTGTTTGATAAAGTTGGACATACTAACAGAGATTGCTGAGAAGGGGTATATTATATTTCATTTAATTTTGTTAGACTGATTAGAAGTTGATTTGCATCTTAAGACCTATGGTATTTCATCCGAGTTAACCCGTACTATGTAGGACTGGACTCATGTCTAGGATGATAATTCATGTACTCAGATATGGTTGTGGTACACAGCACTGGGTGATCAGATATGATAATAGTGAGACATTGCTCACTATAGAATGGTATTCACCGTCACATATTTGATATTTGATATTTATTAATTTTTATAAAGCGCGACTACCGCTCCGGAAGGAGCATCTTGGCGCTGAGCAATCAGAAGAGACCAGCTTGGTGAGATCAGGAATCATATGGCTGCGAGGACTAAAGGGTCGGGTTGAAGAAAGATCCAGGTCTTCAGGAGTTTCCTGAAAAGGCTTTCTGAGGGGGCATGCCTAAGGTTAGAGGGAAGGCCGTTCCATGCCTTAGCCGCCAAAAATGAAAAGGTTTTTCCACCTTTCGTTTTGAGCTTAAACCTGGGTATGGTAACCAGATTGGCTCCTGATGACCTCAGGCAGCGCGATAGAATGTACTGAGGGAAGCGCTTGACAAGGTAAGAGGGGCCTGTGTTCTTGGTGGCTTTGAAAACAGTGACAATGAGTTTAAAAAGGATCCTTTTGTGGAGGGGCAGCCAATGGAGGGTGTTGAGGGCCGCAGAGGCCGAGGACCTTCTCGGAAGTCCGAGAACGAGCCTGGCCGCCGCATGCTGGACGCTCTGTAGCTTCTTGAGGGTGGACTTTTTTATACCTGCCAGGATACCATTGCAATAATCAAGCCTGGACAGGATCAGAGCCACGGCCACTGATTTCCTGGCAGAAATAGGGAGAAAGTCGAAGAATTTTTTTAGCTGTCTAATGAGATTAAAACAACACCCTGCAGTGATGCGCACATGGTCGTCAAAACTGAGGGACGAGTCGAATTGGACACCCAGATTGCGGGCCGATGAGACAGCACTGGGGGGTGCCTCAGAGTGTTGGGGCCACCAGTCTTTTGGAGAGAAAAGGGTGTCTTTGCCTAAGGGTATGATTTCAGTTTTGGCGCTATTGCACTTGAGGTGGTTATTATTGAGCCACGCAAAGACTTGGGAAAGGCAATTCTGGAATCTAAGAGCGGCATCGGGAAGTTTTTTGTCTATGGTGACGACAAGTTGGGTGTCGTCAGCGTAAGATGTTACGAGGATGCCATGAGATTCAATCAGGGTAAGCAGGGGGGCCATGTAAATATTGAAGAAAAGTGGGCTAAGAATGGACCCCTGGGGCACACCTGATAGGATTGTTCTTTCGCTAGAGAGGAAGGGGCCAAGTGAGACTGTTTGTGATCTGTTGGATAGAAATGACGATATCCATTTCAGAGCGGTATCCGACACACCAATTTTGTGCATTCTGTGGATGAGGATTGCATGAGAGATGGTATCAAATGCTGCGGTTAAGTCGAGCAGGATGAGTACTGCGTGTTTCCCCTCATCCTGCAGGAACTTAATGGTGTCAGACAACTCGATCAGAGCAGTTTCAGTAGAATGGCCGGAGCGGAAACCAGATTGCTGTGGATGGAGAATATGGTTGTTTTCTACAAAGGCTTTTAATTCTGCCTGTACTATTTGCTCAGTAATTTTGCCCAGTGCTGGGAGTAGAGAGATTGGGCGCATATTGGAAAGGTCTGTTGGGGGTTTATTGTGTTTTTTCATTAGCGGCTTTACAATGGCTTTCTTCCATTCAGCCGGGACAGTGCCTGTGCTAAGGGATTGATTAATGATGGAATTAATAAGGGGGTTGTCGGCCTCAATGAGAAGATGGAGGATGGCCGGTGGACAGGAGTCGGTGGGGGCTCCCGAACGGCAGGTCATGATGGCCTTCTGGGATTGAAGCAGGGATACTGGTGAAAAATTACAAAAAGAGGGTGAATCAGTGTTGTGAGGTAAGGAGGGGGTGGCAGGAGGAGGGAAATCCTTGTGGATGTTATTAATTTTCTCAACAAAGAAATCAGCAATTTGGTTACAAAGAATTTGAGATGGGGGGATTTCCAATGCCAGGGCTTTGGGGTGGGTGAAAGACTTAACAATATTGAAAATGGTTTGTTGTTTTTGATTAGCTAATTCTATAGCTGTGGTGAAAAACTCTTTTTTGGCTTTCTTTATGTGGGACAGGTATAGTTTCCTCTGCCGAATGTATAGGGTTCTGGAGGTGGGGTCGTATGTTTTCCTCCACTCTCTTTCAAGAATCCTACACGTACGATGACTGTCGGTGAGGGCCTGGGTATACCACGGGGCATTGGGCTTCCTTTTATGGGAGATTGGTTTTTGGTGGGTTGACTTGGACTTATCCAGAACCAGTTTATTGATCCAGATATGGAAATTTTTGGAATCTTGCGATACATCTCCTACGATAGTGGGAGGGTGGGTAGGGAGCTGAGGATGGGACTTAATGGACTCAGCTACTTTCTTCCAGTTTATCGCAAAGGTTGAAGGGGAATTCTTAATGTGTGGATGGGGAGAGGGTTTTGCCTTGATGAGAAAAGGAATAAAATGATGGTCAGTCCAAATTTGTGGAATTGGGGGGGATACAGTTAGAGTGGTTAAATTGGTGCAAATGCCATCTAATGTGTGTCCGGCCGAGTGCGTGGGGGGCACGACCAGTTGCGAAAGACCAAAGATATCCAGGGATTGTTGAAAAGTTAAAGTGTGGGGGTCTACGCGGGATTCCAAATGAAGGTTGAAATCACCGAGAAGAGTAAAGCTGGGGTAATGGGTCAGGAGAGATCCAAGAGTTTCATCCAGGGAGTCCAGGAAAGACGTGGCGTTTCCGGGGGGGCGATACACAAGTCCACCCGTAAAAGAGGTGGAGGAGTTAATGTGAATCACAAAGCCTAAACTCTCACAGTCCTTGAGTGAGGTCAGTTCAAATGTGTGGTATCTAACATCTTTTCTGATGATGATGGCTAATCCGCCTCCCCTGCCGACTGGTCTATCTCGTCTAAGAATCGTGAAATCAGGGGGAAGGGCAGTTGCCAGATCTGGATTAGATGAATCATTTAACCACGACTCGGTGATAAACAGTGCGTCTAGATCATGGGAGAGTACAAGGTCATGGATATCTTGTCCATGACATGCTAGGGATCTGGCGTTAATAAGTCCACAACGAAGGATAACTGGCTTATGTGAAGGTGGTGGGATAATGCCAGTGGGTCCCAAGGATGACCATCTACAGAAGCGGCATGAGAATGGTCCCCAGAGGTGAGCAATGGGACGGTGATCCCTGCAGCTATCGCTTGCTGTTGTCGGGCGCATAGCGAGTAGCGTGTTAGAGTCATACCTGAGAACAGGGTTGAATTGAGCAGCATGGCCCGCGCCCGACGGGCCATGAACAGTACGAACACACTTGAGGTTGACAAGTTAAAGGTATTGTTTGAGGAAGTGGTTTATTCACTTTAAGGTTGTTATAAAGATAATAAGTAGTTCTTGTGAACCAGCATTTACACAATGGGTTATTGGTTGCTTGAGTAACTCCATGTAGTCTGTAATATTGTTTAAATAGTGATATTTTGTTTGGGTTCTTAGGTATGCCCCTGAAAGCAACAGGATGTGCATCGAATGCATTACAAAGAAAGTTATGAATATATATTGATGTTAAAAAAAGTATCAAGGAAATTCATGATTTAGATTTATTTTTTAGTACATTTATGAGGTATTGAAAACATGGTACCAAACACAATGAAGGAAGAATATAAATGAACAAATAAATGAGCTAGAATGAGGAAATAAGTACATTGCGTTTAGTCTTGTGAATTACCAATTATTTAATTGTGTTAAAGTGTACGGTGCACACTGCACTCAAGTCTATGTGCTTGTTATATGATGTTAGATATAGTATCTACCAGAAAGACCTTTACTGTAGGAAAGTAACTTGTTCATCTCTAACATAGGGGCTTTCCTTGTGGTTTATCAAAAAACTGTAATGTCTAAAAGACATTCAAGCAGTCATTTATTTTGAATGCTCATTAGTTTAAACTCAATCACTCAGAAGCAAGTAGTCAAATACTGTGCATGTCATTAAATTGTCTCTGTCCCTGTTTATTTTCCATAGACTCTCCCAAGAATCCTGAGTCAGATTGCGCCAGCATTCTCCATGAACAGTTGCAGCTTTGTGGTGGAGAAATCTAAAGAATCAACAGCTCGTGTGGTGGTTTGGACGGAGATCGGTGTGCAGAGAAGTTATACCATGGAGAGTACGTTGTGTGGCTGTGACCAGGGGAAGTATAAGGTAAACCATTTGTTTTTCTTACCTGCCCCTCTATAATGAATGTGCCCTCTAAGTATTTACAAGGATGCAGTCTCCATGAAATTACCAAGATTAAACAACGATTTGCATTGCTAAATTTCCCCTGGCATTGGAAAGACTACTAAAAGAGTGGATTAGTCAAAATTCTACCATCTTCGTGTTCTTGTGTCATGTGTATCATCACCTCCAAAATGCATGTTTTCTTAATTGCTTTTCAAATATTTTCATTGAGGCTTTTTCAGGATTTATTTGACCTACTACTGTCAGAAAGGAGTTATGGGGCTGAAAACTTGGCTTTCAACATTGATCAGTCAGCATATGGGGCGGTTTGTGAATGTCACAGCGGCATGTTACAGGTGCCAAAGTTTTCAGGTCAGGTTTACTAATGCAGTGCCTAATACAGAAAGTGCCTGAGTTTGAGGAAAGAAGGAGAAAAGTGCTGACAAACTGATGTGGTTGGGGAGCATATTTACAAGATTGGAATAGATGTTTATTCACCTGGTCACTGGGACGACCCTCAACAAACCCCTGACTCCAGGACTCCTTCTGATCCCAAGAAAATGTATACAGGCCTTTAAGGAAGAACCAGATTTCGCCACACCGCTGGCCTCAGAGAGGGTTAGGGACTCAGCCACTAGACACCTATCTTTTCCACCTTTAACTGCAACACCAATTTCATAAATATCATCTTTGACCCACAGGACACCAACTCAGACACTGGGAGTTCTTATCCCCCACAGGACTCATATGAGGAGCCCTTTATGCCCAGTAAGGGAGCAGACTCATGCAAGGATTATGTAGTCAGCCCTCGTGAGGAACCTTCAACCTTATCCTGCAAAAGCCTTGCCACCCGATGATACCCGTGACTGCCATGCCCAGCACAATATGGTGAAAATGCACATGTGCAAGATGATGGAGAGGACGGCTTCTACCTTCCTATGTTAAAGGGAATGTTTAGCTCCGCTACGGACATCTTTAAGGAGCTGATAAAGACAACAATAACTTATAACATCCAGCATCGATAAGTACTTTATATCCGCTTCTGACAACTCTGTCTATCTCTGTGGCCAGGTTACCCCAAATGCATTAGTCAAGCTCACTGCATTGAAACAGGCAGAGGCACAGGCAACCAGGGATGCTTATCTCATTGACAAGGAGTCAAAGAAAATAGGCACAGAAGGCAAGTGTGTGGCACTTGGAAACTCTCTCCACTGGTGCATTGCTAATCCTCCCAGAGGCCCTCAGAAAGTGGTGGAAGAAGCTAATTGCTGAAGGCGAAATCATCGGCAACACCTATGTTTGATGCTAGGGTGACTAGTACCAGCATCCTCCTTCGCAGATGTGCCTGGATTGGGATCTCAGGATTTTGGCCCACAATGTTAAAGTATTTCCTTACATTTGTCGAAGGTAAGCATCTGTTAGTCCCTCAAGTGGACCAGATGCCTGAGAAAATCAACAAGCATTTGCAATAGGTCTCGCATTAGGAAAGTGTGAGCTATTGGTATTGTAAATGACAATTTTTTTAAATATGTGTTGGCTTTGAAAATATATAAATTAATAGCATTGTTATTCACAAAGCCAATAGCTTACACTTTCCTAATGCGAGTCCTATTGTCTATGGGAATGCTTGTTGGTAGCAAGCAAGGACAGTGCTGTTGTGGTGCTGAGTGATGCTGTGTGGTTCTGAGTGATGATGTGGCTGGGCTTAGTGATGTGGTGGTGTATTAGAGTGATGTGGTGGTGTCCGAGAGTGATGTTGTGGTGTCCCAAGGTGATGTGGTGGTGTCCCAAGGTGATGTGGTGGTGTCCCAGAGTGATGTGGTGGTGACCCTGCGTGATGTGGTGGTGTCCCTGAGTGATGTGGTGGTGTCCCTGAGTAAAGTGGTGGTGTTCCTGAGTGATGTGATGGTGTTCCTGAGTGATGTGGTGGTGTCCCTGAGTGATGTGGTGGTGTCCCTGAGTGATGTGGTGGTGCCCCTAAGTGATGTAGTGGTGCCCCTGAGTGATGCCCCTAAGTGATGTGGTGGTACCCCTGAGTGATGCGGTGGTGTCCCTGAGTGAGGGTGAGAGGGTGTGTGAGGGTGAGTGAGGGTGAGGGTGTGGGTGTGTGAGGGTGAGGGTGTGGGGGTGTGAGGGTGAGATGGTGTGTGAGGGTGAACTGGTGTGTGAGGGTGAGAAGGTGTGTGAGGGTGAGAGGGTGTGAGGGTGAGGGTGTGTGAGGGTGAGGGTGTGTGAGGGTGAGGGGGTGTGAAGGTGAGGGGGTGTGAGGGTGAGGGGGTGTGAGGATGAGGGTAAAAAATAAAATGATAATAACTTAGTTATCATTTTATTTTTCCTTTATATATACTGCTTACAAAGCAGGGGACAGTGCTCCTCTGCCTTAGCGGAGGAGCCGCCACTGACAGTACTCGAGGGAGAAGTCATTACTTAAGTTGAGGCTAAGCTGGTTCCACAAATCTACCCCCCCCCCCTCCTCCCTCCCCCCCCCCAAAGAGGCCTGCTTGAATATCATTTGCATTACGATTTGATTGAAGGCTTTGGAATTCTGAGTTGTGTGACATTTGACATGTTGGTTCAATCCAGGTGTTTTATTTCAGAGTGGTGGACAGAGGCGTTGTATGCAACTTTGTCTAATGCAGAGACAACTGGCAGTCAGGGGTACCAAATCACAGCTTCCCAGCTGTCTCCAGCACATAACATTCGGGGAAAGTTATATTGTCTTTTCTTGCTCCTCAAACAGAGAACCTGGGGCCTTCTGTACAGTTCTGATGAAAACCAAATTTTATCAAAACCTACTCAATTTAGCATGTTGTTACCTTCAATTTCAGCAAGCACACTATGCCTTGCTCTCTCTTTAATCCGTCTGTGTTTGTCCCCCTCTACTCTTAGGCCAGAGCCCTGTATAGAATTTGAGATTCTCGGTGTGTCCTTGCCCCGCCACGCAGAATGAGATCATTACTTGGCGGAACTCACTCTTCGAGAGTGAAACAGCCCCAGGTTGGGACACTCCTCATTCAGCTCAATCTGAGAGTCGCCCAGCTTCCATCAAACTCTCTTCACCTTTGCTTCAAAGGGCAGACATGTTGTCCTGTTAATGTTAGTTTGGCCCTGGGGGTGCAGTCACGCTCCCTTGCTGGGGTTGTATTTCACAGAGAAGTTCTGCAAGTGATTATGTCATCTGCACGGGTCAAGGTGAAAGAGAACAAGTTCCTTGTATCGTTGAGAGTCATCCTTACAGATTAATATCTACCTGCTGCAGCTCTCTCCGCGTGCCCTTGAAGTGGTGGGCTCCTCGCAAACACTGTCTGATGACACCATCCGCAGTAAAGGTATCACTAATTCACATTTCAAATTAATCTGGACCATCGCTATGGTTTTACAACATGGCAATCAGGCCCCCGAGTGCTGAATTTTTCCCCAACAAATTCACATTGCATTACAGACGAGGGCAAGAATAAATTGTCATTAAAATGATAATGAAGGGAGTCGTGATGGGCTGATGGTCGTCAATGGAAATCCACCAAAATGCCAGATTTGACTCAAGTGACATCAGGCAACACTTGACACCCCATCTCCTCCAAGCAATCACAAGAATAGCCCCTGTCCCTCCTTTCACTCTTCAACAAGCTCCTGTTTGAAGCACTGGAGCTCAAGGCCAGACAAGAAACAGAAACCACAGAATGTTCTCTCCAGCTCCTGAGAAAGGCTTGTCTAACCCCAAGGCAAAATGACATCTTGCTGTTTGGGAGCTCCCTTTTCCGTAGCAACAAGACCTTCTTTGAAAGAATGCATTGCACTTTAGCCCCCTCTGCTGGGAATGTGGATGTGCCACAGTATAACAGTTAATGACTTGATTTTGTTTGCATGTGCACAACCAATAATTAACTTGAATTTGTTGACAAAGTGTTTAATTAATTTTCCAAAAATAATAATGTAGTTTTAGGTTGCTCCCAGGGTTTGACGTTTCCGACCTGTGAACGTCTACTAGAAAGTATTATTGCGTGTTTCCAATCACTTGGTTACAACTCCCTGTTGGCACTCCTTTCGTGATCAATAAAGTTTCAACAGTTCATTATAAATGTTCACTTCAACATGAATTTTATTCATTCATTGTACTTTCAATTGTATTATCTTCAACATGAATTTCTTCATTCATAATTCATTTTTCTGATAGATACATCTGCCGTGTGGATTCCTCACCTTGTGAATATCCCCCTTGCGCCAGCAACATTCGGAAATTCTTTTTCGTAGCCTCGCGCCGACGTGGATAGGACGTCACAGAGACACGGCTCCGCTCGCGACTCCGCTGACGTCACCGACGCCTACAATAGGCCCACGCCGGCGTGATGACATCAGTTCCCTTTTTTCCGCGTCGTCGACGCTAACGGTTATCGGTAATCTCTGTAGCCTACTGGTACATTGTTGCCGTTTTGTTACTTAATTCTGCTTCTCTGTATCCTGTCTCTTCGAAGATGCCATCCAAGAAGACTGGCTTCAAGCCCTGCAAGGAGTGCGGTAAAATGATGTCTATTACCGACCCCCATGAAGACTGCATCTGGTGTTTAAGTTCCGACCATGATGTGGAGGATTGTTCTTCGTGTCGGAAGATGAATCCGAAGGCCCTGAGGGAGAGAGTCCAAACTTCTGGTTGCTAAGGTGAAAGCTGGAAAGGAGAAGTCGTCGAGGTCTCGTTCTCGAAGGGCGAGGTCGAAGTCCAGGGCGAGGTCGAGATCTGCTTCTCGAGAGAGGTCGTCTTCGAAGTCGGCGTCGGATCATGTTTCGAAGTCGAAGAAGAAGCACAAGAAGAGGAGACATGAGTCCCGACGTCGGTCTGGTAAGGAGTCGAGGTCGAGGTCACCGAAGAAGGTACGTTCGAAGGTGGTTACCCTCGAAGTCTCTGAGCATGAAGGTGAGGCCTCGCCATCTGAGTCGCGTGGGCGGTCTCCATCTCCGGCTCCGAATGCTTCACCGGTTCCGAATCCGTCTCCGGCGCCGTCCCCGGCCCGAGAAGAGGAAGAGGCCCGGGAGGATGTGGATTCTGCGCCTGTCGATGAGCCGAATTCGATCCCTCCTCAGAACCGGCCTGATGGTTTTCAGCCGCCCTTTCCTGCTCCAGGCCAGGACCCTTCAGCGTTTCTTAACGCAATGTATGGTGTCTTCTCAAGGGCGTGGTACCCCTCTGGTGCACCTTCGGGTCCCATGGGTCCTTTGGCATTCAGCCTGGGAGTTCCTCACTCCTATCCTCCGGCTCCGTTTATGCCTTACATGCCGGCTCCGACGCCGCATTGGCAATTCCCGGCTCCGCCGAATTTGTCGACGCCGATTCCGGCGTCGCCTGCTCCTGATCATCCTCGAGGGCATTCTTCTGTGCCGTCGGATTCGTTACCGGCGCCGGCCCCGAATCCGTCGAAGCCGCTGGTGGATCCGGCTGCGAGGCGTGTAAAGGAGAGGTCAAGAAGGGAAGCACAACGCCTTTTGGAGGAGCAGAGATACATGGACTCACAGTCTGATGTTGAAGAAGGTGAACTAGAGGAGAGCTGTTTTGAGGAATTGGCGGATTCAGGGACCCTTGATTTCTCTCCAGAGTGGGAGTTGCCCTCAGGCTCAGGTGCTCCCTCTAAGGATATCCAGCCTTACCATCTGGTTATGAGGAAGGCTGCTGAGCTTCTTCAATTGACTCTGCCTACAGTGGAATTCAAGTCTAATATCCTCACAGAAGTCTTGCATTCACCGAATTCTGTGGTTGAGCCTTTACTTCCATTCAATGATGCCTTGACTGATCCTATTATGGAAGTGTGGAAGAAACCTTTGTCGGCTCCTGCGGTATCAAAGAGTGTTGCAAGGAGGTACAGGGCCGCTCCTGAGGACCCGGCTTTTCTGTCTTCACATCCTTCGCCGGAGAGCCTGGTCATTCAGGCTGCCTGTTCAAAGAAGAGTCTTAGTGCCTTTCCTCAGGTTCCTTGTGAGAAAGAAGCAAAGAAACAGGACCAGGTGGCAAAAAAGACCTTTTCATCGGCTAGTATGGCCTTAAAGTCAACTAATGCCACATGCCTAATGGGGAGGTATGTGCATGCCCTGATGGACTCCTTGCGTATCCTGGCTCCAAAAATTCCTGACGCAAACCGGAAGGATTTTGAGGAGGTGATTTCTGACACTCAGGCGGCAGCCCGCCAGGTAATTCAGAGTGGTCTGGACACTGCTGACTCTGTGGCTCGTATTATGGGCACCGCTGTTGCCACTAGAAGGTCAGCCTGGTTGAAGTCATCGGACTTTTCGGCTGATGTTCAGGCGACTCTGCTTGATCTTCCTTTTGATGGCTCAGGTCTATTTGGGAAGAAGGCGGATGCGACTCTTGAGCGATTCAAGGATTGCAGAGCAACAGCGAAGTCTTTGGGCCTCCAGATCAGGGGCACTTCTTCCGGCAGAAGGTTCAGGGGCTTTGGTCGCTCCTTTCGGAATTTCCGGCAAGGCCAACAGCAGCAGCAGCAACAGCAGCAGCAGCAAAATTCAGTGTACAGATTGTACAGGGGAAAACAAAGAGCGCGTCCTCGTGGACGTCAGCCCTCCTCTTCCTCCACCTCTTCCAACCCCCCTGCCGCAGAAAAGCAGCCCTAGATCCGCTATTCAGGATCATGTGGGTCCGGTTGGGGGTCGGCTTACCCATTTTCTACAGGATTGGGAATCGGTTACAACAGATCTTTGGGTTCTCAATCTTGTAGAAAATGGGTATGCCCTTCCCTTTCGGGAATTCCCCCCTGTTTACCCTCCTTGTCAAGGTTTTTGCACCCAGGAACATCTGTCTCTTCTGCAGGAGGAGGTTCTAACTCTGTTACGAAAGGGTGCGATAGAGGTGGTCCCAGAGCAGGAATGGGGTCAGGGATGCTACTCCCGGTATTTCCTGATCCCCAAAAAGGATGGCAGGCTTCGTCCTATCCTGGATCTCAGGATCTTGAATCTCTATCTGAAGCAGGAGAAATTCAAGATGCTCACCCTTGTTCAGGTTCTTCAAGCGGTGATGGAAGGAGACTGGATGGTGTCGCTCGACTTGCAGGATGCGTATTTCCATATACCCATCCTGAAGTCGCACAGGAAGTCTCTCCGTTTCACGGTTGGGTCGCAGCACTACCAGTTTGCGGTCCTTCCGTTTGGTCTTACTACTGCGCCTCGAGTCTTCACCAAGGTGATGGCGGTGGTGGCAGCTCATCTCAGGAGATCGGTGATACCTGTGTTCCCGTATTTGGACGACTGGCTGATCAAAGCGGAGTCGTCGGAGAAGGTGCTCCATCATCTGCAAGAGACAACTCAGTTGTTGTTCAGGTTGGGTTTTTCGATAAATGTACCCAAGTCTCACCTGGTGCCCTCCCAGCGCAACCTGTTCATAGGTGCCGTACTGGACACTACTGTTTGTCGTGCATTCCCTCCACCTCAAAGGATTCGCGACATACAGGAAATGATTCCTTTGTTTTACCCTGGAGCGGTCGTTCCAGTCCTGAAGGTCCTTCGCCTGCTCGGTCTGATGGCTTCTTGCATTCTCCTGGTCAACCATGCACGCTGGCACATGAGGGCACTCCAGTGGTGCCTCCGCAGGCAGTGGTATCAGCACAACGGCGATCTCGGGGAGTCGGTGAAGATCTCCAGAGAAACTGCAGCGGATCTGTCTTGGTGGAGCGTGGAAGGAAACCTGTCGCAAGGGAACCCTTTCCATCTACCTCCATCGGTGGCCACGGTGATAACGGATGCATCCACTCTAGGGTGGGGTGCTCATCTGGGGGATCTGGAGATCAAGGGTCTTTGGTCTCCAGAGGAAAGGTTGCTTCACATCAACCTTCTAGAGTTGCGGGCGATACGTTTGGCGCTCAAGGCCTTCCTCCCTTCCCTTCGCGGTCAGTCGATCCAAGTCCTGACGGACAACACGACCGCGATGTGGTACATCAACAAGCAGGGAGGAGTGGGGTCGCAGTGTCTCTGCAGAGAGGCTCTGCGTCTCTGGTCCTGGGTTCAGGACCACCAGATTTGTCTGATGGCAAATCATCTGGCCGGGGTTCTGAACGTGCGTGCAGACAGTCTCAGTCGGCAGTTCTCTGCCGACCACGAGTGGAGGCTTCATCCGGAGGTGGTTCGTCACGTCTTTCGGACGTGGGGGACTCCTCGGGTGGACCTGTTTGCCACTCGCGAGAATGCTCACTGCCCGTCATTCTGCAGTCTCCAGTATCCGATGCAAGGAGCCTTGGGGGACGCGTTTCAGTTGAGTTGGGGAAATCAACTCCTTTACGCGTTTCCTCCCATACCCTTGATTCCTCGGGTTCTGAGGAAAATTCGCCAAGACCGGGCCCAAGTTATATTGGTCGCCCCGGATTGGCCAAGAAGGGTGTGGTATACAGATCTACTCCACCTCTCCTCTCACCCGCTGCTCCGTCTCCCTCTCAGGGCAGACCTCCTCTCTCAGATGGAGGGGCAGGTTCTACACCCCCACCTCCAGACATTGCACCTTCATGCCTGGAGATTGAACGGGGCAACCTGATTTCCTATTCTCTCACACCTGATGTGGTGGATGTTATTTTGTCTGCCAGACGTGACTCCACTAAGACTGTCTATTCTTATAGATGGTCTAGGTTTGTTATTTGGTGTGGTGAGAATGATATTGATCCGTTGAGAGCCCATTTATCAGATGTGCTCCGGTTTGCTCTTTCTTTGGCGCAACAGGGGCTGGCAGTTGCCACAGTTAAGGGCTATCTTTCGGTTCTGTCGGCTTTTATTTGTTTGCCTGATCAGCCCTCTCTTTTTAAGTCACCTGTAGTCTTGAGGTTTTTGAAGGGTCTTGTAAACACAAGTTTCCTCCTACCCCTTTTATTGTACCTCAGTGGGACTTGAATCTTGTTCTGACTTTTCTGATGGGCTCTCCCTTTGAGCCTCTTCATAAATGTCCTATGAGGCTTTTAACCTTTAAGGCAGTTTTCCTGGTTGCAATAACCTCGGCAAGGAGGGTGAGTGAGCTTCAAGCTCTAAGTTCCAAGCCCCCGTTCCTGACCATACATGCTGATCGGATGGTTCTAAGGACCAGGGCTGCTTTTCTTCCTAAGGTGGTGACTCCTTTCCACCTTGGTCAATCCATTACCCTCCCTACCTTTTATCCTCCCCCACACCCTTCCAAGGAGGAGGAGAGGTTGCACCATCTGGACCCTAAGAGGGCGGTGTCTTTTTATTTGGACAGAACTAAAGACTGTCGCTTGGACGATCAACTCTTCATTGGCTTTGCTGGCTGCAAGAAGGGAAGAGCGGTCCATAAAAGGACTTTATCAAGATGGATCGTTCTGTGTATAAAGATCTGCTACTCTTTGGCCGGTAAGGAACCTCCAGAGGGAATTAGGGCTCATTCCACTAGAGCTAAGTCAACTACCTCTGCTTTGGCTAGAGGTGTTCCTGTGGAGGACATTTGTAGGGCGGCAACCTGGTCTTCCCTCCACACTTTCGCGAAGCATTACTGCTTGGATACCGAAGTCAGGAGGGACGGCCACTTTGCGTGCTCTGTCCTTCAGGATTTCCTGGTTTAGAAGAGTGGACACCCTCCTCCGGGAGTGGGGACTGCTGTGGGACTCTATTCACAAGGTGAGGAATCCACACGGCAGATGTATCTATCAGAAGAACAAGTTACTTACCTTCGGTAACGCTTTTTCTGGTAAATACTATATCTGCCTGTGGATTCCTCACTGACCCACCCGCCTCCCCGTTGTCCACTCTTCTATACCAGAGTTACTGTATTATATTGTTTATATTTTATTATGTTAAGGAGTTGTTTCATTTGCTTTCTTGCACTTGTTTCACACTATGTGTGTGTTTCTCCTTGGCTATTGTGTATTGTGTATACTATGTATATATCTTCTGTCATTGGTCCGTCCGTGTGCCTCGATGGCACGGAAAAAAGGCGGAACTGATGTCATCACGCCGGCGTGGGCCTATTGTAGGCGTCGGTGACGTCAGCGGAGTCGCGAGCGGAGCCGTGTCTCTGTGACGTCCTATCCACGTCGGCGCGAGGCTACGAAAAAGAATTTCCGAATGTTGCTGGCGCAAGGGGGATATTCACAAGGTGAGGAATCCACAGGCAGATATAGTATCTACCAGAAAAAGCGTTACCGAAGGTAAGTAACTTGTTCTACTTGCATCAATTTAATGCTCATACGAGACTTCATATATTTCTCCAAATGTGTTACCACATCACATCATTTTATTCTCCAATGCATTTCGAGCATATTTATGCTCTTCGTCAGGGAGTGTGATCTGGGAAAAGTGATATAACATGTTTTAATATTAAACTAGGAACAGCTAAATACATAAACATTGTTGTTGGTTGCAAGCTTATGGTGAATTACAGTATACTCTAAAACGATTGTTTAATGATTCCATTAAATATGAACAGCGTGCGGTACTCATGTAATGATGTAGGGGTATGATGATGTTAATCTGTACTCTCTATGGGAAAACAAAGGTAAATGAATCCTTGACATTTGTCTGAAGTGTGCTGGTTTTTAACTGACTCTATGTTGTGATACAGATTCTAGCGCGGACGCCTCCCTCCCATTGAATCTTAAATAGTCTAAGCGCTCAAGAAATATTACGAGCGTTTCTTTAAATCAAACGCGTTAAGCGTTTAGCTTTCTCTTACCAGAATTAGTGAGTGAAATATCCATGCGTATGTTCAGTCGAATTTTTCAGTCGTTCCCTGAATTGTTCCCGCGTTTGGTTAAAATGTGAGCTATGTGTGACGTGAGAGTCCAACAAAATAAATGATGGACTAAAAAGAAAGTGGTACCAATGCTACCATGTTGGAATGATGAATATAACGAACAATATCGTGTTCATAGTGAACATATGTTGTGTAACAGTGGTGTAGTAGATGATACGCGTTAATGCATTATGTGAATCTAAAACACAGGGCTGTAAACCAAATTGTGTGGAGTACACATATAAGTGCAAAGATTATATCATGTCTCATTACAACAATGTTTATAATAAATGCATCAATTACAGACTAGACAGAGCAAAAATGGGTCCCCTAGTGGGTGTTATAGATAACAAGCAAACTCAATACGTTCATTGAGGCCATGTGGCTTCATAGCTTGTAAATAGTAAATCCAAAAGTTCTCTTTACGCAAGAGATGTTTATTATTGTCTCTTCCCTCTATTTTATCGATGACTTCCAGGATTAGAAATCTCAATTGTGAATGTTATGTTTGAGTTCTTCAAAGTGTGTCGCCACAGTAGACTTCATGTTTTTAGTTCTAATGTTAGATTTGTGTTCATTCACACGTAAGCGAATTTTCCGCTCTGTTTTACCCACGTATATTTTGCCACATGGGCACTTAAGCAAGTAGATAACATTAGACGTTTCACAAGTAGCTGACACATGTAGTTTTATCTCATTTCCCCTCATAGGATGGTGGATAGTAGTTCCAGAAATGATGTTGTGACAATTTTGACAGTTTAAACACGGCATAGTTCCTGTATATGTTTGTTTGTGGGATGTCTTCTTGTTCAAGATCTCTCCTATGTTCCTATTGCGGGTATATGCAAACAGTGGAGGTTCCATGAAAGTATTTTTAAAGTCAGGTTCCATGGTTAACATTGGCCAATGTTTATTAATTATTTTTTTCAAGGTGTAACTTGATGTAGTGAACTTGGTCACTATCACCATTCTGGTGTTTTCTTTTTTAATGCTTTGGGTTAAACTTGCTTGACGTGTGACAAGTTGACATTTGGCTGCTGCTTTTGTGATGATTGGTTGAGGGTACCCTCTTTCTTTGAATCTTTCAGCCATCTCCTTCGTTCTCTGATTCATTTTTTTGTTCATCTGAGACTATTCTTCTTATTCTCAGCATTTGTGAGGTTGGTAAATGTGTTTTCAATCAATCAATCAATCACATAATTTGTATAGCGCACTGCTCACCCGGATGGGTCTCAAGGAGCTGGGGGGAAGGGGTCCCTCACTGCTCGAAGAGCCAGGTCTTGAGTTGCTTCCTGAAGGAGAGATGGTCCTGGGTCAGCCGTAGGTGGATGGGGAGGGAGTTTCATGTCTTGGCCGCCAGGTAGGAGAAGGATCTTCCTCCGGCGGTGGCTCTGCGAATGTGTGGTACGGCGGCGAGGGCGAGGCTGGTCGACCTTAGCTGGCGGGTGGGCGTGTAGAAAGTCAGGCGGTTGTTGAGGTACTTGGGGCCCAGGTCATTGAGAGCCTTGTGTGCGTGGGTGAGGAGTCTGAACGTGATCCTCTTGCTGACGGGGAGCCAGTGCAGGTCTCTCAGGTGGACGGAGATGTGGTTATGTCGGGGGATGTCCCTCATTAATCTTCCCTTTGGCGGTGAGCATCTCTTCAACCCACAGCAAGAGTATGGGGGCCCTTCAAACATCGTCCACTAGGGGTTTCTTTCTAGGCAGCAATATGGGGGATCAAAGACCACCTCTCCTGAACAGCTTTATTAATACCAATGACTGCATCAGCCTTACCACCAGCAAGGAGGCAGGGGTTACACACGGGTTACACACGGGGGACATAGAGGGGTAATGGCAAAGGCAGAGGAAAAGAGACAAAGCCCCCAAGGGAGCCTCTGCCTCAAAGCACTGTCTTACAACGCTTCGTGCCTGATCCCACATTAAGTGTGTGGGGTGGTTCCAGGGGAAATCACCTAAGATCGTGGGTTCTAGGTATCATCCAAATCAGGTATTTCCTGGAGCTTCTCTCAACGCAAGCAAGTATTCCACCTCGTGTTCCCATCCTGAGTGCTGAACATCTCCGCCTACTCCAAGAGGAGGTGCGTCCCCTCCTGCTCAAAGGGGCAATAGAGGTGGTGCTCTTACAACGCAATGGCCCAAAGGTTTGTTATGTTATGTTATGTTATGTTATGATATTTTTATAAAGCGCCTTATCACCCGAGGTATCTAAGCGCTAACAGTGGACACACAACACCAATAAAAACCCTAAGCCTCCCACTACATTGGCCCCCATGCTTCCAAGAATAGCACCGTCTTCAGATTCTTTCTGAAGGTAAGAAGATTGGTTTCTTTCCTCAGTTTAACTGGAAGCAAATTCCATACTCGGGGAGCAGTGCTTGAAAAACCTCTGCCACCCTTGGATACTAGGCTGAACCTAGGACACATCAAATTACATGCCTCAGCAGACCGAAGGGTCCTGTTTGGTGCATATTTAGTCAGCCGATCCTTAATATAGATAGGGGCTGAGCCATGGACCGCTTTATGAGCAATACATAGGCTCTTGAATTTAACTCTCTGGGCAATTGGCAGCCAATGTAGGTCCTGAAGTAAGGGCGTTGCCCTAGTGCGCCGAGGCTTATTAAAAATAAGCCTGGCCGCATCATTCATTACTACCTGGAGTCTGGCTAGAAGATTGTTCGGTAGACCCAGATATAAGGAGTTACCGCAGTCCAGCCGTGCCAAAATTAGAGCGGAAACAGCCAGCCTAAGAGTAGAGACGGACAGCAGTAAGGAAAATTTCCGAAGCTGGTGTAGTAGACCGACACAGATGCCTACTACTGCCGACACCTGCTGTGTCATGATTGATTGATTGATTGAATAAAATTTATATTGTGCAAACAATAACCCGAAGGCATCAAGGCGCCTAACAAAACAGATCATAAAAGTAGTCGCTACAGATACGCTTGCACAAAGAGATGTGTTTTCAAAGCACTTCTGAATGACTGAAGAGTGGGTAGGGATCTTATTTCCAGCGGGAGTACATTCCACCACTTGGGCGCCAAAGTGGAGAAAGCCCTGCCACCCCATTTCGCTCTCCTAAAACGGGGGGCAGATAGCAGGAGTCTGCCAGAGGATCGCAGATCCCTAGTGGGAGTGTAGCGGGACAGGATGGATCCTACACCAGTGGAACTGTTTCTAGCCAAAGCCCTGTATGTCATGCATAGGGTCTTAAAGTGAATACGGTCCTCGACAGGAAGCCAATGTAGCAGCTTTCTGGCCGCTGTGGCTGAGGTGCGTTTAGGAAGATCCAGGACAAACCTGGCAGCGGCATTCTGGACTACCTGCAAGCGCTGCAGTAGACTCTTATTCATTCCCGCATACAGCGCATTACAGTAGTCCATTCTGGAGCCGATGAGGGCAACAGCAAGCTGTTTCCTTGCCTGTCGGGATAAGCAATGCCTGATCCTCCTCAAGACATGAATAATGCCCCAGCAGGTGGAGATGGTTCTGCTGACCTGCTTACCCATGTCAAGGGCAGGATCAATCATAACCCCGAGATTTTTTGCAGAGGAGGTAGGGGTGGGACATGCTCCTAATGAGTCTGGCCACCAGCAGGATGACCATACGTCATCTTTCCCTCCAAACACCATCACCTCCGTCTTCTCTCCATTTAATTTCAGCGAGTTAAGGATCATCCATTGACCGACTGCCTCCATACAAGATCTAAAATTGGAGGCAGTCGGGACGCTAGACTGGGAGAGAGAGACAAGGATCTGGGTGTCATCCGCATAGGAAACTATCTCCATCCCATAAGATCTAATAAGCCTGGCAAGTGGGGTCACATAGATGTTAAATAGGGTCGGACTAAGGGCCGACCCCTGGGGGACCCCACATTGCACAGGAAGGGATGGAGATAGGTACTCCCCCAACTTCACTCTTTGCACTCGGTGATTGAGGAAAGAAGTGAGTAGATCTAGAGCTGCACCTCGCACCCCAATCTCCCTCAGCCGAGATGTTAATACTGAGGGAGAAAGGGTATCAAAGGCCGCCGTCAGATCTAGAAGGATCAGCAGAGTAGTCTGGCCCTCATCAACGCGAGTGCGGATATTATCCAACACTATGGTGAGGGCTGACTCAGTGCTGTGTTCCCTCCTGAAGCCATGTTGAGAGGAGTCAAGACAGTCCGAGCTCTCTTACAAAAGCGGCAAGATGCGTATTAAGATGCGCTTCTAACATCTTTTTTACCACCGCACTTTTCCATTGGGTGGGGAAGAGGCCGTCTCTCATGGCTCTGTTCATGATATCCACCAAAGGAGGCAGGAGAGTTTCCCTGCACTGTTTAAGGATCCTGAGGGGGCACACATCCAAAGGAGAGCCTGATTTAGTTTTATTAAGGAGGCTGTCCAGATTCTCTAAAGAAAGAGGGGGGAAGGAATCTAAAATTCCCAAGGGAAGTTTTTCAGCCGGGGCGAGATCCATAGCCCCTAAAGCAGGGGGCCCACTCATAAGAGATTTTTGCAGCTCCAAGGCAGAGTAAATATCTAATATTTTTGCCTGGAAGAAAGAGGGGATGTTGTTACAAAGCTCTTGGGACGCTACTACAGGATCTGGGGATTGGAGGGTTATAAGTGAATCTACAACCCTAAAGAGCTCTTTTGGGGAGGACAATGAAGTTGTCAAGGTCGTAAAATGCTCTTGTTTGGCTTTTATGATTTCAGCCTTATACTTCCTCAACAAGATCTTGTGAGCTTCCTTATCTTTATGGTCCCATCCAGAGTGCCAAAGGCGCTCCTGTCTCCTTACCTCCTGTCTCAGGAGTCTGAGGTGTTCCGAAAACCAAGGGGCTGAGGGCCTTTTCCTGGCACGACGGCCGGGTTGAAGCGGGGCTAATTCATCTAGTGCCTCAGTCATGGTTCTTTCAAACTGCATAACAGCTGTAGAAACACTTTCTTCCTGAGATGAACACAAATTAGATGCCCACTAGGAGAAGGAACTGTTTAAGATATCCTTATAGTTCCTACGAAGTTCTTGTTTGCTGGGTATATTTATGGGCGCATATATGCGCGGACAGCTTAGCTCAAATGGAACGGCCAGATGATCAGACCATGACAGAGGAATAGAGTCCTTAATCGACAACCTCTCATCATTGGAAATGATTCCATCGAGCGTATGCCCAGCTCGATGAGTAGCCCCTTTAACCCGCTGGTCAAAGCCACAAGCTGACATGACATCCAACAGGGAGATGGTATCCTTGATGTCATGCCTTTCTAAATGGAAATTAAAATCTCCGAGAATCGTAAAATCTTTTTGACCAAAAAAGGGTTCTAGGACGTGGAGCAGCCGTTGCCCGAAATCAGTTTGTGGGCCAGGAGGGCGGTATACCAGGATTCCATTAAGGAGGGCTCTATGGCCACTTTTTATAGAAAAGGAGAGTGCTTGAAAGCTGTCCTTTGGGTCAGTAATAGCAACAGTGTGACAGTGGAAATGATCCCTTTAAAGAATTGCTAGCCCTCCTCCCACCCGGCCCAGTCTATCTTGTCGAGCCAAGCTATATCCTTCCGGGATTGCTTCAATGAGATCTGGACCGGAAGAGTCTTTGCCCAGGTTTCAGTAACGAAGACCAGGGAAGGCTTCCTATCTGATATAAATTCCCTAAACAAAATATTGTTTTTGACGAGCGAGCTGGCATTAAGGAGAATACAATCTTCCTTCTCTGCCCTAGTTCCAGGAACAGTGAGTTGTTTAGGCCTATGCCTGGATGGTAGTGGGGTGAAGCTTACCGTGTTTGATGTCCAGCAGCCACATAGTAGAGGGCGTAAGAGATCGTCAGGGGAACGGATATGTGAGCATGTGCGTCTCGGGGGTTTAAGCTCGAGCAGAGTCTGAGAGGTATATCTAAACTGTGGGGAGTCAGAGATATCAGAGATATCATAACCAGACGTCCAGCTGTCCAGCCCGTCCTCAGCGCGGACGGGCGCAGACGGGCTGGACTCTGGCGTGACTTCGGCGTGGCTGCGGCAAACATGCTGCGCGCACACGCTGAGCGCCATAGACACTGGTTTATATGGGGCTCTAGTGAGTCCACCTGACTGCTAGAGCGCGGAGAGTATCAGCGCTTCCCTAGCACCCACCCAAGATGGCGCCCACCAATTTGAGAGCGCGAGGGTCCGGCCCGCTAAAATAGCGGTGAATGGCACAATTATGGTGCAGCAATGCGGAAATGTGGAGGGGAATTAAAAGCAGGGGAAACTGTGCAATAAGGTAACACAAATTAAGAAGACAAAAACGGGTAGTTTAAAAGCGGTAACGCATCTAAGTGCGAGCGCAATGCAGTTATGATGAGCCAGCAGGAGTGCTCTTACCTCAAGCCCCTTAAATAGAGCAAGCCACAAACTGCCTCTAGCCAGTCCACCTGACTGCTAGAGCGAGGAGAGTATCAGCACTTCCCTAGCACCCACCCAAGATGGCGCCCACCAATTTGAGAGCGCGAGGGTCCGGCCCGCTAAAATAGCGGTGAATGGCACAATTATGGTGCGGCAATGCGGCAATGTGGAGGGGAATTAAAAGCAGGGGAAACTGTGAAACATGGACAACAGGGCATCAATTTTGATTCCCAGGCTTTTTACTGCTACCGCTAGTTTTGGACATGGCCCCAATTCAGCTGGCCAGAACAGATCGTTCCATGGGTTGGTGGCTGTAGTGACTGCCAGGACTTCCGTTTTGTCCGGATTAATTTTCAACAAATTATCCGACATCCAGTTAATCGTAAATTTGAGGATGTCTTGCATTCTCAAATAAGCCATCGAAGAATGTTCGATCTGGATCAAAATGTGCGTGTCGTCAGCATAATTATAAACCCTACAGTCCAACTTATTCAGGGCTGCAAATAAAGGCTGTAAATATATATTAAAAAGCAAGGGTGAAAGAGCTGAACCCTGGGGCACTCCACATGTCAATTTAACTGGACTTGACATGAGGTCAGACAGTTGGACTCGCTGTGAGCGATCTTTCAGAAAGGAAGTCAGCCAGGCCAGGGCTGTGCCCCGGATCCCTAAGTCCTCAACCCGCGACAAAAGTTGACAATGGTTCACTGTATCAAATGCCGCGGATAAGTCCAGAAGGACCAAGGCACATGGATTTCTTTTATCAGCCTTCAGTCTCAGGTCATCCAGCACGGAAAGCATCACCAGTTCGGTGCTGTGATGAGCTCTGAAACCTGCTTGATTAGACTCCAGAAGATGGTTACTTTCTACGAAGTGAGTGAGAGAGTGCAGAACATTTTGCTCCAAGATTTTAGAAAGAAAGGGTAGCTAGGAAATTGGCCTAAAGTTCTTTACATTTTTTGGGTCGGCACCAGGTTTCTTTAGGAGGTGGATCACCCATGCTTCCTTAAAGTTGGAGGGGACCAGTCCCTCTTCTAAGGAGTGGTTCAGTAGGTTGAGAATTTTGTCCTCCATACCAGGCCAACCCAATTTGAAGATCTTGGGCGGGCAAGGATCTGCTGGGGACCCTGATTTCACCCGGTTCATTGTTTTGAATAGAGACTCCATTGTGAGAGCTGGAAGGTCCGTCAGGGAGCCTAGTGTTGGTCTCGGGGATATAAGGGGTGGCACAATAGAGCAGGCGAAGTGCGGGGTCTGGCTAATCTCTGCCATCAAATCCATTATTTTATTCAAAAAGAAGGCCTGAAAATCTTGACAGTCCTGCAAATTAAAAGTCGGGGTTGGTCCTTTCACTGTACGCAGATCATTCAGGACTTTAAATATTTCTTTCTGCGGATTAGCCGCCTCTGAGATAGCGGCTTCGTAAAAATCAGCTTTCCTCAGGCGGATGGCTTTTTTATATACTGCAAACTGTGCAGTATAGGCATCCCGAGCAGCAGGCATACGGGATTTACGCCAAGCTCTCTCGTACTTACGAAGAACTTCCTTTTTTTCTCTAAGGGCACTATTAAACCACAGTGCTCCTTTGCCCTTGTCCCTCAATCTAATTTTATGGGCCGGAGCAACTACCTCAATAGACTCCTTAATTACAGACACCAAGGCATTGCTTTCTCTTTCCAAATTATCAAATTATCCACACACGACGGGGGGTAGTCAGATTGTAATAAGATAGCTGACAAGTCTGCCGCTTTAACTTGATTCCAGCTACGCAACCATTTCCAATCAGGTTTGACTTCTGGCCGTTTTATGGAAAGTGGAAAGTGACTTTCAATCAAATAGTGGTCTGACCAGGGACAGGGGGAGATCGCGAGCAGGGCCAAGAGTGGACAGGAGGACCAGATCAGGTGTCCCCTCTCATGTGTCGATTCTCCCACCAGCTGAGTAAGACCTAGGGACACTAAGACCTCTTCCAGATGTTGAGTCTGACTCTCTTTCGGGGTCCTTTCCCAGTGAAAATTAAAAGCACCACCTTCAGGAAGGGTTCCATGAACTTAACTGATGTGCCAGGCGGGCGGTATACTAACAGGAATACCACACAGTCTATGGGAGAACAGAACTTCATGCCTAGGACATCAGCACCTTCGATACACTCTGAACAAAGTGTTTCAGTTTTCAGAGTGTCTCTGAACAGAATGGCAACCCCCCCCCCTCTGATGTTCTCTGGGCGATTAGCCTGGATGGCAAGAAAATTGGGGGGCAGGGCCGCCACCAGCTCTGGCATTGAGGATTCGTTAAGCCAGGATTCGGTGACACAGAGGATATCAACGTTATCCTTCTGTAGGAGGGAAAATACCTCCAAACAGTGCTTTGGTAACGAACGAGTGTTCAGTAATGCAAACCTACATCCCTGCTTTGGCGAAGCAGGGATGTAGATACATCCTAATCCCATGAAAGGATGGCTCCCTCAGACCAATCTTCAACCTAAAACCCCTCAATAAATAAATCCTTTCTGAAAACTTTCATATGACAGCCCTTCAGGATGTCATCCCTCAGCTGCAGCAAGTTAATTTCATGACTGCTCTAGATCTGAAGGATGCCAACTTTCACATACCCATTTATCCAGCTCATTGGCGCTACCTTATCTTCATGATAAGAGGACAACACTACCACTTTAAGGTACTGGCCTTTGGGGATTCCACAACCTTGCAGGTAATCACAAAATGGCTAGCGGTCTTGCAACCCCCCTCAGAAGGGAAGACACACGTTTCCCCTATCTAGACGATTGGCTGATCAAGAACGAGGGTAGGCAGCAGTGCTTAGCGTACACTGAAGCTGTCCTCTCCCAGCTCCACAACTTGGGATTTACAATAATCGCCACCAGATTGTCATGGTTTTGAGCCTTGTATTTACACTGTGTTAAGTTAGCATGAGATTATTAGAAGTTTAAACACCATTTTTCCTTTCTGCTGCCTTTGACACGGCACACATTATTACAAATGTTTAGATTCTAGAGGACTGTTTTGCTTGACACGAGAATAATATGTTTTTCTATAATAGCAGCTTGGCTTGGTAAGCTTTGTCTGAACAGTGAGTGCCGAGGCCTTCAATGTTATTTCAACACAGTGGTTGTTGTTCGGTCTGATCAGCGCACGTTCTAGGCATAACATATATGCAGCTGTGGCCACCTCTGATTTTGGCGTGTTTAATAATCCACTGCGCAGGCAGGCTCTAACACACTTTTGGAGAACATTTACATGCAGAGAGCTGGTGTAGAAAATTATGTGATCCATTTCTACTAGGACCAGAGGTATGGGGCCACCCTTGTAAACCCAAGAGACCTTCTGTAGATATAAAATAACATAATAGCAAGGGAGTGTGAAATCTAGGTGTAATCTAGTCTATTTCCATTTAGCATTTTAACATGCTTTCTCCTTTTGTATTTTATGGAATAGTAACTATGCTGGTAATCTTGTTGCTTATAATATGTTGCTTGTATTAGCTAAGATACTGCGCCTGAGAACATTGCATTAGAAATAAATATTTCAAACTTGCACGTGTCTTCATTAACCCCCCGTTTTGGACTAGCAAGAGTGTATAACGAAAGAGTGTTTATGCGTTCCATTTTGCCTGAGGTATTCTAAGTTTCATGTTCTGGGTTGTCTAATAATTGGGGGTATGGAAGAACCAATGAGACACTGAGTGCTAGTCTGGTAGGGGGTTTTGGCTACTAAGGTGAGTTTTGGCACACCCTAATTCACTGAGGTTTCAAGTCTCTATGCACAGTTCTGTGTATGAGCAGAATCCCTGCTACAAAATGTCATCTAGAGCCTCTACAAATGTAGCCCCTTCTAGGGCCAATCCTCAACGCCACCAATGGCAAGGCTTACCCCAACCCTTTCAGAGTGTTAGCCTTTCAGCAGCTACTGCCTCTTTTTTATCCAAATTGTCTTCTCTCATTTAGAACAGTGATCCGTCTATTAGGGATGATGGCGTCTTGCACCACCTTAGTTTCCTACACCAGATTGCACAGGCGCCTGTTGTGGAGTACCTCTCAGCAAATGGCCACAAGAAGAGAAGCATCTACACAATCTAGTGTTGGTCACAGCAGAACTCCTCGCTCTCTTTATAGTGGTGGAACAGCAATAATCTGTTGCAGGGCAGACCCTTCAAGAACCTTGTTCCACAAATTACTGTCACCTCAGACAGCCACAGCATGAAAGTTCAGGGTTTCTAGTCACCCTAGCAAAGGGTTTTAAATTAAGTACCTCAAACTTCTTGCCTGTTAACTAGCCCTCAAAGCATTCTTTTAGAACATTCAGGGCAAGGTAGTATTGATAAAAACAGACATCACTACCATGTACTATGTACTACCTACAGAAACAAGGCAGCACTCACTTGTCACAGCTTCCAGCACTGGCACTGAAGATTCTGTGCTGGGAGATATACCATCAAATACACTACCTAGAGGAGTGATTGCCTAGAGAGGAGAACGATTTTGCAGACCTTCTCAACAGGATGCATCAACAAGTCCGTCCATAGAACTCCACCTACAAGTCCTACTTCCACAGTCCATGGGCAATGCTTCATGGATGAACTGGTTAGGGATATTTGCCTACACTTTTACTCCTCTCCACTACTTCTATATATGGTAATGAAGCTGAGGCAAATGTCTCTCACCCTCATCCCTCTGGCTTCTATGTGAGCCAAATTCCCATGGTTCTCAACCCTCCTCGAGATGTCTGTGTCTCTTCGTGAAAAGCTCCCCAACAGGCTGGACTGTCTCACACAGTAGCAAGGCAAGATCAGAGACCACCAACCCCGGGTAATTCAAGCTAGCAATTTTGTGCCCAAAGTCCTGGAGTTTCGCTGTCTCCTCAGGAGTACATGAACATCCTAAAAGAAGCTTGCAGACGTACTACTAGAGCCTGCTATGCAGCAAAGTGGAGAATATGTGTCCACCACTGACATTCTAAACATTCTAGACTTCCTTAAGTCATCGATTCAAGACATTGTCTGTTTTTTGCTTCAACTCCAAAAATCTGGGTGAACATATACTACTATATGCGTATACCTTGCGGCTATTGCAGCATACTTGCAAAACAGAAAACACTCTTCTCTTTTTAGAATTCCAGTCATTAAAGCCTTCATGAAAAGCCTTAAAAGAGTTATCCGATTGAGAGTTCCCCCTCCCCTTTCTTGAATCTCAATATAATACTCACCAGGCTCATGGGTCCCCTATTTAAGACACTGCATTCCAGTCCTTTGCAGTTCCTATCGTGGAAATTAGCTTTCCTCCCAGCTATTACCTCCCTAAGGCATATAAGTGAGCTACAGGTCCTCAATTTACAAGAACCTTTATCCAGGTTCATCCAGATAGAGTTGTCCTTGGAACGGACGATAAATTGCTTCCCAAGGTGGTCTCTCCGTTCCACCGTAACCAAACATTGAGCTACCAGTCTTCTTTCTGAGGAAGACCCTGAAGACCTGGCTCTTCGACTTCCCGGAGTTGCACTACTAACCCCCCCCCCCCCCCTCCCCCACACCCTCCCCCAGCGCCTTGAGACCCTCACGGATGAGTAGCATGCTTAAAACCCCCTGATTGATTGATTGAATCAGTCTCAGAAAGAGCCCTTAGCACCTTAGATGTTGAAAGAGCCCTAATGTTTTACATTGCGAGAACTAAGCTTTTTGTAAATCTCATAAAAGCAACCCAGTTTCAAAGGCTGGCATAGCTATAGGGATCTTTAAATTTTCCAAACGTGCTACCATAAAGCCAAAATGGTTTTCCCGTCCCCCACCCCGCCCTCCCCAAGCCACAATCTACTGGGCGTAAGAGAGCAACAATGGCTTCTTTAAGGATGTATTTGCAAAGCTGACATCTGTAAAGCAGCTTTGTTGTCAACTCCGGAAACCCCATATAGCAATATTGGACCATATCAGGCATGTTGCTCACGCTGAAATTTTCATAATGCATGTTTAATTCTGATTGATACTTCTAAACGCAAATTCCTCATTTTGTGAGCATTCCTCAGGCATCATACTGAATCTGGAAGCTTTTAGTGCAGTACTACTGTGCACTGGTAGGTGGCATCATGCAGCTCTTTGCTGATGTCTTGTCGCTCCAGAAGAGATTATCGGAGTTGCATATAAGAGCCACCATGCACACTGACATCTGAAAGAAACAGGTTAGTATTAGATTCCTTACCTTAGAATATCCCCAGGCGTCAGACTGGATCTGGAAACTTTTGCGTGGCAGTACCCTTGCGCGTCGGTAGGCATCGTCTGCGGCTCCGCGTCCGTCGTCAGCGTCGTTGGCGCCGGGATGACGTCGCCGGAGTACTTGGACACCGCCCTCGCACACTGACGTCAGTTCTTCTTTTTTCTGCGCCAGCATGCGCAGGTCAGGAGAAAGTGGTACCCTTTAGTCATTTTTTGACTAAACTTTTTCGCTCCTTTTTGAATCCGTTTCTAGTCTACGACTCCATCGGTGCCGGTAGAGATGCCCGAGTTAAAGCCCTGTGCCGACTGCAACCGACTGATGTCGGTTACCGACCCCCATCGCCAGTGCCTACATTGCCTGGGGCCTGACCACGATGACAAGTCGTGCCCCGACTGTCAGGCCTTGACGTCGAAGGCTATACGGGAAGAGTCCCGTAAGGCCTCGAGCTCCGGCAGTCGGCCCCGCGCCACTTGAGGTCCCGGTCCGGGAGGAGGTCGAGGGACCGGTCGCGTGGGCCGGAGTCATCACAGCTCGGCGAGTCGACACCACTCGTCGGGCTCCAAGTCCTCCGGTAAGAGGCACAAGAAATCGAAGAGGCGACACCGCTCTTCTGATTCCTCCCGACGCTCACGCGACGCGGCCGGGGGCACATCCACCCCCACAGCATCCGCCTCAAACCCTTCTTAGTCCGAGCTTTCAGGCCCATTTAACGACAGTGGGGGGCAGGGTTCCCCATCACCTCCTCCCCTGGCCCACCATCACATCGGAGAGGTGGGTGCTGCAAATCGTCCGAAGGGGCTTCTCCCTCCCCTTCGAGGCGACCCCTGCAGCCATGCCACCGCAGTACCACCGCATGTCTGGGGATTACTTGCAACTTCTGCAAGAGGCAGTTTCGGCCCTCTTGGCCAAGCGGACCATCAAGCGGTCCTGGGCCAGATTTAGGACGTGGGTGTTACTCCCACTACTTACTGGTTCCCAAGAAGGGCAACGGGGCCCTATGCCCTATCTTGGACCTACGGAACGTCAACGGCTTCCTCCGGAAGGAAAAGTTCAAAAGGCTGACTTTGGCTCAGGTCTTAGCTGCCCTCGCACTATATAAAACTCTGCAAAAAAAATGATGGTAATTGTAGGAAACTGGCACTGTATATACTATACCAAAGTAAGGTATAGTGTGCGCAGAGTCAAAGTAGTCCCCAGAGGTATAGCACCTCCGGTCGCTGTCCGGGGACCCTTCAGGTTGAGGCTGCAGGCGTCATCTTGAGGCCCGAGAGAGGTTGGGGATCACCAGATCCTGGGTCAGGATCGCTGGGGATACCTCCTCATGGTGTTGGGCAACTCGAACTCAGGCCATGGCCGGCAGGTGCTGAGTAGTGCAGAATCTCGGAGCCCCCGGGATCCGGATTCTGTCGTTGAGTCTTGGCTTCAGCAAATCCGGTGCTCATGGGAGACAGAGAATGTAATGTGAGTGCAGGGCAGATCCTCCAGGCTCTGAAGGGCTGTTGGACTCACCAAGTTCTTCACTGTAGGTAGGTCGAAGTCAGGACAGGCCGGTAGGGCTGGGACCAAAACTGTCGGTGTCCTCTTCTTCCTGGGTCAGCACGGCTCTTCGGTCCTTCTTCTTTCTTCCTCGAATCTGAGGAGGCAAGGTCCGGGGTTTCACCTAAATACTAAATTTAGGGGCATTAAAGTGGTGTTTAGGTCAGGACCAATCGATGCCTTCCTTGGGGTGGGTACACCCCCTATCATGCCACCCTCCAGTGGAAGGGGGCATAAGCCTCTCCCTATTTGGCTGGGTCCCCTCATCTTCAAGATGGAGAACAGTGAGATGTGTGCTTCATCTCGCTTCCCCCACCTGAGGGGTGGGGTTGGCAAAGGTCGGCACACCTCTCCTCCTAGCTTGGGTTTCCTGCCGATTCTCTCTCCCAAACCGGGGGGCAGAACAAGTGGGAGTCAGTTGCTGGGGGCAGCTAAAGACAGGTCCAGCTTCCAAAGGCAGCAGGCCTTTGAAGCTACTCCTTTGTGGATCCAGCCCATTCTGGGGAGGAGGTTTGACACCTCTGGCCAGGATGGGATTTGTCTCTGGATCCAGAGAGAGGAGGCTCTCTACCCAAGGGTCCAGACACCTGATTGGTGGTGGCAAATGGCAGGCAGCAATTCATGAACAACTCTAGGGCTGGTCGTTTTTCAGGGGGCATCTCTAAGATTGAGTGCATTTTACATTAAATCCACACTGGCAATTGTGTGGGTTTAATGTGCTGAGAAGTTTGCTACCAAACTTCCAGGTTTTAGTAAAGCCATTATGGAGCTATGGAGTTCATAATGACCAACTCCCAGACCATATACTCTTTCTTGGCTTTACTACACTTACAATGGACTTAGGCACTGTAGGGGTACAGGGCTCATGCCACTGTACCCTCACAGGGATAGTGCACCCTGCTAGAGGGGTGGCTTACCTGGGCCTCAGGTAGTGGGTTTGAGGCATGGCACACTGAGATGTGTGCCATGTGGACTCTTCACTTTTCTCTGCACCAAAACATGCTGCCTGCAATAGCAATAGCAGTGTGTGGGGTTTCAGGTACAGGGCCTCTGAGGGTCGCAAAATAGTTGCTGCAGCCGTTAGAGGCCTTCCCAGGTCAAAGTGCCCTTGGTGCCCATGGTACCTTTAGCAAGGGGCCTACCTGTGGCCAGAGATGTGTCAATTGTGGGTACAAAGGTACCATTTTGGGAAAGAACACCGCCCTGGGAATCTGATTGGTAGGGACCCGGGGCAGGTTGCCTCTGTCAGGCAAAAAGTAGGGGGTAGCCATGCAAAAAGCGGCACTTTCCTACAGTAATCCAACATAATAGTAATCCGAAATTATGGTGGTTAAAAAAGTAATTTACAAACCATCAAGTGGATGGTGATTGCAGTCTGTGCCCTAATTTCCAATTTCAATTTTCCATAACCTAAGTCAGAATAGTAACGGCTGCCATCATACTATTGTTGAGAAATCACTAGCAGTTTTTTTGGTGAATAATGCTTAGGTTTAGCTTTCGAGCAAAGAAAAGGTAATGGTTTAACACAGATATTTAGCAGGGCAAGTACAAGCTTGCTATGGCTAGTACTTGAGATTCTGTTTTATACGACCTAAATTTATTGTTGCAAAACTTACAACGGTCTCACTTGCACACAGGACTCTGAAACACTTTTTCAATAAATACATACAAAATTATGTGTAACTGAAAAATAATAAAGTCCGAAATAAATCAAGGCAAAAAAAGGAAATCAAAAGCAAGACTGACTGGCTTGTCAATAAAGAGAGAGCCAAAAGACTGATTCCCGAATTAACGGTTTAGGGCGGTAACACAATCAGTGACCCCGTGGCCATAACAGAGGCATTCACAGAACACTTCAGTACAATATACAAATCCATATTGCCCCTGGAGGAGGAGGACTCTAGAGCCATCCTGCGAGATGTCAAACTGCCTACACTTTCCCCTGACGACGAGTTGTATCTAGACAGTACTATAATGACCGAAGAGATAGCGCAGGCCATTAGGAATCTTAAATCCGGGAAGGCCATGGGTCCCAACTGACTCCCCATCAAATTATATAAGCTATGTCCAGACCTGCTTTCCCCACACTTGAAGGCAATGTATGAAGAGTGTAGAGAAGTGGGCGCACTCCCGCCAGATCAGCGTCTGGCCTCTCTGGTATTTATCCATAATGAAGGCAAATCCAGAGTCCTGTGTTCATCTGCGGCGTGTGCATGGTGTTTTGGGCAGGGCTGAGACGATCAATGAAGACGCCATTATACTGTCGCTAGATGCATCTATGGCCTTCGACACCGTAGAATGGCCCTATCTAATGGGGGTGGTTGAGAAACTGGGCTTTGGGCCTGCATTTATATCCTGGATTAGGTTGCTGTATGCGACACCACATGCACAAGTAATAGTGAGCAACAAATGCTCTGGGGCCTTCGAGCTAAGCCAAGGTACCCGTCAAGGGTGTCCGCTGTCACCATTATTATTATTTGCTCTATCCCGACCCACAAGATCCGGGATACGCAATGGATAGATGGCTCCTTCCGGGCATAAACTTAAATGTAGCACTGTGTTCCCCTAAGACAAAATTACCGCTCACTGGCCCAACCAACCATGCGGTAAGGATTTGGCACGATGTTTAGGCTGGAAGGATAGGCTAACTCTTGCCACCTCTCTATTGGCCTCGGAACAACTAGGTCGGCTTAGGACTTCTAAAGGTTTTGGTAGGTAAATGGGACCTCATCGGAATATCGCGCATAATTGATCTCTGGTCCAAGGGAGCGGTAGTGCCGTTTTCTGAGTTGCACCGACAATCTGAAATGGCAGGCACGGAATTCTTCTGATAGTTGCAGATCCGCCATGCTCTTTACCTGGCCATACCAAAGGGCGCCTCGCTCCCGGACTCCTCCCCACTAGAGGATAGGCTCCTGGACGGATACCTCAGACCCCTAGATAAACTTAAGGAACACTGGGTGACATACAGGCGGGAAATAGATGACGAAGAGTGGCGGGAGGCGGTGGCGTTCCCTCGGGAGGTGGGCATCTCTGCACGGTTACGATTGGTCCAACTCATGGTCCTCCATAGGATTTATATCACAGGACCACAGTTGGTACGTATGGGGAGAGACAGTGGAAGTGAGTGTCATAGAGGGTGCGGACTGACAGGCACCTATATGCACATACTTTGGGAATGCGCTCACGTCCAACAGTTTTGGCAAGCGATACACCAGATCTTTAGAATGGTCCTAAATAAAAACTTGCACCCCGAGGCTAAACATAACCTCCTCAACATATGGGAGCCTACTGACCTTACGACCTCTGAAAGAACCTGGGTGACACTGGGTCTTACAGCGGCAAAAAGGGACATTGCACAAAACTGGGGGTCTGCCACACCACAAACATTGTCAAAATGGAAACAGAATATCGACTGGTGTATGTTCAGGGAGAAGACTTCGTACGCTGCAGGGGATGTCCTAAAAAAATGGACCTCAATTTGGGGCGCCTGGAATGCCTATAGAGCAGATATATGTGAGGCACCCATAGTACAAGCAGATGATTCGGACCTATTTTCTTGAGTCCAAGAAATAATGATGTACTACACTGTGACATTGAAATTTACTATATGTGTACTGTGGAGGATTAATGTATGGTATTTATTTGCTGTGGTGCCGTGGTCTCTCAATGTTTTCAATAAACAGAATTAAAAAAAAAAAAAGCAAGGCTGAATACTGCAGATGTTGCCTCTTGCCAAAGAACTACCATAGAGAAATGAGGGGAATGCTGGCAGACAAGTAAGTCTGGTAGTTTCCTAGGGAAAGTAAATTCTGCTTTTTTAAGGACCCAACATCTTCTTCCTTGCATCATGTCTTGTACTTGCTGTTCTTTTCAACAGTAAATGAAAATCCCCATTTAGACTCCTTTCAGCATTTGAGTACTTTGCCAGGGAAGAGGGGCGAGGGAATGTTAACAAACCTAATGAGGATTCCAATTGTGCAGAACTAGGAGTAAAAGTAAATGCATCTTCCTTTTCATAATAGGGTCGTCTTTAATGGTCATAAATACCAGGACAGGGTAGCATGTCCATCCCTTCAAAGACTGGAGAAAATCGCAAAGCAATTTAGGAAACACTGCAATAATCCTGAGCATCTGGCCTCAGTGGTAATACAGCAGTAGTAGGTGCTTTACGTCCTATAGAATAGCCCATAGGCTCCCTACACTAAAACAACTTATTAGCCTACTGGTACTACAGTAAAATGCATGATACAATCTATCTTGTGATAAACTATTTGGCAGTTAGCCTATTGGCATACCTGTAATGATGTGGCCATAATTCACAAATAATTGAGGCGATTTCTCTAGTTCTATCAAAGTAAAATCTGCGATGCTCCTAATAATCAACTTACATAGAATGTCTCCACTGCAAGGGATGGAACAAATCTTGAAGTAATTAATTAATTAACATGAAAGTTGGGTAGTACTTTTGGTAAAAAGGATCCAGAACACTACTCTATTATCCCGAAAAATCATGTACTGTTTCTAGAAACCTAATGCCTTTATTTTACTAACGCTTCTTACAGATGTTCTTTCCACCAGAAATGCAGGCTTTCAGAAAGGGGGAGCAGTGATGCCTTATAAAGAGATTTATGGTATAACTCTTTTTATTGGTTTATCACACAATACAGTATGGAAAACTTACAGCCATAGGTGTTGAGTAGCCGGCAAAAGGAGCTGTTGTCTGCAAGCTTAACACAGCTAATGGCCAACAACCCGGAGGCAGGCAGGGTAGTTCATAGCCTACATCCGACTATCCTATAAGGCTAATATCTATAGCCACGTTTCTCTAATACCTAGTCCTGTGGTAGTACATGCGTGTGGCAACTGTTAAATGTTTACAAACTTGATAACAAGGCATATGTACTGGCAAAGGGGAAAAACAAAAAAGGGGAGAATAAAGGAAAACCATACCTCCCACCCCACCCATTCCCTTCCGCACCATGAATTGGTTTGGCATCTAAGCTTCTTGTTGCTCACTAGGGTGATCTGTATCCGTGAGTCGCAGAACTTGTAAGAGCTTTGGGCATATAACTTCTCTAAACTCTTTCCTGAGGATAGTTATGAACGAAGCCCATAGTTCCTGGTAGGTGTCCCCTTTACCCTCTGTCAACAAAGACAGTTGCTCCATTCCCAAGGCCACCCATAGCCGTCTGAGCCATGTAGATGAGGTGCCGGGTTTTTAGGAACCCGGTGGTGCCAGGGGATAACACCCGAAGACCTCTGAGTTCTCCCTGTTCCGGACCACAGAAACCAAGAGTCTTCTAGATGAAGTCAGAGATCGAGTTTTATTGGCTGCAACCAAGTAACATGTGTCCTAGAAGCACGACAGCACGGGTCGTAAGTTCTCAGGAGACTGTTCGTTTTTACAGAACCAGCCTTCCCTCTTTATACAGAAATAACAGCTGCAGGCAAGAATTCTTGAGTTTATGATATGGTTATACACATATTTCTACAATAATACAAAGAGCGAAGTCATGCTGGTCAACACATATTTTAGATGTCCGGATCGTGATGGATGACCCAGCTCGGCCCAGAAGTACCATCAGATATCGACAAAACCCCAATAAAACAGGGCACCTCCTTGTCATAAAACTGGCCATAAACAGGGAACATGGGCAGGTGTATGTACGTAGAAAACATGGTCTGTATGTGGTGAATGGTTTATGGCATGTTGTGCTTTGATGATATCTTACTCGGCTACTGGGCGAGGAGCTGCTCAAACAGGTTCGGCTGGAGGCGATGGAGTCAGTTCGGCCAGGTCATGGGGAAGTCAGCTAAGGTGGACGTGTCCTTTCAGATCAAGCTCGACCTTAATCAATTGACTTATATGAGGGCAAGGCATAAGATGGATGCCGTTCACAAAATGGAGTCCAAGGGTTCAGAACGGAAACCATGATTCGAGGGTGTTAGCATCGCTCAATCATGATGCAAATGCACAGGGATAATGTCCTAATCATTACCGGTCTGCCAATACCAAATTCGTCATGGTACGATGATATTTTGTGACACAAGTGTTGGACCTCGGTACCGGTATTACAGCAGGGCCCAGAATTTCAGAACCACACAGACCGATCGGGTACCCTCTGGGAGCCACACAGGGTAAGTAGTTCCAGGTGTGCCGCGTTCAGGGCTAGCTCTATCTGTCTTCCCTAATGGAGCACAGGGGAAAGGTTAGGCGGTTGGGCAGACTCAGCAGAGTGTAAGCGGGGAAGCGAGGAAGGTCTGTGTCAAATGTGTCATTTATGTTATGTATCATTTGATCCGATATCTTTCTAGTTTGGGGCAGTGCCACATCAGGTGTATTAGGGAGCCAGTTTGGCCACAGCCCCGCCAGCAGGAGGCAATGCGTCCTTTATTCCAGTGGCTAATGCGGGCCAGGGTCAGGTACCAATATGTGGCCATCTTATAGGCTGCTTCAGCACCTGAGGTGTCATGTGCCATGTGGTGTGCTCTATAAAAATATCCTGTTATTCGTTGTTGGTAAGTTGTCTGCCCAGTTCCTCCTCCCAACTGTGCTGCCTCTTGGACTTCATGAGTGAGATAGCCGGGGAGAGGAATGCATAGAGTTCTGAAATGAGGCGTTTGTGATTGTGTGACTGTGTGAGCTGTCGCGCTGCGCCAGTGTTCATCTCGAGGGAGGTTACCCAGTGTTGCACCTGCTGGTACATGCAATGATCCGAAGCAAGGATTGCATAGTCTGCCTGTAGTTGGGCAAAATATATAATACCCTCCAGGCCAAAGAGAGAGCCCACCCTTTTGCATACCTTCTCATGCCACCTCTGAAAAGATTCAGATTTACACCCGAGTGGAAAGGCTGGATTATCAATCAGCTGGGTCATCGAGGAGGGGAAGGTGATAAGCCCATATTGAGTCGTCCATGCGTCCCACACTTGAAGAGTGGTTGCCATTACTGGTGCTAAATAAAGACCCCATGCCCTGTGTTTACACGGGAGCCATATTTCCCGCCTAGCGCTTGGTCCATAAACGTCTAATGCTTCTCCGAGAGTGGCCGATTCCACTCCAGGATGAACTGTAGCTGAGAAGCTTGGAAGTATCAGGAGACCACTGGGACTCCCTTCCCCCCGTCAGACTTCGCCTTGGTGATTAGCGAGAAGCTAAGATGCGGTTGTTTCCCAACCCATATAAAGCGATTGATAGTGCACGGAAGGCTTCACAATAAGGAGAAGTGTGGCTCAATGGTTAGAGTGGCAGACCCTGATGCAGAGGTCTAGCCCGGGACCAGGGTTCAATTCCCCGCCTCGGCGGGACTTGGGCTCAAACATTCCACGAACCTGATCATTCTCGCCTCGGTGCCTATTCCAATCATGGAGTCCCATTCCGCAACTCTGGGCAATAGCTTGCTTAATCTCCACAACGGCCCCCACAACGCTAAGGATGCTTGGCCTCCACCTTGGGGGTGCCCAGGAGTGGACGCCTCACAGGGAAAGCCAGGATGGGTTCCACAGCGGTATTCATACAAGCGCCTTGAGACCCTTTGCGGGTGAGTAGTGCGCTATACAAGTATCAATTTACATTTTACAATTTACATAAGGTCTGGGGAGGGATCAGAGGGATAGTTTGAAATATGTACAGAATTCAAAGGCATTATCTTCATCTTGACCGCAGCAATCTATCCTGCCCATGAGAGGCCCGAGCGATTCCAAATGCTCAGTGTTTTATTCGTCTGTTCCAGGAGTGTAATATAATTGGCTGATAGGGTTTTGGCCGGCTATAAAGAGATTTAAAAGATGTAGTCATTAACTTAATCACAATCACATTGTTGAGATCTCTTCACTGGTTGGTAAACTGTTTTTCTACTGCCAAAGGTATCCTCTGTGATGTAACAGCTGGCAAGTTTATCTTGATTGTTGAAAATTGAAAACCTGTTTGCCAAATGAAAACCTGTTTGCCAAATGAATATTATGGCAGAATAGCTTCTCCTTAGCAAGTACCTGTATTGAAACTATTCTGGTGGCACCATTGATGTGTTTTATGTAGGAACCCGATTCAATATTGTGACTTTATGCCCCTATACAGCTATAATCAATAATATCCCTATAATGGCATAATAATCAGATCCATATTTCAGTAAATCGCCCTTGCAGTCCAAAGCTCGGCAAAAGCTACTTCCTTGGATTCCTAGAGAGCACAACAAGTTCTTTCGACACACCAAACCCCCAGCAACCTGGGAAAGCCCCGCTTGTTTTGTTTTGATTTGATTTGTAATAGAACTCCTGCGAGCACTGTAAGAACGGCCAGTTCTTAGTGACATCTTTATTGACGTCTTATGTCCAAACCTTACATCAAACTCGGCACCTTTCAGGTCTAAATATACCAACGTTGCCTTAAGCAAACACACTGTGGTGATTCTGGAGCAGAGCAGCTAATCTACTTTCCGAGAGCCCAGCAGAAGCGAGAAGCCCACGTACTCTGCCCCTCCTCTTTGACGCGCTGAGAAAGACGCTGTCTTTTCTTCTGCTGAGAAAATCCAGCTCCGGCGTTTCCAGCCTACCCTTGCGGGTGACTGGAATATCGAGTCCTGAGAGGGAGATACCAGACCTCCTACATTCTATTCCCAAGGTACAGTGCTGACTAAACCCTTAGAGAGAATTCTTGAACAGATCCTTGGCAACAAACCTACTTAACTTAAACTGCTACTTACTTACTCCTTCCCACGTATTAGGCTTAGGTCAGGTACACCGGGGTAGGCGTATTTTCGAAGCGCCAGTTGAGCACGTTAGCCTATGTATATATGTATATATGTTTTATCCATTTTAAAGTGTCTTATGGCTAAGAAACCATATCAATGCTTTTACAGTATTATTTCATAATACTCCTTTTACTGTACGTACTTTACTTCACAATAAGTATTGCAATCGTGGCAATTCATTTCTCTTGCATGAGAAGGAAGCCTGCTCAATAAATAATACCTTTTATTGAAAACGCCCGTCTCTCTCTATTCTCTGCACCCTGGTGAAATTAAATATGCACAACTGACTGAGTGAAATAGCTGTCTATTGTTTCACACGACTCTAGAGATTGACTCTTATTCTGAGGGAGCAAAGTTGTCATGTTTATGCGGTTGTCGGAAGCTGAATCCCTTCTTGTCTGAGCCAGGGAAGCTGATAATTTCCTATTCAGTCAAGAAAGTTTCCAGTGACCTCTGAGCTAGCTGGCGCAAACCTAAATTAAGTCTAACATAGTCAGTAGAGACCTAGAAGACCTCAGTCCTACGTCTAAACTGCTGTTTGTTATTCCAATGCGCAGGGCCTATAGGGAAAATAGGAGCTACACTACATGGCGCCCAACGTTTGGTAAGGCGATAAAACTAACGCAAGACGTTAGAGTAACTCAGTCGTGCTTTTTCACACAGACCCTTTCTCCCGTAAATACTCCAATAGACGTCTGGAGTGGGTGAAAGGTTAAAATCCGCCGGAACTTAGTAGGAAGAGATTCCTATGTAGAGTTTCTGGTTTAGTCAACGTTGAAGGATACAGTGTTCCAAAATATTGTGCACCTAATCTTTTGTTTCCTTGAAACCTGACCTGCAACAAAAAACCTTTCTAGCAGTAAAATGCCAGATAGTGAAGACGAAAGGGAAGCAGCTAGACTAGCAGGCCGACTAATAGAGGAAGACACAAGTCTCCTACAGAGTGACCAGAATGCTATCCTCATTCCGGTCAACATAAGAAAAACTATAACTTTAAAACTTATAGAAAACGGACTGACATAACGAGGTGGTACAGTCATTTTCGTGATAGAGGCACACGAATATCGGCAGACAGAGGTATTCTATTCATGGATAAACTTTCCAGCGGCAAACGCTACAACACACAAGTTCAACTATTACAAAATAGAGGAAAGACCGGAAGAATATACACCTTTCGAGGATATTGAAATACCACTAAATTACCAAGGGCACCTGCTCTGGTTTAAAGGCGCCCTAAAACATACTGATCACATCACCAGGCTCGGTCCACGAGGTAGACCAGGAGCAACGTGGCCGGTTCTAGCCAGCTACACATCACATCCAGACATTGATAAAATGTCACGCGAAGAACTTTTAGCACAGCTAAAATTACTAATTAAAATTCACAGACAGTTAGTCCAATATGTAATGCGGACTGCAACACTCCAACCAGCTGTTAATATTCCACAGCTGACCCCTCATCAATGGGAACACAAATAAAATTACACCACAGAACATACAATCATGTCTAAGAAAAACACCCGCAAAACAGGAACAAATTCCATTCTGGCTGGCACAGAAAATATCTCAAATAGAGGCAGTATTCCCGAATACTACCCCTATTGAGAAACACAGGATTCTGACCATCTGCCTTCCAATGGGGGTCGCACCACATGTGGAGGACTGTGACACTTGGGGCACAGTCTTTGCTTCCATTTACACAAAAACACATGGTGTTCCGTCTCTGGCGGAATACCAGATGTGCTAAAACAAATTCAGAAAGAATACGGTCCAGAACCTGCTTTAATTCTTGGTATGAAATTACTGAAAGACTTCAAGCAGGTCTCTGCTATATTATTAGCCAACATAAAAGGAGAAGCAGCATCTGTGGCGATCCGCCAAAAATTGAAAGAGACAGATATCACAGACCAACCAATTGAACTTGCCAGAATCAAAGAAAAATGCTATGAAGAACTAGGTAGAGATAGTTTGGGTGGGAAACCAGTAAAACCCCAACTACTTGAAAATCCTGAAAAATGATTTATTAAAAATAATCTAAACACTCCTAAAAAGAGCTGGGATGGAAATAAACAATCCACTCCCAAAGAAAAAGGTTTCCATTCCAGAGGAAGGTCTCCTTGGCGGAGAGAAAAAACTCCGAATCGAGAACACCAGTCTCCCCAGAGGGAGCCCTCTGAAAAAAGATACAACCTTAGAAATAGGGATAATTTGAAAAAGCCTGATAGATATCAAGATATTGATACACGTCCTTCTCGATCTTTTTCGCAGAAATCGGAAAGAAGAGGACGATCAGAACACAGGGAAGAGCACGCCAAGTCCAAAGACAAGGAACCTGCTCAAAGTAAAAAATTACAATTTCCAAAAAAGAAGGTAGCCAGTATTAAAATAATCGAACATGCCGAGGATACTGAGGACACAGCTGAAGAAGGGAGAGTGGGCACAGACAAAGCTAGACAGCGCAGCAGAAATCAGCATGGCTCGCAAGATCCTGATGAATCATCTGGAGACAGTGGACACAAATGAATACATTCAAGTGGAAACTGCAGATACCAGAGTTAGCGAACCTCATAAGATATACGAAATAACATTGCGTATAGAGGGAGATAAGACTAGGAAAATAAGGGGTCTATTTTGGGATAACCTCTCAAAAGGCTATGACATCCTGTTAGCTGAGAAAGATTGGCCCCCAGAGTTTGTCAGGGAGTGCCCTCATGGCGAAGAAATGATTATGCCTGCCTTCTCAAATCATATTCCAATTCACATTAAATATATATATGCAAGAAAATGGGCAGTAGCTCAAGCACCTGCATTATACAAGAATCATGTAGGATGGGATGCGGACTCTCCTTCTCACAAAATCCAGTTAAATGGTCAACCTACTGCACAAAGGCAGTACCCGATTAAGCAAGAAGCTAAAAAAAAAGTCAGGGAGATTTTAGATCAACTTGAATACCAAGGGGTGATTGAAACATGCACCTCTCAAATGAACAATCCTTTGTTTCCTGTCTCCAAACCAGACGATTCGTATCGTCTAGTCTTGGACTACAGACACCTTAACTCATGTTGCAAAACATTTGCGGTACAAAATTCGCACAGTGCGGCACTAATGAATAACATAGTTCGCAAAAAATACAAAACAACATTAGACATCTCTAATGGGTTCCTTTGTCAAAATATTGCACCGGAAAGCAGATACTTGACCGCTTTCTCAGTAATGGGGTCACAGATAAATTTCTGTAGACTCCCACAGGGATTCAAGAACAGCCCAGGATTATTGTCGGCCAGGGTAACAGAGTTACTACAAATGTATGATGATGAGGCATTATCATATGTCGATGACATCTATCTCACAGACGACGACTTGGATACTCACTTGAAAAGAGTGAACACCATAATACTTGGGTTCGCAGCAGAGGGTTACAAATTCAACTTTAAAAAATCACGAATTGCCCATCTAACTGTCCTATTTTTCGGATACAAATTATCAAGTGAAGGCAAAAGCCTAGCAGACAACTTCTTAGAGAAGTGCGCTGTACTCCAAGCACCAAAAACGCTGAAAAACTTACAATCGATTCTAGGCTTCCTGAATTTCGGAAGAACTTACAGTCTAAATTATGCAGAGAGAGTTAAACCTCTCTACCAATTAATAAAACCTGATTTTAAACCAATCAACTGGACTCAAAAACACACAGAAATTTTGAGATCACTGCAAACAGACATGTTAGCTAAAACAAAATTAGAAACACGTGACAATACACGCAACCTTGTAATCCGAGTCATCCCAGGAAGTTGCGGATTCACGTACCTGACCTCTAATGAGGGAGAAACTGTACCAATAGCTTACAAATCACATTTGTACACACAAGCAGAAAAAATATTCAGTCTCACAGAAAATACTGTAAAGGCAGTTCAAACTGCTGTAGCAAGAGAACAAGCCCTAGCCCAAGGCAAAAGAATAACTGTTTTCACAGCAGAATCAGCCTTCAAGGTGCTATTCAGCCCAGTAAATCTAAAAACAGTGGCACTAGATCCAAAATGGATACAGTGGGAAAATTCTCTTGCTGCAGAAGACGTGACATACTATTTTGTCCCGAACATGAAAAAACTGAATGATTTAAAATATGAAAAAGAATATCCTCTGCCAATCGAAATTCTGCCTCTCCAACAATACTCTTGCATAATCTATACAGGCAGATTTGTACAGCATTACAATGTAGATGATAAATCCTACAATGCAGCCTGCGCGATTGTTGAAGGTCGCTGGCTCTGCGGTAAATTCAGACCGAAAATAACAAAAACTGAATCCCTGAAAAAATGTTCGGCTCAGCGAGCTGAAATCAGATCTTTAAAGATGGCGCTTGAAAATGCCGAACGTTAATTCCCGACACTAATAGTGTGCGATTCGCATTTCTGTGTCAAATCTTACAATAATGATTTGCAGAACTGGGTTCAAAATGATTACAAAGATGACACAGGTGCCACAATCAAGCATAAAATGCTTTGGAAACAGGTAGTTCTTTTACAGAAAGAACTACAAAAGACTCACGTGATACACACTCTGAGTCATCAACGTGACAGCGTTCACGTTGCAGGGAATTCATTGGCTAATACAGCCACAGCGGAAGCAACTCAAACGGCTTCCGTAGCCACAAAAAAGCGTTCAGAAAAATACATAGACGGGGAAACCATGCTGGCGGTAAAAACGTCTTAAAAAGGCAACTGTGCAGAACTACCCGTTCACTATCCACTCAATTATACATACGTAATTGATGCAAACTCCATTCCTTTTGCTCGAATCCCTGGAGTGGGGGATAGGGTAATTCCCAACATGAACAGGAGAGTCTTATTTATAGCAGACGCACACATGGGTGAAGGTCGAAGGCACAAACAGATGAAGGAATCTCTGACAGAATTACAATCAGAATACTGGTGGCCAGGGATGAGCCTGCAACATTATAAATTTGCGAAGAGCTGTACAGACTGCAACAGAGACCGCAGTAACGAGCCAACCGGAGTAATGCCATGGCCATTTCTGTAGGTAGCATAAGGCTGTCTATACATAAAATCCAGCGTCCTATTAACTTCTTTTAAGACTATAGTCACTTAAAAATGTGGCCCCAGCACTCGGCTGACGCCAGAACTGTTATAAAAGATTTGCAAGTCTTTATCGGCACATAAGCAATTGCCATGCTTCATTCTGACCAGGGTCCTGCTTTTAGCTCTTGAGCTTATAAGGAGGCCATGACCAGCATGGGCATTGGGTTGTGGTTCTCTTGTCCCTTCCATCCTGAGGGAAACGGGGTTGTGGAAAGAAAAAACCGAGACATAAAGCAATCTATAATGGCAAAGGTATTAGGTTCGGGTGATGGGTGGGTCCAGCATTTAACAAGTGTCCAACGTAGTCTTAATAATCTGCCAAGAAATTCTCTAAAAGGTTTCAGCCCGTACTAACTATTGTTCGGAACTAGAATGTATGTTCAGGACTTAGATAGTCATGCTTCAGCGGTAGAAGATAAGAAAAAATGCTTTGACATCAAAGATCGTTTGGCTGTTTTACAGGCTGTTTTACAGGACTTAAATGAAACAAGAAAAGCCCTGAGCAACATAAAGTAAAAACAGCAGCCAACAACCACTGAAGAAACACCACCTGTCCCAGCAAGACCTGTCTGGATTCCTGTCTGGATTCCAAAGATTGGGGATCTGATCAGAGAGAAAATAGCGGTGAAGAAGGAATTTGGGCCTTCTTACAGAAAAGCAGTACCTGTCTTAGCAATCAACGGAACAAGATCAGTTGTACTACCGCCCCTTGCTGGTAAAAAGGAGAACCGAGTTGTATCCATCGACCTGGTAAAAACCACAATCATGTGGCCAATAATAAGTAGTAGGCCCAGTGGACAAGAAATAGCAGAATACCAAAATTTGCTACGATCCAAGAGGTTCAAACTGAGAGACTAATCAAATTTGATAAACCTGCAGTGAATAAAAAAGGACTATGCAGAAATGACATGGAACTTGTGCCTCTTGAAACCCAAATTGAAACAGTTCGTCAAGAAACACCAGTCTACAATGATGTAGCATCAGAATGTGCTAATGAAAGGCAAATTGAAAAAACAATTCCAACAATTGACAGAACTGCATCTGGCTACTTCATCAATTTCGATAACTTTTTTGAAGATCAAAGCGAGCCTGAAGTAACGCCAGCAACAAAGACTTTTAAAGACAAAGCAACAGAACTCTTCCATCAACTCAAAGAAACTTATCTCATTTCTCCATGGTTAGAATTTTGGATTGTGCTAGGGGTATTTTTCCTCCTGCTTTGGTTCATCATGGTACTTTGTTCATTGAGGGAAAATACAGTACAATGGACACAGCAAGTCAGAACATCAACTTAGTTCTGAAGCCACACAAGTCATCTCACATCGAGAAAAGAGAACTAACATCAGTGAATGTCTCAGCCATTCCAATACCCGGCGGGGTAGTTTGGGACAATACAGATTACGAAATATATGGACCGGTCGAACTCTTGAAATATCCTCATCAGTTTAAGGTTTCATTAAGTGACTTTGTAAAACCAAGTAGATTCTCTGATGATTGGGATTTTGAAAGCATAAATAATATGATGTCAGATTTAGTATTGTCAGCAAAATTTACAGAACATGATTATTTGCAAGGTTCATTGAATTATGAACAAATGTATTGCTACACCCACTATGCAGACCACTATTTGCATAAATCTGCTCAACCTAGAAATGTTTTTAAATATAATCAATGGGAACATTGTGCCACTCCACCTAAAAGTAGTTCAAAAACATTCTATGAGAAATTCCAATACTTCTCAGGGTTTAACACAAGTGATGCAGAAACATTTTATTATAAACTGTTAGATAAAACAGGGACAAAAACCATGCTGACAAATACTAAATTGATCTATTCGGAAACATTTAATAAAAAAATGATTACATTTGGTTTTGATTTCTGGAAAAACAACATTGAAACAAAAACGATCTGGGGTACAAAAGAATGGCAGGTACAAGGCCTAGAAGCATTATTTCGAGCCTGCATGATCCCAGAAAAAATAATGTTCTTGAATGACACCATTCAACAAACTACCTGTTTTGGCCTAGCCAAAATCAAAGACTTAAACCAACCGTCTATTCCAAAGCCAATACCTGATAACACAACCACAGATATTGAGATAGACGTATCCCAAATTTTACATCAAAATAGAACACATCCTGATTGGAAAAAGTAGTTAATCTGGCCAACAGACACAAATAAATGTCAAGATATATTCCTGAACAAAATACAGGGGTTAAAAATGACCAGACCAGGCCCTAGATACTCCCAGAGACAACATCCAGGGATAGTAACAACATACAGTGTAGGGAAACTATGCCTTGAATGGCTACAAACATCCACACTGGCAGAAATTAAGCAACACTTATCTTTACTTAAAGATGGTGCTGACTTGCGTGATTTCATAACGGGACCACGCAAACAGCGTCAAAAACGTTTCATAGCGGCCAGTATATACGCTGCTTACAACGAGGCATGGAAAGTGACTCAAATTGAAACAGCAGAGAAAATACGAGAAATTGATCGTATTAATTTGGAAAAATCACTTTCTATTGTGGACAACGGGTTAATGACTCTGTCCTCCAGAATATATTCACTGGACAGTATTGTATCATCTGCTATAGATATAATAGATCAGGACTTGCTAATGTTACAACATGGGCAGTCCCAATTACATTTTTTTGTACAACTAGGCTGGACGTTGCAAAACATGCGTTTAGGCTATGTGCCTTGGCGTTTAATCAACACAACGTCCTTGTTCTCTATCTTTAACCTTACTGATGAACAAATCAGTTTGGCACAGAAAGGAGCAGACTATACGATTCTGAGCATTGAAAAACTTGAGAGATTACCATTGACAATGTCAGAAAGACCTGTCATTGAATGGATAATACACGGGATTATCACAATTCCGATAACAACTTTCCAATTTAAAAAATGCCAAGAGTATATACCAGCAGGCCAGTATGAAAGGTTGGGTAAAGGGTATATTAAGTCATCATGGAAATTACCTTATACACACACATGTTATAGTGACAAAAACCAGAATGTATTTCTTAGTGGTAATATTTGTAAACAATCACTAAGCGGTATACTTCTGTGCCAAGGTATTAATTTACATGGGGCCTGTGAGGGGACTTCAAATAACCTTTCATGCCACCAGTATGGCACACCTGCAACACAGATAGAGCCATACTTTAGACAACTTTCTAACGGGAGTTACGTTCTAATAACGGACCACAGCTGTTGTGGCATGGTGCCAGGGAAAGCCTATCTCATTAGCGTTAGTTCCATGGTCACTTGCTGTATGCAAGCATTGTATCCAAACGGCCCTGGAGACTCAGAGGCGACGATTTGGCCTCAGTTGAATATCTCTTCTATACAAATTGATACTTTAAGCAGAATGAAGTCTGTGCTTTTACAGACAACAGTTTCCATCACGTCATCAAAAGAAACGTATGATCTTCAAGTTGCAAGGACAACGGCAGAGATACATACACTTTTATCAACTAATTGCCCTGTGCATTTCACAGAAATGCTAAGCCAAATCCTAAATATGTCGGATGCCAATGGTATCTCGAATGTATTTAAGACAATTGTTTCGAGACTGTTAACACCCTTCGAAATAGTCCTGGGCATCTTTCCCAATTTTGTCCATTCAGTTTTTGGTGGCCTACCTCTACTTTTGGGACATAGCAGGAATCTTATTTTTGACTCTTCTGCTCCGATATGGCAAGCCTAAACGCAGACATGACTCCGGCAACGATGGAAGAAACAATCCTAGCAATACGCTAACGGGACCGCATAACTAAAGTCCTTGGATTAGCCCGGCTAAGAGATCTGAATATGACCTGTTTTTTTTCATTCAGACCTATATGGCAGAACTGCATCTTACCTGTGCTTCGATGTATGCTATGCCGAGAAGAATGCGTGTTAGACACCTGTCTTACACTACAATCAGCAGTGCCAATGGATGTCGATACTTTGCTAAGTCCAGTAACGGCTCATGCATCGTGTTGTCCCCAGCGGTTACCAATCCTGATGACGGCATTCGTTGATACTTCTGCACTACGATTAGGTGGTGGCAGTGAAGCAAGAAATTAGAGCAACGTCACCCAGGTACGACCTTCTGTGAGCATTGCTGATACAGAAATCCATGATAGCTATCATTCTCACAACAGCCCGGTTACAGCATTATCATCCTTGGTCGAACTTTCACCTGAAGCTGTAGACTGTTTTTTTGCACATCTATCTGAAGTCATGTTCTCCCCTGAACCAAAAGAATAACTTTTGAGCCAACCGGCACACAGCGTTCCCCTGAACTCTGAATTCGGCCTTCAGCTTTGAAAAACAAAAGCTCCTGAAAACATTTGGAACTATATTTTCCCCTGAAACGAAATTATTTTTTTTCCAAAATTCCAAAATATTTACTTTTTTTTGGCACACGTACTCTGCTTACAGTAGAACTATTCATAAAGAACAGAGCTTCTATTTTTAGCAAATCTAGAGACAATATATTACCGCAGCCTCTAGCACACTCACAAGCAATTTCATTTATATGTGATGAAATAGTCTCAACCTTCTTTTCTGTAATTAAGAGACATTTCATGTGTAATTTTCGCAAATCGCTCAACTGATTATATATGCAATTTTTGAATGATTACACTGCTTAAAACATACAGTACCTATAAACGTTCTGTGTATTTCGCATACACCATTTCGAATGCTAACATGTATTTTGGGTGGGTTGGAATACACATGCATCTTTATTGCTTAGTTTTTAGTAATTGATGGATATAAAACCGTGGAGTGGGTGATGTGTTTTATCTAGGAACCCGATTCAATATTGTGACTTTATGCCCCTATACGGCTATAATCAATTATATCCCTATAATGGCATAATAATCAGATCCATATTTCAGTAAATCGCCCTTGCAGTCCAAGGCTCGACAAAAGCTACTTCCTTGGATTCCTAGAGAGCACACCGAGTTCTTTCGACACACCAAACCCCCAGCAACCTGGGAAAGCCCCGCTTGCTTTGTTTTGATTTGTAATAGAACTCCTGCGAGCACTGTAAGAACGGCCAGTTCTTAGTGACATCTTTATTGACGTCTTATGTCCAAACCTTACGTCAAACTCGGCACCTTTCAGGTATAAATATACCAACATTGCCTTAAGCAAACACACGGTGGTGATTCTGGAGCAGAGCAGCTAATCTACTTTCCGAGAGCCCAGCAGAAGCGAGAAGCCCACGGACTCTGCCCCTCCTCTTTGACGCGCTGAGAAAGACGCTGTCTTTTCTCCTGCCGAGAAAATCCAGCTCCGGCGTTTCCAGCCTACCCTTGCGGGTGACTGGAATATCGAGTCCTGAGAGGGAGATACCAGACCTCCTGCATTCTATTCCCAAGGTACAGTGCTGACTAAACCCTTAGAGAGAATTCTTGAACAGATCCTTGGCAACAAACCTACTTAACTTAAACTGCTACTTACTTACTCCTTCCCACGTATTAGGCTTAGGTCAGGTACACCGGGGTAGGCGTATTTTAGAAGCACCAGTTGAGCACGTTAGCCTATGTATATATGTATATATGTTTTATCCATTTTAAAGTGTCTTATGGCTAAGAAACCATATCAATGCTTTTACAGTATTATTTCATAATACTCCTTTTACTGTACGCATTTTACTTCACAATAAGTATTGCAATCGTGGCAATTCATTTCTCTTGCATGAGAAGGAAGACTGCTCAATAAATAATACCTTTTATTGAAAACGCCCGTCTCTCTATTCTCTGCACCCTGGTGAAATTAAATATGCACAACTGACTGAGTGAAATAGCTGTCTATTGTTTCACACGACTCTAGAGATTGATTCTTATTCTGAGGGAGCAAAGTTGTCATGTTTATGCGGTTGTCGGAAGCTGAATCCCTTCTTGTCTGAGCCAGGGAAGCTGATAATTTCCTATTCAGTCAAGAAAGTTTTCAGTGACCTCTGAGCTAGCTGGCGCAAACCTAAATTTAGTCTAACATAGTCAGTAGAGACCTAGAAGACCTCAGTCCTACGTCTAAACTGCTGTTTATGTTATTCCAATGCGCAGGACCTATAGGGAAAATAGGAACTACACTACACCATATGCAGAATCTCTCTTCCGTTTAAAGCATAAGTCATTCTTGTTGGTCTTTCTTTCCTCTCAAAATTTGCATGCACTCTTTTAGGCCAGCTCAGAAGTTCATTTTGCATGAATTCACCAGTCATGTGTCCAAGCACAATGATAGTAAACTGAGTTAGTAAATCTTTCCCTCCATCTTGGTCTGGAAGTCCAGTCTGCATGGCAGGTTCTTGTGTGGCCTATCTGACATGCAGCATGTCCATTTCTCCATGGCCTTGTCCCTTGTGGAGCTGTCTGTATTATTCTTTCTTTGGAAGGTCTTAGCTGTATCAGAGTCGATAGAATTAGATAGATGTTTTCCTGACCAGTTCATCAAAAGGACATTTCCCAAAGAGCCTCTTTCCTGAAATCTAGAAGCAAAGTGTTGGCATTTTATTCTGCTCTTGCAAATGTCTATTTGAGGAAAACCCTAAACGTAGAAAATGTCTTAATCTAATTACATTCATGGTTCTGTAAAATCTGCCAGCTCAAATCATTGGCTTTATTTAGCTGTGTGTGTGCATTTTCAGTTCTATATATTTATTGCAAACAAAATTCAAGATTGGGCATACAGGCAGAACTGTTCTAATGTATGTGACTTAAATGAAGATTCCTTTGATGTGCCATTCTTTCCCTAGTCGGGTTAGCATTCATTAGCTATTTCTTCTGTCCCAAGTCTTCTGTTCTATTCAGTACTAATCGACTCCGTTCTCTAGACATGTTTGTAACCATTGCACTAACAAGGATAGATGTAATATCCGGTGGGAACGGCAAAAACGAGCCAGAAACATCTTAAAAGTGGATGACGCTGATGACAGTGAATTCAGCTGGCGAACCAACATTGAGAGTGTACTGCAACTGTGCCTTCATGTATAAGGGATTTTTGTTAAAACAATTTTCTATTCCTCAGTCTCTCTTTGCAGCGTTCCATGTGAAACTAAAGAGTTGATGAGCAATACTCTTAAATTACCAGTTACTGAATAGATGATTGATTTCATGGAATTCATAGTGTGCCTTGCATTTTTTTTAAATCGTACCATATTAGGATTTACATCTGTCTTCCTTCTTTTTATCAAACGATCCTCTGTAATTAACAGCCACATCCTAGCAGAAAAGCTAAAGCGAACTGACTGCATTCATTTGAGAATACATCTGGAATTTCATTCATTACTTTCTAATGCAAATTATAAGAGAAAAGCTGCTCCTTCCGGATTCTACGTCTATATCTATGCAAATGTGATTTCTTTTCAGTGGGATTTTACAGTTTTTCTTTTATGTATACAGAACCTACAGATAGGGACGCGTGAGCTGGAGGAAATGGGAGCCAAGTTCTGTGTCGGCTTGCTGCGCTTGAAAAGGTTGACCTCCCCTGTGGAATACAGCCTGCCTCCCAGCCTACTCGAGATTGAAAATGACTTGATTGAGACCAGCTGCAAAGTATCCAGGTATATTAGTCTAAAACATTTTGGCCTTATTTTATTCACTATTAATTGTTATTATGAGATATGGCTTTCAATTGTTTTTCCAGGATCATACATTTCCAACCCACCTTTTCGTTCATATTCACACTGGAGTGGAGTTCACATTTTTGAACTTGAGTTCTTAAAATGCAGCCATTTTATGGGACTTCTACCTCTTGCAGTATTCATGAAAAGTATTGGAGCCAAAATCATAACGAGCTCCCTTTGAAACCACAGCATATAGTAGACTAACCATATAAGCAAACCCTGTCATCCTCCCTTCTTCCTTAGTCAGCTGTACCTCCCTCCTCAAGTTTTCAAAGGGAGTATTACAAAAGAGAGAGCAAGGATTATACTTCTGCATCTTAGGATCTTCATTAATAGTCATAAACAGTTGCATACATGCACCTGCGTGTGGGATTCCAGAATGAATGTTTTCAATGTATATATTTCCTATATAAATATATGGAAGCATGCATTTTTAAAAGCAGAGAAAATACATCTGCAGACAATAAAACACTCAATTTACCATGTTTATGATATTTTTTCTTTTCAAAAGAACTACATTTGGACATATATTTTTTTTTTAACTCCCTTTCTTTATGAATCAAAAACATTGCTGCCTAATTAAAATAGGAAGATGTGAGAAATCAATGGAAATGCTGCTAGATAGACAGCAGTCATGGATGGCTGAAAGAAATAAACACAGCGTGACTGGTGGCATTCAAGCATTGAAGCAAAGCTCCTTGAGCCATTGTGAGAACCAAGCGATGATGATGGACCAATCTTCCATTTTGTCTTCATGGGGACTGGCTGCACCGAAGACCCCAGTGGTTCTGTGGCCCAAGCCTAACAGGCACAGATTTTCACCTCTGATGAAGTCTTTCCTCCATAAGGAGTGTTACGCCTCAAGACTCAATTACATACAAAATGGTATGACAACGTGTATGACATTTAACATTAACTTACCGACATGCATTTAAACCCAAACAGCTCTCTCCTTTCCAGTATGTTAACCCAAACGAGAAAAGGCGCTTAGCGAACTGCTGAGGAGTGAAGAAAGAGAACATGCAGGTTATTCTGAGGCCTTATGTCCTGGAAAGGCAGACTCTTGACTATGAGTTGTTGTTTCTTTGCATTCATGGGATATGTAGTCTCAAAGCAATGTGTTCTTTCTTGTTTGCTGCTGTAGGAAGCTGGCTCTGTATATACTATACCAAAGTAAGGTATAGGGTGCACAGAGTCCAGTTGATCCCCAGAGGTATAGCAGAAGATAAAGTATATAATACCTTACTCCCAAGTTAGTGGTAGCTGGTCTGAGCCTTTAGGCTTATCAGAGGTTAGTGTTAAGCATGGAGGTATCTAACAAAGGCGGTAAGCCTTTGAAATGTTCCCAATGGGACCCTGTCCATCAGGGGGGGGAGGCATGACATATCTGCCCTGAATGTGTTTTATTTCAGGACCCAGAGAGCTGAGCAGGGCAATGGTGGGCACACATCTCCTCCTAGCTTGGTTTTCCTGCTGATTCTCCTATTCAAAGTGGGGGCAGACCTGGTGAGAGTCAGTTGCTGGGGGCAGCAAAATGCAGGGACAGCTTCCAAATTTGGCAGGCCTTTAAAGCTTCCCCTTCGTGAGCCCAGCCTATTCTGGGGGAGGAGGCATGATACCTCTGCCCGGGGTGGGCTTTGTCTCTGGATCCAGAGAGAGGAGGCTCTCTACCTAGGGGCCCACAAACCTGTCTGGCGGTGACAGATGGCAGGTAGACTGTCAGGAACCACACCAGGGCTGGTCATTTTTAGGGAGCATCTCTAAGATACCATTTGAGTGCATTTTACATTATATCCAACACTGGCATCAGTGTGGGGTTAATGTGCTGAGAAGTTTGATACCAATCTTAGTCTTCAGTAAAGCCATCAGAACTGTGGAGTTTGTGCTGAAAAACTCCCAGCCCACGTGTTCAAAATGCTTTACTGCACTTACAATGTCGGTGAATGGCACAGACACTGTAGGGACATAGTGCTCATGTAGCTATGCCCTCACCTGTGGTATGGTGCACCCTGCATTTAGGGCTGTAATACCTGCTAGTGGGGCAACATACATATGCCACAGGCAGTGTTGGTGGGCATGACACACAGGCATGTGTGCCATGTCGACTCTTCAGTTTTGTCTGCACCAAAACATGCAGCCTGCAGTGGCAGTGTGTGGGTGTTAAGGTGAGGGGTGTCTGAGAGTGGCATAATACATGCTGCAGTCCTCAGAGGCCCTCTCTGGTCACAGGACCCTTGCTACCAGGGGTACCCTTTACAGGGGACTTACATGTGACCCAGAGGTGTGCCAATAGTGGGAATAAAGGTACAGTTTTGGAAAAGAACACAGGCCCTGGGAACCTGACCGGCATGGACTTGGGAACCTAGTCGGCAGGGACCCAGGGCATACTCAGTCAAGTTGGCATCATGTATCTGGCAAAAAGTTAGGGGGATAACCATGCAAAAAGGGGCACTTTACTACAGCTGCTGTGAACAAAATGAAGAAACTTTAAGCATACTTCTCGCTTCCGGTCTTAACATAGAATTCCACCATTTCAGTGTGAACCTAGCTGCTGAATTACATAAGCAATACATGTAGGAAAAATATTAAAATGCATCTAGATAGGCAGTAGCCAAGCAATGCTTAAGAAAATAAGGCCTGCTTCTTGAAGCGTATAGCAACTTCTGTCTCCCAGCATACTTTGCACTGGTACTTGCTCCAGAACTTCAGTTCATTTTTCCTGTTTATTCCTGTTTGAGGTTGATCAGGTCACCAATGATGAAACGTTGCACCTGCTTGCCTTTAGAGGATGAAACAATCTGAAGGGCATCTATGACATTGAAGAAGAGGCATCACGCACTGTAATGTTTTAAGCATGTGTCAACATCCAGGCATGTATTACATCATAACTCTACGTCAAGACATACAATGTTAACTCATCAGCCGTAATATCAGTTGTGTATTTTTTGCTCACCATCTCCATCATCAAAAACAAAGCATGCACTTGTAGTGCCTGCTGATCAGCAATTGTTGCAGCCATTAGACATTACAGAGCAGGCTGCTGTTAGAACTGCCAGGATTGTGCAAAGGTAGACTTCACCATGGTCAGGAGTTACCTCCAAGGAGCTCCAAACCTATTCCAAAATCACAAACTCTAAAACCTGTTGTCTGGCAGGCAGGTCCTAATAGTATTGTGACTCCTCATACATCCAGGTATGTTCTGAAAGAAAACCTCTATTGGTAATGATGACAAAAGTCCACACCAAGGGAAGAGGAAGCATGGTTTACTCCTTCGGCACCTTAAAGTGAACCAGATATTGACATCCAGACACATGCATGTATGATTTTAAACCTACTTTTCTCCACTGGGTTTTCTGAAAAGAGTTTCTATGTTCAATGATAGTATTACTTTCCAGGAATTTGTGCATACAGGAGTAACAAAATTCAAATTTCCTCTGGCAATTCTACAATACTAGTTTTATTGCCAAGACTTTACAGCCAAGAGTCGCAAATAGCACTCTTACCATTTGTGCCAGGCTACCAGGAAATGGCAATTTAATTATTTCTTACTCGGACTACGATAAAAGCTTCAGATCCATGACCTTTAAAGAAATGTAGGCCTCCATAGTAATATTCAAGTATTCCTGAGAGAAAATTCACAACTTGGATCTGTGATTATCTTGCATGTGCTCATGTGACATCTGTGTCTCTGAACAAGGAGAGCAGAGGCATGATGCAGTGGACACAAAGGTCAGTGGCACAACTATCACTGCTGCAAGCATTACGGACAGCGGCTTTATTAAGACTCTATGACTGTCAACTAAATATTTTGAATTATGTGATTTACAGGTCTGGTTCTCGTTGTTCCTTCTGTGTACAAAGAAATACAATGTGTAAGAAAACTCAGGCTGAAAGGCTAAAAGCAGTTTAGGAGAGAAGAATACATTTTACTGATCACAATATAAAAATATAAATTTAAAGAGAGATTAGCAGCAAATGGTTCATACCCCTCAATGGCATCCACAGCAATGTCCAAATTCATTTAGAGGCAAGAGAAATTAGCAAGCCTCAGACTCTACAGGGAAACTTTCAGACAATGATTTTCACATTTTTCTTCCACTGTATGCCACTCCAGTTGGGGTGGAAGTGGCACAAATCTTACCAAAGTATGTCAGTGTGTAAACAAAGACATATTGATGCTAAATATTCTAGGGTTATGTGTCTTATTTGAAAATACCTTCATTAGCATTTCGATCGTAATCAGAAACAAAATTTTAGTTGTAACTTCTACACTCAGAAATGCGCATTCTTCATCAAAAGCATGCTGTGTACCAGTTCCTTGTTCTTAAAGAGTTAAAGAATGTATTGACAACACTGTCCTGTTTCAAAGAAAAGTCACAAGAAAGAGTTCAGGCCTACTCTGGATCTCAAATTGGCAAACAATTGTTATCAAGAAGGGAGTTGTTTGAATGTTTGCTTTACATGAAATCAATCCCCAGCTGCTGACAGATCTTTAGATGTGTGCGATAGACCTACAAGATGCATAAATTCGCATTGTGATAACAAGCACAGGAGGTTTCTGAGGTTTGTAGTGGGAGTGGTCACACCCAGTTCAAAGTGCTTCCCTTAACCTGAAATCAGCTCCTCGCACTTTGGTGGCCACTCACTTGAGAAAATATTCATATATTCATTCATCCATAATGGGAAGCTAGCTCTTCTTAAAAGGCTTCTGACAATGTCAACATGACATTGATACTTTTAAATTATCTTGCTTTCTACATTACCATCACATCACCTACTCTGAATCCAAACCACATTCTGAATCAATTGTTTTCACATCTGGACTACTGGCTGATAGAGAGTAGCAGCTGTCTAGTACATACACAAGCCACTGTGTCACACCTGAGCAGGCTAGGATTTACAGTCAAAAAAAGTCCCATCTTTGCCCTCACTAGTTACAGCCTTTCTTAGAAGCAGGTTTAAACTCAAGCACCAGCAACATCTATCCCAAACCAGAGGGTGATGACATTTCAAAGGTTGCTAAATCTTTTCCAGACACCTCGATTTATAGCAGTGATAATGATTACAAAACTGTTGGTGAGAATGGCCTCCTGAATTGCCTGAGTGTGCACGCTCTGGTTCACATGTACCTGCTACAGGAATGTCTGGGAATGCAATGGTCACAAGTGACAGATCATAGAGAAGATCTAGTGTTGTTAGAGACCAGAAGTCAGAACAAATCTCAAATGGTGAAACAACAAGAGCTGATTGTGGGTCTGGTTGTTTCAGAACTCTCAGTAGCAGATGACCTTTACCACAAACAACTACCTCACAAGGTTAGGAACACATCTGGGCAACATGACTGTTTGGGGTACTTTGACGCAACAATAACAAATGTTTCACATCTGTTTGTTTTCTAGAGCTGACAGCCCTTCAGTTGTCTCTCAGAGCATTCATATGCTCATTCGAAAGAATACAGTCATAATAAGGACAGACAATAGGACTCAAATGTATTGCCTACATAAACACATACACACTTGCAGCAGCTGAGGCAATCTCGATTTGGCCCTGGGTCATTCGCCATCAGATTCAGGTCCTGCAGATCATCTTCCGGGGGTGGCAACGACTTCGCCGACTTTCTAAGCAGGATGCATCAAAAAATACACTAGTGGGAAATAAATCTCAAAGTACTTCTAGTATACTTCCCAAGATGGGGACACCACTTGATAAATGTGTTAGCCACCACAGAAAACACAAAGTGCCCAAGCTTTGCCTGCAGGTTCCGTCACCCACAGTCCATGGGCAATGCACTATTGATGAACCGGTCAAAGGCATTTGCTCTTGCTGCTCTTCCACTACGTCTAATATCATATGTAGTCAGAAAACTCAGGTAGACGGCCATCACACTCAATCTAGTTGAACCAACATGGGCATTATAGCCATAGTATTCAGTGCTTCTGAAACTGTATTTCCGCCTACATGAAAAGCTGCCTTTGAAACCAGATCTACAAACCCAGCATCTGGATCAATTAAGACATCTAAATCTCAGGGAAATGAACCTAGTGCTTTGGCACCTGACTTCCTAGAGTTTGAGTACCTCAGGCTACCAGAGGAGTGCATGCTAATGTTGTCAGAAGCCTGCAAACCTACTGTGGAAACCTTTATGTATAAAAGTGGGAATGCCTAGTCCATTATTGTGTAAACAAACAGAAATTCTGAACGTGTTAGTGCTGAATATTATTTGTTATTTACTGCATATCCAAAAGGCAGGGTTGGCATATACAACGATCAATCTAAATTTAGCAGCAAAAGCTGCTTACATGCATAACACACAACATACAGTTTTACTCAAAAACTCAGTCATTAAAGCATTCATGGAGAGACTTAAGAGAGAAATTCCTCTAAAAACACCACCATTCCCTATTTGATACCTCAATCTTGTACTCTTTAGACTCATTGAACCCCCTTTTGAGCTGTTTACACTCTTGTCAGATGCAATACCTTTCCTGAAAGGTAGCATTCTGGATAGTACTCGCTTCTTTGTGAGGAGTAAGTGAAGTGCTGGCTTTAACAGTAGAGGAGCCTTCCATGCAAGTACACAAGGCTAGAGTTGTCTGAAGAAGATATCCTCGCTTTCTACCAAACATGGTTTCCCATTTTCATATCAACCAAACCACTGAGTTGCCAGTTTTCTTTCCACACCCTGAAACTGTGGCAAGTAAAGAACTGCATTCATTAGATGCTAAAAGAGCTTTACTGTATTTGATACAGCAAAAATCATGTGCAAGACAAAGCAACTCTTTGTACGTTCGCAAAACCTCACTTGGTAAATTCTATATCTGAAAGAGACCATTAGTTATAGATTCCTTACCTTAGAATTACCCCCAGGTGTCAGACTGGATCCAGAGAGTATTTTTTTCTTAGCAGTACCCCTGCACATTGGAAGGTGGCATCGGTCAACTTCAGCGTCGCCAGGTTGACATCGCAGTGCCTACTTAGACGCCACCCCTGCACGCTGATGTCAGTTCTTTCTTTTTCCGCGCCAGCCTAGCGCAGATCCAGAGAGAATTTACCCATTAGGTCATTTTTTGACTGAGCCTTTTTCGACTTTTGTCGACCTGTTTTCGAGTCATCGACTCCTGGTGCACAAGTGATGTCCCATCATCAGACCGCTTCAAGCCCTGCGAGCTCTGTCACAAACTGATGTCTGTGACGGAGACCTGCTCCTCATGTGCCTTTGGTGTCTGGAGCGCGACCACGACCCAAAGTCGTACTACGACTGTCTTGGCCCTGAACCCGAAGTCTTTGCGGAAGCAGTCCCAAAAGCTTTTGGAGACCCGGCAGTCGACTCACCGTCGCTCCCGGTCTCACTCGACGGGAAGGTATTGAGACTATTCGCGGAGCCACCACACCTTGTCCAGGTGTTTGCACTCTTCAGGTAAGTCGAAGCAAAAGAAGAAAGTGAAGAAGCACCGTTGCTCTTCGCCTTCTTCCCGTCAGTCGGCTGTTGTGACGCAGGATCCGGAGCGTTGTTGCTCTAAGGCTCCGCCTCTGGTCACAGAAAAAGACTTGCTGTCCTGTAATATTGTCTTTTGGTGGATCCACTAATCCTTGAACACCCCAAAAAATAAAGGATACATTTGATTTGTTACAGACTCCCCCACACTTATTAAAAACAAGTCCATAGCTGTGTAGAACAAAGGAGGCCAATCATTGGAGGACATCATGTTCGAGGCATGTTTGGCTGTAGATACCCATGCTTTGCCTACTCCTGCCATCTAGTGTTGTTTCTGGATGTGTTCAAATAGTTTTTCTCTGAAAAAGTTATTTGAGTCACGAGGTAAAGTGACGACTCCTCTTGGTGATAATGCGCATGGGCATCGACTCCACTGTCAGATTGCTTTCTTTCCGCAGTCGGGTTTGGACGTGTGTGCCTGCACTCCGGATCGAGACTGTGTTGGACTCCTTTCGGTTGGTTTGCAATTCACCCTTGCCGTTGCCGGGTAATACGTTCATCTGTGCCTTTTGAAATTGGAAAACTATGGCCTATCGGATCAATGAGCTCAACCAGTGGCCCTTCGGATCCGGCCTCGAGCTTGGCACCGAAACTTCAGTCAAAGCCAACCACTTTGGTGCCCAGCTGACCAGCTCCATCTTTGTCATCGACCAAAGATGCTGAAACACAAATTCATCTCGGCTCCGAAGTTTTCGAGACTGGCACCGAGATCTGACCCTGGTACTCCAGTGGAGCCCATTCTCCACAAGATGCCGGAGAAACTCAATGCCCGTCAGAGGCAAATCGAAATACAGCCGTACATTGGGAATATTCTTGCCAAGACTGTGGTTTCTGCGCCACATCTGTCCAAGTGCCAGCTCTCCTTCGGAGTGGACATTGATCTACTGGTGCAAAGAAGAGGAAGAAAAACAAGGCCACCAGTCCCTTGCACCCTTCAACTTCAACACCATTTTCTCCACCACCACCCTTTATTCCCCCACCTCCACCATCTTCACCCTCTCCCCCTCACTCTAACTCCTGACGGCACTCCCTGTAGTTATTCCACCGCGTGCCTCGTGCGGCCCTCCGGGCCACACGAAAGGCATCCCCATGTCCTTTTCGGATCAGACTGGGTTCATCCTGGCTGTTTTATTTACTCATGGCTCCTTGCTAGCTCGCGTTCGCTGCAATTTACCTGATCCCATCAAGCCTAGATTAGAGAGCAACTTCCCAGGCATTTGCTTTATTGCTTAGTCCTAATGATGATCCCATAACCCTGTTGGGGATCGAAACGTCATAGACACATCTTAACTCTAAACTGTAATTCATGATAATTGTGGAGTACAAGATGTATTTTGGATTTGTGAATTCTGCTAAATTACATTCTCAATCTAAAGTCACTTTTAATTCACCTGACGGTGGTAAGGAAATCAGCTGATTTCCAAATACCCTGTCACGTCCTGCTCACACACCTTTTTGTGTATTGTTTTATTTTCATTATTGGGTGAATAAAATCTTGAAACTGTCAATTAAGACACAAATAGCCCAATCTTGATTGTAACATTGTGATTACCTACATCATTTTACCTTGTAAGGGACCACTGTCTCTTAGAAATAACCACTACCCTTGGTCCCTTTTTGACTACAAGGGTTTCCTTGTTTCCCTTTCTTAGCAGTGGTAGTAGCACATTTACGCAGACAAAACATCCATGTCTTCCCTTATCTCAACGACTGGCGTATCAAAGCCAGATCTCTCCCTCTGTGTCAACAGCACCCTCAAAATACCATAAACCTGCTCCATCAGCTAGGCTTCGCCATCAATTTCCAAAAATTTCATCTTCAGCCTTTACAGATTCAACTGTATCTGGGGGCTATTATAAATACACAACTGAGATTAGCATGTCCCAATAATCCAAAATTTTCAAAAGCTAATACTGCGTTTCCAACCCAATTAACAGCTGACCGTCAGAACTATCATGCGCCTATTGGGTATGATGGCATCACGCATTGCCATAGTGCCACATGCACAACTACACATGCGTTCGCTTCAGGAATGTCTAGCACGACAGTGGTCTCAGTGACTTTTCCAATTAGAGGATCTAGTGTTGATAGATGGCTGCACTCAGCACTCTCTGCAGTGGTGGAAAACAAACAACCTGTTGAAAAGACAGCCTTTCCTCAACCCTCTTCCCCACATCATCCTGACAACGGGTGCATCACTGACAGGCTGTGGTGCTCACTTACACAATCTCACAGTCCAGGGTCTCTGGCACACCACAGTCTCCACATCAACTACCTAGAGGTTCAACTGTTCACCTAGCATTGATATCATTCCTACCTCACCTGATCGGCAAGGTTGGCTTAGTACGGACAGACAATATGACAACCATATACTATGTACAAAAACCGGGAGGGACAAATTCTCTAAAGTTATCTCGCCTATCTCCAACCATTTGACATTGAGCTGTACATCACAACATTCATCTGTTAGCAGAATTCCTCCTGGGAGCAGATACTTTTGCTGACCTACTCAGCAGGATGTGGCAACAAGTCCACAAGTGGGAACTCCACCACAACGTCCTCCTCCCACAAATGGGGGTTTCCACAAATAGATCTGTTCACAATCGCAAAAAAACACAAAAAGCCCAGACTTTGCCTCCAGGTTCTCACACCCACTACCTAAGGGCAGTGCTCTATGGATGAATTGGTCAAGGATATTTGCTTACACATTGCTGCCTCTCTCTTCTTCAGTTTTTGGTTCGGAAGCTCAGGCAAACATCCCTCACACTCATACTAGTAGCTCCCAAATGGGCCTGACTGCCCTGGTTCACAACACTACTTGAAATGTCAGTAGTTCCCACAAGAAGCTTCCCCTCAACCCGGGACCTTCTCACTGAGAACCATCGAGTAATCGGACCTTACGAGAATGATTCCACCTAGAGTTCCACCTACACCTACGTGGAATCTTAACATTGTTCTCACAAGACTTACGAGTCCACTATTTGAACCACTTCAAAGTTGTTCCCTCCAATTTCTATTTTGTAAGGTCGCTTTTTTTAAATTGGCATCACTTCACTTAGACGTGTCAGTGAGCTCCAGGCACTAACCCTAGAGGAAACCTTCCAGCTACACAGGGATGGTATGGTTCTTCGCACCAACCCAAAATTCCTTCCAAAGGTGGTCTCCCGTTTTCACTTTAACCAATCAGTTGAGTTACCTGTATTCTTTCCTCAACCAGACTCAGTTGCGGAAAGGGCTCTACTTCCAAAATTGGGGTTTCCATGGCTTTCCTGGGCAATATCCCACTGGCTGTTATATGTAAAGCAGCTACATGGTCTACACCACACACTTTCACTAAGCATTATTGTGTAGATGTTCTAGCCCGCCAAAAAGCGAATATAGGTCAGGCAGTACTACGTACACTTTTCCAAACAACTGCAACCCCCACAGGTTAGCCAATGCTTTTGGAGGGCACTGCTTTCCAGTCTATGCAAAGCATGAGTATCTACAGCCACACATGCCCGCGAACGAATACTGATAGATACATCTGCCAGTGTATTCCTCACCCTGTGAATATCCCCTTGCGTCAGCAACATTCGGAAATTCTTTTTGTAGATTCGCGCCGACGTGGACGACGTCACAGAGGCACGGCATCGCGCATGACTCAGCTGACGTCACCGACACCATAATAGGCCCACGCCGGCGTGATGACATCAGTTCCCTTTTTTCCGCGTCGTCAACGCGAACGGTTTCGGGGAATCTCTGTAGCTGTTGGTAACTTTGTTACTGTTTTCTTGCTTTTTTGTCTCGCTGAAGATGTCGACTAAGAAGACCGGGTTCAAGCCATGTGGAGAGTGCATCAAAATGATGTCGATCACGGACCCGCACGAGGATTGTATCTGGTGCCTGAGTTCGGACCATGATGTCGAAGGCTGTTCTTCGTGTAAGAAGATGAACCCGAAGGCACTTCGTGAGAGGGAAGCTAAACTTCTGGTGGCGAAGTTGAGAGGAAGAAAAGAAGACTTCAAGATTGCATTCGAGAAGGGCGAGTTTGAAGTCAAGGTCGAGGTCAAGATCCCGTACCGAGTCGCCTTCGAGGTAGTCATCCAATCATGCTTCGAAATCGAAAAAGAATCATAAGAAGCGCCTAAGAGGAGACATGGAAAGGATGTAGTATCTCCATCGCCAGAGGTCATGGATCCAGAAGGTGAGGCTTTGCCTTTGAAGTCGCAGGTTCAATCTCCGGCTCCGGTTTCGAATCCATCTCAGGCGCCGTCTCCAGCTCGAGAGGATGAAGAGGTCCCTTTGAATGAGGGCTCGGTGTCTATGACACATCCACCTGTGGACCAATGCTGTGGGTTCTTACCCACCTTTCCCAGCTCCAGGTCAAGACCCTACTGCGTTTTTAAACGCTATGTATGGTGCCTATTCCAGGGCTTTGTACCCCTCTGGTGCACCTTCGGGTCCCATGGGTACTCTGGCGTATAATTTAGGAGTTCCCCACTCCTATGCTCCAGCTCCCTTTATGCCTTTTATGCAGGCTCTGACGCCGCCTTGGCATTACTCGGCGCCGCCGAGGTCGTCGATGCCGATACCGCCGTCACTGGCTCCGGCTCGACCTCGAGAACAGCGCCCTGGGCCTTCGGATTCGATCTCAACGTCGATACCAGCTCCGTCGGAGTCGTTCACGGATTCAACGGCGTGACTGTTGAAAGAGAGATCCAGAAGGGATGCTCAGCCCCTTATAGAGGAGCAAAGATATAGAGAGGCTGAGATGGAGGAAGGTGAGCTTCAGGAGAACTGTTTTGAAGATCTAGGAGAAGCCAGTGGTTTGGAGCCTTCTCCTGATTGGGAGCTGTCATCTGTGCCTGATGCCCCTTCAAAGGATGTTACTCCATACCACATGGTCATGAGGAAGGCTGCAGAACTTTTAAATTTATCTTTGCCTACAGTGGAATATAAATCCAATCTCTTGACTGAGGTCCTCCATTCCCCAAGTTTTGTTATCGAACCGTTGCTTTCCTTTAATGAAGCATTAACTGAACCTATTTTGGCGGTTTGGAGCAAGCCTCTTACAGTTCCTGCAGTGGCTAAAAGTGTTGCAAGGAGGTATAGAGTTGCACCTGGGGATCCTGAATTTTTATCCTCGTATCCTTTGCCTGAAAGTCTGGTTATTCAAGCAGCCTGTTCAAAAAAGACTGGTGGATTCCTCACCTTGTGAATATCCCCTTACGTCAGCAACATTCGGAAATTATTATTAATTATTAAAAATTATTATGGTACTTACCCTGTAAGCATCTGTTCTTAACATGTAGTGCTGTAGATTCACATGCGCCCACCCTCCTCTTCCCCAGACACCTGTGGCCGCTGCAGTTCCTTTACTTTTGCATATGCATGAACATGTCTTTGCTGACACTTGTACTCCATTCTCGCCTGCCTGCGGAAAAACAATCTAACAACGGAGTTGATGCCCTTGCGTATTATCACCCTGAAGAGGAGTCACTTTACCTTGTTACTCGAACGACTTTTCGAAGAAAAACAACTTGCACACAGCCTATCTCAACACTATTTTACAGGAGTATGAAAAGCATGTGAATCTACAGCACTACATGCCGAGAACAGATGCTTACAGGATAAGTAACATAATCCTTTCACTTTCTACCCAGAGACTGAGAGTGAAGTTCTAGGGTGACCAAAATGTCTGGAAAACAAATTGGACGGAGCCAGCAAGCAATAGGGATCAGTAAAGGCCAGTCATATGCCGTGGTAGATCAACTCATTGATGTATTAGAAGAAAGCATCTAATGCAATGTTTTGCACAAATAACTGTACTAAAGGCGATATTTGCACATTGAGAATCCTGCACTTGCACTTTATATATCTGTTGGTCTAGCAGATAGCAAAATGCAATTGATATTGATTGATATGGTACTATGCAAGATAATAGTGTACCCAGAAATGTTGAAATATTTGATTTATACAGTCTATTAACATAAGGTATTTAACTGTAACACCTCACTTTACCCACAATGTCATAAATGTCGACAGTCTAATTCAATGTAGTATCAGACTGTCAAGTGTTGCAAATTTGGTATTTAACTGTAATTTGTAGATAATAACAAAGTAATGCTTTCAGACGTACACTGCCGTACAAACCTAGTATGTTGACTATGTCCATACACAGCCCTCTCATGTGACGACAATGAACCTATCACTGGCACTTTATAAGGGCCAGCCATGCACGAGAACATTGTCATGTGAACAAGGCTCTTGGAGCCGAAACGTCATGAGACTACCTGCACTAGGAAATTAAATAACGAAATCACCCAATTGGTCCGTGTCCGTGTACTTTGTATCCTGGCTGGTGTGACTCCAGAGAGCGGAACGAGTGACGAAGCGTTGGATATATAAATATATATATATAAATATATATATATATATATATATATATATATATATATATATATATATATATATATATATATATATATATATGTATATGTATATGTATATATATATATATATATATATATATATATATATATATATATATATATATATATATATATATATATATATATATATATATATATATATATATATATGTATTACCTGGTCGCCAGTGGGTAGTTATAGTTAGGACCTAGTTTCCATAGGAAATCCACAACATTCTATTTGGAATAACTTTGGCGCCGGTGGACGAATCTTCGCGAATTTCTCCAAGAAAATGCCTGCTCCGCTCCGCTCCTTCCTTGAAAGTTTGGGGGTGATTCGTCAAGTGGGGGCCGAGAGAAAAGGGGGGTCTCAAAACGTGTTTTCCCCGTGCAATTTTCCATAGGGACCTTTAGCCAGGGCTACAGCCTGAACGGAATTACACCAAATTTGGCAGAGAGGTAGAGTTTGGTTCGCAGATTGTGCTTTTTGTTAACACCTTCGCTGTGCCGCAGCGCTAAGGGGGCCGAGGGGCCGCGCGGCGCGTACATGCTGGTGACGGAACCTCTCCGTCACCAGCCGCGGTTTAGCTGTGATCTTGACGGAGAGTTTCCGTCATGACTCCCCATGCTCAATGGAACGCCCAGCGCAGGCGCGGAATCCGCGCCGCGCAGGTGCGGCAAGCGGGCCATGACGGAACCGCTCCGTCATCAGCACAGCGCCACCGCGGCTGATGACGGAGAGGTTACGCCATCAGCACTGAAAGAGTTATATGTTGTAAATCCGTTCAGTAGTTCCTGGGAAAATCAAAAGTAAAATCATAGTGATATCTAGAGACGAAGTACCGTACTCTGTACCTTCCCGAGCACGAGCTCACGGTAGAAACACCCTTATCCCCTAGGCCTGCTCGGGGGGTCCCACAAGGACCCCCAAGGCCCCTAAACAATTTGTGGGGTACAAAGTACCGTACTCTGTACTGTACTCTGTACCGTACTCTGTACCTTCCCGAGTGCATACTGGAGGTTCCTGGTGGGGTAGTTGGCCCCCAGGGACCTCCAGTATGCAAGGGGAATTAGTTTCCCCTCTGCAAACGCGCCAGGGGGCTGCGTTGCAGAGAGGTGTAAAAAGGGGCATGGCCTCATTACATCTCTCTGCAACGCAGCCCCCTGGCGCATACTGGAGGTTCCTGGTGGGCTATTTGGCCCCCAGGGACCCCCAGTATGCAAGGGGACTTAATCCCCCAACTTAGAACACGCTACAGGGCGCATTTGCACAGTGGTGAAGGTAGGGGGCGGGGCTTGAGGTGATGTGAGTGCAAACATGCCCAGTGGCGCGTTTTAAGTTGGGGAATTAATTCCTCTTCAATCCAGAGGTCCCCTAGGGGGCAACTCGTACAACAGGTATCTCCAGTAAGCGCCACAGAGCTGTGTTGCAGAGTGTTGTAAAAAGGGGGCGTGCCCTCTGAACACCTCTCTGCAACACAGCTGCCTGGCGCATACTGGAGGTACCTGGTGCGCTAGTTGGCTCATAGGGGACCTCAGGATTGAAGAGGAATTAATTCCCCAATCTAAAACGTGCCACAGGGCGTGTTTGCACACATGTTACCTCAGACCCCGCCCCCTTCCTTCACTATTCAGCAAAATATTCCTGTAAAATCAGCCGAACAATGAGTTCCGATTTACTCACCTGTTATCACAAGAAACATCAGTGCTGCATCTTTCAGCTTACTACTATTCCTGAAAAGTACATTTAACTGTACTTACCAGTAACTTGAATTTCCTTCCATAAATATCATTGCCTGCTATATAAAATATATATAAATTAAAAAAAATATTAAATAAAAAAAAGTATTACCATTTCAATATTTTTAAAAACATTTTTTTCAATTTATATTAAAAATATGTAATGTAGGGGGGAGGAGCCAAGCCAGCATCCGAAATGGCCGCATAGCCGCTCGGCTCCGTGAGCCCTCTCTCCCTGCACGCCCATCCTGCTGTTCGTTCTGAACTACAAAGGTGTATTTGGATAATAGAAGGAGAGCGTTCACTTACCACCTGCTCCTGAGACTCCTGCATGCTGTGAATCCGGAGAATTTCCCACCCATTGCTCTGCGGCCCATGCGGTGACGAAGCCGGGGTGTCGATTGCCACGGGCAGCCGGCCGCGACTGCAACAACAGCGGCCGCCTCTGGTGGTGAGGAGTCGGTCGGAGGGTGCCGTTGTCTTGGAGTGCCGCTGAAGGCAGCATCAGCCCGGTCCCTTGTCGAAGAGCCCTGGGGGCCTGAGAGGCATACTGGAGTCGAGGGGGGTGTGTGGCTCCTGGCCCCCCTCTTTGGACTCCGCGCCCGGACATAACCAAGGATCGCCCCCGAGACAGGCGGGCAGCCCCCAGGGAGTGGTAGGGTCTTTTGTTTAGCCTTTTGGTGACTCTCCCTGGGGAACCCGCCTCATAACTTTGTGTTCCGGGCGTACATTTAGCGGCGCCCTGTGCTGGGGCCGGTCCCTACAGTGAGGTGCAGAGGGACGGGCCGAACTGACAAAGATGGCGGCTGACACCCCCCATCACGGACCATGTCCCGATCGGACGGCTGCCGTAGGCACGGAGCTGGGATGCTGGCGGCGCACAATGGAGCCCACACCCAAAGATGTCTTGGCCGCCCTAACGGATCTACGCGAGTCCCTGAATTGCAATGTCTGTGACCTGGATCGAAGAATGGCCGCCATTGCTGTTTCACCGCCGTGTCAGGACGTAGTCCGATTTCAATGAAGTGCCGCTGTGCCCGTGTCTACTTCCTTGGGGAGGACTCTGGGCCCCCCTGGGTTTTGGGAACTGCCGAGAGACCTGGTTGCTTCGTCCTCCCTGGTCAGTGCGGATGTACACGTGAGTGCCTCCTTGGGACGCATGCCTAACTTGAGCTTAGGGACGCCCTGTTGTTCTTCTTTTCGGGCCGCCCCAACAACACCGCGGCATTTGCCGGACAGTGAGATTTCCTCTTCATGGATGGTATTACTGTGCTTGGACTTTGTGGCACCCGCGGGCTTGGTATTGCCGCCCTTGGACTTCAGCTGCACACGTCTGGATGGACTCGAGCTGCTGAACTTTTTTTTGGTATTATTCGGGCCTGATTCGCTCGGATCCTCCAGATCCTCCAGATCCTCCAAAAAGTACTGTATATCGATTGACAAGGGATCATTGGGTGGTTCCATTGCTAGACGAGGCCAGGGGTGATGCATTTTAGGTTTCGGTGGCCCTCACGTTAACTGACTATGCTTTGGGTGTGTTTGCATTGGGATTGTATTATTGCTGTACTTGGTACTTGACGTTCTCCGTGATACTCCATTTTGCTTTTGGACTTTCCCCACGTGCAGGGGTGATGGGCGGGGCCGGGCGGCGACTTTGAGGGCCCTCCTCCATCTATGCTTTTTGTCTTTTCTCTTTTTCTTTTCTAAATTTCGGGTTCCATTAGGGCGACAGGCACGCGGCTGGGGGGGGGTAGGCCTTGGCCTTCCGCGGGTGTGCAGGGTGGGGGTAGAGGGGCGGGGTTTGTCCGTTCTTTGTTTCCATGGCCCTTTAGTCTTTTTGTCTTTTTCTATAGTGTCGTCTTCATTCGTGGTTCCTGTAACATGTATTGTTCTGAGGGGTGGGGTTGGGGTTTGCTCTCCACCGGATTTGTGCCAACGTCTCTCCTGATTTGAGTGCCTTAACCCCACTACTTCGTCTGTGTTTATATTAATTGTGGATATCCTGATTTGAGCTCTGTGTTGTAGGACCACGTGTGATTGTATGGCACTTTTTCAGTTCTCTATATTAAAAAATGAACCTCTGTAATCCTGACTTCGGACCTGACCGTATGCCCACGTGTTGTCTCCTGATATACATATCGTTCCGGCTTTTGAACTGTCCTGATTCTCCGTATTGATTGCTATACTTTTACCCTGTTTCGCGGCCGGCCGAGAAGGTTGTAGGCCCGTACCTGTACTTGATTGCAAGACTAATAAAGGTTCACCAAAAAAAAAAATATATATATATGTAATGTAATTTAAAAAATAAAATATCTAAAAATAAATACTTTAAAACAATGTAGTAAATTAGTATAAAAAAATAAACAATTAATACATTTAAAAATTACCATTTACAAAACCTTTGAAATTCACTGAAAAAAACATAGGTTTCAGCCTCGTTATAGTTAGGAATTAGCATTTATTGTCATTTGAGATGTCATCAGTGATGTCATGAGTGATGTCACTGACCATGTCATGAGTGATGTAATATGTGACGTCGTCATCAGTGCATTGCGGGTGCGCAAGTTATAGTTAGCTGAACTAACTATAACGGGGGAATTTCAATGGTTTTGAATGAGTGAAATGTCCAGCTAACTATAACATGTGTGAAACCTATGGTTTTTTCAGTGAATATATATATATATATATAATAGAATGTTGTTGAGCATGCTTCGATTTTGCCTTGCGAACAATCTGTTCTTATTTAATCATCAACTGTATCGCCAACTTCAGGGGGTGGCTATGGGGGCCAGCTTCTCCCCGAGCTTTGCATGTCTGCACATGGGGGCTTGGGAGGAGCTGGTCCTCAGACAAAACTACCAAGACATCATTAATAACAACCTGATTGTATGGTATCGTTTTATCGACGATTTGATGATCATTTGGAGGGGTAGCAAGGAGGAGGCTTTGAGTTTTGTTAAGAGTATTAATAACAATAATCTCAACCTTAAATTTACTGCCACCCTTAGCCAGGAATCCATCACTTTTTTGGACACTGAATTATATATTCACAATGGTCACCTTGAAAGTAGAATTTATCGGAAATTGACTGCAGGAAATAGCATACTTCATGCTGCCAGTGCACACCCGGCACATTTAATTTCAGCATCCCCTATGGGGAGATGCTTCGTCTACGCCGAGTATGCAGCAACCCCATAGATCTCAAACTGGCTCAAGTAAACAGTATGAAACGTTTTTTGGAAAGAGGCTACTCTGAACAGGCGGTTCGCAAAGCCATGGAAAAATCTATGATGCGAACTAGAGAGGACCTCCTGACTAAGACTGTGGACCAGCCATTAGTTGGAGCTGAGGAGACCAAGAGTAGGATTGATGCGGAAAAGAACAGTTTCCGCATCATAACGGGGTACAGCAGGCAACACTATGAGTTATGTAAAATTATGAACAAACACTGGCCTCTAGTTACCCGTGACTCTATTATTGGAACCACCCTACCCAAAAAAGTTTCCCTTACATTCAGCAAGGCTCCCTCACCACGTGACAAAATAGTTGACACCAGTCCAGAACCTTTCAACAAAACGTCTTGGTAGCAACAAAATAAAGGATTTTATCGTTGTAAGACCTGTAAGGCGTGCGTCCATGGGTAAAACACAAAAACCTTCATGGACGGTTTCACTGACCATCCTCATCCCATCACACAGGTTTTGACCTGTAAAACCGAATTTGCGGTTTATGTTCTTCAATGCCCCTGTCTACTGAGATATGTGGGCAGCACGAAACATGCTGTACACAAGCGCATTTTACAGCATCTGCGTGCGATCACCAATGGTGATAACACATACCCAGTGGCTCGACACTTTAGGGAAACCCACCAGAGCAATAACAGCTTGCTAAAATACTGGGTGATTGATTCAGTGCTAGCCAGTAGAAGGGGTGGAGATAGAGAGAGAAAGTTGAGGAGACTTGAAACCAAATACATCCTGTTGCTTAACACCAAAAGTCCTGGGGGATTAAATGTAACGGAAGACCTTTACACATGCTTACCTTGATGAACAATATACAAATATACTGTTGATATGTCATCTAAAATAATTTTGTATTTTTACCCCGGCTGGGTGACGTAGATGTAGCACATAATCTGTAATTCCTTGATTTTGAATCTGACATGAATCTGTATCTGCTGCTATTTGAATATGAATTTTTTTTTAACATTTGATGGGTAAGGCTGGATATAGGTAGACTAGACGGGTCCTAGTTCCCTGACAGTTTCATATACCCAACCTACTATGCACTTAACTCACGGTGACTATTGTTCTTAACATAGTGACATTAGAAAGAAAGAATCTGTGGACGGAGGGTCTTTTATAAATCTATCTGCTATGTTTTATTTCATCATCATTTTAATTGTATAGGACCGGGTAAATTACCCTACAATCGTTTTAACCATATTTTAATGTATATGTGGTTATTTAACTGTTTATGATATTTATTGTATATTGTGTATACAGTATTACAGATGGAGGGACCATTAGAAGGAAAAGTCTCCCTTCGGTTGGCAGTAGCAATTTTTTGCACTATTTTGCGGTATTTTGCACATTGCGAGTTTTGCACCATTGCTAGTTGTTGCACTTCTAATTTGCACTAATGCAGTTTTTGCACACACAAAAACGAAATGCACTTGCACTTTACTGTACAACAGCCTACTGTGAATACTGTGATACAACTTTGGTATTTTACCGATATTAGACAACATATGTCCTATTGTATGAGTAAATTTGATGATTTATATATATTATTTGATAACCTCTGTTCCACATGAATTTGATGTTATTCTGGGCAACAATTTGGTATTTTACCATGATTTCATTACTCAATTAATGTCTTTATTTTTCCAACATGCATTATAAAGACATATATATATATATATATGTATATATATATACATATATATATATATATATATATATATATATATATATATATATATATATATATATATATATATATATATATATATATATATATATATATATATATATATATATATATATAATATTCTATGGCAAAATGAACCCCCTCATTTTGTTCCTTTGCAAATTAAATGTTTTAAGTGTTAACACTTTATTCCAATCAAGATGACTTCAGGTGTGCCATACTTTTGTCATAAGTAAGACTGTTAGCGCTCTAGTTGTTCTTTAGAACACTCTGGGACATTCTGTCATTGGGCTATAGTTGGGCTACATCTGGCTGATATTTGGGCTACATTTGTTTTTTTTGTCTCTGGTGGCCATCTTTGGGCTACATTTGGGCTCTAACATATATATAGCCCAATGTAGCCCAATATATATTTTTTCAACGTTAATTTTCGTAAAAACCACTGGAGCACATATCTTGAGACATAGCAAAGGCACATCGGGCTACCAGTCCCTACAATTTTGCCAAGTTTGGGGGAAATCCATTCAGCCGTTCGGGCTAAAAGTGAGGTTGACCGCCCTATGGAAATTAACATGGGGAAAACACGTTTTGGGACCCCCTTTTATCTCGGCCCCCGCTTGGCGAATCCCCCCGAAACTTTCAGGGAAGGACCGGAGCTCCGCGAGGCAAATTTGAGGAAATTTTCAGGCAGATTCGTCAACCGGCACCAAAGTTATTCACAATAGAATTTTGAGATTTTGCATTGAAAAAAATCCTAACTATAACTACCTACTGGCGACCGCCAGTAGGTATATATATATATATATATATATATATATATATATATATATATATATATTAATCAGCTATTCTAGAAATAAAAAGTGAAAAGGGTGGACAAGTTGATTTATTCACAATATTTTTATTAGTATTTCTTAAACAATGGCTGTTACTGATGTCTCCAACATTAAAGTCGCTTTTGCTGTATTCAAATCGTTGTTCACAAGTAAATTAACCCCTCCCCTGCTAATGACGGAACCGCTCCATCATCAGCTACAGTTGAGCTGTGATGATGACGGAGCGGTTCCGTCATGGCCCGGCCGCCGCGCCTGCGCGGCGCTGATTTCGCGCCTGCGCGGGCGTTCTAATGAGCGGGGCGGGTCATGACGGAACCGCTCCGTCACCAGCATAACTCAACCGCGGCTGGTGACGGAGCGGCTCCGTCACCAGCATGAGGCCGCCGCGCGGCCGCCCCGCCCCTTTAGCGCTGCGGCGGAATAGCCGCCGCAGCGAAGGGGTTAAAAGGTCAGTGTTATTTTATTTTGGTAACTGAGGAACAGAACTAATCGTCTTCGTCCAGCCAGCCTTTATCCCACGTACTGTTGCATATCTATCTCCTTTCCTCTTCGTTCTCCTGCTCTCTTTTTATGCACATACTAGCACAACTGCTCCAGTTGTCAACACATGTTAGGAAGGGCCAACAAACAAATGGATAAATTATAAGTTTTGTTTCTAAGGCCATCCTTGGTCCCTAATTTATGTTTAATTCTGATATATTAAATATACATATCTAGCTAGATTCAAAGGTCCAATCTAATAGCGAAAAAATATATATAAGTTTCAGAATCACAAATGTTTATGTGCCTTGAAGTTCAAAGTAGGTGTGGAAAAAGGTAATTAGGCCAGGCCAGAGCAACTTCCTTATTTTCAGAAAAACAAGTTGTGAATTCACCCGTCCACGGTAATTTGCTCAAATCAAAATGTTACCTGTAAGGTGAAATTTCTGTGCAATGCAACTCTACTAGTAATGGTGGAATTGTGGCCGTTTCAGTGGTAGTCCATCTATATTTGTGGTGAACATCTTCAAACTCCTGATTTGGGGGTGCTCGCATAGAGTTTGAAAGTAGGTTCTCACCTAAAAAGCACTTAAAATTAAACTCCTATGAAGGGCAGGAGTAAATGTTTTTCTGGGTGGAATGACCAAGGAAAATTTCTAAATTAAACTGAAGCGTATGGAAAGGGTTTTCCCTGTGGGGAGGAAAATATGAAACTTTTCAAGTGCAGTAGTACATATGTATAACATTTCTGCTTACTCCTTTAATATTTCCAAATTTGGTAATATTTACATATGCAAGTATACCTGGTCTCAGAAGTACTCTTGACGTCCCTTAGGAAGGAACACAAAGGGACGAAATGTATGACTTTTCCTGACACTTTTACCAGCCTGACTCAATGTACGGACGTTGGAGCAATCCGGTACTAAATATTGTATCTTCCAACTCTTTAAAAAATGTTTTCCTGTTGATTGACGTAGAATGTAATACATGCAAGTTCTTTTTAGTACATTTTTAAAGAAAATATTCTCTACCTATTTGATTTGATTATCGGTATTTTCCAAAGCATACAAATGGCAGTTTTAGAGGAGATGCTTTAGTTGCCATGTACTTTTTCAACAAACTTAAACAAGCATCGGTAAAGCTAATAAGTCTGGCCTTGACAAGCCTGCATTTTATTTTGCAAATGTTTATAATGGACATTGGTGTTGTCTTTCATCATTTGGTTTTGTCAACGCTTGTTTTGTCGTGATATTTGTAAAACTTTTTTGTTGGGGGAGCTTCTAGACCCTCTCAAATATAAAAAGAAATGGCAAATACCAAGCATATATTTTGGTGTTGAAAAGCAAACATTGCCATGGTAGTCGTTGGAACTGAAAGGAGCTAGTTTGTGTGTATGTGCTTACCCATTGGCCCATGAGAAAAATGTGAATGACGCATCAGTAAATCAGTGGATAATAAGGGCTGTCTCATAAAAAAAAAATGGTTGGAAGCAGAGATTGTGCTGATGGGTAAGAGAAAATGCAGTCACAAACAGATGCAGAAAATAAAGTATCTGAAGTGGGCTGACCCACTACCCCATGCTGCAGACTTTAGTGGTTAGAAGCAAAATGTGAATGACAGTCGCACAGTTCAATGACTGAAGAGGGCTAACCTAGGCGGGAGGAAGGGAATTAATTTGCACATGTGTGTTATGATTTTATTTTAAAAAAAGCTTGTCTCTAGGTCAGACCTAAAAAGTTCCCTAGTGACTTACATCCAGAAAAGTGAAAACCAGGTCTGTTTAAATTAGGCAACAGTTTTCCTGATCTCACAACCTCTTGCCTGCCTATAAATTAGGCCTGGGCAGAGTTCTGCTCCGCGAAGAGACGCAAAAAAGCCCGCAGCACTCCGCGGAGTTCCGCAAGCGGCAGAGTTTGGCAAGTAGTGCTGCTCGCACTGCTTTTAAGCACTGGGAGTTTGTCCCGCCCTGAAAAATCAGCGTGAAAAGCACTACATGCAGCGCAAAAGGCCACAACTTCGTTCTGCAGCGCTAGTAGATGATCTACCCGAGCGGTAGCATCCGCAACGCAAGCAGCAGATTTCTCAACACAAGCGGTCACGACCTAACGTGAGCGGCACGACTGCCTGCTTTGAGAAAGTTAACCGGGAAGAGGTCTAGCGCGTGATTTTTTTTCTTGCGAGCGCTCACCAACTTAACATTGGTCAGCCGCTCAAGAGGAAAAACTCTTCTCCGCATCACTTCGCGAGGTTTTGCGAAACTCCACGTTTCACGTGGAGTGGGCAAAACTCTGCGAACTCCGCCGTTGGAGGGTAATTCTTTGCCCACCTCTACTTTATAGAAGCCAATAGCCTTGGTTTGGCTAGATCCCCAAATCTTTAACAGCAGCCAATAGTCAAGCACTGTACACAACAGAAATACGCTTAAGATGCAAATAGCACATAAATAAAGAAAAAAGACAACATCAGGAACCTTTAGGTTTTTACAGAACATAGATGTGTTAAGAATAACTTGAACAAAAGATGAAGACATTCGGGGCAGTATGTGTAAAATATGATTTTAACTACAAGCAGTGATTAATGTAATTGAAAAAAAAATTGCAGGGCCCGAAGTTGAAAGTCGGGGTACTGAATACCAAGACTGCGTAGTTCTGATTCCACGTTATGCCTCTTTAATCCACCACCAGCCCCTTTATTTAACAGGTTCCCGCTTTCTCCTTTGTCCATTTGTCACGTATTTTGGTCTTTCTCTACCTCCTCCTTTCCCTCCTTGTGTGTTTTTGACTCTCGTGCTACTTCACTAAAATTGATCACTGTCACTGTTTTCGATTTCGGAGGAATATAAATGATGAGCTAATTAAAGAAAATGCTGTAAATACCTACTGCATCGAGGTCTAAGTATTAATGATATAGTGCATTTCAGAGTCTGCACAAGGTAGTTGAGTTTCGAGATGTGCTTTACACATCTATTTTACCTGTTAGACCTTGGCAGAAGAAAACTGAAAAAATGCGGAAAACTCTGGAAACAGCCTATGATCACTATGTATGACTATAGCAAGAGCAGAAAGTCGAGCACAAAATGCACCAATCCATATCACCAAGTCAACACCAGGATACCAGAGAGCCACGTTATGTAAATGTATTAACATCGGTACATATAAATTACGACAAGCAAGAAATCTTTGCCTGCTGTCACTCCTCTTGCTGGCTAATTGTTAGTCTGTAAAATGTAAATGTAGGTGAGAGGGTTAGAAAGGAAAGACTTGAGGTGAAGGAATATTAAACCAACTAATTTAAAAGGTCACACGAAGGCCATATGAGGATTGGTCGTTACTGGCCCCAGAAGAGAAAACTACAGAGGGCAATTATTGTTGTGCAATTATATTAATGGCCCAGTCAATATCTTTGTAGTTATTCAAAGTGGCTGTCCGCCAAAATCTAAACCAGGCCCCGAGTCGTATTCGATCTGAGCAAAGTGGCCTGTCCTGTGCCTTGATGGTGCAGTCACACGACTTCTCGGGCTGGCTGCAGCATAAATCTCTGGCCCGTTGACACTTAGCAGCATTTGAGTCTTGGCAGCTGTGAAGAGCCCCTGCCAACAGTTCTTTCTCGAGGGCCACGCAGTGTGTCTGTTTAGGATTGCAGGAAACATCTCATTAAAGTTGCAAGCAGTGATGAAATACTTGCACCATATTCCTTTAGCGAAAGGTATTTCTAGTCTTCTTATAGCTAGTACCGCAGAAGCTTGCAGGTGAGGTTTTGATAACTGTGGGACTAATAGCGGCCCCTTTGGATGTTTTGACGCCTACTGCTTACAATCTCCCCCCACCTCCGCCTCTCTGTGTGTAGCCCCTCCTCCCCCTTCCCCATACAGTGGAAAACTCTGGCATCTGTCAACGCACATAAGGCCGCTTTGAAGCATTTGTAAACTGTATGTAAGCAGAACAGGCGCAAGACTAAAACACATCATGCCGTTTATTAATCCTCATGAACAAGATACTCAATTATCTTTTAACGTATCTGGTTGTACTCCAGATTATGGCTACCCCAGTTCAACCGATCGCCCTCTTAATTTACCACCGCAAATATTTCAGCCTAACTCGCCGTGACTAAACGTGATTATGTGAGAGGTAGTAGTAATGGTGTATATTTGTTCAGTCCAATCGCGAGAGATTTTTTAAGACACACAAGTTAATCTGCGTTTGTTCTTCTCATCAAAACCTCATATAATTTATTTTCAAGCAAATAAAACAAATTTGAACCAGATGGAAAACAATGATGTTATTTTTTGTTTTGCTTCATCTAGTTCACGCATAAAGCCATGTTTTTGTTCATAAGGTCGTGGCATTTGGCTGTGCATTTCAAAGCATTCTTTCACTTCGTTTACCGTTTGGAGGAGAGGTAGCTTTGAATGAAAGGTGTGCTTTGGTGTTTGTTCTGATCACACCGTATATATGGTGACCTCCCTTATTGGTGGCTATGTTTTTTCAATAATAGATAAATGAAGGAAATCTAGAACTGCCCTGCAAACGTCTGTATATAGGCGCTGCGCCTACAGCTGTTGAAGCAATCTGTGGGGCTGAGACGCTACAATGCCAAACAAATAACAAATAAGCTGCTATCCCCTCTGTAAACCCGACGTTAAAACTGATCTAATTATTTATTTCATGTGGAACGGATTGTGCATTTGTTCACCCTCAGGAAAGGGGTGTTATTTTTCCTACACATCTATGGTATGGTTTGCAATCTAGAAATATTTTTATAGAAAGTTTTTAACAGCTTGGCAGTTGAAACTATCTCTTGTCAAGCCCAGAGCAAGTGAAGGTTGACTACGCTATTTTATTCGGCACAATTTGACTCTGGCATTTTTTATCTCTTTCTATTGTGGTGCGGGCCAGACTTGAATCTGATGAAAATTACTATTGAAACTAGTTCCATTGAAGCTTTCATTGCAGTTTTGAGAACTGGATGCCTGAATTACTATTGAAAATAGCGCCATTGAAGCTTTCATTGCCAGTTTTGAAAACTGTATGCCTGAATTACTATTGAATATAGCTCCATTAAAGCTTTCATTGCCAGTTTTGGGAACTGGATGCCTGAATTACTATTGAAGATAGCGCCATTGAAGCTTGCATTGCCAGTTTTGGGAACTGGATGCCTGAATTACAATTGAAAAAGCACCATTTAAGCTTTCATTGCTAGTTTTGGGAACTGGATGGCTAAATTACTTTTGAAGATAGCGCCATTGAAGCTTGCATTGCCAGTTTTGAGGACTGGATGCCTGAATTACTATTGAATATAGCGCCATTGAAGCTTGCATTGCTAGTTTTGAGAACTGGATATCTGAATTACTATTGAATATAGCGCCATTGAATCCTCCATTGCCAGTTTTGAAAACTGGATGCCTGAATTACTATTGAATATCGCGCCATTAAAGCTTTCATTGTCAGTTTTGAGAGCTAGATGCCTGAATTACTATTGAAGATAGCGCCATTGAAGCTTGCATTGTCAGTTTTGGGAGCCGGATGCCTGAATTACTATTAAAGATAGCGCCATTGAAGCTTTCATTGCCAGTGTTGAGAACTAGATGCCTGAATTACTATTGAAGATAGCACCATTGAAGCTTACATTGCCAGTTTTGGTAACTGGATGCCTGAATTACTATTGAAAATAGCACCATTGAAGCTTCCATTACTAGGTTTGGGAACTGGATGCCTGAATTACTATTGAAGATAGCGCCATTGAAGCTTGCATTGACAGTTTTGAGGACTGGATGCCTGAATTACTATTGAATATAGCGCCATTGAAGCTTGCATTGACAGTTTTGAGGACTGAATGCCTGAATTACTATTGAAGATAGCACCAATAAAGCTTGCATTACCAGTTTTTGGGACTGGTTTCCATGAATTACTATTGAAGATAGCGCCATTGAAGCTTGCATTGCCAGTTTTGAGAAGTGGATGCTTGAATTACTATTAAAGATAGCGCTATTGAAGCTTGCATTGCCAGTTTTCAGAACTGGATGCCTGAATTACTATTGAAGATAGCAACAATGAAGCTTGCATTGCCGGTTTTGGGGACTGAATGCCTGAATTATTATTGAAGATAGTGCCATTGAAGCTTCCATTGCCTGTTTTGAGACTTGGATGACTGAATTACTATTGAATATAGCGCTATTGAAGCTTGCATTGCCAGTCTTGAGAACTGGATGGCTGAATTACTATTGAAGATAGTGCCATTGAAGCTTGAATTGCCAGTTTTGAGAACTGGATGGCTGAATTAGTATTGAAGATAGCTCCATTGAAGCTTGCATTGTCAATTTTTGTTAACTGTATGCCTGAATTACTATTGAATATAGCACCATTGAAGCTTGCATTGTCAGTTTTGAGAACTGGATGCCTGAATTACTATTGAAGATAGCACCATTGTTGCATTAACAGTTTAGAGAACTGGATGCTAAGACTTTGTATTCCAAAGCCCCGGTTAAAAAAAGTTTTTGCATTGTGTGGCATTCGTGTCTCTCGCTGATTCTTCGTATATAAAAAAATTTCACTAGCTAGACAATATTTATTTTGTCTCCTGTTGACTGTTGACCAGTTCAGTGTTTCCAATGGATAGAGAAGTGTGGCTCAGGGGTTAGAGGTGGCAGACCCGGAAGCTGAGATCTGTCCTGGACCAGGGTTCAATTCCCCGCCTCGGCGGGTCTTGGGCTAAAAATTCCACGGACACGATAATTCTCGCCCCGGTGCCTTCTCGACTCACGGGTTCACACTCTGCGACTCTGGGCAATAGCTTGCTTAATCTCCACAACGGCCCCTCGCGGCGGGATGCCTGACTTTCACCTTGTGGATACCCTGCTATCCCACAGGGGAATACCAGGACGGGTTCCCTAAGCAAGCGCCGGGAAACCCACTGCGGGTAGCTGTGCGCTATATAAGCTCAACTACATTTACCCTAGCCCTGTCGATAAGTTTTCTTTTTAGGAAAACCTGTTTCTTCAGCCCGTAAACCATCTTTCATTGAAAAAAATTAGTGCTGACTCTCTCAACATTAGTCATTTTTACCTCATATCTTCATTACCTTTCTTGACTAAAACCATTGGAAGAGAAGCCAAAGGGCAACAATATCCACGCGGGTCAGTCTAACTTTCGAAATCGTCTTTCTTTTAGTACAACTTGGATAAGTGAAAAGTCACGTCTGACTAAAGAAAAGTCTTACTTACGGACGGTATTCTGAATGTAAGGTTTAGTGGATCATGGATAGCCGACCTAGGTCCCCCTTTAGTGCCAGTTAACATAGTTTGAAAGCCACTTTTTTTTTGTTAACGAGGAATCATCTCTGTTAACACAAATCAGTAAAATATCTACCAGTTGCTTCTTCCATCTTAAGATACCCTTATGCAGGGTTGTACTAGAACATATTTTATTGCTTTCTTGGCATTTTACCATTCTCATCTTGAGCAGACATGAATCAGGGTTCTTGGCCAATTACAATTGGGGGACGTTTGCAGTTGCCACCTTAAAAACAATCTGTACTTTCAAAGGCCTTGCTATGAGGTTTATTAAATTGTTTTAACCTCGTAAATTGCAAGCCACCCATGTGTTCTCACAATGGAATGTTCATTAGTTATTCAGTTAGTGGAAAATGACGACCCTCCGAACTAATTGGGATTATTTTGATTGCGATTTTAAAAATAACAAGCTTTAAAGGACATAATGATGAAAAGTTATCCGCAAGAAGCACATCATTAACCATCAAGAATACTGAACATGTGTAGATGAAAGTCTCTTCATACTTCGGCATTGTTACAGCAGTGGAGCCAAGTTCTCTCGAAGAGTTGTTTCAAGTTAGTTTTATTGCTTGCTAATATAAAGACTTGCAGTTTGTGTGCCATTATTAAACACACTCTGTGATTTTTAATTTAGCTGTCTGGTCTGTTTAGAATTTCACCTTTATTTTTCATATCGCTTACAGCTACAACCCAATTGCTCATGTGACGCTGCTGCCATGTTGAGGCGATTCTCCAACTCGGAATAGAAACATGAAGGGAAAAACGCAAAATGGCTTTCCAATTGTTGCCCCTAGCCTTTATAAATTTTGCTATGATAACCGCGGCCCCTCTTTGCTCTCATGAGCCAGAGTTTTTATTTTTCATTTGTGAGATATATACAGATAAATGCTCCTGGCATAAAACAGGAGGTACTGACGTACAGGTTTTTTAGGCATTGCATGGTCCACATTACCAAATCCTTCTTATTAGGTTTGAAGTTAGCCAATATCTGGGCGCCAGTCTGAAAATGTTTTAAATAGCTCTCCAGTGCCGGCAGGGGATGCTGATTCCTAGCTGATGCCTGATGCCAGGATTAGATCAACAGGGATGTCATCTGAAGTATAAAGGACCCGCAAAACGACTGTCTTTGGTACCTTGGTTTGAGAAATGACTTGTTGTGTGCCCTCTGGCTCCAGAAGAACTCTCTGGCCATCAAGGAGCATAGAGCCAAGTTCTTCATGGCTCGTGCTGAAAAGACAGCTGATCCACTCTGAGCAGGAGATGAAGAGGAGCAAACAGGGTTAGGTGCCCTAGATCTGTGTACCACACCCTTCTCAGCCAAATTAGAATGGATTGGGCCCGGTCCTGGCAAACATTCCTCAGTCCCTGAGGAATCAAGGTTCGGTAGGAAATGGATAGTGGAATAGAAAGTTCCACTTTAATTGAAACGTGTACCATGTCTCCCTAAGATGGATATTGGAGGGCACAGAAATTCGGGCAGTGAGCATTTGTACAAATGGCAAAAAGGTCCACCTGAGGCGTGCTACACTGGGTGAAGAGATCTTGAACCACTTCCGATGGAGAAGCCTCTTGTGATCTGCTAGATGCTGCCAGCTGAAGTGGTCATCGTGATCATCAGCTAGCTGGACAGTCATTGCCAATCACCCACAGCCGTTACTTTCTTATTAAAGGAATTGAATCTCTTGATATTGGAAGGAAACAATGTTAAAAAAAAATCATATGGCTTGATCTTCAGGTCTCCCACAAGTGCAACTTTTTATTTTTCAGTGCAAACTAGTTTTAATAGTCTTTGGTGAAATCTAATTGCACTGGCATAATTGGTGTATTTTTGATAATTTAGCATAGCAAAATGTATGCAAAATTGACTGAGATAACGCCATTATGATACATCACGTAATTTCTGGATTCTTTTTTAAATGTAAGATGTACTGTTCCAATAATGTTTGAGTGCAAGCAGCATTTCAGGTAGATAGCTTTACCCGACGGAAAGTTCTGGTAATTTTTGAGTGAAAACTACCAACCCTAATAGCAGTGTTTTGAACATGAGCAGCAGCCCTTTTACCCCTTCTGTACTCCCGTCGGCCATTGGCCGACAGGAGCACTCCCTCCCCAGTGCTGCCGTCGGCCAACGGCCGACGCAGCCCGGCCCACTCTTCAGAACGCCCACACCGCGGCGGAAAAAAAATCCACGGTTAAGGCGTTAAGATAGGTGGGAAACACACATTTTGTGTAGCAGTTTTTTACCCGAGCGGACCATTCGGGTAATGTTTTTGTTCAAACCTATAAATCCAAACACGAGTGGCAATGTTTTAAATGCGAGCAAATCCTCTCGAAATGAAATACAGTTTTGAGTTTAAGTTTTGCCTGAATGGACCATTGGGGTAATTGTTTAAGTGCGAGATGATTGTGCTGCAACAAATTAGGGACGTTTTGTCAGTGTTGGGTATGAGCAAGTCCAAAATGCTGCCATGCTCCATGGAGCTCCTGAGAGTGAAAGTGATCATGAATCTATGAGGTTTCTGATCTAGTTGGTGAATGCAAAGTAAACCTTACCAGAGCTTAATAGTAAATGAAATTATTTCCATTCTTTCTTAGAGACGCATAGTTTTATAACAAGCACAGTGAAGCAAGGTTTCTGTATTCCTTACTGAAATAATGGCAATCCTAACAATAAGTTCCTCCTTCCATCTCGGCAGTCTCTATCCTCCTCTTGTATCTTTGTATCACCCGACACCTCCCATGTTTGCACATCCACGCACCTCTGTCATTCCTGCCTCTTTATTTCAAATCATTCTGAAACTGTATCCACTGTTACCTGTATCTTTTTGGGTAAATCAATGTAAAAATATACTGCCTGTGCGTTTCTTTCCAATATATGATAACACATCTAGAACAATATCCAATTTCACTTTTGACTGTGAGAGCACTATAAATTGCATAATACATTTTTTTCAAGAGCCGGGGAATGAAACATTCAGCAGTGATGATCCTAATCTGTGATTCCCATAATCTCTCACGCACTTCTCAGGTTCTTATTTTATATCAGGTATGGATGGAATTTTATCAGTGTACAATTTGAAATCTTAACCTGTTCTTAACCCCTTCGATGCTTATGACGGAACGGTTCCGTCATCAGCGTCGGTTGGGCTGTGCTGATGACGGAACCGTTCCGTCATGACCACACCCGTTTTTCGAATTTTCAGCACAGCGCGAAAATTCGCGCCGCGCTGACGAGGTTAAAGACTGAACAAGTTGAACGCTGTTCATATGAATGTCACTAGGATCCATGTTTTTATTTGTATCTGTAGCGCACCTCAAAAGGATTTCAAACCTTCATCCCCTAATTCTTTTGTCAGGTCCTTTTTTTTTCTTTTATAAGACACTTTAGTAGATTTTAATAACAAAGAAAATATGTTGCTCATCATAGATAATTCCCAGCTGTCCAGGTTGACATAGCCACCTCTCTCCACACTATCTCAATTCTATCCCCAAGGCATACCCTTATACAAACCCATCAAGTTTGGTCCTTGTAAAATTGAATTTTGGCATCTGAGGACCAAGTCGTTTGGGCCTCTTTAATGTGGAAAATGAAAATGTGCTCTTTCTGCCGGGTCACCTCAGATTTTTAGGTAAAAGTAAAGTGATTGTGCCCTCACTTTCAAACATGTTAAAATTGGTATATACCTTATTGGCACCTTTATTTTACTTATAAGTCCCTAGTATATGGTACTACCTGAACCCGGGACCGTTAAGTTAAATGCTACTCGTGGGCTGCAGCCCACGTTTTGCCACCCACTAAAAGCTGTAAAACATAGCTCCACGTCTGCCATTGCAGCGGGGTTGTGCAGTTTTAAACTGCCATTTCTACCCTGCAAAAGAAACCTTTTGCCAGGACTAAACTTTCCTTTTAATGCTTATAAGTTACCCCTACAGTTGGCCCTAAATGCCCATAGGGTAGGGTGCATGGTATTTGAAAAGTAGGACATAGACTTCTTAACGCAGATTCCTCCCCTTATATACCCATGTGTCAGACTGGATTTGAAATCTTTTGTAGAGCAATCCTTTTAGCGTAGACATGTGGTGCCAACCAACTTCGTGCTACTCCATGCTGCTCTGTCTCTTGCGGATGTAACTTCAGAACCAGTATATATACGTCACCCACTTGCGCTGGAGCTTCAACTGCCATTTGAAAAATGTACGATATTCTTGAAATGTCACCTAAATCAGTAGAATTTAAATAGTGTAAGACCTGTACCTGAAAAATGTTGGCTAAGGATCCAAAGATGATTGCCCCATTGCGGGACCGTCTATGACGTCATTTCCATTCCAACTTCCAATGGATCAGGTTGCAACTTCAGCAGCTGAGAATAGCTATGGATTCAATCTTTGGTGGTGGTCTAGATCTATCTGGTGCACCTTCATGCTCCATGGATCCGAGGGACCTCCGGCTATTCAGACATCAACAGATCCATTCTCGACACCAGCTGTGCCTGTGGACCTCATTTTGAGGTCTGTACCCATGTTGGCTTTGGGTCCACTGAACATGTACCCAATGATGCCTTTGGCACCATGTCTGCCACCTCAATTTACGGTATCAATGCCACCGATGCTGATTGCGAATCAGATTCTTCTTCCGTATACTGAGGCCAATGTTCCATCTGCTACGGTCTATTCTCAGTCTAAGCCAGATCTAACAAGAAAGGAGTATCTATTTGGGGAATATGCTTACAAAGATATTTTGTAAGATTTGCAAGATGCTAGTGGGCTTGATATATCTCCAAATGTTGGTTTATCTTTTTCTACTCTGTCTATGACCACAGAAGGAGCATTGTCATTCGGTGGGTTTGAACTTCGCTTGTTCATCCCAGTAGCCTTTATTACCTTTCAATGAGGCATTATCAGATGCTTTATAGGCACCTGGGATAAGCCAGGATCATTCCCTCTAAAAAATCGTCAAATTGCTGGAAAGTCCTGTCCGTCTCCAATGTATCAAGATTTCCTTCTTCAACAACTGACTCCAGAAGGCCTTATAGTACAAGCTTCAACTAGTCGTACAAACCCCAATGCCTTCCCTACTATTCTTCCTGACTGGCTGTCTAAGAAAATGGAGGCTTATGCTAAGAAGGTGTTCTCTTCAGCTACTTTGGCCCTAAGTCAATGCTTTCTGTCTTTTAGGAAGATAGTCCCATCTGATGATGTTGCCTGCTGTTCCAAAGGATACTCATAAAATAAAATATTGCAAGGTTGGTTGGATGATGGACAGGATGCGGCTACATTTTCTATTAAGTCAGACCTAGCTGCAACCGATTGTTTGGGAAGAGCATTGGGAACAAGTATGGTTTTTAGACGCCATGAGTATATCCGCTCAACTGTGTTTTTCGTGGATGTTCATTATTCCTTAAGGGACATACCTTTTCATGATTTCAGGTTATTCGGGGAGAAGGCGGACAGAGCCCTTGAAAGATTTAAGGAAGCATGGTCACTGTCCGCTCCTAAAGATTTAGCATGTTCAGCTTGCCAGCTTCTACAGCAGCAATGTCCCTTTTGAGGGAACGTATGACGTTCCAACACATACATTTACAATGTCGTATACTTGTGTACAACAAAATCTTTAAAGCTACAGTTACAATGCATTCCATTACATCGCATTATACCTTTACAACGCATACCATTACAACTCAAACCATTACATTGCATTTAAGGTAAGAGTTGGATAGTTCAAGATACTCACCCTCGCCCAAGTTTTGTGTACCCTTGATCCAGGAGACTGGATGGTGGTGTTGGATTTGCAGGAAGCGTATTTTCAAATCCCCACCCTACAATCTCACAAATGCTACCTGCGATTTCTGGAAGGACAAGAATATTTTCATTTCTCAGTGTTCCCTTTTGGGCTCGCTAGTGCACCTCAGGTGTTCACAAAGGTGATTCTTTTGGTCCATCTGCAGAGGTTGGGGATACCAGTATTCTCATACCTTGATGAATGGGAACTGTAGGTGAGCTCCCCTAAAACTGTTGCAGACCATCTCTAGATGATGTCTGGCCTGTTAACATTGTTGGGTTTCACCATCAATGTGCCAAAGTCACACCTGACTCCTTCGCAGGGGCTTCTATTCATCAGAACTATCAGAGATACAGTGCTGTTTTGAGCTATCCCTCTGCCTCAATGAGTCCAGGATATTTGAGCTTTGATCCCAATGTTTCAGCCTGCCGCCTCAGCTTTGCAGCGTGGGTCTCAGTGAGAGGGACTGTGGTGCTTCTGTGCCTCTTGGCATCTTGCTGGTGGACCACACCAGGCAGCACATGTGGGGTATGCAGTGGGATGTGAATTGTCAGTTGGCTCAGCACCAAGGTAATCTGTCAGATTCCATCTGGTTGTGCAAGGAGACTGTGAAAGATCTGCAGGTTGTTCGGCCTCAATTGGCCTGACGGCAAGCCCCTTTCCATACCTGTATTAAGATCTGCTATGGGATGGCCAAAAAGCTGGCCCCGGAAGGTTTAGGTACTCACTCCATTAGAGGAAAGGCTGCTACCATGGCAGTGTGCCAGTCTTAGACATTTTTCAGGCCACTACGTGGGCCTCTCTGCATATCTTCACAAGGCACTTCTGGCTAGACAGTCTGGTACAGTGAGACAGGCATTCCACCTGAAAGGTACTGCTTTGGTGAATATTCAAAAGAAGCAGAGTCTGTAGTTAGAAGTCTATATCAGAAGAACAAGTTACAGTCATTAATGCCTTTTCTGATGGATACATCTGCCTGTGGATTCCTCATCTTATGAATATCCCATGCTCCAGAATTCCGCAGAAAATGTTCCTAGCTCTCCACGCCAATAAGGTCGTCACAATACCATGGCTCCGCATGCAGCTCCACATGACGTCACTGGAGCCAGAGCCATAAGGGAACCATGTCGGCGTGATGACATCAGTTCCCTTTTTTCTGCGCTGTTGACGCTAAGGGTTTTTTCTGGGACTCGCCATACTTTCGACTGGATACTTTGTTATTTCGATTGTATCTTTCTCTGTTTTGGCATGTCTGCCCCGAGGAAGTCGGACTTTAAGCCCTGTAAAGAATGCGGGGGTCATATGTCGATCACTGACCCGCATGAGGACTGTCTTTGGTGTTTTTTGTCTGACCACGACGTCGAGGGCTGTTCTTTTTGAAGGAAGATGAATCCGAAGGCTCTTAAGGAACAGGAGGCCAAGCTGTATATGGCCAAGCCAAGAAAAGAAAAAAGGGTTGTAAAAGGTCGAAGTCCAAGTTATCGACGTCGCATGATTCCAAGAGAAAGCATAAGAAGAAGAAAAGATATGCTTCTCGGGGCCGGTCTTCGAAGGCTGTGGTGTCGAGGTTGTCTACTCCAGCTCCTCGACGTCGAGAAAAGGACTTTGTCTCTCCTTCTCCTTCAGTGTCTCCTCAGGTGACTCCGGTCTATTCTCCATCTTACAAGGGAACTCCGAAGCAGTCACCGACGTCGAGATTCCCCCTGTCTCCAGAGGGTGTCGTATCCAGCTGATTCTGGGGTTCCTACGGCTCCTGCTGCTCTGCCTGTGGCTCCAGCGGCTCCGACTCCAGAGGTGCCTCGTTTGGATCTCGAACCGGCTCAGTATCCACAATTTTGGCGCCGGGTACGGATCCATAGCATTTTTTAATGCAATGTATGGTGTGTTTGCCAGGGTCTCATACCCCTCTGGTGCACCTACGGGTCCCATGGGTCCTTTGGCATTTAATTTGGGTGTGCCTCACTAGTATCCACAGGCCCCCTTTGTGCCTTTTAATCCGGCGGCGCCATCCTGGCACTTTCCGGCTCAGAGGATGTCGACGCCGTATGGGCAATCCCCGGCTCTGTCCTGTGAAGCTTCTCAAATTCGATCAGCGTCGGTTACGACAGTGGATCCTCCTTCGACGCCGCTCCTAAAGCCATCGACGCCGCGTGTGGCGCCGCCGAAGCCGCAGCCGACGAAGCGCTCAAGGAGAGAAGCGCAGAGATTATTGGAGGAGGAACAGTACCAGGCTGAAGAGAGGGAGGAAGGAGAAGTGTATGACACAGAAGATGTGTTTGAGGATTTGTGTGAGGCAAGTGGACTTGGTACTTCTCCAGAGTGGGACTTTGCTTCTCAGAAGGCTTCCCCCTCGAAAGAGGTTGCTCCTTACCATTCTGTGATTTGGAAGGCTGTGGAACTTTTGGCTTTGCAGCTCCCTATGGCTGAGTATAAGCCTAATCTACTCACAGAGGTACTTCATTCTCCGTCCTCAGTGGTTAAACCACTTTTACCCTTTAATGATGCCTTGACTGAGCCAATCCTTGATGTGTGGCGAAACCCTCTTTCTGCTCCTGCGGTTTCAAGGTCGGTGTCCAGAAGATATAGACCTGCTCCTAGGGATCCGGTGTACCTTTCATCTCACCCCTCTCCTGAGAGCTTGATGGTGCAGGCTTCTTGTTCCAAGCAGTCTACGGGGGCCTTTCCGCAGGCTCCGTCTGACAGGGATTCCAAGAAGTTGGAACAGTCTGCGAAGAAGATCTTTTCATCAGCTAGGATGGCACTGCAATCTACCAACGCGACTTGTCTGTCGGGTAGATACATTCATCCCTAATAGACTCTGCCAAACAGCTTTTTCCTAAATTGTCTGAGGAAGATAGGGGAAATCTGAGTGAGGTGTTGGCGGACTCTTAGGCTGCAGCTCGCCAAGGCACCCAGTCTGGCCTGGACACGGCGAATTCTGTGGCCAGGGTATTGGGTTTATCCATTGCAACAAGAAGACATGCTTGGTTGAAGTCTTCTGGGTTCTCTCCCGATGTTTAGGCTGCCCTTTTTAATCTGCCTTTTGATGGGTCTAAACTATTGGAGAGAAGGCTGATTCTGCCATGCAAAGATTTAAGGACAGTAAGGCCAAGGCAAAGTGTTTGGGTCTGCAGACTCAGGCGAGAGGTTATAGTTCTAAACGATACTGTGGCTTCAGGAAGTCTTCCTTTCGAAGTTTCAGACAGCCACAGCAGCAACAAAACCCCTTGTACAAGTCCTATAGGGTTAAAGGCAGAGGGCGCCTTCGTGGAGCCGGGCGTCAACCTTCTTCCTCCCCCACCTCCCCAACCCCTCCTGGTAATGCAGGAAAGCAGCCCTAGATCTGCCATCCTGGATCATGTAGGTCCCGTGGGAGACCGGCTTACCCATTTTCTACAGGATTGTAAATTGATCACTTTGGACCTTTGGGTTTTAGATCTGGTAGAAAATATGTACGCACTTCCCTTCAGGGAATTTCCTCCTCCTTATCCTCCTTGCCAAGGATTCTGCACAGAGGATAATTTACTTCTCCTTCAGAAGGAGGTTACAAAAGGGTGCAATAGAGGTGGTTCCGGAGCAGGAAAGGGGTCAGGGATGCTACTCCCAGTATTTCCTGATTCCCAAGAAGGATGGTAGGTTACGTCCTATTCTGGACCTCAGAATCTTAAATCTGTTTCTCAAGCAGGAGAGATTCAAGATGCTCACCCTAGCACAGGCTCTTCAGGCGCTGCAACAAGAGGACTGGATGGTGTCCATCGACTTACATGATGCGTATTTTCCCATCCCAATCCTGAAGTTGCACAGGAAGTATCTCAGTTTTACGGTTGGTTCGCAACACTACCAGTTAGCGGTCCTTCCGTTTGGTCTTACTACTGCACCTGAAGTCTTCACCAAGGAGATGGCAGTGGTTGCTGCCCATCTCAGAATGTCGGGGATCCCGGTTTTCCCCTACCTGGAAGACTGGCTTCTGAAGGCAGAGTCTCCAGAGATGGTGCATCGTCATCTGCAGGTAACAATCCAGCTGTTGTACAAATTGGGTTTTTTGATAAATGTACCCAAGTCTCACCTCATGCCCTCACAGCTCAACCTGTTCATAGGGGCAGTACTGGATACCACTGTGTGTCAAGCTTTACAGCCTCCGCAAAGGATTCTCGACATTCAGGAAATTATTCCCTTGTTTTACAATGGAGCGGTTGTTCCAGTTCTAAATGTCCTTCGCCTGCTAGGTCTGTTCGCTTCCTTCATTCTGTTCGTCAACCATGCTCGCTGGCACATGAGGGCTCTCCAGTGGTGTCTCCGCAGGCAGTGGTATCAGCACAACGGAGATCTCAAGGAGTCTGTCAAGATCTCTAGAGAAGCTGCAGCGGATCTGTCTTGGTGGAGCGTGGAGGGCAATCTGTCTCGAGGAAAGCGATTCCACCTTCCTCCAGCGGTGGCCACAGTGATATCGGATGCCTCTACCCTAAGGTGGGGTGCTCATCTGGGGGATCTGGATTTCAAGGGTCTTTTGTCTCCAGAGGAGAGATTGCTTCATAACAATCTTCTGGAATTGCGGGAAATTCATTTGGTGCTCAAGGCCTTTCTCCCGTCCCTTTGTGGTCAGTCAGTTCAAGTCCTGACAGACAACACTGCCGCAATGTGGTACGTCAACAAGCAGGGAGGAGTAGGGTCGTACCATCTTTGCAGAGAGGCGTTGCGGCTCTGGTCCTGGGCCTAGAACCATCGGATTTGCTTGATGGCAAGTCATCTGGCCGGGGTGCTGAACGTGCGCATGGACAGTCTCAGTTGGCAGTTTTCCGCCGATCACGAGTGGAGGCTTCATCCGGAGGTAGTTCAACACATCTTCCAGACGTGGGAAACTCCTCGGGTGGACCTGTTTGCCACTCTCGAGAACGCGCACTGCCTGTCATTCTGCAGTCTCTAGTTTCCGAGGCAGGGAGCGTTGGGGGACGCGTTTCAGTTGAGTTGGAGCTCACAACTTCTTTACGCGTTTCCTCCCATACCCTTGATCCCTCGGGTTCTGAGGAAGATTAGTCAAGACCGTGCCCAAGTTATATTGATCGCCCCGGATTGGTCAAGAAGGGTGTGCTACACAGACCTCCTTCACCTTTCGTTGCACCATCCGCTCCGTCTCCCTCTCAGGGTAGACCTCCTCTTGCAGTCGGGGGCAGGTTCTACACTCCCACCTCCAGAGCCAGCACCTTCCTGCCGGGAGATCAACTTTATAAAATCTACTAGGAACCAAGAATTATTTTTTTAAAATTTTTTTGAAAACCTTTATTGTGCAGATAGTAGCATATAAATACGGGCCTACAACCAATTAGGCCGGCCACGAAGCAATCTGAAAAGCACGTAAGTCAATAAAGAGGTTTCACGGCAGTCACCCATTATATCGCGAACAAGTAGTTCATCGTAGAGGAGCTGAATGTGACCGCCGGTTGCAGGATCAAAGAAGGTTAATTTTATAATAGAAATTATAGCAGGAGCAGTTGCAGTTTAATCATCTGAGTGCCCCTAGCGGGCCACGGAGCAAGCAGCAAAACATTAAGGCATCAATAAAAACAGTTATCAGCAATAGTCTACAGCAATCAGAATATAGATGCCACATTTCCAATCAGTACCCATCGTAGCCCGCCACGTGCACACAGACCACCAAATTATTATACTCATGCCTAACTGAATAACCAGAACGGCAAAAGGAGTTACAGACATTTTTTATACTGACCCAGAAGATAAGAAAAAGGGGAAACGCTTAAAAGGAAAGAGAAGAAGGAACGCCGTGCCGCCGTACGCGCCCTCACAGCGATAAGGGCGAGCAAAGTGGCTGGGGACCACGTTAATGGGGGTGGGGCGTTCAAGTCAGGATATCTGTGCAAGCAATATCGTATAAAGTAAGAATACCTCACCTCCCCCCCCCCCACAAGCAATCACACCGTGGGAAACACGCACAGCCACGGCGTCCTAAGAAAGGGACACAAAAGAGCCGTAGAAACTAAAAAAAAAACGGTCAGAAAAAGACCCCAACCCACCCACCCCACCCTGCACCCCTGCAGAAGGCTACGGCCTACCCCCCCAGCAGCGTGCCTGTCGTCCTAAATAGGAGACCCGAAATATAGGAAGAGTTAGAGAGAGAGAAGGGAAACAAAGGAGGCAAAAAGGAAAAAGTACCAGGGGGAGAGGAGAGCCATCAATCTAACCATTCGGCCCCTACCCCCCGCCATCCCACACATTAATGCAACATCAAAACGAAATCGACATAGTCTCGGGTATCATACACCTTCGAAGGAATCGTCCATAGTATCATGGTTGAGGGCACTCCTCATCTCCATCCGCCAACCATTAGTCCTCCGGGTCCAGAACCGGCTCACCCCTGTCCTTTCCTAGCCATCGCTACTTCGCGTGGTAGAGTAGTGGGCAGCAAACAAATCAAAGTGGAGAGGCCGTATGGCCAAAGCAGGACAGACCATGGGAGCAAACCAGAGGACTTCAGCAACCAGCGGCCAAGCAAGAACTTTGTGCGGCAGTCCAGGTATTTCAGCAACAACAACGGGAACAACAAGCAGTGTGGGTACAGTCTCGCCGCCCAAGAGAGTAGAGTCGTCTCCGCAGAATAACACTGGGGACTCGCCGGGGCAGCTCGAATCGGCAATCTACGTTGTTCCCTGAGCAGTCGAGCAGGAACGGGCCCCGACGCGGTGCCCACGCCCGCCACGATCAAGGCGACCCCGGGATCCGGGGCCGCTAGTGTATAGTCTGGCCGATGCACAGTGGCAGCACCCCTCGCGGCAACAGAGGGGGGCAAAACAGCACACACTCGGGGCCGAGCCGCGCCCATGAGGGACGGCCCGACAGTAATGGCGGCCGTCCTTCCATCCAGCTCAAGGGCGTCGAGGGCCAGGGTCGCGTGTAAAGTCTTTAAGGCGTCAAGAACATCACCAAGCGTGGGCTCCCGCACACAGGACCAGACCCCCGTACACTTCGGCGACACCATTTCGCCGCCCTGGTCCAGTCCGTGACCCAGGGCACCGGCCGCCATCTTGCAGATCAAGCCGCGTCCCCGTGCGCCTCAACTTCTGGAGCGGGCTCTCAAGCAAGGCCGCCACGGGAGCCCCTCCGAGCCCCAGGAATGACAACCTGGGTGCAGAAAGGAGAGCCACCAAAAGGGGGACCGCCAGCGCCACCGCCCCACTGCTCCACACGCCGAATCCGGGCGCAGGGCTTCAAGATGGCCGGACAAGGCAACGAAGGGGGGAGCCTCCTACACGGTCTTCCCCCGTCCACGGAGTGCCGCACCTCACCACGGGGCCCTCCGGCCGCTGGAACGGGCCCGATCCGTTGCCATCGGCATAACCGCACCGGCCTCTCCTCTCCACCAGGGACCGCCGTCGACACCATCTCGCCGGCTGATCTCCACAAGCAAGTCCCCGGTCTCTACGCCGCGGAGGCCCCAGAGCAAGCAGGGGTGTAACTTCGGACCCGCCGCTCGCAGGAGCCCACGGGACAGATGGTGAGTACAAGCTTTCCTTCGTCCTTCCGAATCTTCCCGAGTATGTCGTCTCGGGGCAGGATGCGTGTCAGGATATGTGTGTTGGGCAGGAAGGCTAGCGGAGCCGAGCTACATTGCGGCCATCACGGTCGCGAGCTTGGCTCCTCATGTTATTAGGAACCAAGAATTGATTGATATGCCTAGTGGATTATTGCTCTTATAGTTGATGCTACTAATAATTTCGTGACTTGACAATTTTGTATGTTGTTTTAAATGTATATGAGTACTACTCAAAATGTATGCGGTATATATGTTTTGTGTTTGTCTGGACAGCTATAATCAATGTTTTAATACAATTCAGAGAAGATAAAAGTATATGACTAAAACTTTACTCTAATCTTCATTGTGGTCAGTGTGTTCTGTCTCATATTGGTATAGGTACCGCTATCGCTGTACCCTTATAGGGACGGATGTTATGAGTAACAAACCAGGAAATACTATATTACTGTGTATTTCAGTCCGACAGAACCATTATTATTGTTCTATTACCCACCCAGGTTCTGAGGGTTACAGGGTCACCCCATTACATGTAATGGGAGATTGAACAGGGCAACCTGAATTCTTTCTCTCTCAAGCATGACGTGGTGGATGTTATATTATTACCCAGGCGCCACTCCACCAAGTCTCAATCAAGTCTCAATCAAGGCTCGATTCTTGCGCTATAGAAGCATATAAATAAATAAATAAATAAATAAATACTCCAACAGGTGGTCAAAATTTGTTAAATGGTGTGGAGAGAAGTCTATTGGTCCATTAAAAGCACATCTTTTGGATGTTCTTTGCTTTTCGCTGCATTTGGCCCAGCAGAGTTGTGCTGTGGCCACTATTAAAGGATATTTGTCTGCTTTAGCTATATTTCTTTGTTTGCTTGATCAGCCGTCTCTTTTTAAATCTCTGATAGTTTTAAGGTTCATTAAGGGGCTTAATAACATGTTTCTGCCCTCTCCTTTTATTATGCCCTAGTGGGATTTAAATCTGGTTTTAACTTTCTTAATGGGTTCCTCTTTTGAACCTATGCATAGTTGTCCTTTGAGACTGCTGTCATTCAAAACGGTTTTCCTTGTGGCAATCACTTCGGCTAGGAGGGTGAGTGAGCTTCAGGCTTTGGTTCAAAGCATCCGTTTCTTAACATACTTGCTGAAAGGATGGTCCTCAGGACCAGGGCTGCTTTTCTGTCTAAAGTGGTAACTCCCTTCCATCTAGGGCAGTCCATTACCCTTCCTACTTTCTATCCTCCCCCTCAGCCTTTCAAGGAGGAGGAGAGGCTTCACCGTTTGGACCCTAAGAGGGTGATTAGTTTCTATCTGGATAGAACAAAGGAATGCGATAGGATGATCAGCTCTTTGTCGGCTATGTTGCACGCATGAAGGGCAAGGCGGTGCACAAGCGCACTTTATCCAGGTGGATCATCTTGTGCATCAAGATCTGCTATGCTCTGGCTGGTAAGGAGCCTCCTGAAGGCATTAGAGCTCACTCCTCCAGGGCTAAATCTTCTACTTCTGCCTTGTTCAGGGGTGTTCCTGTATTGGACATCTGTAAGGTCGCAACTTGGGCCTCCCTCCACACTTTCGCGAAGCATTACTGCTTGGATTCCGAAGTGAGGAGGGATGACCATTTTGCGCGCTCTGTTTTGCAAGACTTTTTGGTGTAGAAGGGTGGACACCCTGCGCCGTGAGTGGGACTGCTGTGGGATTCTATTCATAAGGTGAGGAATCCACAGGCAGATGTATCCATCAGAAGAACAAGTTACTTACCTTCTGTACCACTTTTTCTGGTGGATAAAGTAGCTGCCTGCGGATTCCTCACTGACCCACCCGCCTCCCCGTTGTCCACCCTCTTATACCTTAAAAAGAGGTATTGGTTAATATGGTTATTTCATATTGTCATTTTGTGTTGCCTCTATTTGCCTTTGTGTAGGTTTATAGGAAATGTTTGCTTTCCTTTTTCACTTTACACTGTGTGTATTTGTTTGAATACTGTGTACGATGTATACATTGTCTCTATGGTTGGTCCGCCCGTTTGCCTCGATGGCACGGAAAAAATGGGTGGAACTCATGTCATCACGCTGACGTGATCCTCTTATGGCTCCAGTGACGTCATGTGGAGCCGCGTGCCGAGCCATGGTATTTTGACGACCTCGTCGGCAGGGCGAGCTAGGAAAAATTTCCGAGGAATGCTGGCGCATGGGATATTCATAAGGTGAGGAATCCATAGGCAGATACTGTATCCACCAGAAAAAGCATTATCAAAGGGAAGTAACTTGTTCATCTAGTAGAGACTCTGTCTAACTGCAAATTCCTCAAAAAGCCCTCACTCTTCTCCGTTCTGTCGAATAGTGTAATTCAGACCAATTATAATAAGATTCCATCTCAAAACTTTCTGCACACTATTTCATGCTGACTTCTATGGGTTCCACGTCTGTTGCCACAGTGTACAGAAATAAACGGATGCCAGCATGAGCAGGTGACTTATATATAGTGCTCCTAATGTCACGTCCACACAAGACAGAGCGACATGAGGTAGCATAATGCCGCACAGCACCACTTGTCGATGCTGGAGGGAATTGCTTTGCAAAATCTTCCGGATACAGTCTGACCCCTGGGGTTATTCAAAATGTGAGGAATCTGTGGTTACATAGAGGATCTACCAGAAAAAGTGTCACCAAAGGTAACTGACTTGTTTTTTTACATTCCATGGCAGTGAATAAATTTTACATGTGTTTTTCACTGCAAAGTCTTAATGTCCCATAGGCTAACACTGATTTTACGCTATTATGTGTATGAGTGCTAAATTCAATTTGGGATTAGCTAGAAAAATTGTTCAAGACTAAATTTGATCATCTAAAATCTCAATGATCAAGTTGGATTCTATATTACTAGTTTGGAAATCACACTTGTAGCAGTTGTCATTTCCTGACTAGAAGGCTTTTCTCCCAGTTTCCAGCTATTATCTGACTCCTGCTTGTTCCCCTGTGGTAAGATGTGTATTGCTCTTAGCTATTGGACAGAGGGCCCTGGTTGTGGGCGACCCCTCACTTGACAGGATGCCCTCGAGCCTGTGCCTGGCCCCTTCTTTTCCTGCAAAGGAAACCTGTCTTGTCCCTGGTAGATGAAGCTCACATCTAAGCTTGCCTCCCCTTTATCTCTCTTGTCAGTCTGGCACCAACCCCAGTGGAAGTAAAGTAACTGACCAGAACTGGTTTAGGGGAGGACAAAGGCTTGCCCTCCAGCCACAGTCTAGCCCTGGGGATGAAAGTAGACCCCCACAGACCTTTCCTTGTAACACTACTGGACCTGTGAAGTTCAGAAGGACTGTGCAGCAGTCTGAAACCTAAAGGGAGACTGGGCCTGCTTGCCTTAAACCCAAGACCCCCAAATTGTCTTCAAAGGGCAGCTTCTGACCTGCTGTTTGAGCTACAGGGACACAAGAAACTTCAAGAGGCTTTTATCCAGAACTATCCAACTAACAAATACCACCTGGAGCTGCCCTGGAACCTGCTGCTGGACTCTATGGGAGTGAGTACTAACCCTCAAATACTGCCCCCAGGTCTTGGAGCATTGCCTTTTCTTAGAGTGTACTGCTCCTGTCCCACACTGCAAGATCTGGGACATAGAAACTGTTTTCTATCTTTCTGCCTGGAGAACTGTTCGAGACCAGGACCACCATCTAAGCCCCAGCCGTCGATGTTGAATCGCTGGTCGACATCAGCTTGCTGGTTTGCCCCGCTGAAGGAGTTCTGACTTCCAGAAAAAATCCTAAGTCCTAACGTAGAGGGCTTAATCAGGACCGACGCCGAGCAGCAACCTGTGGACGTTGAGGCTTTCCTGGCACAGACTTTAGACTTCCCCAGCCTTCGTTGACAACCACAACAGGACCCTGTTCGTCATTAACCAGCAGTCATTGAGCCATGGTTTGGATCCAGGTTCGAGTTTCTCCTGCCAATGACTACTCAGTGACTGCTTGTACTCAATAAAAGGTGCTAAGCCAGAAGATGAACTTTCCACAGGGACGTACCTGGTCCCTGTATCCGACTGCACTCCATCACCTCCATCGTCAGCCTTAACTTTTGACATTGACCCGGTCTGTCTCGACCAGAAAACCGTGGTTCACGCTATTTAAAAAAATGTTTTTTAACTGGTTTGTTTATTGTTAAGAACGTTCCAATCATCACATGTATAAATCACAGACAGTTCAACCTTAAAACAGTAGGTACAGAGTACAGAACATAGTTAGACAGCCATTCTATCGTGTCAAGCGTAAGATGCTTCTCTCTAGCCATTTCCAATTCTACAGTCGAAGATATACATAGGTTTCCACGATAAGCATTCCACCCACTCCACTTCCTGTTCCATTTCTTGGGGGTATCCTCTGATTTTTAATACTTCTTTTTCCGCCATCATACCTTTATCTAGCTCAGCTGCCCATGTGTTGATCAATGGCTGCCCCGCCAACCCCCCCACTTCATTGCAATAGCTCTCTTCACCAACACATAACCCAAGGTAACCAATTGTTGTTCCACTTCAGTGAGGTCGGATGGTTCCCAAATATTAAGGAGCCCCAATGATGGAGTGAAGTTAATCTATTTAGTGCTTCTTCCCCCCTTCCCATAGGGGACGCGGGGATGGGCAATCCCAGATAGTATGGTAAAAGGTAGCATCCTGGTGACACCCCCGCAAACAAAATGCATCCTGTTGCGTCCCAATTTTAGCTAGTGTAACCCCGGTGAGGTAGGTTCTATGCAGCACTTTTAATTGGATCAGCCGGAAGCGAAGTGAAATGGCTACCTCTCTCTGTGACATTAGCGCAGTTTGCCAGTCATCGTCGTGAATGTTGGCTTGCCACCGGCTGCGGAGAACTAGGAAAGGATCAGGTAAGTTATTACACGGCTTGCGGTATGTTACTGTAATGGCCTTGTAAGGGAGTGATTCAGAGAGTAATCGATCCTCAAGAAGAGATGATTCCAGGAGGTTGCTCATGTCTGGGAGAGTGGTTGTTAAGGCATGATGAATCTGCAGGTATCTAAACGCCTCCCCCTGGGCCATTTTGTGCTTCTCCTGCAGTTCTGGGAAAGATAGGACTCGTCCGTTCGCGCTATTTTTAATTCAGACTTTAAAATGTGTTATCTCTGGTTTATCTAATTGGAGTTTTGTTGTTTTGGTGTCATTTTATTTCTATTTTTCTAAATTGGTTTGAGATGTTTCTTGTGTAGTGTTTTCTCATTATTACTATTTTAATGCTGCATAAATACTTTACACATTGCCTCCAAGTTAACCCTGTCTGCTTTGCGCTAATCTACCAGAGGGTTGAGCACAGATTTATTTTGTCACCTTAGTGGTTCATCCGGACAAGGACTTGGATTAGTATTTGAGATGGGTTCTCACCCCCTCAACTAATGCGTCAATGTTTTACAGTGCCTAGTCACTCCAGATTTTCTGATGATTCAGAGGCCATGCCCTCACCTTAAATACAGGTTTCTCCAGACTCATGCATCGATCCAGCCCTATCTTCCAACCCTCTGATGGAGGGGAGAGGGTTGGGTCTTTACAGTGTTAGGGATTGGCTCTTTTGACGACCACAAGGATCATCCACATAAACACCAGCTTATGCCGATTGCTGTCTAAATTAATGGTGATATGCAGTAGTGATAATTCCGATAGATACATCTGCCAGTGGATTCCTCACCTTGTGAATATCCCCTTGCGTCAGCAACATTTGGAAATTCTTTTTTGTAGCTTCGCGCCGACGTGGACGACGTCACAGAGGCACGACATCGCGCGTGTCTCCGCTGACGTCACCGACACCATAATAGGCCCACGTCGGCGTGATGACGTCAGTTCCCTTTTTTCCGCGTCGTCGATGCTAACGGTTTCGGGGAATCTCTGTAGCTGTTGGTAACTTTCTTACTGTTTTCTCTGTTTTCTTGCTTCTTTGTCTTGTTGAAGATGTCGACTAAGAAGACCGGGTTCAAGCCATGTGGAGAGTGCTGCAAAATGATGTCGATCACGGACCCGCACGAGGATTGTATCTGGTGCCTGAGTTCAGATCATGATGTCAAAGGCTGTTCTTCGTGTAAGAAAATGAACCCGAAGGCACTTAGTGAGAGGGAAACTAAACTTCTGGTGGCGAAGTTGAGAGGAAGAAAAGAAAAGAAGACTTCGATATCGCGTTCGAGAAGGGCGCGGTCGAAGTCGAGGTCCCGTAGGGAGTCGCCTTCGAGGTCGTCATCCGATCATGCTTCGAAATCGAAAAAGAAGCATAAGAAGTGAAGGCATGGATCTCAACATCACTCCGGTAAGGATTCAGACTCGAGACCGAAGTCGCCTAAGAGGAGACATGGAAAGGATGTAGTGTCTCCATCACCAGAGGTCTTGGATCCAGAAGGTGAGGCTTCGCCTTCGAAGTCGCTGGTTCAATCTCCGGCTCCGGTTCCGAATCCATCTCAGGCGCTGTCTCCGGCTCGATAGGATGAAGAGGTCCCTTTGAATCAGGCCTCGATGTCTATGACACATCCACCTGTGGAAGAGGAGGCGAATCCGGAACCTCTGACGGGTCAGTCTGTGGGTTCTTACCCACCTTTCCCAGCTCCAGGTCAAGACCCTACTGCGTTTTTAAACGCTATGTATGGTGTCTATTCCAGGGCTTTGTACCCCTCTGGTGCACCTTCGGGTCCCATGGGTCCTCTGGCGTATAATTTAGGAGTTCCCCACTCCTATGCTCCAGCTCCCTTTATGCCTTTTATGCCGTCTCCGACGCCGCCTTGGCATTACTCTGCGCGGCTGAGGTCGTCGACGCCAATACCGCCGTCGCTGGCTCCGACTTGACCACGAAAACAGCGCCCTGGGCCTTCGGATTCGATCTCCATGTCGATACTGGCTCCGTCGGAGTCGTTCACAGATCCAACGGCGCGGCTGTTGAAAGAGAGATACAGAAGGGATGCTCAGCGCCTTATAGAGGAGCAAAGATATAGAGAGGCTGAGGCTGAGATGGAAGAAGGAGAGCTTCAGGAGGACTGTTTTGAAGATCTAGGAGAAGCCAGTGGTTTGGAACTTTCTCCTGATTGGGAGTTGTCATCTGTGCCTGATGCCCCTTCAAAGGATGTTACGCCATACCACATGGTCATGAGGAAGGCTGCAGAACTTTTAAATTTAACTTTGCCTACAGTGGAATATAAATCCAATCTCTTGATTGAGGTCCTCCATTCCCCAAGTTCTGTTATCGAACCGTTGCTTCCCTTTAATGAAGCATTAACTGAACCTATTTTGGAGGTTTGGAGCAAGCCTCTTACAGCTCCTGCAGTGGCTAAAAGTGTTGCAAGGAGGTATAGAGTTGCACCTGGGGATCCTGAATTGTTATCCTTGCATGCCTGAAAGACTGGTTATTCATGCAGCCTGTTCAAAAAAGATTGTGGGTGCATTCCCTCAAGTGCCTGGGGATAAGGAATCCAAGAAACAGGATCAGACTGCGAAGAAGTCTTTCTCTTCAGCAAGTATGGCTTTAAAATCTACTAATGCCACTTGCCTTTTGGGGAGATATATACATGCCCTGGTGGACTCAGTGCGGCTGTTGGCTCCTAAAATTCCCGAGGACAGTAGGAAGGATTTTAATGAGGTATTGGCCGATGCACAGGCGCCTGCTCGGCAAGTGATTCAGAGTGGGCTAAACACTGCTGATTCAGTTGCTCGCATCATGGGAACTGCTGTTACCTCTAGAAGGGCTTCCTGGCTGAAGTAATCTGACTTTTCTGCGGATGTTCAGGCTGCGTTGTTGGATTTGCCTTTTGATGGTGTTGGACTTTTTGGTAAAAAAGCTGATGCAGCTTTGGAAAGATTTAAGGACAGTAGGGCTACTGCCAAATCTTTGGGGCTGCAGACCAGAGGTTCATCAACTAAAAGGTATAGAGGTTTTGGACGTTCTTCTTTTTTTCAACAGCAGCAGCAACAGCAAAACCCACTGTATAAGTCATACAGGGGTAAGCAAAGAGCTCGTCCTCGGGGACGTCAAGCCTCCTCCTCCTCCTCCACCTCTTCCAACCCCCACCCACAGAAAAGCAGCCCTAGATCCGCCATTCTGGATCATGCGGGTCCTGTAGGGGGTCGGCTTACCTATTTTCTAAGGGATTGGGAATCGGTTACATCAGATCTTTGGGTTCTCAATCTCGTAGAAAATGGGTATGCTCTTCCCTTCCGGGAATTCCCTCCGAATTACCCTCCTTGCCAAGGTTTTTGCACGGAGGAACACCTGTTACTCCTGCAGGAGGAAGTCCAGACACTATTAAAAAAGGGTGCGATAGAGATGGTTCCAGAGCAGGAAAGGGGTCAGGGATGCTACTCCCGGTATTTCCTGATACCCAAGAAGGATGGCAGACTTCGTCCAATCCTGGATCTCAGGATCTTGAACCTTTACCTAAAACAGGAGAAGTTCAAGATGCTCACCCTTGCACAGGTTCTTCAGGCGCTGATGGAAGAAGACTGGATGGTGTCAATAGACTTGCAGGATGCATATTTTGACATCCCTATCCTCACACAGGAAGTATCTTCGTTTTATGGTAGGGTTGCAACATTACCAGTTTGTGGTTCTACCGTTTGGTCTTACTACTGCGCCTCGAGTCTTCACCAAGGTGATGGCTGTGGTGGCAGCACATCTCAGAAGATCAGGGATACCGGTATTCCCGTATCTGGACGATTGGATGATCAAAGCAGAACCTCCAGAGAAGGTGCTCCATCATCTGCAAGAGACAACTCAGTTGTTGCACAGGTTGGGTTTTTCGATAAATGTGCCCAAATCTCACCTTGTGCCCTCCCAGCGCAACCTGTTTATAGGTGCGGTACTGGATACAACTGTGTGTCATGCATTCCCTCCTCCTCAAAGGATTCGGACATACAGGAGTTGATTCCTTTATTTTCAATGGAGCGGTTGTTCCAGTCCTGAAGGTCCTTCGGCTGCTCGGTCTGATGACTTCCTGCATTTTGTTGGTCAACAATGCATGCTGGCACATGAGGGCACTCCAGTGGTGCCTCCGCAGGCAGTGGTATCAACACAACGGATATCTCAGGGAGTCTGTGAGGATCTCCAGAGAAACTGCAGCGGATCTGACTTGGTGGGGAGTGGAAGGCAACCTGTCTCAAGGGAAGCCTTTTCAACTGCCTCCAGCTGTGGCCACGGTGATAACGGATGCATCCATCTGGGGGATCTGGAGGTCAAAGGTCTTTGGTATTCAGAGGAAAGGTTGCTTCACATCAACCTTCTGGAATTGCGGGTGATACTTTTGGTACTCAAGGCCTTCCTCCCTTCCCTTCGCGGTCGGTCGGTCCAAGTCCTGACGGACAACACCACCGCGATGTGGTATGTCAACAAACTGGGAGGAGTAGGTTCGTAGTGTCTCTGCAGAGAGGCTCTGCGTCTCTGGTCCTGGGTTCAGGACCATCAGATTTGTCTGATGGCAAATCATCTGACCGGAGTTCTGAACGTTTGTGCAGACAGTCTCAGTCGGCAGTTCTCAGCCGAACACGGGTGGAGGCTCCATTCGGAGGTAGTTCGTCATGTATTTCGGACTTGGGGAACTCTAGGTGGACCTTTTCGCCACTCGCGAGAATGCTCACTGCCCGTCATTCTGCAGTCTCCAGTATCCGATGCGGGAGCTTTGGGGGGACGCGTTTCAGTTGAGTTGAGACTCAAGACTTCTTTACGCGTTTCCTCCCATACCCTTGATTCCTCGGGTTCTGAGGCAGATTCGCCAAGACCGGGCCCAAGTCATATTGGTCGCCCTGAATTGGCCAAGAAGGGTGTGGAACACAGATCTTCTCCACCTCTCCTCGTGCCCGCCGCTCCGTCTCCCTTTCAGGGCAGATCTCCTCTCTTAGATGGAGGGGCAGGTTCTACACCCCCACCTCCAGACCTTACACCTTCATGCCTGGAGATTGAACGGGGCAACCTGAATTCCTTTTCTCTCCCACCTGATGTGGTGGATGTCATTCTATCGGCCAGGCGTGACTCCACCAAATCTATCTATTCATACAGATGGTCTAAATTTGTCACTTGGTGTGGAGAGAAATCTGTTGCCCCATTGAAGGCTTGTTTATCTGATATACTACAATTTGCTCTTTATTTGGCGAAGCAAGGGTTTGCTGTTGCCACTGTCAAAGGTTATCTTTCGGCTTTGTTGGCATTTCTTTGTTTGCCGGATCAGCCGTCATTGTTCAAATCTCCTGTGGTTTTAAGATTTTTGAAGGGCCTTACAAATACATTTCCTCCTACTCCCTTTATTGTGCCTCAATGGGACTTAAATCTGGTGCTTACTTTCCTTATGGGTTCTCCCTTCGAACCTTTGCACAAATGTCCCTTGAGACTTTTGTCTTTTAAGACGGTTTTCCTGGTTGCTATTACCTCGGCAAGGAGGTTAAGTGAGCTTCAAGCTCTTAGTTCGAAGTCCCCATTCTTGACCATTCATGCTGAACGAATGGTTCTTAGGACCAGGGCTGCTTTTCTGCCTAAGGTGGTGACTCCCTTCCATCTAGGACAGTCTATTACCCTTCCTACCTTCTATCCTCCCCCTCACCCTTCCGAGGAGGAGAGACTTCATCGCCTGGATCCTAAGAGGGCGGTGAGCTTCTACCTGGACAGAACCACAGAGTTCAGGGTGGATGACCAGCTCTTTGTTGGATTTGCTGGCTGCAAGAAAGGAAAAGCGGTGCACAAGCGCACACTTTCAAGATGGATCATACTTTGCATCTAGATCTGCTACTCTATGGCGGGTAAGGAACCTCCAGAGGGTATAAGGGCTCATTCTACTAGAGCAAAGTCTTCAACATCTGCTTTGTCTAGGGGTGTGCCTGTAGAGGATATTTGTAGAGCGGCAACTTGGGCCTCCCTCCACACTTTTGCGAAGAATTACTGCTTGGATTCAGAGATGAGGAGGGACGGACACTTTGCGCGTTCTGTCCTCCAGGATTTTCTGGTATAGCGGAGTGGACACCCTCCTCCGGGAGTGGGGACTGCTGTGGGACTCTATTCACAAGGTGAGGAATCCACTGGCAGATGTATCTATCAGAAGAACAAGTCACTTACCTTCGGTAACGCTTTTTCTGGTAGATACAGTATCTGCCTGTGGATTCCTCACATGCCCACCCTCCTCCCCATTGTCCACTCTTCTATACCTTAGATAATGGCAAGGTTTTAATGTATATATGTTATTCTCTAAAGTAGTGTTGTATTCTACTTAAATTACTGCATTGTCTTTACACTGTGTGTTTTATCTTGACTATTGTATACTGTGTATATATCTACTGTTGTCGGTCCGTCCGTGTGCCTCTAAGGCACGGAAAAAAGGGCGGAACTGACGTCATCACGCCGGTGTGGGCCTATTATGGTGTCTGTGACATCAACGGAGTCACGCGCGATTTCGTGCCTCTGTGACGTCGTCCACGTCGGCGCGAAGTTACAAAAATGGTGCTGACGCAAGGGGATATTCACAAGGTGAGGAATCCACAGGCAGATACTGTATTTACCAGAAAAAGCGTTACCGAAGGTAAGTAACTTGTTCTATGGGATGTCGAAGTATCTGCCAACGTATCACTTCCCCTAGTACCCAAAATTTAGCAACCATGCCACAACTCAAGATAGTGTAGAAAACGTCTCCATCATGTCTCCTGCATCTCCGAAAGAGAGATGAATCCACCAACTCCTACCTCCACAGCCTTTCGCGTTAGTTATGTGCAGTGTAAATATTTCAGTTGAGTCAGACTATATTGTGAGACAATAACTGCTTTTCTGGAGGAATCTCAAGCTTCTCTCCAGTCATCGTCTGTCATTGCCCTGAAGTCCCTCCCACCTCACGCAGGTGGAAGAAGAAGTCATAGGAATAATGTACTAATGACCTATAGATCTGTAAGATTGTGTGCTCCTTCAACTCCTCGTTAATGATCATGGCCTCTAGCGAGCTATAGCCTGTGAGTTCCTCAATTCTGCTAATATAAGGCCCAAGGCCATGTCGGAGCTGCAAGTATCTATAAAATTGACTATGATGAAGGTCAAGCTCCTGCTGTACGGATCATGTTGTCTTCCAATTTAGAGATCCTGATTGTATCCTATTGTTGAAATACCCTCATCCACGTCACCGTCTTCACCCAACTCCCTGTCCAAAGCAGGGTTTCTTTAGTAAGGCTGCAATTCCCACCCACCACCTTTGGTGCTTCATGCCAGACCTGCCAGATCTGGGAAATAATCTGTGTTCAAGAATAGTTTTTAGTAACTTTAACTTGCTGGTGCAGTTTTGGCATTGTAAGCAGAGGTGCTGTATTGTATCTTCTTCTAGTTTGCTTTATTGTTCGACTGGATTGAAGTCACTGTGCCTTTTATGGAATTCACTCTTTGCCCTAAGGACCGTTCCTTCTTTTAAATTGCTGTAATAGATTCAGTCAAGTCATGTGAAAGGGGGCTTATTTCCTTTTCAAGATAACATAATAGTTTAAAGTATAGGTCAAGTATTCTCTTGTAATTTTTCTCCTTTGCCAAAGATGGTTGGACAACCTGGTTTTCAGACATCTTTCTCTTCCTCAATGTTCTCATTAGTCGGTTCCACTGAAATGGAGGTTGATTAATTCTCTTCTTCATCATGCCTTGTACCCTCACTTACTTCCAGACTGTTACCTCCTTGCCTGCAGTAACTGCAATAATCAACAGGTTGGGGGCCGGGCTTGCCAGGGTCGAAGATGGCCGCCTGAGCGAGGAGCTCCGCACAACCATCACATTATCCACCAATTATCCGGCACCTGCAGACGTAACACGACTCCCTTAGAGCCGCTATCGGTTCTGGCGGAAAACCGGAGTGCAACAAACTGACTCCGACCCCTGATCTCAACCAGACGACCGAGCGGGAGACTCCTGCTGGCCCACGAGCTGCGTAGGCCACGATCCTCGAACTACTGTGAAACACTGCAGGGGCCTGACGCACAGCAGCTCTGCTGTCCACGGAGCTCCTGAGATGAAAACTGGAACAGTGTTGCTGACGCAGAAGCTCGCTACGGGGAGACATCCTCCTTGAGCGATAAGGAGATCGAGGCAATTTGTGCCGTAGGGGGCGGGCATACATCGGAGGCCTAGAAGTGAGGCACTGTGAGGTGCTGACGCACCTACTATCGGTTCAGAAAAGGGGGTGGTGATGAACAGAGTGTCTGAATTAAGCAGACCACTCTTACCCAGTCCAAAGATCAGGGCTTGATCCATCACCGTTATTTATCTCACTGCACCATTCCAGCTCAGAACCTGGCTATATGCAAATCAGTCTGTCCCTGGCCCAGTGCATCAGGGAAACAGGGCAGACTAAACTACCAAGCCAATTCTTCACCAGAAAGGAAACAAGCTACCGGGGACCGGTTTCTGGCATTTCAGCCGTGAAAAAGTGATGGTGGTGCCTCATGTAGTGATGTGTGCTGGCGCTAACACTACGAGCTACTGACGAGACATACTGTGGGGCTGTCCTTGTAAACGCAGTGGATGAGGGGTCACAGATTTTGAACAGCGCTGTAACCCCCGCTGAGAGATCCCGTGCACAGAATACTGCGTTCAACCCCTGCAGCAAGCTGTAAGGAAGAGCCACCCGAGACGGTGTTAATCAACCGGTACCCTTTGCAGAGGGGATTCTGCCCATTGCGGATCGGTGTGTATCCCACCCCTTGTGTGATTACAAAGCAAGAATCACTAGAGTGGCACCAGTGGTCTAGGGCCCTACAGCGGCTGTTACAAGAGGAGTCGTGATTACGACAGAGCAGAGATAACGAATCACTTTAGATAGTTAATCCCGGCTCTGGTCATTGGGACACCGCCACCAATCTCCTGAAGTGTCAACAGAGAGAGTGGTTGCCGTCTGGAGGGATAGCAGGTTTCAGACCCAAACAACTGTGGCGGACCTGAAGAGATAGGCAGAGTTGATAAGGTGCAGCCAAACCAACGTTTGACCAAAAGAAGTCCAAGGTGCGAGATGTGGTCACGGACGATGGGGACAATATGCAGGATCCACCTCAGGAGGAGACAGATGGCCACATTCGTACCATGCTAACAGCGATGGAGAAGGGCTTACAAAGCTGTCTCTCTGTTTTGGGCACTAAGATGGACACTCTCTCCTATCGGATAGACAGAATGTCCGAGAGACTAAACAAGCATGCAGAACGGTTAGACATGGTGGAGCACCGGATCACAGAGGTGGAGGAAGCGCAGACAACTTTGGATGCCGCGCACAAACAACTGGGTAGAGTGATATAGGTTCTACAGGATAAAGCAGAGGACCTTGAAGCACGTTCCCATCGTAGTAACCTGAGGAGCTCGGGCCTACCGGAGTCGACTCAGTCTGGCAATATGGAACACGTTGTCAAGAAATTATTGGTAACGCTCCATGGTAGTGAAACTTTTTCTCCCAAGTTCTTGGTAGAGAGAGCGAATCGCTCCCTAGGCCCTCGCCCGGTGTCTGGTGCTCCCCCACGGTCGATAATTGCGAAATTACTGAACTATTGTGACCGAGATTTGGCGCAGAGAGTGGCCAGGGAGAAACAGACACTGCATTACGAAGGTTCCATAATATCTCTGTTTCCAGACTTAACGCTAAAAGTCCAAGAAGCGCGCCGGCAGTTTGCACTGCTGAAGAGGCAACTAAGAGAGCACAACATAGACTATGCCATGCTGTATCCGGCTCGACTCCGTGTCAATCGGCAGGGCCATTCGCGAATCTTCACTGATCCTAAAGTCTTGCAGAAGGCCCTGAAGGATTAGTCTAAATAAATGCGTTGCAGCCCGGAGCGAGGCTCCTTGGAAGGAGCGGAAGGTGGTTGATTGAATGAACAAGACTGAACTCTGGACTCTTCTAAATGCAGAGAAGAATGTTATTTTGGGGGTAGTATGGGGAAAACTAATATGACAATGCAAGGGATTACCATGTCCAAACGAGACTGTTTGATTCTTTGAGACTCGAAGAGAAATGTGGGGGATTTATGATGTTTGCGCACGGACACTGCTAGTTTCAGTTCTGGGAAAGGGTTAAGTAAGGATATTACTTGATCTTATGACATGTAGATGTTGTGGGGGTTGGAGATCTTTCTTGTTTGCAGTTGCTTTATGTTTGTCAGATGGTGTGTGGGGTGGTTATCAGAATAAGCTGTGAAGTTCAGCTTGGATAGACGAGCAACCTCTGCCCACGAGTGAAGCACACACTTGGGGTATTGCATCTTGGGTGGAGGGGAGAGGGCTTCCTTTGTTTAAAGTTGAGTCGTTTTTTCTTGCTATTTTCTAAGAGGATACACAGGTAAAGTTTACTGACATTTCGCTGAGGCACAGCTGTGTGAAGCCCTGGCTTGGGTGGGAGTGGGGGAGGGGTTGGAGTTACAGTTGGCATGACACTTTTTCTGGACAATACATTTTACACAAGACGATAGCACATGTTATATATTCCAATGGCTACCACAGATAGAATGATGTTGAGTGATCATAGGGAAGCTCGCAGTGATTCCTATAGTGCTGCAGTGCAGGGTAAGCTTTGTGTGCTCACATGGAATGTGAGAGGTCTTAATGACTACAGAAAGCTACGTGAGATCCTGGCCTACTTGACGAGACAAGGGTAGATATTGCGCTGCTGCAGGAGACGCACCTTCCCTCAACAGCCCCATGCTTAGTTGCAGGGGATTGCAAGGCCACTTATACACAGCTGGCTACACCATGCATGCACGTGCGGTGCCTACATGGGTTAACCCCAAGGCATCCCTTACGCTTGACCCCATAGCCACTGACGGGGATGGGCGATATGTAATATCCAGATGCCCGGGAAAGGGGCTAGACATGCTCATAATTCATATATATGGCCCCAGTTATGACAATCCCAATTTTTATGCTGCATTGTCTGAGAAAGTACGTACTTGCGGGGAGGAGCACCAACTCTGGGGCGGTGACCTAAACTTAGGTTTAACCCCCACCAAGGTCGATCAGGGGCCCAGAGAGACCAGGTACGGTGGCAGCTCCGACTGTGACTGATATCATGGTTCAGTTCGGCTTGCATGATGTATGGAGGCTGAGATTCCCAGACAAAGGGGGATTTACGCATTACTCAGCTTATCACTATTTATATACACGAATAGTCGATTGGTTAGCTACTGGGCGGTTGTGTGAGAGTACCCAGTCCTGGGAGGTGCTTCCCCGTACGCTCTCAGACCATTCCCCGATACTCTTGTTGCCAGACGTGCCCCGGAAGACCATCCCCCCCTTTACTTGGAGGTTCCCGCTGTACTGCCTGCTAGACGCAGTATTCAATGAGGAGCTTGCTGAGGCTATCGAAACATTTTTCGCAACCAATGTTGGTTCAGTGGTCAGCTTTCAAATGGTTTGGGAGACGTCTAAAGTCTATATTCGCAGAGTAACTATGACTAGTCAAGTCAAGTCAAGGTCGAATTTATATAGCGCGCTACTCACCCAGAGGGTCTCAAGGCGCTTGGGGGAGGGGGGGAGCTTTACTTGTCAAATATCCAAGTTTTAAGTTGTTTCCTGAAGGAGAGGTGGTTCTGTGTGAGGCAGAGGTGGGTGGGGAGGGAATTTCAGGTCTTGGCCGCTAAGTAGGAGAAGGATCTTCCTCCCTTGGTGGATCTTTGGATGCGTGGAATTGCGGCAAGGGCTTGATTGGCTGATCGAAGTTGGAGGGTAGGGGTGTAGAAGGACAGGCGCGTGTTGAGGTATTCGGGTCCTAGGTCGTAGAGGGCTTTGTGTGCGTGGGTGAGGAGGCGAAAGGTAATTCTCTTGTTGACTGGGAGCCAGTGGAGGTCTCTCAGGTGACCGGAAATGTGAGCTTGGCGGGGGATGTCTAGGATGAGTCTGGCTAAGGCGTTTTGGATGCGTTGGAGTTTTTTCTGTAGTTTGGCTGTGGTTCCGGCGTAAAGGGTGTTTCCGTAGTCTAGTCGGCTTGTAACCAGTGCATGGGTGACCGCCTTTCTTGTTTCGGTGGGGATCCAACGGAAGATTTTTTTGAGCATTCGTAGGATGTTGAAGCATGATGATGAGACGGAGTTGACTTGTCTGGTCATCGAGAGGGCGGAGTCGAGGATGAAGCCCAGGTTACGTGCGTGGTCTATTGGTATGGGTGCGGTTCCCAGGGCCGGTGGCCACCATGAGTCGTCCCAGGCGGAGGGGGATGATCCTAAGATGAGGACTTCCGTTTTGTCTGAGTTAAGTTTTAGACGGCTGTTCTTCATCCACTTGGCTACTTCTTTCATCCCTTCGTGTAGGTTGGTTTTGGCGGTGTTTGGGTCTTTGGTGAGGGATAGGATCAGCTGAGTGTCGTCTGCGTAGGAGATAATGTTGAGGTTATGTTGGCGCGCGCTATGGATGCGAGGGGACTCATGTATACGTTGAAGAGGGTGGGACTGAGTGAGGATCCTTGGGGTGCACTGCAGATGACTTCGGTAGCCTCTGATCTGAAAGGGGGAAGGCGGACTCTCTGGGTTCTTCTGGCGAGGAACGAGATTATCCAGTCTAATGCTTTTCCTTGTATTCCGACGTTGCTGAGGCGCTGTATGAGGGTGCTATGACAGACCATGTCGAAGGCTGCGGAGAGGTCGAGTAGGATGAGGGCAGCAGTTTCTCCATTGTCCAGTAGAGTTTGAATGTCGTCTGTTGCTGCGATGAGGGCGGTCTCGGTGCTGTGTTTGGCTCGGAAGCCGGACTGTGAAGGGTCAAGGGATTTGTTGGATTCGAGGAAGGCGGCGAGTTGACTGTTGACTGCTTTCTCAATGACTTTGGCAGGGAAAGGGAGGAGCGAAATGGGGCGGTAGTTTTTAAGTTTGGTGGGGTCCGCTGTAGGTTTCTTCAAGAGGGCGCTGAGTCGGCGTGTTTCCAGCTTTCCGGGAAGGTGGCGGAGTTAAGGGAGCAGTTGATGACGTCTCGGAGATGGGGTGCGATAATGGAGTCTGCTTTGTTGAATATGTGGTGGGGACATGGGTCGGTTGGCGATCCTGAGTGAAAGGTGTTCATCAGGCGGATGGTGTCTTCAGTGGTGATTAGGTTCCAGGTGTAAAGGTTGTTGGAGGGGGGTTTTGGTTCGGAGATTGGTGGGGTGGGCTGGTCTCCAAAGCTGTTATGAATGTCGGCAATTTTGTTGTGGAAGAACGAGGCAAGAGAGTCGTCAGGTCTTGGGATGGAGTGATGTCGTTGGTGCCGGCGGAGGGGTTGGTGAACTCTTTGACGATGTTGTTTAAACACTCCGGTATCCTTAGAGTGATTCGTCGGAGACTTACAGATCTGGAAACAAGCTTAGCTGATCTGGAGGCGTGCCTCCAAATTGGTACGGATTATGAAGTACTATAGGAATTCAAGGCCCAGTTAGAAGAATACCATGATTTGGCTGATGCAGAAATAAAACATCTTGGCAAATACTCCATTGCTTGCACCTACAGAGAGGGCGATCGGCCGGGTGCTGTACTGGCCCTACTACAAAAAAAAGTTCTGTGAAAAAATAGTAGACGCTGAAATCTGGACGACTGAGTAGATACATTAACTGGAGAAACAGCCATTGCTGAGATATTCAGACAATATTACTCGCAGCTCTACTCTGCTTGTGGTGGTGGTACTGATGAGGACATTTTAGACTATTTCATACATATTGAGTTGCCTTGATCAACAAACATTCATTATGAATTTCGGATGTGACCCCTGGAAGGAGAAGAAATCACTATGGCATTATCATGCATGAAACCAGGCAGTGCACCAGGTATTGATGGTTTAACTGTCACTTTTTACAAGGCATATCTGGACCTACTGCTGCCGCACTGAGCCACTCTCTTTGACGACATGTGTGTGTCAGGCACTATGCCACCATCGATGAGAGAGGCGATCATTGTAGCCAATGTGCATCATATCGTCCGCACTCTTTGCTTAATGTCGACACGAAAATCTTTGGAAAGATCCTGGCGAACAGGCTGGAGGCATTTAGTAGAAGTAAAATTTGTATTTTGTCTTAAATTAGTATTTTGTCTTAAGTTAGTCTTAAGTTAGAATGTTGTCTTAAGTTTTGTTCTTAAGACAAAATACTAAGTGAGACAAAGTCCTAACTTAAGACAAAATACTAACTTTTTTTTACAACTCTATTTTCTTGACTGCACAGTATTATTACATCAAATCGAATTTACATTCTGTATAGCATAGTGATTTTCTCGTTTTCTCCCAACTGAACATAATGACCAATTTCAAAACGTCATGACATATCATGTAGCAAAGTTGATATCACGTTGAAGACAGTTCTCAGTCGTATTACACCGTACTATCATCAACAGGAGCTTCGTTACTCAATACAACACGTCATGTAAGAACCAAGATTAACAGAAAATAAACCTTATCCCCATTCCTCCCTCCACCCCGCACCTCCCACCCCTATCCCACCCGTCTCCTGATCTCATTGAAAGCCAGTATGTGCCACTCCTCTACAGTGATGTTGAACAAACCCAAAACGTTACAGGGGTTCAAACAGCCTGCACGTAGGAGGGTTCCCACCCACCTCGAATACACCTTTGGGCACACAATGCATACGTTTTCAAGGCCTATCCGCCTGTGATGGTATCAGTTCCATCCCTTCCAAGCCTAACAACATGACCAGGCCCGGACTGGCCATAAAGGGCACCGGGCAATCCCCCGGTGCGCCGCAAGCCGGGGGCCGGTTTTGAGCCCCTGGGGGCCGATTTTGTTACAGGGCCGATTTTGCAGCAAAATCGGCCCTGTAACAAAATCGGCCGAAAACCGGCCCTAGCAAAGCGCTCAGCGCCACCTCCATCCCCCCCGAGTGGGGAGGGGGGGCCGGCTGAGCACTTTGCCAGGGCCGGTTTTGGTTCCGAGTCCGGCCCTGAACATGACGTCCCAATCCTGTGCTATGGGATACTTACGCTGGCCTCTCTCCTCTTCCTGTCGAAGCGCCACCCCCTCCGCCCTGCCCCACTTCACTAGGTCTGCCTGCCACAAAGACGTTCTGGGTGGTCTGGTAGACTTCCACCTCATCGTCAGCACTCTGACAGCTAGTAATAGGGCCAAATCCAGAAATTTTAGTTTAGCTTTTTGTGTTTTGGGACGTTTACAAGACCCCACTAGACAGTACAAAGCGTCCTCCGGCACCAGCAGGTTAGTAACATCCCGTAGAGCCTGACAAATCTCCACCCAGTAATCCCGCAAGAGTGGACATGTCCATACCATGTGGAGAAATCCAGCCTCATCTTCCCGGCAACGTGGGCAATAAGGGGGGGGAGTCTGGAAACATTCTATGCAGCCTCTGTGGAGTCAAATATGCCCTATGAAGTATCATTACCTGTGTGAATTTAAACTTAACATTCCTCGACAACCTCTTGGGATGCTCAAGAATAGTCCGCCATGCCCTATCCGACAGTGCCACCCCGAGTCTTGAGCCCAGGTTTCTCTAAGTGTTGTGAGTGGAATGGCCGCATGTACCCTTATCCCCTTGTATAGCCATCGCACCAAATGGCCCCCCGTTCCCATATAATAGAGCAAGTGAACCAGTTCGTGTTGCAGGGGTAGGAGTCGCTGTGGGGCCCAGGTATGTCGTATATAGTGGGACACTGTGGCATGCAGCAAATATAACCGCTGGGGGGCACCCGTGGCCTGCAAGAAGGAGTCATGATCCAGGAATATATTGTCTCCGAAAAAGGCGCCCACCTCGTCCACCCCCGCTTCCACCCAGGGACGTAATGTATGTTAAGTGAGTCTGCCCTGCGGTGTCGGGATGCCCAGCAGAGGAATATTTCCTGCGAAGGGTACTACCGCTGCAGTGTATGCTAATGCCTTCCTCCAGCACAGCAGGGCCGTGCGCAGAAGAGGGTGGCAGTCCGAAGGAAGCTTGCTCCCAGGCAGCAACTTGGAATGTAGTTCTCCCAGCGCCAGTCGGTCTGCAGTGTAACCAATCTTGTGTAGATTCTTGCCAGCTACCCAGTGTGCTAGCCACTTGACTGGCATAATAATACCCACGGAAGTCAGGTGCTCTCAGGCCTCCCAATCTGGTCCCCAGTTGGAGCTTACGGACACTGATACGGCACCGCCCAGAACCCCAAATGAGGGTTAGCAAGATCGTGTTCAATGCATTAAATATCTGTGGGGGAATGATAACAGGCAAAGTAACAAAATAATATAGCAGGTGAGGGAGCATAACCATCTTTGAGATAGCGATCCTACCCATGATTGATAGGGGCAGGGAAGTCCAAAACCCTACGCTGCTTCGGAGGTGTGTAATAGCTCTTCTAATATTGCCCTCAATCTGGTCCTCAGGTGACCTATACACCTGTATACCCAAGTATTTGAACGTGGTCTGTGCAACCGGTATCAGATGCCCCCCAAAGCGAATAAAAGGGAGGTGGGGCGTCTCTCTGAAATAGAAACCAATGGACATTTCAGGGTTAATGGCCAGATCGGACACCTCCTCAAACCGACTAAAAATGTCGTATAATATCGAGTGGTCCGCCGTCAAATCCTGGAAGTACAATAAGATAGCGTCGGCGTAGATGGACAGCAGGTGGTGTGTTCCCCCAACCGGGATACCCAGTTGATCCCCGTGCGCCCGAAGGGCTATGGCAAGGGGTTCCAGGGCCAATACGAACAAAAGGAGCTACCGTGGGCAACCCTGTCGGGTGCCTCTGTGTACTGGGTAACTCTCCGATATATATCGGCCCGACCTGGCCCGGGCCGTTGGGTCTGTGTATAATAGTCTAATCCATTTTAATAAGGAGTCCGGAAAGCCATAACGCTTCAAGAATTCAAACATAAACGTCCGTGACAGGGAGTCAAACGCCTGTTTGAGATTGAGTGCTATACAGCCTGCCTGAGAGTAGCGGCTGTCATTAGGGCGTGTAGTCTCCGTGTATTCTGGGAAGTACTCCTTCCCGGGAGGAACCCATATTGATCTGGGTGTACAAGAGTAGGGAGATGAGATTGTATCCGCAAAACAATAGCCTTACTAAGGATCTTGTACTCCGTAGAAAGCATTGGCAGGGGTCTATAATTTGTCAGGTCTTGCGCAAAGTGGTGCACTTTGGAGGGGTGTCGGGGCTACGTGTTAACTGGCTGAAGTCTATCATATTCCCCCTTACCCCTGCCACAACTCGTTTCAAACCTTACTACCCGTTGCAGTGGGCAACAGACTCTGTATGATACCTAGGTATCCAAGTACACTCAGACTCTGAAGTCGTATTCAGGGAAAACTATGGCATCGCCGTTAGTAAATTGGAAGATGAGGTGGAGAGTTAGATCCGGCTTCCACTATCCTTGCTGGGTAGAGTATCAATAATAAAAATGGTGATACTACCACGCTTTCTTTTTCTTTTCTCTAATATCCCATTAGTATTCCCAAACACATTTTTTAAGAGACTCACAACATTGATGGTCAAATTGGCGTGGGCCGGCAAACAACCGATGATCAAATGGCACATCCTTACTCTCCCGTACCACATGGGTGGACTGGGTGCGCCTGATTTGGACTTGTACTATAGAGCTGCACAAAGTGCACCTGCTTACCATTGGATACATGGCTTGCCGGACACCCCCCCACCTGCACATAGAGAGGGTAGTGGCATTCCCTTGTGCATTGCCGGTGTTGCTTTTTTCGCCTCCAGACCGTAGGACGGGGATACTTGACTCAGTCAACGCGACTGTACATGCATGGCATCACCTTTTAAAGTTACAGGCGGGGCCATCCTGTATTCTCCGCTTGCCCCACTGGATTGGTGCCACTGGTTGCCCCCATGTAGGGATGGAGTAGTTGTGAGGGCGCTCAACTCAATAGAGGTCCGGACTATAGGCAACTTGTTTGAAGGCGGCATAGCGAAAAGTTGGGAAGACTTGGGGATGGAAGATGCTGGGCCCACACTTCTTACCAAATTTCAATTTCACAGAATACAACACACGTTATTACAGATTTTAGGGGGAGACTTAGCAGAACCGCCAGAGCTGACTGCCCTGTCTTACGTTATAAAAACTGACGAACCGACACATATAGTATCTAAAATCTACAAGCTGGCTATGACTTATAGAGAGAACTACTTCACTAAGACTCAATCAGCTTGGCAGAGAGATCTAGGCAAGGAAATTGATGGCGAAATGTGGGCATACTGCTGTACCAGCACTAAACGTATCTCGCTTAATGGAAAACACAGACTGATTCATTTTAAATATCTCAATAGGGTATACTACACCCCAGAGAGGTTGTGCAGATATGGCCTCAGGGAAGACTCGAGGTCTGGGCGCTGCAGCGAACAGATAGCTGACTTTATGCACCTCGCATGGTTGTGCCCGGGGATTGCCAGATTTTGGGAACAAGTGTTTAATGACTTGGCGGCAGATTTTGGGCAGGTGCTAGAGCCGGAACCAGCATTGGCTCTGCTGGGCTACTCTAAATTGGTGCCTAAAGGGGTGCGAAAATTAGTCGACATGGGCCTACTACTGGCTAAACGCAGAGTGATGATCTGTTGGTCGATTGGACCGCTTCCTACCACCGCTCAATGGGCAACTGACATGCTATATTGCAGCACTCAAACGGAAAACTATAGCGACCTCCTCCCTCCTCGTAATAGACCTAAGAATTTCTGGGCACTGTACAGAACATACAGAGCTACTAAGGAAGGGGGCGATCCATCCACAGAAGGTGCACATCAAGAAACGTCAGTGGCAAGTCTCGATATCTAGGCACATAGATCTGGGTTAAGATAGACACAGATGGTCAAGTGTATTATGTGCAGTGACACTGAGGAATGAGACCTTCAACTAACAGGGCATCCACAAAGCTGGGTCTGTGGCCAGGAGCGTACATAGGGTCCGGTGGGTGGTGCGGGCCGACAGTGAACGGAAAAGGGATATTACTTGCCTGCTACCTAGTTTGGGAAATTATGATGTATGACCTTTGAACATTTATGTCAATTGTATTGCCATATGAATGAAAAGGTGTATTTCTCTATTATACACCACTTAATAAAGGCTTTAAAAATTCAAAAAATAATAATCAACAGGTTGTTCTCAGCCTGCTTTTCTGGAAAGCACTCTCGTACCCCATTATTCAGACAACTTTTCACATTTCCTTACACTGCACAACGACAGAAGCAAAGGCATTTGGAGAAGAGGGATGAGGCTGCCTTGTTACAACTGTACTGATCTGCCTGTCTGTAATGAGGATGCATTTTCCTTGAGTTAAAACACATTGATTACAGTTCTACAGAGAGCTCAGAGCTTTGCACACTTAAGCAAAACCAATACACACTGTAAGCCACCTAGAGGCACCAATAGATCATGCATATTAAATGGTAGGCACACCTTTGTCACGTCAGATACAGCATTACATCAACGGCTAAATCTGTCTGTAGCCAGACGCTAAAAACCTGGTTTACTTGTATGTTACTATTAATGATTAACAAACTGATTTAGTCTGTGTGTTAAGAATGGTACTTTAATATGTGTTCTGAATGGATGTGCCGTTCTTTCTAACACTACAAGTACTAACCCTTCTCATATGCACTTCAACTGGGAGCATACTGCGGATCAGAATTCTCATGTGGGACTTTTCACACCTTCTTTCTTTTGTCATGTGGGGGCAGGCATGTCACGAGTCAGTCAAACTTGCTTTCTTGGATTTCCTTCTGAAGCACAGAAGCAGCACAACTTCAAATCAATTAGAAAAGGCAGGATTATGCATTATAATTTTAGGTTATTAAAACACAATACTAACATACATTCAATGAAATGTAATGCTACACACATTTTATTCGTTGAGAAACATTTTACAAAAGATATCCACACACCCTTGTTGACACTCGCTTTCACTTACACCCACTTTCACTTACACCCACATCTGTCTTTTGACTTAAGAAATAAAAATTAGCACTCTAAGGTTACAGAGATGTTTAAAACAGAATCTAGAGATACTGCGGCTGTGATGTGAATAAGGCTGTTTTGGATCGTTTGTAACTTGATTTCAAATTAATGATGAGAATATGCGTTTTAAAGGCAAAAAAGGGTTTTAATGCGAAGTTTTAAGGCATGTTTGGAAATAATACATGGTACCTTGATTTAAAATCGAGTATTAAGGCTGTAAATATATGTGGATGTAGAATATCGAACACTGAAAACAATAGATGCTGGTTAAATTGAGCATATTTTTTTGAATTTGTGTTGTTTCCCTGTCCCATTGATGCTGAGAGGGCTAGCTCGTTTTGTTTGGCTATTGACATGAGAGTGATATAAGCTTCAGACATTGGATCCGTTTACAAACCCACAAGGAATAGAACAAGGACAGCACAAAAGGCAGGTAGATTGTGTATCCAAAAAGCATCAGAGCAGTGTTCCTTTTTTTCTAGTACCTCGCCACTCCTATGACAGTAAGGATGGCACACTGCTTGTGATTCCTGTATGCTTCTTAATAATGGACTCAAAACGTACAAACATGAAGCCTGCAAATCCGCCTCACCCCTTGGGGAATGATTACAAGCCACTTGGCCCACTGCTGGTCCCAAGGGCAATGAACGGCATTGAAAACAGGCCTCAACGTGTTGTTCAGTGGATTCATTACTCATTTGAGCACGCCTCCAAATCTCTAGCCATAATGGGTTTAAACCGTGTTTATCAGTAAATAGAAGAAAATAAATATTTTTGAGAAAACCTTTTTCTCTCACTGCATAACTCCTAATTTAAAGCACAATCAGCTGAAGTGTGGGTTTTTTAGCCTACCAAGGACTCTTTAGTTCCTGAAGCTTCCTCTGTCTCTCCCCGGGGATGCTCGGCTCTATTTTGTCGTAACTCCTTAGAGTGGTTCTTGAAAAGGGATCATGGCGGTCTCTAAGCGTTTGGATTTTGTTTGCTGTGATTGCCTGATACTATTTTGGTTACTCTTAGCTCTGAAGTCATTCCACCGTCCTCTTGTTTTCAAAACATTTTCTAATAAAAATGTACATTCAAATATACATATGGCGGATTTCAGTCATCGTTTGGTGTGTTCAAGAGTCGCATTCTGCTTCTACCTACCGCAGTGTACAGCATGGCGTAATGTGTCATCCCACTTTATCCACTGGCTTTCTTGCACTAAGTGGTGGAATTTTGTTTAAGGATAATGTGCACATCCTCCTTAAAATGCATGCACTTGGGTGCCAGAGATGGCCTCAGCTGCTGGCCCATTCTTCTGTTTCATAAATAAGAACCCTTGCATGCTTACCAAGAACAGAACTATTGGCTATCCCAGTGCGTCTTACTTTTGTTTCCTGTTCGATAAATGATCCCACACACATTGTTGGACTTAATTATACTTAACCTGTTTATAACACACCTTTTACGCTTAAATGCACTGCGGAGTTAGCATTGATCAATAAACAGCGCAAAGAATTAAATGAAATACATGCATTTCTTTTTTAAATCGGTCCCAACATTCATTAATACTGGTAGAGATTAGAAAATACTTACTCTATTTCTTTTTTGCACCTTTTATTGCTCTGAGAAGTGGGTAATCCACAGAGGGCATGCCAGTTTAACTTCAGCAGTTGTTCCCTTGGAGACAAAGGACTACCAGTGCCACCCCTCCCGCCAATGCCCATTGTGCGCTTGCACTTGTGAACATGTTCCCAGGAGCAAAAGGGGTATCAGGAGTGGACTGCCGTCACACGACCGGTTCTCCTTCACTCTCAAACCTTTCAGCTGTGTCCTTCAAGGATATTTGTTTGTTTCCGTCGGCGGAAGGGCTCAGTCTTGGCTTAACACGTGTGTCTCATTGGAGGAGCTTGGTTCCAGGAGCAGCAGAAAAGTTTCATTTTGGTGTAAAACGAGCCAGCAGCCGGACTCTAGGATGTAACAGGAATTCGCACACTTCGAAGCCGGAACTGCACACCAACAAAATAGTCTCCTGGCCTCTCTCAATCTTCTCGGGGGGCATGGATGCATGTTTATTGTTGTGACCGACAAATATTCTTCTAGTTATTAGGAAAAAAAGCATGAAACCCCCAAAGGTTTCTTAATCAACGAAGGTCCGAAATCTTTTGCCATTCATGTCTTTTTTTTTAGAATTATTACAGAATGCTGATGGGAGTTTACCAGCTGTCTCCCCAGGCTCACATGCTTCGCAACTGTGAGTAAGTAGCTCCAGTGGACATTGATGAAAATGTATTTCTGCACTTGAACTAAAAATCTTTAGACTACTTTTTTTGTTTATTTATTGTACACGATTGTTATATTTCTCTCCCCTTTTCCTGTTAGATCCATGTGGAAATTAAAGCTTCAGTTCATTTTTTCCAGACCAATCGTCCGCTCCTACGCATACCTTTCTAGCGACCCCTTGATAGGACCCCTCATCCACGACAGTTTACTCTGCACGTCATCAATGTCCGACTTTGGCATTACAGAGCTTCGTGCTCATGTTTGCTGCCAGTCGCCACTTCAAAGAAAAGTTCTCCCGAGGTGTGATTTGTACTCTTAAAGGTCCCCACTTCCTTACACACACAATTTAGTCAACGTGTTGCTTCGGACGAACATTTGCATGATGTCCACACTTTTGCGCCTTCAAAGATTAGGCTGTAGTCCTTTGCCTGTTTCTTGTTTGATTGCACTGCACATTTCATCAAAAGAGATGATTTCTCAAGTCTTGTTTGTTTTTGGTGGTAGATTTAAGTGTGGTTCTACATATGAATTTCTCTGTGTTGGGAATTGAGGTTGAGGCTTGTGTTGCAATTCGTGATTAGAAAATATCTTTTGCCTGCCATGACAGTGGATGCACTGTTTATATCTACATCTTTCCCTGCTCTTTCCACAGCTCGTCTACACTGTTAAGTCAGGGGCGGCTCTAGGCTCATGGTAGCCCTAAGCAGGAGGCATAGGTAGGGGGCCCCGGAAGAGGGCGTCTGGGCGGGGTGGAGCACGGAGGCCAGTGAAGGAGGGGGGGGGGAGGGGGGTCAGGGAAGTGGAATAGAGCTGGAGGCCGCCAAGTCCCTGCCAGGGGCCGCCACACAAATATGTATCCATCCTCAGAGGATTATTATATTAAGGATATATATTGGCGTGGTGGCCCCTGAGGTTTGGTGGCCCTATGCAGGTGCACAGCTTGCACATGCCTAAGGCCGCCCCTGGTTAAGTATCTAATGCTTTTATTTATAGTTTCTAGAATTGTTTTAATACTTATTGAAACCATGCCCCCTCCTCTGTAAACAATAAAACACCCAGAGATGATCATTACCTCTGTCTCTGTTCTCCAACACCCATGAACCCCCTTACACTGCTGTGACACGAGGATGATGTTCATCACTCCCAAGGCAGCAATATGGTAAGAAATATATACATTCAAATCCATAAACTCAGTGCAGCCGGACAGCATATCCTCTGCAGAGGGATTAAGTGTTGTGTAGAAAAGTATTGACAACGCAGGGGGGTGATTACATCGCGTCACCCACGAACTAAGTGAATACTGACTTTATATTTGTTTAATCTGCCCTCCATTTCTGGCATGTATCTGAAAAACAATGTGTGCTAATAGTGAAATAAAGTATTTAGGTGGGAGACTCGGCCTGGTAACCGGGTTGTACTGGTCCAATTGATTTGTACTCTTAAAGATAAAATTATTACTGGCTTTTATGCTAGCGCCTACCGGTATTTATACAAGAATTACAAAATACTCATGACATCTGTATGCCTAAAGACGGAGAATCACCTTTGGTTGATTTACTCATCTGAACAGAGTATCTTTAATGTTTGCAGTATATCGATCTTTGATATATGTTGGGTGTGCCTGATTGATAATTATACTGCACTACTGCACAAACAAATGATGGATAGAATACCGAACAAATAAAACATTCATCCCCAGTCAAGAGATCAGGGTTAAATAAATGTGTTATTTTTCTCACCGTGCCACCCCAGACTGGACCCACCCATATACAAATCAGTCTTGACCCAGCTCCTCCTGGGACCAGCCCAACCTGAACTGCCAAGTCAGGTCCTCCCTGGACCAGAAACAGGCATCCTGGAACCTGTTTCGGGGTATCACCCCTCATCATCCAGGCTAGCTTGAATCCAGTGGCACATCGAGCAAGGGACCCACGTCTGGGCATACCCTTTGCCACTTAGGGCAAAAATGCTGTGCAAACAAATGATGAAGGGAATGCTGAACAAATGAAGCATTCTCCTGCCAGTCAAGAGACCTGGGTTTAAGCCATTTTTTTTGCTCGTCATGCCGGAGCAGCTTTGTGGCTTTAGGCCCAGATCTCTGTACTGGGGGTAAGTGTTTGACATTCATCATCATTCCGTCCATCAGTTGTTCTTCTTGCATTAGTCGCCCTAAGTGGAAGAGGTAGGCCCAGACGTGGGTCGAGTGCTCACCATTCCACCGGAGTCAAGCTAACCTGGCTGATAAGAGATGATACCCCAAAACTGTTTATAGGATGCCTGTTTCTAGTCCAAGGAGAGCCTGGCCGGCCGTTCGGCTGGACTGTTCCCATGGGGAGCAGAGTTAAGACTGATTTGCATATGGCTGGGTCCAAACTGGAATGGCCTAGTGAGCAGAAAAATGATGGATTTAGGCCCAGACCCAGGGCCAGACTGGGAAACCAAACTGGCCCTGGCAAAGGGCTCGGCTGGCCCCCCCTGTGGGGAGAGGGGGTGCGGCCAAGCCATTTGCTAGGGCCGGTTTCGGATGATTTTGTTACAGGGGGTCGATATATCCGGCCCCCGGTAACAAAAACGGCCCCCAGGGGCCCAACAACGGCCCCACCCTGATGGCCCACCGGGGAAACGCCCAGTGCCCGCTACAGCCAGTCTAACCCTGCCCAGACCTCTGTACTGGGGTGAGTTTTTTACATTGTTCAGAATTCCGCTCATCAATTGTTCTTTTTGCATTAAATTGACATAATCCTCACAGCAAGCAGGAGAGTTTAAATGATAGCGTGGCTTTTGAATAGTCACTAAAGCAGGATGGGAAGAATTGCCTAAAAACATTAAAATATAACAGATTTCTCGATAGACTCAGCAACATCTGTGCTGTTTCTTTTCACCCACTTTTGCAGTAATTTGCAAGTTGCTGGAGAGAGTGTAACAATTAAATACGTTTTTGTATTCACTGTAACTCGTTATGCTTGTAGCTCATTAAGGCTGAAATACTGTGCTTTTCATCTGATCATAAAAGACCGAAGTGTTTTTATTCGTTCCATTTTAATTTCCTCTCGTTCTCTTTTGTCTTTGCACCATCCCACACACTAGCTAAGCCAACAATGTGTGCAATTTTTGTTAGTGGAATTAGAATTCTGTGTGCCAGAAAACATGTTGATATGTACGTTCCCACACCGCCCTTTTCGGTAGTAATGTTCAGAATGTCTCATCCTGGTGTTTTCCCCAAATTCTCAGGTGAACCTGTAAAACCACAGACATAACCGGCACTGCCTAGCATATATTACACTGCATTTTTCTAGAGGACCCCATTTGCTTTATTTTAGAGTGAGTGTTCCTTCCAGTATCACACGGAGATTCGCCTACTCGCCAAGCTTCATAAGAAGATAATACGTTTCTGGTATCTAGATACCACTTGTTGTTTTATTTCTTCACTAAACAGCACCATGTGCTCCTCTGTGCTCCTCTCTGCAGTTGTAACTCGTTTTTATTCTAAAGGTACTTCTGAGCGCTCTGAACGGCAAGTAATCTTAAATATATTTGTAGAGCATGCTTCTGGCCTGCTTCTAAGATTCTTCACTATTATTCCTCAGTCCTCTGCCATTCTAAAAACTACAGAGAACCTCGGTGCAGCAGCATGTGTAAACATACTTTTTAGTAAAATCTAAAATGTCTCAGGACTCAATTCTAGCACCATTTCTTGGGCAATGAGTATCTTGTCATGAGAAGTATAACCAGTCATATGCAGCTTGTGCTGAAGGGCCTTCTGGGCTGTAGCGTTGGGATGGAGCAGATTTAATAGTTAGATAGCTTAGGAATAAAAATGCACAGCTTGCCAGATAAGGTACAAAATATTTTATGAATATTTTACTTTCTTTAAGAAGGAGCTATTCCAACGAAGTGAGATTTTTTTTTACGCAAGTGAGTGTTCATGTTGGGAATAATGGCAGGAAAACAGTTGTCCCTCAGTTTCCTGCTAGCTGGCCTGGAACCATATTAGCAAGTAAGAATACCATATGTGCACAGGTGCCTCATTGATTGATTTCACATGAATGAAATATGTTTAAAAAAAAAAGAAAGTGCTATGGCCTTGTATTAAAGGCACCTCCTACATGTATAGAGATAAGAACCATAATACATTACCACATAACCGTATAGACGTCTACTATCCTATCATCTGTACTTATAGTTCATCAAGATCTTATATGGCTTCCATTGGGAGTGTGGACTGCGGAGGAGAGGACTTATCATGATCCTCACCTATATAAGAACGTGTCAGCAAGGAAAAGTTAGGATAGTTAACTCCCCTTAAAGGACATCTTATATTCAGTAAACGCCAGTTTCTTTCAGGTTGTGATTTTCCAGACAATGTCATGTAACTGGTGACGCAATCAGATGAGGATGTTAGTGCTATATAGTTTATCCGCTTAAAAGTCTTTCTGATGTTTTATAAATGATGTTTTAAGTGCCCACACTTGAAAGCCTCTGTAGTGTGCCTTTGGGGTGCTTCTACTGTGGGTGGTGTTTAAAAAACATATAATGACAGATGGTACATTTGTGTGTACTTTTCTTACAGTTGGGCTCTGGAGTAAATAGCAAGATGAACACGCAGGGAAGAGTCGAGTTGATTTCCACAGCTCAAATGTGATCTCTTCCATTACTGTGGTTGCTTACAGTGCCATTGGTAAGACATACTGAGGATCAGAAGATTGAACTGCAATGAGAGGGCTAGAAGAAGCGAGGGCCTGATAACCTCCAGAAAAGAAAATGATGCAGAAGAGGGAGTTGAGAGGGCTGAAAGAAATAAATCTAAGGGTTCACTCCACTCAGCATCCACCTACCAGTCCGCCTTTTCTTGCTGTAGAAATGGAGAGTGAGAACGGGCAGAGAGGGTAACTGGGTAGGACAGATCTGATCTGATAGATAACTCAGAAGGACTTAACAGTCAATGAGAGAAGACCACACACAAACACACCCCACCATACTCCACACCACCCTACTTTCAAAACGAATTTAGAAACCCTCGCAGTTGACTAGTAAAAATTGTCTACTCAATCAACAATTCCAGTTCATAGTTAACATTAACACATTGTCTATAAAAACAAATATCCTGACTCCCTGTTAAGCAACCTACTGCTAGATGCATCAACGTTCGATTTTGCGAGTCCTTAATTGCGAAGTTTAAGAATTCGCATTTAGGGACACGCAAAATCAGATGAATGTAGGATTTGCTAAAATATTAGCAATTCCTAAATATTCCTTATCTGCGACTCGCAGAGTGCGATTCGCAAATAAGGAATGACATCTCATTGATTCCTATGGGCCAAGAGGCCCATAGGAATGAATGGGGAGGAATTCTCCATTTGCGATTAGCAATTAGCTAATCGCAATTTGAGAATGCAATCTCAAGGGTGACGGGTGTCCAAAGGACACCCTGTTGCACCCCTTAAATTGACCTGGACACTGGTATTGTGCACACATGTCCCAAGGACATGTGTGTGTGTGTAACATACAACTTTGAAAGATGCACTTTAGTGCATTTTTCACAGTTTTCGCAATTTACCATGAAGTTTGATTTCACGGTAAATAGCGACCCCTATCAGCGAAATCGCTAGCTATTTTACATTCATGCATTGCATTTAAGGAATCTCAATTTGAGATTCCTTAAATGCAATCGCAAATAGCGATTTATGCATTTGGAATGATGCATCCCAAATGCAGAAATACCGGTCGCAGAGGGGCAGATTCTGAGAATCTGCCCCTTTGCGAGCGGTATTTCGCTTGATGCATCTAGCTGCTAGTCACCTTGGCTTTCATCATCTTTGTGAAGTACTTTGGTGCTGACAAGTAGATTGAACGTCATTTGATGTCTTTCACCATGATTTTCAGAAAATCCTGAACCTGGCTACATTTGGCTTCTATCCGGTATGCTAACTGCAAATCCAGTTTCATTACTAAATTCCTTTCTCTGGTGATGGTCCTGATGTTCAATTCTTCTTTTTAAAAATGGCTTTCAGTTTCCAGCCAATAAAGCTGTGTACGTGAATTAGTGGATGCAAATCTTTCTGTTTTTCCTCTACAAGAAAAATATACCAAAATATCTTTTGACTCACAGTGCCCTTCCTTGGTAATTTCTGTTCGGGTACCTTATTTAATCCTGTTAATTAACTCTGTGAAATCTACCGATCTGATATGCTCCTTTTCCAAATACTTATACACTTAGTAGGATTTCCCCTACAGTGCTTAATTAGGAGGATACTTTTAGTAGCTTTTACCTCTTTATTTGACTGTGATCGGGTCTATGTTGGGGGAATTGAAACTACATCTGTTGCCTTTCATGGAGTTTTCATAAGGACCATGCATGTGAGGTATTACGTCCTCACCCTTTCTTGAAACACCTTGCACACAGCCATTAGTACTATTGTAATGTTCTGTTTTGTTTGGGAACTTCATGAATAAACTCAGACCCAAAACATTCTTCTCATGGATATTCATTCCTACATATTTCTTAGGTGAACTGCAGTCTTAGGCATCAGATTGGATCCAGACATTTTGAAGCTGTTCTTCGTCACCACAGTTGGGTTGTGCCCAGTGACGTCCTCTTCAGCTTTGAGAGGAGTCATTGAATGTGACATGAAACGTACATTTTTTCTCAGTGCTTTACTCAGAGTGTCCCCTCCAAAATTATTGGACTTGAAGCCCTGCTAGACCTGCCTCTAACTGATGTCATTGATGGATCTGCATAGGAAATGTCTGTGATGTTTGGGTTGGACACACAAGCCAAGGAATGATCCTTGTGTCAGTCAGTACATCCCCAGTCCATATATAAAAAAGAGGTAAAATTGATGGTGGCTTCCATGAAAGGTTACTAATTTTCCCTCCTTAGAAAGACATGAACTCGCTCTTGGTTGAGTTCTCATTTGAATACCTCTTCACTGCACCACAGCAGGCACAAGCAGGAACACAAATAGCCCCTTCTCTTCTAGGCATGGAAATAAGTGGAAAAGATCAAAGGAGAGATCTACTTTTTCTAACTAAATGCAGTTCTTGGGGCAGAGCCCATTCCCTTGCCCTTGAAAAGCTCTGAGCCTCAGGCCTTTTAGAGGGTCCAAACTCGTTATTTGTGCCTGGGACACTAGTTCACCATCGACTGTCATCAGTTGCCAGTCCTCCGAACTCCAGACTACTTTAGTGCAGTGCAATCGGTTTTGGCCATGGCCGCCTTCATTTCAAGCATCGACTCCAGTTTCTGAGGCTATCTACATCACTGCTCCCAGTCAAACCAATTAAGATGCTGTTTCTAGTGCCCATGATTTCTGTTTTGGTGATGATACTGCCATCAATATCCAAAATGCCCACCATACAACTGTTGGTAGAGGCTTAGACCAATGTATACCAGAAGCAGCTAGAATCTCCTTATATTTAACCTGTGATGAGAAAGCAATGCGTCAGGGAATGGATGCCTTATTTAGGTCTAACTCTTACTCAATGCCACATGGTGTAAGTCACACAGAAGATGATGATGGCGAGAAATACAATCGTAGAAGAAAAATCTTTTTCCACCTTTGGATTCAATATTTCGCTTACAAATGGATCTTAAAGATCTTAGAGGGCTTGACACTTTATCGGATAATGGTATTGAGCCTACAAAGACTCTTCTTTCACTAGGCATGCCCAGTTTTTGTGGTGCTACGTAAAACAGCAAAAACAGTCTCCATTCTGGTGCATGTTGGCTGAGACAAAAACATTGGTTTTTACTGAAATTGTATGGTGAAGGATTAATAAACTTAATGAGTCTCTGATGGATCTGGTCTCTCATGTCTCAAGCTAGGGCGAAACCTCCAATGACAGTTGTAGTGTCTAGATCTGTTTTATGAAGGTACATGCCTGCACATTCACAGCCTCCATTTTGCAGCAGTCATCCTACACGCGAAAGTCTGGTAGTTTAAGCATGTTCCTTAATTTGTAAAGAACTACAATTCTATCTGCTCCGTCTGTTAAATAGGAGTTCAGATGTTTGGATGAATTCGGAAAAAAAGATTTTTACTAATGGAAGTGCCCCTTTAGAGCAAACAGTGTACCCCGTTTCCTTATTCGTTATTCTCATGCTTGCTGGGAAATGGCCTCAGCTGTTGCTAGTCACCTACCAGATGTTACGCATTCTTATACCTAATTAAACAGTGATGACGTGGAGGCAACTTATAAATAATGCAGCTGGGCCTGAATTCTGTGGACTTGGCATCCCAAGATATGGGCTCTGGGTTTGCTTACATAGGAATTTGTGGATGAGACCCACCAAAATGTCTGGGGATGTGCAACCTAAGTTACTGGATATGCCCTTTGATGGTTTTGACCTTTTTGGCAAGAAGGTAGATAATTCATTGCAGATGATAAAACATAATAAAGCCACTGCATGAGTTTATATCTTACAGCGCACTTCTAAGTGATTCCGTGGGCAGTACATGAGGAAATGTAGGGCCAACAGCCATTCTTTTGAGCATCAGCTAATACATGCACAACAAATTCCCTTCAGTGAAAGGTCAAAAGGTCAAGTAGAGGAGCTTAATCAGAGTCGTATATTGCCTATGCTATTGTTCAGGGTCCTTCAAAACAAGTTCTCCAGTTGGTATCAGACTCCAGGTTTCTGTCAGAATGGCAGGGATAACTGTATCAATTGGTACTTCCTTCCATTTGTAAAGAAGCTTCCCTTGGTACCCCACTCCTCACACCCTTTCCCCCACACATACAACTTGGTAAAAGAAGTTGTATCTCTCTTGGCAAAAGGTGCATTTTAGTTTGTTCCCCCTACTGAGAGAGGACCAGGGTGTTAGTCCTGGTACGTCCTGGTACCAAACCGAAGAGGAGGTTTGAGGCCTTTTCTACTCTTGAGATATTTGCGATTTGAGATGGTAACGCTTCTTCATATTTTTAGCGTCATCCAGTCACAGGACCGGCTAGTTTTGGTGGACCAGCTGGTCGCATTTGTTCATAATCCATTTTTTCCTCAGCATAAAAAGGACCTCCTTTTTGTTGTCTGACTTCTCATTCAGTTCACAGTTTTCCCATTCATCTCTTTTCAGATCCAAGAGTTTATACAGAAGTGTTAGTAGTAGCAACAGGAAATCTTCATTGACATGTCATCCATGTGTACCCATATCTGGATGACTGGCTGTGTAAAGCACATTCTCTGGCTGTCAAGCAGTTCTTAAAGTCGACAGCCACCCTCGGTGGATTTGCTCTCATTTTGGATAAATCTCATTAGTTTCCGGCTCAAAGAATTCAGTTTGAGTGCATTGTTAGATACTTTCCAGATGGGATCTTTACATCCATCAGAGTGCTTGGTCCACATTCAGGAAATGGTTTCACAGTTTTGTACTCATCCAGCACAAACTTCCAAACTGCAGTTGAAACATCCACGTCTAATGGCATTCTTTATGGTTCAGGTCCTGAATCATGACCCTAAAACATTTGCTTCAGTGGCTTTTACACAACCAGTGTAATAAATGTAATGTGGGCATGCAGGACCAGATGTTGATGTATTAACAAAAAGCCCAGTCCCTACATTGGTGGATTGTTCCATAAAATCTGTTTCAGGGGTGTTGCTCTCATTCACCATACCTGGTTGTGAGAACAGTAACGAGTGCCTCCCTGTCCGATGTGGAGGCACGTCTAGACAGACTTAAATTTAGTGCTTGGCTGTCCCAGGAGAAAGTCCAAGGTGCATGTTCATCTTGAAGATAGGACGTCACAAAACCAAGTTTATCCTAATAGGTTTGGTTTAGGCAAGGAGACCCTGGTAACCATTTGGTGGTTACTCCTTGACGTTTTCCTCTCAGAAAAGATCTTCGGTATTGTACATATAAGATTACATGGACACATCCCCTTACTTTCTCAGTGAAGACTTAAGCCATACAAACCCTCTCGTAATCTCTACTATCCACAAGCAAATCTTTAATCAATATCTCAATTTAGAAAGCCTCTAGTGGGCCTTACATTTTTTACCAACCAGGCAGCATTAAGCTGCAAATTGCTCCCTCTGACCCGAGATCTAATTCCCCCCTCAATTTTTATAGGAAAAAACTTAAAATGTATCAATTTTCTTCCGAACCCTGACAATCTTCCTCAGTTAAAGCTTTATAGCTCCGATCTATGCAGCTTTAATCTATGCCACTCATATCTATGCCACTCATCTCTATGCCAATCATCTCTATGCCAATCATCTCTATGCCACTCCACTGTATACACTCTACGCCAGTCCATTCTGTACCACTCTACTTTAAATCACTCTAATGTACACAACTCCACTCTACGCCACTGTACTGTATATACGCTCCTCCACTCTACGCTCCTCCACTCTACGCCACTCCACTCTCCTCTACCCCATGCTCCTCTATGCCACTCTACTTTCCTCTACGCCATACTCCTCTGTGCCACTCTACTCTATGCCATGCCATACACTTTCTGCCATGCTGAACTGCAGCCCTGTTCCATTAATTTTTAGGCATGCTGAACATCAGCCCCGCTGCTGTACAACGTGGCTAAAAGACATTGGCAAAGCCAATAGCTCTCAGATGGACAAGACCCATTGGCTTTAATGCTGGTTTCCTCTGACTTCTGTGCTTGCCCCCTCCTCCCTCCGTGCCTGCAAACATATGGTACATGAATGCATTCCGTGTGATTTGATTAGGAAGAGAAATGTACAAGAAGCCATAATAGTGAGCTTGTCTCAATTCAGAGCTACTTATCTAATCAAATATTTAGAAGCTCTTAGTGCTTCTGAGCGAATATATTTGCCCTATCCCAAGAGAAAACACGTGTCCTGGTGTGGAAAGAGCCCCTGTATAAAGTGCTGAAACCGGTGAACAAAAGACTCATTTTTGTAGTGTTCTGCAATTTGTCGTCTATCAAATAATGACTCAAGCGTCTTGGAAGGAGTATTTTTTTTCCTATTGGAACACCTCTTGTTTATGTGTAGAGTCCCTGTCTCACTTGTAAATTTCTCCTCAAATACATATATTACACACACACACTAAGAGGCCTACTATTCGGGTCTTTCAAACTGACAATAAACCGTCTGAAATGCAGTCTTGACACCGAATTGAAAACACGGGACATGAGGTCAGACTTGTCTATATCCGTAATGGGGTATTCTTGGCATCTTCTGTCTGGATTGTCTGTGGTTCTCGCACCTCAACGCCATACTCTCAATTTGTAGTCTGTGCTCCATTAAACCAGCGACGTACTGCACGGATTAATTTGAAGTGGAGAAAAGAGCACATATCATCCCCTTAAACACGAGTGTGGCAATATTAAGTGTGTAGCTCAGCTGACCGTGCATTTGCATCTGGCCTCCTCTTTGATTATATTGTTTTAGAGACTTCGGTGCTTTAGATTGTCAGGGACGCGACCGCCAACATGGGACCATTTATGTACAACATGTCATCATGTGACTGGAACATACATTCCGAAAACATAGTGCAACATGTAAATCCTGTTTATGTTGCGTGATTCTAATTGCTTTCAGTAGCGTAGTGTGTCTTGGGCCCTAGCGCAAGGAAGGAAATGGGCTCCCTGGCTGCTGTTCGCACAATATAATACATCAATAATCAGGGTACAGCGACCCCATGTCTCTGCTCTGCACCAATGGAAGATACTCCCCCGATTGCTTTTATGTAGCGACGAGGCATGCACGGCGATGGGGCAGTTTACCGAGGGGATTGGGGGAGGCGTCCAGGCCCCCACTGTCCCCTCACTAATAGCAAAGGAGTTTTGAAAATAGAATTGCTGCTTAAAGAGCGAGTGTATCAAAGGGCCAAACATTTAGTAGTAAAGAGATGGCAGTTTAATGTTGCATTTTTGACAGCATTTTCACAGATTTATAGGCCAACTTGATGGAATAGTGTAATGAGATCTATAGACAGTACATTCTCCTTCAAAATGGTCTTTGTCCACCTACATCCACTCTGATTTGACTGAAGAAGAGCTTTCACAACTTATCATGGTGGTTTGCTTCAAAGACAAACCTAGGGAACCATTTTGTATGAACGTGAATGGACACTGTGCTATGAACCGCCTCCCTTCAGATGGCCATTTTCTATCAACTGCTGGCTGACTGACTGTAAATATGTGAAATCATCAGTTAAAGAGTGAAAGCCTGTCCCTCTGGTAGGTGTGCTTTCTGTGTTTGGGTATTAAAGCATCCCATCACAAAACCATCCTCAGCGGTTTGGAACATTCAGAAAATTAATTGAGGGTGCCTCAGCAGAGAGGCGAGGGAATGCTGGGAGTGGCAAAGGTTTTCTATCTCTCTGTCCCTCTCTTATTGCATGCCTTCATACATTTTAAGTCCACGTTTACCAGCGGCATTTGCAGGTAGCAAGAGAAACACTTTTTACTTGCCATGATGTAGTTTTAACTTGGCACTGATGCAGTAACATTATATTGTTTAACTAATAATTGTATTCATTTTGAATTAAAACTGAGAAATAATACATCAGACCAATTTTAGTCTTCCAACACAGATATTTCCTGCGTGATTCTGCTAGTTTACAGCATAGTAAATCAAGGCAGGAAAATAAGAAAAATACCCTCAAAGCGCAGGGAGGTGACTCTCTGCACATCAGCGACATTTTGGTATGTTATTTTAGAAGCAAACACTCCACTTTAGGTTTCACATTGGAACTTACCGGGCTTACTTTTTCCCTGAAAGTGCTTTATCAAGGCAAAAAGTGCCTTGCTTAAGAGTGGACACACACGGAATATGTTGGGCAGTTTGCGCCTGGGGCTTAAGAAGAGGGAGGTTATCCAAGTAGATTGGAACACTCTCAGCCATACTGTAAGCAACCTCCTTAATGGGGATTAGTTTCTGTTGAACTTATTAAATTATGTGCTGCCTGCCTTCCCACTTCAGGATTAAATGCCAGTGTTTAGCATACTGCTGGAATATTTAAAATTACATTTAAAGTTTAATTGATAAAACATACAAATGTTCTATTTATACATTTGCTGTACAGTCTCTGTCGTGATATATATCTAACATCCTTTCTGATGGATACTTCTAACTGCATTTTCTTCCCCTTGTGAATATCCCTAATCTATAGACTAGATTCAGAAACTCAAAAAGCATTTCTCCTGTGCGCCAGTAGGTAATGTCTCGCAAATCTGCATTATCATTCTGCCCGGAAGTGACAAGTGGAGCTGTAAAGAAGAGCCACCCATGTGCGCTAATGACAGTTCCTTTCTTTCTGCACCTTTGGATGCAGATCCAAGCCACAGTCCTTTTTCTTCACCTTGCTTGGTGATTGTTTCCGCTGAACACCCTGAGTACAGGGTTTGAAACTTGTAAAGACTATCACAAACAGATGTCTATGACAAATCCCCACAACAAAGCTCCTTCCAAGGTCGATGTTGACTGTGCTCAGATGAGTCCGAAAGCCATCCAAGAACATGAGGCGAAGCTCTATGTACCGTCTACACAGGTCCTGCTCCCTTTCGAAATTGAGAGTGCAGACCCATTCTCATTGCCAAAGTCATTCCCACAGTAGATTTTCTTCACTGTTGAAGTCTTCGGGTAAGTCCAGCAAGAAACCTAAGAAGTCCAAGAGGGACTCTCCCCCTTCTCGCCACTCTCTTTCTCCAGAGAAGGCATGAGTGTGTCACCAGACCTCTAGTCTCACTCCTGTTCCACTGCACTGATGAGCTGATTCCATCTTTGATTGCTTTGGATCCTGAGTTCCCAGATCTGTCAGTGGCATCGCAAAAGGTTGAAGCCTTTTGAGAGGCTATGCTGTGCATCTTTGTACACTTTTGGGTCCCTCTGGCGTGTCTTCACGCCCCAAGTATCTACAGGGTCCCCCAGACGAGTTACTACCAGCGGTTCTGTCCTCAGCACCGTCTGTGCACCTTGAACCTGCTTCTAGTTCTGCCCCAGCATCATCGCCTTCTGCACCAGAGGAGAAGCCTCAACTTGTTATGGCACAAACTCCGTCAAATTTATCTCCACCGAGACCTTGCTTTGATCCTGATGTGGGGATGCCAATGCTCAGTCCCTCAGATTCACACACTATCCCATTACTGTGAATTCACACTCGGACACTACACCAACTCAGACTCTGAACAGAACCAGCCAAATGTAGACAACAATGAAGGGAATGGGGAGGAGTTTGCCCTTATGATGAAGTCGATTGGTCTATGGACCCTCAAGGTGCCAGTGGGTTGAACATTCACATGATACTGGGTGGGTACCCCCACCCAAAACTCCTAGACCAACAATAGAGGAAATTGCATCTTTAGCGACTGCTGAAGTCCTTGCTTCCGCCTCCCCATTATGAAGGTAAAAACTGCTGTCCTTCATCCTGGCCAGGCACCGACGAACCTCTTCTGCCATTCAGGGAGGCCCTCACTGAGGTACTGTTGGGCACTTGGACTAAGCCATGTTTGGACTTCCAGTCAATCAACTGGTCACCTGCCTCCATAGACTAGCCCCAAGTGACCCAGATTTCTTAACTCAGAATCCAACTCCTGAGAGTTTGATGGTGCAGGCGTTCAACAGCAGAGTCAGCCGTAAAGCCTTTCCACCACTCCATCTGACAGAGTCCAAATGTTTGGCAAATATATTATCTCGTCTGTCAACCTTGCCTTGAGGTTTGTCGATGCCAGCTTTCTCCTTTGGGACATGATTAGTGAGCTATTACCGGCAGGCCCAGACGATTTAAGGGCTTCCTTGACCCCTACCATTCGGGATGGCTTGGGATGCAGCCAAGCTCATCATTTGCTTGGGCCCAGATACCAGTCATTGTCTGAGAAGGGCTATTGGGATCAGCATGATGCTGTGGCTCGTCAGGGACATCCAGGCATCCTTAATGGACATGCCCTTTGACAGTTGCCGCCTATTTGGCGATAAGGCAGAATCAGCCCTGGAGCTTTGTAAGGAGAGCTAATCCTCAGCACGCTGTTTGGGCTTTTTGACACTAGTCCAGCGATCCCCAAACTCCCAAGCTGTTTTGCTCTTTTCGAGGATATGCCAGAGGCTTGGTGTATAAACAATATCAAGCACCACCGCCCACGCAATATTCCTCCGAGCCCTTTTGAGGTTGGGCTGTGGGCTCAACAATGACCACGTTTTCAGGTGCAGCACTCGTCCCAATCCCCCAGCCCTCTGGAAACATCTTCAAAGCCTCTTTAGTGCACACAGCTATCCAGTAAGAACTATTTCTAGCCACTTCCTTCAAGGGTGGATGAACATTACATACCACAGGTGGGCCATTTCATTCCCTTTTGAACCATTGCACCTGCCACTTTCATCAGAACAGATTTCGGAGGGCTATGTGTCCATTTAACGCCAGGAGGTGTAGGCTCTTTTCACCAAAGAAGCTGTAGAGAGGATAGTGGCCTTAGAAAAAGGGGCTGAATGTTATTCCAGCTACTCCCTTATGCCGAAGAAATACAGAGGCCTTTGTCTTACTTTGGACCCTAACCCTCTCAATGCCTTCCTGTGCAAGGACGAATTCAAGATGATCAAGTTTGACTAGGTGCTTTCTGCCCTGTATTCCAGAGACTGGTTGGTAGCACTGGACCTACAGGGTGCCTACTTTTACATTCCTCTCCTGCTGGCCAAAGGCCCTGTCTGTGGTTAAGGGAGGGCCATGAGTGCTTTCAGTTTGCCCTTCTCCCTTTCAGGCTGACCAGTACCCATTGTGTGTTCATAAAGGTGATGGTCACTGCCTTTCTTCAGAGGTTGTGGGTACCTGTCTTCTCCTGTCTCAATGACTGGCTGTTGGAGGCAGGCTTGCCACAGTCATCAATTGTGGACCACCTACAAACAGCAGTGAACCTCTTGATCTCATTAGCATTCTCAGTCAACTTTCCAAAGTCACATCAGGCTTTTTTGCAGAGGATCTCCTTCATTAAAGCCATCCTGGATTCGGTACGCTTTCAGGCCCTTCCTCCAGACCAATGAGTCTAGGACATTTGGGCTCTGATCCGATGTTTTAGCCTTTGTCCTGGGTCTTGGTGAGGATGGCATTGTGGCTTCTTGTCCTGCTAGCCTCCTGCATCCTGCTCGAAGGCACATGCAAGCTCTGCAGTGGGATCTGAAGTTTCAGTGGGCCCAGCACCAGGGTGCATGTCCAACTTCGTTCAAGTGTGGGAGGAGACCACAAATGATCAGCAGTGGTGTCTGTTCAACGGAAATTGTACCAGTGGCACATCCCACTCTGTACTGCATGCAGATCTGATGATGGTGACGGATGCCTCACTTCTGGTTAGAGGAGGCCATCTGGGAGAGGTGGAGACCATAAATCTTGAGATCTGGTGAACACCTGCTTCCATATCAGTTTGCTGCAATATTGGATCAATTCTCTTGGTGTTGAAGGCCTTCCTGCCCACCATCAAGGGGAGCCTGGTATAGGTTCTCACAGACTACACCACCACCATATGGTGCCTCAACAAGAAGGGCAGGGTGGGGTCCTGTACCAGGAGGATCTATGTCTCTGGAAGTGGCAAAATTGTCAGATCATACCCCTGGTGGTATACCACCTGGCAGAAATACCAGGGATGACAAATGCAGCCAACAAGGTTTAGCAGATCACAAATGACAGCTATATCTGGAGGTGGTGCATGGGCAACCCTGGCTAATTTTTTCACCACCTCCAAATATGTGCAATATTCATGCTTTTGCAATTTGGACTTAGACTCCCCATGGAGTGGAGGACTGGACTCTTGTACACCCAAGCCATTCAAGTGGCTAGCGATTAGGCCAGGAGAGTGAGGTGCCCAGAACTTCTGGGCTCTGTCCTTGGAATAGGCTGCTGCTTTGGGAAGATCTTCTGTCGCAGCAGCAGGGCAGAGACTTGTTCACAGGTCTGGGCAACCTGCACCTCTGTGTGATGAGATTGAGCAACGTTAGTAATCCCTTTTGCCCTCCCTCCATCGGTCATTGATGTCATCCTAGCAGCCGGGCGTCCTAACATGAAAATCTGTGTTATGTCGGGCACTGGGATAAGCTTATGGCTTGGTGCAATATCTGCCAAATGGACCCATTTCATTGGCAAATTGTTGGATTTCTTGCTGTTTGTTTAGTCTTTGAGTAAGCAAGGAGTTGCTGGGGGCACTGTTAAAGTTTATTTGTCTGTCCTCTTTTGTCGGCCGCTATGCTTTTTTACATTTGCTGGACCAGCTGTCCTTGTACTGATGTGTTTCCTTAATGGTTAGCAACATATTTTTCTGCCTAAATGCTTTGTGTTGCCACAGTGGGACTTAATTCTGGTTCTCACTTTCCTCATATGTACCCTGTTTAAACCAATGCACAGTTGTGCCTCCTCACTCTAAAAATGATTTTTCTGGTTGTGATACCACCCTGGATACGTTTATCAGGTCAACTCTGTTCAGCATTCTATACCACCTTTTTCAGGCAAACTGGTGTTAAGAACTCGTGCAGCGTTCTTACCGAAGATTGTGACAAGCCACCACTCTTCTGGCATTTTTTGCTCTGCCTCATCCCCCTAAAGAGGAAGAGAGACTTAAGGCTGGTACACATTGGCTACGAAGCAGCCTCCAAAAGGTCTGAGAACTTATTGCACCAATACCAAGTCTGCCACCGCAGCACTGTCACTCAGAGTGCCTGTCCTGGATATCTGTCAGGCAGCTAAGTGGGTATTTAATGCACACATTGACAAAGCACTACTGCCTTGACAGTCAGGTCCACCAGGAAGGGCATTTTGCCATTCAGTCATGCAGAACCTTTTAATCTGAGCCATTCCACAGACTCACAACCTTGGGAGGTAGTGCTTTGTTATATGTTCACAAGGTGAGAAACTACGATTAGAAGTATCCATCAGAAGAACAAGCTTCCTTCTGTAACCCTATTTCTGGTGGAAACGATCCTACTGCAGATTGCTCACTTCTCTCCCACCACCCTGTTCTTTCCATCTAAAAAAGTGCCAGTTTAGGAATCTGCACACTGGTTCTTCCAATTAGCTGAGGGCCTCCACGTCTGAAGGCACAGACAGGCCTATGAAAGAAATTGGACGTCAGTATGCATAAGTGGAGCTTAAATGCAGCTCTTATGTGCAGCTCTGCTCATCACTTCCAGAGCAGAATGGAGTTGATGTGGAATCACTTGGCATGACCAAACAGTGCATAGGAGCACTGCTTTTTGAGTTTCCAGATTCAGTCTCGCAACTGGGGATATCTGTAGAGACATCTAGCCGAAGATTCCTTACTTTTTGAATTTCCCAGGATTCAGATTGAATCCAAAAGATTTTTCTTCGAGTAATACCGCTGCGCACTGGTAGGTGGCATCGGTCAGCTCCACGTGATGTCAGCGGTGGCGTCTGCGCCGTTGTGATATCCTCGTCACCTATATAGGCACCACCTTGGCGTAATGATGTCAGTTCTTTTCTTTATGCGGCAGCCATCGCAGATCCGTGAAGAGAGCTACCTTTTGTCATTTTTTGACAGACTTTTTTCAATGTTTTGGCAACCTTTTTATGGTGTGTAGGTTTTCCTCATGTCTGAGAAGACTTCTGGTTTCAAGCCGTGCGGCGCCTGTCACAGCACCATGACGGTGACGGACCCACACATGGTTTCTCTCTGGTGCCTGGAGAAGTAGTAGCTGCTACCAATCGGGAGGGGTGGGGCGGGGAGGGAAGCGGAGTTGGAAGGTCGGAAGGAAATAAAGAGAGAAAAAAGAACACTTGCCTCGGCCGGCCGCCACCTCTCCTCCGTTCTCTTCTTCCTATCTCCGCCGGCAGCAGGAGAAGCAACAGGAAGCACCCGGCTCCCCATAGCCAATCACAATGCTGCAGTGCAGCTTGGGATTGGTCTAAGCACCGAACCACAGTGTTCAGACGGGGAATTCGAGGCTTTGCATGTTCCTCACCAGGCTCTGTAAAGTAAGCCTGATGGGATGGATGCAAAGTGCGCAGGACTGTTTGGCCGGCCCGAGTAGGCCAGCCAAGCAGTCCTTCGTAGTTAAGGAGTGCAAACCACTCCTACCCGGTGATGCCTAGCTCTGCCCGCCCCACCCCACGAGCTACTGAATCAATAGGAAAAATACAATGATACATTATTATCATTGTATTTTTCCTTTTGAGTCAGTGGAACCTTTGCCTTAGCGGAGGAGCCGCCACTGGCCTGGAGAACAACCACTGCTCAAAATCGTGCTCTGACTGCCGGGCCATGGCTCCGAAAGCTTTGAGGGAGCAGTCCCTAAAGCTGCTTGCGGCCCTGCATTCGACACTGTGTCGTTCTCCCTGTAAGTCTTGTTCTCGGTCCCGGTCTAGAGGAAGGTCCGGGAACTGCTCCGGAAGTCCCAGGTCTTCGTCCTCCCACTCAAAGTTGTTGAGTCAGTCAGGTAAGAAGTTGTATAAAGAAAAGAGAGGGGCTCTTAATAACCCAGAGGGAAATGGAGCGCCAATGTACTGCAAAGTAAAACAAAAGAGTTTTCCCACTGGGGGGTATTGTAACCTGCTCCTAGATCAGGACTCAAACTCACAAACAACAATCACACCCTTCATTTTGTGGAACTGGAAAACACTTACCAAGAAGGAACATATACAAACGAATTATAATTTAAAAAGTGTACAATTTATTAAAAAAAATTTTGTTACAAAAAATATCAATGAATCATCAGTTAAAAACATATATTGCACAAAAATACACAAATAAAAACACAGTTGGGGCCACCTAGTGTGGACGTGGAGAAATTAATCTAAGGAGACACTAATATCTGTCTTTGTCATTTCATTTCGGACTCTTGTTTGTCAACAATGGGAGGAATATTGTTCCTTTAGACCAGGATCGTTGTTGGCAACGCCGAATATGAGTTAAGAATTGGCGTCGACGCGTTTCGGAAGCTTCAAATGATAAAGGCTTCCTTCCTCAGGACAATTTGTGTTTCTATTCTCCACACGTAAAAGTGTTAAACCTAATGCATAAAAATACAATGCAATGCAACTGTTATACTGACATGTAGTTTTATGTGAATCACATACGGCTTTTTTTGCATTTCTTTGTTTTACTGCTTATCTACCCCCTTAGTACTTATGTTCTCCTTTCTAAAATTTATTCTAGAGTATTCATACTAATGCAAACAACCCCGTGAAATGTGTCCAGCCATGGACCATTTGTTGGTATTCCTCACTTATTGGTGTTAGTAAACAACACAGCAGGTGTCTATTTTTATTCAGAGGAGATCAAACTCTTTTCTGGGTGTCAATATATATTTCCACATTTTCTCCTAATGTGTCATTGGGAGAAGTTCTAATAAACAGAGATAGTATATCCATATTTTTATCATTGTGTTTTTTTTAAAAAAACAGTACAAATTTTTCATAAGTGTATCCAACATAAAACTTGCAGCATCTAAAGAAACCTATACATTGCAAGGTATTCTCAAACTTCATTCTAATTGCTCAAAACATTGTACTCAAGTATGAAATTCTGGTTAGTGTTGTCCACATTCTCTTGTCACATATATAACCACACACGAATGTCATTCATACAAATAAATTTATATGAGCACTAACCGTGATGGTTATGTTGCTAGTGGAAAACTACCAAGTGTGTAGTATTCCCCTCGTTTTCGCCTGTAGTGTCATCAAGCTTCTGCCCTCCTATCTGAAATTAGGAGGAGTATAATCTTAAGTAAAACATGCCCAGATACTATTGTTTTTATTGTTATTTTTCTTCTTGCGCGCTGTATTTGTTTACCTTAAATATATGGTCAGGCGCTTCTGTTTCACAACTTGTCTGTTCGGAGAATAATCCAAAGCAGACTTGGCACAAACCTGCATAAATTACAGAGATTAAATTGATTGTTTGCCAATTGTATTATTACTGCATTAATGTTAGTGAATGGCAGCAAGGGTCTCCTAGATGTATTGTAAGGAAAGTACCTTGTTGTCTGCACAAGTAAACGTGCTCGATTTAATGTTTCCCTTCTGTTTTTAGTTCTGTGATACTGCAAAAGATATATTACAGAATAGCGTTTAGCTGAGTTAGATAGACACCTAATTTAACAGTTGTTCCTCAACCTTAGTTTTATAATTCATTCTTACCTAAAAAAACGGACCTGGTCTCCGCGAAGGGGGTTCTGTATTGCAGCCGGGTAATTTAACACACGTGGCTGCGTGGAAAATATACAAGAGCACAGAGGCTTAGGTTTTATATATTTATACATTGCCGGGTTTGCTTACTCTATTAACTACGTAATAAAGGCATAAAGGCTTGGTTGAAAAGTACCCAAGTCTTCCCATAGTTACACTAGGCATATTTCCCGTGGTCGGTGTCTTACCTATTATCTGCACACGGCTGGTTTCCCCGGGACTGCTCTCTGTGGCGTCTGCTCGATCACCGCTTCTTTTGTAAATATATCGACTGCCCTCATTGCGGTGGTCGCTTTTAAAACTCGTCATAGAGTCACGTGGTTGTCGAAAAAATCACGTGACTCGTAGAGGTATCCTAGCAATGAACACGAGTAATTGTTTTTTTTTTCTTTTTTCCTTCTTTTCATTTAAATTGACAGCAAAAAAGCTTTATTGTTGTCTTTGCTAGGCCGGCGATACCGGTGTTTTTTATTCATGGTTCATAAAATAAAAGCGTCCTTGCAATGACTACGGGTTGCTGAGAGTTTTTTCATATTTATTTAAAGTGAAAAGCGGTACGTTTTATTGTGACTAGCGATACTAGTGTTATCTGTTCCGGGTTCCGTTGCCCTATTTATACACAGATTGCAGAAGTTCACGGAGAACTTTGTGCCTAAAGTAGTTCAGAGAACTTTATTGTTCCCTTGCTCAATGGGACTTTCAGCGTTTCCTAAATCTATGGGTATTTTGAGTAAAGCCCAACCGAGGTTATAGGATTGTTTATCTATTTTTAGACGGGAATTATTACAGTCCTCAAATATGCATACGAATCGAGTCCCATTGAGCAAGGGAACAATAAAGTTCTCTGAACTACTTTAGGCACAAAGGTCTCCGTGAACTTCTGCAATCTGTGTATAAATAGGGCAACGGAACCCGGAACAGATAACACTAGTATCGCTAGTCACAATAAAACGTACCGCTTTTCACTTTAAATAAATATGAAAAAAACTCAGCAACCCGTAGTCATTGCAAGGACGCTTTTATTTTATGAACCATGAATAAAAAACACCGGTATCGCCGGCCTAGCAAAGACAACAATAAAGCTTTTTTGCTGTCAATTTAAATGAAAAGAAGGAAAAAAGAAAAAAAAAACAATTACTCGTGTTCATTGCTAGGATACCTCTACGAGTCACGTGATTTTTTCGACAACCACGTGACTCTATGACGAGTTTTAAAAGCGACCACCGCAATGAGGGCAGTCGATATATTTACAAAAGAAGCGGTGATCGAGCAGACGCCACAGAGAGCAGTCCCGGGGAAACCAGCCGTGTGCAGATAATAGGTAAGACACCGACCACGGGAAATATGCCTAGTGTAACTATGGGAAGACTTGGGTACTTTTCAACCAAGCCTTTATTACGTAGTTAATAGAGTAAGCAAACCCGGCAATGTATAAATATATAAAACCTAAGCCTCTGTGCTCTTGTATATTTTCCACGCAGCCACGTGTGTTAAATTACCCGGCTGCAATACAGAACCCCCTTCGCGGAGACCAGGTCCGTTTTTTTAGGTAAGAATGAATTATAAAACTAAGGTTGAGGAACAACTGTTAAATTAGGTGTCTATCTAACTCAGCTAAACGCTATTCTGTAATATATCTTTTGCAGTATCACAGAACTAAAAACAGAAGGGAAACATTAAATCGAACACGTTTACTTGTGCAGACAACAAGGTACTTTCCTTACAATACATCTAGGAGACCCTTGCTGCCATTCACTAACATTAATGCAGTAATAATACAATTGGCAAACAATCAATTTAATCTCTGTAATTTATGCAGGTTTGTGCCAAGTCTGCTTTGGATTATTCTCCGAACAGACAAGTTGTGAAACAGAAGCGCCTGACCATATATTTAAGGTAAACAAATACAGCGCGCAAGAAGAAAAATAACAATAAAAACAATAGTATCTGGGCATGTTTTACTTAAGATTATACTCCTCCTAATTTCAGATAGGAGGGCAGAAGCTTGATGACACTACAGGCGAAAACTAGGGGAATACTACACACTTGGTAGTTTTCCACTAGCAACATAACCATCACGGTTAGTGCTCATATAAATTTATTTGTATGAATGACATTCGTGTGTGGGTATATATGTGACAAGAGAATGTGGACAACACTAACCAGAAGGTCATACTTGAGTACAATGTTTTGAGCAATTAGAATGAAGTTTGAGAATACCTTGCAATGTATAGGTTTCTTTAGATGCTGCAAGTTTTATGTTGGATACACTTATGAAAAATTTGTACTGTTTTTTTAAAAAAAACACAATGATAAAAATATGGATATACTATCTCTGTTTATTAGAACTTCTCCCAATGACACATTAGGAGAAAATGTGGAAATATATATTGACACCCAGAAAAGAGTTTGATCTCCTTTGAATAAAAATAGACACCTGCGGTGTTGTTTACTAACACCAATAAGTGAGGAATACCAACAAATGGTCCATGGCTGGACAAATTTCACGGGGTTGTTTGCATTAGTATGAATACTCTAGAATAAATTTTAGAAAGGAGAACATAAGTACTAAGGGGGTAGATAAGCAGTAAAACAAAGAAATGCAAAAAAAGCCGTATGTGATTCACATAAAACTACATGTCAGTATAACAGTTGCATTGCATTGTATTTTTATGCATTAGGTTTAACACTTTTACGTGTGGAGAATAGAAACACAAATTGTCCTGAGGAAGGAAGCCTTTATCATTTGAAGCTTCCGAAACGCGTCGACGCCAATTCTTAACTCATATTCGGCGTTGCCAACAACGATCCTGGTCTAAAGGAACAATATTCCTCCCATTGTTGACAAACAAGAGTCCGAAATGAAATGACAAAGACAGATATTAGTGTCTCCTTAGATTAATTTCTCCACGTCCACACTAGGTGGCCCCAACTGTGTTTCTATTTGTGTATTTTTGTGCAATATATGTTTTTAACTGATGATTCATTGATATTTTTTGTAACAAATTTTTTTTTAATAAATTGTACACTTTTTAAATTATAATTCGTTTGTATACGTTCCTTCTTGGTAAGTGTTTTCCAGTTCCACAAAATGAAGGGTGTGATTGTTGTTTGTGAGTTTGAGTCCTGATCTAGGAGCAGGTTACAATACCCCCCAGTGGGAAAAATCTTTTGTTTTACTTTGCAGTCAGGTAAGAAGCACAAGAAACATAAGAAGCCGACGTGACAAAGGAGTCTCAGTGCGTCCTACAGGCCTCGTTCCTCTGAACCTGTGCCTGGATCGTCTCTGAGCTTCCTGGGAGCCGAAGCAACCCCACACATTTCAAAGAATTTTATGGTGCAATGTGCCTCAAATTTGGGTGGCCTGACCCTGCCTTTGGGAGCCAGAGGCTCAGAGGGGCACCATTAGTTTCTGCGCCGGCGGCTCCTGCTCCGGATGCCAATGACCCCCACATGGAGATCCAGACCGATGCCCGTTGTGCAACTGCGACCATTCCCAGCGTCGGTACCGACACCGAAACTCCAGATGCCACCGCCACCCACTGGCGGCACCAGCCCCATTCTTATCCCTGATGACCCAGAGCTGGATTGGCGCAGACAAAACCTTTAGGTTCTAGGTCATTTCCTCTGCCCTATTCTGAAGGGCTAGGAATGGAGGACGATTCGGACCGGTCGCTGGACCTTTCACAAGACCAGTCTCATCAAGAAATGGACTGAAATGAGGAATTGGGTGAGGCCAGCGAACTGGTTGCCTCTCCAGATTCTGGCCTGCTTTCTCCCCCTTGCATGGCTACGGAGGAGTTAGCGTTGTATGCTATGGCGGTGTGAAGGGCAGCTAAAGTCCTGGGCCTTCAGCTCCCTTCTGTGGAAGTCCAGACAAATATCTTGAGGGAAGTCTTGCAGCCTGGTGTTTTCTCCGCGGAACCCCAGCTGCTTTTCAACGCAGCCTTAATTGATGTCATACTTGGAACCTGGTCCAAGCCCAGCACAGGGGCTCCTGTAAATAGGAAAAGTGCCCGCCGCCATACAGGGTGACCTAACTTTATTCACCAACCACCCTACCCTCAAGAGCTTTGGTGCGCCAATCATCTACCTCGCTTTCCCTTCCGTGCCATCGGATAGGGAATCCACGAGACTGGGCAGTTGGGGTGTGAACATTTTATTTTTCTTTCGCCAGGCTTGCATTGTGGTCGGTAAACACTGCATGCTTATAGGGCGTTATTCCAACACTTTGTGGGAAATGGCTGCGCAAGTGCTGCCACAGAAGAGCCAGGCAATCCTCTCCCAAGCAGTATCAGACGGTAGAGATGCTTCTAAGTTCCCCATTCTTTGTGGTCTCTACACGACCAGCTCGCTGGGCACATCGACTTTATCAAGAGTGGCTGTTCGATGCCATGCCTGATTGAGGATTTCTGGCTTTTCAGGGGATGTTCAGGCCTCTCTCATGGACATGCTGTTTGATGGCACCCGTCTCTTCTGACACAATGCAGACATGTCTCTGGAGCATTTAAAGGTCTCATGGGCTACGGCCAAGTCCTTGGGCCTCTCACTGGTCACAAATCCTCTGTCTGCTTTTAGCCCCTTTCATTGCTACAGAAGGGGATTTCAGCTGTGCCAGCCATACCCCAGACACAAGGCTGCTCAAATTCAACAATCTCTGCATTACCGTGGGCACGGCTCTTTCCAACCCCATGTCTCGGGCGGCCAGAGGTTGTATCAGTCCACCTCCCCCGACTACCTCACCCTTCAAATCTTCCTAGTCTGGTCCTTCAAGAGCCTGTGTGGCCAGTTGGTGGCAGGGTCGACATCACCTCCACCACTGCCACAACATCAACTCGGAGAGGTGGGTCCTCCAGATAGTCCAAGGGCTCTACTACCTCCCCTTCGAGACTGCCCCTCTCTTGTTTCCTCCAATTTTTTCGACCGGCTGACGGAGGATCACATGACTTTGATTCAGGAGAAAATCATGACTCTTTTGGGCAAGGGAGCCACTTAGAGGCTTCTCACGCCAAAAGAAGCCTGTGGTTGTTATTCCCGCTACTTTCTGGTCCCGAAAGCGGAAAAGGGTCTATGCCCAATTCTAGATCTGCGAGCCCTCAACTACCTCCTCAAAAAGGAAAAGTTCAAAATGCTCACTCTAGCTCAGGTCTTGTCTGCCCTGGACCTAGGAGACTGGATGGTAGTGTAGGACTTACAGAACACCAGTTTTCACACTCCCCTTCTACCTGCTCATCAGTGCTGGACCACAAGCCATTCAGCGCCGCTCGTTTGTTCACCAAAGAGATGGCAATGGTCGCAGCATCTCATCTGCACAGATCAGGGGTGCCAGTCTTCCCCTATCTCGACGACTGGCTATTGAAGGCGGCCTCGCCCCAGGCTGTTGTGTCCCACCTCCAAACTACAGTGGACCTCCTGCCTTTGTTGGGGTTCACTATCAGCATGCCGAAGTCACACCTGACTCCCTCTCAAACACTCCCTTTCATTAGAGCTATTCTGGACACAGTGCAGTTTCGAGCCTATCCTCCCGAATGGGGAGTCAAGGATATTCAGGTTATGATACAGATGTTTCAGCCTATATCCTGGATTTCTGTGAGAATGATTCTGAGGCTGCTGGGCCTCATGGCCTCCTACATCCTGCCTGATGGCATATTAGGGCTCTGCAGTGGGACCTGAAGTTCTAGTGGGCGCATCATCAGAGGAATCTCGCTGGCATGATCCAAATCTCGGAGAGACCTGCACAAGGCTTGCAGTGGTGGCTAACAAACCACAATTGGTTCAGAGGCAGACCCCTCTTCCTTCCTCAACCAGATCTCACAGAAGTGACAGATGTGTCACTCTTGGGATGGGACGGCCATCTGGGATAGGTAAAGATCAGAGGACTCTGGACTCTGGTCTCAGGCGAAATTCGGACTCCTCATCAACTTGCTGAAGCTCCGAGCAATTTGTTTGCCATTGAAAGCCTTTTTTTCCTTCAAAAGAAAGCTGGTTCAAGTTTTCATAGACAACACCACCACCATGTGGCACTACCACTGCAACAAACTGGGCGGGCGGAGTTGTGGACCCTTTGTCAAAAGGCCCTGCATCTCTTGACATGGCTGAAACAGCAGGGCATATCCCTGGTGGTTCAACACCTGGTAGGTTCTCTGAACACCAGGGCGACAAACTCAGCCATCTATGCCTAGCGGATCACGAATTGCGTCTCCATCCGGAGGTGGCGCAAGGTCTCTTTCAACAGTGGGGAAAGCCTTGGTTAGATCTTTTTTCCTCTGCGAGAACACGCAAAGTCAGCAACTTTGCGCACTGAAGTTTCCAGGTGCTTTTTATCTCGAGTGGTCAGGCCTCCTGTTTGCCTTTTCGCCAATACCACTCCTGTCCAGAGGGCTCAAGAAGATGAGGAGCAACCAGGCCCTAGTCATTTGTGTGGCTCCGGACTGAGCACGGAGAGTCTGGTATCCCAAGCTTCTCCAATTGAGCATTGATCCTCCAATCAGGGAAGGGTCCTCTACCCGATCCTGTCAACTCTACGCCTTCTTGCATGGAGATTGAGGGGCAATAATTGACAGCAGGCGATCTTCCTCCCGAAGCCTGTACTGTTATTTTGGCAGCCAGGCGTCCCTCTACCAAGACTGTATATGCCTGCTGATGTAAAACATTTGTAAAATGTTGTACAGAAAGGTCTATTGATCCTCTTTCTGCTTCCTTTTCTCAGGTTTTGCTTTTTTTTATACTTGCTCAGCAAGGCTCCACACTGGGCACTCTCAAAGGGTGCCTTTCTGCCCTGTATGCCTACCGAAGACTGCCCAACCAACCCTCATTATTTAAATCTCCTAGAGAGACAGAGGGAGAGAGACAAAGGGAGAGAGACCGAGGGAGAGAGACAAGACGGTGGGAGACAAGAGGGAGGGAGACCGAGGGAGAGAGAGAGAGGGAGTCCTAGGGAGGGAGCGGGAGTAGACAGAGAGAGAGAGAGGGAGACAGAAAGAGGGAAACAGAGAGAGGGAGACAGAGGGAGGGAGACAGGCAGAGGGAGGGAGGCGGAGGGAGGGAGGCAGACAAGAGGAAGGAAGACAAGAGGAAGGCAGACAAGAGGAAGGCAGACAAGAGGGAGACAGACAAGAGGGAGACAGGCAAGAGGGAGACGGGCAAAAGGGAGACAGGCGAGAGGGAGACAGGCGAGTGGGAGACAGGCGAGAGGGAGGGAGACAGGCGAGAGGGAGGGAGACAGACGAGAGGGTGGGAGACAGACGAGAGGGTGGGAGACAGATGAGAGGGAGGGAGACAGACGAAAGGGTGGGAGACAGACAGAGGGAGTGAGACAGAGGGAGAGAGAGGGAGACAGAGAGAGTGAGGGAGACAGCGAGAGAAAGGGAGGGAGAGAGAGAGACAGATAGAGAGGAAGGGAGACAGACAGAGAGAGAGACCGAAAGAGGGACGGAGAGAGAGGGACAGACAGAGATAGAGACAGACAGAGACAGAGACAGGGACAGACAGAGACAGATAGAGGCAGAGACAGGGACAGGGGCAGACAGATAGAGGCAGAACAGACAGAGACAGAGAGACGGAGAGGGAGACCGGGACAGACAGAGACGGAGAGGGACACCGGGACAGACAGAGACAGGGATAGACAGGCAGAGGCAGAGAGACGGAGGGAGACAGAGGGAGAGAGAGGTAGACAGATGGTGACAGAGGGAGGGAGCGGGAGGAGACAGAGGGAGAGGGAGACAGAGTGAGACAGAGGGAGGGAGTCGGGGGGAGACAGAGGGAAGGAGGGAGACAGAGGGAAGGAGGGAGACAAGGGAGGGAGGGAGACAGAGGGAGGGAGACAGGGGAAGGGAGGGAGAGAGAGGGAGGGAGACAGAGGGAGGGAGGGAGACAGAGGGCGACAGACAGACAGAGGGAGACAGGCAGAGGAAGGGCGACAGACAGACAGAGGGAGACAGGCAGAGGAAGGGAGACAGACAGAGGAAGGGAGAAAGACAGAGGAAGTGAGACAGACAGACAGAGGGAGACAGACAGACAGAGGGAGACAGACCAACAGAGGGAGACAGACCGAGGGAGACAGACACAGGGAGGAGGGCGACAGAGGGAGACAATTTGCCCACTTTTATTTCAACATTTTTTTCCGGGGAGATCCCCCCACCGAACCTCCCTTAGGTGGTTTGGGCTTGCTCGCTCACTACACTGCCTTACTGTGTCACAAAATTATGCATCTCCAAAAAGTGTGTCACCAACATGAAAAGTTTGGAAAACTGTGATCTGGATCCAAAAAGAGTGTTGTCTTAATACCTTGATTGCACTAAAGCTTTCTGGGTGGACGACCAACTCTTTGTGGGGTACTTTGAAACAAAGAAATGTTGTGAGGTGCAGAAGAAAACTATCTTGCGATGGGTGGTCCTCGTCATCAAAATTTGCTAGGCTCTGGCCAAAAAGCAGCCTCCTGAAGGTTTAGGGGCTCGCCCCACCAGAGCTAAGGCTGCTACCATGGGGTTGAAATGTGGAGTTCCAGTCCTCGTCATTTCTCAGTCATTCTTGCGCACATTTACCAAGCACTATAGCCTGCACAGTCAAGTGCGCAGGATGGCCTTTTTACCCGCTCTGTCCTGCACAACTTCCTGGGCTAAACTTACCTGCAGACCCTCCCCCGGGCATGATATTTTTTGGGTATCTATTTAAAGTTAATGAATCTGCGGCTAGATGTCTCTATCAGATGGACAAGTTACTTACCTTCGTTAACGCCTTATCTGGTAGTGACATGATCTAGATGCAGATTCCTTACCAACCCGCCCATCCTATTTGCACTGCGGACAGGATTCTAGGGTCAGGACTATCATCTATCAGATGGACAAGTTACTTACCTTCATTAACGCCTTATCTGGTAGTGACATGATCTAGATGCCGATTCCTTACCAACCCACCCGTCCTATTTGCACTGCGGACAGGATTCTAGGGTCAGGACTGGTCCCTTTCAGGGCCCTAGTTGTTCATAAACACGCCAATGTCAGTTCACTTCATGGCTTTGCGCTTCTGGCGTGGAAAGTTGTGAAAAGTAACTGATATCAGCGCACCAAGGTGGTACCTAAATAGGTGACGCAGGCGTCACGACAATGCAGATGATGCCGACGATGTCACGAGGAGCTGTCCAATGCCACCTGCTGATGCACAGGGGTATTGCTCAAAGAAAAATCTTCTCGATCCAGTCTGACGCCCGGGAAACGCAAAGGTAAGGAATCTGCGGCTAGATCATGTCAGGTAAGTAACTTGTCAAGGTGAGGAATCTGCTGTTATTTTGTTCACACAAAAGAGTGTTGGCTTGTTCTTGATACATTCATGAACTTCAGTATCCTCATCAATGTGAAAGCATTACAAATTTCTCGTTTTCAAAACAATTTGCCTCATATTTGACAGTAGCTCTTTAATAATACAACAGATGTGCCAAACAGCACATAACATGCCTCTGTATAGCTGATTGTTCATCTGAACTCATTCAAGGTTATCTGGGTGGACTGCTTACCCTCCCACTCCCTGCATTGAGTAGTGGTATCAATGAAAATTGTGATTAGACCTGTCCTGCTAATATTCTAGAGGCTTGGTAATCTTCATTTGCTTTCAGTTTTTCTGTTCTCATTGACAGAGATTATCTCACGCATACAATCCACTAATGTATGTGTGTTCTTTGTTTCACAGTCCCACCACCTACGTCTTGGATGAGGACGAACCACGCTTCCTTGAAGAAATTGATTACAGTGCAGAGAGCAATGATGAGGGAGATGTTGACTTGGTTGATAATCCAGTAGACTACGAGGCTTCAGCCATGGAAGATGCCAACAGCGACTTAGAACCTACTAGGAATCCATTCTCTTGAAGGAATTTCACATCCAGCAATAGTCCGGTCTGTGGGTACGCTGCTATCCAGAAAACGGAGGCCTAGTTAGAATTCGGCCGCACAAGGCTGGTTCCGAAGACGACCTGTCGAAAAGCAGTACGGTTAATAGATAATAAACGTGTTCTCTGTTCATGATACAATGGTATTTCTTTCAGTTAACTTCTTTTGTGCTTCACTGGGTGCACAAAGGATTAAGTCAGTGTTTCCGGCCGACTAAGTTGCTGCTTGACTTTGTTTCAATGCCCAGTCTCTCTAATGTGGCAGATATATGCAAACTACTAGGCCACAAACAACATGCAGTCGGTATGGGCTGTTGATTTTGCGAGCACAGTAGAGTCTCGGAAGAAGTTGGTCTGAACTTTTGAAAATGTTGTCTCAATATTCTTAAAGTGTTTTTATCCCCCTCTGTCCTCAAATACTCTTTCTGTTGCTGTTTTGTTGTCAGAGGTTTGATGAAGAGCCTCTGAATCCCCATTCAATGTTTTCCACCCATACGTCCATCTTTTTTTCGTTATTTCTTTTTATGAAAAAATGTTTGAAATCAGTATCTTCTACCTATGTGTGCACAAATGCACATCGTGGACTTATATTCCTTTGGTGCATAACTTACAGTACAGTGTTATTCACAAAACAATTCAGCTGTACAGTTTTTTTTAATGTTAAAACTTAAAACAACATATTTATTTCTATGAAATTGTGTTCAGTATTTTATTGTGTTTGAAGTAATCCAAAGCCTGCTTTGAAACCTTGTCATTTAAAATATTACCGAATTAAAAATACGATTTATCCTGTGTTGCATTTGGTTATTGTCCATTCTTCGGAAATATTTCTTCAGTGTACGGGGTTCCAGTAACTTTAATACTAGTTACTGGAGAGATACTTGCGTGATGAATCAAGCGCAGTTTAATACTCAGGGAGCAGCCATATTCATTCCCATACCTGCGTTTTGGGCAACGGGACACTTCTGTTTTGATTTGTTATATAATACTTTTTGTCCTATCTGTGATTTACAGACATTTAAAACACGCTATACTCTCAGCAGGCGAAGTTTATTCAATTAGAAAACGTTTCAACTAACAGAATGTTTTGGTTTTAACGATGTTTTCGATTATAAACTTGACAACATTTGCATCGAGGTCCTATACAGTAGCTTAAAGTAATAACGGAAGGAGAAGGCAGTGTTATTGAACTGGAAACTCCAAGAAGGAAAAAGTTATTGCACTGCAGCTTAGTGTTTTGAAATTAAAATCCCTTTTTCCGTTATTTATATGACGCTTTATAGTCTGATTCATACCATTGTCTAAATATTTTTTACTGAATCCTATTTTGACAGATTTCCGACCCGAATCACAGAGCAAGAGAGAAAATATTTTGCCACGTAATGTATTCGAGAATAGAAGCCAGCCAGAGTTACTACCCATTTTCCCAAAAACCCACAATTGCTAGTATAGCTAGTGGACTAAATCTCTTCTCTAAAATTGTATTAAAGCCTCTATAATGAAGTGCCCCTCCTTGAAACCGTGTGAAGATACACACTACATTGTTATTTACATAGACGTTTATCCTACCTAAATTATTCATTAAAATACTTGTTTTTAGTAGTACTGAGCAATTTGCTACCCTGCCATTAGTAAATATTGCATAACATTTTCTTCACTGACAGAAAATCTCTGAGGTCACTAGGTAGTCATATTTGACAGTCAATTTTAGGAACGTCAGAGCTGTCTCTTATGATCTAACCCTTGCCACTATAAAATATCATTTATAGCAAATGGACAGCATTGTCAATTTTACACCAAGTAATTAATGTGAAGCTTAATTAACAAATAGACTGTTTTACCATAACAAACCTACATCTTGATTAAATCTATAAAATAAATAAGAGTATCATGTTATGCATCCCTATATCTTAGTTTTTTCCATTGTTAATGTTTTTTAGTCTCCCATTATAGCCAAAAAACCCTATTTGGAAAATAATTACTTAATGACCGCCCCTCTGGTTGATGGTGGTGCTGTTCAATTGCAGACTAGAGACTTGGGGTTGAGTGGCCTTTCTAATGCATCTGAAGTGGTTCATTCTCTCTACCATTGTATACTTCTCAGGTGAGGTCTTGGTGTTGATTGCTCTTAAACATATCACCGTAGCAGCCAATGTATTTTATTAGGAAATATGTAATCTCCAGTCTTTACCCATAAATAAAGGCTCGAGTAGATTAGGTAACAAAAGAATGGCATTAAGCAGGTTAGAGCCCACCTACTAACGTGAACTACCGTGTTTGATTAATATATGGGATATAGTACCCCCTGCCATACATTATAAGGATATTGTAAGTCATCGAGGAGTTCCATGACCACAAAGAAGAAAAAAGCTGAAGGCCAAGTCACTTCAGACAGTTATGAAACTCCAAGGTGACTTGCAATATCCTTAACATGTATGAGAGGTGTACTTTATTCCTTATAATTCATGGTCACATCTTCATCTTTAACCACATGACACTTTTGTTTTACCCCAAACATGACATGACTATCCTCAATTAAGAGATACAATCATTGCTCCAGTGTGAGCAAGGTCGGCTGAGATGAAGAGACAAACAGGTTAACATGCAGGCTTGTCTTTTTGATGTAGTAAGAACAATCTCTCTGAAACTTGGGGGCACCTTTTTTTTCTTGGGAATAGAAACTGACTATAACAATAATGTGTACCTCTTCAGCACCACAAATAGAAATTTGGGATGACTAGAACACCCATACATTTTAATTCTGTAGAAAAAGCCCTACAGTTAAGCAGATATAAAAGCTATGAACTCACTACCTATGATTTGTTTTGAAGTAGCTCTGCTATAAAAACCCATGTTCGAGGCATGTGTGTTGTAGATACACATGCTTTGCATACTCCTGCCATCTATTGTTGGGTCCAGATGTTTGCAAATTGTTTTTCTTCAAAGAAGTCTTCCCAGTCACGAGGTAAGGTGACTCCTCCTTTCTGTGATACTGAGCATGAACTCCATTGTTGGATTGTTTTTTTCTGCCAATGGGTTCAGATGTGTATTGCTGGACTCCGGTTCAAAACTGTTCTTCGGGTTCCCCTCGATGCGTTATCCATTCTATCCTTGACGGTATTCTTTCATACGCATTTCTCACTTCTCCGCATATCGATTCGGTCAACGAAATCTCCAATTTTGATCAGAAAGTTTTGTGGACAGCCTTCGGGCCTAACCTCGTAGGTCCAGCTCTTCGTCGATGGATTGAACTCCGTTCATATTCTGTCCTCTGTACCACACCAAGTACCCGTGCACTGACTCACATCAGGCATGCAACTTGTGCTTTTCTCCAGAGCACAGAGGAGAAGACTGTGACGCGTGCAAATCGTTTCGGTCAAATAAAACTCTGCAGGCTCGAAGTCGGGAGATGCAGCTCAAACATGTCGACAACATGCCTGATATCTTCAGTGAAGACTCAGAGTAAGATAATCTCGAGCCCTCAGCGGCTGAGGAAAAAGAGGCCTTCTCCGTGTCGGACTCAGATTCAGAGTTGGAGATAGACTTTATGTTGACAATGTGCCGCAGGGACAGGGTGACGTGAGTACAGAAGACCCCTGGCCCCATCCACCCACCCCCCAAAAATCTAAGGCTTTGGCACCACCTCTGCCTTCTGGCCAAGGTCGGCACTGAGACAATGTTTCTGATGCTGTGCCTCCCACTCGGCACCGAAACATGTTGTCAAAAGCCTTCTGGCTCGGAACCAAGTCGGCCGAAATCCACCTCTGATCCAAAACCTTCCGGTTCCAAGCGCGAAGTCGGTTCGCAGCCAAAACCCTCCACTCTGAAAAAAGAAACAGCCTTCAGAGCCGAAACTTTCCGCGCCAAAAGGCCATTCCATCTCGGCCCGAAACCATTGGACCCGAGAACCAAATATGTCCCTTTAGCACCTTCGGATCTGAAAATAGACATTGTACCATCCAAATCGAATGTACATTAATCATAATAGAGGAAATATTCACGCTAAGCCACCTTCTATGCACAAGCTTCCTGATGACGACAGTCATTACAAACTCCCCTTGAAGAGAAAAAATGCTGGTACCAGCCCTTTTCATCCACCACCACCATCTCCTACACCTACACCCTCCTCTCCACTTTTTTTTTTAAACTTCTTTATTTGCAACTGCATAGTATATCACATTACATAGTATGATATTACGAACAAAGTTCAGTCTTTTAACTTTTCCCCCACCCCATACTTTCCCCTCGTTTGTTTTAGCACCATTTCCATTACGTTTGCAGCCGAAAACACAAAGAACATGCACGTCATTATTAAGCACCCATCCAACGCCTCCTCCCCTGTCCCCTCCCAGCCCTCCCTATGCGTCAGACTCCAAAGTCCAGCGCCTGAGTAGCCCACCATTACGAACATCAGAATCCATTGCAGTGATATCTCCCGGCCCCAAATGTTCACTCCTTCTCTGATACCCAAGCCTGCAAGTGTCTACGATCTCTCATAGTCCTCCATCAAGGCTGTGATAGTGTCTCCATTTGCCCCATACTCTACGAAATTTCTTTGGGCAGCCCCTCGCCTTATATGTGACCCTTTCGGCTGCCATGTAGAGGTCCATGCCCCTTCTCCATTCCTCAAGCAAACAGCGGAGTGTCAGGTGCCCCCCATTTCCTGGCTATATCCCTCTTGGCCACTACCAGGGCTAGTCCCAGAAAAATCAGTAGTGGGCGTGCCAAGTCCACGTCATTAGTCATCCCCAGGAGTACTACCTTTCGGGTCTGACGAGATGTCTGTCTCCAGCACCTCTCCCAGTTCAGCTAAGACCTCCCCCCAGTACGTTTGAATGCGGGGACAGGACCAAATGGTGTGTAGGAAGTCTCCCCTGTCGTGGCCATAGCGCAGACAGCCCAGGTCAGGTATTCTCCCCAGTCTATAAAGCCTCACTCTATCAAAATATGACCTATGCAGGACCTTAAACTGGATCAAACGGAGGCGTGATTTAATCGCTACCTCTCTAGGGTGCATCAGTACTACCCCCCCAATCCACATGAAATGAAATGAAATGAAATTAAAACGGGATTTCTAAAGCGCATGGCTGCCCGGAGGCGTCCCAGCGCTGGGATTGCACTAACAACTGAGGGGGGCAACGGAAGAGGGAAGGGTGTGCGCGGTTTATTGTGGGAAAAGGTGAGTCTTAAGTAGCTTGCGGAATTTGTTGTGATTAGGTTCAGTGCGCAGATGGGTTGGTAGGGCGTTCCAAGATGTTGCGGCTGCAACTGAGAAGCGGCGTCCTCCAGTTCGGGCTTTCTTAATTCTGTGTACCGTGGCCAGGTTACCATGGGAGGAGCGCAGAGACCTGTTAGGTTTGTATGGGAAAAGCATGATTTTGAGCAACGGGGGACCCTGGCCTTGTAGAGCTTTGTGTGTTGTGCATAAGGCCTTAAATTTGACCCTTTCACTGATTGGCAACCAGTGAAGTGACCTCAAGGCAGGTTTGGCTGATGTTCTGCGGGGGGTACCTGTCAGGAGCCTTGCGGCGGCATTTTGAGTTCTCTGCAGAATGTTCATAGTTGCTTCAGGGGCTGACAGGAAGAGGGCATTGCCATAGTCTAGCCTAGATGATATCAGGCCTTGTATGAGAAGTTTTTGAGAAGGTGCTGGGAGCAGAGGGAGGATCTTCCTGGCCGAACGGAGTAGGCCTACGCAGGTGCCCGCTGTTTTCTTGGTCTGAGTTTTAAAAGAAAGATCCTGCTCCAGCCAGAAACCCAGACTTTTGAGCTCCGTCTTGGGTTGCGGAAGGGTACCCAGGCAAGATGGCCACATAGCACTGGGGAGGGGTAATGTTTGGTGTCCCAGTAGCATGAGCTCAGTTTTAGAGCCATTAAGTTTCAGCCTTGAGTCACACATCCACTGGTGGATCCCTTCGAGACAGTCATGGAGGTTTTTAAGTTGGGCACTTTCTAGCGAGAATGAGACCACCATTTGGGTGCCATCAGCGTATGTGACGGTTTTTATCCCAAAGGGGGTAACCACTTCCTCCAGGGGGCCATGTAAGTATTAAATAGTGTAGGGCTCAATGAAGAGCCCTGAGGGACGCCACACTGGAGGGGGAAAAGTCAGATCGCTCATTACCTTCACAGACCTGAAAGGTTCTGTCTCTAAGGAAGGATGCTAGCCAGCAAAGTGCCGTGTTTCTTACTCCTAAGTTGGACAGTCGCTGGATCAGGATCTCGTGGTCAACCGTGTCAAATGCAGCGCTTAGATCCAGGAGGATCAGTAACATTGATCCTCCTGAATCCAAGATGCATCTGGCTTCCTCTACCACTTGTAGGAGGGCTGTCTCGGTCCCCTGACCAGGGCGGAACCCTGTTTGAGAGGGGCGAAGAAGGTTGTTGGCTTTGAGGAAAGCCGATAGTTGCTGATTGACAACCTAAGGGCTTTGACTATTGCGTGCTTCCAGCTGTGGGGGACCACTCCTTGGCTAAGAGAGGCATTAATAAGGTTAGTGGCCAGGTGTGAGATGGTAGGTCCCACTTGTTTGAGGATATGAATGGGGGCTGGATCATTTGGAGAGCCACTTTTCATGCCTGAAAGGGTTTTTAGAAACTCTTCATTAGTCATCTGATTAAATCTGTCTAGGAGAGGGACGGCCGTTGGGAGTGAAGAGGTGTCTGAAGGGTTTTTGTCAGATTTGGGGGGGAGGGTTTGTAGAATGGTTGTAATTTTATTCTGAAAAAAAGTTGCTATTTGATTGCATCTAGCGACTGAGGGTACCTGAGTGGGGGGGGATTGGGAACTTTTAATAGGTCTTTAAATATTTTGTAGGTCTCGCGGAACGAGTTTGAAGCAGATTTAATTTTTTCCTCATAGAAGGAGGCCTGTGCTGACTTTCGGGCTAATTTATAAATTTTCATTGATTTTTTATATTCTTCTTTGATGAGTGGGTCCCAGTTTTTTCTCCATTTACGTTCTTGGACTTTGCAGATTTTTCGTAGATTCCTAAGTTCTTGGGAGTACCAGGGGGATTTGAAAGAAGTGCATTTTTTCTTAAGATTTTTCTTAGGAGCGACTTGGTCCAAGGTGGAGGTGAGCCAGCTGGTAAAATTTTTGTCTGCTTTTTCTGGGTCGGGATCTGCGGAGGGGGCAGAGTGAATTAATTTTTGTGTCCAGTTTTCGAATGATAGTTTGGACCAAATTCTTTCCTGTTGTCTGGAGGTTGGGATCTGGGGGGTGTCTAGAGTGGTTTGCCATGTGAAAGGGATAAGGAAATGATCTGACCATGGGAGGGGGAGTGGGTAAGAGACTTCTACATTATGGAGATTGGTGAAGAGTGGGTCTAACAGGTGTCCTTTGGCATGAGTTGCCTCGGAGTTTTTGAGTTGGAGGTCGAATGCTTTTAATTCCGAAATTAGATCACCAGCAACTTTGTCTGTACTATCCTCGAGATGGAGATTTAAGTCTCCTAGTAAGAGAAAGTTGCCATGTGTTCCTGAGGCCTTCTAATTTTTTTGGTCTATTATTCATGATGGTTTTATATGTCAGGGACACAGCTTTCCCTGGGATTTGTTCCTGCAAAAGGCGGCTTCTAGCGGGGCATATTCAAGGAGTACCTCCAGCGATGACCCCTCCGCCCTCCATGAGTTGCATATATTTAAAGAGCTGGGAGGGGTGGAGTCCATACTTCTTTTGGAGCGACGGAAAGGATTGTAATACCCCCTTTTTAATCACATCCCCTAGAGTAAAGATACCTATGGCATCCCACTCCTGGAACCCCTTCAACTTGTGTAATTCCTTCAGCCAGGTGCAGTGCCACAGTGGAGTTTGCTTCATCGGTTTGTGCTCCCACTGTATTGCCTTTTTTGCCCTCTTTCATGCTCCCAGCGTGATTCTAGTAGCCGGTAGTAGTCTGACCTGCCCCCTCCCTCCATAGATGTAATGAAGACAGCTGTGGATGCCCATCTTGTGTCGTTCCAGTGCATAGGTGGGGTGTGTGGCGGGACGTGGAGCCATTCATTTATTGGTGCCAAGTGTTCTGTCCAGTAGTAGGCCTCTAGGTCAGGCAAAGATATTCCACCATCGTATTGGTGTCTCTGTAGGGTCGAAATAGCTACTCTAGGCTGCTTACCCAACCACAGATAGGACCTTAATGCCGCATGGATGTCTCGGAATGTCTTGCACGTCAAGGGAAAGTATTCATTCTGGAATGCGTATAGAAATCTGGTGAGCGTGACCATTTTAAACATAGCTGCCCGCCCCAGAATCGTCAGAGAGAGTGATTGCCGTCTACTAGCGTCGTCAGAGAAAGTGCCTAGGACCCGGCTGATATTACGTTCGTAGGAGAGGTTACCATCAGTCGTGACAAATATTCCTAAGTACATAAACCTCTCCCTAGTTTTCAGTCTCTTGGACAGCATGGGCCAGTCCTCCCTACCCTGCGGGTCATATAGCGTTGACTTGTGCCAGTTAATTTTGTACCCTGAGTTATTCCTGTAACGATCTAATTCCTCAAACAGTGCCGGTACGGTAGTGTCCGGGTGTGTGACATAGAGCCGTACATCGTCCGCGTATAGGGACAGCTTCTCGTCTGCTTCGTCCGCTGGCCCGATCCGGAACCCGGTAATTCCTACATTTTGTCTTACCGCACAGGCCAGCACTTCAATGGATAGCGCAAACAACAGGGGGGATAAGGGGCATCCCTGCCTGGTGCCTCGTTGAATCGGGAAGGCCTCCGATAACGCCCCATTCACCCTAACCCTAGCACTGGGGCTGGTATACAGGAGACTGATCTTATGTCTATACTTCGGCCCGAATCCCATGCGCTCCAGCACACCCTCCAGAAAGGGCCAATGGACAGCATCAAACGCCTTCTCGGCATCCAGGGAGAGGAACCAGTGGGGCTCAGTCCTGTCCTCCACCTCCTTAAGCCAGTTATGGGTCCATCTTAGATTATATCTGGTGGCCCGTTCCAGGATGAACCCCGTCTGATCTAGATGGACCAACCCTGATACCACCCGTTGCATGCAGAGTGCCAAGATCGTGGCGTATAGTTTTGCCTCTACATTGAGGAGGGAGATGGGGCGGTAGGGCGAGCAGTCGTCCGTCGGCTTCCCCTGCTTGTAGATCGGGACAATTGTTGCCTGCCTGAGGTCCAGGGGGAACTGTCCCTCTTCCTCAGCGTCAAGGAATAGGCCTAGCAGGTGGCGGGTCAAGAGATCCACCGTTTTCTTGAAGAATTCCGCTGGGAAACCATTTGGGCCTGGGACCTTTCCCGGTCGGAGCTTCATCAGTGCCACCCTAACTTCCTCCGTTATGTCTACCTCTAAGGCCACCCGGACAGATTCTTCAAGCTCCGGAATAGTAATATGTGCCATGTATTGCATTGCATCCTCTTTTGAGCCCAGGTCCCGCGCTTCATAGAAGGACCTATAGAATGCAGCGAATACCTCCGCTATCTCAGCATCCGTGTCAGCCCACTTCCCCCGATCGTCTTTCACTTTGTCTACCCAACGATCGTCTCTCTCTTTCGTATTTAGCCAAGCCAAGAGCCTCCCGGATTTGTCTCCCACATCGTATAGGCGATGCAGAGTAGCCAGGGCCTGTGTCTTCGCTTCTCCCGTCACTAATTGCCTATACTGGGTTTTCAGATCGGACAGTTGCCGAAGTGTCCCCGGGTCCCTGGTACGCAGGTGTTCCATTTCAAGTGTCAGAATCTGTGTTTCCAGTTCCTGTACCTCAACCTGGATTTTCTTCCTGTCTTCTGCAAGTCTACAGTGGGCCCTGTCTCTAAGTACCACCTTAAGTGCCTCCCAAAGAGTTACTCGGGATTCCACTGTGCCAACATTTTCTGCCAAGTACACCCTCACGTCTGCTCTCAGGCCCCTGAGGAGTTCTGTGTTTTGTAGGTCCCATGCTGACAGCCTGAGTGTCTTGGGTCCCTCCCTCCTTCTCCTACCCACCCCTATCAATAGGGGGAGTGGTCAGACACGCCACGCGCACAGTACTCCGCTGTGTCCGATACCTGCAGCGCCCGCCGTGTCATAAAAATGTCATCCAGGCGGGAGTACACTTTGTGGGCCCCCGAAAAAAAGGAATAGGCCCTGGTGCCCGGGTGGAGCCCCCTCCACACATCCAGTAGTCCGAGCGCGGACATAGAGTTGGCCAGCGGTGTCACATGTGAAGGTTTAGCAAGGTCGCCTGTCATATCCTGCGTGGGATCCATTACGTCACTAAAGTCCCCACCAAGGATTTGGATCGTGTCTGCAGTGTCAAGGAGAATATCAGAGACTCCCCGCAGTGTGCCTGCCTGGAGTTTGGGTGGAGCATAGGCTGATATTAATGTGTACTCCTTCCTTCCCCATCTACCGATTACAGTTCCTTGTGAGTCTGTCCAAACCTGCGCTATTGTCATGGGTGGATGTTTTTTAATCAGGATAGCCACTCCTCTAGAGCCCGAAGTGAAGCCCGCATGTGCCAGGACTCTATACTGCCCCCTCGCCAGGAAGGAGCATTTAGTACCTTGCAGATGCGTTTCTTGAAGGAGAACTACGTCTACCCCCGCTCTTTCACATAGTTGTGAACCAGTCCCCGTTTAATCTAACAGCCTAGGCCGTTTACGTTCCAGGTTAGTACTTTAAAGCCATCTCTAGGCCCATTCACTCCTTGCGGGTCACCCATGGGCAGGTCTTGCATTGTGGACTGTTGGGACTCCATGCCCTATGTCGGGATTCGTGTTGAAGTGTGTGCGTGTGCTTAATCAGTGCATGACAAAACAAACTCCCTCCCCCCACCCCTGCCATCTAAAGTCTCAGAAACTGAAAACACCCACAACTTTCCCCTCCCCCCCCCCCACCCCCCATCTGCAGCTCCAGCTTCCACATAGCCCGGACCCTCCTCTCCACTTTTAGATCTTTTGCACATCACACCTCACAGTTCTCCACTATCTCACCATGGAGAGACGATATTGATGAGGGAGACGCACACTTATCAGGTGATCCATGTACGGATTATTCAATTGACCCTCCATTGGATAATGATCCAGTCCTTTATCCTGCCAAGTCATCTGCACCTGATGACAATTTATCCTATCAAGAACTTATTGCCAGGGCCGCACAATACCATAGGGTGGTACTCCTCAAAGAATCCTTAGAAGAGGATTTTTTATTTGAGACACTAGGATCCACACACCGGTTCAGCCAAACGATCCCTATGCTCAAAGGAATGACGAGAAATGCAGAATAGTTTTTTAAAGACCCTGTAGGTGCATGAATCCTGACTCCTGGAGTAGATAAAAAATACAAACCTTCCGCAACAGATCCACTATTTATTGAAGGCCAGTTACCGCTTGACTCCTTGGTAGTATCCAATGTTCGCAAGCGAGCTAATTTCCCAAACCTCAGGAGATGCTCTTCCCCCAGATAAGGAATCTAAACTAATTGACGCTTCTGGCAGACGCATTGCTGCTCAAGCTGCCAATCACTGGCGTATTGCCAACAAGCTGGGCCTTTTAGCCGGATACGACAGGGCACACAATGGAGCAATTACTACAATATCTCCCAGATGAGCATACAGCTAAAGCCCAAGACTGGGTCGAAGAAGGAAAATTTATTTCCAACTCTGCCATAAGGTGTGCTCTAGGTGCTGCGGACACTACAGACAGAGAGATCAACACTAGCGCCCTACTCCGAAGGCATGCTTGGTTAAGGATCTGCGATTTTAAGCCTGAAGCCCAACAATTTATTTTAAATACAAATTTTGAATAAGAACATCTTTTTAGCCCTGAGGTAGATCAAGCACCTGGAAAAATGGACACTGAGGTAACAAAATCCATGGGAGCGCTTCAATCTCTTTCAAATAGGGGCTCCATTCGGCGCTCCTTTTATCTGAAAGAAACAGGTTAGTATTAGATTCCTTACATTAGAATATCCCCAGGCGTCAGACTGGATCCGGAAATTTTTGCGTAGCAGTACCCTTGAGCGTCGGTAGGCGTCGTCTGCGGCTCCGCGTCCGTCATGGGCGCCGTGATGACGTCGTCAGAGTACTTAGACGCCGCCTCTGCGTGCTGACGTCAGTTCTTTTTTCCGCGCCAGCAGCGTAGATCCGGAAAAAGTGGTACCTTAGTCACTTTTTGACGAACTTTTTTTAGATTATTTCTCGAGTCTTTGACTCTGATCGGTGCCGAAAGGGATGCCAGGTTTTAAACCCTGTGAGGACTGCGACCGACTGATGTCGGTCACCGACCCTCACTGTCGGTGCCTCCACTGTCTCGGTGTCGATCATGACGACAAAGCCTGCTCCGACTGTCGGGCCTTAACCTCGAAGGCTAGGCGGGAGCAGTCCCGCAAGCGGCTCGAGCTCCGACAGTCAGCCCCGCACCGTGAGAGGTCCCGGTCCGGATGGAGGTCGAGGGACCGTTCGCGGGGGCGGAGCCATCATTGCTCCGGGAGTCCACATCACTCCTCCGGGTCGAAGTCGTCGTCAGGTAAGCACAAGAAGTCGAAGAGAGGTCATCCCTCTTCCGACTCCCCCGACGCTCGCGCAATGCGGCCAGGGGTTCGGGTGACACCGCCCACGCGGCTCGGTCGGAGTCGCAGGCGTCACGACCTGCCCCATACCCTCCGGTCCCTGGGCAGCAAGCGACGCCGGAGGAGATCGAGCGTTTCCTCGTGGCCATGAGGTCTCTCTCTTCTCCGACGGGTTCGAGCCCAGCGGACTCGTCTGGGGATCCTAGCGGGTCGGGTGCTTTGGCCCGACACCGCCAGCGCCTTCAGGCCCGGCGCCGCAGGGCCACACTGGATCCGGTTCTGGATCCAGGTCGTCGTCGGTCGACCTGATGACCTCACTGGCGCCGGTTCCACAGGTGTCACCTCCGGCGCCGTCCTCTGGCGGCGCCATCCCCAATACCTCCCTCGACCCGGTTCCGGCATCGGAGCGGCGCCGCTCTCGACGCCGCTTGGGAAGTTTTACTAAAATTAACCGGTCTTGTCCTTTGACAACCCTGAGTATCAGGAGATGGGTGAAGAGGAGTATTGGGAGGGGTCTGAGGACCCTCTGACACGTGAGTGTCAGTCCCAGGAGGACTGGACAGGTGGACTTGGGAATGCCAGTGTTCTGGACACTTCGGCAAACACTGGTTTTGTTTCCCTCCCTACCGTGGCTACGGAGGAGGGGGCAACCTTCAGTGTGGTGTTGACGCGGGCAGCCAAGGCCTCGGGCCTTGAGCTCCCCGTCCCGGCAGTGAGGACTAACCTCCTCACTGAGGTCCTTAAACCGCAGTCAAGCTCAACGGAGCCTCTGCTGCCGTTTAATGAGGCCTTGACAGACGTTCTTTTGGGCACCTGGTCCAGGCCCGCTACAGGCCAGCCTGTATATAGGAACGTGGCCAGACGCCACCGCCCGGCCCCGGGTGACCCTTGTTTCCTGTCCACCCGCGGCCTGACCTCGCTGAAACCACCTTGAGAGCCCTGCTGCGGCCCGATCTCGCTGAACCATCTCCGGAGCCCTGCTGGCGCTGCCGCGGCCTGACCCCGAGGAACCCCCCAGCTCGAGGATTGAGAGCTGAGCGTAGGGTATCCCCATACCAGGCTGCTACCAAGACTGTCCCGCTACCCCCTTCCCACCGTTACTAATATCTTAAGGATCCCTCGATCCATTGTACATATATTGCTGAGATAACCTGCCTTGATTGCTGATAAAGACGTTAAGAATCTATCCTTGTGTGGTGTCCATTTGTAGTGGTGTGATTGCTCGCCTGTACGATCCTAGGAGAGGAACCTCGCTGGTACCAGGACTGTCCCGCTACCCCCTTCCCACCGTTATTAAGATCTTAAGGATCCCTCGATCCATTGTACATATATTGCTGAGATAACCTGCCTTGTTTGCTGATAAAGACGTTAAGAATCTATCCTTGTGTGGTGTCTATCTGTAGTGGGGTGATTGCTCGCCTGTACGATCCTAGGAGAGGAACCTCGCCAGGAGGCCTCTCGACCGCGCTCGGCCAGTTCCAGAAGGAGAGGTGGGTCTTGGGGTGGTCGGCCAGTCCTCTAATTCCCCACCGCATTCCCGTCGGCTCCGCCTGATTGGGAATCCAAGAGGTATGAGAATTATGGGAAGAAAATATTCTCCTCCCTTAGTTTGGGACTGCGGTCTTCCAACACTGCATGCCTCTTGGGCCGTTACACCCACTCCCTGTGGGACACGGTCGCGGACGTGCTGCCACAATGCCCGGCGGAGGTCAAGGCTAAACTCGCCCAAGCCCTTGCGGAGGGTCGAGATGCGGTACGTTTCTCCATCCGGTGTGGGCAGGATACCACCGACTCACTGGGCAGAGCGATGGCAACGACGGTGGCGATTCTTTGCCACGCCTGGTTGAGGTCCGCCAACTTTTCGGCCGATGTCCAGAATACCCTCATGGACATGCCGTTTGATGGCCGTCGCCTGTTTGGCGACTAGGCAGACAATGCGCTGAGCGCTTTAAGGACTCCAGGGCTGCGACCAGGTCCTTGGGCCTCTCGGCCCCGCGCCAGCAAACAAGTGCTGTTCGCTCCTTTCGTGACCAAGGAACGGGCGCCCCCACACGTGCTGCCAGCCACGCACCGCAAACTAACATCCAACGCAGGGGCGGCCGTGGAAATCGCAGTGGAGGTGGTCAGGGACAGCGGCGAGGCCAGTCCACACCTTCCCCCGCAGCATCCACCTCAAAACCCTCCTAGTCCCTGCTTTCAGGCCCATGTGACATCGGACAGTTGGCGGCTGCAATTTGTCCGAAGGGGTTACTCCCTCCCCTTCAAGACGACCCCTCAAGCCATGCCACCGCAATACCACCGCGTATCGGGGGATCATCTGCGGCTTCTGCAGGAGGAAGTTACGGCCCTCCTGGCCAAGGGGGCCATCAAGCGCGTTCCTGGGTCAGAAGTAGCATGTGGTTGCTACTCCCACTACTTTCTGGTACCCAAGAAGGGCAAAGGGGGCCTACGCCCTATCTTGGACCTAAGGAGCGTCAACGGCTTCCTCCGGAAGGAGAAGTACAAAATGCTGACACTGGCTCAGGTCTTAGCTGCCCTGGACCCAGGAGACTGGATGGTAGCGTTGGACTTGCAGGACGCTTATTTTCACATCCCCGTCCTGCCGGCCTACCGGCGCTACCTGCGGTTCACGGAAGGCCACGAGCACTTTCAGTTTACCGTGCTCCCCTTTGTCCTTACCAGCGCCCCACGGTTGTTCACGAAAGTGATGGCGGTGGTCGCAGCTCATCTGCCCAGGTTAGGGGTTTCAGTCTTCCCCTACCTCGACGACTGGTTATTGAAGGCAGGCTGCCCCAGACAGTCGTCAGACCTCCTGCACCAGCTGGGGTTCTCCATCAATTTGCCGAAGTCGCACCTGTGCCCCTGTCAGAAGCTCCTCTTCATCGGAGTGGTTCTCGACTCGGCGCAGTTTTGGGTTTACCCCCCCGAACAATTTGAGTGTATCAGCATCGACCAGTCGGGTACCCGACCCCGCTTCTCCAATACAAACTTGACTCCAATAAGAGACCATTAAGTAGTTCGACCGAACGAAATCAAAGCAACACATTTCTCAAGGGAGCCCGCAGCACTTCGGTCACTGGCCCCGATGGTCCAAGCCTCACAGCTAGGAGGGGTAGGAGGCTAGAGGAAACCCATCCCTCAACCGACTGGTCTTGGATATCCAAAACAATAAATTTCAGAACTGATAATCCATGACTGAACCTTGAACAGGGAAACAAGGAAAGAAACCTAAAACTCTGCTCTTGGAACATCAATGGACTCGGGACGAAAATCAACGACCCTTCACTACTGTTATACTTTCAAAATTTTGATCTAGTTCTCCTACAGGAAACTTGGCTGGAGGACCCCTCACATCTCCAAGGCTACAAGACCTACCACCTCCCTGCAGCCCGACAATCGATCTATGGCCACCGCAAAGGAGGACTAACCGTCTACGCCTCGATTGCAGCCATAACCGCAGGGAAAGAATATACGACCAAAAACATCACATCCCTTGAAATAATGGCAATCCAATTCGAAATGCGGGGCCAAAGTAACCAACAACACATAACTCTGGTAAACACTTATATCCACCCCCAGGGCAAGAGGACTGGTGCAAAGCAGTTGATACTCGAACTTACCCGGTTAATAACGGAGGACGAAAGCTCGAACTATATCCTAACAGGAGACTTCAACATGTTCCTAGGGGAGGTAACAGGAGACTGCAACCTAGACGACGATAAACATCGAGCATGGGGGATCATCTCCCAGGACACCTACAAGTGGGGCAAACCAACAAAAATCTCGAAAGATCTGCACAGAGAACTGGAAAGTCTCTCAATGGTAGCACTAAACGGCCGCATGCCAGGGGACAGACCTCAAGCCCCAACTTTCCACAGAAACGCGGTCAACACCGCAATCGACTATACCTTCGTCGCCCTCCCACTTCTGGGCTTAGTAAAAGATTTCAGGATTGGGGTGTCCGATTACAGTGACCATCAGCCCCAAGAACTCACTCTAGGTATCCAGGGCACTGCCACAACATACGCAACTTCAGAACCCTGTCAGACCACGAGATACCAACATAGGAGAATCCGTTGTAAAATACGCGACCCAGAAAAGCTAGCAGCTGCTGCAAAAACAACGTGGGAAGAAATCAAACTCACTGAAGGAAGCACCGTCCATGCCTGGGAAATTTTTACCAAAGCTATGGGCCAACCCGCCCCACCTGCCGTCACCCAACCAGTACAAAAAGTGCCTCAGCCAGAACAAAGTATCTGGGCAGGAACAAACCAGTGCACCCACTTGTCATCAAGTGAGCATGCCGAATTAAGACACCTAAGGGGCGACATAAACAGAGCAATTCGCTCTATCCGCCAAAACAGCGCAATTGTCGGCACCATAGATGCACTAAGAAAACTTCGAACAAGGAAAAAGAAAATCATCTGGCGCGCAAAAAAAGAATACAAAGAATCACTCTGGGCTAAACTACTCCATGATGCCAAAATGAATAACAGTGCCAGATTCTGGCAAACGGTCAAGAGCATCGAAAATCCATCGGCACCCAGGATCAACTCCTACATAACGGAGGACGTTTGGACAACCTATCTGCAACACTACTTTAATGTAGGCCCCCAAAGCAACTTGCAAAAATCAGCTGAGTTCTATGCTGATCTATCTCAGCCCACCTTTTATAGGAACAATCTACCACCTAGTTCCTCCCTAAAAACGATCGAGGACAGAATACAGCACAGCCACCAAGAGGGTGCCCCCGGGCCAAACGGCTTGCCCCCATTGTTATACAAACAAGATCAAAAGTATTGGTCTGGCTCATTACTAAAGCTCTTTGGCAACATTACTACAACAGGAACAATCCCAGAATCCTGGAAAGGCTCAATCCTCTCGCCTAAAAGGCTGTAAAAGTGAACCAAAAAACTACAGGCTCATCGCCCTCATTGACATCGAGGCCAAGTACTACGCGGGACTTATTCTAGCCGACCTCCGGGAATGGGCAAGGGAAAAGGCCTTAATTCCAATTAACCAAACAGGCTTCCAGGAAAACCTGGGGACCACCACAAACATCCTGGCTTTTTCCCTTTTAGCCGATTCGACAAAAGCAGCAAGAAAACCATTATTTGTCTGTTTCATCGATTACAAAGCTGCCTTTGACAGCATAGATCGAGGAAAGCTATGGTCAAAGCTAGTACGATGGGAAATTCCTCCCGCCCTTCTGAATCAACTCATCCTACTACATTCAGATACATGGGTCCAAATAAAACTGGGGAGTGGTACAATCGTATCCAGGCGGATCCCAACCTCCAGAGGCTTAAAGCAGGGGTGCGTTTTGGCCCCTACTCTATTTAACCTCTTCGTGGCTGATCTTTCAACTGACCTAGATAATTGTAACCATCATGCACCAAACCTGGGAGGCCTCCCTCTCTCAAATTTACTGTACGCCGACGACCTGATTTTAATCAGCCAAACCCCAGTCGGCTTACAACACCTGCTCCATACTACGAACAACCACGCCTCAAAAAACGGGTTAGAAATCAACTTAGAAAAGTCAAAAATAATGGTGCTAAACCAGCGCAACCCAACAAAGCGACTGAAATGGCAGCTGGGTGAGAGAGAACTTGAAGTCGTCCACGACTATAAATATCTAGGAATTATCTTTGATAAGAATGGGACATATGACCAACAAAAAGAGGTGATTCAGAGACGAGGAACTATTTTAGCCATCACCCTGAAAAATCTTAAAAGCAAAATAGCAGGACCAAACCTGCTCCCGCTGCTTGAAGTGCTTCGCGCAAAGCTGCTGCCCACGCTCACATACGGCAGCGAGGCCTTGCGAGGGTCGGACGAAGAAACCCTCAATAAAACGGTTGCTAAAGCTTTAAGAATAATCTTCAAGCTTCCTAAATACACCTCCCCAGCCCAACTACGCCTCGAATTTGGAATAGTAAACCAGAGAATAAGCAGGAAGGCCGCGTATGTAAAGAACTGGTATAAAATAAAGAGTGCAGAGGCGGGCTCGCTGAACTCATTCCTATGGAAGGAAATCTCAAGGAAACATGCCTCACCGGCCAAAGACTACCTCCAATCAGGGATCAGCTTGTTAGCCCTGGAGAATATATGGGAGTCAGGACTCCCATTCAAGACCGTAAAAGACCTGGTGAATAAGTCAACAAAGCTCGTCTCCACCGCAAATGATAAAGAATGTCTAAATAAGAGGGCCCATAGCTGGTTCGTGATACAAAGCTATCCAAAATGCTCACCACAACCGTACTTCGGTACCAGCTTTTCCGGGCCTTTAAAAGAAGGCTTCTTGGCCCTGAGGATGGGCATCCTTCCTGTCAAACCACATTTGCCCCCCTGGAAACGAATATTCACATCTACACAATGCAGACTATGTGGCGAAACTAAAGAAGATATGCTGCATCTCCTATGCATATGTAAGTTCCTAGACCGGGAGAGGAGAGAACTGCTAAAACCGCATCTAAATGAAATGCATATCCGGACGTGCAGACAGGCAGTGAAGGCGTGCTTCAGCGGGGCCAACGTTAAACTAACCTGCAGCTTCGTCCGCTACATGAAAACTGCCCAAATAAAGCTTCTCGCCGCAGCCTGAGCACAGTTGCGCTCACCCAAGCTCTTTTATCCGGCAATTCTCTTTGACTTCCACTACGTTCCGACCCTGAGGCAGTCGTCCACAACCACACAATAGACTATTAGAACTACGGACACTGGCGTCACCCCCAGACTGGGACTCACCCTTACTTCTTCCTTACATTTTATACCTTCATCACAAACAAACTGTATGTCATTTTAACCCGAAAATTGGTCGATTTTAATGCATATCCATCACGTTGTTTTTTTTTTTTTTTTTAAGACAATATGAAATGATGTTACATATATGTATCCTTTTATACATTTTTTACTGATGTGTGTACTGCTAAGATTTTAATTAATCAAGCAATAAAACTTACCTACTTACCCCCCCGAACAGCGGGTACGGGATATACAGGCTCTGATTCCGATCTTTCAGCCTTTATCCCGAGTCTCGGTCAGGTTGACGCTGCGGCTTCTGGGGCTGATGGCCTCCTGCATCCTTCTGGTGCTTCACGCCCGTTGGCGGATGCGGGCTCTGCAGTAGGACCTGAAGTTTCAGTGGGCCCAGCATCAGGGCAACCTGATCTCGGAGGGCACTGCGAGACAGCTGCAGTGGTGGCTCACGGACCGCGATTGGGTCAGCGGCAGATTCCTCTCCCTTCCCCAACCGGAGCACGTACTTGTGACGGATGCGTCCCTCCAGGGCTGGGGAGGCCACATGGGAGAGGCGGAGATCAGAGGCCTCTGGTCTCCGGCGGAGTCCCAGCTCCATATCAACATTTTGGAGCTGCCGGCGATTCATGTAGCACTGAAGGTATTCCTCCCCTCTGTCCGGGGGAGTGTAGTGCAGGTGTTTACAGACAACACTACCGCCATGTGGTACTGCAACAAACAGGGCGGGGTGGGGTCGTGGACCCTCTGCCAGGAGGCTCTGCGCCTCTGGCAGTGGCTGGAACATCGGGGCGTGACCCTGGTGGTTCAACACCTTGCAGGTTCTCTGAACGCCAGGGCGGACGAACTCAGCGCTGGTGCATGATGGATCACAAATGGCGTCTGAACTCGGACGTGGCGCAAGGACTCTTTCTGCAGTGGGGAGGCCCTTGGTTAGATCTTTTCGCCACCCAAGAGAACGCGCAATGTCATCAGCTCTGCATGTTGGAATTTCCAAGGCGGCACTCGCTCGGAGACGCTTTTCGTCACAGGTGGAGTTGCGGTCTGTTGTACGCCTTTCCGCCTATACCACTTCTGCCCAGAGTGCTGAAGAAGATCAAACGCGACCGGTCCCAAGTCATCCTTGTGGCTCCGGACTGGGCACGAAGGTACTGGTATCCAGAGCTACTCAGTATGTCAGTCGATCCCCCGGTTCGTCTGCCTCTTCAGGAGGACCTTCTGTCGCAGCAACGGGGGACGGTCCTCCACCCAAACCTGTCCAGTCTCCACCTCCATGCTTGGAGATTGAGCGGCGACAGTTGAGGCCATTTGACTTGCCTCCTGAAGTCTGTAATATCGTTCTGGCAGCCAGGCGTCCCTCCACTAAGTCTGCAGGTGGAACAGATTTGTGGCATGGTGCACAGCAAAGGCTGTGGATCCTCTCTCTGCCCCTTTTTCTGAGGTTCTTCTCTTCCTTCTTTTCTTGCCCAGCAGGGCTCTGCTCTGGGCACTATCAAGGGCTACCTTTCTGCCCTTTCGACCTATCTGAGGCTGCCTGATCAACCATCTTTGTTCAAGTCCCCTATTGTAACTCGCTTTCTGAAAGGCATCACACACACGTTTCCACCTGTTCCCTTCGTGATGCCTCAGTGGGACTGGTTCTTACTTATCTGATGTGCGCTCCCTTTGAGCCACTTCACAACTGTCCTATCCGCCTTCTTACTTTGAAGACTGCTTTCCTGGTTTCCATCACCTCTGCCTGTCCTCATCCTAGGCACATCTCCCTCTGTCTGGGATGACTCATGTTGGCCCCCGGCACTAGGCAATGCACCAAAACCAACGGACCATGCACGGAACTTGGGATTCATCCTAGACTCCTCCCGCTCGATGACCAGACAAATCAACTCCATCTCCTCATCATGCTTCAACATCCTACGCATGCTCCGAAAGATCTTCCGATGGATCCCCACCGAAACAAGGAAGACAGTCAACAAAGCGCTCGTCACCAGCCGTTTGGACTACGGAAATACCCTTTACGCCGGAACCACAGCCAAATTGCAGAAAAGACTTCAACGTATTCAGATCGCCTCCGCTAGACTCATCCTAGACATACCCCGCCACAACCATATATCCGGTCACCTGAGAGACCTGCACTGGCTCCCCGTCAACAAAAGAATCACGTTCCGTCTCCTCACCCACGCACACAAGGCACTCCACGACCTAGGTCCCAGATACCTCAACACTCGCCTGACCTTCTACACCTCCACCCGCCATCTTCGATCGTCCAACCGAGCCCTCGCCACGATTCCACGCATCCGGAAAGCCACCATGGGAGGAAGATTCTCCTCCTACCCGGCGGCCAAGACCTGGAACTCCCTCCCCACCCACCTCCGTCTCACACAGAACCACCTCTCTTTCAGAAAGCAACTCAAAACCTGGCTGTTCGATCAGTAGTGAACTCATCTCCCTTAAGCGCCTTGAGACCCTCCGGGTGAGTAGCGCGCTATACAAATGTTTGACTTGACTTGACTTGAGAGTGAGTGAGCTCCAGGCTCTTTCACCCAAACCTCCTTTCCTTTCTGTCCATCTGGACAAGGTTGTGTTGCGGGCAAGACTCTCTTTCCTGTTCCAAGGTTGTCACGGCCTTCCACATCGGGCAGTCTATCACCTTGCCCACCTTCTTTCCGCCTCCACATCCCTCAAAAGAGGAAGAGCGGCTCCACCGTAGGGACCCAAAACGTGCGCTCTCATTCTATTTGGATCGCACACGTCAGTTCCGGGTGGATTACCAACTCTTTGTTGGTTACGTGGGCACTAAGAAGGGACGGGCGGTACACAAGCGAACCATCTCTTGGTGGGTCGTCTTGTGTATCAAGGCTTGTTACTCCTTGGCAAGGAAGGAGCCTCCTGTTGGGCTGAGGGCCCATTCCACTCGGGCCACGGCGGCTACCACTGCCCTGGGTCGGGGAGTCCCCTTGCAGGACATTTGTCAGGCAGCTACGTGGTCCTCGCTGCACACGTTCGCAAGACACTACTGCCTGGACAGCCAAGTCCGGAGGGATGTCTTTTTTGGCCGTTCCATCCTCCAGGACTTTCTGGTGTGATCATTGGTTCGCAGACCCACCACTGGGGTTGGTATTGCTGGGGTATCTATTCTAAGGTAAGGAATCTAATACTAACCTGTTTCTTTCAGATGAACAAGTTACTTACCTCCGGTAACGATATATCTGTAAGAAACAGTAGTTAGTATTAGATTCCTTACCGCCCCACCCATCCTTCCCGTTCTGCGAACCGATATCCAGGGTTAAGGTCATCCCCATTCAGGGTTCTAGTTTCAATGGCACCAGTGTTGGTTTTTGACATGGCTCTGTGTTTTTCGCGCGGAAAAGCTGTGTTTAAGAACTGACGTCAGCACGCGGAGGCCGCGTCTAAGTACTCCGACGACGTCATCACGGCGCCCACGACGCCGACCACATACGCGGAGCCGCAGACGACGCCTACCGATGCGCAAGGGTACTGCTACGCAAAAATTTCTGGATCCAGTCTGACGCCTGAGGATATTCGAAGGTAAGGAATCTTTTACGAACTACTGTTTCTTACAGATATATCGTTACCGAAGGTAAGTAACTTGTTCACCGGGGAGGGTCCAAGTCTACAACTCTAAGGGCACGGGTAAGGGCCCCACACCCCATAAGTCCTTATCCCCTAATTGGCAGTGACTTCCTCATGCTTCCCTTCGACTATTCCACACCAGTCGGGGGAAGACTTCTACAGTTTCACCCCATTTGGCAATCTATAACAACCGGAAAATTGGCGCTTGGAATTATCCAACATGGTTATCGTCTGGAGCTTACTGCTAATCCTCCAAATATTCCACCCCGTTTTCACAAATTGTCGCCACACCACTTGCTGTTGCTCAAAAAAGAAGTGTAGTCTCTCTTACTGAAAGGAGCCATAGAACCAGTTTCACTTCAGTACCAAGGTTCAAGGGTATACTTTCTCTACTTTCTGATCCCCAAACAGGACGGCTTATTAAGACCCATTCAGGATCTCAGAGAGTTGAACCAGTACATACTGTCAGAGCACTTTCACATGGTGACCCTTCGATGGGTACTTCCACTTTTACAGCAGGGCGATTGATATCTACTCTAGACCTAAAAGATACATATTTTCACATTCAAATTCATCCAGCTCATTGCAAATACCTCAGATTTGTCATGGCAGGCAGACATTACCAGTTTAAAGTAGTTCCGTTCGGAGTCACCACTGCTCCCAGAGTATTTACCAAATGTCTGGCAATAGTAGCAGGTCATCTCAGAAGACAACGTATTCATGTCTTCCTATACCTAGACGACTGGCTCATCAAAGCCAGCACTTACCAAAACTGTTTACAACACACTCGGACTACAATAGACCTACGTCATTAATTGGGCTTCACAGTCAATGCACAGAAATCTCACCTGCATCCTTCACAGATGCAGTCTTATCTAGGAGCCACTATCGACACTCTCAACGCTCTAACCTCTCCCAATTCAGCCAGAATTCACAACATTCAGGCTGTGATACTACAATTTCAACCCAACCAGACATTACCAGCCAGAGTTTTCATGCAAGTGCTGGGAGTGATGGGGTCTTGGATCACAATCGTACCCCATGCAAGGCTTTACATGCGTCCCCTACAAGAGTGATTAGCACGTCAGTGGAATCAGTCATAGGGTCAATTAACCGATCTAGTGTTGGTAGACGGCTGCATCCATTGCTCTCTGCAGTGGTAGAACCCACAAAATTTATCAAAAGGGCGGCCCTTCATAGACCCTATTGCACTGATCATACAGCAGACGCATCTCTCATTGGTTTTGGTGCCCATCTCCAAGATTACACAATCCAGGCTCTGTGGGGCGAAAATCACAAAAGTCTCCACATCAACTACCTAGAACTTCTTGCGGTGTTTCCTAGCACTCAAAGCTTTTCAAAATAACCTCATAGGAAACGCTGTCCTAGTCTGCACAGAAAACATGACAGCAATGTACTATGTACAAAAACAGGAAGGTACACACACTCTCCAACTGTCACGCCTCTCTCAAATCTTTAGGAACTGGGCAGTACATCACAGGAGCTATCTCCTGGCGGAACACCTTCCAGGAGTAAACAATCAGATTGCCGACTTCCTCAGTAGAAAGAGGCAGTAAATTCATAAGTGGGAACTTCATCCCCAAGTTCTCCATCAATACTTCCAACAATGGGGATATCCACAAATAGACCTGTTCGCCACAGTCGACAATGCAAAATGCCTAAACTTTGAATCCAGGTTCCCAAACCCTCTATCCAAAGGCAATGCCCTATGGATGACCTGGTCAGGGATATTTGCCTACGCTTTCCCACCTCTCCCACTACTTCTGTTACTGGTTTGGAAGCTCAGGCAAACATCTCTCACACTGATTCTAGTAGCCTTGTCAACCTTGGTACACCACCCTGATAGAACTGTCAGTAGTTCCACATAAAAACACCATCACACCTCCTGTCTCCTCATTCAGAGCCATGGATAAACCAGACATCCAAATCCCAAGGAGCTCAACCTAGTGATTTGGCTCCTGAAGTCATAGAGTTTGGTTATTTAGATCTACCACCACAATGTATGACTGTTTTGAATAAAGCAAGAAAACCTACTACCAGATCTTGCTATGCAGCAAAATGGAAAATATTTGTTGTCTATTGTAATAACAACATCAATCCCTTAGACGCTTCTGTACAAAACACTGTACAAAACATTATCTGTTACCTGTTGCACTTACAGCATTTTGGGTTGGCTTACATATCTATTCGTTTACACCTTTCAGCGCTAGCTGCATATTTGTGAAATAGTCATTTATCTATATTCAAAATCCCTGTAATCAAAGCTTTTATGGAAGGCTAGAAAAGATTAATACCACCAAGAATTCCACCCGCACCAGTGTAGAATCTTAGCATTGTACTTACAAGACTTATGGGTCCATTGTTTGAACCCTTACATAATTGCCCTCTACAGTTTCTTTGATGGAAAGTTGCTTTCGTCATTGCCATCACTAAATTGAGGCGAGTTGGCGAGCTACAGGCATTAACCTTAGAAGAACCATTCTTTCAACTCCACAAAGATAGAGTTGTTCTTCGCACCAATCAAAAATTCCTACCCAAAGTGGTTTCTACTTATCATACTAACCAATCAGTTGAGTTCCCTGTGTTCTTTCCTCAACCTGATTCACTAGCAGAACGAGCTCTCCACATGCTGGACGTTAGAAGAGACTTATTATATTACATATAAAGGACCAAGGATATTCGCAAACCAAAACAATTGGTTGTTTCATTTGCTCCACCTCACAAAGGCAATCCCATCTCTATATCAGGCATTTCAAGATGGATTGTTAAATGCTTTTAAACATGCTATGCAAAAGCAAAGAAAATGTTATCCTTATCCCCTAGAGCACATTCTACACGCAAAATAGGGGCTACTATGGCCATCATAGGCAACGTTCCTGTAGCTGACATCTGTGAAGCAGCTACCTCGTCTTCACCACACACATTTACCAAACACTATTGTGTGGATGTGTTAGCACAACAAGAGGCTAATGTACACCAAGCAATGCTTAAGGCACTATTTCATACAACTGCAACACCTACAGGTTAGCCACCAAAGCATGTGTATCTCAGCACACATGCCTTGAACGGATAATGTTACTTACCCAGTTTTCATCAGTTCTTGGCATGTAGAACTGTGTTTTCACATGCGCCCACCCACCTCCCCGGACACCTGTAGTTTTTGAAGTTCTTCCTATTTACATACATATACATGGCCATCTTTATTCTACACTTATGTACTCCATTCTCCCCCTCTTGCGGGAAAACAATCTAACAATGGAGTTTATGCCCATGCGCACTATCACTGAAAGGGGTCACATTACCTTATCACTGGAAAGACTTCTTCGAAGAAAAATCACTTGCAAACATCCGGACCCAACACTAGATGGCGGGAGTATGCAAAGCATGTGAATCTACAGCTATACATGCCAAGAACAGATGCATACTGAGTAAGTAACATTATCCATATCAAGTGTGTGACTACAGGAGTAATTTATAAGCAAAAGTAGGGTAAGAAATGAGATGTTGTGTTCATGATAACCAATCACGAATGTTCCACCAGATATGACAAGCGCGGAGAATCGCGACGCGCAAACTTAGGACCCGGCCTCTCTGGACCCTGCCCGCTCCTGCTCTCTGGTGGTTGGTCGGGCGGACAGCCCAATCGGCGTCTGGCTGACCCATTTCCGGTCCGGCGATATCGCGTGACCCGAGGGTTAGGGGGTGGAGACTCTGGGCCTATTTAGGGTCAACTCCCTGTGACTGGGGTCTCTGTTCCCTCCTGGATACCTGACTGCTCACGCCGGCACCTGGCCATTCTCGTGATCCGGGCCGGCTTTCCGAAACTCCCACCCACCCGTCCCTTAGATAAATGGTTTGAGGGGGGTTCTGCGGAGAAGAGACCTGCGATCAGTTTATAGTGGCTAAACAAGATGGATGGGAGCCCGCTTGCCGGGCTCCATAGGCCAGCTCTGAGGGGGGATATGGCAAGCTCTCCACTGGGAGGAAGTGACCACCGGCTGGGGAGGCTAGGGCGACAGATTTCGAGCCTCCAGGGCGACCCTGGGCAGCCTGGTGGTCGAGAGGTGGGCCCCGGTAATGGCGGACAAGGATAGAAGGGCGGGACCCACCACTCTAAGGGGCAGGTGCACGGCACTTGGCGTAGGATACCCAGTTGCGAGATGCGAACCAGATGGTGTTCCTCCCTTAGGGTTGGGAAGGTGATGGAGCATGATATGCTCATAAATGTAGTTATGTTATAACTTGTGATTTTAGATATGCATGGTATTGCTTGTCATGTTTATACAATGTGGTGAATAAACATGGCCTTTTTAACCCCACCTGAATCTCTGGTGATTTCAAATGTGGGGATCTTGCATGTCCAGGGTAGTTGGGCGGCGGGGGCATATCTGGAGGGTATGGGTCCTATGCATGCTGAATGGTTGTGTTCTGCAGTGCCACCATCCTTGCACGTGTGCTGTGTGTTTTGGATAAGTCCATTCATGTACTGCCTTCTACGCATGGAGAATGGTAGCGTAAGATCAATCTATTTATTTTTTATCCATATAGTCATGAACTGAGAAAAACACAAATTCTACTTCAGTTGGTATGAGCACAGGTATTACAACTCAACAGATACAACTGTAATCTTCATCCTATACATGTAATAGTATCGCCACAAAGGGCATTCAAAAAGCTTTGAACCTCTGGAGAGGGTTTTCTCAATACAATTGTACCCCACAGAGTAGTATTTATCCTGTGTGGCGGCAGTTCCTCCAATAGTGCCAAGCTGTAGGGTCCTTTAGAACTGCGTTGTATTCGAATTTGTCTTATGCTGGTGTAATTCTTGTACAATGTTGATAAGTTTTGTATATTATATATGATTGTTTATTGATCACATCACTTCTGCTTTATTCTTTTTTCATGTAGGACAGCCTCTGTGTTGTGCGAGTGTATTTAACTTAGACATTAACAAAATGTTTTCACAAATGTGTCGAACATGACAAAGAAATGTGATTATGTCACTTAAAGCTTAAGAATTGAATAGTCTAAGCTTTTTTCCACCTGAATAAATAGCGGTACATAAACTGCCAGGTTATCCTTCTTCTTATCCTTCTTTCTTCATGTATTTCACGTCCAAACCTGGAGTCTTTGCTGGACGGTAACCCCCCTGTCTTCCACATACTTTCTAAAAGTGGCATTTTCAAACATAATTTAAAAAACATCTTTACTAAAAGATGTGTTAATAAATTCTGAGTTCCGAGAGCCTAAACTTTATTTCTTTACCTTGTCCCAATGAGAAGTTATATTTGTAAGATGTTACAAAGTATTTCCCATTCTATCCTATTGGACAGATAGCCTTTCAAGAGTGAAAAACGAAATTGGCAGCATTTCCCTATCAGGACATGTCACACACACCAGTGCATCTCCTACCTTTCACATACACTGCACCCTGCCCACGGGGGTACCTTGGACCTACCGTAGGAGTACCTTACATCTACGAAAAGGAAGGTTATTGCCTGGCAAGTGGGTGCACTTGTCAGGTCGACATGGCAGTCTAAAACTGCACACAGACACTGCAGTGGCAGGTCTGAGATACCTTTTCAGGGCTACTTATGTGGGTAGCACAATCAGTGCTGCAGACCCACTAGTGTATAGAAAGGTGAGCAACCCAATATACCCTTGCGGGGTATATTGGACCCACTTGTAGCATTTGAATTACAGGCCCGGGGAAGCTCAGTGCACTTCACTAGGGACTTACCAGTAAACCAAATATCCCAGTCAGGGAGAACCAGTTGTAACAACAATTTACATAGGGAGCACTTGCACTTTGACACTGATCAGCGGTGGCAAAGTGCCCAAAGCATCTAAGCTAGCAAACACAAAATCCAGCACAAAATCAAAGATACAGGAGGTAGAGGCAAAAGGTATTGGGAAACCACACCAAAGATGCTAAGTCTAACATCTGGTAACTAATATATCTTAACAAATCCCTCATAAACTGAGGTTGATTCCACATTAGTAGTACTAACTTACCAGGATGGAAAGAGGTGGCCAGTGATTAAGGCTGACACATTACACGGGTGATACCACCTCATCCAAATATATTCATGCCCAGCAGGGATCCTGAACCTAGGATAAATGGTAAACAGACAAAATATATAATTCAAAGTATAGAATAGCCATAATATCGAAGTCAAAATATAGAATGGACAAAATATCAAATGGACAGAATATAGTGGTAAAAAATATTGAATTGAAGGTAAGTAATATAATCTCGATTTTTTAAAACATAGAAAGTCAAAATATCGAAGTATATAATATAGGTATTAAAATTATCGAATTTTTGACAGTATCAAATTTAAGTGTTTTGTATGTTAGTATATTTGTGAAAAGTGTATATTTGTTTTGTAATTTATTTTAAGTAATACATTTTATGTTATTTAATTTTTGCGTAATTTAATTCTGTAGCGGGTTGTGGGTTTATAGGAGAATAGGGTGGGAAGTAATTTAATTATATTAAATTAAATATGAATTTTTAGAAATTAGGAATTATTTTTAATTTGATTTTGCGTTTTAGTTCTGTAGATGGTTGGTGTTTATAGGGGAATAGGGTGGGAAGTAATTTAATTGTAATTATTTAAATATGTTAATTTATTTATTGGTATTCATATTTAATTAATTTTTAATTAATTAATTTTTAATTGGTATTTAATTTTTATGAATTGATTAATTGCTCATTATGTTAATTGTATTAATTTATTTTCCGTAGCGGGTTGTGGGTTTATAGGGGAATAGGGTGGGAAGTAATTTAATTGTAATTAATTAAATATGTTAATTTATTTATTCATATTCATTTTGAATTAATTGCTAATTATTTTTTAATTGGTAATTAATTAATTTTTAATTGGTAATTAATTTTTTATTAATTGAGTAATTGATAATAATAATTTTATAAATTTATTTTCCGTAGCGGGTTGTGGGTTTATAGAGGAATAGGGTGGGAAGTAATTTAATTGTAATTAAATAAATAATTTTTATTTATTTATTGGTATTGATTTTTAATTTATTGTTAATTGTTATTTGGTAATTATTTTGTATTAATAGATTATTAATTTTAATGACTAATATTTATTTGTATGTTTAATTGATTAATTGTTACATATTATTAAATTGGTAATTAGTTTTAATAATTTTTGTATTGATATTTAATTTATTTTTATTAATATATAAAATCTTTACTTTCCCTACTGTTAAACTCACTAGAGTGGGAATAGTAATTTTTACCCCTAGGCTAGCCAATGCTTTCCCTACTATTGCACTCTCTGGAGTGGGAATAATATTTCTTACCCCTATGCTATCCAACGTTTTCCATACTGTTGCACTCTCTTGAGTGGGAATAGTAATTTTTACCTCTACGCTTTCCAACGCTTTCCCTACTGTTGCACTCTCTGGAGTGGGAATAGTAATTTTTACCCCTACGATATCCAACGTTTTCCCTACTGTTGCACTCTCTGGAGTGGGAATAGTAATTTTTACCCCTACGCTATCCAACGCTTTCCCTACTGTTGCACTCTCTGGAGTGAGAATAGTAGTTTTTACACCTACGCTATCCAACGCTTTCCCTACTGTTGCACTCTCTGGAGTGGGAATAGTATTTTTACCCCTACGCTATCCAACGCTTTCCCTACTGTTGCACTCTCTGGAGTGGGAATAGTAATTTTTACCCTCACGCTATCCAACGCTTTCCCTACTGTTGCACTCTCTGGAGTGGGAATAGTAATTTTTACCCCTACGCTATCCAACGCTTTCCCTACTGTTGCACTCTCTGGAGTGGGAATAGTAATTTTTACCCCTACGCTATCCATCGCTTTCCCTACTGTTGTACTCTCTGGAGTGGGAATAGTAATTTTTACCCTCACGCTATCCAACGCTTTCCCTACTGTTGCACTCTCTGGAGTAGTAATAGTGATTTTTACCCTCCCGCTATCCAACGCTTTCCCTACTGTTGCACTCACTGGAGTGGGAATAGTAATTTTTACCCTCCCGCTATCCAACGCTTTCCCTACTGTTGCACTCACTGGAGTGGGAATTGTCATTTTTACCCTCTCGCTATCCAACGCTTTCCTTACTGTTGCACTCTCTGGAGTGGGAATAGTAATTGTTACTCCTACGCTATCCAATGCTTTCCCTACTGTTGCACTCTCTGGAGTGGGAATAGTAATTTTTACCCCTATGCTATCCAACGCTTTCCCTACTGTTGTACTCTCTGGAGTGGGAATAGTAATTTTTACCTTCACGCTATCCAACGCTTTCCCTACTGTTGCACTCTCTGGAGTGGTAATAGTGATTTTTACCCTCCCGCTATCCAACGCTTTCCCTACTGTTGCCCTCACTGGAGTGGGAATAGTAATTTTTACCCACCCGCTACCCAACGCTTTCCCTACTGTTGCACTCACTGGAGTGGGAATTGTCATTTTTACCCTCTCTCTATCCAACGCTTTCCTTACTGTTGCACTCACTGGAGTGGGAACAGTAATTTTCCCCCCTACTCTATCCAACGCTTTCCCTACTGTTGCACTCACTGGAGTGGGAATAGTAATTTTTACCCCAACGCTATCCAACGCTTTCCCTACTGTTGCACTCACTGGAGTGGGGAATAGTAATTTTTACCCTCCCGCTATCCTATGGTAAAAATATTGTATATATTTTTTAATATTATGTTAATATATCTATACTACTATTATAAAGAGAGAAGTCTCTCCTTTGAGCCAGGTAAACTCGAACAGTACACCACCAATCTAAACACCCAAGACATCTATGAAAACCTCAGGGCAAGCAGAAGGACATAGGCGATATAAAAATATATATATACGTTATTTAAAACATTTACGAATAAAAATAAAGTAGTCCCTAGAAAATAGCGCCGGCCGCGATGTCTGCGTGATGACATCGGGAGCGCAGGGAGGAGCGGCGTTCAGGAGCAACAGGAAGAGCGGAGGACATGAGCGCGGGGAGGAGCTGCGGAGGACAAGCGGAAAGGAGCGGCGAGAAGCGGAGGAGCAGTGGCAGCGCGGGGAGGAGCGGCGGATGAGGTAAGTCAAGCAGCCGCGGGTGCGCAGCGAGGGACGGGCGGGGAACATGAACAGTGAGTGATAAAGGGTGCGCAGCGAGTGACAGGCGGGGGCCATAAAAAAGCATTTGACACAAAGTCAGGAAGTCGGGGGAAACAAAGCGTGGGCAAAAGCGGCCGCTCTCCTGCTGCGATGCTGCCTCCAGCCCCTTTCTGCCCCGGGCAAGGCCAGGGCGGGCTGCTAGTATATATATATATATATATATATATATATATATATATATATATATATATATATATATATATATATATATATATATATATATAGTTTCAGTTTCAAAGCTTTATTCGATTTGTAAAACAAACCATACATTTGTACACAAAATGTACAAACAAAACACATACAAATGTATCATGTTATGCTAAAAAGAGACCTCAAAGATGCAACAGTTAAAAATCAGATAAAAACCATTATAAACATAATAAAAGGGGTTTTGGGGGCTAGACATGATCAAGGTTAAATTTATGCTGTACAAGTTCAGTTGCCCGAAAGTGCTGAATTCATTTATAATACATACTACGTTCGTTATACCTGAAATATATTGCACATGAATAAATAAACCAATATACAGACAGGAAGCCGATGTAGCAACGGAACACATTCCGAGATATCATAAGACAACGGTTTTCCTGGCAGCTGTACAATGTGACAGAACATATACAGACAGGGGGCCATAATAAAGACTACACGAGGTCCAAGGCATCACAAATTTATGGCTTTCCTGGCAGCTGTACATTTTAATATATATGTTGCTACGAAGAAGCAGATATCCAAATCCTCTAGAGAACTGAGGAGCTGTAAGGCATTCCTCGTAGAACGAACATTGTATTTTAAAAAGAAGGGTTTTAAATAGCTGACTCTGAAAAAGTGGTAACATTTACATAATAGTAAAAAATGGCAATAGCTCTGGCGGGAAACATTGTCACAAGGGCATGCAATATCAGATCGAGAGTTCATATTGGGAAATGCAACAAGGTGATGAACAATTCCCAAACGTAGGCGAGTTAGAACAAACCGGTGGGAATTTCGAGTGACGCCGGAGAGGTAAAATTGAAAACCAGTTGGAAAATTGTAGTCCCGGTAAGTCATCATTGAATGCAGCTTTTCAGACTTCTCTGCTCGGCATTCTTTCTTGTGGCTTAAAAACCTTTGTTTAATATCTTTCTTTGGAATTATAACAACAGATTTAGGGTCAAGGAAAATGTCAATCTTAAAAAGGAGATAAAACCAATGATGTATATACTTAAGCCAAAGAATACGGGAAGAGTGGTCCAACCTAAGGCAATCAAGGATTATCTCCTGGGTAAAACGGGTTTCAGACTTAGCCCAGATTGAGCGCCAAAGCAACAGGGGGCGCAGCGCAGCAAGATCAGAAATAAATTCAATTCCTACTTCTTCGTGAATCAATTCTACTGAAGCGGAAGGGGGTACACAAAGCAGTTTTCTGAGGAACTTATTTTCGTCTCTCTGCATATTTGGACCAACACAATGACCCCAAACCCCTGCACCATACAGCGTCGAGGACACACACTTTACATTATAAATATTCATCATATCTTTAATGCTCCTCACCCCGAGTTTAGATGAAAATCTAAAGATGCTGTTAGTGGACCTCATGGTTTTTTGGCTAATGTTTTCAAACTCAGGTTTCCATGACCCATTATTGGCAAAAGTGATTCCTAGATAGCAAAAGGTTTTAACTTGTGACAATTTATCCTTGTCGATAAAAAAGCTAGAGTGGGTTTTCTTAGTTTTTGTCCCACAGGACATGGCAAAGGTTTTGGATTTATTAACTAATAATTTTCTACTTTCAATAAATAACATAAATCTATCAATGAGGCGCTGTAAACCAATTTGTGTACGGGACAATAACACAGCATCGTCCGCATACAATAAAATAGGTACCGGTTTCCCTTCAATCAAGGGTGCATCAACTGGGGACTGGCACAGTATAGAATCGATTTGGTTAATAAAAAGGGAAAATAAAAGGGGGGCCAAAACACATCCCTGGCGGATGCCCCTAGAAACTTTAAAGAAGGGGGTACATTCGCCTAGGGAACCAAAGCGCACCTTTCAAGACAATCTCTCATATAGCCTAGCTAGAAAGTGTACAATCTCGTTTGGTGCCCCTGCCTCTATCAAGACCTGCCATAATATACGATGATCTACCAAATCAAACGCACTGCTCAGGTCCGCGAAGCATAAAAACAGATTCCCTTTTTTAACTTCCGTGTATTTATTAATTAAAGGTCTAGGTTAACGCACTGTTCTAGTGTCCCCATACCCTTTTGAAATCCATATTGGACCTTGGTTAAAATGTTATTTTCATTAGCCCAGGTTTCCAGCCTCTGCAGCAAAATTCGACTCATCACCTTTACTGAAGCATCCAGTAAGGAAATGGGACGATAATTGCGGGCCTCTGATTTGCTCCCTTTCTTAAATATGGGAATGATGACCGACTGGCCCCAGGATGGTGGAGGGTCGCCCTCAGCTGCAGCATTAAAAACCCTCACTAGAATGGGTGCCCATAGATTCATTTCGGTTTTAAGGAGATCTATAGGTACTCCATCGGGGCCCGGGGCCTTTCCTCCTTTACTATTCAACAGGCCTTCATAAACCTCGTCCAAGCTAATTCCCAATGGTAGGGGAATCCATACTGAGACGTCATGGGCCGGGTTTTCTAGGGGCTTATCTTCGGGGTTGAAAATATAGGAAAAATGTTCAGTCCATGCATTACATGCTACATAAGATGTTAGTTCTGGAATACCCTCGGTGTTTAAAAAGGGGCTATTTATAGTCTCCCAATAGAGTTTGCTGTTTTGGGTTGCCGCTGCTCGATTAAGATTGTCCCAAGCTGCTACTTGCAGGGCCTTTTTCCTGTTAGAAAGGGCCTCCTTATATTTAACACGCAAGCTTTTAACGTTAGTATGATTGCCTGGTTTGAGAGATAGGGCCTTTTTGAGTTCACGTAAGGACAGAGTGCAGGGTTTGTCAAACCATCCCAACCTGGCTACACTAGTTTTTGGTTGCTTCTTCGTAAATGCATCTTCAATAGCTGTATTTATCCTAGTGTAACTTAGCAACAAAATTGCCAGATTAGTGTCTTTTCCTAGACAGTAGGAGATCTCTTTCCTACATTTTCCCACAATCTCCTTAAGTTTTTCCGCGGGATCAATTCCAGCCCATTTGATTCTAGGGCCATTTGGTCGCGTTGGTACTATATCAATGTAACAAAATTCTTTATTGGTTGTCTAGGGTCCCCAGCCCAATAGGGTTAGGCAAATGCTATTGTGATCACTCGTGGATTCTTCCCTAACCCTCAGGTTGGTAAAATCACTGGTATTAGACAACAGGATATGATCAATGTTAGTATTAGCTAGCCTGTCTGTAAAAGTAGGACAGGTGTTGTTGAACTTATTTCTATTACAGCTAAGCAGGTCTAGGTCATATTTGGCAATCATGTTATTTAACAGACTGCCATAGTTACAATTTGGGAAATGGAGAGAATCCCCACTTTCAAACGCCCCGTTTTTGCCCAACTCTCCCTTAAAACCACATGGATTACCCATTGCTAAAGGGCATGGCTGAATGTTAAAATCGCCGGCCCACAAAATGTCTGCCACTCTGCTGGAGGAAGCCAATACACTTTTGAGTGTGAGAATAAAATGTTTCCCCTAGAAGCATCAAAAGTGTTGTTATAAAAATTAACAAGAATTAGATCTCTAAACTTGTTGGCCGCCAACCGTAACACCTGGCTATGGGGTTCAATAAAGGTATAACTAGTAGTTTTAAAATTAGTTAATTTATTAGAAATTAACATTAAAAGGCCGCCCTCAGCTCTACCTGATGGGGAGTTAGATGCATTGAGGCAGTAAGAAGAATAGCCTTCTACATAAATTGATTCTTGGCACCACGTTTCCTGGAGACAAATAATATCATGGCCAGCCCCTATAAATTCATTCCAAAAGGGGGTATTCAGTTTACCTGAAATACCTGCTATATTCCAGGTGATAAAATGTAGCCCTGCCAGTACAACTGCTGTGTGAGCAACACTATCTCGGTGTAGGGCGGGCAATATATCATAGAAAGATTATTTATCACCTATAGACTCAGCTAATTGTTCCTTAAAGACCACCGTTGTGGCTACTTCAATGTCAGGAATCTTGCATATGGTAAGGGTATCTACTGTATGAGTAGTTGGGTTTGGGTCATTAGATATGGCTAGCTTAATACAGGTTGTCTGTGAAATGGCTGATATAATGCCTGGCATCACATCTGTCCCCTTGGCCCCTTTGGTTGGATTATCAATAGTTGTGTTGGCAGATGGTCAATCGACCGTTTCCAAACAATCAAATCTATTGCTAACAGGGATTCCCCGCCACCCTCCCTCCATATGATGATCGCTATTGGTGCGCCACGGCCGCTGTCCCCGCTCACTGCTCCTATACTGTTGTGGGTACCAGGGACCTGTATAGTTCCACTTGCGCTCTGGTGGTTGCGTCCAGTTTAAAGTGGTCAGATGTTGACACCCAGGTGGTTGCACCCAGTTGGGAGCTATCGGAGGCTGACGCTCAAAGGGTTGCACCCAATTTGGAGCTATCGGGGGCTGACGTTCTACGGGTTGCCCCCAGTTTGGGGCTATCAAAGGCTGACGCTCAAAGGGTTGCACCCAGTTTGGTATTTACGGGTGCTACAATTCTGGTGGTTGTACCCATTTTGGGACCATCGGAGGCAGTCGCTCAGGTGGTTGGACCCAATTTGGGACTATCGGGTGTTGGCGCTCAGGGGGAAAAGCCCAATTGGGGCCCATCTGGTTCTGGTGGCTGCGTTGAATGGGATAAGGGTAAAAGAAGGAGAGGCGATGGGTGTCAACCCCCCCTTTTTAGCCAAATCGGGCCAGGAACAGATGGAGTCCACCATGTCTGGGTCATCACAAGTCACTATAATACAATCGCCCTGAATATTTTTGGATTCATCCCCAACCCACGGGACTGTACGTACTGCTGAAATTTGACTATTATGGGAAGATTGAAAATCCCTGTTAGTGGTAAGCCACTGTAAAACCTTATTCCATAGGGACCAGGGTGGCTCCTCTTTATTTGAAGATAACTCAGGAACCCCAGTGAGAATGATGGTATACGGGGAGGCTTCTGGTGGTAAATGAACTGGGCGTTTAGGCCTATATCCCTTCTTACCCTCATCAGATCGATTCAGGGGTGGGTGCTGGGGTAAAAGTGGAGTGATGGGCCTTTTGTTCTGATGGCTGGGACAGATCCTTTTTTGGGGCAGACTGGGTAGACTGTGTGGAAGTGGACTGAGAGGGGAGAGTTGCCGTATTTCCAGTCGTGCGCACACTCTTGGGGGGGTTAAGGGGGATTTTTCAGGCTTTTTGGGCTTGGTTAGGTTAGGCTGGGTTTTTGATAACACAGAGGGCTTAACTCCGCTATCCTGTGTGGGCCCTGGGGCACCTGGTGCAGAGGGGATCGTTAGACCCACCCCAGGTTTTACTTGAGCCAAACTGAGATGAGTCGACGGCTTCTGTGTAAGAATAGCAAGTTGTTTTTCTATCGACATAATGCTCTTTACTAGAGGTTTCAAGACATGATGTAATAATTCTTTAATATTCGCTAGAAGCTGTGGATTAGAATTACCGGAGGTACAAACATCCCCCTCATTGACCATAGACACTGGATTGGCTAAGGGTTCCAGTAAGCTGGTAGATACAGAATTAAGTTCATTCGGGGCACCCTGCATTGAAGAAATGGTTGCCCCTTTCTTGTTAGTAATAACTGGTTGGGGATGCATGGAGATGCCTTTCTTTTGTGCTTTATCCTGTTTTGGCACGGCACCCTCCTTTACACCGCAGGGCTGAATCTCGGGGGCTTGACCTTGAGATACCAATAGCTGTAGGTCTGGGGAATTCTCTAGGTTCCCCGTGGAATCAAAGTCAGAAGTAATGTTAGTAGCTGATAGGTCCACCGTTGTCGGGATGGAATGAACCTTGGCTGTGGCATTAGGTTGCAATAACACCGGGATGGGTGTAGTCGGTTGAATTGGCGATTGTACTGATGCCAAGGGGCCCAAGGAGGACCTCCTAGCAATAGCCAAGTCCTCTGACACCCTCCGCTCCAATAATAGAATGCTTAAATTAATTGCCTCATGAGTTTTGGTAATGAATTGATCGAGCGGCCCAGTGAGCAGAGCAGTTTTCATAGCAGTCTTACTTCTAGACCCTCTAGTCATGGTGAGGGATCTGAATTACTTCTTTTCTGACAAAATAGAAATCAGAACAAATGTACCTTTCAGTGGAGACTTTGTGGTCCTGATCGTGGAGTCAAGAGAGATGGCCCGGCCCGGCATCGCCGTGTCTAGAACGGGCTAAAACGGGCCCGCCCTTGGCCCGGGCTTCGCCCGGCGTCCCGCGACGCGGGGAAAGAGTTCAATTTAAAGCGCCTCCGGGCGCGGGAAATTGCGTGCGCGGTTGGTGCCGCTAAGCCCCCTGGGATTTGCAGTCCTCCTCTCGGCGGCCGCAATGCTGTTAGATGCGGCGTCGGGAGGACTGCGGTGATGGAACACAGGAGGCTGTCCAAGACGGCTGTCGGCGGTTTTTAGCAGGTCAGGAAATGCTGGCTTCGTTTAGGGAGACACCCGCTCCACCGGGAAAGGGTTCAATTTAAAGCGCCTCCGGGCGCGGGAAATTGCGTGCGCGGCTGGTGCCGCTAAGCCCCCTGGGATTTGCAGTCCTCCTCTCGGCGGCCGCAATGCTGTTAGATGCGGCGGCGGGAGGACTGCGGTGATGGAACACAGGAGGCTGTCCAAGACGGCTGTCGGCGGTTTTTAGCAGGTCAGGAAATGCTGGCTTCGTTTAGGGAGATATATATATGTGTGTTTCAAAAAATAAAAATGAATGTTTTTTTATAACTTAAATTACTTATTTAATAATTTTAATGTTATTTAAGTATTTTTAAGTATGTTTAGTTAATTATATTTATTATTTCATTCATTTTAAATTACTTTCGAAACATGTAAAAAGAATCGATATTTTGACTAACTATATTGTTTAAAACAATATTTTTGATTCAATATTTTTGTACTTACCTGTTTGTAGATAGGAATTCGATATTTTTGTATTCTTTATTTTTTCCACGATATTTTGGTAATTCTATATTATTGTAATCGATATTATGTCAGTGATCCATAATAACTAGGGATAGGGGAATGACCTTCCTACAAAAAGATACACTCCACACCTGCTGTTTTGTTGTTTCTTTGGGAGGAAGTATGGTGTCTAGTCCTACTTTTATCTCAAAGTGTGTTGATGCTATCTCCTTTCCCACACCAACTTAAAAATTGGTGCATAGCTCTTTTCATATGAAAGAGATGGCATGTTAGAAAACAGTGCAAAATTAAACACATCAAAAAAGCTGTTTGATAGTTTTTAAAAATAAAACTAGAATCAGTTTCATACTAGTCATGTTTTTTTTAAAAAAAGGCATCCAGTTCTTACTCTGGTACCCATCCTTATACTGTGTATTGGATCGGGCCCACTTTCCTGAGCAAGCTTTTGGGGGCCTTGAGAAGACTTTGTTTTTATGTTTAGACTGGCCACCATCTTTCCCTTGGGGTGGGGGCTTAGCAACCCCTTTATTTTGGTCACCCCCACCATGAGGTGTCTTGGGCCAGTGGCCTGCCTTTTCCCCCAACATTTGAAAGTGGACTTAAGTCTACCAGGTATTGATATAATTTCTTAGGAACACAATTACTCAACGGATGCTCTTTCATAATAAGGTTATGAAGCCAATAATAATAATAATAATAATAATAATAATTATAGTCAGATTTGTATTTCGCATAGCTGCCCCGGCAACGGGGCGTCCCAGCACCACCAAAGACCATAAACATGAGCCAAAAGGGAGAAGATTAAGACGCTAGACAGGGAAAAGCCAGGTCTTTATGGCTTAACGAAAAGCAAGATGGTTCTGGATCGCTCTGATAGAAGCAGGGAGCGAATTCCAAAGTTTCGCAGCAAGACTGCCAAAAGGACGACCACCAGCTCTAGCTTTCAAAACTCGAGGAATACTGACCAACGCTTGGTCAGTAGATCTTAGGGTGCACGTAAAACTCTAACAGATTGGCCAACCCTGAAGGTGCCTGGTGGGTCAAGATCCTGTGCGACACACAAGGAGACTTGAAATTAATGCGCTTTTCAACAGGCAGCCAGTGACGTTTAGGAAGGACATGGGAAACCGAGCAAGATTTCGGAAGTGCCACCAAAATGCGTCCCGCTGTATTCTGTTTTCTCTGCAGGCGCCTGATACAGGACTTATTAGCGCCCAAACAGAGGGAATTACTATAGTCCAGTCTAGATAAGATTGTTGCCTGGACAATGGTTTGACAATGGTTTGACGCACTTGAGGGGGAAAAAACCCAACAGCGGTTTCAAGCCTTGCAGAAGCCCAAAACAGACCCCTGCAACTGCTTTCGATTAAGTGTCGAAAATTAGGCCACACACCCAGGTTCTTCAAAGCATCCCGGGCGATGGGGCTGGTTTAAGACGATCCGACCTGCACTGCTCGGACCACAACTCCCGGTCCTTCCCAAACAGTAAAACCTCAGACTTACTGGTGTTCAAATGCAAGCAGTTTGCCGACATCTAGTCCGCAACCACTAGCAGGTCCTCTTTGAACTTGTCCAGATTAACGCGACATTTCTAAGAGAAGGCAATCACCAATTGGGTGTCGTCAGCATACAACACCAATGACAACCCCCTACCTTTGGCTACCTAAGTCAGGGGTCGGACATAAATGTTGAACAGTAAGGGGCTCAGTATTGAGCCCTGCGGCACCTCCTGTTCCAAAGCAAACTCCTGCGACTTAAAAGGTGGCACAGAGACCTGAAAAGTTCTCCCCTCCAAAAAGGATCGAAACCAGTCCAAAGCCACATACCTGATACCAATTTCCTGTAAGCGCTTTAAAAGTATCGCATGAGAGACGGTATTGAACGCTGCACTTAAGTCCAAAAGGACTAAGGCCACCGAATCACCGACATCAGACTCCCCCGGATTGCTTCCATAACTGCCAGCAGGGCAGACTCTGTGCTGTTGGGCACTCGGAAATCGTTCTGTGAAGAGTCTAGGATGGCATTCTGCTCAATAAACTCAGAGAGAGTGGAATTCACAAGAGAGTTATGCACATAATTGCCTTTCAACCAACCACCTAGTGTTTTCACTGAAAAGTCTACAAAATCTACCCAGGTCTGACTTTTTTTTTCCGAGTCTTCCTGAACCTGATCCTGTATTCCTCAGTGGTGAGTCCAAAGCCCTTAATGAGGATATCCTTCATTAGGTCATAAGACTCACCATCTGCCTCATTTAGGGCCATATTAGGCCTTAAGGGTGGGGGTCCCGTCGCCAGCATTAGGATGCGCCCGCCAATGGGCGCATCCCGCATTCCTACCATTGTGGCGGGCGGTGCACTCAGTACTGCTGGTACGCAACTGCTTGGGGGTACCATAGCTATCCCCATGTGCACCCCCCCCCGGAGTCCCTGGGGGCCCTCAACAGGCCCCCGCAGGGATTCTCTGCATGCCGCCATGGAAAGGCATCCACAATTGCCCATCCTAATATGGCACCGCCGCCATATTATTCCTTTTCCGCCCTGGCCGCAAGGCGGCCGGGGCGGAAAAGTGGCGGACCAAGGTCCCCCCCCGCCATACCAATATGGTTGGGTGGGGATATGAGTGTGGATGTCGGGCGGATTGCCCCCGCCAGGCTGGCGGGGGCAATCCGCCCGACATCGTAATGGGCGCCTTAGTATCAGGAGCCTATCCCTACACTTTCCTGAGAACAGTTTCCAGAGAGGGGAGCCCCAATACGTTTGATTGAGTTGCCTCATTTTACAAGCCCTCTCAAAGGCTGTAAACCATTTGGTGATATCATCACTCTGTGTTTTTAGGCATAATCCATTGGGGATCTTAGAGTCCAAAGCTTCTTCTTTTGCCCTATTTATTATTTTGCTGCCACTAGAGATTGGCCCTACGCCCATCTCAGCTCTTTCTTTCTTTGTAGCCAGGATTTTGGCTTCTAAATTGCCTTTTTGGCTAGTCTCTCGAGAGCAAGACCCTCCTTTAGGAGGTTTCTCTCCCCCGGAGGGGAAGCTCCAAGCCCTTCCCCTGTCCACTGTCTCCATCCTGAATTAGGGGGAACAGTGTCATCCTCTGGATGGTCTTTCTCATACTCCGTTAAGAGCTCCTTGAGCATTGCCTTGTTAGTAGTTGAGTCTGTTTCGATTTTATAAGTTTTACAGACGGTCCTTAGCTGCCACGTTGAAAACTACAGATAAGGTGTCAGGTGAAGCTCCTGAAACAGATCCCCTGTAGAACACACTGTTAGTAAATATGGGACTTTAAAAAAAAATAGTTCTAAAATAATCTTTTGGGCCCAGCTACTAGTATACTTTTTAAATTCTAAACAGTTTCACTGTGGGACTTACACAAGGCCCTAACAGCTAGCTTTAAACAGTTTAGAAAAGAATCAAAATCGGAAGAAATTCTTTTAACTCATTACAATTTTGGATTACTTTGTGGAATCACTTATTAACTGAGTGGTACATCAGATGTCAAGCCTTCTATCCCTCCGCTGCCACCAATGTAGGAAACTGCAGGTTTTGATTGGGAGGCCAGCCGGGAGGAACCAACAGGAGGGTTCAAGTCTTGCGATGCTAGGGGACGCGGGGACCCCTGTGGTCCTCTTCTCCTCTGGCTGGGCACCCGGTTGCAGAGGGTCTTTTAGGTGATGTTTTTCTTCATTCGGGGCACTTGCGGTTAAAGGGTCCTGCCTACAGGCTACAGGCGGCGTCGGGAGGTCATGAGGGGTAAACCCAAAGTGGACTCCGTCTCTTGAGGGCTTAGGGTTCATGCTGACACTGTTGTCCCCCTTTAACATGGGCTAGGGGGCTCGAGTGCAGTGGTGCTTGGCGGTGTCGGGTTCTGGCAGTTCCAAAGTCCTAATGATATCCTTAGGGTGCCTTCAGGGGAGCAGTTTTGCTGTTACACTGGAGTTCTTGGTTCCTGGTGAAGTGCTGGCTGGTCCCTCAGGCTTTGGAGACCCAGCCGTGGCCGGGCAAGTCGTCCTTTTGGTGCAATTGTCAGTCGACCTGAAAGAAGAAGACAGACGTGAAGAGTCAAAAAGAGCAAGAACAGAAGACCTAACAACGGACTTAGGGTCAACCCTGCCCGCCTGCGTGCTACAGGCGGGCAGGGTTGACCCTAAGTCCGTTGTTAGGTCTTCTGTTCTTTCTCTTTGTGACTCTTCACGTCTGTCTTCTTCTTTCAGGTCGACAGGATCTGATTTTCTGGTGCCCGAGTCTCCCCTCAATACTAAATTCAGGGGGGTTAAGGAAGTGTAGAGTAGTAGCCAATGGGCCACCGACCCCTGGGGTCACAATGCCCCCATATGACTACTTCCTGTGAGGAGTGTGCTTAACCCTGTCCCAGTGTTCCTACGTTGGCCATCCACAAAATGGCTAACTCTGAAAAGTCGCCTTCACTGCAGGTAGCCCACCTTAAGGGCGATACTGGCCTGATGGGGGACACGCTTATCTGACTAGCTAATTTTCCCGCCTGCCCAGATGGCAAAGGGCTCTGGACCAGGGGGTGGGTTGGCTTCCTTGCATAACAAAGGTGGTGGCCTATTTGAAGGTCCCCTGCTTTGGAATGCTAATCTGCAGTACATATTGTGGGAGTGGGTGTAAGCACCCTCCACCAAGCAGGCTTCATTTCTGGCTTCCCAGGAGCAAAAGCCTCACCCCTGGGGGTCGGAGACTTTTCTTATGTGGCAGGGTGGCGAAAAACGGTCAGTCAGCACACTGAGAGCTGAAAGGTTTTCAGGGGGCACCTCTAAGGTGCCCTTGGTGTATCGACAAATCCAACACTGGCATCAGTTTTAGTGTGGGTTTATTAATACGAGATGTTTGATTCCAATTCTCAGTGAAGCCATCATGTAGCTGGGGAACTCGATTTCATCAGTGTCCAGCACATATACTTGAAAATGACTTCCCTGATCACTACTTACTGCAATAGAGCTGGCAAGCACAGGGGCATATCTGCTTATGCAGGTATGTCCTCACATGTAGAATAGCACATCCTAAATCAATAGAGTGGGGGAATGCACCACTTGTAACTACGTCGCCAGGGTTTCTTATGGTGTTAGTTAAGCCTCATAAAAAACCCTCATAAACGCACATAGGTAGCGTAGCAGTATATCTTGGTTCTCCGCTAAAGTACGTTGCGTTAGTGCATAATCATAGGGTTTTTGTTTTCTAGTATGCAAAAACCTCCTCCTGGAGGTAACCACTGGATTCATAGTAGTGTCCAGAGATAGTATCTCGTGCTCAAAAATTGTGGGTTAAAATTCTTTAAATCAACTTAAAAGGCACATTTTATTGAAAAAAAGTGATTCTAGAAAGCTAAAATAATTGATGTGTAGTTATGGGTTGTGTTTCTAGATCCTCTACACAATAATAAGTATCAGGTCGACATGTTTCAGCCCCACCGTGCCCAACCGGGTCTATGGGGCTTTCCTCAGGACCAATTAAAAAGTGCGTTTACTTACCCAATTTGTGCAGCAACTAAGAGATGGGAATGTTTTTCACTCTATATACAAACTGAGGTCAATAGTACCTCTAATCAAAAGAAAAGGAGAAAACAAAGAAATATAGAAATGTAGTTATCCATTTCTTACATATCTTGTCACCCCATTATGAAAATTCAGCCTCATTTCACTGGTTTCCTATTTATATTTCTGCAATTTGCGCTATTTATATGTAAAGGAGACTGTTGTAAGTAGATATTGGAGATTGGCCATAAGACTATTCTAAAGATTAAGCAATGTTCCGCAAGATAAATATTCCACTGTCACCACCACACATTTCATGTCCCGCTAGAGTTTGCCCGGGAATTCATAAATTTTACCTTAGGAATTGGCGTATTTGTGAAGATATTTCTCGTATCATGCATTCTTCACTAATACGTTTACAAAGCATATTTATTAAATTTTTCTTGCGGTACTGTGTTTTGTTATTGCATTCCTTGGTGTGCGCTCTAGTATCAACACATGTTCACGTTACAAACTTTGCGGCAAATGCGGCATTTGAATATTTCAAATATTTTATTTGGGTCGAGAAGAGAGGAGCGAAGTGCCTTAATAGTGTCCTTCTCAACACAGCGATGGGTTCAAGTGTGCTATTACATGGTAGCGTATAAATATTGTCCGAGCTTTGATCGTATCCGCACATATTCCCCTTACAAAACTTCGCGTTAACCTATGTGAAAGCAAAACGTGGCATTCAAATATTTTGTTCGAGTCGGGATAAGAAAGCATGTGCGCATTAGCGGTGTCCCTCCCACTGTGCTATTTCATAGTTACGTACAAGTATTATGTGGCTCGTTACCCTTGTTTTCCAAAGTTCATAGCTCGTCGGGGAACATGAGAAAGTCTATCGTCATACTACGATAAAAGAGACTCTGTTATTAAAAATCTTACTTGTGGTAATTCAGGTTTAAGCTTTCACTTGCATCTCTCTTACCAGCAGTAGGGGATTCCCTACTGGTGCTTGCTCTGCCCCCGGAAGTGCCATGCCGGTTTTTAAAAGCCCCTTTTCTATCCTCAATGTTAGTAAGAGAAAATACTTTTCTATTTGATGACTGCAAAGAAATATATTAGTTAAGAAACGTATGATTAATTCAAGATCTAAATTGTGAAACTCTCCAAATTAATATAATGTGGTGCAATTCTGATGACCAATAAAGATCAGAGGACCTTTGTTTTAGTATTTTTTCCCGGTGTGAATATAACCTTAATGTTTTTGATGGGGGTGACAATTGGTGCCATTGTTGACTAAAAGAGTGTTGTAGCTAGTGTCTAAATAGCAATACATGTAAGCTCTTTTTCTACGAAAGGAAAGAGATGGGATTTTATTGAAAAATTCATTGTTTGTCGCTGTTCAAATTTCTTAAATTGTTTTTTTTATATTTTATGGATCTCTCCAAAAGATATTTTTATGGAGGGATTATTCTTCCATGCAAAAAATCTTATGACTGTGGAAGAACAGACCCCACATTTTTCTTCATGACTCGACTTTTAGAAAAGATTGGTCCTCAATCTCTTGGAAGTGTACTCGTGACTATCTGGTTTTAATAATTAAAACTGCGACATGGTTATCAGACATAGATCTTACAGAAACCCATGTGAAGGTTCTGAACAAGGGTCTTGGGTTTGTCCCGACACTAATCCTTGACACTTTTAAGCTGCGATATGAATTAGCAGAGTTCTGTAGAAAGCTTAAACTTAAGGCCTTCTTTAGTGAAAAAGAAAACCATCCACAAGAAGGTGACACCAATCTAAGGAGAAAATCTACATTCAACCCCCCCAAACACCATGGTGCCCATCGAAATACAAATATTTGAGCAAGCAATCATGAGAGAGGCAGAAAATATTGCAAGCACAACTAAAAAGCCTATCTGAAAGAGATACGTTAGTGATAGATTCCTTACCTTAGAATTTCCCCAGGCGTCAGACTGGATCCGGAAATGTTTGCATAGCAGTACCCTTGCGCGTTGGTAGGCGTCGTCTGCGGCTCCGCGTCCGTCATCGGCGTCGTGGGCGCCGTTATGACGTCGTCGGAGTACTTAGACACCGCCTCTGCGTGCTAACGTCAGTTCTTCTTTATTCCGCGCCAGCAAGCGCAGATCTGGAAAAAGCAGTAACCCTTAGTCAATTGACTAACTTTTTGGATCACTTTTGATCATTTCTCGAAGTCTTACGACTCCCATCGGTGCTGTAGGGATGCCCGGATTCAAGCACAGCGAGGATTGCGACCGCACAATGTCGGTCACGGATCCTCACCACCTGTGCCTACCTTGTCTAGGCGTCGACCACAACGACAAGGCCTTCTCCGACTGCCGGGCCCTCTCTTCGAAAGCCAGGCGGGACCGGTCCCGCAGGTGACTCGAACTCCGGCAGTCGGCCCCGCGCCGTGAGAGGTCCCGGTCCCGGTCCCACGGGAGGTCGAGGGACAGGCCGCGGGGACGGAGCCACCACAGCTCCGGGAGTCGGCACCACTCCTCCGGGTCAAAGTCGTTGTCAGGTAAGAAACACAAGAAGTCGAAGAGGCGTCATCGCTCTTCTGACTCCCCCCTACGCTCGCGTGACGCGGCCGGGGGTTTGGGTGTCACCGCCCACGCGGCTCCGCCGGAGTCGTGGGCGTCGCGTCCTGCTCCACACCTACGGGTTCTGGGCACGACGCGACGCCGGGGGAGATCGAGCGCTTCCACATGGCCATGAGGAACCTCTCTTCCCCGACGGGCTCCGTGGCGCCTTCAGGCCCAGCGGACCCGTCTGGGGCCCCTAGCGGGTCGGGGGCTTCGGCCCTGACGCCGTCGAGTGCTTTGGCCCCAACGACGCCGGCGCCTTCGGGCCCGGCACCGCAGGGCCCCACGGTCCCGACGCCGCTTTGGGATCTGGCTCATAGCCGGTGGACCTTACGACCCCCCCGGCGTCGGTCCGCCAGGTGTCACCTCCGGCGCCGTCCTCGGGCAGCGCTGTCCCCGATGCCTCCTTCGCTCCGGTTCCGACTTCGGAACGGAGCCGCTTTCGATGGCGCTTGGGGAGTTTTACTTCAATGAACCAGCCCCATTAATTGAAAACCCTGAGTATTAGGAGATGGGTGATGAGGAGGATTGGGAGGGGTCTGAGGACCCTCTGACCCTAGAGTGTCAGTCTCAGGAGGACTGGGCAGGGGAACTTTGGGAGACCAGTGGTCTGGACACCTCTCCAGACACTGGTTTTGTCTCTCCTCCTACTGTGGCTTTGGAGGAGGGGGCAACCTATAGTGTGGTGTTGATGAGGGCTGCCAAGGCCTTGGGCCTTGAGCTCTCTGTCGCGGCCGTGAGGACTAACCTCCTCACTGAGGTCCTTAAACCGCAGTCAAGTTCGGCCGAGCCTCTGCTGCCCTTTAATGAAACCTTGACCGACGTTCTTTTGGGCACTTGGTCCAGGCCCGCTACGGGTTCCCCCGTAGATAGGAACGTGGCCAGACGCCATGTTTCCTGTCCACCCACTCCACCCCGAGAGCCTGGTCATCCAGGCATCCAATTCCCAGACCACATTCCCGTCGGCTCTGCCGGACAGGGAATCCAAGAGGTACGAGCAGTACGGAAAAAAGATCTCCTCCTCCCTTAGTCTGGGACTGCGGTCTTCCAACACTGCATGCCTCTTGGGCTGCTACACCCACTCTCTGTGGGAGACGGTTGCGGAAGTGCTGCCAGAGTGTCCATTGGAGGTACGGGCCAAACTCGGCCAAGCCCTTGTGGAAGGCCGAGATGCAGCCAAATATTCTATCCGGTGTGGGCTGGATTCCACCAACTCACTAGGTAGAGCGAAGGCAACGACGGTGGCGGTTAGACTGGTTGAGGTCCGCCAACTTTTCGGCCGATGTCCAAAACACACTGATGGACATGCCATTTGGTGGCCGTCTCCTTTTTGTTGACAAGGCAGACCATGCGCTTGAGCGCTTTAAGGACTCCAGGGCTACGGCCAAGTCCTTGGGCCTCTCAGCCCCGCGCCAGCACACGGGTGCCTTTCGCTCCTTTCGTGGCCAAGGAAGGGGCGCCCTCACACGTGCTGCCAGCCATACACCGCAGACTACCATCCAGCGCGGTGGCGGCCGTGGAAATCGCCGTGGAGGCGGTCGGGGACAACGGCGAGGCCAGTCCACACCCTCCCCGCAGCATCCGCCTCTAAACCCTCCTAGTCCGCGCTTTTCGGCCCATGTGAAGCCAGTGGGGGTCAGGGTTTGCCATCGCCATCACCACTCTCACTGGCGCACTGTCACTTCGGACAGGTGGGTGCTGCAGATCGTCCGAAGGGGCTACTCCCTCCCCTTCGAGACGACTCCTCAAGCCATGCCACCGCAGAACCACCGCGTATCGGGGGATCATTTGCGGCTTCTCCAGGAGGAAGTTTCGGCCCTCTTGGCCAAGGGGGCCATCGAGCGCGTTCCTGGGCCAGAAGTAGGACGTGGTTGCTACTCCCACTACTTTCTGGTACCCAAGAAGGGAAAGGGGGCCTACGCCCTATCTTGGACCTACGGAACGTCAACGGCTTCCTCCGGAAGGAGAAGTTCAAAATGCTCACTCTGGCTCAGGTCTTGGCTGCCCTGGACCCAGGAGACTGGATGATAGCGTTGGACTTGCAGGACGCCTATTTCCACATCCCCGCCCCGCCGGCCCACCGGCGCTACCTGCGGTTCACGGTAGGCCACGAGCATTTTCAGTTTACCGTGCTCCCCTTCGGCCTTACAAGCGCCCCACGGGTGTTCACGAAGGTGATGGCGGTGGTCGCAGCTCATCTGCGCAGGTTAGGGGTTTCAGTCTTCCACTACCTCACGACTGGTTGTTGAAGGCGGGCTTGCCCCAGACAGTCGTCAGCCACCTCCAGACAATGGCGGACCTCCTGCACCAGCTGGGGTTCTCCATCAATGTGCCGAAGTCACACCTGTGCCCCTCTCAGAAGCTCCTTTTCATCGGAGCGGTTCTCAACTCGGCACAGTTTCGGGTTTACCCACCCGAACAGTGGGTTTGGGATATACAGGCTCTGATTCCAGTATTTCAGCCTTTATTCCGAGTTTCGGTCAGATTGATGCTGCGGCTTCTGGGGCTGATGGCCTCCTGCATCCTTCTGGTGCATCACGCCCGTTGGCGAATGCGGGCTCTGCAGTGGGACCTGAAGTTTCAGTGGGCCCAGCATCAGGGCAACCTGTCGGACCATGTCCTGATCTCGGAGGGCACTGCAAGACAGCTGCAGTGGTGACTCACAGACTGCAATTGGGTCAGCGGCAGGTCCCTCTCCCTTCCCCAACCGGAGCATGTAGTTGTGATGGACGCGTCCCTCCAGGGCTGGGGAGGCCACATGGGAGAGGCGGAGATCAAAGGCCTCTGGTCTCCCGCGGAGTCCAGGCTCCATATCAACCTTTTGGAGCTGCGGGCGATTCGTCTAGCACTGAAGGCATTCCTCTCCTCTGTCCGGGGGAGTGTAGTGCAGGTGTTCACGGACAACACCACCGCCATGTGGTACTGCAACAAACAGGGCGGGTGGGGTCGTGGACCCTCTGCCAGGAGGCTCTGCGCCTCTGGCAATGGCTGGAACATCAAGGCATGACCCTGGTGGTTCAACACCTGGCAGGTTCTCTGAACGCCAGGTCGGACGAACTCAGCCGCCGGTGCATGATGGATCACGAATGGCGTCTGAACTCGGACGTGGCGCAAGGCCTCTTTCAGCAGTGGGGAGAGCCTTGGTTAGATCTATTCGCCACCGAAGAGAATGCGCAATGTCATCAGTTCTGCGCGTTGGAATTTCCAAGGCGGCACTCGCTCTGAGACGCTTTTCGTCGCAAGTGGAGTTGCGGTCTGTTGTACGCCTTTCCGCCTATACCACTTCTTCCCAGAGTGCTGAAGAAGATCAGGCGCGACCGGGCACAAGTCATCCTTGTGGCTCCGGACTGGCCACGAAGGTACTGGTATCCCGAGCTACTCAGTATGTCAGTCAATCCCCCGGTTCGTCTGCCTCTTCGGGAGGATCTTCTGTCACAGCAGCAGGGGACGGTCCTCCACCCGAATCTGTCCAGTCTCCACCTCCATGCTTGGAGATTGAACGGCGACAGTTGAGGCCATTTGACTTGCCTCCTGAAGTCTTTAACATCATTCTGGCAGCCATGTGTCCCTCCACTAAGTCGGTATACGCCTGCAGGTGGAACAGATTTGTGACATGGTGCACAGCAAAGGCTGTGGATCCTCTCTCTGCCCCTCTTTCTGAGGTTCTTCTCTTTCTTCTTTCTCTTGCCCAGCAGGGCTCTGCTCTGGGCACTATCAAGAGCTACCTTTCTGCCCTTTCTGCCTTTCTGAGGCTGCCTGATCAACCATCTTTGTTCAAGTCCCCTATTGTTAACCGATTCTTGAAAGGCATCACGCATACGTTCCCTCCTGTGCCCTTTGTGATGCCTCAGTGGGACTTGAACTTGGTTCTTACTTTTCTGATGTGCGCTCCCTTTGAGCAACTTCACAACTGTCCTCTTCGCCTTCTCACTTTGAAGACTGCCTTCCTGGTAGCCATCACCTCTGCCAGGAGAGTGAGTGAGCTCCAGGCTCTATCCTGTAAACCTCCTTTCCTTTCAGTCCATCCGGACAAGATTGTGTTGCGGACACGGCCCTCTTTTCTACCCAAGGTAGTCACGGCCTTTCACATCGGGCAATATATCACCTTGCCCACCTTCTTTCCGCCTCCGCATCCCTCGAGAGAGGAAGAGAGGCTCCACCGTCTGGACCCAAAATTTGTGCTCTCGTTCTATCTGGATCGCACACGCCAGTTCCGGGTGGATGACCAACTCTTTGTTGGTTACGTGGGTGCTAAGAAAGGGAAAGTGGTGCACAAGCGGACCATCTCGCGGTGGATCATCTTGTGTATCCAGGCGTGTTACTCTTTGGCTAAGAAGGAACCCCCTGTTGGGCTGAGGGCTCATTCCACTCGAGCCACGGCTACTTCTACTGCCTTGGGCCGAGGAGTGCCCTTGCAGGACATTTGCCAGGCGGCTACGTGGGCCTTGCTGCACACGTTTGCAAGACATTATTGCCTGGACAGCCAAGTCCGGAGGGATGGCTTCTTTGGCCGGTCCGTCCTCCAGGACTTTCGGGTGTGATTATTGGTTCGCAGACCCACCACCGGGGTTGGTATTGCTGGGGTATCTATTCTAAGGTAAGGAATCTATCACTAACGTGTCTCTTTCAGATGCACACGTTACTACTTGTGTAACGATATATCTGTAAGAGACATTAGTTAGTGATAGATTCCTTACCGACCCACCCATCCTCCCCGTTCTGCGAACCGATATCTAGGGTTAAGGTCATCCCCTTTCAGGGCCCTAGTTTCAAGGCACCAGTGTTGGTTTTTAGCATAGCTCTGCGTTTCTGGCGCGGAAAAGCTGTGTCTAAGAACTGACGTCAACACGCGGAGGTGGCGTCTAAGTACTCCGACGACGTCATCACGGCGCCCATGACGCCGACGACGGACGCGCAAGGGTACTGCTACGCAAAAATTTCCGGATCCAGTCTGACGCCTGGGGATATTCTAAGGTAAGGAATCTATCACTAACTAATGTCTCTTACAGATTTTCTTGAAAGGCATCACGCATACGTTCACAAGTAGTAACTTGTGCTTTATGAACATCACAAAACAAGAACAAACAGCACTTGACCAATTGAGAAAGAATGAAGATATTATAATCAAACCTGCTGATAAAGGGGGCGGGATTGTTCTCCTAGATAAGGAAGGAAACAACCAACATTCTACAGGAAGATCACGATGGACCCAACCCAGAGATTAAAAAATAAGATCAAAATAATGGTAAATGAAGCTGAAACGAATAACTGGATCACAAAAAAAGAAGCTGATTTCCTAATTTCCCAGAAACCGAAGACACTTTGCTTTAGAGTGTTGCAGACTGGCATTGACTGTTTTTTTTTGTTTTTTTTACAATTGAACTCTTTTTGTGCAATGCCATAGCACTTCCATGGAGAGCGCCTTCGCGTCATCGGTAGCAGGATTCTATGTGAGCCATTTTGAAAGTAAATATATACAGAATGAGGACAACCCTTTTTTTTCCAATATATTGTTTTGGAAGCATTCTATTGATGACGTTATCGTCATCTGGAAAAACAACACTGACAATATACAGGCGTTCATCCTATGGCTTAACAACAAAGATGAGTGCCTACAATTCACTCACACAGCAGACCGCAATAAGCTAGATTTTTTGGACATAACAATATATGTAGAAAACAACAAGATCCAGACCAAAACATATAATAAACCAACTGCTAAAACAGCCTTTTGTCATATAAAAGCTTCCATCCCAGACCATTAAGGGGTAATTTACTGTATAGTCAATTCTTGCGGCTCAAGCGAAACTGCAGTCAACTCCGAGATTACAAAAAACAAGCAAATGATCTCGCTGGAAAACTAGTGAAGAGAGACTATCCAATGAAGACAATTGGAAAGTGTCAAAAAAGAGCTAGACACCAACCGAGGGAATGCCTTCTGGAGACTACACTGAAAAATTCAACTGAGAATCAAATCACGTGTCTAACAACTCACAACACAGCCACCAATGCTATGAAGAAGATAATCAATAAACATTGGAGGATCATCACATCCGGAAAATTAAATTGGCCAAAACTAAGATTCGCCAATTGAAGGACAAAAGACTTAAAAGATCTACTGGTCCACACCCGACCCCAATACCAAAAAAAAAAAAAAAAATTGGAACAAACAACATCATGACAGTTTGGAACATGAACCCAGTGACAGGACATTATCCCTGCGGATCATGTGCAGTGTGTAATCATACCTCTGCTACAAAAACTCTAAAACCATCTGAAAATGTAATCCGGACCCAAAGGCAGCATACCAACTGTAATTCTACACACATGATCTATATGATCACGTGTCCCTGTGAACTCAAACATATTGGCATGACTAGCCGAAAAGCCAAATTGAGGGTGAACATAAGAGTAACATAAGGACAAAGAAGATGACAACTAAAATGAGTAAACATTTCATTGACTCCAACCACACAGTTGAAGAGTTAAAGTGGACAATAATAGAAATGCTAGTACAAAACAACAACAATGCAGAACGAATTTTGTTTGAAAAAGAACAGAGATGGGTGGACCGTCTAAAAACAAATCTCGAAGGCCTGAATGATGATGTGCCATGGCAACAACTTTATTGATTATTACAAGAATAACCTGTAGAACAAGAACTCTTTTCTTCCACATTCATAAGATTTTTTGCATGGAAGAATAATCCCTCCATAATAATATCTTTTGGAGAGATCCATAAAATATTTTACAAAATTTTAAAAATATGTATTAAATTTGAACAGCGACAATGAATTTTTCAAAAAAATCCCATCTCGTTCCCTCCCCAGACAAAGAGCTTACATGTATAGCTATTTAGACACTAGCTACAACACTCTTTTAGTCAACAATGAGACCAATTGTCACCCCCATCAAAAACATCAAGGTTATATTCACACCGGGAAAAGATACTAAAACAAAGGTCCTCTGATCTTTATTGGTCATCAGAATTGCAACACAATATATTAATTTGGAGAGTTTCACAATTTAGATCTTGAATTAATCATACATTTCTTAACTAATATATTTCTTCGCAGTCATCGAATAGAAAAGTCTTTTCTGTATCCTTACTAACATTGAGGATAGAAAAGGGACTTGTAAAAACCGGCATGGCACTTACGGGGGCAGAGCAAGCACCAGTAGGAAATCCCGTACTGGAGCGGGACCCGGCCAGGAGCGGAGGTGGTGCAGGACCTGGTATGGTAAGCTTAAGAAAAAATGTTTACCCCCCATCCCCCCCACCCCCAGCAAGTCATGGCGCTGCAACTGCCTGTAGGGCTCAGAAGTTCACAAACTCTCTGCGTCTGCTGGGGGTGAAGGAGGATTTGGGGGCTCTGCTCATTCCTGGCGGTTCATTTTGGTTGTTCCCAGTAGGACACCGTGCCTCACGTAAGCTTTATATAAATATAATCTGATCTCACACATATGCTGTGACTTCTGCACAATGCAGCCCTCTGTCAAGTTTGAGGCAGCACTTATAATAGCCAGTCAGTCAGTCAAAGTAGTCTTTATTCGATTTACATCATAAAAGACAGGAATACATCATCTAAATACATTCCATAATTGTTAAAACAATAAATAACAAACAAGTTAAAATCTATATAAGAAGCATATTAAATATCACATCGAAAGACACATGGCCAAAACCATCAACAATCAAAGTCAATGCTTAAAAAGGGGTTAAAATGTAATAAAAGCAACAGATAAATCAGGGCTTCAAATTCCGTGATCGTATAATAGCACCATTTAGGTGTTTCTGGTCATACTATACATTGCATCATTTTACCTTCCATTAAAACCATGCCCACCGTCTCCCCGGTCTTCAACACTAGTCTGCTCCTCTGCACCATTGCGAGCTCCCGAGCTTTAATCATGATTACTTCATGTTTTATTCTGTAAAGAAGTCTGCAGACCCAGTATTGCTCCCCTGTAGAGATACTTACTCCGTGTGTATTATATTATTTTTTCCGGTGATTAAAATACTTTTTCTACTAAGGGAATCTTTGGGCTGCGTACTTGAATGAATGTTGGATTTATAGAAGGATCATTCATTATTAGATCTATCATGTGCTGGCTTGGGTTCTGAGCCTCTGTCCCCCACACTGCCTCCCTGGGACATCTTGGACTGCGCTCTCTGGCGGTCTGTCTCGAGACTGAGGCCGGACCTGAATGGGTGTACTCTAACTCGGCCCTGTGCGTAGAGCCAAAGTAGGACGTGCCAGGGCCGGACTGGGAACCAGAACCGGCCCTGGCAAAGTGCTCGGCCGGCCACCCTCCCCCCCTCCGGGGGGAGGGGGGAGAGGTGCGACCGCGCTCTGTGACAGAGCCGGTTTTCGGCCGTTTTTGTTACAGGGCCGTTTTTGCAGCATAACAGCCCTGTAATAAAATCGGCCCCAGGGGCCCAAACCCGGCCCCCAACCATGCGGCCCACCGGGGAATTGCCCGGTGCCCTCAACGGCCAGTCCGGGCCTGGGACGTGCCCAGGACACCAGTGACAAACAAACCTCATCTACCAGAGGTGGGGCCCAGTGGCCCATGTCTGCTCGTCCCCTTCTCTCCCCATCAACGGGATGAAATGGTTAAAGCGGTAAGAGAAAGCCAGCCCTACGAGAATAATGGAAATTACTGCAGACATTCGCTAGTAATATTCACTGAAGAGGGAAAGCGCCTTCATTTTCTATTATACATAACACTGTTCGCCATGCCCACCATGGCTGATATCCCTCCCTCTCCCTCACTTCCTGTTCGTGCTGTCCCCTTCCGGACTTCTCGCTCTTTGTTCATAAAACAGCTCCTCTTGTCTGCCTCTTCTCGCTAGCTGCGCCCATGCTATTTATCTCCAAAATGTGACGCTGTTTAAATTCGGTGTACCCCACTTTGACAAAAGCACTATGCAAAATACAAAACAACTAAAACAATGTGAAATAGAATACACAAGGAAAGCAGAAAGGCTGTTAATCAAATGGAGGTGGTGTGGATACAATAATATTGTTGGTTTTATTCACAGTGAATAAAATAGAACAGGCACACTCGGTAACAAAACACGAATGCCTTGAGCACACAGCGTCGCAGCACTGCACATACAGCCAGAAACATCTTGTGGCCATGCGAATGGGCCCGGCTCCAAGCAATGACGATCAAGGCCCCTAGGATGGACATTGTCCAGATCTCTTCACTTATGGCCTAGTGAAAGAGATGTTGCATCCTCTGAGTCCGCTCTAAATCAATCCAACAACTATGTGCATTGCCATGAACACATTACATTAAATCACATCTGTAAATCTGCATCTGTTCCCTCAGAGAGATACATCACAGTCCGTTCCTTGTCAAGGCCTTCCTCTGTAGGTGGTGGTCTTCATCAGGTGCACAGCCTTGCAGGTTTTAGCCGCATTAAAATCCATATTTCATTTTCTACACTCTGGGGGTATGATGAAATTCACAGAGGGGCTTGTTGATGAATTCGAAATATGCGGATTTAGACCATGCTCTATGTCTTTCGAGGAAGGTCTGCTCAACCACAAGCGTTCAAACACTTTTTGTAGCTGTGTGCATTCTTTGTGTCCAGTCTTTTAAAAAATGTAGAGATCTCAAAGTCCCAGCTGCTGCAAAGAGAATGCCATTGAAGAAGATGGCGTCGGTGACCATATAAACTACAGCGCCACACCAGGAATAATGCCCACAGCTGAAGGGGTAAACTCTGCGATAACAACCAATACAACATGCAAGCCAAGAATGGTGACAGAAATCCTAAACCAGGCCATTGTTTGCAACAAAAGCAAAGAGAAGTTTAAACCAGAGGGTGTTAATCCATTTTCAGGAAACATTCCAGAACTTTATAGTGCTTTTGACCTTCAGGGATGTGTATCTTTAAAATTACAGGATATAGTGACACTATCTAGAGCAGCCAACTCAAACATCCTGAGAAGATCGGAATCCATTTTATGTAGCCAAAAACTCTAAACAAGCCTCGTAACTCTGCATGTCCTCGAGTCCCTCTCAGCGTGGCTTTTTTTTGTTATCGTAAACTCGATTGCCGTTGTCAAAGGTTGGGTTTCTGAAAATAAATTGTTTGTCTAAAGGCCCGGGCTTCAGATTACAAGGGAAAAATGGTGCAGCTCTGCACCACATGGAACAGATTACTTCCTAATGACAGCCTGAATCTTCTGCGAGTTCTGTATTGACTCATGGCATCGCAGAAAAGCACAGAGAGGAGATTTGACCCTCAGCCTCACTTCAGGCCTCTGAGAGTTGTGGACTGAGGCAGTGCCTGCACTGACGCAACCGTCTACCCGAATGAGGAAATAGAGCAGTCAGTATGCAACAGGCACTGAGCAGCAAGAAAAGTCTAAAGACAAACGGTCTGCTGGGTTATAAATCTGGTGGTTTATTCACATAATAGAGGCAAAATGGGACTTTTGTTCTATTGGGACGGAAAGCAGAGTAAACATACTGAACAAGTCAAAATAGTTGCAGGGAAAGGGGGTCTCCAAGTTCACAAAAAGGGGACGTTAGTTGACTAATAAATGGACAGTCGTTCTCTCAGGGTATTTTTTTTATCCCACAGGGAATCCAGGATACATAGCCACATGGGATTTGAGTCCTTAAATTGCTATTTCTAACCGGGCGACTCCTATTCCACTACGTTCTGACTGTAATGTAATGTATTGTATGTGTCTTGTAAAGCGCACTGCTGCCCTGAGGCGTCGTGGCGCTGTAGACCGCTGGGGAACCCGTCCTGGCTATCCCTGTGAGATGGTCCCTACTGGGGATCTCCAAGGTGAAACCAGGCATCCCTGGCGAATGTGGGGGGCCGATGTAGAGATGAGGCAAGCTAATGCCCAGAGATGCCGAGCGTGATCCCTGGTTCAAGTAGGCACCGAGGCGAGAATTATCAAGTCCGCTGACCCTGGTCCACGACCCTGCCGCATCGGGAATTGAACCCTGGTATCGGGCCAATCTCAGCTTATGGGTCTGCCGCCTCTAACCAGTGAGCCACACCACTCCACTTGGGTCTTCAGTTGTGGAGGGATTATCCATGCTCTGTATTTTCTCACTCACCTCTGCACTAATGGTATAAACAGTAAGGTAATTGAACAACAAATAAAATGGTCCTGCTGGATCACATTACCAAGCTACTGTGTTTGGGATGCCTTTGCTTACCTGTTTCCAGTGATTGCGCCATCCTGAAGGAGCCGTGTTCCACGTTCTAGATCTGCTCTGGAACCCCAGGTTGATGGCTTTTTTTATCAGCATGAAAGCGTGGAGGGGAGAGAAATCACTAGCCAATCAATCATTGCACTTCCAATGAACTATGACTCTGGAGAATCACAGACTCTCAGTTAAGTTTAGTTAGTTTATTACAAAGCCAAATATAGGTGGACATACAGACACCTCAGGATGAGGGTGTACAAATACAAAACCAAACCTACGAGTGAAGTTAAAGCATTTCAGCATGCACAAGATAATCAGTTTGAGAACTAAAATGCAGAAAATAACAGCACAGACGTCAAGTTTCCCCTTCTTTGGAAGTTCATGGGTATAAAGCATTACTTTGTCCCTACACTGCAACTAGCATGACAGCCCTCCTTAACATTTCTCAAGGCAAGATTCGTCAAGGTGTCAGCATGTCAAGTCTTCCTAAGAAGTCTCTTCACTTTAGATGGGTCAAGTAACATAAAGCTACAGAGCTCGTTCTAAGATGCTCTCTCTCTCAAGGCAAGGCACGAGAACAGGGGCATTCGAGGAGGCTGATCCCTCACCCAACTCTATATATGTTTACAAGTCCCCGTTGTGAGAGACAAAATTATCCTGGAGCAGCAGTTCTAGAGGACACGCACCTGCTCTGCCAGCATGGAGTGCCCAAAGCGAGGAGGAATGCACAACTACACACCGCTTGCACCAAAAAGGACTGGAAGTAAAACCGCAGCCTTTTTATGGAAAATGCAAGCAATATAACACCATAGGCGCATACAGGCTTGAGGACAAGGAAGGAGGCCAAAACTGACAGACATTCTGCCACATCATACTAAGCACCAATAAAACATAATTCTCACAGACAAAATCAGTGAGGTGAACCACACCACTGGTAGAGCATGCACAAAAGTCAGGACTTATTACCATATCTATCAAAGATCGTTTGAACCATTTGAGAGCAGGTACTTAATGCAGGCCACATGATATTAAAAATACGTTATTTCGCTCATCTTTTTAATACAGCACATTATTCAATGAAAATCAATACAGTGTCCCTCAAGTATCTTCTCTCAATCCAACTCTATTTAATATCTGTGCTTCTTCTTTGGCTGGCCTCATTCAATTTTTTTTCCTCAGATTTTCAAGGAAAATCAGTGCAGTATCCCTCAGGGATCTTCTCTTAGTCCCACGCTATTTAATATCTACATGTCTCCTTTGGCTGAGCTCGTTCAGTCTTTTAGCCTCAGATGTTATACATATGTGGATGACACACAGTTAACCCTTACACAATATGGGAACTTTGTCACCTTGCAGGACCAGTTTCACAGTTGTCTTTGCTGCTCAGTAGCCAGTTGGATGAACTCCAACTCTCCCCGTTTATATATGGAGAAGCTGAGATTCTTCTTTTTGGTAAGCTCTCATACTGGTCCTCCACCTGGAGTTTTGAAGCTCTGGGTCCCTTTCCTGCTCCTGTCTTGTATACGCAACACCTGCATGTCATATTCAATGACAACCTTAGCTTATGTTTGATATCCATTTAACAAACTGACCTCCACCTCCTTTTTCCTGAGGACATCATCAAGAAAGTGATTCCCCTATTGCAAAATCCACTAGAAAAACTCTAGCTCAAGATTTTAATTTCTACAGACTAACCACTGCAACTCTCTTTTTGCTAGCCTATCTGCGTGGCAGACTACAGCAGATTCAAAATGTTGTTGCTTGCCTTTTCTTAGCTTGAGCAAAAGAGGCAGAATTTTATTCCCTCAGTGTGCCCCCTGAATATCGAACAACAGTATTGAAGGCACGGAATATCAAGGACATAAAATCGAAATTAAAATATTAACAGGCAAGTAAGTCTATGTTTTCTGTATCTAACTCCACATATATGTACCTAAGCGGTGCATATAACTTCAAGGTACATAGATGTGGCGTTAGGAATAATTAATCTATACTTTCCTAATTGCACTTACATTTCAATATTTTGTCCTTCGATATTACAATGACACAATATTGTTCGCATCGATAATTCAGTAGTACAATTGATCCCATCTGTAGCAACTGCTTGTGTTTCTGATTCAGAAGAGCTGTTCTTTTAAAATGCTGGGCTTTTGTCTTAAAGCCTTCTTAGCTCTTTCTCCATGACCTATATGACCACTCTTTTATCTCCATACAACCCATCATAGCCATTCACTCCGACGCCCCCTTACAAATTCAAATCCCTAAACATAGGAAAGTCCGGTGGCGATCACACCTTTCCCATGGTCACTCTTAAAGCTTGGAATGCTCTCCCCATAATCCTCTGCTCTGAAAACAGTCTGATCAAATAAAAACTCCTCAAAACACATTTTTTCCTTCTCTAATTCGCCTTTCTTTGCTCTTTACCTTCCGCCTTCCCATTCTACTCAGGCTAACAGACTGTAGACTGGAAACAGCATTCACCACCCGGGCGAACCACGCATGTCTTTACAACGCAGGCTTTGCAACACATTCATCTTTACAATGCATTGCTTTACCATGCATGCCTTTACCACGCCATGTCATGAGTGATGTCACTGACCATGTCATGAGTGATGTAATATGTGACGACGTCAGCAGTGCATTGCGGGCGCGCGAGTTATAGTTAGCTGAACTAACTATAACGGGGGAATTTCAATGGTTTTGTATGAGTGAAATGTCCAGCTAACTATAACATGTGTGAAACCTCTGTTTTTTTCAGTAAATTTGCAAGGTTTTTTAAATGCTAATTCCGAGCTATAACATGTGTGAAACCTATGTTTTTTTCAGTGAATTTCTAAGGTTTTTTAAATGCTAATTCCTAACTATAACGTGTGTGAAACCTACGTTTTTTTTCAGTGAATTTCTAAGGTTCTTTAAATGCTAATTCCTAACTATAACGTATGTGAAACCTATGTTTTTTTCAGTCAATATATATATATATATATATATATATATATATATATATATATATATATATATATATATATATTCAAAAGCAAACGTCCCTTGTTGGAGAAGGAGCGGCCAGCCAGTTGGTGCAGGTGACGAGTCAAGGACAAGACTTGTAAATTATTTCAAGCAATTCAAAGAATACACCGCACTCTTCTCGGATGTTCAAAGCAGTTTAATCCAGCTCAGTAAAACTTCCTCACCTACGCGTTTCGAACAATAAATGTTCTTGATCACGGTAGTAACAAGTCCGTCTTTACTTTTTGTTATTTATACCCTTCTGCCCACTTAACAGTTAGGATGCATTGTGGGAGGGGTAGTTTGTGTTTAGTTCTTGAAAAACCACATATCATTTTCCTTGTACCTGTTTAACAAGCCACACGTTTTGACAAGTTTCAGAATTAGATCAGGCTTAATTGATCTTTGGAGGGCTCAGTGCCCTGTTCACTAGAAGAATTGTTTAACTCTTCTAAGTTTCGTATATATGTATATATATATACATAAGTGATAGCTGAGTGCTTGTCACTCTTGTCTGTTCAGTGGCTTGTTTGTTGGTATAGGAAATCGATAATGAAATACACATTTTCAATTACGGGCAGTGCAAAAATTAAACAATAATTTACTTTACTTTAAATCAATTATGATCCCTCATTGATTATATTTAGTTCAAAATGTACTTCGAAGAGCAATCTAATGCGCTAGGTCAGAGCAAAAAATGTCCTATTCTCTGATATTTCTTACATCATTCTCACAGTATTATTGTCCCATATGCGCCTATTGCGGATATTATACACCAACATTTCTAATGGATAGAAGATATACTAGAAAGTCATGATTCATATTTGTCATTCTAATGTCTTTCCCCTATGTATCTCCAGTTTGTTTATAAGTGTACATACAGTTCTTCGTCCCCATTTAAACCGATCAGAATCTTGGTCTTAAATCTTATTATCAGTTTCGATTCCAAACGTCTAAGTTTTTGTAAACGATTCCCTCCTCTCTCATTTTCAGGCACCATGGCGATTCCTGAGTATCTGACATTTTGCCAGGTTTTGTTTTTGTAAGTCAACAGGTGTTTGGCCATTGCATATGTTTGGTCTTTATTTTGTATTGCTCTGATGTGCTCCAGCATTCGTTTTTTGAGAGCACATATTGTGGAACCAATGTACCGTTTGCCACAGTCACATTCAAGTAGGTCCACAACATAGTGAGAATCACATGTTATCCTGTTCTTAATTTCAAATGGTTGGCCTTTAGGATCATTCAAGGATTTAAGATTTTTCCCAATCTTGCATGCTTTGCATGATATGCATTTGGTGAATCCCTTCTGTCTTTTCTCCAACCATGTTTCTTCCTTTCTATCTACAAAGTGGCTGTTGACTAGCACGTCTCCGAGTGATGGTGCCTTTCTAAATGAGATCAAAGGTGCATCTCCAATCATGTTCCCAATGTCTGGATCCTTTTTTAACACACTCCAATACTTGGTGACCATTTTCCTGATTTGTACACTTTCCTTGGAGTATGTCAGGATGAGACGTGGCTTCTCCTCCATGTTTTTTGTTGTTAGATCTTTTTTCTTTTCAATCAGTGTTTCGGTTCTTGTCTTTTTTCGTGCTCGTGTCTCTCCCAATTTGATGGTTTTCATACTGTATCCTCTTTGTGAGAACCGTTGTGCAGTTTCTGCAAAAATTTCTTCCATTTCAATTGGTTCCAAACAGTTACGTTTCATACATAAAAATTCCCCATAGGGTACATTTTGTTTTAGAGACACTGGGTGGAAACTGGTTCCATGGAGGATACTGTTGGTGGAGGTCTTTTTTCGGAAAAGGGTGGTATGTATTTTGTTGTCTTTTATGTATACCTTGGTGTCAACGAAGTCAATTTCTTTTTCTTGGATGTTGAATGTAAATTGCAGTCCCACATTGTTGGTATTCAAAATCATTATATACTGGAGCAACTCTTCCTTTGTACCTTTCCATAATAGGAAGAGATCGCCGATAAATCTCAGCCATAAGACCACTTTGGTGGTATATGGGTCGTTTTCTTCTCTCCAAGCTATGTGTTTCTCCCACCATCCCATGGTGAGATTAGCATAGCTTGGAGAGAAGGAAACTCCCATAGCAGTTCCACGATTCTGAGAATATATTCCATTGTTGAAGAGGAACACATTGTTGGTTAGACATGTCTGTATCATGTCTAACAGCATAGCTGTATGGTTGAGTTCCCCGTTTGGTCTTTGTCTGAGAAAATATGCGACTGCTTCTAAGCCCAGTTGGTGTTCAATAGACGTATAAAGTGATACAACATCTATTGTGGCTAGTAGATATGTGGGTTGCCATTCAGTTTCCATAATGATACGCAAAAAATCTCCGGTGTCCTTAATGAAGGAATTGAGTGTTGGTACAATGGGGGATATATATATATATATATATATATATATATATATATATATATATATATATATATATATATACATACACACACAGGAAAACTAAACACGCACTCCCCTTACAAAGAAGTACAAAGTTTGTATGTCTGCAGCCTTTCTTATTTTTCACCTTCTTCATCTTCTGCTCAATCAACACATCACCCACACATACACACACCTACTTGCTCCCTTTCATGGCTGGGGTTATCAATCATTCTTCTTTAAATCAAATTCAAACTACAGGCCCTTTATCAATGCTTTTTATTATAACAACTACCCCGGCCTAAGGCACTATGAAATTTGCACACTTGTTCCCTTTCTTGGCTGCACTTATCAATTATTCTTCAATTTCATATTTTGATTCAAACTCAAGGCCCTTTATCGAGCCTTTTTGTTGTAACTACTGTTGCAGTGATTTTGCTCCTACACACAACTGTGCATAAAGACTTGCGACCTCAGTGAATTAAGGTGTTCCAAACCCCACTTACTACCCAAACCCCCTAACAGACTGGCAATCAGTGACTCATTGGTTCTTCCTCCTATAGCAAAAAACACCAATTATTAGTCAACCCACAGCATGCGACTTAAATTACCTCAGGTAAGGTAGATAACAAGAGCACTCTTTCATTACATTCTTACACAAGTCCAAAACAAGCACTTAATATACACACCTGCAACTTTGAAATGTTTATTTCTAACACCGTAATCTCATGCCCAATACCTTACATAATACAAGCAAACATATTATCAGAAACAAAGTTGTCAGCATTGTTACTATTCCATAAAATACAACGGGAGAAAGCATCCTATAATGCAAAAGGGAAACAGATTTAAAATATACCTAAATTTCACCCTCCCTACTTAGCAGGTTAGTTTATAACTACAGAAGATCACATATGACTACAAAGGCAGACCCATACCTCTGTTACTCAGCAGTAGTGGATCACATTGAGTTCCACACAAACTGTCAAGATACGAATGTTCTCAAACTGTGTGTAATCATGCCTGCACACTTCATTACTAAACGCGCAAGTATAAGAGATGCCAGAGCTGCATATCTCTTATGGATCGAACATGCGAACATCATTCCGAATAACACACACAATATCCAACATAACCTTGATGTTTCATGCTCTCACTATACACACTAAAGTAGCGAGACAGTCTACAAATGTAGTATATCAAATTATTCTCATATGAAGCAAAATACTCAGCCTTCTCTAAACAATATTGCAAGTGCGTGTTGTGTACAAACCAGAGCAGGAAAACAAAAATGGCGTTTAAGCTTCTAATAAACCCATGCTAACCTAACACGTGTGAGTGCAAGGCTCAGCCCACGACACATTTCCTTGACCAAAGCACATAATATAAACTTGGGCAAATTACGAACGCAGACTCCAAGCCTAAAAAGCAGAGTCAAGTTCAATTTTGCAAAACAAATTATTCGATCTTTGATAAAAGTAAATGATAAAGAATAGGTAGAAAAATCAAACAGTGTTATTCCACCAGCGTATAAGCACAGTATGTAGCAACAGGCTCCAACAGGAAGTCATTGTTCTCATCTGAAAACATTTCAGCCATCCAATTCAATAGTGTGAATGAACATACATGTTCCTCAATGCCCGAAGCCTCTATCACCATCGGAGGAAAACTCGGGTCATCTTCAATATAACTGCGTGCAAAGAAGTCATGCGCCGCTGCAAAAACATTCCAACGTCCCATTATTCCATGTGTCGCTGCTAAGGCCATAATCCCGCCGCCAGAAAAGAGCAAGTCATGACCAACTAAGGGGCTCATCAGCTGGTCATAATCCGCGTTGGGAGACACCGTACTGCAGAGACACAAATCCAGGGCCCAGTCGAAATCACAGCTCAGGCAATGAAACACAGGTTGAACGCATGTGAAAAAGGAGAATCGAAACGATAATCCATAAGCTGCACTCAACGTTGCAAGAGGCAGCGCTCCATAGTAACTAAGCATTCGGTTGCGGACCAGCAACAACCGAGAAATATTGTCGTCTGCTGCAAGATGTGCATCCATGTTTAAGTAAACAAATTAATACAAGCACACCGGCAACTAATGTGAGCATTAAGCACAATTCACCAAAGATTCTGGAAAGAATCGAATGGAAAAACAGCAACAAGACACCAAATATAGTTTTTACAGAAGTCACAAGGCCAATGCTTATAACTTTAAAAAAGTAAGCTAACCCCCTACTTGAGGACGCATTAAAGATAGTCTAAATTAACTCCCTAAAATTCCGGGGCATGCCTGTATTTAATAAAGCATACACTTCTATTCGGGTGTTTGCTACATGAAGGACAAATGTTTCTCTAGCAGATGTAAGAGCAACCTCTTTTTGAGACAATAGCGCTCTTATACGGCTCATTTGGTTGCCTCTTCTTTCAAGGTCGGAATCGACGGCCAGATGGAAACATCCAGCTTCCCATACAGAGGAGTAAACACAACTTTTTTATAGCAAACCACACGCTCAGTTACCGTAATCATGTAAGCGATGCCTGCTAACATCGCACAATAAGCCACACAGCTGAATCGGATCTCCAATAAGTGACCACTTCTAACTATTCTCATAGCGCGCCCTGTGCTCTGATTTGACAGTGAGAGAGTGATCGCACCATAGTTTCTACTGCTAATCATTCTCAGCATACGCTACGAATACGTTAAAACGGCGATAATTTTAACACCGGTCCTTGATAATATGCCCTGAATTTCGTAGCGCACCCTGAATCGCAAAATGCGTTGCAGGGCACGGAAGGAAGGGGCATGTGTATATCTTTGTTGCTTGCAATGAGCCCGTGAGGGGAGCGAGAAGGAAGGGGGAGGGTCAGGAAGCGGCAGCGGCAGCGGCGGAGGAGGCGGCGCTCACACACTGCGCCACAGGGAGCACCGGGCACGGCAGATGGTGGCTGGGGAGATAGCGGGTCCCGAGCGGGGTGTGTGCGGGGCGGGGTGGGGCAGGCAGTAGGCGGCGCTGAGAGCGGCCGAGGCTTGGAAAAAAAATATATATATTATAAACAACATAAGGCGATACATTATCGCCGGTTTTATCGGCAGGAAACTGCAGATAAAGCGGCGATAATGGGCTTGATAATAGGCCCTTGTAAATTCCCATAGCAGCCCAGGTTCTGGTGTTAACCTGGGCTGCCATGGGAGTTCACAAGGGCATATTATCAAGGCCATTTTTCGCCGCTTTATTGGCAGTTTCCTGCCGATAAAAACGGCGCTAATGTATCGCCTTATGTTGTTGGTAATATGGCCCGAAATTTGTTTTATTAATTTAATTGTTTACTTACCTACAGTCATCTAGATTCCGTTGTTTATCACCCCCCACCCTGCCCCTCCCCCGCCCGCCTGTCCCACCGCAACTCCCTCCGCGGGCCGTGTCTGGGCTTGATAATACGCCCTTGTTAATTGCCATAGAAGCCCATGTTGAATGAATGAATGAATGAAATAGTTTTGTAGAGCGCGTTGCTACTCTTAGGCCTCGTAGCGCTTATGATCGCATGTAGAAGGCAGACAGTTAGAACGTGTTGCGGAAAAGGTGGGTTTTGAGGAGCTTGCGGAATTGCAACAGGTTTGGCTCAGCGCGTAGCGAGGGAGGTAGCCAGTTCCAGAGGTTGGAGGCATTCAAGGAGAATGAGCGTCCACCCCATTTGGCCCGCCGGACTTTCCTGGTGGTGGCGCCGAAAGTTGAACTAGAACGGAGATTTCTAGAGGGCTGGTGGGGGATGACCAGGAATGCGCAATGGCCGGACCGGTTTTCCATATTGCTTTGTGAGCCAGGCACACAGACTTGAATTGAATTCTGGCCTGGATGGGGAGCCAGTGGAGCAACCTGAGGGCGGGTTTTGCAGATTGTCTCCGGGGTATTTGGAGCAGAAGGTGGGCTGAGCTGTTCTGGATGACTTGACGTATTTGCAGGGTTGCCTGTGGAGCACCCAGATATAGCGCGTTCCCGTAATCTAGAAGGGAGCGTATCAGGGCCTGCACCATGATTCTCCTAGCGTTGAAGGGGAGCAGAGGAAGGACCTTTCTTAGCATCCTCATCAGGCCAAAGCAGGTGGCTGCTAGTTTTGTAACCTGATGGCTAAAGCTCAGAGAACTGTCGAGCCATATGCCGAGGCTTTTTATCTGCTGCTTTGGGGCGGGCATTGGATTGAGGCAGGTAGGCCATAGGTCGGTGGGCAGGGAAGATGGCAGTTTGCCCAAGAACATCAATTCGGTTTTGTCACCGTTTAGTTTAAGGTGGGACAGTTTCATCCAGTCGGATACTGCCATCAGGCAGTTACTTAGGGAGCTGGAAGAACCCTCTGGATTGTTCAAGGACACCACTATCTGTGTGTTGTCCGCGTATGTTACGATACGGATACCGAACGGGAGTACTACCTCGGCTAAAGGAGCCATATAGGCGTTAAAAAGTGTGGGGCTGAGGGAGGAGCTCGGGGGGACCCCACAGCTAAGCGGCCAGGGGTTGGGGGAGGCATTCCCTTCGAAGACCTGGAAGAACCGGTCTTTTAGGAAGGACTGTAGCCAGGAAAGGGCCGAGCCGGCCATCCCCAGGCTTGTAGGACGGGTCAGCAGAATATTATGATAAACAGTGTCGAAGGCGGCCCTGAGATCAAGAAGGACAATAACTGCAGTGCCGCCTTGGTCTAGGAGCCTCCGAGCTCCTTCAGTTACAGCCAGAAGGGCTGACTCCGTCCCCATACCCGGGTGGAAGCCTGATTGTGAGTCATGCAGCAACTTGTTGGACTCTAATTGCTGCATTATCGTGGAGTTTATATGTCGCTCGGTCAATTTGCTAAGCCAGGGTAGGAGGGATATGGGCAGATAGTTGGCCATGTTAGAGGGGTCCAGGTTGGGTTTCTTCAAGAGGGCCCTTACCTGGGCACATTTCCAGGCAGGGGGGACTGTCCCCGATGAGATGGAAGCATTGGTGATGTCCAAAATGGCTGAGCATATAGTGTCTGAGACGAGGGAAAGGTGTCGTGGGGGAGCGGGGTCCAATGGGGAGCCGAAGTAACTTTATTCATAAGTACTTTTAATGCGGCCTCATCTAGCAGAGGGAACTCTGCGAGGGGGTAAATGGTGTTGGGATGGGGGCACCTTAAATTGGGTTCAGTGAGGGTATTCTGCGAGGGGGAAAAGGATTGGGCAATCAGTTCAATTTTTTGGTGAAAGTATTCGGCTAGCTTGTTGCATCGCACTGAGGCATCCTCAGAATTGGGGATTTTTTGGGGAGTGGTGACTAGGGACTTGGGGATGCGAAAGATCTCCTTCGGAGAATTTTCTGCGCCGCGGATCTTCTCCTCGTAGAAGGAGGATTTGGCGATTTTTATTTCTATCTTATAACTCCTGATAGACTTTTTATATATTAGTTTAGTCTCGTCGTTGGGTTTAGTTCTCCAGTTCCTTTCTAGTTTCCTGCAAGCTTGCTTAAGCTCCCTTAGTTTGGTGGAGAACCAGGGTGCTGTTTTTGGGGTGGAATTTTTGTGGATGGACCTTTCCGGGGCAAGCGAGTCCAGGGAGTTAGTAATCCAGAGGTTGAAACTGTTATTTGCCTTTTCAGGATCTGGGCTAGGAGGCGGTGCAGTATTCTCCAATAGATAGGGCCAAGAACTGGCCGAGAGATTGGACCATTTCCTTACTTGTACCTTGGTGGTGCACTTGGGGGGGATGTTGGTTAGCGTGTGCCAAGTGATAGGGATTAGAAAGTGGTCGGTCCAAGGGAGGGGGATGGGGGGTCGACCAGGAGGTTCTGTGCATTGCTTAGAATGGGGTCCAGGAGATGCCCTTTTATGTGGGTGGGTGCAAAGCCTCTCTGAGTGATTTATAAGGCTGAGAGGCAGGAAAGGAGCTCGGTAGACATATTATCTGAGGGGTCATCGAGATGTATGTTAATGTCTCCCAGAACCGTGTAGTTTGCAGGGTTACGGGCGAGGTTGGATACAGAGGCGGGAAGGGGCTTGAGGAATTGTCCAGGGGGTCCTGGGATGCGGTATAGTAATAGGCCGGAAAAAGTGCAGGTGGGTGAGAATTCTAGAGAGAAATTCAGGTTTTCACAATCTGGTAGATCCTCAATAGAGGACCGACAGTGAAGATGGTCTCTAAAAATGATTGCTAGCCCTCCCCTCTTCCTGTTTTGCGATCTGCTCTTTGGATCAGGTAGCCAGGTGGCAAGCTTTGAGGGACGGTAGGGTCTGCTTCATCATGGAGCCACGTCTCAGTGAGAAACATTGCATCGGGTTTGATGTCTTCTATTAACAAAACAAGTTCCACCGAGTGTTTAGGAAGGGAGCGGCAGTTTAATAAGAAGAATTTAGGGGAGGGGCTAAGAAGGGGGACCTTCTCTCCGCTTGGGAGGAACACAAAGTTGCAGAGCGAGCAGCCACGGGTTTGCTAGCCAGCTTAAGGGAGTGCTGGCAGTAGGAGTTCGTGCGCTCTCTCATGCTATGCAGTGCTTGGGCGCTATAGGTGAGGGTGCCTGCCTGGGGACTGTCAGTGTATGTGGCCCCTGGGCCCGGTCGGGCGCGGATGGGCGCAGACGGGCTTGCTTAGACGTGCCCGCTACGCGCGTCCTCTGCACGTCTTAAAAGGCATCTGCCTTTAAGGTGTGTGGGCCAGGAGCAGCGTGAGCTGATTGGCTGGTTAGGGCTCGGAAGTCATGAGTCACTTCCGGGGCCCGTTTGTGTAGTCCGGCGTCCTGGTGTTAACACCAGAACATGGGCTTCTATGGGAATTAACAAGGGGGTATTATCAAGACCATTTTCGCCGTTTTATCAGCAGTTTCCTGCCCATAAAACGTCAATAATTTTAGCACCGGCCCTTGATAATATGCCCGTCAGTGCCATATTATCAGTAAAGGGCGATACATAATCGCTGCTTTTATCGGCAGGAAACTGCAGCTAAAGCGGCGATAATGGGCTTCATAATAGGCCCTTGTAAATTCCCATAGCAGCCCAGGTTCTAGTGTTAAGCTGGGCTTCTATGGCAATTCACAAGGACACATTATCAAGACCATTATCAACACTTTACCGGCAGTTTCCTGCCGATAAAAGCGGCTATAATGTATCGCCCTTTATTGATAATATGGCCCATAATCCCTTAATGTACTAATGTACAGAGACGCACAAACTGATATTAAACAAAAAAAATAACAGCATGCATTATAGCAAAACACATTTACTACTATAAAACGTTTAACAACGGACAAATATAGGGGCATATTAACAAGACAGGCGATAACATTATCGCCGCTTTATCTGCAGTTTTCTACCCATAAAGCGGCAATAATATTATCGCCTGTCTTGATATACCCCATAATTCCTTAATGTACAAAAATGCACCACACACACTCCAATACAACTTATCAACTCACCTTTCAAATTGATTTGTAGATTAAGAAGAATACCACTCACACAGTGGATATTCTTGTACAGAATCTCTCGAGTTCCGTGTTTGCAGCAGAACCGTCAAATGGAACTTTTTCCTCTCTCATTTTACACATACATACATATAAATAACCAATTAAAATCCAGCACACATTGATTCAAAACAAAACACACATTGCTATTGATTTAATATTCCAAACCTTTCCAACTGACATAACTTTCCACCCTACCCCCAACAGATCATGCAAAAGTCAACTGTCAACAGAGGTCAAAAGTTCAGCACTGTATAAAACACTGCTCCTCAACAAATTTAGACTATGGATAAGCACTTACTTATAAGTACCAATAAAGCAAAAACGCCTCATTGCAAGCAACAAAGATATACACACATAAACTTGACAAATATATGTAAAAGATTTATTTTTAATTCATTTTTCTTGCTCACGTACGCTTATGGAACAACTTTCAAAATTCACACTGTACGCGCACAGTAAATATACAGTCGAAAAATAAAATAACTTACATCACTCATTTTTTACAATTACCGGACACCCCATCCACCAAGCCTCAAATATAACGTTCAAGACCATAGGTAGAGCCCCAAATCCACCACGGTACCAGCCGCCTCCCTGCATCATTCGGGAGCCAGAATTGCTTTTGGTCAGAGAAACTACCTTACATACTGCTCTCCAGGCCCCCAGGCTCACCCAAACATAAAACTGGGCCCTGGCAGTGACGTCAGCAAGGTCAGCAGAAAATGGCCATTGCAATTTAAAACATTCTCTGAACGTTATTTTTCTTCTTTCTTAAGGAGTTGTGTGATTGGGCCTGGGCTCGCACCCCCAATCACGTATCTCCTATTGGAAAGGTGGGCTTTGTCTCCGACCACTCGTGCAGGTACAATTGGGGCATGGCGAAAGGGACAAATCCTTTTGTTGGCACTGGATTTGTGTACTGTCCTGCTGCATGGACACTTCATTCTTTTCAGCTGGTGAAGAGGAGTTTGTTTTTGCCGATTCATTTTCCTGACCTTCCTGAACCCCTGAGCTGTTTATCAGATCGGCTGTGCAGAGTTTGTAATTAGCAGGTAAGAGACTGTCTGGCTATTGTTGTGTTTTTAAACCTGTGAGCAAGACACAATCTTTGTGTGCCGTGTATACTTCATGTAAATCGTTTGTTTAAATCGTATCATTATCATTCGTGACTTGTTCTGCCAAGGATGCACGGCAACTAAATGTCCAGATAACTCTGGGGATTAATATACTGCTGGCGAGCAATCTTTTGTCTGTTTGTAGTTTTTAAATGCAGAGAAACTGCAGTTAACGTGGATAGGTCAGTGGGAAAAAATATATATACTTCTACACTCAACAAACTCGTAACCAGAGTACACAGTTTAATTTAAAAAACACCCTACCACAACTAGTTTTTCAAACGCATTGTACAATAAAATGCGTCACAAAATAGGTCACATACATGGTGACTCTATAACATGACCTAGAAAAAAGAAGGCCACTCTTACGCTACCAGGAAAACACAACAAAAGTACAAGGCCCAAACGTCCATTGTAGTGATTTCCTAGTTGCAGGTCTAGTTGTCAGATCGACACACACAGTCCCTCATGGCTGGTATACACCCACACCATACCCATTCAGCGCATCACTCACTACACATGTGACCCTATCTATAAAAAAGACGGAGCGCACGTGTTGTACGCCATTTTCGAATTGTTCCCAAAGCACTGAGCAAAGGCCCACTACCACATGAGTGGCCTCTTTGGTCACTGAATTACTGGTGCCCGAAGCACTGAGTGGGTGAAGAACCTGCGATGATGATGATGATGGGAGCACGAGTATGTTGTGAGCCATAGAGGTATCAAGACTCGGCAACACATATGAGACTTCTTTGTTGAAGATCGCGACTACATCATGAAGTAACTCGTTTCCACAAAAGGTGTGCAGTGACACTTGATTACGCATCAAAAGGAGTCAAAGTGTTGTAGCTGACTACATACAAAAATGCGACTTAATATTTTAGACAAACGCACTCCTATTTAATGTATTAATTTACATATTACATTTTTTTTCCCAATAGCAGTAACGTTTTTATAATTGCTGAAATGTCCGGAATATATTCACACAATTCAGTTTACGATGACTAATCAAAATGTCCTTTTGTTTCCTTCAGCAAACATCCTTCAGAAGCAATCACGGCCTATCGAGCAACAGCATTGGAATTGTCTGCAACGTATTGAATATACTTTGACGTATAGAAGCAGAGTTCAAGTCGAGTGGTGAACTCCGGTGGCCGCACTGTTCATAGAAGGTAAGCACAGCAGCCTACATATACAATGCCATCATAGCAATGCATTAGAAATAAATCGGCATATTTACAATGCCGTTATGCCACTTTTGCGTCAGTAACGCAGTAGGCACTTCCATATAGACACCACTTGAACGCGGCACTATAACGAGTAAAAGGTTACAGGTTCATTGCACTCGTAAAACTATAGTGTTACCTTTATTTGTGAATGGAGAGAGGGCCATATTATCAATCCTTGGCGACAAAATTATCGCCACTTTATCGGCAGGAAAGTACTGCTAAAGTAGCGATAATGGGTTTGATAATATGCTCTATGGAATTCCAATCGTGATGTTAGATGAGAAGGACATCTAACATGAGCTTTGTTTTTTTTTAAAAATATTTTTTATTTTATTTTCACCTGGTATTAAGACTGCAAAACATTCAACATAATTTCCATTCATCAAGTAGATACATAATTAAACATAAATTAATCAGTTATTTCGCTTTGTCAAAAAGTGACTTAACATAATATCATAAAAAAGAAAAGACAGATAAACATATAAAGGTCCCCCAAATTTTCTCAAATTTCTTTAGCGATCGGGCACCCCTGAGTTCGCCAGCGTACATTCCATAATTTTTATTTCATTAACCAGGTACCACCATTCCAAAGCGCTGGGTGGGTTGGGGTTGATCCAGGCCCTGGCTAAAATTAATTTGGCACAGGAAAATAAGATTGATAATAATATGTAATGTGGTTGACTTGACAAATGTGGGCCTAGTATTACCATGGGTGCTGTTATTGGTGAGCTAAGAATATTTTTTGTGGTTAGGATCTTTCCCACTTCATCCCAGAATTTCCCTAATTTCGGACATGAGAACAACATATGGACAAGGTCTGCCGCATACTCATCACATTTCGGACATTTAGGGGCCGATTAGGATGGAGGATTTTCCGCCTCCTCCGGGCTGGCGGAAGCCACCTCCGGCCCGGAGGAGGCGGAAAATCCTCTGCGGACTCACCAAAGACCCACCGCCACATTACGATGGCTGGTGGGTCTTGGTTTCTGTCCGCTGCTTTTCCGCCGCGGTCGGATTACAACCGCGGCGGAAAAGCTCTCATTTGGCTGGCAGTGTCTATCAGACACCGCCGGCCAAATTAGGATGCATTTGAAAACATGCTTTTCCGCGGCGGTTTTTCCGCCGTGGAAAAGCATGTGTACTTTTGCTTTTGGGGGCCCGTTGCGGGCCCCCAGGGTGTTGGTGGGTGGGGGGTGCACATGGGGGGTACCTATGGTACCCCCCAGCATTTACATGCACAATGCGGCAGGCACCGCGAGGTGCCTGCCGCTTTGTGCATGTAAATGTTACACATGCACTTTTAACATTGCGGCGGGTGCTGCTTGAAGCAGCACCCGCCGCAATGTTAAATATCCAGGATGTGACCGCCAGGGTGGCGGTCACATCCTAATCGCACATGAGGGAACGCCGCAGCCCATGCGGACGTTCCCTCATACTCTGGGGTCGCGGACGGACTCAAGTCCGTCCGCGATCCTAATCGACCCCTTAGTTTTTTCTCTCATGATGTTATTCGAGGACCATTTAGAAAATCTTTCTGGGATATAATATAACATGTATATAGTTCTATATTGTTGTAATCGTAAGCTGGATGACCTTACATAGTCATGAATGTTAGTATAGGATTTACTTATTTGTTTTCCTGTTAAATTAGTTCCGAGCTTTAGATTCCATTTATTAGCTAGTGTATCATTATTGTCAGATCTTAGACCTATAAAGAATTTCTATGCCGAGCTAATTATTGATTTCTCTTTTTTAGAGTTTAAGAGGTCCCAAATACCCCCGCTCGCCAAGGTGTTAATTCTATTCTTCCGCACTAAAAAGTCATATATTTGCATATATTTAAATCTATGTGTATCAGATAATCCATATAATTGCTTTAAAGAAGGAAAATCCAGTATGCCTTGAGAGTTATATAAATCGCCCAGAACCATAATACCTTTCAGTTGCCATCTGCGGAATACCCCATCACTAAATATACTAGGCAGCCCGGGATTGTCCCATAGAATTAATTGTGAATGAAATATAGTGGTTTTACAGTGAATAAGTATATCCTTCCATATTCTTACTATGTCTCGTGCGGTCTTAAATTTAACCCTTTTGTAGAAGTTAGGATCTGTGATACGAAGAAAAAATTGTTTAGCATCTCCCTTTAGTGATAAATGATGATAGAAAAGTATGTCCTCTTCATTTAGTAGTGATCGAATACGTCTTATAAAAGAAGCCCAGAAGTATAATTTCATATCAGGAAAGTTAAGACCACCAGATCCTATTTGATTTTTTAGCATTTTTAGGGATGTCCTAGCCTTCTTATATCCCCAGATAAAGTTGCAGAAGATCCTATCTAATTGTTTAAAAAAAAGCCAGTTCTGTGCCAAAGGAATTGATCTAAATAAATATAAGTATTTAGGTATGATTTTCATTTTTATCAGATTTATTCTACCAATTAAATTTAATGGAAGTCGGTGCCATTTTTTTAAACTCGTAGTGGTAGTTTTCATTACATTTTTATAATTGATGTTATTGAGTTCTTTAATATTTGAAGTAATTTTAATTCCGAGATATGTTGCGATCTTGCATATTTCAGGCACTGGTTGAGGGGGAACAAAGTTAACTATTATTTGAGTTTTGTGGACCTTTAATTTGTAACCTGATACATTGCCAAATTTTGATGCTTCGAATCTGATAGCTCTTAAAGAATCAGTTGTTTCGATCGAGTATACAGCGATGTCATCCGCATACGCAGTAATTTTTAAGCTTTGACTGTCAGTCTTAAAGGGTATTATTCCTGTCTGAGTATCCAAAGCTTTTAAAAACGGTTCTAATGAGAGGGCAAATAATAAAGGTGATAGGGGACACCCTTGACGTGTACCTCTTTTGATTGGAAAACAATGTGACTTAAGACCACCATAGCTAGTGTTTGCTATTGGAGTCAAATAAAGTGCCCGAATCCCATTTAAAAATTTTCCTCCTAACCCCATTGATCCCATTACATGCCATAAATAGTCCCACCCCACCGATCAAACGCTTTTTCGGCGTCAAGCATTATCATAGCCAGGGGGGTAGCCTCTGTTTCTGCTACATCGAACGCCGTTATTGCCGAATTGACATGAGCTGATGTGTCTCTCCCTGTTATAAACCCATGTTGCTGCGTGTTGACAATTTTAGGCATTAGTGGTGCTAATCTTCTAGCCAAGCATTTTGCGAAAATCTTTGCATCAACGTTAATCAGGGAGATTGGCCTATATGAGCCCATCTCCTCTTTAGGTTTGCCCTTTTTATGAAAAAAAATGATTTTGGCTTTATTCCAAGAGCGAGGAGCTGACCCGGTTCTACCAATGTAAGTAATTACTTCTAAAAGAAAGGGTGTTAACTCATCCAAACATGATTTGTAAACTTCCAGAGGGATGGTGTCCTCGCCCGCAGATTTTCCTAATGGCAGTGATTTTATGGCCTCTTTTAGTTCTTCATTGGTTATTTCTAAGGTCAGTTCTTCTGTCTCGTTTCTTGTTATCTTATTTGTTAAATTTTCTTTTAAATAGTTTTCGATTGTGAAGTCATCGGGCATGCTCTCTGGTGTATACAAAGTTTCATAATATTTAGCAAATTGTTGAATTATATCATCTGGCTGATTGTATCTCTTGTTATCAACCCCGGTGATTTGGGAGATCATAGACTCAGCTCTATCCTCTGCTACTTTAAATGCTAAGATTTTTCCAATTTTGTCACCACCTTCATATTGTGAAAATGTATATTTATGGATCTGTGCACTCCTTTTCTTTAAAAGAGTTTCTTTGGTTTTACATTTTAACTGACTAAGGTTTGCACTAATATCCAGGGTTGAGAGATTATCTCTTAGGGCATTTACAAGCTTTATCTCCTCAGCTACAATATCAGAAGTCAAAGTTAGATTATGATTACGTCTTTCATGATTCTGTTTCAAAACAAAGGTTTGCGTAAACCCTCGAATGCTGGCTTTACAAGTATCCCACACTGTTAAGCATGAAGCTGTGTTTCTTTTAAAAGTCAAAAATTCTGTTATGTGGTGTCTTAATTGTGAAATGAAAGCCGTATCTGATATTAAATTTCTGGGGAAAGTGAAAGCTCTTGGAGGTTTATGTTTGAGAGATGTTGCAAATTCAATCATAATGGGGTTGTGGTCAGATGTAATACGTGGGTATATTACCATATTTGTGCATCTCATCAGGGTGTCTGATATGAAAGCCATATCTAAACGTGAGCATAGCCTATGGGGAGCTGAATAAAATGTATAGCCTGAAGAGTTTGGGTATAGCGAGCTCCATACATCTTTGACATTATGTAATTTACATAGATCTAAAATAGATGCTCTATTTTTAGGCATTCGTTTATAATTACCCGGGCATGTTGTATCCGTCTGGCAGTTCAGAATACAGTTAAAATCACCCATTATTATTACTTCTCCCTCCCAATCTAATAACGCAATGTTTAGTTGTTCAAATATTCTGGGTTCTTCTTTGTTTGGTCCATATACAACACATGCTACATACTTCATATTATCGAAACAAATTTGGGCAATTGCCCACCTCCCCCATTTATCACCCTGTGTTTTAGTTATTTCTGCCTTGAACCTTTTGTCTTTTAATATGGCAACCCCTCTTATAGAAGACGTAGCTGTGGAATTAGTTACAATCTCAAAGCCCAGTTGACTTAACAGCTTCTTATCTTTGTCTATAATGTGAGTTTCTGACAAAAACACTAAATGAGGATTATATAATCTTAATTCTTCAGCCACTAATTGCCTCTTGCGTTTGTTGTTCAGCCCTGACACATTCCATGCCAAGCATCTAAAGTTATGCATCTCTAATGAGAAAAGTGATGACAATATTCAGCATTATTTTATATAGTTCAAGATAAAGAATACATTTTAGTAACAAAAGACTCTCATCAAGCTTTTCTACCAGGTTGAAAATATTTTTTTTCTTTTCTTCCCCAACCCTCCCTCCACCTTCCCCCATCTCCCACACCCACACCTACCCCAAACTGCGAAGACCCGCCCCCCTTGCCCCCCCTTACCTACTGCTGCCGGTAACAAGGCAGCGCCTGCGGTCGGAATCAAGGGTCCCTCCACCCAAGATGTCAACTAATGAAAATGTTATTGCTTCATCAAGACTGGTAGCTGAATAAAAAAAAATGGCAAAGGTTGAGTATTTAGGTATTAGAAGTGTCCGTGTCCCAACCTATAGCTTAAATTCTTAAATTCTATTTAAGACAGCTAAAGTGCTCCTCGCTTTCTTTTCAATCTTTACTTTTGTTGACTCTTGTTGAGACTGGCCAAATATTCCTGTGCCTCACAAACTTCGCTGAAGAAGTTTGTACATCCTTTCATGATTACTTTTAGTCGGGCAGGTTCTTGTAAATATGCTGAGCCTCCCAATTTGTTGATTGGATCTATCAGTTTACGCATTTCCCATCTTTTGTCCATCGTGGTTTTGCTAAGGTCTGACCGTGCAAAGATGGTAAGATTGTCAATAATTATTGGTGTATTAGGCTTAGCTTTTTGCCACACAGCTTGTCGGAGCAGAAAGTTGCCGAAGTGCATCAAGATTGGGCGTGGGAATTTACTATTCTGGCATTTTTGGACAAGTGGAAGTCTATGTGCTCTCTGCACTTGAGAGTCCCAATCCCAGTCTGAGAGATCCGGAAATGCTCGAGGTAGCAATTTCACCAGAAAGGCCCTCGGGTCGGATCCCTCCAGCCCTTCCGGAATTCCATAAAGTTTGAGGTTGGATCTACTTTGACGATTTTCTAGGTCCTCAACTTTCCCCGGAAGTTGAGTTAGTTCTGCATCGTGGCGCCCCACAGTGACATCTAGCCGTTGTGTTTCTTCTTCTACTAAGACTGTACGTTGTTGTAGCTCTATTATCTCCTGAGTGATACCCTTTAGTATGGAGGCTATATCCGTTACGGAGGTTTGCAGTCTTATATTGTCATTTTTCAGCTGTTGATAATGTAACTCCGATTCTGCCCTTTGATTTATCAGAAGTTTTAATATAGTGTCTAATTGGGAGTGATCAGTATTTCCCAACTTAGTAGCTTCGGTTGAGTTTGAATTCATTTTTTCAACAGGTACTTTGTTTATTTCAATGTCCGTATCAGATGTCAGTAGATCAGATGCCGTTGCCACTAGTAGAAGATCTTTTTCTTCTTCTTCTGTGTTCTGCTCGATAAGAGCATGATTAGGAGTTTGCTGTGCTTCGTTGTCTGTAGGGCTGCCCCCAGAAAGCCTTAAAGTCATAGTCTTGACTAGCCCTTTGGCTTCTATCCACTTCCTTAGCAGACTTTTTACACTGACCATTCTTTTTGAGATCAAAGGGGCTGTTCCTGTAACCAGGCTAGACAAAGCTCTACCTTTCTTCTTGTAAGTTGTCTTAGCTTTTCCTCTGCGTCTCTTTGGGGGTAGCCTACTCAGAGTCTTATCCATGGATTTATCCAGTTCCTCTTCTGTATCATAATCACAGTCTTCAGAGGAAAAATGTTCATCAGCCAGTTCCAAAGTTTGTCCCGAACCATGATTACCCACTGAGCATGTAGCATGACTGTCGCATTCTTCTAGAGTATCCTTGTCTTTATCAATCGGGTCTTCCATTCTCGAAGATATAGCCAAATCTGAGGCTGACTTAGAGATATTTAGCGATTGGGGCCACTCTTTTGCCGCCCAATTTACCTCCTTTATTCCTGCTGTTACCTCAGTGCACATTAGTGTCTCCCGAATTTCACAATCTTTATTGGAAGTAGGAGATGTTGCCCGTTGAGTGGGTGAGTCTGAGTCAACTTCATGATTTGTATTAACCAAAGTTGTGTTATTTTTAAGGCTTACTACTGTTCCATCCTCATCCAGAGGAGCCTCAGCTTTAGCAATTTCATTAATATCTGCACCCTTCTGTGTTAAATTTTTAGGAGGGCGCAGAGTTGTCTTACCTGCCGCCTTCCTGTCGCTCCCCTTTAGAGTAGCTGCCGGTGCTGCCAATGTTGCTGTCTCAGCGTTCATTGCCGTTTTTTTCGCCCCCCCCGTCACTCTGTCTTCTGTAGTTGCTACGTCTGTAGCGAGAGTAGCGAGAATTAGAGCGGGGGTTGGGGCAGGGGCTGGAGTTGTAGATACAGCTTCCGTATTATGCTTATGTATAGCAGCTGCTGCCGCTGCTGCAGTTGCAGCGGTTTTAGTATTCCGCGTGGTACGCGGAGGATGTTTAGGTGACATGTTTTCTGTCGGAATGAGAGCAAACCTCGCCTTAGCCAGACCCAGCAAATCGCTGCCAGATCGGGCGAGCCTGTTCCCCAGCCAATCTCGCACTGCACGCCAGATACTTGAGGAAAGCCACAACATCAGCAGGGATATCCGTTAGGAGCAGCGTGAACAGCATGAAAGAGTGCTGCGTGCAATACAGAAAACGTTGTACAGCCAGACCAGGTGAACGATTCGGGAAGGCGCGCTGCTTCTGTGCTTCAAGCTGTTCTGTTCGTTTGTTGCCGTTAGCCCCAGCCGTCTTTTTTTTTCTCCTCACCAATTCACAGCCTGCCGCATCAATAGTTTCCAAATCACGGCTTATCTCCCATTTTTTTAGCCTTTGCAATCCTCAGAAAAACGCATGTAAGCCGCTGCTGACATCAATGTGGAGGGAGAGAGTTCTCGGACCGCCGCCAGCAGAGTCCTCACTCCGCCATCTTGGACTCCGCAAATGTTCATTGTAGTGATTTCTTAGTTGCAGGTCTAGTTGTCTGATCGACACACACACTCCCTCATGGCTGGTATACACCCACACCATACCCATTCAGCGCATCACTCACTACACATGTGACCCTATCTATAAAAAAGACGGAGCGCACGTGTTGTACGCCATTTTAGAGTTGTTCCCAAAGCACTGAGCAAAGGCCCACTACCACATGAGTGGCCTCTTTGGTCACTGAGTTACTGATGCCCGAAGCACTGAGCGGGTGAAGAACCTGCGATGATGATGATGATGGGAGCACGAGTATGTTGTGAGCCATAGAGGTATCAAGACTCGGCAACACATATGAGACTTCTTTGTTGAAGATCGCGACTACATCATGAAGTAACTCGTTTCCACAAAAGGTGTGCAGTGAAACTTGAGTACGCATCAAAAGGAGTCAAAGTGTTGTAGCTGACTACATACAAAAATGCGACTTAATATTTTAGACAAACGCACTCCTATTTAATGTATTAATTTACATATTACATTTTTTTTCCCAATAGCAGTAACGTTTTTATAATTGCTGAAATGTCCGGAATATATTCACACAATTCAGTTTACGATGACTAATCAAAATGTCCTTTTGTTTCCTTCAGCAAACATCCTTCAGAAGCAATCACGGCCTATCGAGCAACAGCATTGGAATTGTCTGCAACGTATTGAATATACTTTGACGTATAGAAGCAGAGTTCAAGTCGAGTGGTGAACTCCGGTGGCCGCACTGTTCATAGAAGGTAAGCACAGCAGCCTACATATACAATGCCATCATAGCAATGCATTAGAAATAAATCGGCATATTTACAATGCGGTTATGCCACTTTTGCGTCAGTAACGCAGTAGGCACTTCCATATAGACACCACTTGAACACGGCACTATAACGAGTAAAAGGTTACAGGTTCATTGCACTCGTAAAACTATAGTGTTACCTTTATTTGTGAAAGGAGAGAGGGCCATATTATCAATCCTTGGCGACAAAATTATCGCCACTTTATCGGCAGGAAAGTACTGCTAAAGTAGCGATAATGAGTTTGATAATATGCTCTATGGAATTCCAATCGTGATGTTAGATGAGAAGGACATCTAACATGAGCTTTGATTGGAATTCCATAGAGCATATTATCAAACCCATTTCCCCACTTTAGTGGCACTTTCCTGCCGATAAAGTGGCGATAATTTAGTCGCCCAGGCTTGATAATATGGCCCAGAGTGCGTAGTGTAGAGCAGCTTCTCTGTAAAATCAGATACATTACAACAGTCTGAAAAACAGATCCACAACCTTATTACGCCACTTTTGACTGCCTTAAATGTTTGGACGCAAGGTTATACAACGGTAAGCACAGAGGCCTCGATCTACAAAGCCTTCATAGCAATGCATTAGAAATAAGTTGGCATAACGGGCGTCAGTAACGCAGTAGCCACTTCCATATAGACACCACTTGAACGCGGCAGTATAACAGAACTGAAATGTACGAGGAACACTGCACACGTAAAACTGTAGAGTTACCAAAACTTGTAATGCTTCAGCTCATTTACTCACATCTACATAATTCTAAACTCTAATTTTCTTTTTTGTTTTGCAGATTACCAATCGGACATCTTTTGGAGTCCATTTAACAATTTGTTTATAATGTGGTTTGTTGTTAAAGTTATTTTTCTAGTTGCTTCTAATATAGTTATAATTCAGTTTCGTTTACATTTATCGATTTAATAAAAGTTAATAAAAAAAACTACATAATTCTTTTATTTTGGGGGGGAGGGGTATGACGGTCCACAATAAAAATAATGTTGAAATAATATAGTAAGATATTCAAGACTAGGATTGAAAACTACTGAGTTCTAAGTAACAGATATAATAAAAATAACAATGAAAAACTACTAAAATGGCAGTGGACGGAGTACATAATCAATGTTTGGTGCCTCGACACTACCTTTCAAATAAATATAGAAAAAATATGATTATTAATATATTACAAAAGTACAGCAGCGGATGACACACACGACCCAGGAAAAGAAAGCGACAAATTTACCACCTGAAATAAAGACAGGTTTGCTTGTTGAACTTAAAGAAAAAAATGTGGCCTTCGAAACGAGGCTGCGCATGCGAAGAGAGTACAACCGCTACATAAAAAAAGGAAAGTTTTACATACTATAATAGAAATGAAGGGGCATATTATCAACAAAAGGCATTATAACAATACATTATAGCCGCTTTTATCGGCAGGAAACTACTGATAAAGCGGCGATAATGGGCTTGATAATAGGCCCTTGTAAATTTCCATAGCAGCCCAGGTTCTGATGTTAACCTGGGCTGCTATGGTTATACACAAGGGCATATTATCAAGCCCATTATCGCCGCTTTATCGGCAGTTTCCTGCCGATAAAAGCGGCGATAATGTATCGCCTTTTGTTGATAATATGGCCCATTGCTCTTTTTTTGGACCAATAAACTTAGGTGCATATTATCAAGGACCAGTGTTAAAATTATCGCTGTTTTATTGGCAGGAAACTGCTGCTAAAACGGCAATAATGAGATTGATAATACGGCCTTGGTATTTCCCATAGAAGCCCATGTTAACACCAGAACATGCGCTTCTATGGGAATTAACAAGGACGTATTATCAAGCCCACCCTCCCAACATTAATAAAAAACCCCAGACAATGCCGATACCCAGAGCTGGAAGGTCATTTTACATACTGCCCTAGAAAGGTGGCGTTCCCCGCGACGTGTACCTGGAGAAAGAGAGAGAGAGCTCAAAACATATATTTTTTTTTAAAAAGACCCGAGGGGTGCCGCTCCCCGAGACTTCGGGGAGGAGGCCGTAACCCCCCGCATACTTCAAAATAAAACCAGAGGAGTGCCGTTCCTCAGTGCTCGGGGCACCTTACAACCCCCCATTATGCAAAATAATTGCCCCCGTAATTTGCCCCCTAGGGACCTAATAAATAAAACGAACTTCAAGTTTTTTTTTCACCTTTTCCACCGCGTACAAGTACTGCACGAGTACCCCGCCATTTTTTATTTAAAAAAAAATAGAAATTGAGCCTAAACATCCATGTACGACCCCCTGAGCAAGCCTAGAGGTTCAGAATGTTTCTAGCCCGCCCCCTTTCCTTATTTCTCAACTTTGTTTTACTGGCCGCCAACACTTCCTGGTTTCGAGTGTTGACAGACAGTTCACAGCCAATCAGCATGCAGCTCGCGCTCGTAATTGAACGGATTTCCGTACGCGTGCTGCACTTGTCTCTAGATATCGCTATGATTTTACTTGTAATTTTCTCAGAAACTACTGAACGAATTTACACCATTTAACAAAAAGCACAATCTGCGAACCGAACTCTACCTCTCTGCCAAATTTCGAGTAATTCCGTTCAGCCGTTCGGGCTGTAGCCCTGGCTAAAGGTCCCTATGGAAAATTGCATGGGGAAAACATGTTTTGGGACCCCTCTTTTTTCCCGGCCCCCGCTTGACGAATCACCCCCAAACTTTCAGGGAAGGAGTGGAACCGAGCAGGCCATTTTCTTGAAAAAATTCACAAAGATTTGTCTACTGGCGCCAAAGTTATTCTAAATAGAATGTTGCGGATTTCCTATGGAAACTAGGTCCTAACTATAATTACCTACTGGCGACCTCCAGTAGGTAATATATATGTATGTATATATATATATATATATATATATATATATATATATATATATATATATATATATATATATATATATATATATATATATATATATATATTACCTACTGGCGGTCGCCAGTAGGTAGTTATAGTTAGGATTTTTTTCAATGTTAAATCTCAAAATTCTATTTGGAATAACTTTGGCGCCGGTTGACGAATCTGCCTGAAAATTTACTCAAAATGGCCTCGTCAAGCTCCGGTCCTTCCCCGAAAGTTTGGGGGGGATGCGTCAAGCGGGGGCCGAGATAAAAGGGGCGTCCCAAAACGCGATAACCCCATGGTAACTTCTATAGGGCGGTCGACCTCACTTTTAGCCCGAACGGCTGAATGGATTTACACCAAATTTGGCAAAATTGTAGGGACTGGTAGCCCGATGTGCCTTTGCTATGTCTCAAAATATGTGCTCCAGTGGATTTTGAGTAATTTAGGTTTTAAAAAATATATATATCTATGGCAGCGCCCCGGTACGCGCTCTGGGGAGCGCTCCGGGCACCCCACGCGACTTGCGCACAGAAAGCTGATTGGCTCTCGGGTGTCTGTAAACATTCCAAACAGTTCGGAGCGGCCGCCATCTTGTGTCTCTGTAGTATCGAGACACAAGAGGTGGCAAAAACAAAGGGGGAAATGACCATAAGGGTCAGGGGTAGACCTCCCTGACCCCCTAGGTTTGATGTGGGGGGTCATAAAAGGGCCCCACGGGGCAAAAAATGATTATTATTTATTTCGATTTTTGTGGGGGGAGCGCCCGGTACGCGCACCGGGGAGCGAACCGGGGAGCTTACCATGGGGGAAAAGAGAAAGACAGTTTTTAAAAAATGTAGCATTTTCATATAAATCGGAGGTAGTTCTGAAAAGAACTGTTTTTTTTTCTTTTTGTTGTTTTATATTTTTTTTGGTTTTTGGAACATTTTTTTTTTTTTTTTTGGATTTTCAGAACAATTTTATATATTTTTTGTAGTTTTCTGGGGTGAAACAAAAGACAGGGAATTGCAAACAGCTCAACTGGAGCAAAAAAATTGAAAAAAATTAAGTTTGCTTGCTGCAGTGATGGTTGTCTGCAGCTCGATTAAGTAAAGTGATGCTCTGCTCACCATATGATATCGTTTTGTTGCAATATATGCAAACAAATTTAAATTTTGAAAACTTGGTTTGGACAATAGGGACCATCTCCTTAGCCTCTGCACCCGATGGAGTGGGTTGGTTGGAGGTGCTGGAAGTAGAAGGTTGGGGAGGGTTCTTGGTCAGTTGCCTGACTTCTGCTCTTGAATAATTGTTTGGGTGCTTCCTCTGCATATGCCTTATCATCGTGTGGTTCCCAAACAAATATTTTTTGTTTGGGTTCCCTCTTGACAGTTCTTGGTCACAGATGAGGCAAGTCACCTTTGCTGCATTTACTTTTTTGGCACCCCTTGGCATTTTGAAAAACTCCCAAATAAAATGTTCTTTGGGTTTGTATGGGAGATTGTGCTGAGGCAGATATTGCCTCTCCTCCTGCTCCTCTTCGTCCTCCTCTTCTTCATGACCACTAATGTGGTCTTGTGGTGGTCCTTGTGGTGGTGGTGGAGGTGGTGGTGGTGCAGATGCACCTGCAGCTGCTACTACTGAAACCATTTCTCACAGAATGCAGGTCTTCTTCACTCAAACAACAAAGTGAAAATGAGGAAAAAAGGTGGGGTCTTTCATCATTTGGAAATCAAAACAGTTGTGAACCAATCAAAAGTGTTATTTTCAGGTCACATGACCCTACGCGCTTACGCTACGTGCCCCGGGGCGCGTCCCGGGGCGCGCCCAGGGGCGCATCGCGTAAGCGCGTCGAATGCTTTTGGGTGTGTTTACGCCGTGCGTATCATGCGGACGCGGCTACACGATACGTCACAATCATGTTTTCGTTCGTGTCATTGGTGCTAATGGGACGCTTCCCGGTTCGCGCACCGGGGCGCTTCAAACGAGTACGCTCTCCGGGGCGCTAAAGGAAAAAAAGCGTTAACTGTCTTACTTATAAAGTGAGACTTATAGTTAGGAATTAGCATTTAAAAAACCTATGAAATTCACTGAAAAAAACCATAGGTTTCACACCAGTTATAGTTAGGAATTAGCATTTAAAAAACCTATTAAATTCTCTGAAAAAACCATAGGTTTCACACCAGTTATAGTTACCTGGAAATTTTACTGACATAAAAACATTGAAATTCAACTTTATAGTTAGTTGGACTCACTATAACTTGCGCGCCTGCAATTATGAACACTGCTGATGACGTCACATATTGCATCACTCATGACATGGTCAGTGACATCACTCATGACATCACTGATGACTCCATCCTTGTGACAGAGTGACAGACCTCCTTTCAGTGTAATGTAACCCTTGAAAGACACATTTAAAAATAGAAACTAACATTTACAAAAAAGTGGAGATACCTATAACAGTTACAACAACCAATTCAGTAATTCCACCATTTATATACACATCCACTCATTCACCAACAGTTCCATATAGTCATTCATACATATACTCACTTATCATATGTAGTGAGACACCTTTACATCCGTTAACACACCGGCAGTCTTTCAAAAGTTACTCACACACATACTCACACATGCAAATAAACTATTGAACATCTATTTATTTGCATATACAGCTATACACACACACTAGCACATTACTTCTAAGGAAACTTACACATACTTACTCTCTTAAACAATCACTTATAGAAACACATACTTATTTAAACAGGAACTCTTTCAATCTCTCACTCTCACATATACTCACTTATATACATCAATACTCACATATACTAGATTAAAACATATGTAGTTACTCATACAGACACTAGTGAGACAGTCATTCACTCACTAACACACACATATACACACTCTTCCACCCATACAGTCCTGCACATATGCTGTCTTCAAAACACATACAAACAGTGAGTTAGTCATTGATGCATCTATGTGCTAAGTAACACCCCCACCAAACAATACAGACGCTCATACTGATACTAAAAAAATCTAATAACACATATACACACACATCTAGCTACTCACCAACCCATGCAGCCACTTATACACAAAGTGAAACACTGATACAAACATTTAAATATTTAAACAATACTCGCTAATATATGTATTCACTAAGATACACTTAATAAGCCAGTTAACCAATCAATTTTTTTTTAAAATCCATTAAGACACTTATTTAAACATTTATTCTTCCATCGACCTTTACATATACATATATAAAACATATTTATTTTTTCAGAAAGACACACATTCACAGGATGGTGTCATCAGTGATGTCATGAGTGATGTCACTGACCATGTCATGAGTGATGTAATATGTGACGTCATCAGCAGTGCATTGCAGGCGCGCAAGTTATAGTGAGTCCAATTAACTATAACGTGGAATTTCAATGGTTTTATGTCAGTAAAATTTCCAGGTAACTATAACTGATGTGAAACCTATGTTTTTTTCAGTGAATATGTATATATATATATTACTTACTGGCGGTCGCCAGTAGGTAGTTATAGTTAGGATTTTTTTCAATGTTAAATCTCAAAATTCTATTTGGAATAACTTTGGCACCAGTTGACGAATCTGCCTGAAAATTTCCTCAAAATGGCCTCGTCGAGTTCCGGTCTTTCCCTGAAAGTTTTGGGGGGATTTGTCAAGCGGGGGCCGAGATAAAAGGGGGGTCCCAAAACGCGTTTTCCCCATGTTAATTTCCATAGGGCGGTCGATTTCACTTTTAGCTCGAACGGCTGAATGGATTTACACCAAACTTGGCAAAATTGTAGGGACTAGTAGCCCGATGTGCCTTTGCTATGTCTCAAGATATGTGCTCCAGTGGATTTTGAGTAATTTAGGTTCAAAAAAATATATATATCTATAGGCGCGCCCCGGTACGCGCTCCGGGGAGCGCACCGGGCGCGCCACGCGACTTGCGTGCAGAAAGCTGATTGGCTCTTGGGTGTCTGTAAACATTCTAAACAGTCTGGAGCGGCCACCATCTTGTGTCTCGGTGAAATCGAGACACAAGAGGTGGCAAAAACAAAGGGGCAAATGACCATAAGGGGGCAGAGTAGACCCCCTCTGACCCCCTAGGTTTGATGTGGGGGCTAAAATAGGGTCCTGCGGAGCATTTGAAAAAAAAAATCGATTTGCGCGGGGGGAGCGCCTGGTACGCGCACCGGGAAGCGCACCGGGGAGCGAAGCACAGGGAAAATCCAGGACCATATTTATGAAGGCCTTATGCTGCCAGTTTTGCGCCGCCTGTGCGTCACTTTTTGTGACGCACCAGCGGTGTAAAAAAATGCGCCTTGTTACGCATTTCTGACATATCTGTAAACATAAAAGTGACGCGAGGCAGGCGCAAGATTTTGACGCAACAGCATCCTAAAAGTGACGCAGTGAAATCTCATAGATTTCACTGCGTCGTTATTACCAAGCTTTTTGCGGGGGAATGCCCCCTCTGCATACATTATACCTGACGCAGATATAGGGGCCGATTATGATCGCGGACGGACTTGCGTCCGTCCGCGATCATTGAGGAGGAGGGGACGTCCGCATGGGCTGCGGAGTCCCCTCCTGTGCGATTAGGATGTGACCGCCAGGGTGGCGGTCACATCCTCTATTTTTAACATTGCGGCGGGTGCGGCTTCAAGCTGCACCCGCGGCAATGTTAAAAATGCACGCATTGCATTTGCATGCAGAAAGAGGCAGGCACCGTGAGTGATGTAATATGTGATGTCATCAGCAGTGCATTACACGCGCAAGCTATAGTGAGTCCAACTAACTATAACGTGGGAATTTCAATGGTTTTATGTCAGTAAAATTTCCAGCTAACTATAACTGGTGTGAAACCTATGGTTTTTTCCGTGAATTTCTTAGGTTTTTTAAATGCTAATTCCTAACTATAACTGGTGTGAAACCTCTGGTTTTTTCAGTGAATATATATATATGTATATATGTATTTATTTAATTTTTACCCAAATTCAATAATGCATGCTCTCAGAGTCCTATATATATCAATATATATATATATATATCTCTCTCTCTCTCTCTCTCTCTCTCTATATATATATATATATATATTTCCGCACTTGTACCCTTGCTGCGACAGACCTTCAATCCTCAGCCATCGACCAGAAAGAACACGGAAGACCCAGAGTGCAGGTGAGTTTTTTATTTCTCAGTACACCACGCCAGCATAACGTTTCGGCCTACACAGAGGCCTTGGTCACATGACGCACTGAGAGAGTTGCATGAATTTAAAGTATATATATATATTTTTTTTACCCAAATTCTATTTATTTAGCTCAAGGTTACGCGTTTCGGAAGAAAACTTCCTTGATCACCCAAAGAGCCGGGTGAAAAACAGTAAATACATAGGCTCGGTACTGAACATAGAAAGAGGACATATTATTACTATTCAATTGCATAGAAACAGTAGCAGCCATCTTAAACTACCTAGTATATAGGGGAACAGTATGTTCTGATTTGTTACACGTATTGCACAGTTGCATACAGGTACAAAACACTTCTACATTATTATCATAATATACACTACCAAGTGTTGGCAGAAAAAAGTAAAAGTAAAAGTAGAAGTGAGACATGTCTGTAAAGCACAGTACATTGTACACAGTACATGATTTATTGATAAGCCTATATAGATGGGTTACGATTGCCCTGGTGGAACAGTATGTTCTGATTTGTTACACGTATTGCACAGTGCATACAGGTACAAAACACTTCTACATTATTGTTATCATAATATAGAACTAAGTGTTGGCAGAAAAAAGTAAAGGTAGAAGTGAGACATGTCCGTAAAGCACAGTGTATCGGGCTACTGCAGTCCATGTGGCATGAATTATTGATAATCCTATATATATGGGTTGCGATGGCCCTGGTGGTTAAAATAGATATATGCACCCTTAAAAGCTCCGGTACTGAATGCAGATCGGAACATGTCAAATTACCTGCTCAGACATCGGGAGTAGACCGAAGAAAACTTACGCCCCGTGGCACTTGATACTCCTGAAAGAGCAGAGCTCTGTATTCTGTGCAAGAATATGTGAACTCAATACTGTCACCAAGTGAGAGTACTGTCATAATACCCAGTACTGTCCAGAGACAAACAACAGGAACGCTGACTATATGTGAAATAATTGAAAAAAGTCTTATCTATAAATCCGTGGTGCACTCTTCATAGAGGTGAAGAAAAGAGCAGGTGGCCCGTGAAGTGCCCGTAAGTTGTCGGTGGGACCCTTCCTTTCCTCCTGTTAAAGAAATAAGAAAAGGAAAATGGATAGATTAAAATGTAGAACTGTAACCAACTATTCATGTACTGCAATCTAGTGAAAAAATTCTCAGTTAGCAGTTACAATTTAGCAGTTACATATATCAAACATCATGGATTGACGAAAAACCTAGAAAAGTAATGCAGTGTCTGTACGTGGGTGAACATGGCAGTCATTACTCTTTTCTTTTTCTTTCATTGTGCTCTTTCTATCAATGTCTTTCAGTTTGGAAACAGTTCTATTAAGTTCCCACTCCTGATACCCACGTTCCCTGAAACTTTTAATCATGATCTTTTCTTCTGCCTGATAGTTCTCTTCTGTGCACTGTAGTTTCTTCTCACTCTCAGTAACTCCCCGTGCGGTATGCTCCATTTAAGAGTATCTGGGTGGTGACTGAGAGCGTGAAGGATACTGTTGCGGGCTGTATCTTTGTGGAACAGTCTCATCTCTAGGGTATTGTTGGCAGCTTTGACTTTGACGTCCAGGAGTTCTATTTCTTCCCTGTTGATATTTTGTGTCAGTATTATGTTGTAAGTTTTGATATTCAGTTTGTAAATGAACTCAGTGGCTTCTTCCTCGCTCTCCTCCCATATCAGGAAAAGGTTGTCGATGTAACTCAGCCAGATTTTTACTTTTTCAAAATACTGAGAGAGACTGGTGTCGTTCCTTATCAATTCCTCTCACAAGCCTAGGAAGAGATTCACAAAACTAGGGGCAACACATGTGCTCATAGTGGTCACCAGTATTTGTTTATAAAGCTCCCCGTTAAAAAATTGTATTTTGTAAACATAGAAACATCATATCAATCAGCATCCTAGTGTGTTCAAGATACATAATATTTCTATCATTTAAGAAATGGGTACATGCACCGATGCCTTGGTCGTGGTCAATGATGGTATAGAGACTGGAGATATCTAGAGTGATGAATGCAACGTTGGGTTTCCATTGTATGCCATCAATTTTACACAAAAAGTCTTTCGTATCCTTTACATAAGAGGGTAGGAGGAGTATTGATGAAAAACATTGAAAATAATATGGAGTACTTTTGAAGTAAAATTCGAAGAGAAATGGAACTGAATTTTGGTATCTTATTTAATGATGTAGTCATTTATTTGCTGTGCATCCTGGATGGATCCGGATCAGGCTCCTGTGATTGTATGTCAATTAATTGCAAGGCTATAAGAGTAAAGTGTTATTAATGTAAAAAATAGGACACTTTGCAAGAATATGTAAAGGTGGAGTTGGAAGTGGAAATAGATCAAATTCTGTAAATATAATACACCAGGATAGTAATTGTGGGCAGTGTGATGGAAAGTCATCGGACTCTGAAGATGAAGTGGAAGTTTTAATGTTGCATGTTGTAAGTACAGTGAATAGGGAATCATTGCGATCTAATGATGAATATCGTCCTCTCAAATGTTAGGTGAATATTTGTGGAATGGATATTTGGATGTAGGCTGATTCGTGTTCGCCGTATACATTGATCAACAAAGGCATTTTGGAAAAACTAGATTGTATGAGTTTAAGCAAAACTTACATTGAACCAGAAGGGTATTGTGGAGGCAAGTAACCTATCATAGGTTGTTTCCAAGCTAAGGTTGGATTTAAGGATAGACTACGGTGTATATGGTAGAAAAAGGGAGGATATTACTAGGATGGAGGGATCCGCGTGCTCTTGCAATAAATTTAGATCCTAATGGAGAAGAACAGGTACTAGTACAGCAAATAATGATGTGACAACAGTGGCTTGTGAATTTCCTAGAATTTTTGGAAAGGAACTATGTTGTTTCAAAAAATGTGTACATAAAAGTATCTTGCAAGTAAATGTTACACCTGTAGTGCTTAAAGTGAGAAGTGTAACTCTGACCTTGAGAGCTCCATTAAGGGATAAATTGGAAAGATTGTGTAAAAATTTTATTATTGAACTAAGTGAATCGTCGGATTGGTTGAGTCCTATAGTTACTGTACGCAAGCCGAATGGAAAGATCAGGATGTGTGTAGACTTGAGGTGTTTAAATAGCAGCATTTAGGTTGATCGACATCCCTTACCAAATATGGGAGAATTATTGTCTGGAGTAACTAGTAGACAGTATTTCTCGACAATTGACTTGTCTTGTGCTTACCATCCGATGTTGTTGCACAATGATTCTCGCCATTTAACCCCATTTGTTACGCCTGAAGGAGCATATCGTTTTATTCGGGTGCCATTTGGTTTGGCGTCCACTTCTGCTGTGTTTCAGCGTGTGATGCACAAATTGCTGGGAGAGTTACATCAAGTAAGATTTTTTCAAGATGATGTCTTCATTTGGGTTTGTGACAAATGTGAGCATGATGACGTTTCAAGACATGTCTTGAAAAAGTTAACGGTAGAACTGAATAAATTCAAATTTGCAGTACAAGAGGGGGAGGACTTGGGACATACTCTTTCATCCCAAGGAATAAGCCTAAATTAAAATTAGTGGAAGCCATTGAAAATGCTCTAAGTCCATTAGACAAAGACCAATTGCAGTTATTCCTAGGTTTGGCGGAATTGTATCAAAATTTGTCGATCATCTTGCTGATAAAGTACAACCAATGAGAGACATAATGAGAAAAGGGAATACCTTTGGTCTGAAGAATGTCAGAAAGCCTTCTGTGAAATGAAGGAATCCATCAGTAGAGCTATAGCGTTATCCCCATTTGACACTTGAGATCAATCCATAATTGCAACGGATGCCAGAACAGTGGTGGCTACTCCGCTAAGGCAGAGGAGCATCGCCTCACTGCTTTTCAGAAGTGTAAGGAAAAATAAAATGATAACTGCAAGTTATTAATATTATATCGTTTAATCTTGCAGCTTTGCCAGTTGGGCTGGGCTGCTCTGCTGACAGAGTAGGGGAGGGGAGGAGTGGGCAAACATTTTTGCATACTTAGCATATTCTTCATTCAGGCTGCATTACAGCCTGGGTGGAGAAAATGCCCAGGCTCCCTGTCCCCATCTGAGTGCATAACCACGGTGCTTAGACCACTCACAATGCTGCATTGCAGTGTTGTGAGTGGCTCAGAGAAGCCTCAGCTTGGGTGCGTCCTGTTCTGTGTTCCAGCCTGCCGAAGGAGAGACGTGACGAGGAGGGCGCGCCGAGGAGGTAAGTTTAACTTTATTTTTTATTTACCCCATCACCTCTTCCCCCTCCCGCCGCCCTGCCCCCCCACCACCGATACATGCTGACCGCCACTGTGCCAGCATGCATGGTTTGGTGGCTGTACTCTTGCAGAGGAGAAAAGATGGCCATGAAAGAGTAATTGCATTTGCTTCCATAACATTAAAGGTAGCAGAATTAAATTACTCAACTATTGATAAGAAGATAATGCCCCTTTGATGAGGCATACTGCATTGTTGACATTTTGTGTGGGACACGGAGTTTAAAATATGGACTGATCACACAACTTTAATTGATGTATTTACAACCAAAGGTGCGGGGAATGCAAATCCACGCATAGCAAAGTGGTTGTTCGGGTTACAAGAACATACATTTAGGGTGAAATACGTTCCAGGTGTAACAAATGTGAATGCTGATTTTCTATCACACTTACCATTACAAAGAGATTGGGATGAGAACGAAGAGGATTGCAAGATTTCCTGAAATAGGGAATGTGAGTTTCAAAGCAATATCAGAATAAGAATGTAGGTTGAAATTAAAAAAGATGAGATTTGTCAGGAAACCGTTAAATGTTTGCTCATTGGTTGGAATAGGCAATCGGACAGGAGGATGCATTTGCCAACTACAATTATCTTGTATCGATGGTCTTTTAAGACATATTAATTGTGCTCAAGAAGTTGAGTGCTAAATTACTTGATGCTTTGCATGAAGGTCATGGTGGTATGCCAGCCATGTAACATAAAGTACGATTGGATTTTTTGTTGCCAGGAGTACATCGCGAGGTGGAAATATGGGTGAGAGGATGTATAACTTGTGCTTGTTGTGACAAGTCACATACTGTGGAAGGGACACCTGCAATAGCTCTGGAGCTACCAAAAACCTGCATGGCAAATAGTAGGAATAGATGTAATTGGCCTATTTTAGATTTAGGGCTGAGATAAGAGGTTTTTGCCATAGTATTAATTGATTATTAATCCAAATTGCCCGAGATCACGTTTGTTTAGGAGGTGAAAACCAAGGTGGTGATTGAATTTTGCGAGGAAGTATTCAGAAGAGAAGGATATGTAGAAGAGTTGATATCAGATAATGGTCTGCAATTTTTAGCAAAATTATTTGAAGAGTTTCTGGCACAAAGTGGAATTATGCACAATAGAACCCCTGAATATCACCCATGGGCAAATTGCCTTGTTGAAAGATTTAATAGGGTATTAGGGGAGAATAAACAACTGTGCCTACAATGTCGTTTGGATTCGAAAGAGGAGATAAAAAAAATGACGTGGAACTATAGAAATACTCCATATTCCACTCCCGATGAAACACCATTTGTGCTATTACAGGGCAGACAAGCAAGTACAGTGGTTGTTCCAGAATGGATAAATAGGGGCAAGGTGGCAAAAATGAATGAAAAAATAATGAAAGAAGGTGTGCTTAGGAAGCAGCATAGGTATGGATTATCAATGGGAGAAGCTGTGGAGAGTTCGTCAAAAATTGAAGTTGGGGATTTTGTAAGGGTGAGAAAATTTCATATATATAGGAAGGGAGAAACAAAATGGTCAGAACCTAAAAAGGTGCAAAGGTATTGAAGTTTTATTTTATAATGGATGATGGAAAAAAGATGGAATATAAGGAATGTGGTGAAGTGTGGAGAGGCTGAAGTAGCACATTTCAAATCAGGTTTAAAACATACAGGTGAGGAGTTAAAAAATGAAGGAAGTGTTTTTTCCATGGTGAAATGCGCAGAGATTTAATGAAAGAATGAGAAAAGAAAGGATGGTAGTATCACTGTGTCAAGTTTGAAGACTTATGACAGAGAACAGGCGCGTAGAAGTGGTTGTGAAAGAATGGCCATAGGACATTCAAGGACTATGTGTAAGGTAATGTTAATTTAATGTTTATTTAAGTTAATGTTAATGCCTATTTAATGTTTATGTTACCTCCCTCGCCCCGGTGATTCGTTCTTTTGGCTTCGAATTAACATCGTATGCAGATGATACTCAAATTGTGGTATCTCTGCTCCCGGGGCGAGAGGAAGGAATTGCGGCCAGATTCCAGGATTGCATGACGGCAGTAAGTTCATGGATGGCTAAGAACTGCCTTAAATTGAATTCCTCTAAAACTGAGGTTCTTCTCTTTGGAAATGTGACCAATCTCTGGACCCCTGACTGGTGGCCTCACGAAATGGGAGCCCTACCCATTCCAGCCACTACAGTAAAAAACCTGGGGGTAATTATTGACTCCCAACTCTCCTTTAAAGCACAGGCTAATGCCTTATCATCCTCCATTCACTGGATAATAAAAACTATTAGGAAAATTCTTCCTTTCCTCTCCAGTGATAGCAGGAAAACGGTGGTGACAGCACTTGTGCTGTCTCGCCTTGACTACTGCAATAGCATGTATCTGGAGGCCCAGCAGGGAGTTCTGAACAAATTGCAAACGCTACAAAATGCTGCTGCCCGACTGATTACCGGTCTACCTAAGTTTGCATCGGTAGCTCAGGAATTAAAAAATCTACACTGGCTTCCAATACGGAAACGTATAATGTTTAAGGCTCTTTGTATGGTATTTAAGGCAGTAAATGGAATAGGTCCATCCTTCCTTCAAGAACACCTCCAACTGTACAAACCAGGGCGACAACTAAGATCTGCTAATAAAAGCCTGGTCATGACTAACCGTATTAGGAAAGCCCGTTGGGGAGGCCGTAGCTTCTTCCACGGAGCATCTAACATCTGGAATGAATTGCCTCTCGCCCTAAAACAAAGCAATGATCTCCTGACCTTCAGGAAAAATATCAAAACATGGCTTTTTAACCTCCAGTAACTTTCTTTGCCTCTTGGAGATAATGTATCGTTTCAGCGCCAGGACACCGCCCGGTAACAGCGCGCTCAACAAATGGTAAAAATAAATAAATAAATAAATAAATAAATGTGGTATACATTGTTTGTATACTTTATTAGTAATGAGCATGTACAGGTTACTTAAGGATTACTTGTATATTGAGATCAATATGCATCAAGTTCAAGTATCTGAAAAACATAATCAACATAAAAACAAAGTTATATGGAATAATTTAATTTTAAATTGTTTAGTGAGGGAGATATGTTGTATCTGGGACCTAGTGCCTTGTTGTAGGTTCGTCAAGGCAGTGATGTAATAAAAAATTAGTGGAATGTGGGGACAGGTTCATGTGAACACAGTCAGTTGCTACCTGCCTACATCATGGGCAGGTGCTGTCTTGTAGCTTAATAAATACCGGTATTATCCATCGTTCTGTGAGGCCATTCTTTAAAGAAGAAGATTTTTTATCCCCGACCTCTTGTCCTCGGATTCCAGAGAAAGATTCACTTGCCTCCTGTCCGGTGGCTCCTCGGGCACCACTCCACCATTCAGAAATCAATGCACCCCATCACCCGGAAGCAAGGCCATCTATTAGTGCAGGATTTCAGGCTTTGGGCCCCTTTCACTGGCAGGAGCTCAGCAGCGCGTGTCTCACTCTATAGCCAGTTAAGATTAACACACAAAATTTGTTTTTTTGGTTTCATAGTTTTCTATCTGGCCTGCCCATTTTTGACATTTAAATTCTAGAGGGATGTCATATCTTGAAGTTGCCTTCTTTGGATTGGGACAGACCATGCTTTGTCCTCCCTGCTCACCAGGGTGTTATTGGTACAATCGATAAAGTAATGTGAAAAGCAAATAAAATTTACCTCATTAGGCATGTTGTCGTGATGGAGCATGATACTTAGCAATCATGTTGGTGTACCACCCCAATCTCTGATCCACAATTTCACTCATCCTTTATTTCAGATCCTATACTTCATATTTGCAACAGTTTCAGATTACCATATGTGTGTGTTTATATATGGACCTGGAAGGGGCAAACAACATCCCAAGAAAAAGGCAGCAACACCACTAATTAAAAAAAACATAACTAAAAATAATAATTTGCCTTAGAATATCTAAAAACTAAATATTTATCATAATGCAAAATAGGTTAATATACATGGTAATGCTTTATAAGTGAGTATATAAGAGGGGTATTGTGGTATATGAAACACTTATTTGTATATATTGTTACCTACTGGCGGTCACCAGTAGGTAGTTATAGTTAGGACCTAGTTATCATAGGAAAATCGCAACATTCTACACCAAATACCTTTGGCACCGATTGACGAATCTTCGCAAAAATTTAAAAACGTGTGGGGCGCTGTGGTCCGATCCTATTTTGAAAGTTTCGCGGTGATTCGGCAAGTAGGGGCCGATAAAAAAGGGGGATCAGAAAACCTGTTTTCTCCATGTTATTTTCCATAGGAAACTTTAGCCACGGCTGCAGCCCGAACTGCTGAACGGAATTACACCAAATTTAGCAAAAAGGTAGCCCTCGGTTCGGAAAGAATTATTTTTGTTAAATGGTGTAAATTTGTTCAGTTGTTGCTGAGAAAATCAAAATTAAAAAAATATCGATATATAGAGGCGTGCAGGATCCGTGCACTGTGCAGATCAGGATCCACGCACCCTGCCGATCACGAGCTGCATTCTAATTGGCTGTTAACACTCCAAAGCAGGAACTGTTGGCAGCCATCTTGTGCTTTGGTAGAAGCGAGGCACAAGAAAACAAAAAAAGTAAGGCGCAAAACAAGAAAAGGGGGCAGGGTAGAAACCCCCTGACCCCCTAGGCCTGCTTAGGGGGTCCCACAAGGACCTCCAGGGTATTAAAAAACATTTTTTTTTTAAAAAGGCCAAGATGCGCGTTGGGTGTGTGGATCCAGATGCGAAAATGAAAAACGAAGTGCGAACTCCCATGCTTCATTATTAATTAGCCCCCGAGTAGGCCAAGTCCCGGGGGCATGTCAAAAAAATATGTGCGGAGGCCCAGCGGGACCCCCGCAGCTCCGGGGACCGCCACCCCCGGGGTTTTCTAAAAATATTTGGGGGGCACACAGCCCCCCCAACCCCGGGGACCGCCACCCCCCTGGGGCACTAAGTATTCAAATTGGGGGGTCTGTTACGGACCCCCTAGCCCCAGGGACCACCACCTCCCTGGGGCTTTTCAAATGTTATGAGGGGGCCGCGGGCTCCCCATCCTGGAGCCTTTGATGGCCCTGGGGCCTGCCACCCCCCAGGGCCGGCTCCTGCAGTGTCCTGGGGTGCCCACCCCGGGACACTGTTGTTTGCTACGGTAGGGCGGAAGCATGTGTCCCGCGCTACTGTAGGAAAGTCTGCTTTGAATTTTGGAAGAGAGAGCAGGGAAATCTGCTCTCTCTTCCAAAATTCAAAGCAGAATTCCTTTTCCACATGGGGAGCTGCATTTTTGCAGCTCCTGATGTGGAAAAGCAATTCCGTCTCCCGGAGGACGGGGGGAGCCGGCGGTACCGTGGGCCCATTGGGCTCCCCCCACGGTCCCCATCTAACTGCATAGGCCCCGGGGGATGGGGTCCCCGGGGCAAATAGAAATTAGTGGTAGGAGGCAGGTTTTTTTAACGAGAAAATTTGGAGTCGTGACCACAGCGCGGCTCTCAGCGCGACCGCTGGTGTGAACGCGCAGGGTGCGCGACTCCCAGCGGGTCCCCCTAGTGTGAACGCACTGGGTGCGCGACTCCAAAACGCAAATGTAATATAAATCTAGGTTATATGCTTGGATCTTGGGTGGCTCTAAAAAGAGCCCTTGTGCTTATTGGGAGATTTTGGTACCTACAAGTAAGTGCCTATGCAGAGTCTAAAGTTGTTGAGAAAGACTCTTTTACCCTCATCTGTGAAATGTACACCATCTCTTCTGTAGATGCCATTCATATTGTTGTTGTATATTGTCCCCATACTATAATCTCTGAGATAAGCGGAAACAGCTTTATTGACATGTTTCCTAGCTTTCTCAATCTGTGGACAAAATTGATTGGACCAGTTCCATTTCTGTCTTTGGCATATGTTAGCGTAGACAAAGGCAATTTTGGGGAACAGTAACATCAATTCTGCAAAGGTGTCCTTCATTAGAATTTCCAGACCTACTCCAGTCAAAGTGCCTAGGTCATTGCCACCACAGTGCACAATTATGAGGTCCTACAATCATGCAGACCTCTAACCAGCTATATACTATTGATACACTCTTTTAAATACCTAGTACACATCCAGTCTAGGAATTTTTCTGTCTGTCCCATGCACTTTTCCATTCACCCATCCAGCACTATCTACGTATCTTATCACTCCACCAATACCCAAGCATTTATAAATTCAGCACGCACTTTCTTTGCAACACTGAAATGACTCCGGTTATTATTCGTATACTTAAGGAATGGCGTAGTCATTAACACAAGTGCAGGTACAATATTTTGTACACTATGCATGCACACCTCTAACCAGCTACAAACTATTGATTTGCTCTTATAAATACCCAGTTAGTACTTATGCAGTGTAGGAATCCTCCTGTCTGTCCCATGCATTTCTCCAATCACCCATCCAGCACTATCTACTTATCCTATCACTCCACCAATACCTAAGCACTTATAAATTCACTATACTCTCTGTTTGCAATACTGTAATTATTGCAGTTAGTTCAAGTTCAAGTTCGGTCATTTATAGAGTGCACTGCTCACCCAGAGGGTCTCAAGGCGCTTGGGGAAGGGGTTCATTATTTGTAGAATAGCCAGGTTTTGAGTTCTTTTCTGAAGGAGATGTGGTTATGAGTAAGACGGAGGTGAGTGGGGAGTGAGTTCCAGGTCTTGGCAGCAAGGAAGGAGAAGGATCTGCCACCCATGGTGGTTTTTCGGATGCGCGGGATTGCGGCGAGGGCTTGATTGGACGATCTTAGTTGGCGGGTGGGTTTGTAGAAGGACAGTCAAGTGTTGAGGCATTTGGGTCCTAGATTGTAGAGGGCCTTGTGTGCATGGGTGAGAAGGCGGAATGTGATTCTTTTGTTGACGGGAAGCCAGTGGAGGTTTTTTAGGTGTCCGGTGATGTGATCTTGGCGAGGGATGTCTAATATGAGTCTCGCTGATGCGTTTTGGATACGTTGCAGTTTTTTCTGCAATTTTGCTGTGATTCCGTCGTATAGTGTGTTGCCATAATCCAGTCGACTCGTGACCAATGCGTGGGCGACAGTCTTTCTTGTCTCGAGGGGGATCCAGCGGAAGATCTTTTTGAGAATGCGAAGTACGTTGAAACAGGAGGATGAGACTGCGTTGACTTGTCTGGACATCGAGAGAGAGGAGTCTAGGATGAAGCCAAGGTTACGTGCATGGTCTGTGGGTGTGGGTGCTGAGCCCAGGGCGGGAGGCCACCAAGAGTCGTCCCAGGCAGAGGGAGAGGATCCTAGGATGAGCACCTCCGTTTTGTCTGAGTTGAGTTTTAGGCGGCTATGTTTCATCCAATCGGCTACTTCTTTCATGCCTTCGTGAAGATTGGTTTTGGCGGTGTTAGGGTCTTTGGTGAGGGAAAGGATTAACTGGGTGTCGTCGGCGTAAGAGATGATGTTAAGGTTGTGTTGACGCGCGATGGAGGCGAGTGGACTCATGTAGACGTTGAAGAGGGTGGAACTGAGAGAAGATCCTTGTGGTACACCACAGATGACTTCAGTGGCCTTTGATTTGAATGGGGGAAGTCGGACTCTTTGAGTTCTCCCAGCGAGGAATGATCTGATCCAGTCCAAGGTTTTTCCTTGTATGCCGATGTTACTGAGGCATTGTATAAGGGTGCTGTGGCAGACTGTGTTGAAAGCGGCGGAGAGGTCGAGTAGAATGAGGGCCACTGTTTCTCCGTTGTCCAGTAGTGTTCGGATGTCGTCAGTCGCTGCAATGAGGGCGGTTTCGGTGCTGTGCTTGGCTCAAAAACCGGATTGAGATGGATCGAGCGAGTTGTTGGATTCAAGGAAGGCGGCGAGCTGGCTGTTGACGGCTTTCTCAATGACTTTGGCCGGGAATGGGAGGAGGGATATGGGTCGGTAGTTTTTAAGTTCAGAGGGGTCTGCTGTGGGTTTCTTCAGAAGGGCGCTGAGTTCGGCGTGTTTCCAGCTTTCTGGAAAGGTGGCAGAGTTGAACGAGCAGTTGATGACATCACGGAGATGGGGTGCGATGAGGTAGTCAGCTTTGTTGAAGATGTGGTGGGGGCAGGGGTCGGTTGGCGAGCCAGAGTGGATTGAGTTCATTAGGCGGATGGTGTCTTCAGTGGTGATTAGGTTCCAGGCGCTAAGGTTGTTGGTTGGCAGAGTAGGATCTGAGGGGGGTGGGGAGTGTTGATCGCTGGGAGTATTCTCGAAGCTGTTGTGGATGTCGGCAATATTGTTGTAGAAGAAGGAGGATAATGCATCGCAGAGGTCTTGGGAGGGAGTGATGTCGTTAGATGCTGCGGTGGGGATGGTGAATTCTTTGACGATGTTGAAGAGCTCCTTGCTGTTGTGAGTGTTATTGTCGAGACGATCCTTGAGTGCTGATTTCTTGGCGGATCGAATCAGTTGGTGCTGTTTGCGGGTGGCTGCCTTGAGGGTGGCCATGTTGTCGGTGGTTGGGTTTTTTCTCCATGTTTTCTCCAGGGTGCGGCATAGCTTCTTGGATTTTTTAAGGTCGTCATTGAACCAAGGAGCCTTATTGCTGGCTGATTTGATCTGGTGCTTTTTCAGGGGTGCTAATTCGTCAGCACTGTGGGTGATCCATTGCTTGAGATTGGTGGCCGCTTGGTTTGGGTCCAATGAGAGGGTGGGAGGGTTTTGGTTAAGTGATGTGAGGAGTTGGTCGGAGGTGATTTTGTTCCAGTTTCTCCGAGGAATAGGTTGTGGGCGGTTGTGGGTCAGGGAGGTTTTGTAACTGAAGTGAACACAGCTGTGGTCCGTCCAATGGAGAGCTGTGGTGCATTCGAAGGAGATGTGCTTGTTGGAGGTGAAGATAGGGTCGAGCATGTGTCCGGCTGCATGGGTGGGGGTGTCAACAAGTTGTTTGAGTCCGAGATTGGCCAGGTTGTCCAGGAGGGTGGTGGTGTTGCTGTTGTGTTTGTTTTCAAGGTGATAGTTGAGGTCTCCTAAAAGAATGTAGTTCTCGGAGGGGAGGGCATGTGGGCTGATGAAGTCCGTGATGTCATTGCTGAATTGAGTGCGGGTACCTGGAGGTCTGTAGATGAGGGTGCCTCTAAGTGTGGTCCTAGGGTCGGTGTGGATCTGGAAATGAAGGTGTTCGGCGGTTGCAAGGTTATCGTCGGAGCTGGTCGAGATTTTGATGGTGTTCCTATGGATGATGGCAATGCCTCCTCCTGTTTGATTGGTGCGGTCTTTCTGGATAATCTTGTAAGTGTCCGGTATGGCTATGGCGATGTCGGGTGCTGATGAAGTGTTCATCCATGTTTCTGTAAGGAAGGCGATGTCCGGTGACGTAGTTAGTAGTCATGTACTTATGGAATGGCCTAGCCACTAACACAACTACAGCTACAATATTGTGTGTATATCCATGCAGACCTCTAAGCAGCTACATATTATTGATACACTCTTATAAATACCCAGTTAGTACTTATACAGTGTAGGAATTGTCCAGTCTGTCCCATGCACTTGTTTAATCACTTATCTACCAGTATCTACTTATCCTATCACTCCACCAATATGTAAGTACCTATAAATTAAGTTTTCACTCTGTTTGCGACACTGTTATCATTCCAATTACTAGTGGTATTCTTATAAAATGTTTTAGGCACCAACACAAGTACACATACAATTTACTGTGCATAAACCCTACAAATCTCTAAGCAGATACATACTATTGGTCCACTCCATTAAATACTGAAGTAGTACCCATGCAGCGTAGGACACCTCGTGTCACTCTTATGCAATTCTTCAATCACCCATCCAGCACTATGTTCTTATTGTATTAGTCTGCCAATACCTAAGCACTTATGGGCATATTTACAAGCACCCTGCACCACCAGTACATCACTTTTTGTAACATAGTGATGGCGCCACACACTCCTTCATATTTACAAGGAGAGGAAAAGCCACCATGCGTGGCTTTCTTCTCCTTGTAAATACAACCCCTTCATACACAGCACTTTGAGTTGAAGAGGCGTTCCATAAGTGTTGTTGTGGGTGTTCCCAACCAACACTCATAGAACAAGACACATCTCCAGATTTATGAGAAATCGTAAATCTGGAGATTGTGTGCATGCTGCCGCATGCTAGAGTTTTTGAGTTGGTGTAGCAAGGCACAACAAGGAGAATTGTTTTCATTTCTCCTCATTTCTTTCTTTTTCAATGCATGCTGCATTCCATAGCATACATTGAAAGAGGAAAATGCCTTTATTGATTGTTTTTGTTTAGAAAATTGTCCCTTCCTGCACAAAAACAATCTCCCCACGACACAGACATCCTTGCACCCTGGTGCAAGGATGCCTGTGTCACTGCATGGCTGCACTTTGTGCAGCGGTGCAGAGGAAAGCACAGAGTTGCAACATATTCATGTACATATGTCACATCCCTGTGCTTTGGAAGTGCCACAGCGCAGTGCAGCTAAAGAGCTTGCAGTGTCACGCTGCAGTACTTCCTCATAAATATTCACCTATAAATTCACCATGCACTACTAATGCATTCTTTCAGTCAATCATGCTCTACACATATATTCAACCAAACTTTCAGACATTATCATACAATTTTAATTCTTTTTTTTAACCAGAGATAAGAACTTTTTTTTCTTCTTTTGTTATTTTGTATTTTTTTAACAATTTTGTAGTTTTTAAGGTGTTTTTCTAAAAAGAAAACAGTAAAAGGGAAAAATAAACAGGTAACTTTTGCAATTAAATAACATTCCAAAAACAAATGGCCAGACAGCAACAACACAGGAACAGCGCTTCTTTGCAGGAAGGTTATTTAAATATTGACAGTCACCGAAACGTGAAGACCACCCAAAATGCCATTAAGATCAGGGAAGGAACGTACTGTACAAATCAACACATCTAATGGCGTCGTCTCTGGCCCCTTGGACGCTTTTATCACCCGGGCCACTGGCATCTTAGAAAAGGAAATTGCCATGGTTGAGAAAAGGCTCTCAATAGACCTGATTAGTGGAAAACGATCCTCGCTGGGGGCTTTAGCTACATCTGTCTCCCCTGCACCATCTGTACCCCATGCTGCCTTCAATTGTGTCCATACCACCTCTACGGACGCAATAGTCCATATAGAAAATATTGGGGGTAGCCTGTCCACAAGAGACAAAATAATGGAAAAAAGACTTAGTATTAACGACTCTAAAGATACGCAGGAGATTGGGATGGTGGATAATGACTCTGTGATTAATGAGGAGCAGGATTTTAGCCAATTATCCGGAACTCCTCTTCTTAATCAATCCAATATCTCTAATCCTGTTGTAAAGGCTAATTCACCTATATCCAACTCTGCCCCCAATACCAAAAAGAGAAAACGGGATTCTAGAATGTCAGGGGAAAGAAATATGACACCCAATAAAGCAAATACAGTCCAAGGGGAATGGCGCCAGGGGCCCGAGCCCCAATTAAACCTGCTAAAACACTCGGTGCCTAACAATAATAATATGCTATGCCCCTCACTTTTGGCTTTGGGTTCCTCCACTACATGTCCCATGTGCCTCAATAGTGATGAGGCTCTGCTGGCAAAAATGGAGGCCATGTTTAAAACACTACTTTTACCAGTCCTGGAGCGGACTAGGCTCATGACCTCAAAGATCGATAGTATGGAGGGTCTGATCCAATCAAACCACGCAATGTTGCAAGCATTGTGTGGCTTAAATAATAAGGGCACTGTTAATGCACCAGCACCAAGTAAGGCACCTAATAAGGTTACTAGTAAGAATATGGAAAACGGCAAAAATTCCCTCAAGAAAACGACAGGAATAAATAACACCATAGCTAAAGGGGGTCAAAAAACCAATACCTCTTCTACCATCTCTTCTAAAGCAGGTGTTAGTTCTCAGACTCAGATACTAAAGCCCCAAACGAAAACAGAGGCTAAACAAAATATGGTTGGGCGCCAACACATGGATCCTCAAATACAATCTAATATAAATCGTCCTTCACCAATTTCTTCAAGAACTCAAAATACTGCTTCTACCAGTCGCAGGGAGGGGGGGCGTAAAAGGCCAAACATCCCCAGTGTTGATCTTCCACCCGAAGCGGCCTTACACACCATCGTTTTGACAGGCGTAGCACCATTAAAACCAGGATCTAGGGAATCATATGGTGACCTTCGTAATAAAGTCACCTTTTGGCTGAACAAAAATCGCCCGCTACCCCCCTCCACTCCTACGGAGATATTGTATGTGAGGAGAGTAGATTGGGTGGGGCCTGAGGCTAAAGATCTAGAAGGAGACTGTATCCTTATATCGTTCAAAGACTCATGGGTAGATGCTATTAAACGAGTACCCAGATTTGCAAGGCAGGGGGATTTACAAACACTAGATTTATCCTACTTCTACCCGCGCAGGCATATACCCTTCCAATCCTATCCTCTGTTCCGTAAAGGTCCTGCTGCAAGACATCCCATGGTACTGACCCCGATTGACTGCCAGTGCCCCTTTCTCTTTAATCATTTTGGCCCCCTTTCTGGCTTGGAAGCTATAGATTGACTTAACAATCCCTTTAGCGAGTCTCCGACTGGTAGTGTGATAGCCCAAGTCCCCAGTGATTATAACGTGGTATGCCCAATTCAACTGACCAATCTAGTTGACGGGGAGGGAGGCCGAACATACCTGCCAAACAGCCCTAGACCACACGTAGTTACCCAGGGGTCCCAGATCGAGGAGAAAATCACTGCCCCGGTAGACTGTGTTAAGCATCTAGTGGATAATGATGATATAGGGGCTGCTCATGGATCTGTACAGCCCTTACACTCTTTGTTGCCAGGCAATTTGAATGACCATCTAAAACTTTTGTCCTGGAACATAGCGGGTATTAAGGCACGCCTTGTGTCTGCGGATTGGTCAAGTTTTATGGACAACTACGATATTATCCTGTTGCAGGAAACATGGGCAACGGAACCTGTCCATAAGCTGGGCTATACTAACTTTTTCAAACCCGCAACTAAAGGAGGTAAAGGGCGGGCCGCAGGTGGCTTGTTAATCTGGGTGAAACAATCCCTGGGCTTTTACCCAACAGAGTTCCCAGTGGAGAATCAGGATCTGTTATCCATTGTTTTAAACAAAGGGAACAAGCAAGCTATGAATATTATTAACATCTATGCTAGAGGCCTTCCTGGCGGTCGATGCCCACCCCTGTTGAACCTTGTTGATCACATGATAACGAAAATGGTCAGAGGTATTACTACCATCATTGCTGGGGACCTAAATTGTACTATAGAACCTGTGCTAGATATGGGAGACACATGGACTATGGCAGATGATTCTGCTTGGGGTATTCCAGACTTACAAGTGGAGAAGATGGCTAAAGCTACAGAGGCTGCAGTGTCCTGGACGGCCTTTTGCTTACAAAATGGGTTCAGGGCATGTAATGTGCCTCTGATGCGAAGGGAAAAAGCACTTTTGATAATGGCCATAGGCAAAGCCGCATTGATTATATTTTACTGGACATGGAGCATTGGGCTCTCTTAATTGATATGGTAGTTTTAGAGCGCCCGGAAGCGATCATAACCCACTGTCCCTATCGATGAAGACACCGGATTTAAATAGAAGGGAGGAACCATCTGCAACCTATACAGGGGATGTCCTACTTACCAATGATAGGAGGAGATTGAAGTGGTCACAGGTTATAGAAGATGAATGCTTATTAAATAATATCAATGTTGTAGTAGGAAATGCATTTAATGAAATGTTGCAAATAGATATGTCGGGGGTGGAGATTGGAGCTGCAAATAGTGTGATGGGTGTTCATATTAAGTGCTTTGACAGCTTAAAATCAATGCTATCCAAACCATTTAGGAAAGTTGTTACTAAAACTAATCCCTTGCCCCAAAAATGGTATAACAAGGACTGTAGAGAGGCACATACAGCTCTCATCTCTGCCATTAAATCTCGGGACATGGTTAAAGTGAGAGCTGCTAGACTCCATTACAAAAAAACCCTTAGCAAAGCCAAAAGGGAGTGGGAGGATGAGTTCTGGTCAGATCTTTTAGAGGCATCATCCTCTAATAACCAGAAAAGGTTTTGGGAGTTGGTTAAATGGGGCAAAAACATCGACTCTTCTACACCCGGAAATAATGTGCCACTCGAGGATTGGGTATCATTTTACTCGGCCCAATTTAGAGCTGGGGACGATGATACTTCAAATCCCTCAGGCAATCCACTCACGCAGACCCCAGAAAGCGGGAAACTCACCTTTACGGTTGCTGAGGTTGAGCTGGCATTGGCACTTACTCCCCGAGGCAAAGCCCCCGGTATGGACCTAATCCCGGCGGATCTTTTTAAATCTAATCCCACTTTGTGGCTCCCGTATATCACTAGAATAGCTAATACTTTGGCACTTGGAGCTACAGTCCCGAAATCCTGGAAAGGGGCAGAAATAGTTCCAGTCTATAAAAAGGGTGATAAATCTATTCCAGCAAACTACCGCCCTATCAGTTTAATCGACTCGATTCAAAAGATAGTGGCGCGTATGGTTTTGGGAAGGGTCCAGGGTTGGATAGAAATGGAGAACATCCTGTCCCCCATGCAGGTGGGCTTCAGATCGGGAATGAGCACCATAGATCAGGTTTTTAGATTCTGCCTGATCTATTGGAAGGAGGTTTGGTTAGGTGGTGGTAACATCTATGCTGCATTCATTGATCTGAAGTCCGCCTTCGATCTGGTGCCCAGGGACAGGTTGTGGGGTGTGCTGGTAACTTTGGGATGCCCACCCAAATTATTGGACCTTATTATAAGACTCCACGAGGACAACTTTGCGAGGGTGAGGTGGGGGGGTCAGGGACAAGTCACAGAAACTTTCCCCGTAACCCGAGGCGTCCGCCAGGGGTGTGTCCTGGCCCCTACCCTGTTCCTCTTTTTATCAACCAAGTTGTTAAATTTTTCTTGGATACTCCCACTGATGCCCCAATGTTGGCAGGGATGAGGTTCCCGCTACTCATCTTTGCAGATGACACTCTAATCCTCTCTAAAACACGCAGCAGACTACAGCGGGCTTTGGACCGCTTTGAGGAGTTTTGTGCCATCAACAACCTGGTAGTCAACGTGGGGAAAACAAAATTTATGGTCTTCACAAAAAACCACCCAGTCCGAAGTTCAGTGAAGATGAATGGAGTAAACATTGAACAGGTTGATACCATGACCTATCTAGGGGTCACCCTTGATAGCCGTCTGAGATGGAAGGATCAGATCAATATGCAACAACTCAAACTTGCCAGGCTTACTGGCTGTCTCGTTAAAGAGCAGAAGGAATCAATCACTAGACGGGTCCTGCCGGCCCTTAAGATCTATGATGTTAAAATCTCTACAGCCATCTTATATGGCGCAGATCTATGGGGTCATATGGACTTGTCTAATCTGTATAAAACTCAATGTAGATTCCTCCGAAACCTAGTGGGCCTTCCACAGTCTACACCCTCGCTCCCTCTCTGCCTAGATCTTGGCACCCCCCCCATAAATGAAATGGCAAGATTTAGGTTAGTGGCATTGTGGAGACGAATATGGACATCCCCAGACTTATTCCTTTTTGCAAAGGAATTGTCAGAAGTTAGGTCCATCAGGGGTTCAGGGAAAATACCATGGCTCATTGCTGTAAAAACAATTCTGATAGACATGGGCTTGGAACATCTTTGGTCATCCCCACAATCTAATCCCTTCCCACCTAAAGATGAATTTAAATCTCTATATTGGGCCACTACCCGCCTAAAAAGAGTGATGCTGTCCAATAAAAATGACCTCACAGGCAGGTTTCTAACATTCAAAATTGACCTATTGAGAGAGCCATACTGGGATGTTATTTCCCGACCGCTAGATAAGAAATTGTACCATCAGTTTAGAGTGGGCGCTTTGCCATTAAACATCTTTCTGAACAAATGGTCCACAGGGATATCACCTTATTGTATGTGCTGCTTAGGTCATATTGAGTCAGAAGGTCACTTCCTTTTTGCCTGTCCTAGGTATGGAGCACCTCAGAAAAAATGGCTAAAACCTCTGTTCCAAAATTTGCCATATAAAACAGCAATGGAAGCCATACAGGTGCTCAGGACTAACACCTCAGAGGTCTTTGTGGTAGCCTTGGCAAAGTACTTGGGCTGGGCTTGGCTCCTTAGGTTAAAAAAGCGCTCGTCTTAGCGCCAAGTGCAAAAGTCGTTCTGCTATTTGCCATAATCTGTTTAGTTTAAGTATACACCTGTTAAACCACCCTACGACTATGTCCTATTAACTGCATTCATTGTTCGCGATCTAGAACTGTAATCCTAACTTTTTAAATATTTTTTGTCTTTTCCTATTTTTTTAATTCTACATAAAATATTCAGGTTTTTTTTATTCACTAATTGAAATTTAATCCTGTTTTATTCACTTGTTAAGAAATGCTCTTTTGTTTGTGCACTTATGTATTTTTGTGAGTGTCTAAATAATAATTATGTTCATTGATTTCCTTTGGATATTTTAAATGAACCAGTTATATTCTTTTGTATTTTAATATGTCTTTTATGATTGCTAATAATCGAAATAAAGACTTTAAAACCTGAAAACCTGAACCTGAAATAACCTTTTCCAGGGCCAGCAATAAGGAAAACAAGTGGACAGAAAACAATTACAATACACCAACAACTAAAATACGGGGGTTCTTCAATTTCTGAAAAGTGAGAAAACATTTATAAATATATTAACATTACATAGTACAAAATTTACATTTCTTTTTCTGCATCCTATGGGAAAAACGTCCTACCGGATCGTGATATTTTTAAATTATTTGGCATGCTATAGTGTTAGTACTCTAAAGAAATTACTAAGGTAGGTTCTGCAAAAGGTCATAGTGGGGAGCGAAGACCCAGAATGGGGAGCATTAGAACACCCAGTGTTGTGTTTTTACAGGTTGGAATTGGTAGAGGTGACGAAAGAAAGAGTTATGGAGGTTGTCAGAGAATTTACACCAGAAAATCTTTAAAAGGAAAGGTATAAGGCAGGTTTTAAAAAAAAAAAAGATTTTTTAGTTTGTTGCAGGTGAATCGTGGTAAAGAGGGGGGAGGTTTAGTGCAGGTGTCAGGCATTACCTCTATTTGATACTAGCAAAGGGTCCCAGTTACCCTGCTGTTTAGACTTTTAAAGGGACTCAGTATATCCAATTGATGGCTGTATCTGAAAAGAAGAATGTCATTGTTTAAACTCTATTTGAACTAATACGTCAGTGGGTGTGTGGTTGAGAATCATGAAGAAATACATGTTGGTTAGTACATTATTTCTTTGTCTTGTGGGGGCCAACTGCTCATAAAGTTCACAACTTAAAGTGGTTGTTTCTGGTAATTCTGCCTGGGGATTCATAACAGCATGTATTAGTACATGCATACCTATATAAAGTCTTTTACCCATATAGCTGTGCTGCACCTGAGTTATTATATTTACCTGGTATTTTTGCTTGTAGGTATGTATGAGATACACTTTCCATTGAAAAGGTGTTTTTTGATTTACCTTATAACTTCTGACCCTGTAGACAGAACTTGCATGAAACATGACATTTTGTGCATTCAGACAGCTAAATTTAATCATGCCATGTTTCTTTAAGATTCGTCCATGGGAAATAAGTTAAGGGGTGGGGGGTGAAAAAATGTGTGAGCTCCCATAAGTAGTTTTTCTTTCACCTACAGCCTGAACGGCTTAATGGATTTACACCAAACTTGGCAGGGAAGTGGAATTTTATTCAGAAAGTGTCCTTTTTTGTTTGAAGTAAATAAATCCATTCAGTAGTGTTTGCGATATAAACGTGAAAACAGTGCCAGGGGAGCTTGATTGAGTTAACACTTTGTCTATCTTGCCAGTTGATACACCACTTTTTAATTTACGTATAACTTTTGCTCCATTTCAGAAATATGCCTGAGATTTGGAAGACACTTAAGGGCCTTATTCACAAAGGTAAGTTTCTACTTTTATGTAAGTTTACTACTTTTAGGTTTTACAAACTCCCTACAGGGTTTTACGTCTCTGAACTCCCTATACATAAGTGTGTCGAGTTCTCCACACCTGGAGACTCCTCAATCAGGGGGATAACTCCGCACACATTAATATAGGGAGTGCAGAGTCGTAAAACTCCTCATTTAGTTTGTGAATACTAGACAGCATTAAACTTACACAAAAGTGTAAGTTTAAATAGTGAATCAGGCCCTTAGTTCATTCAGATTACTTTCGTCATTGAATACATAAAGGCTGGATGGGAATCCATTTGAGTCGAATGTGGAAAGTATTTAGCAATTAATACTCAGGGCAGGCATATTAGGTTTCATGAAGTTCCAATGAGAAGCAAAGTCAAAAGGGGGAGGTCAACAATATTTTTGATTTACTTTTAAAAATTGATAGTTTGATGGATCTATACCAAATTTGGCAGGTACTTAGTAGGTTTAATCTTCTTTTAGGATTTTTAAGTTTGTCCAGATCCACTAAGATGGGGAGGTCAAGTTCAAAAAGTGCTGAGGGGCACAAAAGTGTTAATTTGCTAATACAACTTGTGCTGTGTGAAGAATCTGCGCTAACTTTGGCAGACGTTTGCAAGATTTAGTTTTTGAATGGTATGTTAAGTTATGTACAAATCCAATGGGGGGCAATATTAAAGGAACCTGGGAGGGCAATAACATTTTCAATTGCTTATAACAGCGCTTTCCAAGCTTTTTCAGAACAAGTACCCACTTTCTAGAATGACAAACTGTCATGACCCACCTATCGTTAATGGGCATGAGGTGGGATATTTTTTAAAGTAACCAGCGCATTACCATTTACGGACAGCACATTTTCTATTGAAATGTCACTAAACTCAGACATACAGTTTTAATGATAAAACTATGTTGCACACAAATGATAATGTGTGGAAATCAGGTGTCAGTGAATATTTTGTATCTGTGCATCACCAAGGTAAGTGTCTTGGTGTGCCTTTTTTTAGTGCAGCAATTGTGATAAGATAAATACTAACTTCTGCACAATCACTTCATGCCCATCGTGTAAATTGGAGTCTGAAATAATGCACCATCCCTCATTTTTTTCTTTTTTCTGCAGTTGGTATACAATCCCACGCAAGAAGAGGATCAAACTCATGTGTCAACTGTTTGGTAACAAACAATATGAAGTTGCACTAAGAATTCTGAGTTCTGACACTAGAGATGTGATCGCTATTAGCATTGCTAAATTCTTACACGCTGCATGGCTTACATGCAAAAGATACCTTGCTAGCAATGTGGGTAGCTTTGATAATAACACTTGCCAATGTTGTGTGTTTTTATCTAATATGTTATCTAACATTGAAATTTGATCTTGTTTTAGGTGTTTTATGTTGCTAGGCTCTCACTTGGTTATTTACCTACTACAGCTTTTGGAGGCACTGCATTTTAATGATTTGCACATTACACCGATGCCCAGTTTACTGCACTTTATCGCTGATCTTAACAACTGGCTACTTATGTGTGATCCAAAACTATGCAAAGTTTTAACTATTTAAGAGATTGTGTATTTTAAATGTTTTTATATGTCATGAATCCGGAATAAGCAGATTTTGACTGACAAAATATATGCAAAATTTTAAGTCCATTTCAAATTATTTATTCGATACAGATACGTATCTGTGGTTTGTACATTTTGTGCATGTTGAGCACAGATCAAGTCGAATATGCAGTACAATATAATCTTACAATCCTGTACATATTGATTCCTAACAAATTACCACACACCTATTTTAAGATTTGTAAAGATCAGTTATAGATGTGAGGGGCATCGCTTATGACTAGTAATCTTATAATACCCATTCAGTTTTAATAGCTTAAGGTATGTGTTTATTCATGAAATTGATAAAATGAAAATAATTCAGTCCCATTCTCCACTTTCAGGTAAAACATTACTTATGAGGGAAACTAGATGCCCGCTCAATTCAAAACAATAAAGTGCAAAATCATTCGTAAAATTGATAAAGTGCAATTGCATCAGTCACATTATCCACTTTCAAGTTTAGGAACAAGAGACTACATAAAACTTACAATACTAAAATTAATAGTTAGCAGTGGGTATTAATATATTAAAATGTCAGTCCCTTACTCTTGCTTACTACGTTTATAGCGAATAAGAATCTATAAAGCTAAAAACAATTTTCTGAGACGTGTCTGTTTTTAAGTTTCTTAGCGCTCCTAAGTATGATATGATTCCCATATTACAACAGATTGGTTTTATCCATTTTTTCCAAGGATGGCATACGCTGGCAAAAAGAATAATATATGAGGATTGAGTTCTACAGCATTTTGTGTACATAAGGTTCATATAGCATCTCTGTCATCTGTATTATTGCACGACCACTGAGGTGTATTGGATTTGGTCTGTAGAACTTCAAATGGAACTTCATGTACAGGGACTTAACCAGTTGAGGTTGCATTTTATCCATATATACTTCAAAAGAGCAGACTGATTTTGTTGATAAAAACAGTGGGGTCAACCTTCCTGTTTTTGATCTGTGGTGCATACTACTCTGCATATATGTCCAGGAGATGTTTTTCAAGATTCTTTTGAAACATGTGTTTTATAAGTAAGGGTAATCCCAAAAACTATTTAAACCTAGTATATAAAGCCAACTACGCACATGCCGGAGCCATGTAAGCATAACATTGTAATCAAGTCTCACTATCCCAATTAACCAACCTTTATAACTTTTGAGCGCTTGTATGGTCCACAGGCTGACCCAGAACAGCATGGGTCTTAATGTGGCTTGGGGCTCAATTCGCCTGATCTTTATATCTTGGATAACAGGGATCATGGGTGTGCGTACTGGGAGCTGCAAAAACATCCTTATGAATTTATTCTCCTCCACAGTAAGCATATTCTGTCTATCAGCACCCCAAAGTTCTGCACCTTAAAGGGTTTCTGTTTGCCCTCTACATTTATAAACTTCCAAGACGGGTGACACTGCTTTAGATGTGCTTTTCTGTTGCTTTTTGACAATTGCCATGACATTTTGAAACAAAGTAGACTACATCTAAATATGTAAGGTTTCATGACAATATAGTGTCAAGAGTAATACCCATATAGTTGAAATTGGCCACATATTCCAGTTTTTGTTTTCCAACAATTATATTTTTCTTGAAGAATTTGTGCAGATTTAAGGCCATATATTTAGGTTTATTTGAGTTTATTTCAAGACCTTTTTTCAAACAGAAATCACTAAAGCAGTCTAAAAGATTTTGCAATCTCTTGGTTGTTTGTGATATCAGAATTGTGTCATCTGCAAAGAGTAGGGCCGGCACTGGCACGCCCCCAGCCTTGGCGAATCGTGTATCAACCCTGAAGATGTAGTACGACATCATTAATATATAGTAAGAAGAGGGTGGGTGCCAGGATACATCCCTGTCTTGCTCGTCTTTTTATTGGAATTGGCTCAGTAAGTTCGCTCCTGGGTCCCCATCTGACTTTTGCGCAATTATCTTTGTGAAGTCGTACTATTTCTGTCAGAAGGTCATCAGGGACTCCCTGGATTTTTAGGGAGTTCCACAGTGAGCTCCCAGGGATGAGATCAAAAGCAGCCTTCAGATCTATGAAGGCTATGTACATATGACCTCCCTTGAATTTAGTATACTTCCATGCTATACACAATAATCTAAAAAACTTGGGGCCAGATGTAGGTAGGCTTTTACCTGTCGGTAACGGCTGAAATCGGCTGTTACCGACCGCTAAAAGTCTTTTCCTATGTAGGAGGCTTTTTTACCGATTCGGTAAATTCTGAATCGGTAAATGTTGATTCGGTATTTACCTATTCGGTAATTGACATTCATTCCTATGGGCCTCCAGGCCCATAGGAATCAATGGCAAATACCGAATCGGTAAATACTGATTTGGTAAATACCGAATCTTACCGATTCGGTATTTTTTTACCTACATAGGATTTACCGATTCTAAAATACCGAATCGGTAAAATTTGGTATTTTAGAATCGGTAAATCCAATTTACCTATATGTAGCCCTTAGTCTTTTGTGCTTGTTCTGACTCTAAACCCGGCTTGATATTTTCCTGTAGCCAATTGTTAAGCTTGAATAGCATCTCTTTTGCATAGATCTTCTGTAGAGTATCTATTAAGCTTATTGGCCTATAGTTGGCAGGATCTTGGTGATTCCCCTTCTTAAAATGGGAATTATTTCAGCCCCATTCCATGATTCAGGTATTGGTGCTCTTGCGGCCAGAGCATTGCAGAGTAGATTTACATAAGGTGCCCAGACCATTTTGTCTTGCCTCAACAGGTCTCCTGGGATCTTATCGGGCTTGGGGCTTTCCTGGCTTGACCGTTTTTTTGCTGCCATCGTATTGTCTAAGGTGAAATAGGGAGTGCTGTTTAGTCCATGCCAATTACCTACCCGGGAACTTGCTCCCTTAGTGGGATTGTCAGTTGTAGCAGGATCGGCAGCATTAGAGTATAAGGCTGGGAATTTGAAGTAATCTTTGTTTATTGTTTGGACTTTCACGACACACTAAAAATTGGCTCACAGTTGAGGAAACACTGGCCTATGTACTAGCACTCATTGATGAACCTGCATCAAATCTGGCAGGCAATTAGCAAATTACACCTAGTGCAGGTATTTCACGTTTTGTGTAAATCCAATGAGCGAGGAGTTCAATACATGTATGAATAATACTAACTTTTGTACTGTCTCACGGATCTCATTACATTTGTCAGGGCCTTAGCATGTATAATTTGCTCTTGGTTTTCTTAATTTGAGGTAGGCACACCAAAGCGGGAGATTTCCAGTGGAGGAGCTAAGAAGTGCCCATCTACTAATAAATATGGCACTGTTTGATGAATCCTTACAAAATTTCCCAGACTTTTGCGGTTTTAGCTTATTGTTGGTTGTGTCAAGTTTTGAGATGGTCTGTTGGTGAAGCAAAGATAAATGGGAAGGAAATTAAAGTTTCATTCACTAATAACTTTGCCCCTGTTAAATTAATCTGCTTTGAATTTGGCAGCTAGCAAATTATGCCTGATGCAAGGACAGACAAGGCTTGCAACCAACCCCTGCTACACCACCTGAAGATGACTGGACACATGGCCTGGCCAAAATACAGCACAGAGTGGATACATGGCAGGCTTTGCTTGGGGTTTGTGGGTGTTAATGCCTTCTTTACTGCAAAGGTTCCCTACAGGTCTCTTTTAATGTAAGGACTTCTCACTCTCCTGTATTACAATAAATACAGGGTACAGAACACAGGCAGGAACAGCATGGTACCTGTACAAGTGTTCAGGGGGATTTCTGTGTGCATGCAGGAAAGTATATTTTGCACATTTGAATTAGATTTGCTCCTGTTGTTGGAACCTACCTTTTCCTTAACCTTATCATTGATGCTGTAAGGATGCCCTTCCTACGTCACTTGGGAGGTACATGTTTTGACACCGGCCACTGATGAATGGAAAAAGAGAAAACTGAAGGTCCTGGTCGTAATGGCCGAACTGGTCTATTAGGGAAAATCAACCCTACCAAATATTTAAATTCGAGGTGCATATTAACACTAAGGACCTGATTGCAACAACGCGGCCCACCTTGTCTAAGAGAACTTTGGGGAGGATGCGGCTCTCTCCTAACACATTTTTTTAATGGGGAGAAACAATTAGCAACAATATTTTTGAAGTATTTTCCGATGGTCAGATGCGACTCCTTTGAGGGGGCATCTCCTGGCAGCTTAGGATGGGCTGTACCTATGAGGAGTAACAGTACGCTGATACTTACACCGCAGTCTTTTAGTAAAGTCATTAAAGATTTTTCCCCATTGGTTATATGGACCTTTGTTGGCTGATTTGAAGTTCTGTAAGGGAGAGTAAATCAGCATTACATTTTGAACTTGTGAAATCAATGTGACTACACAATAAGGACCAGGAATCACCAATTATGGTTCCTGGGTTTTATTTTAAGATACTAATCTATCTAGTATGTACGCAGAATAAAAACAAGGTTAAAAGGTACAGCAATACAGCTGGTCAGCTGAAATATCTTAGTAGGTTTAGCTGTAAGAAGCTGATATACAGAATAGCAACCACCACTACAATATAGAAACAAAATATAGTAAATAGGTGTTCCATAAAGAAACATCCCTTATCTCTTCAAAACATAAATCTTCTACAGGATCATCTAATCACGGTTTCTATTTAGGGAGCTTAGAAAGTGTCAGCATAATCTAGACTTCTGGAGAAGTCTAGGAAAAAAGGAGTAAGTGTTTAGCATAAAGCTTCACACTCACAGGAAAGGTAAGCAGAGAGATCTGTTCCTTTCCAAGTCTCAAAAGAATCTGCCTAACTACTGTGGAAACACCAATTAAGTAACAAAGATCTCCACAACAACCTTATCTTTCCTCACACCACCAGTAACCAACCAATTTGTTAGTTGAGAGGAGCATTTGCAACCTCCCTTCATTTTACCATCACATCAAAACTGAAACTGTAGAGCGCTACCTTGAACCTCCCATCGTTCTGGTACACAATGAGCAGAAGGTCTTTCTCGACCATTATTTGTCCACGTCATCTCCAAGTTTCCACTTCAGGCCTCACTATCGAAAGTCTAATACAAAAAATAAGCCTTTTTATAGCTAACGAGAAAAATAATACTACACCTGCAAAAGGAAATAAATAACATACTGGCAAGGCTAAATGCATTTCATTTGAGGCCTGTAGACAGGCTTCGTTAACTCAGCAATCCACATGAACTTTGAATACTTGATTATACATGAACACATATAACTATAAGAATAAATGCAAATGTGAACAACAGAAGACATGATTGCATGTTTCAATTGAACATTAGTGCACTCATATATAAATCTCTAATCTGTATGGTGATTACATTTCATTAATACATTAAAGCCATCACACATGTACAGGAAGTTAAAAGATACGGTGAGCTAAGTGTCATGCATGAGTACATATTGCAATAATTATGACAAAGGGTGGAGCCCAAATTACGCTGCTCCAGGAGCAGCGTTGGTATTGATTTGCAAAAGGCTCACCTTAGAATGGTGCAGTCGATACACCAGTGGCAGTGGTTAATACTATTTACAGTCATTCCTCTCCTTTTGTGTGCTTGAAGTTGTGTGCTATAGACAGGCCCAAAATGGACACAGACTGCAACAGAAGAGAGAGGTTATACGGATGCCAGCGGTGCACCCCTTAACTTCACAGGTATGATGGGATGTCATGGACTCATGCAGCACTCTGCAAGGACATATCGCTCACCCAGAAGCCATTTAGAGAAAGTCTGCTCTAAGAATCTAGGCATAGAGAGAAACTAGAGGGAAGCTGATGCACCTTCCAAAACAGAACTCCCCACTAGATGATCTGTATCTATCTTTGACTGAGTGGGCCTCTTAACGTGCTCAGGACTTCTTTGGTAAATGTTAAGCCTGCAGCATAATTGTAAATTGATAAAAACTTTTAGTGTCAAATGCAAAAATATCTTCCAACAATTTTGAGAAAAAAACATTTTCTTTGTGTAACTTCCCTTTCTGCTTTTCAAAGTACAATTATTTTTTTGTGCTTTCTCTCTTCATTAAATCAAATTAATGGTGTTTACTTCCTTTCCACTTCGTCCAGTGGGATAACGCTGAAGGTTCAGATTAACCACACTCTTTCATGTTCATGGACTGTACCTCCAGTTCTCCGAAGGAAGCAATACTTTGAAGTTGAGAGTCCCATACTTTATTCTATAAATTTAGCACTCGCTAGAAAAGTCCTTATTTAACAATTCCTTATCCTGTGAGCTCAAAACCATACATATAAATGCTGTTAGTTGCTTTCGTGATTTTCAGAGCAGTGTTTAGAGTTGTACTGTGGATTAGGAGTGCATCCAAGTGGTTGCAAAATTGTGACTATCCGCACAGCGTTAACTCAAGCAGATTATGAATTGTCGGTCTGGAATCGTTCATGGCAGAGATGGAGCAGATGTGCATGAATTTAGCATGGAGGAACCATGCATATGTGACCAGCTTGATATTTCTGGTGGGCCTATGTAACATAGACCAAAGTTGGTAAACAGATTCTCTGGTGAAGAAAGGAAAGGGAAATGGGATGCGGTATTGGAGGAAAAGAGGTTGGACCCTGAGACAGAACACATGTAGTGAAGAGGAAAACATTCTGAGTATTCAATTCATCACTTTGCCCTAGTGTGGCTTCAGAGACATCACTCCCTAACTCATACACTACCCTTTGGTGTCCACAAGAGCACAAACAATTGCTGTTATCTGACTAGTAATACTGTTCATGTAGGCGACTGCCCTGTGTACCAAGCGACAGACAAGTAAGTTTCTACACACACTGGGGCTGATTTATAAACTGCATTCTGGAGTATGTAAAGTAGTACTTCTGTTCCACTACTTACCCACTAAACAAGCATTGGTAATGCATCGGTATTGCCTATGTGATGAATACTAAGCTGTTTTTATCAATCACCATCTGAAACAAAGGAAAGAGCTCCTTGACAAGTATCATGGGAGTGAAGAGGATGTGGCGCAGCAGGAAAGGCAGCTGACTCGAGAGCTGGGGATCCTGGGTTGACTCTCGGCTGTCAACATCATGTGGTTCTGGTCAAATCACATAGGGGGAGATTTACTACGTTTTTGCGCTGTGCTTGCATCACAAAAGTGACGCAAAACGGCACAAAAACTTGTTTAGTGCTGGAAATGACATAAAAGTAAGGCGAAGCAGCGCATAGCACTACCCAAGGTTTCTCATGCTAACCCAAGTTACTAAACACAGTAGATGGGGTTTAGCGTGTGAAAACTGCACCCTTTTAAACTAGGTTAATTTCTCCTTCCTTTTCTGACTTTGCATGCGTGCTACACTGTGCAGCCCGCCTACAAAGTGGGAAAAGCTTTCCCTCGTGTCTAGGCATACTATTTTTTACATGAAGGGTATCCTTCCTGTACAAAACCTATGCTACACTCACACACACCCACCCTAACGCTATGGCACTAAGGTGGTGTGTGACGCACAGCAGCTGTAATCAGCGCCGGTGCAAGGGAAATTGGAGGAGAGAGTCATATCTTTGAAAATATGGCACTCTCCTGGTCCTTTCCTGTCACGCAATGCAGTGCAACCTCGCAGAAGGCTGCTCTGCATTGCGTGGAAATTTGGTACATTTCCCCTTTAATCTCTCCAGGTAATACGTTCCTCTATCTAAATCTGCTGCAAGACAAAAAAGCAGAAAGAGGCAAAACTTTATGAAAAACTAGTTCCACCAAGGTGAATGTTAACAGTATTTTGGCTACGGGAAACTGATAAGAGAAGCAGACAATGAACAGTCATCGGTAAATGCAGGAAAATATGCTACAGCCAATAGAAATGGAGGAAAAGTAAGAGGCAAGCACATGAACCAATGAAAGGCCAGGAAAGCGAGGGGGCGGAATGTAAACTCCTTTAAAGATTCAAAACATACTACATTGTATTTCACAAAATATACTTATAGACTTGCTACACCCTTAATAGTGTAAAAACAAGCTTACATGTGCTCCACCCTTAGAGTAAGTCAAGCACCATATATGACCAGCCACAGGAACTGCAACACACTGCCATTGATATCAGGCAGAAAGGCAGGGAATTAAACTAAGACACAACTGGAATTAATGTCAGCTTAATTAAAGTATTTCTAAATTTAAATTGTATGCATTTATTGTGTCTTTTTGTGATGAAAGTTGAGAATAATTTGTGACTATTTTTTAAACAATTTGATAATCCACTTAATAAAAACAATATATATATATATATATATATATATATATATATATATATATATATATATATATATATATATATATATATATATTGTTATCGCCAGTAGGTATATATAGTTAGGATTTTTTCCCTATGGGATTTTTGAAAATTCTATGTCTAATAACTTTGGCGTTTGTGGACGGAATCGGCTGAAATTTTCAGGAAAATGGCACATTTTGTTTCTGAGCAGCCCCTGAAAATTTGGTGGGGTTTCGTCAAGGGGGGGCCGAGAAAAAAGGGGGGTCCCAAAACGCGTTTTTCCCATTCATTTTTCCATAGGGCGGTTGGACTCACTTTTAGCTCGAACGGCTGAATGGATTTGCACGAAACTTGGCAAAATTGTAGGGACTGTTAGCCCGATGTGCCTTTGCTAGGTCTCAATATATGTGCTCCAGTAGTTTTTGGGAAATTAACGTTCAAAACCAGATATATATCTGTAACAGCGCTCCGGGCAGCGATCCGGTCCGCTTACTTTTCGCGAAACGGAACTTTGCGCGCAGAAAGCTGATTGGCTCTCCGGTGTCTGTCAACATTCTAAACAGTCCGGAGCGGCCGCCATCTTATCTCTCGGTAGGATCGAGAGAGAAGAAGAGGTGAAAAACGAAGGGGGAATTTAATGAAAGGGGGCAAGGTATACCCCTCTTGACCCCCTAGGAATGTTGTTGGGGTTATTAAAGGGTCCCGTGGGGAAAATAAAAAAAAAATGATTTTTCACGGTAGAAGCGCTTCACGGGCCGCGAACTGGGCTGCAAACTGGTAGCGAAACGGGAATTCGCCATTTTGTGCTTCGTTTTAATTGTTTAGAGACAAAAATTATCGCCGCACATCGGCCACAATGCATGAATATCGCTGAAAAGTCAGCGATATTCATGCATTATCCAGCAAATGCTCTTAGCCATGTTATCCACCTTCCATTGGATAACAGAAAGCTGATTGGCTCTCCGGTGTCTGTCAACATTGTAAACAGTCCGGAGCGGCCGCCATCTTATCTCTCGGTAGGATCGAGAGAGAAGAAGAGGTGAAAAACGAAGGGGGAATTTAATGAAAGGGGGCAAGGTATACCCCTCTTGACCCCCTAGGAATGTTGTTGGGGTTATTAAAGGGTCCCGTGGGGAAAATAAAAAAAAAATGATTTTTCACGGTAGAAGCGCTTCACGGGCCGCGAACTGGGCCGCAAACTGGTAGCGAAACGGGAATTCGCCATTTTGTGCTTCGTTTTAATTGTTTAGAGACAAAAATTATCGCCGCACATCGGCCACAATGCATGAATATCGCTGAAAAGTCAGCGATATTCATGCATTATCCAGCAAATGCTCTTAGCCATGTTATCCACCTTCCATTGGATAACATGGCTAAAAACTGCTCTGTGCGTGAGCTTTTTTTTTTTTTTTTTTGCTGCGTGACGTTTGTTAACGTTCGATTCGATGGAAATCAGGAAGTGTTGACCACCATTTTGTCACTGCGAGTAAATATTTTGTTATAAATGAATCCTTATTGATAACCATTGTCTGCGCCATCTTGCGTTTTTGTCCAATGCCACAATTTTGTCGTGCACGGCAGCCATTTTAGATGCCTTGACCAGGGCCACTCTCTGCACGCCGCCGATCCTCAGCATGGCTCCCCACCCTCGCAAGCATCTCCCCCACGCACTGGTCACCCCCGCTGTTTCTCTCATGCATGGGCCATGTACTTCCCCCCATCTGCGCTGCTCTTCTCTGAGAATCACACCCTGTGCCCGCCCGACACCTCCCTTTCACCCTATTCACTACCGCACCCTCTGACACTCCTCTTCCTCTGTGTCCGATTGTCCAGGCCGGACCTAGGCTATCACCTAGCCCTGCGGATGTAGTTTATGGCCCCAGCTGTAGAGTATCCAGACATGCCAACCCTCCCGATTCAGGCGTGAGACTACTGATTTCAGTGCTAGTCTCCCGCCTCCCGATTCCTGCAAGCAAAAACCCGGGGGCATATTACCAACAACTAGCGATAATTTTTGTCTCTAACTTGTTTAGAGACAAAAATTATCGCCGCACATCGGCGAATTCTATCGCACATAAACCTTGCTATTAGCAAGGTTTATCGCAAATGCGATAAAAAACGGCCGCAATGCATGAATATCGTTGAAAAGTCAGCGATATTCATGCATTATCCAGCAAATGCTCTTAGCCATGTTATCCACTTCCCATTGGATAACATGGCTAAAACTGCTCAGGGCAGGTGTTAGCTTTTGGAGATATTCGCGCTTAGCGCGAATATCTCCAAAAGTTGGTAATAGGAGATAGCGATGGTTAGGGACTGTTTCCAGTCGCTAAAATCTTGGCACGCCCACTTTGCATGTCATTAGTGATAAATATCACTGATATGCAAAGCGGGGCCCAAGATGGTCGCTATCACCTTTTAGCTGTCACTAACTGGTGTTAGCGACAGCTTGGTAATAGGGAGATAATTGTATCTCTTTTTTTTTTGGCTTTTAAAGCCCAAAAAGCGGAAATAAACCCCCTTGATAATATGCCCCATGATTTCTCGGGGGTTTCAGCTGACAGGGGTTGTTATTGTGTTACGTGCTAATTCTTCCAGGAAACGTCAGAGGGCCGATGCAGGGGTTCTAGAAGGGGTGATAAACCATTTAAGCCTCATGAACAAGCGCATGGTCTTTTAAAGATTTGTGAAGTACTCGGGGCGGCGGTGTGTGTGTGCCCTCTTTCAGGAGCGGGCGGGGGGGGCACTGCCAGCAACTTGCCAGGCCAGGCAGTGTTCAACACGTGCATCACACTTTCTCTGCCTGCTATTGCGCTCCATGCTTCGGAAAGGTAAGAAAAAGAACGTGCATTTGAGTTTGAAATGTCCGATCTTGTAGCAGTACACTTGCAAAGCCCACACATGACAATAACCCGATTCAAGGCTCCATTCACCCGATTTTTTAAACATATATAGCACTCCAACAAAGTTAGATTTTAAAACTTTATTAACATTTAACTATAATGAACGGAACTAAAACTGTAAAAACATTTAAACATTTTTCACCCAAAAAAGCAACAATGGTCAGAAGCTGTCTTTTGTGCGAATAGTCCCAAGGCAGCACAACGTGCAGAGTTCTGGACGGCACCCAGGTGATGTCGCCTGGGTGCCGCACTGGTTTTGGGATCCTACAATGCTGCTCCGAAAATTGGCGTGGGGCGTCCCGGGTGGGGCGGGGGGAGGCCTCGTCAGTAGCGGTCTGTTGTGCGAATAGTCCCAAGGCAGCAGAACGCGCTGAGATGTTGATGGCACCCAGGTGATGTCCAGTAAACTGCCGCACTGGTTTTGGTATCCTACAATGCTGCTCCGAAAATTTGCATGCGGCGGCCCGGGGGGGGGGGGGGGGGGGGGGGACGGGGGCGTGGGGGAGGCGGCGTAAACGGGCCTCCCTAGGTGGCGGCCATCCAGCTGAGTTGCGCCCGCTCTTGCGGCTACAGCGTCTCGCTCACCATGTTGTTGAGTTGCTCCCACTCTTGCAGTGCAGCGATAGGTGCCTGCCACATGACTCTTAAAATGGCGGACGGCTCTTCGGTTTTGGGCCTGGTGCACTGAAATGGCCCTGGGACACCTTGGAACTCGGACGCTTGCCTGCTAGGGCTTGGGCTCCATTCTCGAAAAGCGTCCCCTCAGCCGTGAAGATTCTACAAAAGTCTTGGGGGCCCCCGACTCCCGCAGGCTTCCGGTGGGGAGCGGCTGCCATGTTTGCTCGCGGAATGACCACGACGGAGCCACGAGATGGTGGTGCTCTCATGCTGACGCCAGCTTCAGTCTGAATGATCCAGAAACAAGGTGGGGCTTTCATCGTTTGGGAAAAAAAAATGTTCTAAACCAATGAAAAGTGTTATTTTTAGGTCATATGACCAAGCCTTCCATCTTTCGGAAACCAAAAGTAAAATGATCCAATGAAAAGTTTTATAAACAAGTCACATGACCTGTGATGCGGCATAGGGCTACAAAAAGCGTAGAAAATCCGTTGGCACGTGAGGCGGCGTCAGTAGCGGACCGATGTGCGAATAGGCCGAAGGCAGCACAACGCGTCGAGATCCGGATGGCACCGAGGTGGTGTCCAGCAAATTGCCGCACTGGTGTGGCCATCCTACAATGCTGCGCCGAAAGACGGCGTGTCCAGCTGAGTTGCGGTCACTCTTGCGGTACAGTGACTCGAACGCGCCGAGATCCGGATGGCACCGAGGTGGTGTCCAGCAAATTGCCGCACTGGTGTGGCCATCCTACAATGCTGCGCCGAAAGACGGCGTGTCCAGCTGAGTTGCGGTCACTCTTGCGGTACAGTGATTCGAACGCGCCGAGATCCGGATGGCACCGAGGTTGTGTCCAGCAATTTGCCGCACTGGTGTGGCCATCCTACAATGCTGCGCCGAAAGTCGGCGTGGGGTGCCCCGTTGGCTTATAAGGTGATGTCAGTAGTGGACCGATGTGTGAATAGGTCGGAACCAGCACAAGGCGCCAAGATCCGAATGGCAAGTCCTGGATGTTGAGTGCCTCAGTTGAGATTTCTGAGCAGTGCTTGTAAGACTGTCTGAAGCTTATTTGCACCTGCTGCAGCTTCACTATTGCCCTGGTGTGGCCAAAGGTCGCACATGACATAGGCGGCCGGCTCCCGAGGTCCGGCGGAACTTTTTTCCTTTTCCTTTCTGCTTCTTTTCCTACAATCCGTTTCATCTGAAGACACGACCAGGTCCCTGAATGTGTGCAGGGGGACGCTATTGATTGAATGAAAATGGCGGCTTGACACAAAGCTGACTCAAGCGTTGCTGTTGATGCTATACAGACAAAAATTGGTTTTCAGTTTGTACATTCTTCAGGATTTTTTTTTCTATCCAAGTCTGATTGAGAGTTTGTAGAAAAATTGCTTCAGATTTTCCACATACTACTCTTCAACATTCTTCCTAAATGTAACAATGTGAAACTCACTAGGAGAACGGCTGTTTCTGTTTCCTTTCAAAATGCTGCCAACAATATTTTCTGAATGGAAGACACCATCTTGTAGCATAAAGGGCCGAAAGGGGTTCTGGTCTGGCCGATGGTTGGTGGAGACATTTTGACTATATCTTGGACCTGCCCGGCCTCGCACAAAATGGCGCCGGTATAAATGGGACTCGTAACTCCTTGCCCGCAAATGTATATCTAGAAAATGTTATTGTAAGTGGCCCTGTCGTATTTTAATTACAAAATGTACGTCCACCGATTCCGCAACTGTTAGACACCTTTGTTCTTGCAACCTAATGGCCCGCTCGTTACGTTCCTCTTCAGTGTAAATGTCTCCTCATCATATACGATTTCAGTTTGCTCCGTGGCCGGCCCACGTGGTTATAGGCCCGTATTTGTATACTGACATTTTCACAATAAAGGTTTTTAAAACAAAACACGGTAGTAGTATTTACATTGGTAAAGTTTTTACTTTTAGTCACTGTTTTCGAATCAGTAAAAGGCAAGTGAAATAAAGCAGTCCAATTACATGACGGATAAAAGGTATAATATGTAGGAACGCAGTAAAGATAAATGGTCAAGGGCAGTTGTGTTTTTCATTTCTGCAACATAAAGTGATCGATAAGAATCTGATAATCAGGCGTATCGGCGACTAAGACAGCAGGCCGAGTCTCTTTTACTCAACGGCTCCGTCATGGAACGAAGAAACGCCCTTTTTCTCGAAAAAGGAATATATTTTACTTGCAGGACAGTTGTAAATTTTCCGGGAAAGTACATTAGCCTGGAATATTATAACATATATGTTTTAAAAAAAATAATGTTCGAAAACAATAAAAAGCGTAATTTTTAGGTCATATGACCAAGCTTTTCATCATTAAAATAACAAAAGCAAAATGAACCAATGAAAAGTTTTATTAACAAGTCACATGACCTGTTATGCTTACGTTACGCGCTGCGCGCCGCGCCTCGGATCACTTCCGGGTGCGCTAACGCGGCGTGTCATATAACGCATTACGCGACAACGTAGGTCAAGAATATAGTCAAAATGTCTCCACCAACCAGCGTTCGGAACACAACTCCTTTCAGCAGTCCAAAAAGTTCTGTTAAATGACAACAGAGGGGACAGGCAAGAAGAACCATCAGTCAAAGAGGGGAGGGCAAGTTCTTCTCTTCCGGGTCATGTTGGGGCGCTACCGGAACTGATCGAATTGGTAGTCTACAGTCTTTCTGGATTTTTCAGACTTAACCTGGCGTCAGCATGAGAGCACTACCATCTCGTAGCTCCGTCGTGGCCATTCCACGAGCAATCATGGCAGCCGCTCCCCACCAGAAGCCTGCTGGAGTCGGAGGCCCCCAAGACTTTTGTAGAATCTTCACGGCTGAGGGGACGCTTTCGAGAATGGGACCCAAGCCCTATCAGGGAAGCGTCCGAGTTCAAAGGTGTCCCAGGGCCATTTTAGTGGACCAGGCCCAAAACCGAAGAGCCGGCCGCCATTTTGAGAGTCCTGTGGCAGCCGCCTATCGCTGCACCGCAAGAGCGGGAGCAACTCAACTACATGATGAGCGAGACGCTGTAGTCGCAAGAGCGGGCGGTAAACAGCAGAATGGCGGAAGAGGCACAGTGTAGCAAAAGCGGGCGGAATGGCAACTGAAACGGTAAAGGGGCGCCCCACTACAGCGTGTCTTCAGGTCAAACGGATTGTGGGACAAGGTCCAGAATTGAAGAGTCATCAAAAGGCAAAAAGTTCCGCCGGACCCCGGGAGCCGGCCGCTTATGTCGGGGCGATCTCAGGCTACACCAGTGCTATAAGACTTGGGGAGGGTGTCGGAGCCAAGCGTCTTCTCCGAGTCCATGGCCATCACACCGCCCCTCAGGGGCCTCCGTCAAGCTGTTTAGGAAGGTAACATATCACATTGTTTTCTAATGCAGTCAGGTCCACAAACGACACTCACTTACTTTGAGAATAGTGAAGCTGCAGTAGGTGGAAATAAGCTTCAGACAGTGTTACAAGCACTGCTCAGAACTCTTAACTATGGCACCCAACATCCAGAACTTATGCCATTTGAGAATGGCAGTGACATTGAAGCAACTCAGGGACCAAAACCATTAACGTACTTTCACGTATGAAAAACTTACTTGGGGAGGGGGCAGGAGCGAAGCGCCCCCTCCAAGTCCGCGCCACCACACCGTATGTTGAAAATCTGAAGCCATCGTTCTACAAAGTCAACCAACCTTGGATTGAAAAATCTAGAAAAATGTACAAACTGAAAACCAGTTTTGGTCTGCATAGCATCAGTAGCAACGCTTGCTATCAGAGTGCATGAATTTCATGCTCGATCGATTGAGCTAGCCGGATCGGGCAATAAAAAGTATAAAATAGTTATGTAAATAGTTATTTAATAAAATGTTTTACCCTGTTTCTTTGCTGGTGTGTTGTCTATATTTTTAATATTTGCATAGGGTTTGTCGTTATTTTGGGCGGGGTGGGTGACGGAGTCGAGCTGTCTTGCAGCCCTCATGGTGTGGAGCTCAGTTCATCTCACTATTTTCGTATTTCTCAAGAAGGGTTGTTCCTAATATTTCTATTTTAGCGAGGTCAAAAAGAGATCCAATTAGTGGCCTACTGATTTTGCTCGATTACTTTTTTTTTTTTACACGATTTTTCACTATCTGCAAAGACTAAACAGAGTATTGCGACTTTGTGCTTGTTTGTAAATAGAGAATGATCCAAAGAGAACCAATTCTAAAACAGTAAATGCTTGGATAACAATCAATCAAATGGAGAGACAAGCAGGCACGACGGATTACAACGGGGGCAAAGGCCTGCGTTAACTACCGTTCAGTATCTGCAAAGAGAGAGTACTACTAAGAGAAAAGAGGGGAGGGGGGGGGCAGCGTTCAAAGCACATCAGCGTGCATAAATACGAAAATGTTTTTACTTATCACGTACTTGACATTTTAAAGCTTTTCATATTTGCTATTAAAAAACCAGTGAAATTCACAGAAAAAACCATAGGTTATAGTGGATATATAGTTAGGAATTTGCATTTACAAAACCTTGAAAATTCAATGAAAAAACCATTGGTTTTAGGCCATATATAGTTAGGGATTTGCATTTACAAAACCTTATTTTACTCGCATAAAACCATTGAAATTCCATATATAGTTATAAGCGCTAACTATATATCGCGCACCCGCAATCCACTGCTGATGATGTCACATATTACATCATTCATGACATGGTTAGTGACATCACTGATGACATCACTGAAAACATCTCATTTGACATGACTGATAACATCACTGATGATATCATTCATGTGATAATATCATGAACCTCTTCAGACTCTAATATAACCTTAGATACAATCAGTGTAAACAGACAGTCACAGACTGTCACTCATCCATGGAGTTACTCACACACCTAGTCAGTTATGCCAAAAATCAATCACACCTCCATTTTCTCAACTATACAGTTATACACACCTTACTTATTCAAACATATACTAACACATATTTACTTTACTCTCTTATACAATCTCTGATACATGTTCACAATGATCCATACAGCCACTCACACATTCACTGGCTCTTATGCACAGTTATTTATAGATGTCAACTCTCACATGTACTGTGTTTTACATATGTACTTAATTTGACATGTAGCACTGAGATATCCATTCACTCACTAATACACTCATGCACAGTCAACGGCCCATACAGCTGTTTCCACATACACTTTTGAATCCATACATATAGTGAATCAACTACTCACACATCTATGTACAGTCACACACCTCCCAGCCACCCATACACACACACTCAGTTTCCCATACAAATACTTGGACAACCAATGAATAACCCATACAGTTACTCATATAGCTACTGATCAACACATGCAGCAGTTTACAGAACAACAGACATAATGATGCACAAATTAAAACAGTTTAGTCACTAACCCATGCACTCAGTGAGACACATTTAATCACTCACTCATACAGTCAGTCATGCACCTACTAAATCCTTCATCCAGACACTTATACATCCACTCATTCTTCAATATGTAAGACATATTTTAACTTTACAGAAACATACAGTCACTGGATGTTGTCATCAGTGATGTCATCAGTGATGTCATTTGAGATGTCATCAGTGATGTCATCAGTGATGTCACTAACCATGTCATGAATGATGTAATATGTGACATCATCAGCAGTGGATTGCGGGTGCGCGATATATAGTTAGCGCTTATAACTATATATGGAATTTCAATGGTTTTATGCGAGTAAAATAAGGTTTTGTAAATGCAAACCCCTAACTATATATGGCCTAAAACCAATGGTTTTTTCATTGAATATATATATATATATATATATATATATATATATATATATATATATATATATATATATATATATATATATATATATATATATATATGTTTCTTTAATTAATTCATTACATTTCCCCATAATTGTCTATAGGGAGATCCCTGCACCAGTGGCAGAGGTCTCCACCAACCGATAGAAAGTTACTAACCGGGGGCCTCATTTATGAAAAGTGACGCATCGCTGCGTGAAAACAGCGATGCGTCACTTTTCACTGCGCACTCCTTGCGACACCAATGATGTGTCATATTTAATGTATGACGCATCATGTCGCAAGGACTTACAGATACGTCAGTATTTCTGACGCATCTGTAAGCGCAAAAGTGACGCATTGCTGGAGTGTGTCACAAAAGTGACGCATCTCCAGCAATGCGTCCTTTCACATGGGGAAAGCCCCATGTGAAAGGGCTTGCGTCAGTCTTACGCCTGCTGTGAGGCAGGCGCAAGATTTTGACGCAACAGCATCCTAAAAGTGACGCAGTGAAATCTCATAGATTTCACTGCGTCACTATTATGAGGCTTTTTGCGGGGGAACGCCCCCTCTGCATACATTATACCTGACGCAGGTATAATGTGGCACAGGAGTTTAAAAAGTGACGCATCTACCTAGATGCGTCACTTTTTAAATATGGCGCAACAAGGCGCATGTTTTACGCCGCAGATGCGTCACAAAAAGTGACGCATCCACAGCGCAAAACTGACGCAAGGCCTCATAAATGAGGCCCCCTGTGTTTAGACTCATAGGTTCAGTTGTGGGAGACTCCACCACCTAATTTAAATAGTTGAAACATGAAAGCCTACAGCTTGGTGTAAATCTCCATTCGGAAATGGTGAATATTAAAAAAGTGTTGAGGTACACCTAGATGTAGGAGTAGGTCTACACTTGTAAATTTACCTCTGTGAGTCAGGACCCTTTTAGTTATTTATATCCAATATGAGTAGGTATGTCTTGCTGCATGATCATGTTTATTAATAAACAGTGAATACTTTATCTTTGAACATGTATAGCCAAGTCACATCAATCATTTAAGAATGAATGCTTAAAAAAAGAGCAGTAATGTGCCAACACCATTGAATTCTTATACTGTAATCAGTTGTTTATAAATATGTAAATAACAGGGACCCCTGAATGGAATAAAATTCCTGGGTCAGGGTAAAACAATTTATGACAAATAAACACACCCAGGCAAAACACAAAATCTGGCAATGACCGAAAGGGACGAGGTTTGTATACATACAAAGTGATCTTTATCGCTGAATTAGTGTCGAGACGCCACCGTTACGAACCGAGCAGACCAGCACACAGACGAGCCTCGCTCCCCGCCAATATTTTAAACTACGGGAACTCTCACTCACCCCCATTACTGGATCAGTGACGAGACGCCGTCATCACGAACAGCTCGCATTTTGAGACAGAGATCTGGCATCACTTTGTATGTATACAAACCTCGTCCCTCCATTTTAATCCTAACCGCGAGAATTTCCCGGCATCAATATATCTGGTAGCGCTCAGACCCGGGCTAAAACCACACCTAGGACTCGGTTTTTGGGTCCACAGTTCCAAACCGGTTCAAACAGACACAACCAACAACTACATATATGCGAAAAAGATTGAATTTCAAAATATCACGAGACCCATTCGGACTTAGATATCGGTGAAGTTTTTATCTTTATGAACTATCAACTGACTTGAACACCTTACAGGATCCGCTCTTAATAACCAAGGATATCTACCTCACAGCAATATTTCAGTTATAGAGGTCTAACTGATTTATCCTGGTTGAACCTACCTTCATTATTCTGTCTCCTCGATCTGAAGAAACAAGATGGTATTGTCTTGATGAAGACACACATAAAGTGTCGAAACACGTAGATGAAAACCATCTCTTCTTTATACCACTGGGAGATGAAAACCCTCTCTTTTCTAGATCATTGAGACATCAAGTGTATCAGTATTTCTTGTATTTTTGCACATTTATTTAAATAACTTTCCATTGTATTTTTTAAAGTAAATCAGAATAATATGTCAATGAATGCTTTCATGATAATTTTATCAAATTAATTCAACCTAACCCTTTGTGCTACTTCAGTGCCTTATTGCTTTTTCCATTTGGTCATTGCCAGATCAGTTGTGTTATAACCATCATTATCATATGTACATTTTAACATATAATTATTATTTGATAGGGGTGCTACATGTGCCATTGAGGTGACAGTGCTGTCCTAAAGTGATTTGGAAGCCCCATGTGCATTTGAAACAAATAGCTGTGGCTTACAATGCATAGGAAAATACCAAATATAGGTACTTGCTAGCAATAGAAGATAATTGAATAGTGGACAGTTAATAAATCCCTGGAGAAGCATCATATGTCAGAATGCACTAACCTTGTGTGTAGAATCCAACAGGAGCAATGCTCTTTTCACTCTTTCACAACCTCCATCGGTGACCACATACAGAAGAAGATGAGGGCCATTGGCAGAAGCAGGAAAGGGGGAAAGGGATAAAAGAGAAAACAGAGTCACAGAACTATAGCACTCTGCTTTGTCACTTCGGTTGGTCAAGGAGTTCTAAGGGTGTAGTGGATCTCTACAAAAAAATAGGTATTTTGAAATATTTGTAATTAAGCGTTCTAAGCTTTACTGTAATTGTGAATGGATATACCTTAGGGATATCTGTGTCTCTGTACTTTGATGTGGAATTGGTGATTCCTAAAAACTAACATACAAAGAATGAATATCTCACTATATGCACACTAGGATGTATTCTTGTGTTTAAGATGTCTTATAGTGTCTACCTTACTTGTGCTTCTAATGAAGTCCAATCCACGAATACTTCCTTTTTTCATCACAAAGTAATCCTTAGTATAATGTAACATACACAGTCTTAAAGAGTTTAAATAAATAAGTTAGCTTTCATCAACAAAACCACTTTCTCTGCTTTCACAATGTCCATCCAAAACAATCTCTAGGCAGCAATAGGTCTTGGCAAGGAAAATCCAACATCTAATCACCGATATAATTTTGACATATATAATATTGTAACACAAAAATATCAGAAATTAAATATCAGTTACAAAAATATTTTCTTCCTATACTTAACTATAAAAAACCCAAGTATTGAGAGCACAAATATCGTTGTCAAATATTTTGATTTTTTCTTCTATCGAAAACAAAATTATCATTAACAAAAATATCGTTACCTTTATATAAACATATAATATATCAAAAATATTGAATCAAACAATATAAACTACAGTATTATTGTCAAAATAATTAAATAATTATTAATACATAGATATATAAAAAAACACTTTTTACACAACAAAGTTACTTCAAATACACCCAAAACATGTTATACACATATTTAAATTAAATAAAAATATATCACATCAAGAACATATTTACAATTCACCCCAAAAAATTATATATCTAAAATACTAACAATGCAACCCCAAAACAATTTTAACTAACCACAAACACTTAAACACCATCCTAAATAGTAATAAATATATATGTATATATAAATGAATTTATATCCAAAAATATCAAACTATTTATCATACCTCAAATATAAAACCTAAATCAGAAGTAACCATAGAAGGACTAAACTGATCAAAACAATTCAAACTAAATCAACCAATAAAATAAAACTATAAACAACTTTAACCAATAAAAGAACGAAAACTTACTGTTCTCTTGTTGCAGATCTTTCTCTTTATCCATGTAATTAAAAATACTAATCCATCAAAAATGAAGTAAATAAAATCCAACACCCTCCAAAAATGCTAAACTATAACAAATCAAAAAGAAATCCCTTGAAGCAATCCAACGTATGTAGGATCTATGAAACAACCTGAAAAAGTATTTTTTAAAGAAATCCTACAGGAAACTAAAAAAAAAAAAAAAGGAAATCAAAATACTAACCTTTGGTTTATTATAAACCAAAACTGATTTCCTTTAAAACAAAAATGTAAACTCCAAGAATTCAAATGTTTATGTTTTAACATTTTATATATTTTTTTAAATATTTCCATTAATATATCATTTTATTAACATCAAATTAAAAGATAATAATATAATGAAATAAAATTAAACATTCTAAATTATTAATTTGCATATCATAAAAAGTTAATTTACTTCAAATTTAAACCATACATTTTTAAAAATCTCCTTATCCTCTAAAACCCCAATATCCTGCTACTGAAAACAAATTCAACAATTAATTGCATACATTCATACAACTAAACTCATTTCAGCAATTTCCTAACTAAAATATTATCTAACTAAAAATACAAATACAAAAATTAAGGCACTTACACAATAAAACACCAAACAATAAATTACATACTGATTAACACTTACAAACAATATTACATACACCAATATTTTTTACAATGATATGAAAAACAACACTAAAAACGATAATTTTACCTTCAATATTCCATTATATTTTGGATATTCAGATATCTTTGAAACTATATTTTTGTATCCCAATATTTTTTTTTCCAATTATTTTGTCCAATCACTCTACGATCCATGTAGCGCGGTCTTAGCTGCAACAGCAAGGTGTTACGACTGCCTAGCAAATGAGTCCATGAACCATAAGGAAAGCTATACCTGATAATCCAAGATGGCCACCATATTTTAAGAATATGCAAGTTTGTGGCCTGTTGGGAATTGTAGTTCATTAACTACAATTAACTAAAAATACAAATACAGAAATTAAGGCACTTACACAATAAAACACCAAACAATAAATTACATACTAATTAACACAAACAATATTACATACACCAATATTTTTACAATGATATGAAAAACAACACTAAAAACGATAATTTTACCTTCAATATTCCATTATTTTTTGGATATTCAGATATCTTTGAAACTATATTTTTGTATCACAATATATTTTTTTCCAATTATTTTGTCCAATCACTCTGCGATCCATGTAGCGCGGTCTTGGCTGCAACAGCAAGGTGTTACGACTGCCTAGCAAATGAGACCATGAACGATAAGGAAAGCTATACCTGATAATCCAAGATGGCCACCATATTTTAAGAATATGCAAGTTTGTGGCCTGTTGGGAATTGTAGTTCATTGCCCGTATTCTCCCTTGCAGTGCATTCTCAATATCAGTCCTCTTATTGTTGACACGCTGTTATGATGCCCATACTTCGCTTTGTCTAAAGGAACTAGAGCAAGCGGGTTCAGAGTATCGTTCTAACTTGCAAGCCACACTAAGTAGGCAGTAGTGTCTTCAGTACTGCTTCCTGTCATCATGTCATCTTCGAACCTGAAGAGTGGCAGGGTTAGATAACGTATGCGGGAACAATTTTCAACTTAACTCCTCTGATTGTTTAGAGTAGAGTTTCTTTCTCTAGTGTCTTCAAGATCTGGTTTACAGTTGCCTTTGCTTACAACTGTGCTGCAGAACAGAAAGGAAGTGTTTCAAAGATTCTCGCATGATCTAGAGCTGTTCTGGACTGAATTCAGCTGCAGTTAGTAAATCCGAGGACAATCATTTCAATGACAATTGACATAGTCTGAAGTTAAAATGGCTCAGCACTGTAGCACAAAGAAGAGAAAAGGTGCATCAAGCTTCTTAGCACATATCGTGTGTGCTCTCTTCACTGGCCATTATAGAAAGATTAAACCTCTGTGTCAGGATACGTGGTATATTCTGGGTTAATAATCCACAGATTTCATTCTCAGGTGAAACAGTACAGCTCCAGCAATTAAAGTAAACATATGTACACAAGAAAATCATCTAAGATAGCTTTTTGCATTTGGGTGACTTCCATATCTTCCCATCATCAAAGGTCTGACCCATTGTTCCTGTTGTTCTTGCATCTTAAAACGGTCCGTTAGAACCTAACATGTTTTTGACTGTACCTAGAGTGCTGTGGGACTTTACTGACTGACTGATGAGCCTACTTTGCTTCAAACATCCAATGCCTGTATCTCAACCAGATGTTGATGTCCAGCACCTACCTGAAGCACTGCCCTACCAAAATAAATTTCCTGCTTCTTGCCAAGAACGACAAGCAACAACTCGTGCACATCTGGTTAAATGACATAAATGAGGGTGGGTTTGGTCCCCAACTTTCACCCAAGAACAAGTCTGTCAGATTCACCTTGGACACTGAATTAACTTACAAGAAGCACATCACGAAGAAAATCAAATTTGCCTCTTACCAGCTCTGCTTACTAAAGAAAATGAACCCATTTTTCTCAGAAAGCAACTTCAGACTTGCTATGTAAGTCTGTGTACTCTTGCATCTGGATGCTGTGAATGTACTCCTCTGCCACCTCCCAGGCTCCACACTGGTGCCCATCCTACATGCTGCAATGCACCTCATCAAGGACCTTAAGAAATATCACCACATCTCGTCCATCTGGATGACACTCCACTGACTCCTCTTGCCAGTCCACTTCATCTTGAAAACCATCTGCATCATCTACAAATCCATCACAACGATCAACCCCACCTATGTGGCTAACAAGCTCTCTACCTCCAGTGGCTCTCAGCACAACTGCAGTCATAACACCATCATACTGGAAATGAAGAAGTGCAAAAAATAATAACATTTAAAAAAAGAAAATCATCTCTATGCAGACTGGATCAAGAACAATTTCCCAGCATCGTTCATGACCTGACCTGATTCTGATCAATTTGAATTATCTTTCATGCACATTATGTCATGTTTCTGTGGTTCAGATCTTGATAAACCTTATGTCAACTCATTTATTACATGTATTCAACAATAGAATGGCATTATAACTCTTTTGAGTGGTATGGAAGTGTTTCCTGACTTGTTAACTAAAATAGCTAGATACTGTCAAGCATGCTCCATGCAAGTCTGGGTCTTACCTGGTTTTGATGACAGACACTGTTTTTTTTTTTTAAATCTTTTTATTAGCAAAGTTTGAGAGCAATAACAGTATACAGGTGCGTATATACAATACTAGCGTTAAACTCCGTGTCACATGTATACGTTCGCCCAAAGCATATATATAAACATGGTAAGTTCGATTTTTTCATTTTGTAACAAACTAACAAACCCCGTTCATTTCGGATCCCACCCTCCGCCCCTGTGAGTTCCCACCCTCCACTCTCTAAATAGGCACATGATTGAAATATCGCTATGTGGGTCACACTCTAGTCATTTACACATAGTTGAGGTTAATACACAGATTGGGTGGGTAATGTGACAGACGGGTCCGAGCTACCCGTGTCCCCTCATGGTGCACCGTAGGTATTGGTCGCGGCAGCGTATAGGAGAATAAGTAGGGGCATAACAGCACCCCCATTGGCTATTCACTAATATCCTCCTCATCATTGTCATTGCCAGCCTCGAATACCCCCAAGGTGTCAAACCATTCCAGTGAGATAGGTGTTTTGCGGAGGCCCCTACTCTCCTCCCTTTGTAGAGACAAATATTGGCCTTTTGTGGCACTTGTGAGAGTCTGTCTGTTCTGGTTATATCCACGTGTAGTGTTTTTAGTAGTTAATAAACATCTAAATGTACATTTAAGGCACGGTTTGTGAGTTTACTTTAGAATGAATGAGTCTTTTTACTTCGCCTCTCTGTGCTTCTGCGTAGAAGTCAGTATTTACCACAAACGTGTATCTAAGTCCATAACTTGTCACTGAGGACTGTTCTGCCTGCTGCTCAAACAACCAGGTGAAATATGGAATGCTTTCATTAATCTCAGCAACTGCCAGTCTCTCAGACTTGCATTCCAGTCCACCGTTTACCCCACTATGCCATCTCAGTTTGGACACAGTCATATGCAAATCAGTCTTGACCCTGCTCCTCATGGGAACAGTCCAGACCGAGCTGCCAGGCCTGGTCCTCTATGAACCAGAATACAAGCAAACTTGGACGGTTTTGTCCTGATTAGGGCTCATCAGCCAGGTATAGCTTGGTTCCAGTGGCACAGTGAGGACAGGACCCAAGTCTGGGCATACTCGTCGGACTTAGGGCTCAACTGCAACAACAACAAGGTGATGGAGGAAATACTTGAATTAATCTCTGCCACTGGCAATCACTGGGGCCCTATTACAGTCCCTTGTCTGCTACTCATCCTGGGCATCAAAGTACAGGCCCTAAATAATATTCCTAATGGGATCCCAAAAACACTCCATGCCATTGGAGTCAAGCTATCCTGGCTGATGAGGGGTGAAACCCTGAAACCGGTCCCAGGATGCTTGTTTCTTTTCCAGGGAGGACCTGGCCTGGCAATTAGGGCTCTTGGGGACCAGGATCAAACTGATTTGCATATGACTTTGTTTAAACTGGAATGGCATTGGGATCAAAAAACAATGGATTTAGGCCCAGAACTCTGTAGTGGGGTGAATGTTTGACATTGTTCAGCAT